>NW_023494803.1:92643-1420143 GCF_904425465.1 Colossoma macropomum
CTTTCGTTATATCCAACAACTGCCACAATAAAAATACCATTTAATTGCTTTCTTTTATAGAAGTTGACTTGCTTGCACACCTACAAAGATGAAAAGCCAGTTTGTTTGCAGTTTTGTAAATCATACACATTCGCATTGAAATTAAAAACAACATTGTGACTGAAGAACAGAAATGCATGATGCATAAACTCAGGTGGAAATTGCATTTTATGGCTACTGTGAAAAGAAGTTAAACAGCCACACATACTTAACTCCTATGAAATAATGCTGCTCTAGGGTCAGTTTTGCTTTTCACATTCCTGTGAATGTAGATGCTCAAAAAAGACAGAACCTTATCCTAGATTTACAGGGCCCTATTGGGAATGGACTCAGAGGATACACCTATGGCAATTGTACTGTTTGCCCTTTTGCTGAGTTTACCTGTATTTTCGGGCAGAGAGCTGCTGAAGGAGGCTTTGAAGCCGCGGGCCACGCCTGAGCCGTCGCTCCTGAACAGGACAGTCATGTATGAGGAGGATGAGCGGAAGTCCCGGAGGGTGGTGTCATTGTAGCACAGCTTGCCCAGCAGTGAGGAGGCGGTGGTGGAGCCATCATACACGTATATATAGTCACAGTTACAGCAGCGCTCCAGCCTGAGCCACAAACGCAGAGCCGTTAGCTGATTAACCATCTTTTAAAGTAATAGTCTAGTGTAAACTTTCCCCCTTACCCCAAATGTAGGCAATGAGCCAAGACACGTTTGGTGGCTGACGTCAGCTTCTTTAGTTTTGGACTGGAGCTACAAGGCTAATTTTCATTTACATATAGAGCATTTGGCAGATGCTCTTATCCAGAGCGACTTACTATTTTGATCATTTTACACAGGTAGGAGAAGGTAGTGTTAGGATCAGACACAGCTCATCTCTTGCTGTACAGTATGAGCTAATCATCCTCTAGTCCAGAGGTCCGAGTCCGGACCCAGACGCTGTCCTATGCGGAACTGGACCTATAACCGATAAACTATAGAGAATTATTTAATTTTCGTTTTACTGTTTTAATCGGTCATTTAGTGGCCCAGGAAAGTCACAGACCAATCACATGCATTGTAAATATCACATGTGACGCTACACCAATCAGATCTGTGTACTCGAGTGAGCGACGCACACACAGGGGAGGGACGAGGTGTCGGAGAAGAAAGTAAGTCGGAGGGAAGTTATTTCAAATGACGTTCTCTAAAAAGGAGAAAACTGACAATGTTGTTGAAATGTTACTGAATTGTACTTCATTTGATCTGAAATTCAGTTGTCGACTACATAAGATGTTGATATACCTACTAGGCTAAATCAGTTTACAGTATATGGCACTGAATCATAATGCAAGTTAGACATTATGATGTTCTGGACCTTTGCTTGAGGACATTTTCTCTAACTGGACCTTTTTGAATTTTAATTAAATACCCCTGCTCTAGTCCTTCATCAGTGGCTGGATATTTTTGGTTGGTGGACTATTCTCAGTCCAGCAGCGACACTGAGGTGTTTAAAAACTCCAGCAGCACTGCTGTGTCTGATCCACTCAGACCAGCACAACACACATTAACACACCACCACCATGTCAGTGTTACTGCAGTGCTGAGAATGATCCACTACCCAAATAGTACCTGCTCTGTGAGGGTCCATGGGGGTCCTGACTACTGAAGAACAGGGTAAAAGGGGGCTAACAAAGTATCAGAGAAACAGATGGACTACAGTCTGTAACTGTAGAACTACAAAGTGCACCTATATAGTAAGTGGAGATGATAAAATGGACAATGAGTGTAGAAACTAGGAGGTGGTCAGAATGTTATGCCTGATCGATTTATCTGTAAATTCATTTTGATCTGAGTAAGAAAATCGGAAAAAGGCTTAAGTCTCACACTAATATCCACCAGGATTTAACTATGTCTAGGAGAAGTAAATGAGATTAAGAGAAGATCTCTTTTAGAGTATTCTACTTACTCGAGATCTACAAACGACAGAAAGATCCTCTGCCCTGCAGGAGCAGAGAGCTGCCATACGCAATATGCGTTGTCATGGTAATAATTTGGGTAGTAGGGGCTGGAGATTGACCCGGAATCAAACAAGCGTCCTCCGCAGGTGGGGTGAGTCACTGGAGATCAGGACAAAATAAGGGTTAATAAAGGTTTAATGGCACATTTAAAGGAATGGTTTGGAGAAAAATCAAAATACACATTTTCACTTAAGCCAGATGTGCTGTGATCAGCAGAGACGTGTTTCCTGTCCAAATTTTGCTTCTTTAGTTTAGCACTTGGGCATAGTAGCGCTAGCAAAGCCTAGTCACTAGTCAAAGCACGTTCAGGTCTTCATTAAAGTCATGTGAATTGTTGATGTGCTTTAGAGCACAGAGTGATTTACTGTAAACTACACAAATCAACAAAACTGTGTAGCCAAGCACATTTGATCTAAAATAGCTGCAACCTTCATTTAGCTACACAGTGTTTTGTTTAGCTGGCGTCTAAAATGGCTGCCTGCTGCGTTTAGTTTTTTTTTATAGTCCACTGTAAGACTAACTGTGTCCAAACCCACATAGACAAGTCTGTATAACCTTAACAGTGAAGAATGAAGACCTGCATGTGTTTGAGAGAACTTTTGGAGATGTCCTTATAGAAAACTATTGACTACTGACTTCTAGTGTATCTAGTCAACCAGCATAACCAGCATATGTTGTGTTTTGAATGCTGGTATGCTGGTCCACCACCATGTCCATGCTGGGTGATCAACTAAACCAGCACTAGACCGGCATAAACCATGGATTCGTGCTGGAATCATGAAATTCAAGCTGTTTTTCTCTGCAGGGGCTCTAACGTAAAGAAGCAAAATTTTGACACCAAACATGTCTAGGCTGATCGACTGCATCTAAGTGGAAATTTGTGTAAATAAAAAATGTGTGTGTGTATTTTATATATATTAATAATACATATATTAGAATTTTATTAACCCAAAGTTCTCCTCAGGATGTAAACTGGGTGGTCCTAAACCTGGATAGTGCCTATGTGAGCCTTACCCTCACCGATCACAAGTGTGATGTGGTTTGTCCACAGCTTTAACAAAACTATGTTCCCCAACGGTCTCCTTCCTCATATTCAAGTGAGAGCTAATGACAAAAAAAGCTAAACTGGTATGAATAACAAAACCATCCATTCGTCCAGCTGTCCAGTCAGCCTGCCGCTCCAAACATCTATCAGTAAAATCAATAAGAACATTACCTTCTTTAAAATGTTGCCTTATAAAAAACAGATAATGGTTTGTTGGAGTTGCTCATGGATTGCAGGGTTGCTGAAATCCTGCAGCCACGCAGCAACTAACTTGTGGAAAGTAGGAAAAGCTCAGACATATCCTAATTTGTATATCTTATTTTTACAGACAAACATAAATCCTCTAATTGAATATGTATTTAAGTTTCCTTTCATTCTTCTTTTGCATAGAACGGACCGCGTAGCACGGAGGGCACAAACAATGTTTACGAGTCTGCTAGTCTTTGAAACTCAGACTTTCCAAGAATACTTTCCACTTTTTGTTGTTGCACACGACAACAGCACACGTTGAGTCCGAGGTCATGACTGAATCAGGTGGTCCGCAACTGAACCAAATTTGTTTTTCTCACTAGAAATTCTCTGGTCAGCACTACTGGAATTCTAGCTCTTTTGGAAACAGAAAACCGGCAAATGGAAATAGTGAGGGGTTATTCCAGCCCCCGTTTGTTTGTTTTTTTAGAAAACGCGTGGATAGGAGAGCTCACTTAGCTATATCTCCCTAGACGCTACAAAAACATGTCCTGATTGGCCAACTTTCAGCTCAGCTGTTGAAGAAATTAACCCTTTTGTTTCCAACTTAAACTTCACAATGAAATGAGTAATACTGTACTATTCACAGTTTAAATACAGGCGAGATACATAGCAGACTTTAATGTAGAAACATCACTTCATAAGTTCACTTTTTCTTTTTACATATCTGTATCTGTATCTTACACGTCATTACCACAGCTACAATAATGCTAATTTCAGCTACCTTTGGTATTCAGGCCCTATGGGATTTGCATTGTCATGTCTGCACCAAGCTAATGGTGGTATTTTGAATTTTTTAAATATATTGCAAGTGATTTAACAGCATCTGCAGTAATAGCTGAGCTGTGGACACACCCACACAAAACCCTCACTCAGTTACGGTGGAGTTAGACCTGCCTAAACTGGGCCAGCATTGAGATGCCACTATTTGCTATTGAGCAAAATTTCATGTGGCCTGTGTAGGGAGCCCATTGGTTAAATCCTAAGTGCAGTGCAGGACCGAGATATACAAAAAGATAAAGATGCGCAGAAAGATACACATATTCCAGAGAACACCTGTTCCCTCTCTCTCAACCACAGGAAATATACCTGGAGGGTAAGGATCTGATGTGCTTGTAGAACAGTAATCTGTGAGAGAAATAATAGTAAGATGTCA
The DNA here is from genome assembly GCF_904425465.1 of Colossoma macropomum. Taxonomy (NCBI): domain Eukaryota; kingdom Metazoa; phylum Chordata; class Actinopteri; order Characiformes; family Serrasalmidae; genus Colossoma; species Colossoma macropomum. Next base: position 97,119 of record NW_023494803.1, read on the forward strand.
GCACAAAGTCACAATAATGTCAGTCTAAATGTTAGTAAATGTAATAATAAAATCAACACATTCACAGTATGTAAAACTACATTTCCTGACCGTGGTAGTCGTGGCAGCAGTTTCCATAGTACTGACAGGAGCTGGAGCAGGAACAGCTGCCCAGGTTGTAGCCACAGTTCCACCTGCAGGAAGGAGACTCTAATACAGAGAGAAAAAGGGGATTTGCTTTGCCATGTCTGCACCTAGCTAACGGTGGTATACATTCACTATAGCATAATCGCTGTTGTCGGGAAGAAATCCTCATATCCCCAAATGATAACTTTACAGTAGAAGGAAAAACATACTTTTACTTTTAATGTAAGTCAATGGAACCAGACTTAAAGCACTGCTTACATCACAGAATATCTGTCTGTTTATGTTCCAGCACATAATCTTACATCTTTAGATTCTGGCCTTCCATAAAATACAGAAAACACAGAGAGGCCTCTTTCAGGTGTTATGGTTCTAAACTTTAGAAACTCCACTTAGAAAGTCCACCTTTTATTGGACAGTAAAGGTCAGTGTAAACTTTTAAGAAACATTTAAAAACGTATCTCTTTAACTTGGTGTTTAATTAACACGACATCTTTTAAATATTTGTCTTCTTAATTTGATCTGTGTTATTGTCTTGTATGATTTTAAATTAGTACATAATTTCTTGTGTTACTGTTAAGATTTATCACCTGTCTGTAGAACACTTTGAGCTGCAACCAGCATAAAAAGTGCTATTTTAATTATTATTATTATTATTATTATTATTATTGTTATTATTGTTATTATTATTATTATTCCAGAGAACACATGCTCCCTCTCTCTCAACAAAGAAAACATACCTGTTGTGGTGTCAGGAGCACCTGTGGTTGTAGTTGTGTCACAGTAATCTGTGGGAGAAATAATAGTTAGACGTAAACACACAGTCACATTGAAGTCAGTCACCTCTACATGTCAGTACACATCACTTAAAAATCTACTCAGTCACTCTATATAAAACTACATTTTCTGACCGTGGTAGTCGTGGCAGCAGTTTCCATAGTACTGACAGGAGCTGGAGCAGGAACAGCTGCCGAGGTTGTAGCCACAGTTCCACCTGCAGGAAGGAGACTCTAATACAGAGAGAACAAGACTGTCTTAATAACAGCAACATCACCAACTCAAATGACAGTGAAACTATTTTCATTATTAACATAAGTGACATGATCAGAATTCCATTCTACATAAAACAACAGCATTAGTTTTCAAAAGTGCATCAGAAGCTTAAAAATTCCCTTGTGGTTTCTCAGGCCACATATGGATGTCATACGACATTAAATACAAAAATTAATAGTTCTAAAGAAAAGTGTGTGTGTGGGGGCGGGGTACCCTGCAAACATGCTCCCATTCGCCCACTGTGATCTGATTTTTGGTCACTGGTCGCTGTAAAGAATGTCTGTAATTCTACAGTAATGTACTGTGTTTGAGCCAGAATAATATTTAAAAAGTGTTTTACAGATTTAAACAGCATCTTGGGTTGAATTCTGGGAAAACATTTACAGTACAGGCAGATTATCTTGCCTCAAATACGTTATGGTACGGTTAGAACCATTAGGATTGATTTTGTTTCTTAATGAGAATTGGATTAATGGCCACAATTATAGATCACTAGTTTCCTGTAGAACATCTTTGGATCCTATTAGAAAACCAACAAATCTGTTTGGAATCAATTACAGCTCACCTGTTCAACCATTAGGATCCTTTTCATTGTGATATGAACTCATCAAGAAAAGCCAAAATGCAATAGAAGACCACCAGGAACCAATAGAAAGACCTAATGGTTTGTATGTTTTTTTTTCTTTCCAGCAGGGCTATTTCTGTCACAACATGTAGTATCATCAGCTTTACTGTAAAATATTTCTGAAACAGTAAAGGACCATCATCTTCACTGTAACTGAACTTTTTTTCAGTGTTCCATTATTTAAACATTAATTGACTGTCTGTAAAGCACTTTAAGCTGCCACTGGCATAAAAAGTGCTATTTAAATAAAGATAATGATGATGATGATGATGATGATTATTATATTTACTATATGTTTCAGTGAACACGTATTCCCTCTTTCTCAGCACAGACAGTATACCTGATGTGGTGTCAGGAGCATATGTGGTTGTGTAGCAGTAATCTGTGGGAGAAATAATAGTAAGATGTCAACACACAGTCACATTGAAGTCAGTAAATGTTACTTTAAAATCTACACAGTCACACTACTGAAAACTACATCTCCTGACCGTGGTAGTCGTGGCAGCAGTTTCCATAGTACTGACAGGAGCTGGAGCAGGAACAGCTGCCAAGGTTGTAGCCACAGTTCCACCTGCAGGAAGGAGACTCTAATACAGAGAGAAAAAGGGGATTTGCTTTGCCATGTCTGCACCTAGCTAACGGTGGTATACATTCACTATAGCATAATCGCTGTTGTCGGAAGAAATCCTCATATCCCCAAATGATAACTTTACAGTAGAAGGAAAAACATACTTTTACTTTTAATGTAAGTCAATGGAACCAGACTTAAAGCACTGCTTACATCACAGAATATCTGTCTGTTTATGTTCCAGCACATAATCTTACATCTTCAGATTCTGGCCTTCCATAAAATACAGAAAACACAGAGAGGCCTCTTTCAGGTGTTATGGTTCTAAACTTTAGAAACTCCACTTAGAAAGTCCACCTTTTATTGGACAGTAAAGGTCAGTGTAAACTTTTAAGAAACATTTAAAAACGTATCTCTTTAACTTGGTGTTTAATTAACACGACATCTTTTAAGTATTTGTCTTCTTAATTTGATCTGTGTTATTTTCTTGTATGATTTTAAATTAGTACATAATTTCTTGTATTACTGTTAACATTTATCACCTGTCTGTAGAACACTTTGAGCTGCAACCAGCATAAAAAGTGCTATTTTAATTATTATTATTATTATTACTATTATTGTTATTATTATTATTATTGTTATTATTATTATTATTATTCCAGAGAACACATGCTCCCTCTCTCTCAACAAAGAAAACATACCTGTTGTGGTGTCAGGAGCACCTGTGGTTGTAGTTGTGTCACAGTAATCTGTGGGAGAAATAATAGTTAGACGTAAACACACAGTCACATTGAAGTCAGTCACCTCTACATGTCAGTACACATCACTTAAAAATCTACACAGTCACTCTATATAAAACTACATTTTCTGACCGTGGTAGTCGTGGCAGCAGTTTCCATAGTACTGACAGGAGCTGGAGCAGGAACAGCTGCCGAGGTTGTAGCCACAGTTCCACCTGCAGGAAGGAGACTCTAATACAGAGAGAACAAGCCTGTCTTAATAACAACAACATCACCAACTCAAATGACAGTGAAACTATTTTCATTATTAACATAAGTGACATGATCAGAATTCCATTCTACATAAAACAACAGCATTAGTTTTCAAAAGTGCATCAGAAGCTTAAAAATTCCCTTGTGGTTTCTCAGGCCACATATGGATGTCATACGACATTAAATACAAAAATTAATAGTTCTAAAGAAAAGTGTGTGTGTGGGGGCGGGGTACCCTGCAAACATGCTCCCATTCGCCCACTGTGATCTGATTTTTGGTCACTGGTCGCTGTAAAGAATGTCTGTAATTCTACAGTAATGTACTGTGTTTGAGCCAGAATGATATTTAAAAAGTGTTTTACAGATTTAAACAGCATCTTGGGTTGAATTCTGGGAAAACATTTACAGTACAGGCAGATTATCTTGCCTCAAATATGTTATGGTACGGTTAGAACCATCAGGATTGATTTTGTTTCTTAATGAGAATTGGATTAATGGCCACAATTATAGATCACTAGTTTCCTGTAGAACATCTTTGGATCCTATTAGAAAACCAACAAATCTGTTTGGAATCAATTACAGCTCACCTGTTCAACCATTAGGATCCTTTTCATTGTGATATGAACTCATCAAGAACAGCCCAAACGCAATAGAAGACCACCAGGAACCAATAGAAAGACCTAATGGTTTGTATGTTTTTTTTTCTTTCCAGCAGGGCTATTTCTGTCACAACATGTAGTATCATCAGCTTTACTGTAAAATATTTCTGAAACAGTAAAGGACCATCATCTTCACTGTAACTGAACTTTTTTTCAGTGTTCCATTATTTAAACATTAATTGACTGTCTGTAAAGCACTTTAAGCTGCCACTGGCATAAAAAGTGCTATTTAAATAAAGATGATGATGATGATTATTATATTTACTACATGTTTCAGTGAACACGTATTCCCTCTTTCTCAGCACAGACAGTATACCTGATGTGGTGTCAGGAGCATATGTGGTTGTATAACAGTAATCTGTGGGAGAAATAATAGTAAGATGTCAACACACAGTCACATTAAAGTCAGTAAATCTTACTTTAAAATCTACACAGTCACACTACTGAAAACTACATTTCCTGACCGTGGTAGTCGTGGCAGCAGTTTCCATAGTACTGACAGGAGCTGGAGCAGGAACAGCTGCCGAGGTTGTAGCCACAGTTCCACCTGCAGGAAGGAGAAGCTAATACAGAGAGAACAAGCCTGTCTTAATAACAACAACATCACCAACTCAAATGACAGTAAAACTATTTTCATTACTGACATAACTGACATCATCAGATTCCATTCTACATAAAACAACAGCATTAGTTTTCAAAAGTACATCAGAAGCTTAAAAACTCCCATGTGGTTTTAGGCCACATATGGATGTCATACGACATTAAATACAAAAATTAATAGTTCTAAAGAAAAGTGTGTGTGGGGGTGGGGTGGGGGGGGGTTACTCTGCAAACATGCTCCCATTGGCCCACTATGGTCGGTGCGCGCTGTAAAGAATGTCTGTAATTCTACAGTAATGTACTGTGTTTGAGCCAGAATGATATTTAAAAACATTTTTTTATAGTTTTACACACTGTCCTGTGGTGAATTCTGGGAAAACATTTACAGCACAGGCAGATTATACTGTATCAAACACTTTATGGTATATCTACTGTAAAATTACTTTAACAATATTCCCTGCCATAAAAATGTTTGATTTGATTTTGATTCTTAGTGAGAATTGGCTTAATAGTTACCATTAAGACACCCGTGTGTTTCTGTTGGTTCCTGGTGGTTCCTGGTGGTTTTCTAATGTGTTTTGGCATTTTAAATGGTTTGATAGCACAATGTAAAGGGCTCTAATGGTTTAGCAGGTGACCAGTGGTGGATTCTAAATGCATTTGATGGTTTCCTAAGGGATCTAAAGATGTTCTACTGAAATCTAGCATTTACATATATATACTTATGGTATTTGGAAGACACTCTTATCCAGAGTGACTGATAGTTTGATCATTTTGCACAGGTAGGTGAAGGTAGTGTTAGGAGTCTTGCCCAAGGACTCTTATTTGTATAGTGTAGGGTGTTTACCCAGGCAGGGATTGAACCCCAGTTTACAGTGTAGAAGGCAGAGGTGTTACATTACACCATTACACCAACCACTGCAGGCCCTATTAGAAACCCTTAAGCCAATTCCCATTAGAAAGCCAAGCCATTAGCCTTTAATCCTAATGGTTTTTAATGGTCCTTCTATATTAGGGTATGCTTTTACCAGCAGGGCTATTTATGTCAAGACATACAGTATAATCAGCTTTACTGTAAAAGACAAAGGCCCATAATCTTCACTGTAATTGCCCACTTTTTTTTGTTTTCCATTATGTAAACATTAAAAGAGCTGCATTAATACCTGTTGTCTTTATACTTAACTAGTAATAAAGTCAACCAACATTAGCCACATTTACATGCAGCCTAATAATCCGTTAATAATCCAACTAATAGCTCAATTGGAATAGAATACGTCCATGTGTACACCTCAATCAGAATAGACTAGTCAGATTGAGGCCATTCAGAATACAGTTTCTGTCCGATTGATCGAGGTGGGTAATCCTGTAAATAATCTGTTAAATAGAAGAATAATATCCGTGTAAACGCCTGTATCTGATTACATTCCCTATCGGAAAGTTTAAGTCCGTTCTGATCATGTTCGTTGCATCATTTAAGTTTATAAAAAGTTTATAACATTCAACGTGGCGGAGCAGAAACTGGTCTGCAGAGGAGACGAAGTTTATGCTCTGATCTTTAAAAGGCGGCGGTGGGACGGACGTCCAGCTTATGTGTCTCAGAACACGACGTCTTCCTCTCGGCCTTCTTTAATAAGGACATGTGAAGGACGTTTTCCTGAGTCTGGCATCATTTTAAAGCAATTAAAAACACAAGCGCTGCTCTTCTCACTCTGACTGGACCTTGTGATGTTCGCTGTCATGGTCACATTTACTCTAAGTGGTTCCCCATGCATGCGCATCGTATTGGATGAGATTACTTGTAGTGAGCATGTAAACAAAGATTTTCCATCAGATTGTTGAAACACCTCAGTCTTAATCTGTAATCGGAATGTGTTCAATCAGATTGGCAAAAATATTTGCATGTAAACACAGCCGCTGAGATGCTGATGCCAGTCATTTGACAATGAGCAAAATCTCTTGTGCCAGCAGCCCATTGTGGGCCATTAGTCAAGTCCTAAGTGGGCCCTTACTGGTCCAGTGCAGGACCTAAATACACGAAAAGATGAAGATGTGCAAAACGATACAGATATTCCAGAGGACACCTGTTCGCTCACTCTGAGCACAGAACGTGTACCTGTTGTGGGGTAAGGATCAGGGGTGGTGTCATAACAGTAATCTGTGAGAGAAATAATAGCAAGATGTCAGCACACAGTCACATTAGCCACCTTTAAATGTCAATAAATGTCACTTTAAAACTACATTTTCTGACCGTGGTAGTCGTGGCAGCAGTTTCCATAGTACTGACAGGAGCTGGAGCAGGAACAGCTGCCGAGGTTGTAGCCACAGTTCCACCTGCAGGAGGGAGAAGCTAATACAGAGAGAACAAACCTGTCTTAATAACAACAACAACTTAAAGAACAAACTATTTTCACAGCTGAGGGACATCACTGAATTCTAGGAACCAAATTTGCATGAAGATGAAGGTCAACAGAATAAACATTATACATTCCAGAAAAAAGTCTGTGGCATTAAAAAAAAATACTTGATGTGTGAAAAGGATTAACTGAGGGATCAAGAGGAGGTTCTGTGGTGTAAGGAGGACCTTCTGTGGTATAAAGTAGATCTTCTGTGGTAACAGGTGGAACTTCTGTGGTATAAAGCAGACCTTCTGTGGTATGTGGTTGATCCGTGGTATAAGGAGGAGGTTCTGTGAGATAAAGAAGAGCACCTGTGAGTACAAGAGGAGCTGAACATAAGAATAAGAGTGGTTCAGAAAGACCACTCTAAAGGAACTATACAGGGTAAAGATAAAGTGGAACACATTTTGGTAGATGCTCCAGTGGTTCCTGATAAAAGCTATATTTTCATGTCTTTTGTGTTTTCACACACATTCTACAGCCCCATTTCCAAAATTTGGGACGCTGTGCAGAACGTAACTAAAAACAGGATGCAGTGATATGCAAATCATGTAAACCATATTTTTGAATGGACATATTACAAAGACAATAAATTAAAATAAAAAATGTTTTTGCCATTGGCATGAAAACTTCTTATATCCAAAAAAAAGTTGCATATCGCTGTTGTTGGAAGAAAACCTCGTATCTCCAAAATGCTTTACAGGAAAAGAAAAAACATTTTACTTTTAAGGTAAGTCAATGGAAGCAGACTTTTTACCAAGCCTTTTTGGGTCATTTCTTTTAGTCCATTCATCATGAAATTTATAGACAATGTAAAGGGCAACAGGTATTTTCAAATTATGGCAAAAACTGAAAAACGTCAAAAATGGAGATATGAGGTTTTCTTCCAACAACAGGGATTTGCATATATAGCATTCTGAATGAACCTTTTCAATGAGGTCTCTTATGAAATTTTCTGCCTTAAATACACTGATGCTGTTGCATGCAATGGTGCACATCACATGTTAGTTCTTGAAAGTGTGATAATTATCATAAAATACTGTAATGGCTCTAAAAGGCTACTCAACTTTACCTAACATGCTTTTTAAATGCTTTAAAATTATGATTTGGCTATTTCGGATCATGTGTAGTCATAGAATGAGAAGAAATTGTAGGACTGTTAGAGGGGAAAGAACTGGAGTTCTATGCAGCTTCTGCTTTAAGCTAGAAGCAGCCCCTTGTTGAGAATGTTTAGCTTGCTGAATGTGAGTGAATGGGCAAGTGTGTTACAAGCCAGGTCTGTGAGGTTCTTCGCATCTACAAATACATGCATCCTTATACATCTGTTTCTCTGCATACTTTGTTAGCCTCCTTTTACCCTGTTCTTCAGTGGTCAGGACCCCTATGGACCCCCACAGAGCAGGTACTATTTGGGTGGTGGATCATTCTCAGCACTGCAGTAACACTGACGTGGTGGTGGTGTGTTAGTGTGTGTTGTGCTGGTCTGAGTGGATCAGACACAGCAGTGCTGCTGGAGTTTTTAAACACTGTGTCCACTCACTGTCCACTCTATTAGACACTCCTACCTTGTCAGTCCACCTTGTAGATGCAAAGTCAGAGACGATAGCTCATCTGCTGCTGCACAGTTTGTGTTGGTCATCCTCTAGTCCTTCATCAGTGGTCACAGGACGCTGCCCACAGGACGCTGTTGGCTGGATATTTTTGGTTGGTGGACTATTCTCAGTCCAGCAGTGACTCTAAGGTGTTTAAAAACTCCAGCAGCACTGCTGTGTCTGATCCACTCAGACCAGCGCAACACACACTAACACATCACCACCACGTCAGTGTTACTGCTGAGAATGATCCACCACCCAAATAGTACCTGCTCTGTGAGGGTCCATGGCGGTCCTGACCACTGAAGAACAGGGTAAAAGGGGGCTAACAAAGTATCAGAGAAACAGATGGACTACAGTCTGTAACTGTAGAACTACAAAGTGCACCTATATAGTAAGTGGAGCTGATAAAATGGACAATGAGTGTAGAAACAAGGAGGTGGTCAGAATGTTATGTCTGATCGGTGTATACTGTTCAGTATTTTGATTTGGCGGTCCACTAACTGTGTGCTTTGTGGACCTTTTTTAAAATCATGAGCATGGCAGACAATTGCTGAATTACTGAAGCACTCTTGTGGCCATTATTCATGACAGTTACACTTGATTGGTCTGCTCTCATTAAAAGAGGAACACAGCATGAAGCTTATTTGTCCCACTTTAAATGCCGGTGAGGCTTGGGTGTTAGACTTCCTGCATAAATAAAGAATCCAAACAAAATGAACCGAGGCGCACTGGTCACTCACCTTCAAAGACCCAATTAGCGACAAAGCCTTGGTAGGTAGTACTGCTGTCACTGGAGAAAACCACAGTCAGGTCATTCCCACTGGAAAAGAAGGTCCTTGTCTGGGATCCACACAGTACCCCCAGTAAAGGGTAGGAGGTGGAAGGACCATCATACACACGGACGGCATCATATTTGCAGTCTGGACCTGATTCTATTCTAGAACATGGAAAAAAAATCTACATTAAGACGTTCTCATAAGAAAAGTAGGGAAAACAGTGAAAAAACATGAAATGCAATACACACTAAAAAAATACCAAACTAAAAACCATCATTACACTGTTCAGATGTTTTTTAATGCAGTGATTGAATTTTTGATTCAGTTTTTAAAACCGTTACTTTTAAAAGTTGGAGGATTAAACAGGTAATAAAAGCGCTGAATGACATCATTTGGAATTATAGTTACTTCCTATAGTAACATAAGAGTGAATAGTGTTCTGTTTGCATCACTAAACTGCCTTTATATACAGTACTGTACAAAAATTAGAGACCACCCTTCATTCATTTAATTTCCAGTCATTACATACAAGTACATTCAAACAAAAAAGCTCCTGGTGTTCTCAGAACAATGGACTGTTCATACTTCAGTTTCAAAGAAAATGCAACCAACTTCTAAGACTGAACTTTGCGTAGGTCTGTCTTTTGCACTATACTGTACTTGGTCTTTATGTGAGCTACACCTAGAGCTTCAACAGACCTAGTGGCTGAGGTTGTCCAAAAATGTAACTTAATGAAAATTATGGATCTTTTAACTCGAGGCGCTTATCAGTAGTAGTTTGATGCATTAATTGAAAAACACTTAGCTAAGATTTGCTTTTTGAGAATGACATTACACTGGTGTCAGAAGTGAATGTAAACCACCTTAAAAAGCAATCTGCACAGCTGCGTTACATTTCACGTGACAAAAATTAATGCATTGTGTTATTTACTACATTTCTTCACCAAATTTAGCATGTAAAGAAGAATTATGTTTGCTTTCCACAATTCAGTTGTTGAAATAGTAACGCAGAGTGGTTTAATGTGAAACTATAGACAAATTAGCTCTGTTTTCTTTTTTTTTTTTTTACAGTGGTGGTGATAGGAACCAGGTGTCACAATGTCTACAGTGCAAATATGGTCATTTTATTTACTATCCAAAACCACCAGTGAATTTTTTAAAGTGATTTTTTTATATGTTTGGCAAGTTTTTTGAATATCACTAGTGAAAAGTAACTTTATTTTTGGACTGTATTTCAGGATTTGGCACTGCTATGATTGTTGTAAGATCTGGCACAGAATGTTCTATATTAAAAGAACAGTACTGTGGTGATCTAGCTGACTTTGATTTCAAAGTATTCCGAACAACTGGCACCAACAAACTGTTCACTGATTCAGTAAAGCCTGATGTGTTTTGCAGTCGTTCACTTTGGGATTAAATTGAAATAATTGTTCTCAAAGAAATCACTGGAAAGGCCTACTGGACGTAGGTGAATGCCAAGCGTATGATCTTCGTTCCTGTGCTCTGTATACGCCATGAGCAGTGAGCATAATTAGGGTAGTTGCTGGGGTACTGGGGGCTGGCAAATTCTCCACTCTGCTGGGTATAGGTACCACCACATGACCCAACTACACCTAAAAACAAAAACAGTGGAATTATACACATAATTCAGTCAAAAGTCTCTCTATCATCATCTTCATAATAACTAGAACTGTACCTGTGGTGAGTAGTATGTCGTGTGTTGTCTGGTAGCAGTAATCTGTGAGGGAGATTACAGAAAACGTCAGATATGTTTATTGCATTGTTTGTGAACAGCTATCGGTTTTAACACAGTGACATATTTCAGTCCAAATTCAGACTTTGGAATTTAAAATAAACAATGTCCAGTGTCCAGTATCTTCTTTACGGCATTTTGAAATCATTTACTTTATTTAGATTAAACCGTTAATAGGAATTCTAAATAATATCACTTTGTAACCATAGTTAGTTCCAGTCACAACGGTTATTAAGTACAAGTACAACCAAACAAAGAAGCTGTTGGTGTTCTCAGAACAATGGACTGGCCACCCCAGAGTCCAGACTTCAACATCACTGAATGTGTTTGGATTACTTGGACTGTGAGAAGCAGAAAATGCAACCAACTTCTAAGACTGAACTTTAGAGGTTGGAAAAAATCCCTGCAGATTTCTTTGAAAAACTGAAAGCAGGTGTCCTGAAAAGAATGGAACCTGTTATAAAGACAATGTGTGGACACGCTTGTACTTAATAACTTGTACAACTCCATTTCCAAAAAAGTTGTAAAAATGTAAATAAAAACAAAATGATGCGCAATGATGTGCAAAACATTTAAAACCTATATTTCATTGAAAATAGTACAAAGACAACATATCAAATGTTGAAACTGAGAAATTTATTGTTTTAAATAATGGCCCATTTTGAATTTGATGCCAACAATACATCCCAAAAAAGTTGGGATGGGGCAACAAAAGACTGGTAAAGTCGTGTAATGCTAAAAAAAACACCTGGTGGTTAACTGGCAACAGATCAGTAACACAATTGGGTATAAAAAGTCTTTCAGAAGTAAAGATGAGGAGGGGTTCACCACTCTGTGAAAGACTGCATGAGCAAATAGTGCAACATAAAATAGCAAAGACCTTCTGCTTTTCATCATCTACGGTACATAATAACACTAAAAGATTCAGAGAATCTGGAGAAATCTCTGTATGTAAGGGACAAGGCCAAAAACCAGTATTTGCTGTGATATTTGGGTGCTCAGGTGGCACTGCATTAAAAATGATTCTGTAGTGGTAAATCACTGCATGGAACACTTCTGAAAACCACTGTCTGTGAAAACAGTTCATCACTGCATCCACAAATGCAAGTTAAAACTCTAAAACGTAAAGAAGCAACCATATATAAACAGGATCCAGAAACACTGCTGCCTTCTCTGGGCCTGAGCTCATTTAAAATGGACTGAGAGTTAGCAGAAAAGTGTTCTGTGGTTCGACGAATCAACATTTGAAATTCTTTTTTGGAAATCATGGACACTGTATCTCCCGGGCTCAAGACCACTCAGCTTGTTATCACTGCACAGCCAGTATTCATGATGGTATAGGGGGCATTAGTGCACATGGCATGGGTGACATGCACATCAGTAAAGGCCCCATTAATGCTGAACGATATATACATGTTTTGGCAACATATGCTGCCATCTAGACGACGTCTTTTTCAGGGAAGGCCTTGATTATTTCAGCAAGACAATGTCAAACCACATTCTGCATGTATTACAGCAGCATTGCTCTGTATTAAAAGAGTCCAGGTGCTAAACTGACCTGCCTGCAGCCCAGACCAGTCACTACTGGTAACATTTGGCGCATTATTAAATACAAAATATGTCAAATGAGCCCCAAAACTGTTCAGCAGCTGAAATTCTAAAATCAAACAAGAACAGGAAAACATTTCACTTTCAAAAATACAGCAGTGGTTCCCTTCAAAATGGGCATATATTTTTCAAAAAACAATATTTTTTCTAAGTTTCAACATTTGTTATGTTGTCTTTGTACTATTTCCCTTAAAAAAATATGGTTTACATGATTTGCATATCATTGCATCCTATTTCTATTTACATTTTGCACAGCATCCCAACTCTTTTGGAAATGGGGTTGTACTTAATGGCTGTTTTGACTGGAAATTAAGCAAATGAAGCATGGCCTCACTCTTTTCCACGTGCTTTTGACTAGCCTCAGTATACCTAGTAGCCGACATTGTCCAGCACAACTTCATTATCCCTTGTCATTTCCACAATAGAATCTACAACAGGAGATCCTATTTTCCCAGCATTATAACATTTTAGATGTTGTCTCACCTCTGTAATCATGACAACAGTTTCCGTTGTACACACAGGAGCTTGCGCAGGAACAGCTGCTGAGCTCATAGCCACAGTTTGACCAGCAGGAATCAAAGGCTAACAGAGAGAAAAACAATCATATCAGTGCATCACTGGTCTGAATTACGTTAATAGGAAAAGAGGCCTCGGGTTTAGGCCACAACTGATCGGTTTTCAGCAGTAAACACATCATTTTTAGTTCATTTTTATTAAAATGCTATGCTTGCTGTATTTAAACTGCAAGCTGTGTAGCAAACAATCTTGTCATTGTTTTAGTTGGAAATAAAGGGTTAAAATCTTGAAATGTCCAACAGAAATATTTTCAGTCAGACTCTTTTTTTTCCATTGGTATCTAGATAGCTATAGCCAAGCAGGCTCTCCCACTGGTGAGGCCTTTAGGAGCTGAACCAAAGGCCTTACACATTTGATTAACTACCAAAATAATCAGGAACTGAATCAACAAATTATGTTTTTTATTTACAATGTGTGGGACTACTTTTGTAAGAAAAGGCACTTCTGGAGGTTCTAGATATGATGATGATCCTTAGTCTAACCAAGTTTCAGTGAGCGGTGGCAGCAGCTCTACGCTAGAGCTCTTTACTGAAACTCACTGCAAAACTGCAACATACAAGACAAAATATACGTTTCAATTAAAACACATAAAGGCTTTTACAAGATTTAAATACTCGTGTTTGATCCAGAATTGCAAACAGACTTCGAAGGTCGTAAGTATGACTTGATTTGTGCTCAAGTGGTTTTGGTTGGAAATAAGTGGAAATAATGTTTTTGCTTTACTTTTATTTTTTTGTTATTACAGAAAGTCTGTGCATAGACATTATATGTGTATTTCTAGGTGTGGATGGTTTAGTCTGCGGTCTTAAGGTTGTGACTGGTGAATAACTGAAATATGGCGAGTTTATCAGCGTCTATCATTGTTTTTTTTGTTTGTGACACTCCCCCAACTTGCAAACTCGGGGCTCACTGAAAAATCTGAGTTTCCCATTAGCAAATACAACATTGTGCTGCCGTTCACGTGCATCCATCTCGTAAACACGATATTTCCAACATGACTTGAAGGCAGCATAACACGCTACTAGGAATCCTACTAGGACGCTAGCAGAAACTAGCAGTATCTTTTGTTTTTGTTTGAGTTGAGTTTTGACATTTGTGGCTTAAACTGAAGGCATAGCTCTAATAGCCCCAACAACAATACATAATCCCATATGGAAATAAGATATTTGGTAATATATGCATTTGAAATATGACATTTTTTCGCATATATCCAAATTATAATTGACACTTATGATGAACTTAAAATTGGCCAGTTTCAAATATGTATTTCAGCCATGTATAAACATGTATGTGTAACATATATTTAACAATCGTTCATATATGGATGGTATATATGACTCATATGTGCTAGCTTCATGTTCAATAATAACTTTTTTTAATGTTACACATTATATAATAATAATAGGTTTTTATACATCTTTGTTTCATCCACATACACTGTAAAAAGTGTCTCATCTGATCTACGTAAAAATGTACTTCATGTGGTAACAAGCAACTGAACTAGTTTTATTCAACCTAAATAAATACTTTGAATAAATTTGAAAAAAAAATTTAAGTTGAATAAAACTAGTTCATTTACTTGTTACCACATGAAGTAATTTTTTTTTAAATAGATCAGATGAGCCACTTTTTACAGTGTACTTCTTAATGAAGTGGACATTAGTATAATAGCTACATGACTAACCTTTGAAAACATACACACTGTAAGATATGCAATAACATCATTAAAACATGAAATAAATGAAAATATTGTTCCCTAATTAAATATTTAAAAGCAGACATAACAATTAATTAGAACTGTACTGGGAGGTATTCTACCATCTATCAGACATATATTTATTATCTATATGTTATGCGTATGTGTTCAAGACATATATGTATGATTCCTATATATCATGCATATATTTTTAATATTTACTATTCGATACTATTTCTTCTCACTTGTGGAAAGGAAACATTAAGTGAGAAGGTCAACTGACAGACTGAAAGAAGTACATGAGCTCATCATGCATCAGCATCATGTTTTCTGATATTTACCTGTCGTCCAAAACCAGCTGGTTGCTGAAATGATAAACACAGACATGGTAAGGTTGTCAGAACTGTTTCCTTCTTGCAAATCACTAATGTTAATCAATAACACCACAATCATCCAGAAATTCAAAGTAGAGAGTGTTCTTACTTGAGGAGCCGACTCCTGCCAGAAGAGACAGAAGCAGAATTTTCGCTTCAAGCTTCATCTTTCTCCCACTGCATCTCCCACCGTGTGGCACCATGGTTTATATACCCCAAATGAGACCTAGAAGAACTTCCTCATGATGTCCTCACATCCTGGAGCGTGCAGTAAAAGAGCTACAGAACTATCATGAGTGTGGGAAAGAAACAGCTGGCCAAATGGAGAAATCCTGTTGCATTAATTTGATTCTACACTTTACTGGAACTGCTGCACTACCGCTCAAAATCACCTTTACTTACACCGATCAGGCATAACATTCTGACCACCGCCTTGTTTCTACACTCATTGTCCATTTTATCAGCTCCACTTACTGTATAGGTGCACGTTGTAGTTCTACAGTTACAGACTGTAGTCCATCTGTTTCTCTGCATACTTTGTTAGCCCCCTTTTACCCTGTCCTTCAGTGGTCAGGACCCCCATGGACCCTCACTCTCAGCACTGCAGTAACACTGACGTGGTGGTGGTGTGTTAGTGTGTGTTGTGCTGGTCTGAGTGGATCAGACACAGCAGTGCTGCTGGAGTTTTTAAACACCTCAGTGTCACTGCTGGACTGAGAATAGTCCACCAACCAAAAATATCCAGCCAACAGCGTCCTGTGGGCAGCGTCCTGTGACCACTAATGAAGGACTAGAGGATGACCAACACAAACTGTGCAGCAGCAGATGAGCTGTCATCTCTGACTTCACATCTACAAGGTGGACTGACAAAGTAGGAGTGTCTAATAGAGTGGACAGTGAGTGGACACAGTGTTTAAAAACTCCAGCAGCACTGCTGTGTCTGATCCGCTCGTATCAGCACAACACACACTAACACACCACCACCACGTCAGTGTTACTGCAGTGCTGAGAATGATCCACCACACAAATAGTACCTGCTCTGTGAGGAAGGGGGTCCTGAGAAACAGATGGACTACAGTCTGTAACTGTAGAACTACAAAGTGCACCTATATAGTAAGTGGAGCTGATAAAATGGACAATGAGCGTAGAAACAAGGAGGAGGTCATAATGTTATGTAGAATAGGTGTATATTATACATTCAATAATAACTAATAAAATACAGACTTCGGTATTATACACAACGTGCTGACAGGGATTGTTAGGGTTTTTGGTAGGTATTTTGGTAACAAGAGGAAGTTATCAAGTTATTTAGAATCATTTTCTGTCAAGTTACAGTTGTTTGCAAAAGTTTGGCCACCCTGGTCAAATAACATCTTTTTGTTGATTTTCTAAGTGAAAATAAGTCAACACATCCTCTACAGAGACACACTTCTGCACATTTTATGGCACAATCACTGTTTATTTGCTAAATTAATGTATTGAGGGAAAAAATCAAAACATCAAATGTGGCCTGTGCAAAAGTTATGGCACATTTTATTTTTTAAACTAAGTAAAAAAAATTGTGCGCTAAAATATCCAGATGCCATATTTAAGTGTGTTCACTTATTTTCACTTAGGTACTCAACAAAACATGTAATTTGACTGGGGATGTTCAAACTTTTGTATATGACAGTGAGAGAGTGTGTGTGTGTGTGTGTGTGTGTGCGTGTGTGTGTGTGTGTGTGTGTATGCGTGTGTGTGTGTGTGTGTGCGTGTGTGTGTGTGTGTGTGTGTGTATGCGTGTTTGTGTGTGTGTGCGTGTGTGTGTGTGTGCGTGAGCGTGTGTGTGTGTGTGTGTGCGTGTGTGTGTGTGTGAGCGTGTGTGTGTGTGTGTGTGTGCGTGTGTGTGTGTGTGTATATGCGTGTTTGTGTGTGTGTGTGTGTGCGTGTGTGTGTGCGTGTGTGTGTGTGTATATGCGTGTTTGTGTGTGTGTGCGTGTGCTGTGTGTGTGTGTGTGTGTGCGTGAGCGTGTGTGTGTGAGCGTGTGTGTGTGTGTGTGTGTGTGTGTGTCAAAAAAGAAAAAAAATTAAACCAAATCAAGAAAGAAAGCACCCGAATCAAGCTAAATTATCTGTCAATATAGTTAAACTATTTAATTAAGATTTCTTAAAATAAGAAAAAATGTGCTGTAAATGATCTTAATCTCTCCAAAATATTTCATTGGATCAAGACATTGTGGCTAGATTTAAGTAAGACTAGTTTAGTTTACAAAAAGTAGCACATAACTTTTCTTGAAAGCTTGTTTGGTGCAAAACTTCTCGTTATTGGAATGCTTTAACAAAGCCTCAAGCCCAATTCTGTTTTTAAATAAACAAAAATGTCTTTAAATGTGTCTTAACTCAATACTGTAATGCTTAAAATAAGCTGCATTCCTGAAAATAATTCTCCCAATGAGGCACAAAGTGTTAAAAAGACACTCATATGATAATAAACTGCTTCATCACCTCAAAAGAAATGAAGAGATGCAAACAATGAAATCTTAACAAGCCAGAAAAACCGACATTAGCATTAACATTAGACCTTGCTTTATTTAAACATGAACAGACTAGACTAGATATGTGTATGTGTGTTAATTATGAGATCTCTCGAACATGAAAGATGAAATTTCAAGGCAACTTTAGTTCTTTGAAGAATTCAGTGTTATTGCGAGTTTTAACCCTTAGGACCCGGAGACAGTAGGTCATTTCTAGCATTCATAACTTCAGAATGGTTTAAGATACAAACATGATCCACATATCAGGACATTCAGCAGACCCGCCCACTAACTAGCATACATGACATCGTCGAGCTGTGATGTCAGCATCAGTGAGTAATTCGGCTCGGAAAAAAAATCACCTAAAATCCTGATATTATTGCTGTTCTGTTTGGCCTTAATATTCCAACAAAGGGTTAAAACAGTGACATGATTCACACATCAGATCACTCATCAGTCTCTGCCTCACCATCCAGAGTGATTTCATCCACCTGTGACCGTCCATCAGCCAGAGATCAGCTCCAAAATCACCCACAACCCACTCAGTACTGTTATATTACAGCTCTGCTTTTCAGCCTTCATATTATAAACAAAGGGCTTTCAGTTTACATTGATTTTGAGTCTTAAAAATATCTGATATTAAATATGCAACTCAATTTGTAATTAAAATAAAGTCTGTCTTGCTGTGTGTCAGAGTTTTAGGACTCAGCATGAATCAAAATTCTTGCACTTCCAGCTCACAGACACTCCAGACTAACAGTTTCTGAAAAGATAACTACAACTGCACTGGTTTTCAAGATCTCTATAATTAAAAAAATACAAAGTTTAGCAGGCGCTGGGTAAATGCTTGATCAGAAATGACCCAAATTCATAAAGATATCAAATTTCTGTTAGCATTTACATGTCAAACAATGGCATATCTGAGTAGCCCAGGGTCTCCTGAACATAACGACATATGGCATGTGTGACCATCACATGTGAACACTTTATAATTGCAATTGTAATTGACCCAAAAAATACCAAAATAATTCTCTGAAATTTTAGGTTTCTAAGTTTTTAATCCATCTAGTTTAGTCTGTTAATCTTTTAAAGTAAGATCTGTTGTTCATTTTCAAGATTGTCTGGTTTGTTCAGATTTTTTTGGCAGTGCATTATTTAAGTTCTCTTGTAAGTTAACAATAAAATCATTACTCAGGTGTATATGGGCTGTTTCTGTAATCATATGTTGGATGTTCCGAGTTGCTAATCTTTGGTACACAGTTTTATAATCCACTGTAAACTGAGCCATAAAAAACACATGCAAATTACTGCACACATTCCCACACTCAGGACAGCTCAGGCTAAATGTTTCATTTAGAGTGCAGCAGTATTGGATTTTCTACACCTTGTACAACATGTAGCAGCTTTGATCCTATCAGGAAAAACAAAAGAAGAGCTCATATCACCACCGCTCTTTTTAAAGCCAACGGGGGCCTGTTTACCACTGTGTTTCATCACCTCTTCTTCTAACAGCACTCTGTAAGCGTTGGGAACTGAGGAGACACTGCTGTAGTTTAGAAAGTGAACTATTTTCTTGTTCTTGTTTAATACAAGATTTCAGCTGCTCAGCAGTTCAGCATCTCTTTTATTGTATTTTTCATTCCATAATGCTACAAAAGTTATCAGTGGGTGGACAGGTCTGGACTGCAGGCAGGTCAGTTTAGAACCCCGACTCTCTTACTATGGAGCAATGCTGCTGTAATACATGCAGAATGTGGTTTAACATTGTCTTGCTGAAATAATCAAGGCCTTCCCTGAAAAAGACAATAAAACTTCTTAGTTTCAACGTTTGATTTGTTGTCTTTGTACTATTTTCAATGAAATATAGGGTTTAAATGATTTGCACATCATTGCATTTTGCTTTTATTTACATTTTGCACAGCGTCCCAAATATATAACATTTACTAGCATATGTCAACATCCAAACATCCATAAAAATCAAGCTGGTGAGAATGATTTTCCATTGTTGAGGCACAGAAAGACAGACAGAGTGAAAAGGGGTCTAATCACAGTCCCACTGCCTTAATACTGTTTATCTCACACACTGAATGGAAGTAACAAGTGAGAAAGTCAACTGGACAGCATTTCTGACTGAACAGATCTTGCAAAATTTGCTTTATGAGACGCTACGTGCTTTAGCTTTGCATACCAAACCTGAAGTACAAAGCCTGGGTGTAATCTTAGATTCTGAGCTCAGTTTTATCCCACATGTAAACACAGTCATTAAAGTAGCTCTTTATCATTTGACAATTATTTTTAAAGTTCAGCTTTTCTGTCTCAGAGCGACGCTAAGAGACTGTTCATGGATTCGTTACAAGCCAAGTTGATTAATGTGAAGCTCTTCTTGCTGGCTTTCTAAAAACAACAATACTGCTGATGCTGATCTTCTGCAAATGCCTTCTGTAAAATCCAGGAAATGTGGAGAGTCCTCTTTCTATTAATATGCCTCTAAACTGTGGAAGTTATGTCCACTTTTTATTAGACAGTCAAGGTCAGTGCACATTTATAAGAAATGTTTGAAAAAGTATCTCTTAGCATTTATTAAAACATCTACACCTACATCTTTGGTATTTATCTTTTTAATTCGATCTGTCATTGTTTTCTATGACTGACATAAATACTCATAGTTTCTTCAGTTACTTTTAAGCTTAAACTATGAAAAATTGTCAGTGCAGCTTACTTTACTTTTTAAAATCACTACAATCAGGCAGAAATTCAAAGTTTAGAGGTTCTTTCCTCCAGAGCTGACCCCTACCAGAAAAGGCAGAATTATCATTCCGAGCTTCATCTTTCCCATCTGCTGTCTCTCAGTGTGTGGCACCATGGTTTATAAACTCAAAGTGAGACCTAGAAGAACTTCCTCATGATGTCCTCACATCTTCAAACATGCTGAAAAGGAGCCACAGCTTTATCATAATTGTGGGAAAGAAACAGCTGACCAGGCTTTTTGAAGAAATCCTGTTGTATTAATTTGATTAATTCTGTTTATGAGGTACGGCTCAAAATCACCTTTTCTTATATTATACGTTTAGTTCTAGAAGTAATTGGACAGTGGCAATTTTGTGACACAAATTGTGCCTCTGCACAGCACCATGATGGATGTGAAATGAAGCAGTGTGACTGAAGTTTAGCGTTTCAGCTTTAATTCAATGGGTTTAACAAAAACAATGGATTCACCATTTGGGAATTACAGGCATTTTTTACATAGCCCCTCCACTTTCACAGGTTCAAAATAATCGGACAGTTGACTGCTAAGCAGTCTCATAGTGAGTTGTGGCCTGATCCCTCCTTATTTCGTGACAAATGAAGGAGATAAAAGGTCTTTACGCCAGACGCAATGGGACACGTGTGACACCCACAAAGTGTGGTCACTTTTGTGTTAGTATGTTTTCTTTATATTATTATTATTATTATTATTATTATTATTATTATTAGTTAATTTTTGTTAAACCTACCTTCTTAATCCTCTTCTCAATGCACTTAAATTCTAAGCTTGGTAATAGAATGCGGGTATCCCTGCTATTCCCTGATGCTACCAGAAGGGTGCAGTGTAGCGCTGGCTGTGCTGTGATTGTCTACGGTAGTCTTGAAATTTCCTCTCAGACCAGAGAGGTATTCGTGAAAGCAAGCCACGTCTTCTGTCTCATCCTTTCAACCCTGTTTTTCAGGTGAGCACTGTATTAAAAATACACTAAAATTCTCCTGAACTAGTTAGTACAGCATACGGATACGTATATTAGTACATTTGTGCCAACTTACGTGCATTGAGTCGAGGTTTAGTAGGTATAGAGATGTAGACGTGCCGATTCTAAGTTGTAAAATGGCGGACATACTTTTTAGTTGCTTGTGTTTAGCTTAATTTAATGGTGAAACTTGTTTGAGGAAGTTCTATGATTTTATTTTGACAGTGTGGATGAGTATCAAAATGTGTTTACATGTAAGAGATGTTCTAAGAGATTTGATAGTGCCAGTTATTAGCACTTTGAACATGTTTTTCTTTGCTGAGTCCCATGTGCCACAGTTATTAAGTGAGCCTTGTCTGTATCTCTGTCTTCGGTACATAATATGTAATGTTATAGACTACATATACGAGCTTTAGCCATTCTTTTAGCACATGGACATTCTGTTTGATTTTAAGGATATTGGCTCCTTCAAACCTAAAAAAAATGTGAATTGAGGATGCTGTATTCTGCTACTGGACAAAGATGCCTAAATGGGACCGTAGTATGCAGCCATCTCCCTCTGATAGAGACATGTTCAGCCTATTTTAACATATGTGAGAAAGCAGCTAAGTATTTGTATGTTTTGGACTGAATTGTGAGGTTTGCTGGGCAAAGAACAAAAGAAAAATAGGCAGAGATATTTTTAAAACGAGAATTGTTTAAATAAACCGAGACCAGAGAGGCATTCGTGAAAGCAAGTCACGTCTTCTGTCTCATCCTTTCAACCCTGTTTTTCAGGGGCAAAGTCTGTCCCACGGGTCCCAAACCTGGGACCTGTAACACACGTCTTCCAAAAAGTTCCATCTTTGACTAGAGATGAAACGGTTACCGGTTTCACGGTAAACCGCGGTAAAATTAATGACGGTTAGTAGTACCGTTTGAACTTTAAAGTATCGTTAAAACCGCGGTAATCGACAAAAACTTGCTGTAGAGAGTCAAAGAAAGGCAGAATCATCTCTCAGATGCAGCTGTGTGTGTGTGTAGAGGGGGAGGGGGAGAGGGAGAGAAGGTAGAATATGGCGGAATGTAGTGACAGAGATTCGGAGATATTTTCAGCCAAGTCTGACGTTTGGTCTTGTTTTTGGTTTTATAAGGATGCAGATGGAAAGTACATTGAAGATGACCACCCTGTGTGCAGAACAGGCCGAAAGAAAATAGCGGCGACAGGGGGCAACTCATCAAACCTTACAAGTCATCTTCGCGACCACCACCTGCTACTTTTTAGAGAATGCAAGGTTAACTTTAAAGGAGAAGTCTGTGGGGACTCCGAAATGGATGAAACGTCATGATCTGTGTGGTTTAACTTGCACTTATGGTTCGTTAATAATATAAAATGAAGCTTTTAGCGTCAAAAAAAAAGAAAAACAATCGGTGAATCCACTGTGAATCGAAACTAAAGCTTTTAACACATTTCTGTGGAGCAGAGTCTCCAAAATGAGCTCTGAGTTAACAGTCACACGAGCTCCTGAACGAGACGCTGCAGAGGTTCAATCTGCACAGCTCCCCTTTCTCGTCTCGCTTGCAGTGTTTACTGTCTGAGAATAACACCGTCTCAAATCACTGTGTCCCCTACAGAGGGCGCTACTTTTCAAACAAACACGATCATCATTAACAAGCAGTTGAGTTTTAAATAGGGGATTTGTAGCCTGTTGTTAATGTTGATTATAGATGACTTAGTCGAACGTTTCTTGCACTCTTTGGGTGAAGGATTTTCTATTTCATGATCCACGAAGTGCACTAGATAGGGAAGATAGTGTGCTTTGAGACGGGACCTCGCGCGAGTAAACGCTGTGTGCTGATTTTGGGAAAAGCAGAGTTTCAGAGATTAAACTTTAGGAGTGTTTCTGCCGCAGCTCAGATTCGCGTTAATTTTAAGTTATGTTTTAGTTTTAAAATGCTTTTAGAGAAGCAGCTCCACAGGTGAAGACACACTGTATGAGTTCTACACTGTCTGCAGCTCACAGCGCGGTCACACAGTTCCTCTGTGATTTTGGCTGTTTTTCCTGGTGCGCTGTGTTGATTAAGGGAACAGCGCCACAGCGGCACAATAATGCTGCAGCTGCAGTTCGGACAGAAATCCCCCGAGTGCAGCACGTCTTAGAAGTAGTAATTTTCCATTAAGACCCGCCTCAGAGTTGGTCCAGATTTAATTCTCTATGCAGAGAAATCACTAATTATTGTAATTAATAATAATAAAATAATTAAAACAGTAATAATAATAATAATAATAATAACAGTAATAATAATACATTTGCTATTGTTTTGTTTACAGAGTATTACAAGTATTGTAAGTAATACAAAAGTAATACTACAAATGTATTGACTATATTTTATTGTTTATGCAAACTAAAAAAAAGTGCATATTGCTGCCAGTTCTATTTGTGTTGATATAAAAATTGGTGAAACGAGTTTCAGTTTGTGTATCAGTATTTATTTATTTTTTTTATTTTACTTTTCAACACGTTTGAACAATATCGCGATAATACCGATAATCGTGATAATTTTGGTCATGATAATCGTGATATGAAATTTTAATATCGTTTCATCTCTATCTTTGACTCATCAGTCCAAAGAATGTTATCCCAAAGTCTTGGTGGTCATCTAGAAGTGTTTTTTGACAAATGCGAGACGAGCCTTTGTGTTCTTTTTGGTCAGCAGTGGTTTGCAGCTTGCAACTCTTGCATTTATGTCATTTTTCGCCGAGTGTATTTTTATTATAATGGAATCGTGTACATTAACCTTAACCGAGGAAAGTGAGGACTGCAGGTCTTTAGATGTTTGTCTGGGATCTTTTGTGACCTCCCGGATGAGTCACTGATGCGCTCTTGGTGAAATTTTGGTAGTCCACTCCTGGGAAGGTTTACCACTGTTCCAAGTTTTCCCAATTTGTGGAAAATGGCTCTCACTGTGGTTCACTGGAGTCCCAGAGCCTTAGCAATAAGAATCTGGACATTGACACAATTTTTGAAATTTTTCTCCTTTGTGTTGAAACAAAGCAGTTATTAAAATATTGATGTGTAGACATTCAGCTTTAATTCAAAGGCTTAAAAAAATTGCATTAACCATTTAGGAATTACAGCCATTGTTTACAAAGTCCCTCCATTTTCATAGGCTCAAAATTAATTGGGCAATTGACTGACAAGCAGTGTCATGGCCAGATGGGGCCTATTCCCTTGTTACTTCATGACAAATTAAGGATATAAAAGGTCTGGATTCCAATAGCTGGATACATTTGTTAGCTGTTTATGGGAACACTCAATATGTGGTCCAAAGAGGTGTTGATGCAAGTGAAGAGGGCCATCATAAACAAACCCATTAGAGAGACAGCAGAAACTTTAGGAGGGCAATGTCAATTTGGCGCATTCAAAAAAGAGGAATTGAACTGGTGGTCTCAGCAACACCAAAAGGCCTGGAAGACCACAGAGGAAAAATATGATCATAGAATTCTTTCTGTGGTGAAGAAAAACCCCTTCACAACATCTAGTCAAGTCAAGGACATTAAAGAGGAGGCTGGCAGGTCACCGACATAATCTACCATCAACAGACGCCTTCAGGAATGTAAATGCAGAGATGACCTCAAGATGTAAACCACTAGTAACACTCAAGAACAGAAAGGCTTTCCTAGAAAACATCTGAATGTCTGGCCAGTTCTTGAAAAAAATACTTTGTACTAGAATAATGGGAAGAAGACAGCATGGAGAAGTAAAGGAAGGACATACCACATCATCATTAAAACATGGTGGAGGAAGTGTTAAAGCATTTATGGTTAACAATGAAACTGGGTTATTGGTAATTATTCATGATTAGGGCTGGACTATTCGGATATTCCTTCATTGGGTAGGTTTTTGGTTTTTAATTTTGGGATTCACATATTCAGGGTTTTTTTTTCATCAATACAGGTGAATTACAACGTTCAGCGTTCTTGGGAGAAACTTAGACGACTCAAGGATACGGTTAATAATGCAGATTTATTTTAATTTGCTGAAAATGGTGCCAAACATGACAAAATGAAACACAACCTCTCCAGCGCTAACAACAAAAAACATAACCCTCCACTCTACTCTGGAAAACCCACCACTCCACCCATATTCAGGCACTTCTGCATAAAAGTCCTTATATATATTATATAAAAGAATCTAAAACAGCCCAACTTAAACATTTCTTCTTTTTAAAAAACTGAACTACCTCCACTGCTGTGTGGTGGATGAAGCAGCAGATGTGCTTTCAACACAGGTGTCAGATGCAAATTTTCTGAGCGTCTTTCTCAGAAAACTATTTAAAAGCCAAAAAGAAGGCTTGAACAAGAAACGGCTCCAAGCCATACAAAAAGTGGTGAAACAGAAATCTGACCTTCCTCTCATAATTACAGAGGAAGTGTTGTTTGTTTTCTGATTATCTTTTATTTCACTTTTCTATCTCAGCCTTTTTTTTGGACGCTGCGTTCAGCTCCCCTTTGTTCGTATTTTTCCTGCCATTTTTATTCCCATTCATTGAGGTGTTTTTCTTGTTTTTGCCTGTGCTTCCAGTCTGGCTCTGAGCCACCTCAACCCCAACATGCACAATCACCAAATTCACACTCCATCATCTCAATAAACTCAATTAAAACCCTTTCTCATTGGTTTTCCTCTCTGCATTTGGGTCCGCCTCCCTGCCGTCCCATAACAGTAACATTGGACTTTTTTGTAGTGCTGTAATCGAGACATTTCATAAGTCAAGTCAAGTCAAATTTATTTATATAGCGCCTTTTACAACAGATGTTGTCACAAAGCAGCTTTACAGAGAATCCAGGTCCACACCCCCAGTTAGGAAGCCTTGGCGACAGTGGCAAGGAAAAACTCCCTCAACAGGAGGAAGAAACCTTGAGAGGAACCAGACTCAAATAGGGGAACCCATCCTCCTCTGGTCGACACCGGATAACAGCACAGACACAAACCAGTGTAAGTGGATACAGTTTAACACCACTGTGCAGTGCGCCGGCCGCATCAGTCACGTCAGACCCTCTTGGGACAGGCAGCCGCTCAGCTCAGGGAAAAAGACGGGGGGTGGGGGGGATAAGAGGGACATAGTTAGGAAAACAAATTAACCAAAGGCTCGACTAAACAGGTAAGTTTTTAGCCTAGACTTAAAGATGGAGGCTGAGTCCCGAACACAGACTGGTAGGCTATTCCAAAGCTGGGGGGCTTTGTATGAAAAGGCTCTTCCCCCTGACGTAACTTTATTAATTCTGGGTACTAATAATGAGCAGCACCTTGTGATTTAAGTGGGCGTGTCGGTTGATAATAGGAAATAAGGTCACTGAGGTACTGAGGAGCAAGGCCATTCAAAGCTTTATACGTCAGTAGAAGAATCTTGTACTCAATGTGGAATTTAACTGGCAACCAATGAAGGTACACAAAATTGGGCTAATATGGTCAGATTTCCTGGTTTTGCTGAGAACTCTGGCTGCAGCGTTCTGGACTAACTGAAGCTTGTTAAGGTTTTGGTTGGAACAACCAGAAAGCAGAGCGTTACAGTAATCTAACCTGGACGTGATGAAGGCATGAACTAACGTTTCTGCATCCTGTAGCGACAGTGCATTTCTTAATTTAGCGATGTTACGCAGGTGGAGGAAAGCTATTCTGGTAATATTGGTAATATGCTCATCGAAGGCCAGACTGGGATCAATCGTGACATCAAGGCTTTTTACAGATGTGCCTGGTGCAATTGAGAAACTATCGAGATTAAGAGTAAACATAGGCAGATTATCCCTAGCAGCTTTTGGACCCAGAAGAAGAACTTCTGTTTTTTCCGAATTTAGTAAGAGGAAGTTACTTGACATCCAGTCTTTAATGTCTTTTACACAGTCCTCTATCTTATTAAGCTCAGTTTTGTCCTCTGGTTTAGCTGAAATATATAATTGTGTATCATCGGCATAGCAGTGGAAGCTGATGCCATGTTTTCTAATGATGGTACCTAGTGGTAGCATATATAAGGTAAATAATATGGGTCCTAAGACAGAGCCCTGTGGAACACCATACTTTACTCTTGTGAGAGCTGATGGTTCACCATTTACATTAACAAACTCAAAGCGATCGCTAAGGTAAGATTTGAACTGTGAAAGAGCTTTACCTGTCACTCCTACTAGTTTTTCAAGCCTGTCTAATAGAATGGAATGGTCTATTGTGTCAAAAGCTGCACTAAGATCGAGTAAAACCAGTAAGGATATGTTTACTTTGTCAGCGGATAATAAAAGATCGTTTACAAGTTTCACTTACGCTGTTTCGGTACTGTGGTGAGGCCTGAAGCCAGACTGAAATTTTTCATGTATATTACTCCTATGCAGATGGGAACATAATTGTTTTGCCACAGCTTTCTCTAAAATTTTTGATAAAAAGGGAAGATTTGAAATAGGTCTATAGTTTGATAGCTCAGAGGGGTCAAGACTAGGTTTCTTAATTATGGGTTTAATTACACCTAATTTAAGAGATTTTGGAACATAGCCGAGGCTGAGAGAAGAGTTTATTATAGATAGAAAAGGCTTGGTTATTTCTGGCAAAACATCTTTAAGTAAACCTGTAGGAATAGGATCTAGTATACAAGTTGTTGTTTTTGAAGATGAAATAATTTGGACAAGCTCTGTTTGTTGGAGTAAAGTAAAAGACTCCAGCGTCTCTGTAGTGGTTATACTGCACTCTAAATCTAGATTAGGTTTATAGGACACTGCACTGCAATGCTGCGCATTTTGGATTTTGTGCCTAATCATAAGCCTGTTAAACATAACGTAAGTATTGTATAACATATTCTGGTGATATCGGTGTTAAATGCCAATGAACTATGAAATTATGCTAACAAGTTGCCGCAAATGATCTTGATGTGGATTATGTTCAAAAGATGACTGCAGAATTACTGAAGGGCCCACATTTTGCAAAAGTACGTAAACAATCTTAAAGTTTCAAAACATGCCATTCATGTCCAAAATCTACACCGTTCATATGAGGAGACTAAACTGCAAAAAAAGTTAAATTCACTGCAAAACATTTTAAATTCACTGCTTATATGATGTCAGCATGTGCACATCTGCCTATACAGCTAACACAAGTCTACCCCTGCCCCAAATCTGAGGGACAAAGGAAGGTTGGAAAATGGTCATGTAAAAATTAATCATGACTGTTTTTAAAACCACACAAATGTCCTCAAGTGGACCTCAAAGAAAATATGTTTAATGCATGTAAAGTGTTGGATTTGGGCACAATTCCACTGCAGCACTTTCACATCATATATTAGCTGTATAACTACCTGAAGTCTGGCTTACATGTATTTTCATGGTAGTTGTGCAGTAATGTACTGTAAAGCTTAATCACAATACAGATGAAATGAAAAACAAGAAACACAGGTTTGCCTTTTGGGAATGCTTTAATAGAAGTGAGTAAGTAAATGCTCCATTTGTTGAGTGATAAGTGAAGAAGAGATTAGAGATTACTCCTGGGTGGAGTGAAGTGAGCTCATTCCTCTTTCTCAACCTCAGCAGCAGACTCTGCTTTGGCACCTGGTGATTGAAAATATAATTATCAGCACTTGTTTCAGGACATCAAATCCTAAAACAAAAAACAATATATACAGGGTGATTCAAAAAGACTAATCCGATTTCAAAGCGCCATATTTTACAACCGTGAGGCTCCTAGGAAACAATCACAATCCAATTGTAAGAGGGGGTTATAGAGTTTCTAAATGTCCGTGGAAGATGGCTCCCTTCAGTCTGAGAGGAGATGTGAGCAGAAAGCGTTCTGCGTTCTCCACTTCAATAAGAGTGAATCTGTCATAACTGTGCAGAGTGATTTTCGTGGGCAGTGAACCTCCAACAGCTCAGAGCGTTCGGCGTTGGTTCCACAACACTGGATGATCACCGAAATCGCACTGAAAGAGCCGTGAGTGCAGCGACACCCGACACGCTCAATCCAGTATGGGATGAATTTGACTATGGCGTTGATGTTGTCTGTACAGCTGGAGGAGGTTCATACTGAGACCTTGTACAATTACGTAATAAACTTTATGCTCATTTAAACCATTTACAGTTTACTGCATTGATCTGTAATGATTTACAATTGAAATAAATCATTTTGAAATCAGATGAATCTTTTTGAATCACGCTGTATAATAGAAAGCTTTGTTTCAATTGTGCTAAAAAGGTGAATGTCTTATGTCCTACCACTAAAACTTTAATTAGTCCTGAAGATCCTGTAAAGTTTACTTCCAACCTGCATCTAACATGCTGCTACCTCTCCTACCTTACACTAATTCATCTGATCCAGAGAATCAAGAACTTCTGAAGAAGTTATTCAGCTGGAGCAGGTGAGGCAAATTGTGGTTGGAACTAGATTCTGCAGGAAGGTAGATCTCAAGGACCAGGGTTGGTGACCACTGCTAATAGTTTGGTGAAAAATTTAATTTACACAGTTTTCCACTTAGCTCCAATGTAGCCGATCAGCCACATGATGTCAGCTTCTTTAGTTTAGCACTGGACCTAAGAGGCTAACGTTGCTAACAATCACTGGACATCAATAGTTGCCCAATTTTTTTCTTTAAATACATCCCCAAAACTTCTCTCAACCCGCTCAGACTACAGCCCGGTCTTCATCAAGGTCGCACAAACTAGTGGATGCAGTTTAGAACACTGATGTGCTGTGAACTATAAAAATGAATGAAACTTAACCTTGTAGCTGAACATGGTAGCAGCCACTTTACATGACAGCTGTCGAATTTCTGTTGTTCCTTTTTTTTATAAATAACTTAATGTTGAATTTAAAGTATATTTAGAAGTGCTTATATGCCTTCATGATGTAACACGACATACAACAGAGGCAGATTCTTCATGGGAGGTGAAACTGCCATGACAGCATTGTCTAAAATGACTGCCCACAGCATTCGGCTTCACCACTAAATTTTATTAATTTAAACTACATTGACGAATCTGCAGGACCTTCATGAAGACCTATGTAGGGTTATATAGGTTTGACAGAAGTTTTGTAGATGTATTTATGGAAAAAATGGGTGACTATAGTGTTTGTTAGCAAAGTTAGCCCTGTAACCCCAGTGGTAAACTAAAGGAAGAAAAACTAGAGGGGTATGAAGTTCCCCAGGTTTGGGCTGTGGAGCAGTGGAACTGCACTTTTTAGAGATGAAGCACCCTACAGTATCTTTGGGATGAGCTGGAGCGATATTTGTGATCCAGAACTAATCATCCAACATCGGCACCTGACTTCACTAAAGCTCTTTTGGCAGAGTGCAATTAGATCCTCACAGTAATGCTGCAATATCTATCGTAAACTCTTCCCAGAAGAGTAGAGGCTGTTACTGCCCTTGATTTCATAAGAAATGCTGGATGAGTAGAAGTTTTTGGACGTACAGTATATGTAAATTTTCCACTTGTCAATGACCACCAACAACTGGTAGTTACGTTATGGTCTCATTCCAAACACACTATAAGATGCTAGGAAACAGAAACTGCCCTCTGACCTTTGAGGGTGATTGGCCCCAGTGTGACCGTTTCAGTGTGGTGGGAGGAGTCGAGGGATCTCTTCTTGCGCATACGGCAGCCTTGGCGACAGCGGGAGTTGTAGTCGCTGTCAGCGCAGACGATCACCCTACACTGCAGGAAGACGTAGGAATGAGTCCGCAGGAACTTGAAGGCCCTGAAATGGAACTGAGCGTAGTACTGCCTCCCGTTGGTGTAAATGTAGACCGTGCTGTCCTTCGCACAGCTAAAAGAAAACAGCAAAGAAGAGGAAAGATCACATCTACTTTGAAGTCTTAACTAATGAGATGTTTGAGGTCTTGAATGTAGGCTATGCTGCATCCAAAGACGTCTGACTTCTGAGTGCTACTTACACCTTTTTGAATAGGAGGTTTTTCACAATGCGATTAGCCAGACAATGCTTAATAAAGTCTGATAGGAAGAGAGGTTAGGGAAGTTCCTATTGGGCATCCTTCACAGACCACAGGGGGGTTGATACATTTGTGCAGCAACCGATGATATACAGTTGGAAAAAGGTACATCTAAAGTACTGTACATAAGTCAGAGACCACCCTTCATTTATTGATCTTTCAATTAAAATGGTCATTAAGTACAATGGATATTTCTGATTTTTCTTATCCCTTGGATAAGAAAGGGGAAAAATAATTGACAAAAAAACAAGACTCTTCATAATCAAAATATAAGGTTTTATAAAAAGATATAGAGAAAATGGGGATCCAAAGAATCATGCAAGACCTGGTGGACCACCAAAATTGTCCTCATCAGATGAACAGCACTTAAAGCTTTCATCTTTGAGAGAGAGGAGAAAATCAAGCTGCTTCGGATCTGAAAAAAATCCACAGGGGCTTCTGTCCATCCTTCCACTGTGAGAAGACGGACGTGTAGCTGATAAGAAGCTGTTATGGAAAAAAGGAAACGGACAAAAAAGAAGAAGCTGCTGATGTTCTCAGAACAATGGACTGACCACCCCAGAGTCCAGACCTCAACATCACTGAATGTGTTTGAGTTTTCTTGTGAGAAGTAAAAAATGCAACCAACTTCTAAGACTGAACTTTGGAGGTGTGGGAAAAATATACCTGAACTGAAAGTGTGTCTCCCAAAAAGAATGGAAGTTGTAATAAAGTCGAAGTGTGGACAGACTAAATACTGAAAAATTTATATTCAGCTGTTGAGGTTTCTGTGTAATTTTCTGTTAAATATGTACTTGATGGCCACTTTAAATGAAAATAAATGAAGGGTGCTCTCTGAGTTTTGCACAGTACTCTGTATATCAGGTGTGTCAAACTGGGAGTCTTCCAGGTCAAAGAGCTTCAAAGATCAATCTTTACCCTCATCTAACGCTCTGAATTCAGATCATGAAGGCCTTGCTAATTAGCTGACAAGCTGAATCAGGTGTGTTTAATGAGCCAGTGTGTTGAAGTCTGCAGTGTTTTGGTGAGGACTGGAGC
The DNA here is from genome assembly GCF_904425465.1 of Colossoma macropomum. NCBI lineage: Eukaryota > Metazoa > Chordata > Actinopteri > Characiformes > Serrasalmidae > Colossoma > Colossoma macropomum. Next base: position 129,746 of record NW_023494803.1, read on the forward strand.
CTGACATAGTATATATGGCAGGTATACATGATAAGATGGCCAGGGTAGATTCAAAATAGGTGTCCCTAATAAACTAGTGTACAATTCAGTGTACCATGATGGTTCTACCCGATCCTGGAATACCCCCACCTTTCCTTTTTTACTTTCCTTGCTACAACAACTCAGTAAAGGTTTGATAATAATTAGTTGGATCAGGTGTTTTACAGCTGGGAAAACCCTTGCAAGGTTGGGGTTCTCCAGGACCAGTAGTGAATCTACATGATTCTGAAAGTCCTTTTAAAACTGGACCTACATGAACATCCACTACATGAGTTTGAAGTCAAATCCACACAAGGTATAATTAAAACCAGTCATGATAATTAGTCCAGTACAGTAGAACACTGAAGTACTTGTCCACAGACTGTTCTGCCACTGGCTCTCTTACCCGTTTTGGATCAGGGTGTAGGAGCGAGCCTGGAAGTCATGGTTGGGAGAGGCCACACAACTGTCCAGCAGAAGGTCCAGTGTGTTGTCTGCTCTGCTGAGCTGCACCTGAACGTACAGGTACTGATTGAGGCTGACCTCATAGGGAAATTGGAGTATAGGGTAGGAGAAGCTGCTGGAAGGGTAGAAGGCCATGCTGGCGTTAAAGCGGCCGGTGCCGCTGATGGTATTGTTGATCATCTCTTTGACCTTGTAGACTGTCCCCACTGTGGTGTCCTGCTCCATGTGGCAGCGCACGCTCAGCAAGAATTGCTCGAGCTGCCGTGTGATCTCGCCTGACTGGGTTGGCGCCGCTCGCACGTGGTTATTGTAGACAACACGTCCATTGTTGGTCTAAAGGGGGAGGAAAAAAGAAAGCATAATGTAAACCAATAAGTCACGTTCTGACAATGAGAAACCTAGTTCTAGAGCAGTGGGTCCCAATCTTGGGCTCATATTCATCAAGCGTCTCAAAGAAAGAACTGATCTAAGATCAAGGCCTATATTCATGAAGGTTTGCAGAAAAAGAGCGCTGATCTAGGATGTCTTAGGCCCAATCCCATTTCACCCCTTACCCCTACCTCTTAGCCATTAGCCCGCTTTTTTGTGTGTTCACATCTAGGGGTAGGCAGGTCGCCTGCAGAGCAGCGCTAGCAGCTGTTAATGAAGTAATGTGTTTTTGTTTTTTTTTTAATTTGAGGGTCCCATTTCGTAGGGCGAGATTTCAACCACTACCTCTTGTAACTCAGTTCCAAGGGGTTAGGGTGACATTTAAAACAAGGGGTAGGGGTAAAAAGAAGAACTTGGATTGGGCCTTAGCGTTAGGAGGGTCACAGCGAACAAGAGAGGAGTCCTAGGTCAGCACTCCTACTCTAAAAAGCTTCAAAAATACAGGCCCAGGTCTCATTACTTCATGTTGTCCCATTCAGTGTTATGTAACCAGCATAGATAAATCCCAGAATCACATTCTTAATCTGAGATATTTGATAAATGTGGACCTGGTCCTGATCCATCCTTATATCATCCTGAGAAGATGCCTGGCTTTACATTAAGCACTGAGGGTGGAGCTACCCAGAATTATTTGTGTTTTTGTACGCCTAACCGGCCCCAGGCCAGGTTAAATTCAGTATTTTGCCACATAAACAGCCCTTGAACCAATCAGCAGCAGCTTTGGATCAATTGACGGAGTGACAGACGGAGGTGGACCCCTCTGGTCACTTTTTTACTTCATGACATTTGTAGTAACAATCACACAAAGCACATTTTTAGCAGAGTGAGCAAATCATGCTACATAATTATTAAGAATATAAAGCAATTTTAATAACAATGCGCATCAACATGGTGGCAGTGGTGACAGCATTACTTTTATAATTACTTTACTAGGATTAGTCACAATCTGAGCAACTAAATCTGAGCCAACAGTGAAAGTTAATTGCCATCGTAAAACAAGTTAACCCTAAGCTGCATACACCGATCAGGCATAACGTTATGACCACCTCCTTGTTTCTACGCTCATTGTCCATTTTATCAGCTCCACTTACTATATAGGTGCACTTTGTAGTTCTACAGTTACAGACTGTAGTCCATCTGTTTCTCTGCATACTTTGTTAGCCCCCTTTTTCCCTGTCCTTCAGTGGTCAGGACCCCCATGGACCCTCACAGAGCAGGTACTATTTGGCTGGTGGATCATTCTCAGCTGCTGGGTTTTTTAAACACCTCAGTGTCGCTGCTGGACTGAGAATAGTCCACCAACCAAAAATATCCAGCCAACAGCGTCCTGTGGGCAGCGTCCTGTGGGCAGCGTCCTTTGACCACTAATGAAGGACTAGAGGATGACCAACACAAACTGTGCAGCAGCAGATGAGCTATCGTCACCAACGTTACATCTACAAAGTGGACCAACCAGGCAGGAGTGTCTAATAGAGTGGACAGTGAGTGGACACAGTGTTTAAAAAATAGAGTGCAGTGAACTAAATCAAATCATTGTGAGGACAAAGATCAGAGATTTACACCACTGCTAATCTACCTTTGTCCATTTTGTAATCTAATATGTAATATTTATCTTACCGTTTTACTGGTTCCACACATGTCAATGGGAAAGTTGAAGGACACCTCGTAGCTGTTAGCAGAAGGTCTGCAACGATGGTCATCCACATAGAGATTTTGCCAGCCGATGCCCAGAGAGTTCAGGTATGATCTCTGAATTACAATGGTCATGCTGTCTGAGGAACAGACCACTCTAGCTGCACAACAGAGGGGTTCAGCAGTTGAGAACACTGAGACACCTGGGCTTCGTTATATGAGAGGCTTACACATGTCTGCAGACACTACTCAAAAGTTCGGAATCAATTGTCAGATTAATAATTTATTTTATATAAAATAAAAATTTGTTCATTTATTTATTCAGCTTTCGTTATATCCAACAACTGCCACAATAAAAATACCATTTAATTGCTTTCTTTTATAGAAGTTGACTTGCTTGCACACCTACAAAGATGAAAAGCCAGTTTGTTTGCAGTTTTGTAAATCATACACATTCGCATTGAAATTAAAAACAACATTGTGACTGAAGAACAGAAATGCATGATGCATAAACTCAGGTGGAAATTGCATTTTATGGCTACTGTGAAAAGAAGTTAAACAGCCACACATACTTAACTCCTATGAAATAATGCTGCTCTAGGGTCAGTTTTGCTTTTCACATTCCTGTGAATGTAGATGCTCAAAAAAGACAGAACCTTATCCTAGATTTACAGGGCCCTATTGGGAATGGACTCAGAGGATACACCTATGGCAATTGTACTGTTTGCCCTTTTGCTGAGTTTACCTGTATTTTCGGGCAGAGAGCTGCTGAAGGAGGCTTTGAAGCCGCGGGCCACGCCTGAGCCGTCGCTCCTGAACAGGACAGTCATGTATGAGGAGGATGAGCGGAAGTCCCGGAGGGTGGTGTCATTGTAGCACAGCTTGCCCAGCAGTGAGGAGGCGGTGGTGGAGCCATCATACACGTATATATAGTCACAGTTACAGCAGCGCTCCAGCCTGAGCCACAAACACAGAGCCATTAGCTGATTAACCGTCTTTTAAAGTAATAGTCTAGTGTAAACTTTCCCCCTTACCCCAAATGTAGGCAATGAGCCAAGACACGTTTGGTGGCTGACGTCAGCTTCTTTAGTTTTGGACTGGAGCTACAAGGCTAATTTTCATTTATATAGAGAGCATTTGGCAGATGCTCTTATCCAGAGCGACTTACTATTTTGATCATTTTACAAATATGACATGATATGATATGATATGAAAACTGACAAATATTGTTGAAATGTTACTGAATTGTACTTTATTTGATCTGAAATTCAGTTGTCGACTACATAAGATGTTGATATACCTACTAGGCTAAATCAGTTTACAGTATATGGCACTGAATTATAATGCAAGTTAGACATTATGATGTTCTGGACCTTTGCTTGAGGAAATTTTCTCTAACTGGACCTTATTGAATTTTAATTAAAGACCCCCGCTCTAGTCCTTCATCAGTGGCTGGATATTTTTGGTTGGTGGACTATTCTCAGTCCAGCAGCGACACTGAGGTGTTTAAAAACTCCAGCAGCACTGCTGTGTCTGAGTAAGTGGAGCTGATAAAATGGACAGTGAGTGTAGAAACTAGGAGGTGGTCATAATGTTATGCCTGATCGATTTATCTGTAAATTCATTTTGATCTGAGTAAGAAAATCGGAAAAAGGCTTAAGTCTCACACTAATATCCACCAGGATTTAACTTTGTCTAGGAGAAGTAAATGAGATTAAGAGAAGATCTCTTTTAGAGTATTCTACTTACTCAAGATCTACAAACGACAGAAAGATCCTCTGCCCTGCAGGAGCAGAGAGCTGCCATACGCAATATGCGTTATCATGGTAATAATTTGGGTAGTAGGGGCTGGAGATTGACCCGGAATCAAACAAGCGTCCTCCGCAGGTGGGGTGAGTCACTGGAGATCAGGACAAAATAAGGGTTAATAAAGGTTTAATGGCACATTTAAAGGAATGGTTTGGAGAAAAATCAAAATACACATTTTCACTTAAGCCAGATGTGCTGTGATCAGCAGAGACGTGTTTCCTGTCCAAATTTTGCTTCTTTAGTTTAGCACTTGGGCATAGTAGCGCTAGCAAAGCCTAGTCACTAGTCAAAGCACGTTCAGGTCTTCATTAAAGTCATGTGAATTGCTGATGTATTTTAGAGCACAGAGTGATTTACTGTAAACTACACAAATCAACAAAACTGTGTAGCCAAGCACATTTGATCTAAAATAGCTGCACAGTGTTTTGTTTAGCTGGCGTCTAAAATGGCTGCCTGCTGCGTTTAGTTTTTTTTATAGTCCACTGTAAGACAAACTGTGTCCAAACCCACATAGACAAGTCTGTATAACCTTAACGATGAAGAATGAAGACCTGCATGTGTTTGAGAGAACTTTTGGAGATGTCCTTATAGAAAACTATTGACTACTGACTTCTAGTGTATCTAGTCAACCAGCATAACCAGCATATGTTGTGTTTTGAATGCTGGTTACGCTCAATCTCCAGCAGGTCCATACTGGGTGACCAGCTAAACCAGCACTAGAATAGCATAAACAATGTAGTTCAGCTGGAACCACGAAATTCAAGCTATTTATTTGGCAAGGACTCTAAAGTAAAGAAGTAAAGAATACCAAAACATGTTGGCTGACCGAAAAGTCATAGAGAAGGACATATCTGTATCCTTTTTCAAAAGCCGGTTTTGAGCTATAAAGGAAGTAGCTGTAGCTCTGGGTAGCAGGATAATCTAATAATTTAAAAAATTTAAAAACTAATACAATTTCTTGAGACACTGAATACATTCAAAACATTGACATATAGATAAAAAAACTGGCTAAAAATGGTCCAGTGACTGATTATTTGGGTTTAATTGCCAAATTGCACCCAAATACCCAAATTGTCATGTATCGTATGAAAGATCCATGATGCAAATTCAGTCTAGTAATAGATTATTCTTACCTGGTGGCCGTTTGGTTGTGGCCGAGCAGTACGCTGCACAAAGAAGATACAAGACAGTGGATTAGCACTGACCGAAAAGCGTCCACAGCAGGTATAATTTAAAAACTGAGATTAGCTCATGCTCAGCAAATGAATGGCTGTTGTGTGTAAGATCAGGAGGTGCTCACTGTAGTAGTCATGGCAACAGTTTCCATAGTATTGACAGGAGCTGGCACAAGAACATCGACTAAAACTATAGCCACAGTTCCCCCTGCAGTAAGGCATTTCTGTCCAAGAGGGAAAACAGCGATGAGGGTCATTAACAGTAGGCTATGGCTACCAAGCAACATAACACTCAAAGATTATTCCATGAACAGCACAATGATTTTAGTAACAAACGTCAGTTGATGTGTGTTGTCTTATAGCGTGATATGCAAAAGTACTGGCACCCCTGGTCAAATTACATGACTTTCTAAGTGAAAATAAGTTAAGACATCCTCTACAGAGAGCACTGTAGTACGTCCTGTGCCACCCCGGGCTCAAGAAGGACGCTGGTGGCAGGAGAAACGTTTGCAGCATCCTTTTCACTTTTATTTTCACTCACCAAAACACCAAAACATAAAACAACCAAAGCTGGCCACTTTTCAGTCCTTCTTTCAGTTGAGCTTTTCAGCTCTTCACTCCGTCTCTTGCTCCCGCTGCTTGTCCCTCTCTTTCTCAGTCCCTTTCTGGATCGAACATGAAGCAAGTTAATGTGGCCTCGCTGCGGGACCGGAGGCAGCACCCAGGAGGCTGGGCTCGGGACTTGTGCACCATCCCCCATTCACTCGCGGTGTTCCTCTCCCTGCTGTCCTCACCAGGCTTTGTCCTCTCTTGGTGTTCAGGCCCCGCCTTCCTGCCGGCTCTCGTGGCCGTCATCGGGGCCCGGGGGACAGACGCATGCCATAAGCACGTTTCTGCACATTTTTATGTGCAATTACTGTGCATTTTCTGAATTTAACATACTGAGAAAATAAAATGTGACCTGCGCAAAAGGTATGGCACACTTTGTATTTTAGTAATAAACAGAAATTGTGCACTAAAAATGACAGAAAAATGCTGTATTTAAGTTTGTTCCCTGCGGAACCAATATGGCTCCACGAGGGGGCAGCCTGCTGCATCAGCTCTGGTCCACTTTGAGCTTTTTTCTTACTTTCTGTACTTTTCCCCTTTTCTTTTTTAAGTTATATTGTTTTTGTTTGATTGTCAAGGTTTTTGCACTATGGACACCAAACTTGTAGAGTTTGCCCTGGTCCTTGTTCTACTTTTTTCTCTGTTTACGACTGTGTTTGGAGATCCCGTACAGAGCCCTACTGTTTACAGTAGGGATGAGCTGTAAAAGCTACGCAACACAGTGGTGCTACTGAATGAGACAGCCGATATCTCCTGTGAGCTGAGGAGGAAGAAACGAGGGAGTTGTGCTGAAGCTCAGCATCAGGCCAGGAGGAAATGTTATAGACCAGTTCTTCCCTCTCTTCCCAGTAAGATGGACAAGCTAACGGCACTGACCCGACATCAGAGGGATTACCACAAGTATAGCATCATGCTTTTCACCAAGGCATGGCTTACTACGCTAACTCCGGACACAATTGTCACTTTAATAAACGTATTTAATAAACACGTAATTTGACCAGGGGGTTTAAACCTTTTCATGCAACTGTATGTGTATTTTCAGTATTTGTCAAGAGTTCCCCTTCCTGGGACCGTGTTACAGAAACTTCCCACCTTTAGTCCTAAGTTAAGATCTGACAAGTTCAAGAAACAATTTTTTTGCCAATTCATATTGCAGAAACAAATCTTACCTTCATTTATGAACTATATTTGATCTCAAATCAGGAAATCCTAAACTATTCTATTGATGTCGCTAATTAGTTCTTATGTCATTTATGTCCCAAGGCTTTAGCCAGCTGTGACATGCCCTAACATTATTTCTTCTAATAAACAGCCATATGCTCAACTCTATCTTCTCATTATTTACTGCAATATGTTATTTGGCAACTTTTCATTGACATTAACGCATACAGGTCATAAGAAAGAATCGGAGAGAACATTTCTGCAGTGTCTGTCACTTTGTCTTCGTCCTGCCTAGCCTAGGTTCTAGTCCTACCAGCCTGTACATGTCTTAACATACACTATATTGCCAAAAGTATTCACTCACCCATCCAAATCATTGAATTCAGGTGTTCCAATCACTTCCATGGCCACAGGTGTATAAAACCGAGCACCCACGCCTGCAGACTGCTTCTACAGACATTAGTGAAAGAATGGGTTGCTCTCAGGAGTTAAGTGAATTCCAGCATGGTGCCGTGATAGGATGCCCCCTGTGCAACAAGTCCAGTCGTGAAATTTCCTCGCTACTAAATATTCCACAGTCAACTGTCAGTGGGATTATAACAAAGTGGAAGTGATTGGGAATGATAGCAACTCAACCACGAAGTGGTCGGCCACGTAAAATGACAGAGCGGGGTCAGCGGATGCTGAGGCGCATAGTGCGCAGAGGTCGCCAACTTTCTGCAGAGTCAATCGCTACAGACCTCCAAACTTCATGTGGCCTTCAGATCAGCTCAAGATCAGCGTAGAGAGCTTCATGGAATGGGTTTCCATGGCCGAGCAGCTGCATCCAAGCCTTACATCACCAAATGCAATGCAAAGCATCGAATGCAGTGGTGTAAAGCGCCGCCACTGGACTCTAGAGCAGTGGAGACATGTTCTCTGGAGTGACCAATCACGCTTCTCCGTCTGGCAATCCGATGGACGAGTCTGGGTTTGGTGGTTGCCAGGAGAACGGTACTTGTCTGACTGCATTATGCCAAGTGTAAAGTCTGGTGGAGGGGGGATTATGGTGTGGGTTGTTTTTCAGGAGTTGGGCTCGGCCCCTTAGTTCCAGTGAAAGGAACTCTTAATGCTTCAGCACCAAGAGACTTTGGACAATTTCTTATTCCCAACTTTGTGGGAACAGTTTGGGGACGGCCCCTTCCTGTTCCAACATGACTGCGCACCAGTGCACAAAGCAAGGTCATAAAGACATGAATGAGCGAGTTTGGTGTGGAAGAACTTGACTGGCCTGCACAGAGTCCTGACCTCAACCCGATAGAACACCTTTGGGATGAATTAGAGCGGAGACTGCGAGCCAGGCCTTCTCGTCCAACATCAGTGTCTGGCCTCACAAATGTGCTTCTGGAAGAATGGTCAAAAATTCCCATAAACACTCCTAAACCTTGTGGAAAGCCTTCCCAGAAGAGTTGAAGCTGTTATAGCTGCAAAGGGTGGGCCGACATCATATTAAACCCTATGGATTAATAATGGGATGTCACTCAAGTTCATATGCGTGTGAAGGCAGACAAGCGAATACTTTTGGCAATACAGTGTATCTACCTGCCTAGCCTTGCTTACTTCTTGTCTAGCCTTCTTCCTATACTTCTGAATTCCAATAGCCTAGCCTCTGGTCTTGCTGTTGTATGAGCAGTTAGCATTTCCTAATCCCTATTTCCTTTGTACTTTATCTTGCAGTCACAGTATTGCTTAGTTCAGCTTAGCCTAACCTAGCTTTCCCTGTTGTCATCACTGCTTACTAGGTCTTGTCTCTGGTTTCGTTTATCTGTATACTGTTATTAGTTTGTGTTCGTGAAATCTGTGCTAGTGTCCATTCATGATTCTACCCAATTCATTACAATATTTGTATAACAACTTTGAGTGTGTGTCAGCCAATCAGCTTTTTGAAACAAAATTCATTTTAAAATTGAGTATTGTGTATTACCCTTGCAAAAGCTTCAGCTGGTTGTGTGAAATCACTCATAAAAAGTAGTAAGAGACACTGTAGCCTCACTTTCATCACTAACCTGCGAACTCCCACAGTGCCCGAAAGCCTGGACGAGTTACACTGCTGTCGCTTGAGAAGACTACGGTCAGATAGTTCCTGCTGGAGTTGAAGTGATATCTCTGATCTTGAGGCACGCGACCCAGCAGTGGGTAAGCAGCACTGGGACCGTCATACACCCTGATGGAGTCACAACATGCCTCCAAACTAGTTCCAAGGAGAAAAAGAGAGAATTGAGGAAGTTTGCAAAAAGGAAATCTATTCCAGCCCAGGGCAGCGTCACAGCATACACATATAAGCTTACAGCTGGTTTCAGATTATAACTGATGCAGTTATGAAGGCAAAACAAATTCAGTAATGATTTAGAGTGATATAGAATAACTTGTCTAATACTGCATATTTTAACAGTTTGAATGAATAAATTCATCTGAAAAGAATAGATTTGGCTTAATCGATCTGTATGTAAAAGTGAAGGAAAGCTGTGACTTACTCAACAAACGTGAAGGTCAAATTAACAACTTGTGTCTCTGACGCCAGAAGTCTCCATGTGCAATTAGCATTGTTTGGGTAGTTATTAGGATACTGGGGGCTGAAGAATTCTCCTCTTGAGTTAGTCAGATCTCCACCACATGGTGCTCCACCTGTAAAGCGGCACAAGTATTTCAGTCTGACCTAACTCATCAACTGCATAGCAAAATGATGTGTGTGCTAGGTAGACCAAGGGTGCCCAATCCTTGTCCTGGCGATCTACCACCCTGCAGAGTTTGGCTCCAACCTTAATCCATTACATCTGATACAGGTAGATAAGGCCTTCAGTAGCATCTGAAACTTAGGGCCAGGCATGTTGGATCTGAACTCTCCAGAGTGGGAGATCTCCAGGACCAGGTTTGACCATCCCTGATTTAAATTAAGTACAGCCCAAAAAATCTCTAGTTTAGTGTCATCTTAGTTTTCATGATTGTTTGTGTTTTGAAACCCTTTCTTTTAAAGCCCCAGGGAGCCTACACCTGTGTTTTCTTTCTAAGTAGGTTCTTGTGGGCACACTATACATACTCATGTGCAAAATATTGGGCACCCCTGGTGACACCTAGAGGTTAACTTATTGTCACTTAAAAAATCAACAAACCATGTCATTTCACCAGAGGTGTTCACACTTTTGCACATGGCTTATGCTCTGTGAATAACATTCCAGTGATTGTATATTAAGTCAAAGTTCTCCTCAGGATGTAAACTGGGTGGTCCTAAACCTGGATAGTGTCTACGTGAGCCTTACCCTCACCAATCACAAGTGTGATGTGGTTTGTCCCACCAACACAGCTTTAACAAAACTGTGTTCCCCAATGATCTCCTTCCTCATATTCAAGTGAGAGCTAATGACAAAAAAAGCTAAACTGGCAAGCATAATAAAGCTAGCAAGCATTAAAAAACACCTATTCGTCCAGCAAAGGGCGGGCTGACTTCATATTAAACCCTATGGATTAATAATGGGATGTCACTCAAGTTCATATGCGTGTGAAGGCAGACAAGCGAATACTTTTGGCAATACAGTGTATCTACCTGCCTAGCCTTGCTTACTTCTTGTCTAGCCTTCTTCCTATACTTCTGAATTCCAATAGCCTAGCCTCTGGTCTTGCTGTTGTATGAGCAGTTAGCATTTCCTAATCCCTATTTCCTTTGTACTTTATCTTGCAGTCACAGTATTGCTTAGCTCAGCTTAGCCTAACCTAGCTTTCCCTGTTGTCATCACTGCTTACTAGGTCTTGTCTCTGGTTTCGTTTATCTGTATTCTGTTATTAGTTTGTGTTTGTGAAATCTGTGCTAGTGTCCATTCATGATTCTACCCAATTCATTACAATATTTGTATAACAACTTTGAGTGTGTGTCAGCCAATCAGCTTTTTGAAACAAAATTCATTTTAAAATTGAGTATTGTGTATTACCCTTGCAAAAGCTTCAGCTGGTTGTGCGAAATCACTCATAAAAAGTAGTAAGAGACACTGTAGCCTCACTTTCATCACTAACCTGCGAACTCCCACAGTGCCCGAAAGCCTTGACGAGTTACACTGCTGTCACTTGAGAAGACTACGGTCAGATAGTTCCTGCTGGAGTTGAAGTGATATCTCTGATCTTGAGGCACGCGACCCAGCAGTGGGTAAGCAGCACTGGGACCGTCATACACCCTGATAAAGTCACAACATGCCTCCAAACTAGTTCCAAGGAGAAAAAGAGAGAATTGAGGAAGTTTGCAAAAAGGAAATCTATTCCAGCCCAGGGCAGCGTCACAGCATACACATATAAGCTTACAGCTGGTTTCAGATTATAACTGATGCAGTTATGAAGGCAAAACAAATTCAGTAATGATTTAGAGTGATATAGAATAACTTGTCTAATACTGCATATTTTAACAGTTTGAATGAATAAATTCATCTGAAAAGAATAGATTTGGCTTAATCGATCTGTATGTAAAAGTGAAGGAAAGCTGTGACTTACTCAACAAACGTGAAGGTCAAATTAACAACTTGTGTCTCTGACGCCAGAAGTCTCCATGTGCAATTAGCATTGTTTGGGTAGTTATTAGGATACTGGGGGCTGAAGAATTCTCCTCTTGAGTTAGTCAGATCTCCACCACATGGTGCTCCACCTGTAAAGCGGCACAAGTATTTCAGTCTGACCTAACTCATCAACTGCATAGCAAAATGATGTGTGTGCTAGGTAGACCAAGGGTGCCCAATCCTTGTCCTGGCGATCTACCACCCTGCAGAGTTTGGCTCCAACCTTAATCCATTACATCTGATACAGGTAGATAAGGCCTTCAGTAGCATCTGAAACTTAGGGCCAGGCATGTTGGATCTGAACTCTCCAGAGTGGGAGATCTCCAGGACCAGGTTTGACCATCCCTGATTTAAATTAAGTACAGCCAAAAAAATCTCTAGTTTAGTGTCATCTTAGTTTTCATGATTGTTTGTGTTTTGAAACCCTTTCTTTTAAAGCCCCAGGGAGCCTACACCTGTGTTTTCTTTCTAAGTAGGTTCTTGTGGGCACACTATACATACTCATGTGCAAAGTATTGGGCACCCCTGGTGACACCTAGAGGTTAACTTATTGTCACTTAAAAAATCAACAAACCATGTCATTTGACCAGAGGTGTTCAAACTTTTGCACATGGCTTATGCTGTGTGAATAACATTCCAGTGATTGTATATTAAGTCAAAGTTCTCCTCAGGATGTAAACTGGGTGGTCCTAAACCTGGATAGTGTCTACGTGAGCCTTACCCTCACCAATCACAAGTGTGATGTGGTTTGTCCCACCAACACAGCTTTAACAAAACTGTGTTCCCCAATGATCTCCTTCCTCATATTCAAGTGAGAGCTAATGACAAAAAAAGCTAAACTGGCAAGCATAATAAAGCTAGCAAGCATTAAAAAACACCTATTCGTCCAGCAAAGGGTGGGCTGACTTCATATTAAACCCTATGGATTAATAATGGGATGTCACTCAAGTTCATATGCGTGTGAAGGCAGACAAGCGAATACTTTTGGCAATACAGTGTATCTGCCTGCCTAGCCTTGCTTACTTCTTGTCTAGCCTTCTTCCTATACTTCTGAATTCCAATAGCCTAGCCTCTGGTCTTGCTGTTGTATGAGCAGTTAGCATTTCCTAATCCCTATTTCCTTTGTACTTTATCTTGCAGTCACAGTATTGCTTAGTTCAGCTTAGCCTAACCTAGCTTTCCCTGTTGTCATCACTGCTTACTAGGTCTTGTCTCTGGTTTCGTTTATCTGTATTCTGTTATTAGTTTGTGTTTGTGAAATCTGTGCTAGTGTCCATTCATGATTCTACCCAATTCATTACAATATTTGTATAACAACTTTGAGTGTGTGTCAGCCAATCAGCTTTTTGAAACAAAATTCATTTTAAAATTGAGTATTGTGTATTACCCTTGCAAAAGCTTCAGCTGGTTGTGTGAAATCACTCATAAAAAGTAGTAAGAGACACTGTAGCCTCACTTTCATCACTAACCTGCGAACTCCCACAGTGCCCGAAAGCCTTGACGAGTTACACTGCTGTCACTTGAGAAGACTACGGTCAGATAGTTCCTGCTGGAGTTGAAGTGATATCTCTGATCTTGAGGCACGCGACCCAGCAGTGGGTAAGCAGCACTGGGACCGTCATACACCCTGATAAAGTCACAACATGCCTCCAAACTAGTTCCAAGGAGAAAAAGAGAGAATTGAGGAAGTTTGCAAAAAGGAAATCTATTCCAGCCCAGGGCAGCGTCACAGCATACACATATAAGCTTACAGCTGGTTTCAGATTATAACTGATGCAGTTATGAAGGCAAAACAAATTCAGTAATGATTTAGAGTGATATAGAATAACTTGTCTAATACTGCATATTTTAACAGTTTGAATGAATAAATTCATCTGAAAAGAATAGATTTGGCTTAATCGATCTGTATGTAAAAGTGAAGGAAAGCTGTGACTTACTCAACAAACATGAAGGTCAAATTAACAGTTTGTCTCTCTGATGCCAGAAGTCTCCATGTGCAATTAGCATTGTTTGGGTAGTTATTAGGATACTGGGGGCTGAAGAATTCTCCTCTTGAGTTAGTCAGATCTCCACCACATGGTGCTCCACCTGTAAAGCGGCACAAGTATTTCAGTCTGACCTAACTCATCAACTGCATAGCAAAATGATGTGTGTGCTAGGTAGACCAAGGGTGCCCAATCCTTGTCCTGGCGATCTACCACCCTGCAGAGTTTGGCTCCAACCTTAATCCATTACATCTGATACGGGTAGATAAGGCCTTCAGTAGCATCTGAAACTTAGGGCCAGGCATGTTGGATCTGAACTCTCCAGAGTGGGAGATCTCCAGGACCAGGTTTGACCATCCCTGATTTAAATTAAGTACAGCCCAAAAAATCTCTAGTTTAGTGTCATCTTAGTTTTCATGATTGTTTGTGTTTTGAAACCCTTTCTTTTAAAGCCCCAGGGAGCCTACACCTGTGTTTTCTTTCTAAGTAGGTTCTTGTGGGCACACTATACATACTCATGTGCAAAATATTGGGCACCCCTGGTGACACCTAGAGGTTAACTTATTGTCACTTAAAAAATCAACAAACCATGTCATTTCACCAGAGGTGTTCAAACTTTTGCACATGGCTGTATGTGCATAAAGTATGCCCTGTGAATAACATTCCAGTGATTGTATATTAAGTCAAAGTTCACCTCAGGATGTAAACTGGGTGGTCCTAAACCTGGATAGTGTCTACGTGAGCCTTACCCTCACCAATCACAAGTGTGATGTGGTTTGTCCCACCAACACAGCTTTAACAAAACTGTGTTCCCCAATGATCTCCTTCCTCATATTCAAGTGAGAGCTAATGACAAAAAAAGCTAAACTGGCGAGCATAATAAAGCTAGCAAGCATTAAAAAACACCTATTTGTCCAGTTGCCAAGCCAGAAATCTATTAGTAAAATCAGTAAGAACTTTACCTTCTTTAAAATGTTGCCTTATAAAAACTGGATAATGTTTTTAGACAGTGGAAACAGTGGGGTTAAGTCCTTTTTTAGAAAAATGTGTCTTTGTCAAAGGTGGAGGGGGCGAAGAGCAATGAAACTTTAAAAGCACATGTATAGCAACAAAACAGGAAAGGTTTTGTATAGCATAGTCCTTTTGTATAGGCAAAGTCCTTTTTTGAATTGTTGAATGTTGAGGTTTAGCCATCCAGAGCTTCAGCGAAAGTAAACATCAGGCCTGGGTGATGCTGGGGAAAAGTGGAGTTGCTAATGCAATGCAGGGTTGGGGGAATCCTGCAGCCATGCAGCAGCTGTCTTATGGAAGGTAGGGATAAGCTTAGACATATCCTATTCATTTGTATATCTTAATTTATAAACAAACATAAATCCTCATCACATATATCAAGCCAAGTTTCCTTGCATGGAGTGGAATGCATAGCACACAGGCCAAAAACCATACTTCCTGACTGGCCCATTTTCTGCTCAGTCGTTGAAGGATTAACCCTTTTGTTTCGATCTTATATTTCGCAATGAAAAAAGAGTAGTACTGTACTATTCAGAGTTTACATACAAGCAAGATTCTATTATATAGCAGACTTTAATGTAGAAACTTAGTAAGTAAGTAAAGTTTATTTATATAGCGCTTTTTACAACGGATGTTGTCACAAAGCAGCTTTACAAGGAAATCAGCATTACAAAAAGAAATCCGGGTCTGAGCCCCCAATAAGCCTAATTTCAGCTAGCTTTGATGTTCAGCCTCTAAGGGATTTGCATTGCCATGTCTGCACCTAGCTAACGGTGGTATACATTCACTATAGCATATCGCTGTTGTCGGAAGAAAACCTCGTATCTCCAAAATGATAACTTTACAGTAGAAGGAAAAAACATACTTTACTTTTAATGTAAGTCAATGGAACCAGACTTAAAGCACTGCTTACATCACAGAATATCTGTCTTTATGTTCCAGCACATAATCTTACATCTTCAGATTCTGGCCTTCTGTAAAATACAGAAACCATGGAGAGGCCTCTTTCAGGTATTATAGTTCTAAACTTTAGAAACTCAATTCCACCTTTTACTGGAAAGTAAAGTTCAGTGTAAACCTTTAAGAAACATTGAAAAATGTATCTCTTTAACTTGGTGTTTAATTAACACACTATGTCTTTTTAGTATTTGTCTTTTAATTTGATCTGTATTATTGTCCTGTATGATTTTTTTTTTTTTAATTTTTACCTGATTTTCTCCCCGATTTAGTCATCCTACCCACCCAGAGAGAGCAAGGCCAATTGTGCTCTCTTGGACTCCCGGCTACGGATGGCTGTAGCATCACCAGGGATCGAACTCGCGATCTCCTGATGATAGGACCAACGCTTAGACGATTGCGCCACTCGGGAGCCCGTCCTGTATGATTTTAAATTAGTACTCTTAATTTTTTGTGTGATTGTTAAGCTTATCAGCTGTCTGTAAAGCATTTTGAGCTGCCACAGGCATTGAAAGTGCTGTATAAATAAAGATGATTATTAGTAGTAGTAGTAGTAGTAGTAGTAGTATAGAGAACACATGCTCCCTCTCTCAACACAGAAAACATACCTGTTGTGGTGTCAAGAGCAGCTGTGATTGGGCTTGTGTAGCAGTAATCTGTGGGAGAAATAATAGTAAGATGTGAACACACAGTCACATTAAAGTCAGTCACCTCTACATGTCGGTACACATCACTTAAAAAATCTACTAAGTCACTCTATTTAAAACTACATTTCCTGACCGTGGTAGTCGTGGCAGCAGTTTCCATAGTACTGACAGGAGCTGGAGCAGGAACAGCTGCCCAGGTTGTAGCCACAGTTCCACCTGCAGGAAGGAGACTCTAATACAGAGAGAAAAAGGGGATTTGCATTGCCATGTCTGCACCTAGCTAACGGTGGTATACATTCACTATAGCATAATCGCTGTTGTCGGAAGAAATCCTCATATCCCCAAATGATAACTTTACAGTAGAAGGAAAAACATACTTTTACTTTTAATGTAAGTCAATGGAACCAGACTTAAAGCACTGCTTACATCACAGAATATCTGTCTGTTTATGTTCCAGCACATAATCTTACATCTTCAGATTCTGGCCTTCCATAAAATACAGAAAACACAGAGAGGCCTCTTTCAGGTATTATGGTTCTAAACGGTACGAAGTCAATTCCACCTTTTATTGGACAGTAAAGGTCAGTGTAAACTTTTAAGAAACATTTAAAAACGTATCTCTTTAACTTGGTGTTTAATTAACACGACATCTTTTAAGTATTTGTCTTCTTAATTTGATCTGTGTTATTGTCTTGTATGATTTTAAATTAGTACATAATTTCTTCTATTACTGTTAACATTTATCACCTGTCTGTAGAACACTTTGAGCTGCAACCAGCATAAAAAGTGCTATTTTAATTATTATTATTATTATTATTATTATTATTATTGTTATTATTATTATTATTCCAGAGAACACATGCTCCCTCTCTCTCAACAAAGAAAACATACCTGTTGTGGTGTCAGGAGCACCTGTGGTTGTAGTTGTGTCACAGTAATCTGTGGGAGAAATAATAGTAAGATGTGAACACACAGTCACATTGAAGTCAGTCACCTCTACATGTCAGTACACATCACTTAAAAATCTACTCAGTCACTCTATATAAAACTACATCTCCTGACCGTGGTAGTCGTGGCAGCAGTTTCCATAGTACTGACAGGAGCTGGAGCAGGAACAGCTGCCGAGGTTGTAGCCACAGTTCCACCTGCAGGAAGGAGACTCTAATACAGAGAGAACAAGCCTGTCTTAATAACAACAACATCACCAACTCAAATGAGAGAAAACTATTTTCATTACTGACATAACTGACATCATCAGATTCCATTCCATTCCATTTCAGCTAGCTTTGGTGTTCAGCCTCTAAGGGATTTGCATTTCCATGTCTGCACCTAGCTAGCGGTGGTATAAAAAACCTCCAAAATGATCACTTTACAGTAAAAGGAAAAAAACTACTTTTAATGTAAGTCAGTGGAACCAAACTTTTTTTCCAAGTCATTTTGCTCCATTCTTCATGAAATGTATACACACTGTAAAGAGCCTCAGGCCTTTTCATCAACAAAATGTAATTTGACCAGGAGTTTTCAAACTTTTGAATATGACTGGATTTTTGTTTCGTTATTTCAGTGGATCCGTCTGCACAATATTTCAACTTAAAGTTTTTGAAAGTTTTTGAAATTTTTAAATTTTTGAAGTTTGTTATTAGCTTTATTATAATCTTTTGAAAGAATAGCTGTGTGTTTATATATAAATACAGTACAGAATGTCAGTACATGCCAATGTGTTATTGTCACATTTTCTAATCTCTGTATCATTATAAAAACAATCATTTAACTTTATTGTAATCTTTCCAAAGCGATTTAAGTGGCCATTACAGACACTGCAGATACTGGCCTTCAGTAAAATACAGAAAACATGGAGAGACCTCTTTGGGTTATTATGCTTCTAAACTGTGGACATCAATTCCACCTTTTGTTAGACAGTCAAGCTCAGTGCAGACTTTTCAGAAACATTTGAAAACGTTTCTCTAACTTAGTATTTAGTTAAAACTCTCATTTAATTTATCTTTTTAATTTGATCTGTGTTATTGTCTTATATGATTTCAAATTAATACTCATAATTTCTTGTATTACTGTTAAGATTTATCACCTGTCTGTAAAGCTGTTGTTGTTGTTATTATTATTATTATTATTATTGTTGTTGTTGTTGTTGTTATTATTGTTCCAGAGAAAATATACCTGATGTGGTCTCAAGAGTACCTGTGGTTGTGGTTGTGGTTGTGGTTGTGTAGCAGTAATCTGTGGGAGAAATAATAGTAAGATGTGAACACACAGTCACATTAAAGTCAGTCACCTCTAAATGTCGTCACTCAAAAAATCTACTCAGTCACTCTATTTAAAACTACATTTCCTGACCGTGGTAGTCGTGGCAGCAGTTTCCATAGTACTGACAGGAGCTGGAGCAGGAACAGCTGCCGAGGTTGTAGCCACAGTTCCACCTGCAGGAAGGAGACTCTAATACAGAGAGAACAAGCCTGTCTTAATAACAACAACATCACCAACTCAAATGACAGAAAAAACTATTTTCATTACTGACATAACTGACAATCAGATTCCATTCTACATAAAACAACAGCATTAGTTTTCAAAAGTACATCAGAAGCTTAAAAATTCCCTTGTGGTTTCTCAGGCCACATATGGATGTCGTACGAGATTAAATACAAAAATTTATAGTTCTGAAGAAAAGTGTGTGTGTAGGGGTTACTCTGCAAACATGCTCCCATTGGCCCACTGTGGTCGGTGCACGCTGTAAAGAATGTCTGTAATTCTACAATAATGTACTGTGTTTGAGCCAGAATGATATTTTAAAAGTGTTTTACAGATTTAAACAGCATCTTGGGTTGAATTCTGGGAAAACATTTACAGTACAGGCAGATTATACTGTATCAGACACTTTATGATATGGTTAGAATCATTAGGATTGATTTTGCTTCTTAATATGAATTGGATTAATGGCCACCATTATAGATCACTAGTTATCTATAGAACATATTTGGATCCTATTAGAAAACCATCAAATCTGTTTGGAATCAATTACAGCTCACCTGTTAAACCATTACGTTCCTTTTCATTTTGATATAAACCCATCAAGAAAAGCCTGGAATATTGATATGGGTAGACTTTTATTTTGGTATATGTCGTTATGAAGCAGACTTCAATGTTTAAACTTCACTTTGTAAGTATGCTTTTTTTTATGTGTCTTAT
Source organism: Colossoma macropomum (assembly GCF_904425465.1). Classification (NCBI taxonomy): domain Eukaryota; kingdom Metazoa; phylum Chordata; class Actinopteri; order Characiformes; family Serrasalmidae; genus Colossoma; species Colossoma macropomum. Next base: position 149,419 of record NW_023494803.1, read on the forward strand.
TTCCACAGCTACAATAAGCCTAATTTCAGCTAGCTTTGGTGTTCAGCCTCTAAGGAATTTGCATTGCCATGTCTGCACCTAGCTAACGGTGGCATACATTCACTATGGCATATCGCTGTTGTCGGAAGAAAACCTCCAAAATTATCACTTTACAGTAAAAGGAAAAAAACCTACTTTACTTTTAATGTAAGTCAGTGGAACCAAACTTTTTTCCGAGTCATTTTGGTCCATTCTTTATGAAATGTATACACACTGTAAAGAGCCTCAGGCCTTTTCAAATTATCTCAAAAACTGAAAAACGACAAAAATGGAGATACAAGGTTTTCTTTTGACAGCAGCGATAGTGAGTTTACAACTCTAGCTTAGACACTGACTTTTTGTAAGACATGCATGGAACATACAGTCATATGCAAAAGTTTGGGCACCCCTGACGATGTTTTGTTGATTCAAGTAAAAATTATTATTATCATTGTTGTTGTTGTTCTTCCAGAGAACGCATGCTCCCTCTCTCTCAACACAGAAAATATACCTGATGTGGTGTCAGGAGCACCTGTGGTTGTAGTTGTGTAGCAGTAAGCTGTGGGAGAAATAATAGTAAGATGTGAACACACAGTCACATTAAAGTCAGTCACCTCTACATGTCGGTACACATCACTTAAAAATCTACACAATAACACTACATAAAACTACATTTCCTGACCGTGGTAGTCGTAGCAGCAGTTTCCATAGTACTGACAGGAGCTGGTGCAGGAACAGCTGCCGAGGTTGTAGCCACAGTTCCACCTGCAGGAAGGAGAAGCTAATACAGAGAGAACAAGCCTGTCTTAATAACAACAACATCACCAACTCAAATGACAGTAAAACTATTTTCATTGCTGTCATAACTTTTTAGTTTTCAAAAGTACATCAGAAGCCTAAAAATTCCCTTGTGGTTTCTCAGGCCACATATGGATGTCGTACGACATTAAATACAAAAATTTATAGTTCTAAAGAAAAGTGTGTGGGGCGGGGCACCCTGCAAACATGCTCCCATTGGCCCACTGTAATCTGATTTGTGTGCGCTGTAAAGAATGTCTGTTATTCTACAGTAATGTACTGTGTTTGAGCCAGAATGATATTTTAAAAGTGTTTTACAGATTTAAACAGCATCTTGGGTTGAATTCTGCGAAAACATTTACAGTACAGGCAGATTATACTGTATCAAACACTATATGGTACGGTTAGAACCATTAGGATTGATGATGATTGAGAATTGGATTAATGGCCACCATTATAGATCACTAGTTTCCTGTAGAACATCTTTGGATCCTATTAGAAAACCATCAAATCTGTTTGGAATCAATCACAGCTCACCTGTTCAACCATTAGGATCCTTTTCATTGTCATATCAACTCATCAAGAAAAGCCAAAATGCATTAAAAGACCACCAGGAACCAATAGAAAGACCTAATGGTTTCTATGTCCAGTAGGGCTATTTCTGTCACAACATGTAGTATCATCAGCTTTACTGTAAACCATTCTGACGGACCACCATCTTCACTGTAACTGATTATTTCATTGTTCCATTATTTAAACATTAAATGAGCTGCATTAAGATCTGTGGTTTTTATACTTAGCTAGTGGTAAACTCAGTTAACATTATCTTAATGTTTACTCGCTAAAAGAATGCCAGAACTAATCACAAAATAAAGCATGGAATATTTATATGAGCGGACTTTGTCGTATGTCATTATAGAGCAGGCTTTAATGTTGAAATTTCACTTTGTAAGTATGCTTACAAAGACAATATACCTGGTGTGGTGTCATCTGTGGTTGTAGCTGTGTCACAGTAATCTGTGGGAGAAATAATAGTTAGACGTAAACACACAGTCACATTGAAGTCAGTCACCTCTACATGTCGGTACACGTCACTTAAAAAATCTACTCAGTCACTCTATTTAAAACTACATTTCCTGACCGTGGTAGTCGTGGCAGCAGTCTCCATAGTACTGACAGGAGCTGGAGCAGGAACAGCTGCCGAGGTCATAGCCACAGTTCCACCAGCAGGAAGGAGACTCTAATACAGAGAGAACAAGCCTGCTTCGTGTCACACGTCAACAATACATTCACTTAAGGTAAGAAAGGTATCAACAGTACATCTTCAAGATATTTACTTCAATATATTGAGATGCTGAACTACTGCTGCTTCACTGATGTGTTGTTGATGCGTTACTGATACTCTGATACTCTGTTAAAAGTTTATTAATCATCTACAAACCACTGAAATAAATAAGGATATATATATATATATATATATATATATATATGTAATATGTGTGTGTGTTTGTACATATCTGTACATTTTGAAATATATGTCTGACCCTTTATGATAAACGTGAGATCAGAGTTCCATATGGGATGCCTATTGCACATCTTTCATGTCATCTGTAGATTTCTATTATGATTTCATATTGTAAAATGTCTATATCTTTTTATGGACATTGTTAACACTTCCTTGTGTAATAAAAGTGATTCAAGTTAAAATCAAGCTGGTATTAATGGTGGTAATTACTGGCTATTTTTTGACCCTCAGAAAGATATTCACCGTATGAGAAGGTCAATTGCCAGACTGAGAGAAGTAAATGAGCTCCCTTATCAACATCATGCTTTCTGATATTTACCTGTTATCCACGGCCGTTTGGTTGCTGAAATGATAAACACAGACATTACTCAGGCTGTCAATGCAGCTCAGAACTATTTCTTTTTTGTAAATTACTAATGCCAACCAATAAAAAAGGTGTAAAGCGACATTATCAGCATCATGTTTTATGATATTTACTTTCTGTCCATGACCAGCCGTTTGCTGAAATGATAAACACAGACATTGCACGGGTTGTCAGTGCAGCTCACTCAGAACCATTTCATTTTTTGTAAATCACTATTGTTAACTAGTAACACCGCAATCAGCCAGCAAATCCAAATTGTAGAGCATTCTTACCTCCAGGGCTGACCCCTACCAGAAAGAACAGGATTATCATTCCGAGCTTCATCTTTCCCATCTGCTGAAGCCTGTCTCCCACCGTGTGGCACCATGGTTTATATACCCCAAATGAGACCTAGAAGAACTTCCTCATGATGTCCTCACATCCTGGAGCGCGCAGTAAAAGAGCTACAGCACTATCATGAGTGTGGGAAAGAAACAGCTGGCCAAATGGAGAAATCCTGTTGCATTAATTTGATTCTACACTTCACCGGAACTTAAACTCACTCTCGCTGGTCACTTCGTAAGGCACCGCAACACTACCGCTCAAAATCACCTTCACTTATATTATACATTCAATAATAACTCATACAATATAGACTTTGGTATTGCACACAGCGTGCCGACAGGGATTGTTAGTTGTTTTTGGTAGGTATTTTGGTAACAGGAGGAAGTTATAGAGTTATTTAGAATCATTTTCTGTCAAGTTACAGTCGTGTGCAAATGTTTGGGCACCCCTGGGTCAAATAACATCTTTTTGTTAATTTTCTAAGTGAAAATAAGTCAACACATCCTCTACAGAGACACACTTCTGCACATTTTAATCACTATTTATTTGCTGAATTAACATATTGGAAAAAAATGAAAACATTAAATGCGGCCTGTGCAAAAGTTATGGCACATTTTTATATTTTAAACTAAGTAAACAAATAAGATTGTGTGCTAAAATGTGCAGACACCATATTTAAGTGTGGTCTCTGTAGAGGATGTGTTAAGTTATTTTCACTAAACTCAACAAAACGTGTAATTTGACCAGGGGTGTGACAAACTTTTGCATATGACAGTAAATTAAACCAAACCAAGAAAGTACCTGCATCAAGCTAAATTATCTGTCAACTGGTGAGATGATTTTTCTTCTGAAAATATTAAATGTGCTGTAAATGATCTTGTCCCAAAATTAGTAAATATTTTATTGGTTTAAGACATTGCGGCTAGATTTAAGTAAGACTAATTTGATACAATGTCATAATAATCCTGTAAAAAGAGCAAAAGTAGCATATAACTTTTCTTAAAAGATTGTTTGGTGCAAAATTTCTCGTTATTGGAATGCTTTAACAAAGCCTCAAGCCCAATTCTAGAGAAAAGCTGCTTTTAAATAAACAAAAATGACTTTAAATGTGTCTTCGGTCAATAATGTAATGCTTAAAATAAGCTGCATTCCTGAAAATAATTCTCACAATGAGGGATAAAATGTTAAAAAGACACTCAAATGCTAATAAACTGCTTTATCAACTCAAAAGCGATGAAGAGATGCAAACAAATTAAACATCTTCAAATTTTAACAAGGCAGAAAAGCTTGACATTAACATTAACATAGCTTTATTTAAAGATCAACAGACTAGACCAGATTCATATATATATATTAACCACAATCTCGAACGTGAAAGAAAAAAAATTATTACAACTTTAGTTATTTAAAAAATTCAATATTTTGGCATGTTTTTAACCTTCTATTGCACAGTGTTGCCTCAGGGCAACAAACTCATTGTCCTCACTTTACAATAACATTACACATAATTAAAGACAATGATAGGGTTAACAATAAATGGAGGAGTTTGAGTAAGCCAATAAAAACTATGTACTTAGTCATGCTATCTCTTAGTGGGCACATTTAAACCTCTTTTTTAATGTTCAGTAAATATATATATATATATTTTTTTATGAGTGTGCAGAAATATGTTTGTTGCCAAGAAACAACATTGTCTAACAGTGGAATGGATTAAGCCCGTTACAAGCCAGGTCTCACCACTTCAGGGAGTGCAGCTCTATATCATTTCTTCCCATTGTCGCATAATATTGCCTCAAGGCAACATACTCCAAAAGGACTCCTGCACACTTTTTTAAGTTTTTGAATTTAGTAGTCTGGTCAGAAAAAACAAATCAAGGATCAATTTTATGCAAGAAAAGTGAACTGAATATTTTTTAATTGCTCTCATAATGCGTGCAGAAGAGAGTTAAGATAAAGTTTTCATCCATCTAGTCTATCGGTCAGTCTTTTAAAGCAAAATCTGTTGTTCATTTTCAAGATTTTTGGCTTTTTCAAGATTTTTTAGTCATGCTTAATTCAAGTTCTCTTGTAAGTTAACATTAAATCATTACTCAGGTGCACATCGGCTGTTTCTGTAATCATGTGTTGGATGTTCCGAGTTGCTAATCTTTGGTACACAGTTTTATAATCCACTGCAAACTGAGCCATAAAAAACACATGCAAATTACTGCACACATTCCCACACTCAGGACAGCTCAGGCTAAATGTTTCATTTGGAGTGCAGCAGTATTGGATTTTACTTTTGCACGTTTTGTTCCAATTTAAAAATGGAAATTAATTAGTCACAAACAGCTTAGAGACATTGAAAGAGGTTTGAAACGCTTCATTCAGTGGGAGGAAGTCACACACATGCAAGTCCTAAGCAAGTGTCAAGTCTTAACCTTCAAGTCTCAAGCAAGTCCCAAGTTACTGTCGTGAGAATCAAGCAAGTCAAGTCAAATTCCTGCTCCAGTTTCCACGTTTAAATCAGTTAAAAGGCGGTGATCCTGAAAAGCTGATATTATTTTCCACATTTCTCCTTGGCCTGTTAGCATGTCTGTCTAAAGTGCTTCTCATCTGACACTGTGTCACTGTTTTTTCTGTTACAGTGCACAAAAAAGCATTGCATAAAAGCCAAATACAACTGAATGGTGTATAAAAAAATTAAGTATATACGCCAATCAGGCATAACATTATGACCACCTCCTTGTTTCTACGCTCATTGTCCATTTTATCAGCTCCACTTACTATATAGGTGCACTTTGTAGTTCTACAGTTACAGACTGTAGTCCATCTGTTTCTCTGATACTTTGTTAGCCCCCTTTTACCCTGTTCTTCAGTGGTCAGGACCCCCATGGACCCTCACAGAGCAGGTACTATTTGGGTGGTGGATCATTCTCAGCACTGCAGTAACAATGACGTGGTGGTGGTGTGTTAGTGTGTGTTGCGCTGGTCTGAGTGGATCAGACACAGCAGTGCTGCTGGAGTTTTTAAACACCTCAGTGTCACTGCTGGACTGAGAATAGTCCACCAACCAAAAATATCCAGCCAACAGCGTCCTGTGGGCAGCGTCCTGTGACCACTGATGAAGGACTAGAGGATGACCAACACAAACTGTGCAGCAGCAGATGAGCTATCGTCTCTCACTTTACATCTGCAAGGTGGACCGACAAGTTAGGAGTGTCTAATAGAGTGGACAGTGAGTGGACACTCCAGCAGCACTGCTGTGTCTGATCCACTCAGACCAGCACAACACACACCACCACCATGTCCTGACCACTGAAGAACAGGGTAAAAGGGGGCTAACAAAGTATCAGAGAAACAGATGGACTACAGTCTGTAACTGTAGAACTACAAAGTGCACCTATATAGTAAGTGGAGCTGATAAAATGGACAATGAGCGTAGAAACAAGGAGATGGTCATAATGTTATGCCTCACTGGTGTGTGTCTACTGGCCTAAAAACATGATATCTTCCAACAGCAGAGGGTGCAAAAGAGCAATACAAGATATACACTCAGTATTCCTAGAAATACTTGTACTTTCACTTACTGACCATTATGTGAGGCCTACCTGCCCTATAGGTCACTATATAAGAGCGGAAAAGAGACGATATTGAAGAATCAATACTTTCAATACTTCAGCAGTAACTGAATAGCTATACTTTTATAGAACTAAATGTGTCTTTATCTGGCAGTTATTTAATACTAGTGCAAAAGCAGTCATATATTTACGGCTTTTAATGTGTTTCACAGTAGGACTACAAATATGTATATTTTTCTCCCCCAAGCCATAGAATAATTATTGGAACAGAAGCCTAAGATGAATTAAAGCAGAGCTGCCCGGTGTGGGGCCTTGGGGCCAAAGTCAGCCTGCAGGAACATTTCATTTGACCGACCAAAAAGTTGTCCCAACCCCACTAACTTTTCATCAATGAGACAAACAATAAAAGTTTTTTTAACTTGTGACATAATTTTTTTTACAATCTATTTTAAGATTTAATTTTTTTCTTGATTTTTAAGTGAAAATACGTTAACACATCCTGTACAAGGAACTAACAGCAGCTGCACCACCTGCGTCTGTAACGCCCTTAAAGGAGTTGTGGTGACGGCAGAATCCATCATAAGCAATAAACTACCAGCCTTGCAGGACGTCTATCAGTCCCGCTGCCTCAGGAAGATCAAAAAGATCCGGTCAGACAGCGTCACCCAGCACACGGCCTGTTCACCATCCTGCCATCAGGCAGGAGATTCGGCAGCATACAGGCCAGAACAACCCGGCTAATGAACAGTTTCTACCCACAGGCTGTCAGGCTTCTGAACAAGCTGGGAAGCTGTGGGTCCGTCCTCAACTACCATTTCACTCAGTCACTTTGTCAGTATTATTATTATCATATTACTGCTATGGACAGTAAGGCCCAATCCCATTTCACCCCTCACCCCTGCCTCTTAGCCCTTACCCTCTGTTTTGCGCGCTCACGTCTAGGGGTAGGGTGTCCCAATTTTTGTTGAGATAGAGGGGTAGGGTGAAGTGTTGGGGCTACATGACCCTCCAATTTCAATGCATGAATGTCCTGACATGTTGTGCAAATGACAAATAAACTTGAAACTAACTTAAATATGCCAAATTTTACTGCATAATTTCTATTTACTTAAGTTTTACATATTTGAGAAAAAAAAAACATAGTGTGCATAGTTTTTGCACAGGCCACATTTTATGTTTTATGCTTCTTTTTGTGGCCTTTTTATTCTGTTCTTCTGCTCGTTAGTTTGTTAGCTAATGATTCGTTCACGTGACGTTACTGAGTAGGATGTGCGCGTATGGGTCATTTCAGGACACCGGTTCGTTCACATCAATGACAGATTTGAATCACTTATCTAAACAATTATGAGCCATCCTGTCAGAGAGATCGGATTTGAGCAAAAAATTGGATTTGAGCGATCAGGCTTGTAATGTAAATGTAGCTAAAGTGGCTCAGATTGGATAAGATCAGATTTGCGTGTCCACACAGCCCTGAAAACATAAGATCAGAGTCACTTTAGGGCAAAAAATCAGATTCGTACCACTTCAACCTGGTAATGTGAACATAGCCTAATACTGTTGATAATAAAGAACACTTCTTGTAGCAGAAATCATGGCTTCTCTCATGTCGTCTTTCTCACCAAGACTTTACTATATATATATATAAAATACTATATTGTCCTGCTACTGGCTCGTGCTGCTGCAGAGGCTCTGGAGGTGTAGCCACACAGGAGGTGAGCACTCCCCATAAAAAGGGACTAAAATATTGTTTATGTCATTGATTTTTAGTTTAAGTTGTGTGTATGTGTTACCTGTGTAACTGTGTGTTGGGCAGGAGCGTTAAGTAGTGGGGCTGACTGTCTACTGTGAAGCAGAGATGTATGGCTGGTGATAACCTACCTGCTATTCACGCTGTGTTATGTGCCTTTCTGACTGTTGTTTAAGCTCTTCAACTCCTTGAGACCACCGGTGGTTCCAAAACGCACTTCGTCATATTCTTTACTTCATAACTTTCATATTTTATAAGCCACATTCAAAAGGTGGGTGTCATATGAGAGCTGTGAGTGTCTTCTTTCCAGTCAAATAGATGGGTAATTTAATGTAATAAAACTTAATAATAAAAGAAGCTGAACTCACAGCTTCTTTTTTTCTACTGAAAGTCGACTCATTTTTCCACAAAGCTGAGCTATAACTGGATCTCAGATGGCGTCTCTTCAGTGATCTGCTCTGTAAAAATTAGTTTTATGAAATAATACAAAGAGTGTCTAAGATTTTTGGCTTTCAGCAGTGAATTGTAAGCATATAGCAATATGTGTATGATCATCAGCACATGTTCTGTTAATTTGAGGGGAACTTTTACAAAAAAAAAAAACAAAAAATTTACAGTTATTTCATGCAGTTATTGAATAATTTGCCTTACGATTTGGGCATATAAATTCAGATGGAAAAAAAATTAAATATACCTACGAGCATAAGTGGTTAGTAAAAGAGCACTTCTTGCCACAGAATCATAGCTTCTGCTGTGTCTTGCTCTACACCAACGGCACAGTATATGATGCTGCTGTCGGAACAAAGCCTCAATGGTAATTTTACAGGAGACGGAAGAATGTTTTACTTTTAATGTAAGTCAGTGTAACCAGACTTTTTTCCAAGTAAGTTTGGTTCATTTCTTTTGTTCTATTCATCATGAAATTTGCACACAATGTAACGGACAACAGGCGTTTTCAAATTATATCAAAAACTGAAAAATGACTCATATATATATATATATATATATATATATATATATATATATATATATATATATATATATATATATATATATATATATAGTGGGTAGCGCTGTTGCCTCACAGCGACAATGGCCTGGGTTCAATTCCCAGCCGGGCCACCAGGGTCGTTTCTGTGTGGAGTTTGCATGTTCTCCTCGTGTCTGCGTGGGTTTCCTCCGGGTACTCCGGTTTCCTCCCACAGTCCAAAAACATGCAGTTAAGCTAATTGGACTCGCTATATTGCCCCTAGGTGTGAATGTGCATGTCTGTCTGTCTGCCCTGTGATGGACTGGCGACCCATCCAGGGTGTATCCTGCCTTTCGCCCAATGACAGCTGGGATAGGCTCCAGCACCCCACCGCGACCCAGAAGGATAAGTGGTTTAGATGATATATGTGTATATGTGTATATATATATATATAAATATATGTGTGTGTGTGTGAAGAAAAAGATGGTTCTTCAAGGATTCTTTAAGAAAGAAAATGGTTCTATGTAGAATCATGAACATGCAAAGAACAATTTGCATGATTAAAGGGTTCTTCTATTGTTACAATGTCAAGTTAGTAGCAAAAAAAGAAGTCTTTTTGGTGCTATATAGAACCCTGTTTAGAAAGGTTGTATATAGAACCGTTTACAGCACATTCATTCACATGTTCCATCTATTTGAAGAACCTTTCATAATGAGAACCCTTCAATCGTTAAGTGTACATGGTTCTATATAAAGCCATTTTCTTTACTAAAGAATTGTTGAAGAACCATCTTTTTAAGAATGTAAGTAAGAGTGTATGTAAATATACATAATTTGCACATATAGATATATATAGACATATACACCAATCAGGCATAACATTATGACCACCTCCTTGTTTCTGCTCTCATTGTCCATCTTATCAGCTCCCCTTACTATATAGGTGCACTTTGTAGTTCTACAGTTACAGACTGTAGTCCATCTGTTTCTCTGCATACTTTGTTAGCCCCCTTTTACCCTGTTCTTCAGTGGTCAGGACCCCCATGGACCCTCACAGAGCAGGTACTATTTGGGTGGTGGGTCATTCTCAGCACTGCAGTAACACTGACGTGGTGGTGGTGTGTTAGTGTGTGTTGTGCTGGTATGAGTGGATCAGACACAGCAGTGCTGCTGGAGTTTTCAAACACCTCAGTGTCACTGCTGGACTGAGAATAGTCCACCAACCAAAAATATCCAGCTAACAGCGTCCTGTGGGCAGCGTCCTGTGACCACTGATGAAGGACTAGAGGATGACCAACAGATGAGCTATCGTCTCTGACTTTACATCTAGAAGGTGGACTGACAAGGTAGGAGTGTCTAATAGAGTGGACAGTGAGTGGACACAGTGTTTAAAAACTCCAGCAGCACTGCTGTGTCTGATCCACTCAGACCAGCGCAACACACACTAACACACCACCACCACGTCAGTGTTACTGCAGTGCTGAGAATGATCCACCACCCAAATAGTACCTGCTCTGTGAGGGTCCATGGGGGTCCTGACCACTGAAGAACAGGGTAAAAGGGGACTAAGAAAGTATCAGAGAAACAGATGGACTACAGTCTGTAACTGTAGAACTACAAAGTGCACCTATATTGTAAATGGAGCTGATAAAATGGACAATGAGTGTAGAAACAAGGCGGTGGTCAGAATGTTATGCCTGATCGGTGTATGTGTCGCTCTTGTCAGAACAAAACCTCCTATCTCCAAAATGTTAACTTTACAGGAGAAGGAAAAAACCTTCTTTACTTTTAATGTAAGTCAATGGAACCAGACTTTTTGCCAAGTCATTTTGGGCCGTTTCTTTTGGTCCGTTCTTCATGAAATTTGCAAACATTGTAAAGGGCCACAGGCATTTTCAAATTATGTAAAAAACTATATATATATATATATATATATATATATATATATATATATATAGAGAGAGAGAGAGAGAGAGAGAGAGAGAGAGAGAGAGATACTATACTAATGATATTCACATGCACAGCTGGACCGCTCCATCAGTAGAACCATACATCTGGACCCGGTTATGAACCATAACGGCAGTTAGGTTTTGGCCAGTTTTTTCACACAGTGCTAAAAGAAGTGAAAAACTATATTTAGTTATATTTACACTGAATAAGTTTCAGTGAAAATTTGTCATCTAGAAAACGATTCCAGTGTGAAATCACATGAAATAAAGGAACCATATTTCTTTAAACAGAGCTCTCACAGCTTTATTGTTATCTAGAACAAAAAGACAAAACCAGTTTAAGATAATTCCTTCCTGCAGGATCGGATACCTGTCGGCCAGGTGAGCTCGCTCTGCCTCCGCTGTAGGATATTTAAAAAGGAGTCCGAGGCGTGTGACGTAAAACCCCTTCCGTCTCAGCGAAAACACACTGGAGTGCCCGGAGGGCTGAAGAGCGGAGGGAGCGGAGTTGTTGGATATGCTGGATGGGGCTGAAGCGACTTCTCGGACCCGCTCGGACGTTCTCGGCACGTTAAACCCGAGTAAGTTGTTTGAACCAAACTGTCAGATTTCTGCCTGAATATCTGCCTCATAGTTTATCCGGGCTGTTAGTCCGAGGAGTGGATACGCCGTTCAGGCAGAGCGACTGACGCTCCGCTCCGGGGGCTGAGATTTCCACCCGCGTTAGCTCGTTAGCTAGCCAGAAAACACTGACCCATTCAGAGTCCGGGCTTTTCTCTGTGTTTTAACCGACCCTAATTCAATCGTTTACGTCTGTGTGAAACAATACGACGTATATCTGCTTTGTTTTGCCCATTTTTCGATAAAAACCTGACCCCAGTGTTGCTGGCTAACTCCTAGCTGGCTAGTCCACCCGTCACTTTTGCTTGCTAACTACTTGAAGTAAGTCAGCTAGCGGACCGTCTAGCTAAAGGTAGGTAACGTCTTATTTAATAGGCTTTTCTTGGCTGATTTTATGCTGCCACAAGATTTGACGTAATTGAATAAAAAGGCTGTATGTTTAACGTTACCTCAGTGTGGCCCCTGAGCTGGTCTGTCTTCTCTCTACCTTGGAAATATCTTGGGTATACACCGACCAGCCACTCCTTCTGTCTACACTCACTGTCCATTCTGTCAGCTCCACTTACTGTATAGGTGCACTTTGTAGTTCTACAGTTACAGACTGTAGTCCATCTGTTTCTCTGCATACCTTGTTACCCTGTTCTTCAGTGGTCAGGACCCCCACAGGACCACCACAGAGCAGGTACTATTTGGGTGGTGGATCATTGTCACCAGTGACACTGGTATTTCTGCACTCATTGTCCATTTTATCAGCTCCACTTACTATATAGGTGCACTTTGTAGTTCTACAGTTACAGACTGTAGTCCATCTGTTTCTCTGATACTTTGTTAGCCCCCCTTTACCCTGTTCTTCAGTGGTCAGGACCCCCATGGACCTTCACAGAGCAGGTACTATTTGGGTGGTGGGTCATTCTCAGCACTGCAGTAACACTGACGTGGTGGTGGTGTGTTAGTGTGTGTTGTGCTGGTCTGAGTGGATCAGACACAGCAGTGCTGCTGGAGTTTTTAAACACTGTGACCACTCGCTGTCCACTCTATTAGACACTCCTAACTTGTCAGTCCACCTTGTAGATGTAACGTCAGAGACGATAGCTCATCTGCTGCTGCACAGTTTGTGTTGGTTATCCTCTAGTCCTTCATCAGTGGTCACAGGACGCTGCCCACAGGATGCTGTTGGCTGGACGTTTTTGGTTGGTGGACTATTCTCAGTCCAGCAGTGACACTAAGGTGTTTAAAAACTCCAGCAGCACTGCTGTGTCTGATCCACTCGCACCAGCACAGCACACACTAACACACCACCACCACCACGTCAGTGTTACTGCAGTGCTGAGAATGATCCACCACCCAAACAGTACCTGCTCTGTGAGGGTCCATGGGGGTCCTGACCACTGAAGAACAGGGTAAAAGGGGGCTAACAAAGTATCAGAGAAACAGATGAACTCAGTGTTTTAGACAAAGTCAGCTGGACATATATTTACTAACATAACTTTCTACATAATTAAATGATTGAAAAGTAAACAAAGTCATTCAGAGGGATTTGAGCTGAAATACTGCATTGTAGTGAAACTGATTTCTTTACCGTGTGCTGTTGCTGACACTGGCGCAGGGGGTCACTGTTTCCAAAGCAGTTTAAGCCAATTTTTTATTACCTAGAATGACCAATGAACCTGTATGTGTCCTCTTAGTTTTCATAAGCAGTGTTGATAATGGTAAAATAACGGCAACTCTTAAAAAAAGAAAAGGCAAAAAAGCAAACAAACAAAAAGTTACTACCTTCTTGTTTGTTCTACCTCTTTGCATGTACCCCTCCACCATTCTTTCATTAAGATCAAAAGCTAATTGCGTAACTAATCATAAACCTTCGTAGAAAAAATTGGTTAATCGCAATGCTTCTGTCATTGGTTGTCATTGGTTAATCGAAATGCTTCTGCCATTGGTTAATCGAAAAGCTTGTCATTGGTTAATCGAAAAGCTTCTGTCATTGGTTAATCGAAAAGCTTGTCATTGGTTGTCATTGGTTAATCGCAATACTTTCGTCATTGGTTATTCGAAAAGCTTCTGTCATTGGTTAATCGAAAAGCTTGTCATTGGTTGTCATTGGTTAATCGCAATACTTTCGTCATTGGTTAATCGAAAAGCTTCTGTCATTGGTTAATCGAAAAGCTTTTCATTGGTTAATTGAAATGCTTCCGTCATTGGTTGTCATTGGTTAATCGCAATGCTTCTGTCATTGGTTAATCGCAATATAATTGTCATTGGTTAATCGAAATGCTTCTGTCATTGGTTGTCATTGGTTAATCGCAATGCTTCTGTCATTGGATAATTGAAATGTTTCTATCATTGGCTGTCATTGGTTAATCGAAATGCCTCTATAATTGGTTAATCAAAATGCTTCTATCGTTGGTTAATCGAAGAGCTTCTGTCATTGGTTTATTGAAATGCTTCTGTCATTGGTTAATTGAAATGCTTCTGTCATTGGTTAATGGAAATGCTTCTGTCATTGGTTAATTGAAATGCTTCTGTCCAGTGACACTCATTTCTTTCCTTTACTCTTATTCGCTGTTGTATTTTCATTGTCAATTTAAATTTTTTCAGTTCATATTGTTTTATTGTTTTATTGTTTCTGGTGTCGACCAGAGGAGGATGAATTCCCCTTTTTAGTCTTGGTTCCTCTCAAGGTTTCTTTATCATACTGTTAGAGTCTTTCTCACCAGTGTCTCTCTTGGCTTGGTCATTTGGGGCTTGGTCCGAGTTTTCTGTAAAGCTGCTTAGTGGCCGTAGCCACTGTAGAAAGCGGTATTCAAATAAATTTAAATTTAATTTAAAAGAATAACTATGAAACATACACAGTGAGCAGGTGATGAATAGATAATGCTTGAAGTGTAGTTGGCCACTCTGCAGTCTGTGTTGCAAGCCTTATCAATGCACAGGGCAATTATAACTGTGGCTTTTCCTTGTAACTGTTATAAACCATCAAACTTTTTAAGGAATCAACACTGTAAAGATGACCGAAGGTCGACAGTAAGTCAGTGCATTTAGTGTCAGTATAGAGGGTTAAGTGTAAAGAATATGGCTGGTCTGGAGAAGAATTGAGGTTATGACAAGACCAGGCTTGCTTTGCGCTCCCTCTGCTCCAACTGAAGTTAAAACCCTGATGACAGAGATGCATAGGACTGAGATAGCGTCTCTGCGGGGGGAGGAGGGATCGCCCTGGCGTTTAGAGATTCTGACAAATCTACAGAACCTGCACAACTTTCAGAGCCAACACTTAAACAAATACTACCTCTACTAGATCACTAGGGCTGTTCATTTTGATTTTACAAGCACTCAGTTGTCCTCCCGCCAAAAAGGTCATTCATAAAAACAGCTCTGCTCTGCATATGAATGTTCAGCATTTTTCTTTGTTTTCTTGCTGTATTTATTTTTTTGCACTCTGTTTTCATTGGCTCAGTGTATATTACTCCACAGTTAGAAGAAAGGGTGCTGCCCTGCGCAAAACCATCATTGGTTTCTTAATATTTCTGCCGTTGATTATTAATTGTTTGTTATTAGTTGTTAATTAATATAATTAATTGTTATTGATTGATTAAAGTAAATGCCTCTGTCGTTGGTTATCTTTAGGTAATCCAAATGCTTCTGTCATTGGTTATTATTTGTTTCCAAATGCTTCTTTCATCTGTTATCACTGGTTAATTGAAATGCCTCTATCATTGGTTATCATTGGTTAATCAAAGCTTCTGTCATTGGTTAATCAAAGCTTCCGTCATTGGTTAATTGGAAAGCTTCCGTCATTGGTTAATGGAAAAGCTTCCGTCATTGGTTAATTTGAAAGCTTCAGTCATTGGTTAATGGAAACGCTTCCATCATTGGTTAATTGGAAAGCTTCCGTCATTGGTTAATTTGAAAGCTTCCGTCATTGCTTAATGGAAACGCTTCCGTCATTGGTTAATGGAAAAGCTGCCGTCATTGCTTAATGGAAACGCTTCCGTCATTGCTTAATGGAAACGCTTCCGTCATTGCTTAATGGAAACGCTTCCGTCATTGGTTAATTTGAAAGCTTCAGTCATTGGTTAATGGAAACGCTTCCATCATTGGTTAATTGGAAAGCTTCCGTCATTGGTTAATTGGAAAGCTGCCGTCATTGGTTAATGGAAAAGCTGCCGTCATTGGTTAATTGGAAAGCTGCCGTCATTGGTTAATTGGAAAGCTGCCGTCATTGGTTAATTGGAAAGCTTCCGTCATTGGTTAATGGAAAAGCTGCCGTCATTGGTTAATTGGAAAGCTTCCGTCATTGGTTAATGGAAAAGCTTCCGTCATTGGTTAATTGGAAAGCTTCCGTCATTGGTTAATTGGAAAGCTTCCGTCATTGGTTAATGGAAAAGCTTCCGTCATTGGTTAATGGAAAAGCTTCCGTCATTGCTTAATGGAAAATCTTCCGTCATTGCTTAATGGAAAATCTTCCGTCATTGGTTAATGGAAACGCTTCCGTCATTGGTTAATTTGAACGCTTCCGTCATTGGTTAATGGAAAAGCTTCCATCATTGCTTAATGGAAAAGCCTCCGTCATTGGTTAATCGAAAAGCTTCCGTCATTGGTTAATGGAAAAGCTTCTGTCATTGGTTAATCAAAAAGCTTCTGTCATTAGTTAATCAAAATAAATCGAAAATCGAAACAAGTACTACCTCTACTAAGTACCAGTGCTACAAGGAATAGGCAACAAATCTTGTACTAACAAATAATTTTTCTGTAAATGTTAGAGCACATTTACTTTATGATTGGGTAACTTAAAAAATAGAATTGAAAATAGTTATCGAGGCACGTGCAAAAGTTCGGACTCCCTTCCAGTTGTGAAGTCATAGAACTTAATTGACTTGTTAGGCCTTAATCAGCTCAGGACTGGTTAGGCAGGTCAAGAATTGTCAGCTGATGATCATTCCAGAGTGCAAACTCTGACTCCTCAAAGCTTGTACTAACACTCAACAACCATGGACTCGATTACAGATTAAGACTGAGGTGTTTATTCTCACTCTACTCAACAATTTGTTCGAAAATCTTCGCTTACATGCTGACTACGGCTGCGTCCACATTACCAGGCTGACGTAGCACAAATCCGATGTTTTGCCCTAATGTGACTCAGGTCTGATGTTTTCAGAGCTGTGTGGACACGCAAATCTGATCTTTTCAAATCCGACCTGAGTCACTTTTATATTTACTTTGGTGCGACCTTATTGTAAATGTTTAGATCGGCTTTCATGTGCTTTGTTTCCCCACTGCTTGTGCACCATCAATCAGATTTGAGAAAGACGTGTAATGTGAACGTAGCTTGCAAGTAATCAGATGCAAAATTATGTGCATTCTATTTGATAGCCACTTAGTGTAGACGTTACCATGACAGCGAACATCACGAGGTCCAGTCAGAGTGAGATGAGCAGCAGTGAGCAGCGCTTGTGTTTTTAACTGCTTTAAAATGATGCCAGACTCAGGAAAACGTCCTTCACATGTCCTTATTAAAGAAGGCCGAGAGGAAGACATCGTGTTCTGAGACACATAAGCTGGACGTCCGTCCCACCGCCGTCTTTTAAAGATCAGAGCAGAAACTTCGTCTCCTCTGCAGACCAGTTTCTGCTCCGCCATGTTGAACAGTATAAACTTTCACTATGACACGACGAACATGATCAGAACGGCTTAAACTTTCCGATAAGGAGTGTAATCAGATACAGGCGTTTACACGGATATTATTCTTCTATTTAACTGATTTATTTTCAGGATTACCCACTTCGTTTCAATCAGATAGAAATTGTATTCCGAAAGGCCTCAGTAGGACTAGACCTTTCCGATTGAAGTGTACATATCGACGTATTCTATTCCGATTGAGCTATTAGTTGGATTATTAACGGATTATTAGGCTGCATGTAAACGTGGCTATTGAAGCATACAGGGAGGGGGAGGCAAAACATACCACTAGATCCACCATGAACTCCCTTAAGAAACGCAAGCTGAATCTTTCGGAATGTCTTTTGGAATCTTTTTGGCAGTCCTCTGACTGAAAATCTATAGGTCGATCTGTGTGCATGCCAGGCGGCTCAAACATATCGCATTTTGCGAGCAAGAGCAGGTAAAATTTCCTTAAACTGCTAGAAAGACAGGGGGTGATAATAAGTACTGACTGTGTAGTAATGTTGTACTCTAATCCGGTCTTACTCTGGAGACCAGTCTCAAGATTGTAAATTAGTGAGCTAGGTCTTGTCTCAGACTACAAAATTGTCCTTTAGACCAGCTGAGTGTAATGCATTAATCTGAGGTCACTGGAAACTGAGCCTTTTGTTCTATCATAATGGAATATCAACAGTACCTTTTAAACAGAATAAAACTTTATCTGCATGTTTAAATAAGATCTGTTCGCTGCTGGTTGAGGATCTCACTGAGTGTGTTAACATGCACTTAATAATCCGATAACTGCTGAAAATCAGATTTTGTCAGTAATCCGATCAACGCGTTTATGTGCACTTGAGTAATGAGATAATGGGGAAACTCTGGGTCTACATGAGTCAGACAGTCATCAGATTTCTGCTTTGCAACCAGCCAGTAATTTACAGAAGAAGACGTGACGTAAACTTAGCGTAAGACTAAAATTCATGGCGCTGCTTTTTTTTAAACATCATGCAAATTTACCTGAAAATATGAACATATATCATCTAGAAGATGAAGAATATTCAAATCCTTTATTTCTTGTTTGGTTTCGGCGTCGCTCCAAAAGTGTTTTTTTGCAGACTGAGAAAAAAACTCTGCTGTGTCTGATCCACTCATACCAGCCCAACACACACTAACACACCACCACCACATCAGTGTTACTGCAGTGCTGAGAATGATCCACCACCCAAATAGTACCTGCTCTGTGAGGGTCTATGGGGGTCCTGACCACTAAGAACAGGGTAAAAGGGGGCTAACAAAGTATGCAGAGAAACAGATGGACTACAGTCTGTAACTGTAGAACTACAGTTGCACCTATACAGTAAGTGGAGCTGATAAAATGGACAATGAGTGTAGAAACAAGGAGGTGGTCATAATGTTATGCCTGATTGGTGTACATTGCTAAAGGCTGTAGGAATCTGTGTGTTTCATATTAGTGTGTTCAGTTAGCCTGGCAAGTTCGAGCTTCGGGTAAAAAGTAAATGAAGTTATTGTCTTTGTTGCTTGTTGCATAAATAAAACAAACCAGGCTAATAAAATTCAATCTGAAAATAAGGCGTTGACCAAACTGGGTGTAAAGCAATCAAAATCAGCCATAAAAATGAACGACTGGCACTCCCCTCGTTTTATACATTACATTTGGTTTCAGTCTGTATTCTCTCCACTGTTGGAGCACGAGGTCTCCACCGAATCCTGGAACGTTCTAGAGCACAAGGCCCACTCTGTGCTCTAGAACTCGGTGTGAGTGTGTTTGGTGCACACTGATGAGATGACTCATGTTGTGCATTGTTCTCCTCTCTCTGGCCAGTGACACAGCAGGCCTTGTTTTGGTCACAAGCTTTGTCTGTTTATTTCTTTATGTCTTTAGCTCTTGCCATAAATGTCTCAGCCTCCAGAGCAGAGAGAAGAATGCTGTCTTTATCCACTGTTTGACAGAGGCTGCGACCGAGGGACTGCTCAGTCTCTCCATCTGTTGACTTCTAGCACTTTGCTTGACTCATTTTCAGGAAGCGCTTTTTAAAAAAGAGGAAAACATTCGTAATTTGCCGCACTGAAAATTCTTGGCTGAAATCAAAATTCAGGATGCGTTCTGCTGGAAAAAAATTAATGTACTAAAGTAAAAGAAACTACAAATTAATGAAGACACAATTGTTGATAAAATCTCATTTTAGTAAAGCAGATCTGAGCTGACAAAATACAACCCCATTTCCAAAAAAGTTGAGAAGCTGTGCAAAATGTAAATCAAAACAAAATTCAATGATTTACGAATCATTTAAACCCTGTATTTCAATGAAAACAGTACAAAGACAACAAATCAAATGTTGAAACTGAGATGTTATTGGTTTTTGAAAAACATATGCCCATTTTGAATTTGATGCCAACAACATGTTCCAAAAAAGTTGGGACGGGGGCCTGTTTACCACTGTGTTTCATCACTTCTTCTTTTAACAGCACTCTGTAAGCGTTTGGGAACTGAGGAGACACTGCTGTAGTTTAGAAAGTTAAATGTTTTCCTGTTCTTGTTTGATACAGGATTTCAGCAGCTCATCAGTTCAGGGTCTTCTTTGTCGTATTTTTCATTCATAATGTGCCAAGTGTTTTCAGTGGTGACAGGTCTGGACTGCAGGTCAGTTTAGCGCCCAGACTCTTTTAATACGGAGCAATGCTGCTGTAAGACATGCAGAATGTGGTTTTCCATCGTCTTGCTGAAATAATCAAGGCCTTCTCTGAAAAAGACGTCGTCTGGATGGCAGCATATGTTGCCAAAACATGTATATATCATTCAGCATTAATGGTGCCTTCACAGATGAGCACGTCACCCATGCCATGTGCACTAATGCCCCCTATACCATCATGAATACTGGCTTTTGAACTTTGCACTGATAACAAGCTAAGTGTTCTTTAGCCTGAAGGACACAGTGTTCACGATTTCCGAAAAGAGTTTCAGATGCTGATTCGTCAGACTACAGGACACTTTTCCACTTCCCCTCAGTCCATTTTAAATGAGCTCAAGCCCAGAGAAGGTGGCAGCATTTCTCGATCCTGTTTATATGTGGTTTCTTCTTTGGATTTTAGAGTTTTAACTTGCATTTGTGGATTCAGTGATGAACTGTGTTCACAGTCAGTGGTTTTCAGAAGTGTTTCTGAGCCCATGCAGTGATTTCCACTACAGAATCATGTCTGTTTTTAATGCAGTGCCGCCTGAGGGGCCAAAGATCCCAGCCAGCCAATACTGGTTTTCAGCCTTGACCCTTACATGCAGAGATTTCTCCAGATTCTCTGAATCTTTTAAGTTCTTTCAAAAAAGAATCTTTTTGAATCACCCTGTGTTTGTTAAGTGTGGGATTTTGCTGCCTCGTTGTAGACCTATTTATTTTTGTTGTTTGTTTTCTTTCTTCTCTTTCAGCCTTAATATTCCAGTGACTGGAATTCCAGTGCATCTCTAATTGTGTTCATTACTACACATAAAATTAGTATGGTTCTTTGTCATCTCTCAAGCTGCTTAATATGTGGTTTTGTGCACGTTGGCTTAGGTTGACTCACTGGTGACATGGTTAAAACTGACAATTTCTCTATCATTTCTCTATTAATGCATTTATTTATAGATTTATTGTAGACTCTCTTGTGCAGACATATCCAGCCCAAGAAGATCTTTCCTGGCCTTGCTTCCTTTTCAGTGTCATTGTAACAGCCCCAGTAAGACCCCAGTAGTGTCCTGTCTGGCTTTGCAGTGGTCAATAATTACCATAACCAGTGACTTTATTGCTGCATAGTTGTGCAATGAGTATCTGCTGACCTTGCAAATGTACTAAAACATGGAATGTGTGAACAAGCATGTCCATGAAAGATAGTCCTTGACCCTTTACCAGCACCCTTGCATAGCCTCCAGGCGGATATACTGCATAACATTTTCTGTCAAAAATGAAAGCATTACCAAGCAAGTAGTATGAGATGACAGTATGATGGAAATTTTACCGAAGAACTCTAACTGCATTTTAATTACAAACCCAATTCTAAATATGTTAGGACAGTAGGTAAAATGCAGTTACAATCAGAAATCATTGATTTGATCTGTATTCGAATGAAAACAGTACAAAGACAACTTTTTTTTTTGGAATTGAGTTCATAAAAGAGCACATTTAGTCCGGTTTAACTGTATTTAGTGCAGCGCAGTGTGCAAACATTGAACCAAAGTCATTGTTTTTTGAAATGTGGAACTACTAGCACTTTTTTGTGGACAGTAGGTAAAATGCAGTTACAATCAGAAAGCATTGATTTGACTTGTATTCGAATGAAACAGTACAAAGACAATATATTTAATGTTTTATCTTAACCACTTCATTTTTTTTTTTTTGTAAATGTAAGTTCCTTCTGAAATTGATGCCTGCGACACATTTCAAAAAGTTGAAATGCTTTAAAAATGAGCATGCCTCCATGATGGAACCCACATGGGTTCAGAAATATACTGTGTATCTTTGTCAGTAAACACTGTCTGTTGCTGCATCCACAAGTGCGAAAAACTGTACTGTTCTGAGTGGAAGCCGTGTCAAACACGTCCAGAAATGCTGCCCACTTCTCTGGGCCCAAGCTCATCTGAAATAAACTGATGCAAAGTGGAAACATGTGATGCGATTGTTTATGGAAATGACAGACGTCGTATTCCCGAGCCAAAGAAGAAAATGAACATCTAGATTGTTACCAGCATAAAGTTCAAAAGCCAGGGCCTGTCATGGTTTGGGGGGTATTAGTGGGTAGCTTGCACATCTCTAAAAGCACCATTAATGCTTAAAACCTTTTGGGACAGCATTTCGCTGTTTTCGGAAGAAAACCGTGTATCTCCAATATGAGAACTTTTACAGGAGAAGGAAAAAAACCTACTTTACTTTTAATGTAAGTCAGTGGAACCAGAAATTTTTCCAATTCGTTTTGGGCCATTTCTTTTGGTCCGTTCATCACACAATTTACACACAATGTAAAGAGTAACAGGTATTTTCCAATTATGTCGAAAACTGAAAAACGTGAAAAATGGAGATACGAGGTTTTCTTCCGACAACAGCATATACTGCCTTTTAGACATGGTCTTTTTTAGGGACACCAATGTTTATTTCAACATGACAACAAGAAGTGTTGTTACAACTGCATGGCTGCATAATCAGAAAGTGCAGGTTCTAGACTGGCTGGCCTGCAGTCCAGAACTGCCTCCCATTCAAACTAAACTCCCTTTTTAAGCAAAAAAAGAAAAAAGAAAAAGTTAATCAAATCAAGAATATTGTGTTTTTGTACCGTGTTCAATTTAATGTAGGTCAGTTTTATTAACTAATGAACTAATCACTGCTTTCTGGTTTTAATAGCATTTCACATACTGTCCCAACTTTTTTTTGGAATCAAGTTCGTAAAAGAGCACATTTTAGTCCGGTTTAACTGTATTTAGTGCAGTGAAGTGTGTAAACGTTGAACCAAAGTCATTGTTTTTTAAAATTGGTGGTGTCGTTCATTGATAGAGGGGAAAAAAAAATCAGGGCCTCGAAATGCCTCAGGAAAACTATGCACAACAGTGGCGTAACAGTGACTAACAGCTACATAAACCACAGAACATGTTGGATTCCACTCCAAAACTAGCCACTCAACGTTGTGCTGTTGGATATGAGTGTTTCATTTTTTGAAGTGTGTAATTTTAGCCGTTCATTAGAACCAGTCATGTACTTTGGTGTGTGGTACTTTTAGCCTGTTAACTACGCTATCATTACCTTAACGTTAGCTAACTCGCTACAGTTAGTCATAATCAAACCTGTACTGTGGTGAGTGGCACTGTTTGGGTCTATAGCCTGCCCGCTAATAAGAGTCTGAGACCACCAGTTAAAATGGCCAATAAGTACAAGTTCACTTTTCATTGTCAGGGAAAAAAGGCTAACTGAAGGCTAAACGACTAAATATAACATGAAATGTTTTAGTATTTAATGTATCCATGATTTGACACCTTCCAGTTTCAGGAGACTTGCTTTCATTTATTTGATAAAATTGCAGCAATATTTCAGTTATAGAAGAAAATTGCATTTTATTTTAAATTTATGGTCAGTTCATTGTTCTAAGAACACCAGCAGCATCCTTGTTTAATTATCAAGTGTTCCTCTTTTCTTTTTCTCAGTGAGGTTCTTCTTGATAGCTACACATCCTTTGAAACCCATAGCACTGAGTTGTCTTCTCACAGTGGAAGGATGGACAGAAACATCTTTTAGTTTTTTTTTTTCTTAAATATGAAGGAAGAGTGGAGCTCTTTAAATACTTTTTATCTGATGGTGATAGTTTTGGTGGTCTGCCAGATTTTGCACAGTTGTTAGAAGACCCCATTTTGACTAAATCTGTTGGTTTTACCCTTCCTTATGCAACTTTATATCTATAATCTCCTCCGAAATACAGGGTGATTGAAAAGATTCTTCCGATTTCAGAGCACCATACTTTTACAACCGTGAGGCGCCTATAGGAACCAATCACAATCCAATTGTATAAGGGAGTCATAGAGTTTCTGACTGTCAGTGGAACATGACTCCCTTCAGTCTGAGAGGAGATGAGACCCCTGAGCAGAAAGCGTTCTGCGTTCTCCACTTCAATAAGAGTGAATCAGTCATAACTGTGCAGCGTGATTTTCGTGGGCAGTGAAGCTCCAACAGCTCAGAGCGTTCGGCGTTGGTTCCACAACACTGGATGATCTCCGAAATCGCACTGAAAGAGCCGTGAGTGCAGCGACACCCGACATGCTCAATCCAGTATGGGATGAATCTGACTATGGTGTTGATGTTGTCTGTACAGCTGGAGGAGGTTCATACTGAGACCTTGTACAATTACATAATAAACTTTATGCTCATTTAAACCATTTACAGTTCACTGCACTGATCTGTAATGATTTACACGTGAAATAAATCATTTTGAAATCAGATGAATCTTTTTGAATCACCCTGTATTTCCTGAAGAATGAAAAACTTACCTGAAGGACATTTTAACTGGATATTAGATAGATGAAGGGTGGCCTCTGACTTTCCCACAGTACTGTCCTTACTGACTGAACCGGGTTAATCGAGGCACTAATTCAGAAACATTAATTATGCATACAAAATGCAAATTCAGTCAGCACCATAAACATGTTGTTTTTCTATATCCAACCCTATCAATAGAGTCTGGCTACAGACATGCACTCGGCCAGATGCGCTATAAGCCCCGGTGACTCTCTGCCACAACGGCAGAAGCCGCCCAACGGCACGTTAACTTTTGGCTGCTGCTGCTTAGCGACATCATCACTTAATCCATTTTTCATCCATAACACAGCCAGAGAGTTACATTTAATGTACCTCCCCATTGAAAGAGTCTTGGTTCCTGGTGGTGTCCAGTAGTCGCTATTGGTATTCTGTGTGTTCCTGATGGGTTGATATCACAGTGTAAAGGATTCTAATTGTTTAATCAGGTGTTTTGGGGCTGATTGCACGCATTTGATCATTTCCTAATGGCCTCTAATGGCAACCATCAAGCCAATTCCTGTTAGGAAGCAAAACCACCAAGTTTTATTCCTAACGGCCCTGCAAACACAGCTACGTTGTGACAACGTATTGTTTCAGTGCCCACAGCGTCGTCTGCTTGGTGGTCTCTACAGTGTCACAACGTTGAAATGTAATTCCTCAGAAAGTTATGAACGTTGTCTGACAACTTTCTAGGAGGTTGTGACGACGTTGACGAGACAGCAGAAGTAATCGGTACCACGTTGGCTGTACGCTGTCACAACCTTCTAGAATCCTTAATGAGTTCTAATTTAATCAATATTACAGTTTTTTGATAACCGGTTCTAATCATCAGCCTGGCTTTCATGAGTTTCAGTAGCCTGACGTGATCAATAGGCTGGCAGTGCATGTCCGGCTGAGAGTGCATGTCTGCAGCCAGACCCTTCTCAACCCTACATGTTACTCTGATTACAGGCTTCAGACTTTGGCCACGGCGGGGGCTACCCTTTGCCTGCACATTCTATGATTCAGATCCTGTGTGGATTGATGTGAGAGTATGACTAACAGCAGTGTTAGGGTTACTGGTCTGCTGCCAAAGAAGTGAAAAAAAAAAGGAGGGGGAGGATGACTTCTTGGATATTGTCATGCACACTTATTGTTATAAAACACCACTCATTAGTTTCACTCTTGCTCTCTCTGGCTCTCATGCACTTCCTCATGCTCTGACCACTGCTCTCTGTCCTCCAGCAGCTGTGCGGTGATCCAGAAGGGGGGAATGAGCAGTGAAGAGGAGCAATGCCTTACGTGGACCGACAGAACCGCATCTGCGGCTTCCTCGACATCGAGGAGCTGGAGAACAGCGGCAAGTTCCTGCGGCGATACTTCCTACTGGACACCCAGCAGGGCAGCCTGGTCTGGTACATGGACAACCCACAGGTACGGAAACGGACAGTGCCAGAAATTAATCTCTTTATCAAGGTCCAGATTTCGCCTTCTGTTTTTTTAATTTGATGGGATGTTTTTTGTCTTTTTGAGGGTATTTCTTCCTACCTTGCATGTTCTTCGTTAGGCATATTTTCCAGTGATGGTTCAGCTCATTAGCTCAGTCATTAAACAATCTGGCAGCTTTTTTTTAAAACGTATCTTAGACTGATCCAACAGCTACAGGTGACTAAGTTGCCTGCAGGTGGACTGAAATCATATTTCACCTGTTGTCACTGTAAATAGCCTAAACGTTTCCTTAGTTTTGCCCTGAGCCATTGTTAATTTTCAACCTGCCCCAAGTCTGCATTCTGCTGAGGCAACCTCCAGCTTCTAAAGATAGGCTTTCTTAAAAGGGAAACTCCACCGATTTTGCAAAATTACCTAATCATTGAACCGTTTGGATGTAAACAAGATCATTCAGAGTGGTTTGGTGTGAAATGCGCCTTTCTAAAGAAATTTACCGAGTCAAGATTGTTCACCATTGTAGTACTAGGAACCAGACGACCGTATGTCTGCACCACAAATATCACCATTTTATCTACTATTAAAAATGACCAGTGAACTATGTGTCTTATAAGGTTTTATATGTGATGCTGATAATAGTAAAATAGTGCTAAATTAAAAAAATATTTTTTTTTGACTGCTATTTTTAACGCCCTGCATGTACCTCTCCACCCGGCACGTTTGTGTTATTTGGGTTGGCGGTATTTCGTCACACAGTTAGCAAACCTCAGAGCTTATGCAAGTAACGTTATTCATCAGAGGAGCTGCAGTAGATCACAGTTCACCTTGCTGTCCTGCCCCAGCAAGTAGTTTGTTGTTGACGCCGTTCACTCTGGGTTCTTCTGCTTCGGTGCCGGTGTTGCATCTGAATCAGTTCCCCCTCAAATTCACATTCCATTTGACAAGGAACCTCGGGCGGTGCATTCACTGAACAACGCCAAGCAACAGTGGAACTACGGAAAGCGAAAAGGTTAAAAATAAAAGATTAAAAAAAAAGAAAACGGATGCGTGTTTTCACCCAATATCCAATATAAATCACCCAAGATAACACGGCATAATTGAGATTCCGTGATGAATATTATTTTCAATTCAAATAAACAGTAAACAATTGTACTGAAAAATACTTTGTGTACTGTTCGTTGCCGAATACGTGAATACAGCTGTCGTACAAACCTTTTTTGAAACTTTTGGCATGATTATCTGTCTGAGGACCTGATTTATCAAAGGGAACGTGAATTTGAGGAGGAACTGAATCGGATACAACACCGGCTTTAGCCATGTTGAACGGCTATAGCTACAAGCTAGTAACTAACTACAAAAGCGTGTTGGTGATACTGATAATGCGGTTTTGACAGGAAACACAGAACTAACTCCGTTAAATATATTTTAACTAAAAATATCTGGTCCCACTTTGTATTGTCTCTAATAACTGTGTAGTTACATGTGAACATATGCAACAACAATGTAACTACTAATGATTTAGTCACTGTTACAGATGGATTACAGAACTACACCTTATGTAATTACACGTGTATCAACTTCAGTTTTGCCTCATGTAATTACACAAGTGTATCTTAATAGTTGTAACAGTCTGTTCTCTCTCATGTAATTACACAAGGGTAATAACATATGTAATTACATTTGTAATCAGACACTGTATCTGCCAGCTTTCCTAACATTTAGCTAGCATTTATGTTGCTAGTGCTGTGACACTGTAACCAGTTTAAACCATTCTGTAATGTGACAGAACAGCAGACGCCCCCTTATCTTAAAATTTTACTTTTATGACGTTAATTAAATGTTACATTACCCCCAAAGCAGTTACTACTCCATTATTACACAGTACCTACATAACAACTACACAGGAACTGTCCACTTATTTTAGTCTAACTTTAACACTACACACTTGTGTAATTACATGAGGCAAAACTACACAGAGTTTGCAGAGTTAGAGACACTTTAGAGACACACAAAACAATGCCTCAGGTATCAAGCAACACATTTATAACCGTTTTGTGTAATAACTTAACGGGACGTAGCTTTAAGACCCATTAAATGCTTCAGACGTCTGGTTCCTAGTACTATAATGGTGAACAATTTTGACGTGATAAATTTCTCTAGAAAGGCGCATTTCACACCGAAGCACTGTTTGTTTGATTTTGTTCACATCGAAACTATTGAACGATTAAGTAATTTCACAAAACAGGTTGAGTTTCCCTTTATAGCCTCTGCTCATTTTCATGATTTCCATGTATTTTCTGTAGTTTTTGTGATGTTTTCACTATGAACTGGCAGAGAAGGAATGCTCTTGGCTTTTTTTTAATGCCTTTTCTTTTGCCGTTTTCTTCTGTTCAGTTTGAGTTGGGTGTGATTAAATTGGTGCAGATGATGTCAGAGCTGCCAAAGTACCAGTCATTGTTAGCAGTGTATAACATCACCTGCTTGTCCACATCCCTCACATAAAATGACTGCTCTCCAACTGCTCCAAGTTCCAGCCAAGTAGCTTATTTAGGCTTATTACACCTTTGTTTGTAATGTAGCCAGACTCTGCTTCCTACCTGCATTAGCCACCTGTTGCAGGATCGTACTATAAGTGATTGATTCTTCAGTTAAGAGAACGCGATAGTTAGCAGACCACCTTAACTGCACGAATAAAATGGTATGTTAGCTACCCCCCCAACATCAAGGCTGAGCAGCAGTAGTGTGGAAATTATAGAGCATTTACCTTCCATTAAAATACATGTATTTAAGCAATAGAATATGAGAGGGAGTGTGTTGTAGCAAAATAACATCACATTTGGGCGCCATAGATCATCACAGCTGTGATGTTATTGGCGATAACACACTCCTCGAGTGTTCTATTGCTTTTATACAACAGTTAAATAAATAAAGTAATAAATTAGTAAACTGGGTCGTGAACGCGGCGTTTAATATGTTTTAATGTTCGCAGTTCCTTCACCAAATTATAGTTCCTTAACAAGCAGCTTGTTGCTGAATGAACTCCGCCCACTCGCTGCACAGCCAGCAGTTCGTTCTCCAGCTCCTTACACTAAATTCTTAAACTGTCATCACCACTAAGCAGCTTTTCGTTCAGCAGCTGAGACAGAAGAACAGCTAAACAGTTAAGAAATGAACCCAATGCCATTCACCAAACGTGTAGTCTGATCTTCAGAGTCTGACCAAATCAGACTGAGCCGTAAAACTGCCACAATATCAAGTTCAGCTCAGTTTTGTCAATTTCTGCCAGATCAGTATTAATGTTGTTTTGTTCCAGCCAGTCTGTAAAGCATCTTACGGCCCATTTAGTTTGGCGAACGGTGTTGGGTTCATTTCTGGCTGATTCCAGGTTGTTTAGCTGTTCTTCTGTCACAGCTGCCGACTGAAAAGCTGCTCAGTGGTGATGACAGTTTGGGAATTTAGTGTAGCCTCATCTTCAGAGTCTGACCAAATCGGCCGTCGGTCAAATGTGATCTTAAAAGTGTCCATTTTCTGTTTGTGGCAAAGTAAGAAGTAAATATGTTCAAATGGCTTGAGCGTCTCCTACAGCTGTCAAAGTCGTTGCTTAGCAACAGTGTCTCAGTGGAGTGATACAGTGTTTGTGAAAAAAAAAACGTGGCAAAATAACAGCATGGTCAAAACGCCTCTCAACCAATCAGCTTCCGTGGCCGAACCGAGTGTTGTATAATTCTTCAATATAACACTGATAAACGCTTTCCATAGCATATCTTTGCCATTAAGACAAAACCTATAAGCATTAACCCTGTTTACAGAGGCTTTAAACCATGGGACAAAAGGTGCACTGTGTGTAACATGGGTTATGAGGATGAATAGGCTGTATGTGTACATAGTTTTGTTCATAGGAGGAATATTGACTTTTTCACTTTGACATTTTTTTTCCAAGTGATTTTGAAGTGTTTGTTGGTACTGTAATTTTTTTTATTTGTTTTTGCTTTTACAGAATCTACCGATAGGGGCCGAATGTGTGGGCTCACTCAAACTCACCTACATATCCAAAGTAAGATTCATGTTTTGCTTTTGTGTGCATGGTTTGATAGACGTATGGTACTGTTGGACAATTCTGCTATTGCTTTAGTTTAAAAAAAATATATATAGTGTAATTTAGCATCCTTTTTATTGTATTTTAACACTCTGAGACGCTTCACAGAGATGCATCACCTACTGAGATGCCAGTTAACACTGTGGATACCAGAACCAGCAGTAATTAGTTTGGACCTTTTTTCCACATTGTAAAAAAAAAAACTCACCTAAATTGGAACCACTGGAACTTATGATTCTAGATCTGATTAATTGAGATACTGGAGTTTTTAAACACATTAGTGTCCACTCTCTGTCCACTCTATTAGACACTACCTTGTCAGTCCACCTTGTAGATGTAAAGTCAGAGATGATAGCTCATCTGCTGCTGCACAGTTTGTGTTGGTCATCCTCTGGTTCTTCATCAGTGGTCACAGGACGCTGCCCACAGGACGCTGTTGGCTGTATATTTTTGGTTGGTGGACTATTCTCAGTCCAGCAGCGACACTGAGGTGTTTAAAAACTCCAGCAGCACTGCTGTGTCTGATCCACTCAGACCAGCGCAACACACACTAACACACCACCACCACGTCAGTGTTACTGCAGTGCTGGGAATGATCCACCACCCAAATAGTACGTGCTCTGTGGGGGTCCATGGGGGTCCTGACCACTGAAGAACAGGGTAAAGGGGGGCTACCAAAGTATCAGAGAAACAGATGGACTACAGTCTGTAACTGTAGAACTACAAAGTGCACCTATATAGTAAGTGGAGCTGATAAAATGGACAATGAGCGCAGAAACAAGGAGGTGGTCATAATGTTATGCCTGATCAGTGTAGCTTTGATGTAGCATCACCCAAACAGCCAGTCCAAGAAGTCTCTGAGCCACAGGTGGAAAGTCACTCTCAGCTGTTGTCTCGGTGGAATGATGGCAGATTCCTCAGCCAGCAGGGAAACTTTAAAACATTCACACAAACAGTACAAAACAAACACAAAACCGATGTAAAGCGGCAGCCATAGTGCGCCAGGGTACTTACAACGGTACGAACACACACACACACACACACACACACACACACACACACACACACACACACAGCTGGAATACCCTCAGTTAATGATTTTGTCTTTTTGGTGTAAAGTGACTAATTTGGCTGATTAGCTACCTCGTTTGCTAGTTAGCTTTACTTATGGGTTACACTATGTTGTACTGGCATGAAATAATGAACTGCAATCACAAAAAATGTCTGCATTTGTACAGTAAACTCATGTAGAGTCAAGCAGATGTTCACTTTTTTCTCTTTAGGGTGTGAACTGAATGTATTAGCTATGTTGCTCAGTAGATATCTGAGCTATTTTCCCTGCTCTTTACAGTTACACTGAATTATGTGCAGAATTTAATGCATTTTTTTTCTCTCAAAGTGTGCACATGAGCAAAAACACTGATTGTGGGGAGGCTACTGTAAATGCAAATAACATCACTAGCGTTTATTCTAGGTTATATCACCTTAGCAAACTCTTTAAGTAATAATCGTAAAAATAGCAATCAAGATTCTATGTCCAGTCTGGTGCACTTGTTGGTGATGTAAGTGCTTGTTGACTGTCTTTTCCTGGAAGAGTAAAGAATTAGTTAAATTGATGCCAATTTTTCTGAAAGTTTAAGCAAACAGAGAAGAGAACGCCCTCGAGTACCATTAGGTCCTTTTGGTACCAGTTTTGAGCAGGTAACAAAACCACCAGTGTGCCTTTAGTTCAGTCTTTTTCCTGTGTTCCTTGGCAGGTCAGTGATGCCACCAAGCTAAGACCAAAAGCTGAGTTCTGCTTTGGTAAGTGCATTGAGTTTTTGTGACTTTTAGTAGTGCACTCACAGCTGCTATGTTTAAAAAAAACAAAAAACATACAGCACCTTATGATTTTTACGGCGGCGTTTTAGGGCCACTGTTAATACATATAAAAATAGTAGACTTTGAGATTAAAATCATAATATTTAGAGGAAAAAGTTGTAATATTTCGAGAAATAGCATTAGTAGCATTGGTAGCATTAATACCAGGAAAGGTCGGAATATTGTGGCCAAAAGCTTTGCAAAGGAAAGGCAGCACCTCCTCGTGTTAAATGAGGGGCGGTGAGTTGGTGGAGTTCTACTTTCATATGGATTCACCCATAAAGAAACACTCAGTCTCCCTGTCTCTCCTGCACATCAGCACCAGCCTGTTATAGTATAAGAACCGGCTGAAACGGCTGAGCAGGAAACTGTGTTAATCTAGAATAAAGAGCCAGACGGACTCGGAGGAAACTGTCTGTCTGTTTTGTTGAAGGAGAATCTCAGGCAGGGTCGTCTACACGGCTATCGGGGGCTACATCTCCCCCCATTCAAAGAGGGCATGAAGTTTCACAGACAGTGAGAATGATGATCAAAATGATCCACAGAGAGACAGGAGTGAGTGGAGCTCCGGCGCCAGTACAGCAACCGAGACCCCAGTGCATTATGGCAGCCCCCCAACAGTTAGCCCCCCTACAGTTAGCCCACTTTATCATCAAAATATTACGACTTTTTTTTCTCAAAATAGTATGACTTTTTTTCTTGAGGTCTACTGTTCTTATTTTTATTAACAGTGGCCCTAAAACGCCATTGTAGATTTTCCAGTTATGCTTTTTTAGTTTTTCCTATTTAGTTTTCAAGTTTTGAGCACTAACCCACACAATAAATGTTGCAAAACACCCCATGAAAAACCTCCATTAGACTGGCCATGGTCTCCTGAATAGTTTGCGGATGAAATCATGTAAAAAAGACAACAGCTGTTGTTAAATTTTAATAAAAACTCATGTTTTTGGTACTATAGGTCAGTTAAATCAAACACTCAAATACTTGTTGTCCAGTAGACTGAGCATTGTGCTTATTTTCATTTGGAGAACTTGTCAGTAACACACAGCTTGTTTATTAAAACCTGTTTTAGGAGGCTGTGGTTTGAGGTCTTGTTTTCAATGAGTGTTCCAGGATAGAGGGTTACAGTAAGAAGCCTGTGATTCATCACTCAGGCCAAGGCTGAGGGAAGAGAGAGAGAAGCCATCAGAGTTTAGTCACTCATTCACTCACTGCGTGGGTGTGCACAGCAGTGTATCTCATATCAATCATTATCACAATACTGGTCTTTGTAATACTAATATTGCAGAAGGCTGCAATATGCAAATGAGTCAATCACCACTTTTTTTTTATTTATTTATTTATTTTAAACTATGTGCTCAGAGCATCCTGACCAATCACAATTCCAGATTAGTTTCTGATGAAGGTATTCATGTCCAACAAAAGTCAAAATAATGCAGGCCATCTTTGTCACATTCTTGGTTTACCAGTTTATTTTTTAATATTGCCAGGCAAATTGCGAATATAATCATAATGCCCTCCTCAGTCTCAAAACTGGACATGATAATATTGCGAAATTGCAGACTTGCACCTAATTTCAAATGTCCAGTATTCTGAAATTACAATGAGAAAAACAAAACAAAACAATAACAATATTTTCCCCAATTTTTTCAGATTTTTAGAATATTATGTACTGTCACTCTTAAATATAAGATATTAGTTTAAAATCTGTCTTAAAATTTGTGTACGTAGTCATTTGGTCCTGGGGGTGGCGAGGGCCTTACCTTGCCAGCTGCCATGTAAAAGAAAACCTTCTAATAACTGACCAGTCAGTCGAAAGGGTGTGGTGAGTGTCTAGCTCCAAAATAAGGTGGATAGAGCTGGAATACCAGTGTAAAAAAATAAAAAAGTCCAGTATGCTGGACACTCAGAATGGGAAGAATACTAGTATTTTGCCCGTATTGTTCAGCCCCAGTGTAAACACGAACATTTGAGCCACGTTTTTCACCAATTCCTTACGTGGGTCATTCTACAGAAACATCCATTTTTCTGTCTATCCATAGGAGTCACTGGTGTTACTGGTCCTCATTGGTGTTACACATAATAAAGGTAACACCAGAGACATTATTAATGAAAAATGCATTTTACAAAATGGCTGCTACAGAGCATCAAACCACATGTTGTCAGTCATGGAATATCCACTAAAATATGTAATTTAATCCATTTGTATTCTATTTTTTCACAATTACCTCAGAATAAAGTCGGTCACACCAGTGACTTCAGCTAAAAGCTTCATATGAAATCATGAGCTAAATGAGAAAATCTCTGATAACTGAAAGACTCAGTGGACTCACCATGAGCTTTTCTTCATAGATCCTCAGAAAACAGGTGAAAGGAAGTCGAGTGATGTCATCAGTGTTACGCGGTAACACCAGTGACACGACTCCTGGGGACGACAACTTTCATTATATATTTTATAATATTTATTTGGCATTTTTCTTTGTCATTTAAATCATATATTTCACAGTCGTGTATAGATTATTGCAGTTAAAATTGCAGAAAAAGGTTTTCAAAAATTATGGCCTCAGCCTTTACACATGACTGTGAGGACGAGCTCTTCTGTGGTGTTTGGAATTCTAAATAATTGATTTAAAAAACAGTATTGCTAAATTGAGGCTCAAGAAGGTGTAATTGTTAAAATAACTTATTGTTTTATTTTAAAATATAAAAAAAAAATGTAGCCCTAACTTTTTTTTTTTTTAAGTGTAATATATCTGTAAACGCTAGGGACACAAAAACGGTCGTTTCTGTAGAATGACCCATCTGCAGGGTTTTTAAAGGGTAAAATTGTACCCCAGAAGTGAGAATAGTGATGTAGTTGTGCATGAATGTCACCCTTCAGCACAAAGCAGAACACACAGGAGTGTGAGAGTCTGCTTGTCAGATAGAAAGAATGCTGTCCGTTGTGTTGCCTACTCTCTGCAGAGCTTGCAGCATTACTCACTTCATCAACTCGACCTGCTGAGTTTACAGACTCACACGCTCCTACAGTCTCACTTGCACTCAGAGTCCAGACAAATTTAACAGTTATCTGTTGCTTCTTACTGAGACACATCAGATCCTATTTCGTTCTTCATCAGTGAGGCATGTAGACTGTTGTAGCTCGGCATGTGCAGTTGATATGTGACCACACGGTTGACTTGTGCTCTAATTATTGATCTTTATGCTCCACTTACTTTCGTTCAGTGTCTGTCTGTCTCTCTCTCCCTCTATCTCTCGTCCCTCTTTTTTTCTCTCTCTAGTCATTAATGCAGGAATGAGGAAGTTCTTTCTGCAGGCTAACGACCAGCAGGACCTTGTAGATTGGGTCAACGCACTCAACAACGCCACCAAAATTACTGTGAGTGCAAACACAAATCACACACATACACAGTACCACCATTCAGTTATTTAATTTTCAGTCAAATCTTCCTCTTATGCTCGTAGGTGTGTTTCGGTTTTTCCATCTGAATTTACATTTAGAGTCAGTTATTCATTTAACCTAATGAGAAACTGTAGAACAGACTCAGTTTATATCACAACTGTGTTTTTAAACACTGTGTCCACTCACTGTCCACTCTATTAGACACTCCTACCTTGTCGGTCCACCTTGTGGATGTAAAGTCAGGGACGATAGCTCATCTGCTGCTGCACAGTTCGTGTTGGTCATCCTCTAGTCCTTCATCAGTGGTCACAGGACGCTGCCCACAGGACGCTGTTGGCTGGATATTTTTGGTTGGTGGAGCAGCGACACTGAGGTGTTTAAAAACTCCAGCAGCACTGCTGTATCTGATCCACTCAGACCAGCGCAACACACACTAACACACCACCACCACGTCAGTGTTACTGCAGTGCTGAGAATGATCCACCACCCAAATAGTACCTGCTCTGTGAGGGTCCATGGGGGTCCTGACCACTGAAGAACAGGGTAAAGGGGGGCTAACAAAGTATCAGAGAAACAGATGGACTACAGTCTGTAACTGTAGAACTACAAAGTGCACCTATATAGTAAGTGGAGCTGATAAAATGGACAGTGAGCGTAGAAACAAGGAGGAGGTCATAATGTTATGCCTGATCGGTGTACTGAGAGCACATTGCACGTTGTTTGGTTCAGATTGCTTCGTCCTAGCGAGAGTTATTACAGAATATTCGGGGCCTCTTTCGAGTGAATCTCCTTGTAGTTGCATGTCAGTGTGTGTTGTGCTGGTACAAAGATACCAGGAATTATGATTAGTGATCACACATGGTCATTCGTCTTGGAAGCCTGGAGAAATCCGGTCAGTGACTGCATTATTTCTCACAGTGATGACTTTTGATGTGGGTGAGTCACGCAGGCTGAGTAGCAGGATGTTGTATTGTTTAAGTTACCCTCAACAATCAATCAGCATTTTGTATTCACATGTTTTTCCTAAACTTCTCCTGCTCTGTGTTTCACTTTCCTGGCTGGACTCTTATGACCCGTAAGTACTTAACCACACGCGATAACAGGAAGTTTCATATTCTCTAGTGTTCTGTAGTGCCAGAGTCTTGTAGACCAGACGGGAGGAGTAAATATTGAGATGCTTTGAGGTTTTAGTCTGATCTGATTTGAAGTACAGCAGTTAAAACATTTGGTTGTACTTCCGACACTTCCCCGACTGAATGAATTTGATTGTGAGCACATTGAAAGGATTTTTAACCTCTTATTCTCCAGGGTATATTTTGTTTTTTTCCATCTGAATTTACATGATCAAATCGTAAGAAAAATTATTCAGTAACAGCATGAAATAAATGTAAATATTGTAAATATTTTATTTATCCTTTTGGTAAAAGCTCCCCTCAAATTACACACATTGCGATATGCTTACAATTTATTGCTGAAAGCCAAAAATCTTAGATGCTCTTTGTATTATTTTATAATTAATTAACTTTCGGGAGAAAAAAAAATTGTGAGTTCAGCTTCTTCTATTATAAGGGTTTAAAATTACATCACCCATCTATTTGACTGGAAAGAAGACAGTTTCGGCTCTCATATGACCCCCACCTTTAGAATGTAGCTTATGAAATATGAAAGTTATGAAGTGCGTTTTGGAACCACCGGTGGTCTTAAGGAGTTGAAGAGGTTAAAGAGTACTTGGTCAAAACTTGAAGGACAGGTTCTTCTGTAGATGTAAGTGGATTATTTACTTTTGTCAACTCATCTTCATCAGTATGAGTTTGTGTTTTCGACCTAAACATCGAGCTGGACCTTCTTTTTGAGCCTGTGTGCGAATATGTAAAGACTTATTAGTCCGGAAAATGTTTTTGAAATCCAAGCACAGTAGCCCTAAAATGAAAAGAAAGTCTGATTTATCTTGGCATGACTGTATTTGTGGACTGTTTTTACAGCAGGGGTTCTCACCTTCCCCTTTTTACCCCTCATTGCTCACTAGCAGCTCAACACAGAGTCCCAGCATTTCACAAACAGAGAGCCCACAGTCCTACTTCATCTGATAACATAACTATGGAAAAAAAAAATATATATTTTATTTGATCGTACTGATTCGGAATATCAAGTCAGTTTCCGTTCTGCTGGTGAAATGGCCACTGGGGGCCTGCAGGAAAAAGATTCAATTTCAGGCCTTACCACAGGGGTGTCAAACTCAACCACTAAAAGGGCCATATTTAAAAATTTCATCAAATCTGCAGGCCAGAGGAAAAAAAAAAACTTTATTTAATTTTTAAGTAATGCTGTGTTCCAACCAGAACTGGCCATTTGTTTATTTAAAGCATGCAAGAACTTTAAAAATATAAGCACTTGTAGTAGACCTTGAAATATTACACAGACTCGCTCTCTCTCACTCTTTCTCACTCCCTCGCACTCTTTCTCGCTCTCTCTCACTCTCTCGCTCTCACTCTCTTATTCCCTCTCTCTCTCTCTCTCTCTCTCTCTCTCTCCGTGTAGGTGCCCAAGTCATCATGTGATGTGGTCCATAATTCGGAGAGTCAGAAAGCAGTGTGTGATATTCAGGGCAGCAGAAAGCAGGTCTCCTATCGGACAGAGATCATAGGGGGAGTACCCATCGTCACGCGCACACAGGTAATACATACCGACACAAATGTCTAGAGATTGCATTGATATGTCTTGTCAGGTTTGACAAACATATCACACATGACTGACTATGACTATGACTACAGACTATGACACATCATTCTTCAAATTTTTGTTTGCCACAGATCAGAGTCATTCAAGGTCTGCATTCAGATTATTCATAGTCTCTTTCTCAGTAGATCCTGGCCTGCATTTACCTCTGCTTTACCTTTTCATACCCTTCCTCACTAGATTTATAACCTTAGGCAACCTGAAATCAAAGTTTACCTCATTAGTTCATGGTTTTATGTTCCTGGTCGTATTGACAAGATAATTTAAAAGATAAAATTCTTGTATCAGATTGTAATTACTTTTGCTTACCTGTAAAAAAAAAAAAAAGATTTTTTTATGCCACCATGCACCAAAGAGCAGGAAAAAAATATGTTAACCAATTATATATTTCTCCTCCGCCTCCCATCACCTCGCCTACCATCAAGCTAAAATGGTGAGCTAGCTCAGAGACCGTCCCTGATGTTATGTTTCACTGTGCAAAGGTTTCAGGCACCTGGCAAAATTGGAGTTAAAATGCTGTTTATCTAGTAAGCGTTTATTGCTCAACACAAGTTGCATTAATGCAATAAGTAGTGATTTTTTATGTATGCCATTTCCAAACCTCTTTCTGTGGCAGCCTGGTATTATTTGTAGTTATCATCCAATATTTGGTTTGATTAGTCAGTATTTCATTATGTTATTTGAACAAATGGAACAAATCCATGTGATGAGTGGTCTTTAGGAGAAACCTGCAACCAAACTTTGTTCTTCAAACTAGCTTACAAGATGCCAACTTTTTTCAAAGCAAATTCTTGGTGCTATTTACTGTTTGTATGTTTTGTACTGTATGTATGATATAGAGGGTCGCTGGTTTAAATCCTTAATTACTACAGATACACACCTGGATGTAACATTTTAGTTTGTCTGAGCATTAATGTGCATATTTGCATGAGTTTATACTTATCTGGTCCACCAGGATTTCCCCCGACTCTCCCAATCACCTGCTCCAGCATTGTTCTTGCCCTCTCGCACACATTCCCTCATACGGCTTTTTCTCTCAGCAGGAGGGGGATGATGGACAGTCCACTGGAAGAGAAAAGGAGGCCTTGAAGCGGCCTCACAGTCACCTTCCCTACTTCTTGTGCAGACCAACTCAGGAGCAGAGTGTGATAAAGGCAGGCTACTGTGTTAAACAGGGCGCTGTGGTGAGTAAAACCACTTTAACAGCTCCAGCCCCAGGGTCTGTGTGCAGACCTTGGAGATGTGGGGAGAGAGCAGTGATGTCACATAATATAGTCAGTTCAGAAATGGCCTGATTTATTATTACTGGTAAATTCAACCACCTACGAGGACTAAGCCCAGGACTGTATTTGAGAAGTACTGGTTTGGTTTGTCTGTATCTGTACTGAACTAATGGTTGCCTGTGTGTGTGTGATTGTAATTCAGACCTCTCTTGTTCCTTTTGTCTCTTTTTTGCATCAGATGAAAAACTGGAAACGAAGATACTTCATTTTGGAGGAGAACTCCATGAGCTACTTTAAATCTGATCTTGTGAGTCTCACCCTAAATCTTTCACTTAAGTTAATTTTTTTCTCACAGGCATTCTCTAAATATTCTGATCCACTAAGAATTTATCATGCAGGGCATTCAGATATGAAGTAAATAGTTCTGAAAAACTGAAGTGAAAGTTCAGCCACAATTTTTACACAAAATACAATTGATCAGCTAAGACATATCTGATGTCCAAAGGTTGCTTCTTTCTTCATGCAACAGAAGCATGGGGATTGGACAAAAGTACAAAGAAAGTTTGACCTCTGAATATGTTGTTGTCGGAAGAAAATATATATATATATATATATATATATATATATATATATATAAAATAATACACATACATACATATATATACAAACATAATATATATATATAGCTGTTGTTGGAGAAAACCTCCTATGTGCATTTGGGGCAAGGGGGAAATTTGAACATCAGTTTTACTTAGACCAGGGGTGTCAAACTCAACCAGTAAAAGAGCCATATTAATAAATCTTATCAAATCTGTGGGCCAGAGAAAAAAATGTTTTTATTTAATTTTTATTTAATGTTGTGCTGTAACCCGAACTGGCCATTGTTTATTCAAAATATGCAAAAACTTCAACAGGAAAAATAGACACTTGAAGTATTACATAAATACTTAAAATATTCAAAATTGAAATGTCCCCAGGTGCTCAGTCTTTTAAACCTACCTGTTTACTTAAATTTACACCTATTTACACCAGGCATCCTTTTTGCTGCAAGTTCATTAGTACTAGTTCATTAATTCTGAGCTGCTGCGCTAATGTTAAGTGTTTATTGGCTGAACTGCAGCTAGTGTTTTTGGTGATATAACTGGTGTAGAATTGTGTAGATTTGAGGTGTAACTTCTGTCCCATAGATTGTTGTTGGGTTAGGAGAGTCAGAGCACTTTACGTTGCAGTGCATGCTGGGGACTATAGTGCAGTGCATTGTGAAACAGGCTAATATTAATAGCAAATGAAAATACTTTTGCGGGCTGGATAGGATGGTATGGCGGG
Organism: Colossoma macropomum; assembly: GCF_904425465.1. NCBI lineage: Eukaryota > Metazoa > Chordata > Actinopteri > Characiformes > Serrasalmidae > Colossoma > Colossoma macropomum. Next base: position 190,065 of record NW_023494803.1, read on the forward strand.
TCTGATCCGGCCCGCGGGCCTTGTGTTTGACACATGGAACTTGGACAAAAGAATAAACAACTGCCAGGTTCTGCGTTCACAAATCTTTTCAGAGCAAGTGTGCTGATCTTGAGTCTGTTTCCTGGCTAAGAGGTGAGGATTTTGCCCCAACATGTACTTCACTGTTTGTCTGACGTTCCAGTCTTCTGCCTTTATGTGTATGGTGTCTATAAGTGTGTATGTACATACGCGGCCTTTGTTGTCTGCTTGTGTGAGCACATGTATGTTTATGTCTGGAGAATTAGATCTTATCATGACGTGCTCCACCATCCCAAACTAGTTTAGCTGTCTCTTGACAAAACATGCTCGTTTATTTTCAGTAATATCAGCTACAGAAGTTCATTTTCTTCATACTTAGGTCTTTAGTTTGACGGCATCATGTCCCGACTCTGAGGGTCATTAATGAAGCGTGTACCCGTACAACAGGACTTTACAGATAATGACCATGCACATTATATTCAGTGTCCTTGCTTGCTGTTGATCTGGACGGTGTCTTTGTTGAAACTGTAAATGCACAGATGGCTAAATGAAATGCTCATTTGTGTGTTTCTCTCTCTCTCTCTCTCTCTCTCTCTCTCTCAAATATGCCCTCTCTCTCTCAAATATGCCCTCTCTCTACAGGAGAAGGAGCCCTTGAGGATGATTCCCCTGAAGGAGGTTCATAAAGTTCAGGAGTGTAAACACAGGTGTGCACTGGTGCCATAACAGCGTAGCACATACACTATATGGCCAAAAGTATGTGGACACCTGAACATTATACCTATATGAGGTTGTTGGACATCCTATTGCAAAACCATGAGTTTTAATGTGGAGTTTTGTGGATATAGCAGCCTCCACTCTTCTGTACGACAGTGTTTTAGAGCCACTGTTAATAAAAATAAAAATAGTAGACTTCGAGAAAAAAGTCGTAAGAATGTTTCGAGATAAAAGTTGGAATATTTTGAGGATAAAGTGGGCTAATTGTAGGGGGCTGCCATAACGCGTTGGGGTCTTGGTTTCTGTACTGGCGATGGTGAAGACGCTGAGCATGCCGGAGTTCCACTCACTCCTGTCTCTCTGTGGATCATTTTGATTATAATTCTCATTGCCTGTGAAACGTCATGCCCTCTTTGAAGGCGCAGAGATGCAGCCACTGATAGCCGTGTAGACGACCCTGCCTGCAATTCTCCTTCAACAAAACGGACAGACAGTCCGTCTCCGAGTCCGTCTGGCTCTTTATTCTAGATAAACAGTTTCCTGCTCAGCTGTTTCAGCCATTTCTTATACTATAACAGGCTGGTGCTGATGTGCAGGAGAGACAGGGAGACTGAGTGTTTCTTTATGGGTGAATCGATATGAAAGTAGAACTCCACCAACTCACCGCCCCTCATTTAACACGAGGAGGTGCTGCCTTCACTTTGCAAAGCTTTTGGCCACAATATTGCGACCTTTCCTGGTATTAATGCCACTTTAATGTCGTAATTCTACGGCTTTTTTTTTTCAAAATATTATGACCTTTTTCTTTAAATATTACGACTTTTATTCTTGAAATATTACAGCTTTTTTTCTTGAAATATTATGACTTTATTCTCAAAGTCTGCTATTTTAATTTTTATTAACAGTGGCCCTAAAACGTCTTTGTACTTCTGGGAAGACTTTTCACAAGATTTTGGATTATGTCTGTGGGAATTTGTGCCCATTCATTTAAAAGATGCCTGTTAGCTCAGGCACTGATGTTGATGAGACGGCCTGGCTTACAATCAACGTTCCAATTCATCCCAAAGATGTTTAGTGAGGCTGAGGTCAGGGCTCCAGGCAGGCCACTGAATTTTCTCCACAACAAACTCGTCAAACCATTTCTTCATGGACCTGGCTTTGTGCACAGGGGCACAGGCACGCTGGAGCAGTAAAGGTCCTTCACCAAACTGTTGTCACAATGTTCGAAGCACGTAATTGTCTAAAATGTTGGTTTAAATGTAGCAATAACATTACCCTTCACTGAAACACAGCCCCAGACTGTTATCTCTCCTCCACCAAACTTTAGTTGGCGCTATGCATTCTGGTAGGCAGTACTTTCCTGGCATCCTGTAACCCAGATTTGTCCATCAGACTGCCAGTAAACCACATTCATCACTCCAGAGAATGTTTCCGCTGCTTCAGTGGTGGCGGCTTTACACCACGTCAGCCGACACTTGGCATTGCGCGTGGTGATCTTGGGCTTGTGTGCAGCTGCTCTGCCACGAAAAACCCGTGAAGCGCCCAATGCAGAAGTTCTTGTGCTGATGTTGTTTTGAAGCGAGTGATGAAACAGGATAGACGATTTTTACATGCTACATGCTTTGGCACTTGAAAGCCCTGCTTTACATGGTCGGCCACTTCATAGATGAGCTGTTATTGCTCCTAGATGCTTCCATTTCCCAGTACTAGCACTTGCAGTTGACTGGGGCAGATCTAGCAGGACAGATATTCCACAGACTGAATTGTGGAAAAGCTGGTATTCTATGACGGGGCCCTGTTTAAAATCACTGAGCTCTGCAGTACAATCCATTCTGCTGCCAGTGATTGTGAAGATTGCATGGCTGTAGGGAATAATGGGGAAAGGTGTCGGCTTACCTTGGATCATATAGTGTATTTGCCATATACGTTTTTGATTGACCTATACATGTTTTTTTTGATTGACTGTAAATTCATATTCAGTATTTTTTTTTGCCTCTTTTTATTTGTTTTTGGCAGTGATATTTTGATGAGAGACAACCTCTTTGAGGTGGTCACTACATCGAGAACATTTTATGTTCAGGTAGGACTTGATCATTGTATGCAACAGATTTTTGGTCATAAATTTATTGATTTATTTATATCATGCGTTTATATTTGTTCATTATGTTTTGTCTTTCTTTATCGTTCTTCCTCTTCACCTCTCGGCCTCAGGCGGACAGTCCTGAAGAGATGCACAGCTGGATTAAGGCAATCTCAGGAGCGATCGTGGCGCAGAGGGGCCCCGGAAGATCCGCTGCATCTGTATGTTTCCTAAAACATTACACGTCTACATCGGCATGAGCGCTTCCCCATTAGGACATTTTTGTGTGTACATAGCTTTATACTGACACTCACTCAGGAATGTACTGTCTGTGCCAGTGATGTACTGCTTTCAGTTCAAAGAAACTACAACAGAACTGTTGATGGCACCTATTTATAACCTTGGGAAGCTGTAATTGGGGCTTGGTGTTGGCTGTAGGCATCTGTGTGAACTCGGCACTGCATGTTGGCTTCTGTTCACCAAAAACCAGCCATGACATGTTTGGAGACCGAAGTTTGGTTCTTTACTTTTTGCACTGAAGCTACGAGGCTAATGGACCAAAGTGCTGAGATATTTCAGGCTTTAACATGTCAACTGCTGTTATTTCATGTATTATAAATTTTTTCCTTTTTTATAGATAACAGTATGCCATAGTGTCAGAAACCACAGTAAGTCTAAGTAAGTAAGTCTAATTGCAGTTACTTGGCCACTTGAAGTGGTTTGATGTAAGTGTGTGTTAATTTGGGGCAGGGGTGTGTAATTGCAATTTTCAGTAAATATTTATAGCCCACATTATCAACAATATTTGCTGCCTTAACAAGTTTTAGGCGGAAGAAATTTAAATAACACAGAGCTTTTAATGGAACTGTAGGTGAGGTAGACCAGTTACAAGCAACCAAACACCAGCGTGACAGATTAGTTATTTTGCCCAAATTTTTCAGCCCTATTGCTCACTGAACTGTATAATTTGACAGATCAAAATTAGAATAATTAACACAAATGTATTTTTTTTATTATTTATTTATTTTTTAAAGTTTAGCTCGTTTTTTATAAGCAGCACCACATTTGCTAGGTAACAGTATATCATATCCTAAAGGGTGTGACAGGTGTGACAGCTTTATGCCTATACATATTGAAACGATACCTTGCTGGCGCAGCTGATTGACAGTTATGAAACTGTTGTTGCTAAGCAACAGTAAGATGCACAGCAGTGGGACTCGCTTTTTTCCACATTCAGAAAAAATGCATCCTGAGCTCTGCTTATGCAGGCAGTTTGCACGATGCTGATTGGTGACGTAGTACCTTCCATTACATGTAAGCCTTGTAGCTGTAGTGCAAAACTAAAGAAGCAAATTTCTGACACCAAACTTTGGTTTGGGTTGAGATTAGGGGGGAAAGTTTGTGTAAAAATCAGTTTTTTGTGTGTGTGTTTTTTTGTTTTTGATTTTACAAGATCATTTCATTAACATGTCAGTGTTTGTTAGCTTGTGTACAGCATTTAAAGGAATAATTGACATTTTTGGAAATAGATGACATTATTTCTTTAACGTTTGCGTTTATCGGAAAAGGGAGGAGTTTTAAAGCAGGTGATGGAGGAGTCGCTGAGAGTCTCTGGCCCACTGGCCTCCTCATTTACACAGGGATGGATGTCATACAGACTGCAGTGGTTTGGACTTAAAAGGTGTAACAGAACTCAGTATTCTTTACCTGAATTGGGAGCATTAATTGTTTTTTGGTGTCAGATTCATTCTCTCCTCTGTCCTTCTCTCCATCTCTTCATCTTTCCCTGTGTTCTCTCTCTCTCTCTCTCTCTCTCTCTCTCTCTCTCTCTCTCTCTCTCTCTCTCTCAACCCCTCTTCCTCTCATTTTCTCTAATGGAGTGCACTGTGTTGTTACAGATGCGTCAGGCCAGAAGGCATTCGAACCCATGTATTCAGAGGTACACACCACGTGTCACTCAAGGCAGCACGTATGTGAGCTCCATCCCCTTTATCCCGCCCCTTCCTATACCCTTGTCCTGCTTAAGAGAAGCTGCTCACACATGCTCAAGCACACGCTCACATGCACAAAATACACCCAGGGCTGCATAATATATTGTTTGTTTAACCTTTTTAACTCCGTGGAACCACCTTTGGTTCCAAATTGCACGTAGTCATATTCTTTACTTCATAACTTTCCTGTTTTTATAAGCTTCATTCAAAAGGTGGGGGTCATATGAGAGCTGTAACGGTCTTCTTTCCTGCAAATAGATGGGTAATGTAGTTTTAAAACTTTATAATAGAAGAAGCTGAACTTAATTTTTTTTTTTTCTACTGAAAGTCGACCCATTTTTTCACAAATCTGAGCTACAAACCAGATCATGGATGGCGTCTCTTCAGTGATCTGCTCTGAAAAAAAATATTTTTATAAAAAAATACAAAGAGCGTCTAAGACTTTTGGCTGTCAGCAGTAAATTATAAGCATATAGCAATATGTTTATGATCATAAAACACATTTTCTAGTCATTTTAGTGGAACTTTTACCAAATAAATTGCATTTATTTCATGCAGTTACTGAATAATTTGCCTTACAATTTGGGCATGTAAATTCAGATGGAAAAACCAAAATATACCCACGAGCATAAGAGGTTAATCATTATCACTGAAGGCTACAATATGCAAAAGAAAGTGTGCTTTAAAAATCCAGACCAGTCACAGTTTCAGTGACTGTTTGAGTTTGAGTGTTCCTGTCTTTGTGAAGTCCAGTAAGACTAAATAATTGTGGTCAGAAGAACACAGGCGAGTCTTTACAGCAAAAAAAATAATGCAACATTTTAACTAAAATAGTAAGTAAACTTGGTTTGAGTTCATTGAACTTAAGTTCATTATATGAACTAATCTTTTTTTCATCATGTTGAATCATTTCACATTATTGATTAACCAGTGTCTTTTTAGAGCCTGTCTGCTAATTTTCATCATTTCTTTTAACTGTTATCCTTAGTTCTTAGGATGTTTTACTATCAATTGGCAGATAAATTTCTGCTGAGAGATTTTTGTAAATGACTTTTTCCTCCAGTTCTTTTAGAGTTCTTGTTCTTCTGTTCGATTTGAGTTGGTTGGGACTAAATTTGGTGCAAGTGACACCAGATCTGTCAAAGTCCCAGCCAGAGCTCCCTGTCAATCATTATGTGATCTGACACTCCGTATAGTTCTTAGCAGGAAGCAGCTGGAGCATTGGAGCATTAATGTACTATTTTATTTATATGGCTCGAGTATAACACTGGTAAACACTTTTGGCAGCATATCGCTGTTGTCGGAAGAAAACCTTGTACCTCCAAAATGGTAACTTTACAGGAGAAGGAAAAACATACTTTACTTTTAATGTAAGTCAGTGGAACCAGAATTTTTTCCAGGTCATTTTGGGTCGTTTCTTTTGGTCCATTCTTCATGAAATGTACACACAATATAAAGGTTAACAGGTATTTTCAAATTATATCAAAAACTGAAAAATGACAAAAATGGAGATGGGAGGTTTTCTTCCAACAGCAGCGATATCTTTACTTTTGAAATTACATTTTAAACATGTTCACAGGGGCTTTAAAGGTTTTTAAACCGACTATCATTACAGTGGTTGTGATAGGAACCTGGGTTTGTAATGTCTGCATTGTAAATGTAGCCATTTATTTACTGTCCAAAACAACCAGTAAACCTACAGTTTTTATATGTAATTAGAAATGGATAATATAGTTATAAATCTGGAAAAATAGGATTTCTTTGGGTACCATTTTGCCATACAATGCCCCGCATGTATCTCTCTTTCATTAATGTGTTTAAAAAAAAATATTTTATGCCGAAAGATTATCTTAAAACAATGTCTCTGGCGTCAGGCAGCATATCCCTAACCATTTCGTAATGTAACTTGCTCTGAGGTCACTTGAACGTATCGGACATCTGGTTCCTATCACCGCTAATTTGAATAGTTCTGACTCTGCCTTTTTTCACAGCACGTTTTACCATAAACCACTCTGAATGACTTTTTTACAGCTTAACGATTTAATTACACACGAGTTTTCAAAAGTCTGAGTAATTTCCCTGTAATATATTACTAGGCGTATCTCAATTGCAGTATAAAGCAATACACTCCGATCAGGCATAACATTATGACCACCCCCTTGTTTCTACGGTCACTGTCCATTTTATCAGCTCCACTTACTGTATAGGTGCACTTTGTAGTTCTACAGTTACAGACTGTAGTCCATCTGTTTCTCTGATACTTTGTTAGCCCCCTTTTACCCTGTTCTTCAGTGGTCAGGACCCCCATGGACCCTCACAGAGCAGGTACTATTTGGGTGGTGGATCATTCTCAGCACTGCAGTAACACTGACGTGGTGGTGGTGTGTTAGTATGTGTTGTGCTGGTCTGAGTGGATCAGACACAGCAGTGCTGCTGGAGTTTTTAAACACTGTGTCCACTCACTGTCCACTCTATTAGACACTCCTACCTTGTCAGTCCACCTTGTAGATGTAAGTCAGAGACGATAGCTCATCTGCTGCTGCACAGTTTGTGTTGGTCATCCTCTAGTCCTTCATCAGTGGTCACAGGACGCTGCCCACAGGACGCTGTTGGCTGGATATTTTTGGTTGGTGGACTATTCTCAGTCCAGCAGCGACACTGAGGTGTTTAAAAACTCCAGCAGCACTGCTGTGTCTGATCCACTCAGACCAGCACAACACACACTAACACACCACCACGTCAGTGTTACTGCAGTGCTGAGAATGACCCTGCTCTGTGAGGGTCCATGGGGGTCCTGACCACTGAAGAACAGGGTAAAAGGGGGCTAACAAAGTATCAGAGAAACAGATGGACTACAGTCTGTAACTGTAGAACTACAAAGTGCACCTATATAGTAAGTGGAGCTGATAAAATGGACAATGAGCGCAGAAACTAGGTCATAATGATATGCCTGATCGGTGTATAAACACCAGTATGTTATGCATATTGTGCAGCTCTAATGCACACTCACTCTCATTTCACTATGTATATGACTTAACCATATAACTAATACATATAAGTGACATTTCAAGCTTTAAAGCTAAACGCTTTCTCCTCTTCTCTCCTTCTTCTCCTTCTTTCTTCACTGCCAAATGGCTCCTCAATGAGTTTTTTTAATTTGAATTATTAATATCTTGAATTTTTAATGATTAATTGTTAACTTTAACGTGTCAGCTTTTTACCCAGACCACTGCAGTCATTCCCCATTCCCCTCTGTCTTGCTTCAGTGACCCATTTCACATAAAAGCACTTAAACTGAAGTTTTATTTAAAGAAGAAGCAACACAGACTACTTATTTAAGAATATGAGGACATTAATTATTAAAAGACGCCTTTAGAGCTGTTGTGCCTTTAAAAAACATCGGTAAGTCACTAATGTGCCAAGACTTAATAATAAAGTATACAGTGATATACACACACAATATTGACATTATGGACATCGCGAATGTGCCTGCATTTTATTCAGATGATGAATATTGCAGTTTCAGAGATCTTTTTTTTTTTTTGGTAGTAGCTCAAGGTTCCACAACTATTATTACTTTGTGATCCAATGGCGATTCGTGAATATTGGAACTAGAATTTCAATTTGGGCCATAAATGTCAAAATATGAGGAAAAACCCACCTTGATAATGGTAACTTCTGCTAGCAGCCCTATGGGACTGTAGTAGTTTGTTAGCTCTAAGGTAATGATGATTCACATGAATGTTTTTTGGTCGTGCTACATTAAACAGCTGACGTTTGAAGCTTCTAAAAGACATTCCATGTTTTACTTGAAGCTTGTGACAGACAGATTAGCATATACAGGGTGATTCACAAAGATTCGTATTTCACCTATGAATCATTACAGAACAATGCAGTAAACTGTAAATGGTTCAAATGAGCATAAAGTTTATTATGTAATTGTACAAGGTCTCAGTATGAACCTCCTCCAGCTGTACAGACAACATCAACGCCATAGTCAAACTCATCCCATACTGGATTGAGCATGTCGGGTGTCGCTGCACTCACGGCTCTTTCAGTGCGATTTCGGTGATCGTCGTGTTGTGGAACCAGCGACGAACACTGAGCTGTTGGAGGTTCACTGTCCACGAAAATAACAATGAATGTAATACTTGCATAGTTTAAATAAAAGTATGATTCGGTTAATTAAAAGTGGACTAATAATTACAGACATGCACTTTTTTGTTACCTGAAAACATTGAACACCTTCACAGCTATGGTAGAAAAAATGCAGTGTTTTCCTTTCGTACTTAATATGCTAGCTAGAGGGTCTACCACCTTGCGCAAAAATTAATTATAATACATTTGAGTAAAACAAAAGACGGATGCCCATAAAGACTGTCAAAAAAGAAAAAGATTCTAGAAATAAATAAAGACTGCTGTGCCGTTATACAAAGAGCCATCAGGTTTGTGCTTTTTCAAAGGTACTTTCCCTAAATGTATAACCACCATTTAAAAAATGACACTACATGTGTGTACATATCTTATGTTACACATGTAGTTTTATTTTCTCTTGTGTATCGTAATGTATGATAAAAGGTTCAAATGAAGTTTGTAAGTAAACAAAGGAAGTTTATAAGTAGTGTCAGTAGAAGCATATGAGCAACACTAATTCCACACTTACACATACACAAAAATATGTATTACAGAGCTTAAATATATGGGTCGCTCTACAGAAACTTCCATTTTTGTGTCCCTAGTGTTTACAGATATATTACGCTTAAAACATGTTAGGATTACAATTTATTTATATTTTAAATAAAACAATAGGTTATTTTGACAATTACGCCTTCTTGAGCCTCAATTTAGCAATATTGGTTTTTAAATCAATTATCTAGAATTCCAAGCACCACAGAAGAGCTCGTCCTCACAGTCACGTGTAAGGGCTGAGGTCATATTTTGACAACTACAATAATCTATACATGACTATGAAGTATATGATTTAAATGATATAAAGAAAACAAAAGCCAAATAAATATTATAAAATATATAATGAAAGTTGTTGTCACCAGGAGTCGTGTCACTGGTGTTACCGCGTAAAAAAAGAGTGAGTCCACTGTGTCTTTCAGTTATCAGAGATTTTCTCATTTAGCTCATGATTTCATATGAAGCTTTTAGCTGAAGTCACTGGTGTGACTGACTTTATTCTGAGGTAACTGTGAAAAAATAGACACAAATGGATTAAATTCCATATTTTAGTGGATGTTCCATGATTGACATGTGGTTTGATGCTCTGTAGCAGTTATTTTTTAAAATGCATTTTTCATTAAAATGTCTCTGGTGTTACCTTTCTTATGTATAACACAAATGAGGATCGGTAACACCAGTGACACCTATGGAGAGATAGAATAGTGGATGTTTCTGTAGAATGACCCCTATATATGATTTATTAGTTTTATCCTGTGTCTCTATACCACACCACACAAGTAACAGCTGCACCTAAGTAATAATACTTTATAACAGGACTGTTCCCTCTAAGTCAGCAAAGTGACTCAGCAGCAATCAGTCAGTTAATTCGTTACATTTACAAAAAAATCCTTTGTGTGGGTGCGCTCAGAAATTTGTGAAAGTCATTCCAAGAAGGCGGAATGCAATTTTTAATGTTTAAAAATGTGCGATTTAAAAATTGAGGCATTTCCTTGCTAAAATTTCACCCATCCATGCTTCAAAGCGTTCACTAAAGGTGCAAACTAGTTTTATATATAAAATGTGGCCTTGTAGTCGACGAAGAAGATTCTTAGTCAGGGAAAGCCCTGTTAATAACTAATACTGTCACTATTGTATATTAGCCTTTCTTAAATATTTTCATGGACAACCTTCTATAGTGTTATTTTTTTTTTGCTACTCTTCTCCTTAAATGCCGTGTGAATTCATGTATTAACATGAACTGTTCTTGCTCTTGTCTCCAGCCTGTGTCGCATCTCTCTTCTTTCTGTGTTGTGTGTGCAGTGAAGGGAATCAGTGGCTGCTATCACATGCTAACATTCCTCAACTGATGCACTGCACACTCTGGGTCTGGTACTCACTCACTTTCTTGGCTTATAATCCTCTCCAAAGACCACTGCTGCCAGTGGTACTTCTGACATGCTAACAAGTGTATTCTTAACAACTGTTAGAGCTGGATTAGCTTTACCAGGGGAGATTTTGTTAGGTATTTACATTTACAGCATTTAGCAGACACTCTTGTCCAGAGCGACCTGCAAAAAGTGCTTTGTCTATCTAGGGAAAGTGTCTTTGCTAGTTACCAATAGGTTAGAGAGAAAGCTGGTCCTGAGCTCAGATACTGTTAGAAACAAAAGTCCATGTTGATGCCCAGAGAAAAAGGAACAGAGTTAAACACAGCGCAGTGCAGTACAATACATTACAATAAACACTTAACTCAGTGCTCACTTAAGTGCTGTATAAAGAGACGGTCTTCAGTCTGTGTTTGAAGACAGCCAGTGGGAGTTCGTTCCACCACCTGGTCGCCAGGACAGAGAAAAGTCTTGATGCTTGTCTTCCACGTGTCTTGAAGGATGGCGGGTCAAGCCGAGCTGTACTTGAAGCTCGAAGGGCTCGTGGTACAGTTCGAGTTTTGACCATTGCTGTCAGGGAGGGGCTGGTCTGTTTTTGGCTTCGTAGGCATCAGCGTTTTAAATCTGATGCAGCTACAGGAATCCAGTGAAGGGAGCGCAGCAGCGGAGTGACGTGGCTGAAGTTACGAAGATTGAAGACGAGCCGTGCTGCTGCATTCTGGATGAGTTGCAGAGGCTTGATGGCTGCATAGGAAGACCAGCCAAGAGCGAGTTGCAGTAGTTGAGCCTTGAGATGACAAGAGACTGAATGAGCACCTGGGTGGCCTCTCCAGTGAGGAAGGGTCAGATCCTCCGGATGCTGTACAGGAGAAACCTGCAGGACCGAGTCAGGTTCACGATATGAGCCAAGAACGATAACTGGCCATCCAGAATCACGCTGAGACTTCTTACATCTTCAGACGGAACAATCAGAGAGTTCTTGATTGAGATGGCAAGATCATGATGAGGACCTGTATTTGCAGGGATGAATAGCAGCTCAGTCTTGCTAGGATTGAGCTTCAGGTGGTGAGCTGCCATCTATGAAGAGACGTCAGTCAGACATGCCGAGATGCGACTGGAAACCTGTGTGTCAGAAGGTGAGAAAGGAAGCATTAGTAGAGTGTCATCAGCATAGCAGTGATAAGAAAAGCCATGAGAGGATATCACCAAGAGAACTAGTGTAAAGAGAAAAGAGAAGAGGACCCAGCACCGAGCCTTGTGGGACACCAGTGGAGAGCCTGCACGGAGAGGATGTGGACCCTCTCCATGTTACCTGATAAGAGCGACCCTCCAGATAGGACTTTCATAAGGAATTTGTACAGGACAAAAGTGTTTCTGTAACTTTTCAAATTGTAAGAAATGGTCAGAATTGTAAGGTTGCAGCCCAGATGTACGTCAGTGTTGCTCGACACACAATAACAATAACAACACGGTGCGCTTCCGTGTCTGTTAGCAGCTTTTGTCACTATTTTTATATTGAAATTTGCTTTACTGAGGGAGCTCTGGGTTCAGCGAATGACAAAATTATTACAGCCAGACTTGGCAAAAATATGGACATTGCAGATTCAAACTGGATTAAAATCACTGATTACTTTTGGTCACTTAAATTACCGTATCTCCCCCAGGATAAACTAATCCAGGGTTTTTTGTCTTTGCTGCATGACTTCAACTTTGTTTGTGCAAGTATATCTTTTTTCCCCCCTCAGATCTCCCACTGATGCTGTCTTTGTCTCTCATGCTGCATAATTTTGAACAGTCTCTCTCTCTTTCTTTCTCTAGGGGCACACTGTTGGCTCCTCCTCATTCCACTGTGCACCCTCGTTTGGCCCCACCCCCTGGAAGGCCAGCCCTGCCATGCCAGCCTACCCAGAGTGCCGTGGTACCCCGCGGACTGGCATGGGACAGCGAGCACTTCATGAGCCTGCTACCATTGCCCCGGCAACATGCCCGCCTGTCGTTACAAGAGACCCACCTGTCCAAGTGACTCACGAGTCACCATGGCGACGGCGCAGCAGTTTTGGGATGCGCGATGCCCCGTCTCCTCCTCTTGACCTGGACGATGGCGAGCTACCCGTTAGCCAGGTCTAAACTTCTGAATTATATGTCGGAGACACCTTGCGATCCCCTGTAAGAATCTGATTTGCATATGTCAATCATAGTGATACATCAGAAAGGATGGAATGAGAAGATGAATAAAGGAGAGATGGACACTGTTGTCATGAAGTAGCCCGTTCACACCTGGCATTAACATACATCTTATGTGATCTGGTCATAAGTGGACGGCTGTGAACGTGGTCTGATGCGTCTCAGAGATCACCTTCAAAGGTGGTCAGGGATGCAACTGACCACATACCATAAAGCATTCCAAGGAACACCTTGATCATTTGCATAATCACAGGAGAGATGAAAGGAGCCACATAGCTTCCTTCTTCATCTCCCTTCCTGCTTGTTTTTGAGGAAATATTTAACAGCTCATGCACAGTTCTGCACATTTTAATGCACAATTACTGTTTATTTGCCGAATTTAACGTATTTACAAAACATAAAATGTGCTCTGTATGAAAGTTATGGCACATTTTATGTTGTATGTTTTATTTCTGTCCCATATGCTAAAAAATAAATAGAAATTGTGCACAAAAATTAGCAAAAAATGCAACATTTAAGTTTGTTCCCTGTAGAGGACGTGTAAATTTATTCACTCTCACCTTTTTTCAAAATCAACGAAATGTAATTTTACTAGGGATGTTTAAACTTTTGCAGATAACTGTACAAGTACGTGAACAAGGACGACAAATGCATTGAGTGGCATCATAAATGTGCGCCATACTCTTCTCCTGTTGTGAAATAAGTGGTCACGGGCAGTGAATTCACATGGAAATGCCAAGTGCGAATGGCAATGTGTCTCTCACTTGTGGTCAGATCACTCTAGACAGACGTTAAAGGGGAATTCCGACGATTTTTCAGAATTTCTCTCAACAGTCATTCAGAGTGGTAGGATGTGAAATGGTTCATTGTAGGAAACTTACTAGCTCAAATTTCTTACAGTGGTGGTGAGAGGAACTCTGAGTCACCATGTTCTCAATGCAAATATAGAAATTTAGTGTACTGTCTAGAATGACCAGTGAACAACAAGTGTTTTCTGAGTTTTATTTGTAATGCTGATGATGGTAAAATAGGACTAAACGCGAGGAAAATGCTTTTTTTAGGGACTATTTTGAATGACTTGCATGCAGCTCACCAGCATTAAACAATTTTTAAAAAAGAGAAAAATTTAATCTCAAAATTATCATAAAACAGTGACTCAGACATCAGGCTGAAGCATGAAGCCATTCCATGTAATAACCTTCTGTGTAGGAGCTTTTAAAGGCATTAAATACTTGGGATGTCTGGTTCCTATCAACACCACTGTGAACACTTTTGACTTGCAATTTTCACTAGAATGGAGAAATTCACATTAAAACTCTTAAAATGAGTTTATTTACATGTTACTAATTTAATTATGTAGAATTTTTTGAAAAATCTGAATTCCTCTTTGCAGTGCCAGGTGCGAACAGGGCTGTTGACCGTTTGACAACTTGTGTCTTCTTCCAATATCCTATGTAGAGTCTGGGACCAAAAAAGCAGAATTTTTGTTTGTCCTCTTTTTTTGTTTTATTTTGTTTTGTTTTTGTTTTGTTTGGGTGCCTTTGGCCACGTTTTGCTGATTTTTCTAAGTGAAAATAATTGAACACATCCTCTACAGAGAACACACTTTTGCACGTTTATATGCACAAATACTGTTTATTTGCTGAATTTAACATATTTGGAAAGAATAAAACATAAAATGTGTTCGCTTATTTTCACGTCAAGCAAATCAACAAAACATGTCATTTCACAAGAGGTATTATAATTTTTGCATATGACTGTTGTCATTGCTAGAGGTTTCTTGCAGGTTCTTTGCTTCTCTCATTGAGGCAGATGTTGGGAATAGATGAATACTAGATGCTATTAGATGGGATAGTAGATTAATCCTGAAGCAAAAGTTATTTCGTTTTTAAATCATTTATACACTCATTGGCTGTCACCACCTCACTTTTTCCCATATATAATTAAAGGAATAGCCTAATAACACATGCTAACATGGCTAATGTTGAATAATGTTGAACCTAGCATTCACCAGTTAGCACATCTTCATTGGTAGTGCTAATTGTTGGCTATATACATAGTCGAGTCACATTACTATGACCACCAGCTAATGTCCAGAGTAACCGCCATGTGCAGCACAGACAGCAGCCAGACGGGCTGGGAGGGACTCAGTAAGGTCCTGGTAGGTTGTCACAAGTATCTGGAGCCAAGCTGACTGCAGTGCATCCCACAACTGCTGGAGGGGGCGTGGGGGAGGATCCATAGAGTGAACACGATGATCGAGGTGGTCCCACAGACGCTGAATTGGGTTCAAGTCTATCGGATTAGGGGGCCACTGTAGTACTTGGAAGTCTTGGTCATGCTCTTCCAACCAATGTCGGACATTTCTAGCCATGTGATGTGTCGCACTGTCCTGCTGGAAGATCCCATCGACCCCAGAGAAGACAATCAGCATGTGTGGGTGTTCGTGATCTGCCAGGATGGATTCATACCCAGATCGGTTGAGAGTGCCTTCCACATGGATGAGTGGGCCCGGAGAAAACAGTCCCCAGACCAAAACGCTGCCACCACCAGCTTGTGCGCCACAGAAAGTAGGAAGTGGTCATAATAATGTGAATCGACTGTAGTTTCATTCGCTTTTAGCAACGTTACCGTTTTTTGACTGAACTATTCCTTTAAATAGTGGGAAAGTGAAAGGAACTGAGGGATATATGCTAAAACGAGCAGTGATCCAGGATGTGCGTGCGCTTCTGTCTGTTTGTGTGATGAAATAACAATGCTAACCACTGGAGGGAGAAGCCTCCCTGCTAACCAGAGTTTATTTAATGACCTCTGATGTTTTGTGCTTGACTCAACCAATGCAATTGCCTATTTGTTTTAGGGTACATGTATTTTTAACTTGTAAATGTTTTGGTTCTTATTATGCAGTTCCTGTATAGATTCTCAGTAATCTGTAATTGTATCTTTAATAGTAGACAATGCATCTGAGTGTAGCAGTCTAGGTGTTATAGAGTGACATACACCGATCAGACATAACATTATGACCACCTCCTAGTTTCTACGCTCATTGTCCATTTTATCAGCTCCACTTACTGTATAGGTGCACTTTGTAGTTCTACAGTTACAGACTGTAGTCCATCTGTTTCTCTGATACTTTGTTAGCCCCCTTTTACCCTGTTCTTCACCCTGTTCTCTTACCCTGGTCTGAGTGGATCAGACACAGCAGTGCTGCTGGAGTTTTTAAGCACTGTGTCCACTTACTGTCCACTCTATTAGACACTCCTACTTTGTCTGTCCACCTTGTAGATGTAAAGTGAGAGACGATAGCTCATCTGCTGCTGCACAGTTTGTGTTGGTCATCCTCTAGTCCTTCATCCTTGGTCACAGGACGCTGCCCACAGAACACTGTTGGTGGACTATTCTCAGTCCAGCAGCGACACTGAGGTGTTTAAAAACTCCAGCAGCACTGCTGTGTCTGATCCACTCAGACCAGCACAACACACACTAAAACACCACCACCATGTCAGTGTTACTGCAGTGCTGAGAATGATCCACCACCCAAATAGTACCTGCTCTGTGAGGGTCCATGGGGGTCCTGACCACTGAAGAACAGGGTAAAAGGGGGCTAACAAAGTATCAGAGAAACAGATGGACTACAGTCTGTAACTGTAGAACTACAAAGTGCACCTATACAGTAAGTGGAGCTGATAAAATGGACAATGAGCGTAGAAACTAGGAGGTGGTCATAATGTTATGCCTGATCGGAGAATGTCATTTTAACTGTCAACCAATATTCAACCAAAAAATCATGGTAAATGTGATTGGATGAGTATAAAACTTTGCACAAAGTGCAGCGCTTTAGGTTTTAGGCTTAAGGCAAGGAGTAGTTTGGCTAAAAGTCAAATTTACACAATTTTCCTCTTATTTTGAATGTAATCAAACATCAAAGACATGTTTGATGTCCAAATGTTGCTTCTTTACTTGGAAGCTAACATTGAGAACAAAACACGAAGTCAATAGTCACAGTAATCTTTTCCACAAATACATCCCCAAAACTTTCTCAGTTTCGCTGGAGTTTTAAAGGCCTGGCTCAATGTTTAGGTCTCAGATATACTGATGAAGATACGGTGACGATAGTAGATACTTCACTCGCATCCTGACTTATCTTTTAATGCTCTTTCTATGCGCTCACGATCAGATTCATCTCCTCGGGGAAGAGGTCCAAAGCGCAGCCATTATTAGAAAAATGTTCTTCTTGTGTACAATCAAACGTTTCCACCAGAGAGATCTGCGAATCCCCAAAAATTACGATGAATAGTAAGTTGTATTGCGTAAATTTGACTTTTTCGCCAAACCATTGCTTTAATCTCATGGAGAGCCCTGCCAGGACATTCTGTGGAGATGCCTGAGATTCTGTGGAGTTTGATGCTACTACAGAAAATGGCTCATGTGGGAGATGGACTGTGGGAATTGAACCGAACTGTGAATTGCAGACTACTAGAGGCAGTAAGGCAACACCGGTAGTAGTAGCAGCTGCTTTAATAATTTCAGCATCCGGACTTTCATGCCGTAGCTGGTTGAAAGTTTTCTCACAAACAGTTACGCTTTTTGGGTGTTAAAGGGGTGATTTTCCCTAAAGCCTCAAATTGGACTAAATTTTTATTTTTATTTTTTTTAATAGTCTCACACAGGGGCGTCCAATCTTATCCACAAAGGGTCAGTGTGGGTGCAGGTTTTCATTCCAACAAAACAGGAGGTCACCTGGTCAGCAATTTGAAGACTGAAACCAACTGATCAACCAAGTGGAGTCAGGTGTGTTGCAGCTGGTTTTGAGTGAAAACCTGCAGCCACACCGACCCTTTGTGGATAACATTGGACACTCCTGGTCTAACTCCGCTAATATTGGCGGTTTAGTCCAAAACTAGGCTTAATCCTTGTTCATGAAAACAGCCCGTCTTTAAAACCGTGTTCAGGAACGTTTTCCAACCTGTTTGTCTTCTGGTTAAAATGGACAATAATAGAAAACCTGTTTTCTGAAAACTCACTTACAACAGAAGTCAATGGGCAGATGCTGAATTCCATGAATAAACGTTTGAAATACATGACTACGCAACACAAACCATTACACTCTAATAATGCATTTATTACATACTAGAGAATGGTGGTTCTTCACAGGTTCTATATAGAACCATGAACACTCAAAGAACCTTTTGTATGATTAAAGGGTTCTTTGCATCGTGAAAGTTTTTCAAATTGATGGAGAACGTGCTGTAGATCGTTCTATATAGAACCTTTTTGAAAAGGGTTCTTCTATTGTTATGATGTCAGGATTGTTACAAAAGAAGAACCCTTTTTGGTGCTATGTAGGACCATCTGTAGCATATTCTCAATCAATCTGAAGAACCCTTTTGTGATGCAAAGAACCCTTTAATCATGCAGAGGGTTCTTTGAGCGTTCATATAGAATCTATATAGAGCGATTTTCTTTAGTAAAGAACCCTTAAAGAACCGTCATTTTTAGGTGTGTAGGATGACACAGACATGAAAGAGCAACTTTGGAAAGATGTTCTCATGATGTTTTATCCAGCTTGGAGGAACACAGTGAAAAAGAAGTTCCCTGAAGTCGCCCTGCCTCTGGATAACTACGCTCTTAAAAAGACGGTTCTTCAAGGGTTCTTTAGTAAAGAAAATGGTTGCCTGATCAAAGTGTTCTTCAGATTGCGAATAGGTTTTCTTTTTTGAAAAGGGTTCTGTATAGCACCAAAAAGGGTTCCTTTATTGTTACAAGGTTGACATCGTAACAATAGAATAACCTTTTTTGGTGCTATACAGAAAACGTTCCAAAAAGGTTCTATTTGGAACCATCTACAGCACGTCTTCCGTCAATCTGAAGAACCTTTCACAATGCAAAGAACGCTTTGAGCATGCAAAGGGTATTTAAAGAGTATTTAAAGTTCTATTTAGAAATGTTTTCTTTACTGAAGAACTGTCTTTTTTTTTAAGAGTGCACCAAATAATTAATTATACAGATTTACGGATTAATTTAGATTCATTTACAAAAACTTAACTGCAGAATCCATGAAAGTGTTCTACAAAAACACACTTTGCATAAATGTTTATTTGCAGAATTCAGCAACTGCCCATTGACTTCTATTGTGAGTGAGTTCAGGTGAGAAGGTTTCCAGTTCATTCCTAAGTGCATTGAAATTCTTGCCCATAGAAACTGACAGTACACTACAGATGCAGCAGATAGAGATGAGGTTGGGAAGTGCTGGAGTATTCATTTAATCTTTTCCCGTTCCTAAACCCATAAGGCCAAAAATCACGATGTGCTGTGTTAAAGTCCCTCTTCTGTCTTTTGCCGATGTATAACTACTGTGCCTGTTCATATACAGCTAAACCATATGGGTATTTCTTAGCAATGGGATTGCAATTAGATCACTGTTTCGAGTGGGGCTTTTCAACTGCAGAACTGTGGACACTGTCAGGACTTTTCCCCTCTAGTAGAGGTGCACAATATGGGCTAAATATCATAGCTATATTGGTGGTTTTTAAACCAATACTATTTATCAGGAGTGCACACCTGCAGATCTGGTGGGCCAGTGGTTCGGTAGAGTTGTGCACCCCTGCTATACATGCTTATTGGTTTATGTGAATGTCTTGATTCATTAAAACACTACAGAAAAATCTGATATTTGATCAGGATGCTCACAGCTCACAGTAAATTATTATGCAATACTATGCCAAACTTATTTTCACAATGCTACAATACAATATTAATATTGCAAAGGCCAATATGACAACGATTAAAGGCAAATTTCACCTGAATTTTTGCATAATTCAATGGCTGAGATGAAAACAGTCACTCAACAAAGTCATTCAGAGTGTTTTAATGTGAAATGGTATGTCTTTACAGTGATGCTGATAGGAACCAGGGGTCACGATATCTACAACACAAATATAGCCATTTTATTTACCATCCAAACAAACAATGAACCTAAGAGTGACCAACGTGTTCTGAGATTGTATATTATATATATGTAAGTGATATATAATGATAACGGTGAATCTGTTGAAGAAAAGTCTTTGGGTACTGTTTTGTCTTATCGTATGATGCCCTGTATCTATATATCTATTTTACAATAGTTTTATAAAAAGTTTTAAGAAAATTATCATAAAATAGTGTCTCCTGAATCAGCGTATTCATAACCATATCATGTAAACCTTTCATTAGGCAGCATTATGAGGTATTACACTCTTCAGACGTCTGGTTCCTGTCACCACTTGCATCCCGACTCTTTAATTATGCACAAATTTGGAAAAATTGCCACACAGATCCATCAGCAAGTCCATAGCAGTGTTCCCCGAGGCTGGAGTCAAAAGTTCCTGCTTCTGAGGTCCTACAAGGAGCTCAAAGAGTGCTTGTGTCATTTTATGTATTAACACTTTGGTTTTATCTTTTGTTTGGTAACTTTAACTGTTGATATCTCCTATTTTTGTATTATTTATTATGTGCAAATATGTAAAAGAAAAAAAAATAAAGTTTAAATTTACATGTGTTCAGTTTTGTGTGGCCTCCAAAACTGTGTCCTGTACTTTTTTTGGAAAGACAGCAACAATACAGTCTGTATGTCTGTCTATAAAAGAGATGGATATATATATATATATATATATATAGAGAGAGAGAGAGAGAGAGAGAGAGAGAGAGAGAGAGATATGTAGAGAGATAGATATAGATGTTTATAGAGATATAGATAGAGATGTATAGATAGATAAAGGTATATAGATATATAGAGAGATAGCATGACAGGTAGAAAAAAAAAGCATACTAATTTTACAATGCAACACAAAACAAGTAAATAAAATAAAAATAGACACTTTAAAAACAGTTCATTTCAAATAACAAATAACCATGAAGTCCGTGAGACAACACTGCGATGAAGAAGATCCTGCTGCCCTCTACTGGTCACTAACTGTTAGTACACTTCACCGTTCCACCTGCTTTCTTCCTCATGGACACCCTGAGAAAGCTGAGCACTGCGTGCAGGTCCTGCCAGACTCCGTTACAGGGCGAGTGAAGTCGAAAGCTGTTATAACAGCCTCGAGCTGTCGTTACTGCTGTCATGGCCAGGATGTCATGGTGAGAGGACTGGCATCGGTATGGCTGACATAAGTGTAGATGACGGAGTGGAAAAGTGAGTGACCCTCGGCCTGACCCCGAGCAGACCGCTTTCTCCTGATCCTGCAGGATCGTGGGGCCTCTGGAAAAAGTAGTTAAAGTAATTCTCCAGAGGTTTTCAGCCTAATCTCTCTCTGCTGCACCTTCAACGTAGGGTTGATCATCATAGACAGCAATTTTGTCACGTTTCCATGTACATATTAGCAGTGGGAGTAGGCAGAAATACATATTTGGGTGAGCCTGCTTGGTAGATACAATTTCCAAATGTGGGAACGTCCCACAATATCATTACATCAGGCTACAGCCTATTCCTCACAGCCGTGCATTCAACACTCTTAGCTATTCCAACTATTCCACCTATGGTGATATAAAATAGTAATCAACTTGAAAGCTGGACTCGCATAAACACAACCAACATTTCAACACATTTTACTATATAAAGCATCACCACATGCACAACTTTTGCCCAATGAAGATGACATAACTGAGCACAGCAAACTTAGAGACCTAAACCTAATCATCCTAGGCTAAAGCATACTGCCACGGCAGGCATGGGAAACGTTTATGGTCCATTTATGTCTTACCTTTGATGAGTCAATGTATTAAAGCAGTGTTATTCACTTTGACATTTTTAACACAGTAAAAGAACATTGTGGGTGGGTCATTCTACAGAAACGTCCACTTTTCTATCTCTCCATAGGAGTCACTGGTGTTACCGATTCTCATTGGTGTTGCACATAATAAAGGAACACCAGAGACATTTTTAATGAAACATGCATTTTACAAACGGCTGCTACAGAGCATCAAACCACATGTTGTCAATCATGGAAAATCCACTAAAATATGTAATTTTTTAATTCATTTGTATTTGTAATTTAATCCATTGTATTTGTATTATTTTCACTATGGTACAATACAATATTAATGTTGCAAAGGCCAATATGATAATGATTAAAGGCAAATTTCACCTAAATTTCTACATAATTAAACATCTGAGATGAAAACAGTCACTCAACAAAGTCATTCAGAGTGTTGTGATGTGAAATGGTTCTTCACAGTGAAACGTATGTCTTTACAGTGGTGCTGATGGGAACCAGGGGTCACAATATCTACAACACAAATATAGCCATTTTATTTACCATCCAGAACAAACAATGAACCTAAGAGTGACCAGCGGGTCTGAGATTGTATATGTAATGATGGTGAATCTTTTTTTAAGAAAAATCTTTGGGTACTTTTTGGGTACTCCAGCAGCACTGCTGTGTCTGATCCACTCAGACCAGCACAACACACACTAACACACCCCCACCAAGTCAGTGTTACTGCAGTGCTGAGAATGATCCACCATCCAAATAGTACCTGCTCTGTGAGGGTCCATGGGGGTCCTGACCACTGAAGAAGAGGGTAAAAGGGGGCTAACAAAGTATCAGAGAAACAGATGGACTACAGTCTGTAACTGTAGAACTACAAAGTGCACCTATATAGTAAGTGGAGCTGATAAAATGGACAATGAGTGTAGAAACAAGGAGGTGGTCATAATGTTATGCCTGATCAGTGTATTGCAAACACAGTATGTTGTGCTGTATTGTCTCTACTTTATAATAAACTTTTTTTTTGGGGTCTTTTACCCAAAAGCTCTCATAACCACAGTATCAATAAACCAGCCCAGTCCTCATACAGGCTCTTCTGTAGCAGTGATTGATGAGCCTCTGACATATTACTGGCCACCAAAGACACATAACCTGGTGAGTGGCTCTGGTTTTATGAGGTGGTGCTGCTCTGCAGGGGAGCAAATGCTTCTTTATGCGCTAAATGGAGTTACACAATAACTGACGCTCTGTAGACGGACTGTGTCCACTGGACTTTAATTCAAAAAGTACTGACTCACCACCACCACTAACACTGCAGCCCATCTGTTATTACAATAGTCTATTAACTTACAATACACAGTCAATTATTATTGTAACTAGAATTTGTTATTTATTAGTCCTTTGTGAGTCGGTGTTTATTGTTGTGTCAGTGATGTGTTTCACTTCTGTTGCCGTTGCTGTGATTGGAGGAGCCAAACACAACATTCTTGCCTTGGCTGGACAATTCTGTTCTATTCTATTCTATTCTGTTCTATATTTGTTCTCTTTTGTTGTACTGTATTCTATTTTAAACTATATGAAGTTTAATTCTGTTTTATTCTAATCTATTGTATTATGTTATATTCTATTCTGTTCTAGTTTGTTCTGTTCTATTCTAGTTTATTCTGTTCTGTTCTATTCTAGTTTATTCTGTTCTGTTCTGTTCTATTCTAGTTTATTCTGTTCTATTCTGTTCTATTCTAGTTTATTCTGTTCTGTTCTGTTCTAGTTTGTTCTATTCTGTTCTAGTTTGTTTTGTTCTGTTCTATTCTAGTTTGTTCTGTTCTAGTTTGTTTTGTTCTGTTCTATTCTAGTTTATTCTGTTCTGTTCTATTCTAGTTTGTTCTATTCTGTTCTAGTTTGTTTTGTTCTGTTCTGTTCTAGTTTGTTTTGTTCTGTTCTATTCTAGTTTATTCTGTTCTGTTCTATTCTAGTTTGTTCTATTCTGTTCTAGTTTGTTTTGTTCTGTTCTGTTCTAGTTTGTTCTGTTCTATTCTAGTTTGTTCTATTCTGTTCTAGTTTGTTTTGTTCTGTTCTATTCTAGTTTGTTCTGTTCTATTCTGTTCTAGTTTGTTTTGTTCTGTTCTATTCTAGTTTATTCTGTTCTGTTCTATTCTAGTTTGTTCTATTCTGTTCTAGTTTGTTTTGTTCTGTTCTGTTCTAGTTTGTTCTGTTCTATTCTAGTTTGTTCTGTTCTGTTCTAGTTTGTTCTGTTCTATTCTGTTCTAGTTTGTTTTGTTCTGTTCTATTCTAGTTTGTTCTGTTCTGTTCTAGTTTGTTCCGTTCTATTCTGTTCTAGTTTGCTCTGTTCTGTTCTATTCTAGTTTGTTCTGTTCTGTTCTATTCTAGTTTGTTGTGTTCTATTCTGTTCTAGTTTGTTTTGTTCTGTTCTATTCTAGTTTGTTCTGTTCTATCCTGTTTTAGTTTGTTCTGTTCTATTCTGTTCTAGTTTGCTTTGTTCTATTCTGTTCTATTCTAGTTTGTTCTGTTCTATTCTGTTCTAGTTTGCTTTGTTCTGTTCTATTCTAGTTCGTTCTGTTCTATTCTGTTCTATTCTGTTCTAGTTTGTTCTGTTCTATTCTGTTCTAGTTTGCTTTGTTCTGTTCTATTCTAGTTTGTTCTGTTCTGTTCTGTTCTATTCTAGTTTGTTCTGTTCTGTTCTATTCTAGTTTGTTCTGTTCTATTCTAGTTTGTTCTGTTCTGTTCTATTCTAGTTTGATCTACTCTGTTCTGTTCTATCCTGTTCTGTTGTATTCTAGCTTGTTCTATGTTGTTCTGTTGTGCTGTTCTTTTCTGTTGTTATATTCATTTCAACTCAATTCTAATATAATATATTGCATTAATTTCTAATCTATTCTGTTGTAGTCTGTTATATTACGTTCTATTATATTCTAATATATTATAATATGTTCTATTCTGTTCTATTCTATTGAGTTGACTCTTCTGCTGTAATTATTAGTGAAATGAAGTTGTTAAATATTAGGTGCTTAAACTAGCGCTGTGTGATTAGAATTAGCAGTTAGTCATCTTTATGTATGAACGCCACACACACAGGCCCAAACAGAATGTCTCGCGCTTTGTTTAGTGTCTCAAAAGCAAAATCAACATTACAGTGATGAAGATATGATGACAATGGTAGATGATTCATTCACATCCTGGGAGGACACGGCCTTCACCAGGTCTCTTTGAATACTCTTTCAATACATCAGATTCAGGGACGGTTCTGAAACACAGCCAACACTACAAAACGCTTCTCTGCATGGCGTGTGCAGTTACACATTTCCACCAGAGAGGTCTCCAAATCCCCAAAGGTTTTTAAAGGTTTGACCTTGAAAGTTTTAAGCTTTTCGAGAACAACACAAGAGTACAGGTCAAACACAGCTAGCCTTAGGACAGCCATTCTGTTGGTCAGTTCTATTGGTCAGTTGCTGACTGGGACTTTAAATGGTAACAGGTGAGCCACTGCACAACATATTCTTTTATAATTGTTATCCCTAACATTGGCCTTTACAATTGGCTGCAATTTGCATGAGCCCTCTAACCAATCACAGTAGTTTTGTGAGCATCCTGACCAATTATGGTGACAGAGAGTTTCTGCAGGTGTTCCGATTAACCAAGGTGTTCATGATCTCCAACAAAAGTCCACTATTTTGGTGAAAATAATGCAGCTGCACATTGTTGATTCCTAAACATATTTTATCTTGCAATATCTTTTAATATACCTCAATACTAGCATACTGTCCATATTGTGGAGCCCTACGCTTTTGGTTCCCCAAAGAACTTTCAGAGGAAACAACTGTTTTAAAGTTTAAAGAACCTCCAAATAACTTTCTGTACCAATTAAGCTTTGCCCTAGAACTGTATGCCCAAGAAAGGACCATTCATGAAACCCTATTTTTTAAGCATGTAGCCGTGCAAATTGCTTCGTAAATAAAACCCCTGTAAGTCGATGCTGGGAGTAGAACAGCATTCATTCAGTCCAGCTCTTTCCCCCGGTCCCTTTATGCCCCTGTACCTCTGCATGGGCCTACAGTTAAACGACTGCTTACGGCCCCCTGCTTAGCTGTAACTACTGAGCTGTGGGCGCTCAGTGGAGAATCACAGCACAGTGAAAGCTTTGTCCCAAATACAGTATATTAAAATAGTTTATCACCACCAGGGACGAAACTGATGGAGGTTTTATGGTGTAAACTTATCTCATTCTGTACAGCTAAGTGTTTGGGGAAACGAGTTGCAGATGTGTTGAGAGTCTGAATGGATTTCATTCTCACTGGGTTCTGGAAGTTCATATAATTTATATCGTACCTGCTTCTCAAATGGTTATACCAAGTTACACAGCACAATATCCAGTGCCAACACCAAGTATGTTCAATTTACACTGAAGCTTGTTGCTTTGATAATTCAGAAGTGTGCAAATGTGTTGAAATGTTCTTACTGCTTTGCACGGCAGCTTATAGAAAACACTTTCATAGTTATATCTACCTTGTGTGAACTACGTAGTGCATAGCTGTTAACTGCTGATGTAAGCATTGATAAAAGAGATTTTAGAGTGTTTATCAGATGAGAAATACACTATATGCACAAAAGTATTGGGACACACCTCTAAGGCCCTAGTCCAGCAGTTCTGATGCCTGAAGCCCCAGAATGTAACTGCTGCTCCATTTAAGGTGGAACGGGAAAATTCAAACTAGAAGCTGGTGAATATCTGACTTCAGCTTCATATCACTGAAGAATTAGGGGTGGGTGATAATAAATAATTGCCCCCCCTCTTTGAAGGCATATGATGCCCTAAATGTAACTAAAGCCCAGCAGTGAGGAGCTGAACTTTACCCTCCTCTGCTGTCACTGCAGACTGGCAGGGTCGCCTACAGAGCAGCGCTGGTAGCTGTTAATGTTTTCAACCACTTAGGGTGACACTTGAAAACAAGGGTTAGGGGTAAATCATTGCATTCAGGTGTTTCATTCAGTCTCATTGCCACAGGTGTATAAAATCAAGCACCGAGCCATGCAGTCTGCCTTTACACATTGGTGGAAGAAGGGGTCTAAAGAGCTCACTGAATTCAAGGTGGTACTGTAATAGGCCAGCGTTGCAACAAGTCAGTTTGTGAAATTTCTTCCCTCCTAGATTTTCCATGATCAACTGTGTGTGTATTATTGAAAAGTGGAAGCGTTTAGGAACCACAGCAACTCAGCCACGAAGCGTCAGACCACGGAAGGTTACAGAGCGGGTCGCCGAGTGCTGAGGAGCACAGAGCATAAAAGACACCAACGCTCTGCTGATCAAATAGTCCTTTGTGAGTCGGTGTTTATTGTTATGTCAGTGATGTGTTTCACTTCTGTTGCCGTTGCTGTGATTGGAGGAGCCAAACACAACATTCTTGCCTTGGCTGATGGACAGTCAGTCCGATGGACGATTTTGGGTTTGGAGAACGTTACCTGCCTGACTGCACTGTGCCAGCTGTAAAGTTTGGTGGAGGAGGCATAATGCTATGGGGTTGGCCTAGAACCCTTAGTTCCAGTGAAGGGAAATCTTAATGCTTCAGCACCAAGACATTTTGGACAATTCTGCGCTTCCAACTTTGTGGGAACAGTTTGGAGAAGAACCTTTCCTGTTCCAGCATGACTGAGCCCCAGTGCATGAAGCAGCTCCATAAAGGCCTGGCTGGGTGAGTTTGGTGTGGAAGAACTTGACTGACCCTCACAGAGCCCTGACCTCAACCCCATCCAACACCTTTGGGATGAACTAGAACAGAGATTGTGAGCCAGACCCTCTCACCCAACATCAGTGTCTGACCTCACAGATGCTCTTCTGGATGAATGGGCAGAAATTCCCACAGACACTCCAACATTTTGTAGAAGCTTCCCAGAAGAGTGGAAGCTGTTAGAGCTGAAAAGGGGGACCAGCTCCATATTAATGACTATGGATTTAGAATGGGATTCATAAAAGCTCCTGTAGGTGTCCCAATACTTTTGTCCATATAGTGTATCGTGCGTTACCTGTTTTGAGAATATGACTTCTGAAAGGACAAGTGTTCAAGCAACTTCTTCACTGTATGACCTCTTCCCTGAGATTTTTGTTTTTTGTTTTGTTTTGTTTTAGACCACTTTTATCTTTCATTAACAATTCAGGTAATGACTTTCTGTAAAAGAGCTTTCAGAGGCATTAAACTCTTCAGATGTCTGGTTCCCATCACCACCACTGAGAACAATTCTCTGTAAGTTTCTCTAGAATTGAACATCTCACACCACTCTGACTGACTTTGTGTGTTAATTGGTGTACATGAGTTTCCATTATTTGTTCGCTACATTAGCCTCGTAGCTCCAGTGCAAAACTTACACACTAAATGTTCCTTGACTGGTCGACTATTTAGGGCGAGATCATTTAGATTCTGGCTGAACTTTAATTTAAGTTCACATAGTTTCATGCGCCGCTGTTGGAGGTCATGAAGGCATCGTGAGGCATAACTGCAGGCAGACCCCCTTCTTGGGCAGGAGGAGAGAGAGAGAGAGAGAGAGAGAAGGAAAGAAAGAAAGAGCGAGAGAGAGAAGAGAGAGGTAAAGAGAGAAGAGAGAAGGAAAGAAAAAGAACAAAAGAAAGAGAGAGGAGAGGTAAAGAGAGAGAGTTAGAAAGAAAGAGTGAGAGAGAAGGAAAGAAAGAGAAACAGCAAGCGAGTGAGAGAGGAGAGAGGTAGAAAAACAGCGGTAAAAAGAGAGAAAGAAAGAGAAGGAAAGAGAGAGAAGTAGAAAGAGAGAGGTAAAGAGAGAGAGAAGGAAAGCAAGAGAAAAAGTGAGCAAGTGAGAGACGTAGAAAGAGAGAGAGAGAGAGAGGGAAGGAAGGAAAAAAAGAGCGAGCGAGTGAGAGAGAGAAAGTTAGAGAGAGAGAGAAAAAAAAACAAGCGAGTGAGAGAGAGAGAAAGAGAGAAACGAGCGAGTGAGAGAGAGAGAGAGAGAGAGAGAGGTAGAAAGAAAGAGAGAAAGAAAGAAGAGACGGGGATAAAGAGAGAGATTGAAGGACAGTAAGGGCGAGCGAGCGAAAGAAAGAGCGAGAGAGAGAGAGAGAGTGAGAGTAAAAAAAACGCTGCGCCAGCGAAATCACAGTCGTGAACGCGCCCGCGCCCCGCGTGCACGCGCCCCTCCAAAACCGTCAGGGCCGAGCTCTCCTGCCTGTTTTCGAGTTTGGCTGCTGAAGCTGAAGCGCCATGTGGGCCGTGTTACTGATGTGCGTGTGCGCCGCGTGCGCCTCTGGGGTCGCAGACGCGCGTGTCAGTAAGCGCTACGTGATCGGCGGCTGCCCGGGCCACTGCGACCAGACCATGTGTCCGGCCATGCCCAAGCTGTGCACCACCGGGCAGGTGCTGGACCAGTGCGGCTGCTGCCTCGTGTGCGCGTCCGGCGTGGGCGAGGCGTGCGGCGGCGTGGGCAAGCTGGGCGACCCGGTGTGCGCGGAGGGGCTGGAGTGCTCGGTGAGCGGCGGCGGGGTGGGCTACACGGCCACGGTGAGGCGCAGAGGCCAGAGCGGCGTGTGCGTGTGCAGGAGCGGCGAGTACGAGCCCGTCTGCGGCAGCGACGGACAGACGTACAGGAGCGAGTGCGAGCTGAGGCGCGCCAGCGAGAGAGCGCGGAGACTCCAGCAGCCGCCCGTGCTGCTCGTCCAGCGCGGCGCGTGCTACCAAGGTAAGAGCGCACGCGCACAGGTCAGTTTAGGCTAATTTACTGAATTCATCAAACTCGCACTGCATGACTTTTCAGAGTCTCTATCGTGCGGAAGCCGCAAAGGGCCATGGGTTCGCCTCTGCTTTTGACTCCGTAATAACGACTTATTTCATTTGCTTTCTCGAGATCTCGCCATATTTGTCGTTATCACTGCAAAACGAATGTTGTTTCTGGAGATCTCGAGCATTAGAAGGTACATTGTTTTGATAGCGTTCCTTATATCGTGATAATGTAATAAATGTCGTGAGATCTCGAGAAAACAACATTCGTTGTGTCGTGATAATTATATAATTTTAAGAAAACAAATAAAAATATCTCAGGAAAAAAAACATGCAAATCCAAATTTCATTTGTTTTCTTGAGATCTTGCGATATTTGTCATGAATGCTGTTTTCTCGAGATCTTGCGATATTTGTCATAAATGCTGTTTTCTCGAGATCTTGTGATATTTGTCGTGAATGTTGTTTTCTTGGCATCTCTTGCATTACAACAGACGTCATGTTGCTTAAGTTTCTTTATGTTGTGATAATGGGATCAATTTCTTGAGATCTCGAGAAAATAACATTCATGGTGTTGTGATAATTGTACAGTATTTCAAGTAAGCAAATAAAACATCGGTTATGTTATTATACTGACTTAAATAACTTGGGATCTTGAGAAAGCAATTGAAAATAACCTGTTATCATGAAGAACAGAGTAAAAATGCATGCAAATCCACAAGCTTTTAGTATGGAAACCCTAAAGCACCATGGATCCTTTTTGACTGCATTTTTCCATGATAGCGAGTTATTTTCATTTGTTTTCTTGAGATCCTCTTATATTTGTGGTGATTACTGCTAAACCCAAAGTTCCCAAGATCTCAAGTGTTATAACAGACCTTGTTTTGATAACGTTTGTGATGTGATAATATAATAAATATCTTTAGATCTCGAGAAAACAACATTCATTGTGTCATGATAATTATATATATATAAAAAAAGAAAAGAAATAAAAATATCACGTTATTACAGACAAATAGAGTAAAAAACAGGCAAATCCATTGCAGATGCTCTAAAAGGCCAGTGATTCACGTCTGTTTTTAGTAGTTATTTTCATTTGTTTTCTCAAGATCTCATATAATGTTACAGACATTGTTCTGACGTTTGTTATATCATGATAATGGAATAACTATCTTGAGATCTCAAGATATATTTTGAGATGCAGTGTGTCATGATAATTATACAACCTTGAGCAAATGAAAATACCTCGCTTTCAAATCTGTGCAAGTTCACGACCGAAAGGATTTGCATTATTTTAATTCCCTTTTTTGTGATACGGTTATTTTCTTGTTTTCTCAAGATCTTGAGTTATTTATATCACTATCACGACGTAAAGAATGTTATCTCAATAAAACACTATCTGTTATGTTGTGATACTGACATAAATACTGCAAGATCTCACGAAAACAAATGAAAATAACTATCATGGAAAATCAGAGGGAAAAAAAACGTGCAAATCCACTAGTCGAGTGGTCTTTAATGACTTGACTTGGAGAGCCAGAGTGGCCCTTTAGGGCTTCCATAGTTAAGGGCTTCCTTTGTATGTATTCAGTATCAGTAAATTTCAGTTCAGTTTATTCAGTGAGGAGACAAATACAGGCAACCAGAGGGGAGAATGTGTTTGGAGGCACTGGGTTCTTAACCCTTGTGTGGTGTTCAGGTCTGTGGGACCCGTTTTCAATGTTTACCAAAAGAAAAAATTATGTGATTTATTATTATTTCACCCTCAGATTCTTGGCCTTTGATCATTTTGATCATAAAATAACCCATTTTCAGTGTCTTCACTCTGTTCACCCCCCACACATTTATATTACACGTGTGGTGTTGGGCTGAACCCGCGGGGAGTAAAAGTGTGGAGGTGCTGTGTCCTTCACTCTGTTCTCCTCCTACATGGCCTGCTGTTAGTGTGTGTGTGTGTGTGTGTGAGGGTGGACAACATGGACAGGCTGCTGACTGGCTACAGCTGCTAAAAGAGGAACCCTACACTGGACACCTATATATTTTAAACATCTGGTATTTTTACATAAATTATTACGGCTCTTTTAATTTAAACAAACAATAATTTGGTGGGTCCAGCAGACCACTGAGTAACAAACACCCAAACACCACACAAGGATTGATAAAAAAGTTATTCTTCAGTAAGTTTCTTAATTTCTTTATAACTTTTCTCCTAAAGGGGATTCCACAGAGTTTTCAAAGAGAGCCTGGGGTGGGAGGCGTGTTTGGGCTCTATTTACCTGTGTTGTTTGTTTGTTGGTTGGTTCTGTAAAATGGTGAGCTGGAACAGGGACATGTACACAACAAACAAACAAACAAGCAAACAAAAGCAGCATGATATGAAACCGAAAACCGCAGACTCACTGCTTAATGACGTACTTATTAAGTGACCCTTATTAGTCGGCCAACAGGGAAATTCACCTCCCCATTTTGACCCATCCATGCAGTAAAACACCACATACACACTAGTGAACACACACACGCTAGGGGGCAGTGAGCACATTTGCCCGGAGCGGTGGGCAGCCCTATCCACAGCGCCTGGGGAGCAGTTGGGGGTTAGGTGCCTTGCTCACGGGCACTTCAGTCATGTACTGTCGGCTCAGGGGATCAAACCGGTGACCTTCCGGTCACAAAGCTGGTTCCCTAACCTCCAGCAAGCGTATTTACACACTGACAGCATCTGAAATGTTTACAATATATGTAATGTTTCTCATTGTGTACCTGCATAAAATGTTTCAAGTGAAATGACCAATGAAATAAAAGCATTTGACCACTTTACGTATGCCAAGTATTTAGAAAGAAGTTGAATTAAGAGTACGGTATAGCAAAAATGTCACGTCACAATACTTCAGGACCAATTATATTCACTTTGTAGTGAAACATGCATTTGTTGGTGTGTTCTTTAAGCACTGATGGTGTCAACGATATGCTCAGAAAAGCATATTGTGACATAATTTATCACAATAATCACACTTATGGTCAAATTGCCCAGCCCTATATTAAATAATCTTAATATTCTCACCACAATCTGACAATGAGGAACATTAGCTCTAGAAGCTGAGGGGGAGGTGGTGATGTGGGACGGTGTATTCCGGGGTCTATTTAACACTGCTTTGGCATTTTCTGCTTTTGACTTAGTCCTGACTTTGTGGCATTTGCCTCATAGCAAAATTGCTGCAAGATCAGTCTAGTCTAGCCGGGCTGCCCTGTGTTTGTGTCTGGTCTTGTATTTGGCTGTTTGTGGAGACCAAATGTCTACAGGATGATGGAAAACATGAAGATTTTGCCATTGTGGTGGCATCTGGCTGTTCCCATGAGGAAATAATGCGTTTACTTTGGTTAAGGTTAAGGTCTAGACATAGCACCGTTTAGATGTAGTCATGCAGGAGGAAATGGAAACGCACCACAAAGCCAGCAATACAAACACGTGGACGTGCTATAGTTACTAGCTCCAGTAACAGAGTGAAAATATGAACTTGGACTTTATTGGACGCTTTATTACTCATATTGTTTTCTAGGGCACTTTAACTTCTAATTGACCCATAGTTTTAGGCTACTCTGTCCCAGTGGTTTGGTACGTAATAAGCATGGATATGCTGTCTGAGACAACTAGAACTTTAAAATGTGCCATGATATGTAAAAAGTTCACATATATGGCTGTTTAACACGATGGAAAGGTAACGAAATTACACTAAAAGCTAATTCTGAACAGCCGTGCAAATAAAACTCCTTAATTTCTCAACAAATTGGCTGACGAAGTGAAAATAACACAAAATTTTTCACAAAGGCAAGTTGCACAGATATTACAAATTAAAGAAGGATTCCAATGAACTTTCAAGATTTTTGTATAATTCAATTATTAAGAAGTAAATAAAGTCAGTCAGAGCAAATAAAACCTCTAAAAGCTCCCTAACAGGATGTTATTACGTTAAATGATTACAAGTATATTGTTTATACATATATACGTATATATTATATATATATGTTATATATACATATATATATATATATATATATATATATATATATATATATATATATATATATATATTTGAGTCCAAAAGCCTAAGACCGCATTGAACATTTGCTGTTTTTTCATTTAAATGTGGAAATAAACAAGAGTTTTAAAATCTTTATAAATTTGAAAACAAAGAAAAGTTCCAGTTGAAAATTAAAATTAAGAAGAATGTTTGAAAATTTGCACCATTCCTTGATCACAAATGTGTGAAATGGACCATGTTAAGGCCTTTGTAAAAAGACGGTCAGATTTGTTTTTAGTCTTATTCCTTCAGTTGAAACTTGTGTTCAGACTCTCAGGCTGATTTGATATATATATATATATCGCTGCTGTCGAAAGAAAACCTTGCATCTACATTTTGTCGTTTTTCAGATTTTGACATAATTTGAAAATACCTGTTGCCCTTTACATTGTGTATAAATTTCACGATGAATGGACCAAAAGAAACGACCCAAAACGACTTGTAAAAAGTCTGGTTCCACTGACTTGCATTAAAATTATGTATATTGAAGTGCCAACTTCATGGTGGTGAAAAGTCATGGTGGTGAAACTCCATCGAACAGTCTGAAAACCACTCCTATAGTGACACTACATTTAAAATATGGAAAACAGTAGAGATTGTCAGCATGCTGGGTCACTACAGCAACCAGAAAAACTGTGCTGTTTTCCAGATTTGCGGTTTTCCCACCATATTAGGCTGCACGGATTGAAATTGTGTCAGGTACGTTTTTTGGGCTACTTTCTAAATTTACTGCTTCTGAAAGGTTTGACAGTTCGGTACTTCGATTGCAGACAGTACAAAATGAAAAGAAATCGTCTTTTGAATGCATTTTGAAAAAGGGCAGAAGAGTGTGGCACGTTTGGTGGCACATCACTAATAACTAGCTCAAGGTCACATCCTGACCATTCTAAACTCGAAGGAGGGCATACATGCGTATAATATCGCAAAGAGATCTCTGTAAGTCAACACTGGGAACTATCAGTTAAAAAACATAAAGTTCTTACATATAATACAAAACTCAGAATACACATGTAGGTTCACTGGTTGTTTGGATAGTGAACAAAATTTGTGTTGTAGACATCGCAGCCCCTGATTTCCATCATCAACACCGTAAAGAAAGATAAGCATCTTTGTCTATTTTAACTCAAACCACTCTGAATGACTTTGTTTACATGTCATTGATTGACTTATGCAGAAAATGAGAAATATTGATGGAGTTCTTCTGTAATAACTACTGCTTGGAACACTAATAGCTTACAAAAGTAAGAGCTTTGCTGTTACCAAAGTGGTTGCTATGGGGTTGAAAAGATCTGACCCTTTAGAATCTTTTTTTAGAATCAAAATTCTAGAAAATGCTGAAGAGTTAATGCTAGCAGTAGCTATTTTGATCAGCCGCGTAGGGCGTAACTTAATATGCCCCTTAATGAATATAAAATGCAGTAGAAATCTTTAATGTTAGGGTTATACTGAATGATCAAATATGAGCGTGAAGTTCAATTAAACCATTAATGTAATGCTAATTGTCTAAGAGCTACTAATGTAGCTAGTTTTTCCATAGTGTTTCTGTGTGCTAGCTAGGCTAGTCTTGCTAATCATGGTCAGGTCATCTAGTCACAGTATAGCCAGTACTTCAGAGTACACTACACCGCTGTTCTGTCCACTTCGGCAAATGTTGTAGTGTTTGTGTCCCGTGGTGGCAGCTGACATTCACACAATATCTCCACCCTTCTGGTGCATTAGTCACCGGCTTTCATCATCTGGAAAACAATACACCCATTTGAGAGTGTTTTCTTTTGTTTCCTGATAACAGCTTCCAACTGTAATGGGAGAATATACAGTCCAGCGCAGCAAACCAGCAGCAGATTCCGCTGGCAGATTCCACTTACTTGTATAAGAGCAGGGTAGGGTTACATTTTGAAAGGAAAGTATTTAGAATACTGTTACTTTTTACATTTTAGGATACTTTTAGAAAACTTACCCATAAATAAATATATACATACAATCTTTAAATGACACCGGTTATTGATCTCAGTGTTACTGAGCTCTGCTAAAGCCTGAGTAGACTGATAAATCAATGTGATCAGTTATTAATCTCAGCGTTACTGAGCTCTGCTAAAGCCTGAGTAGACTGATAAATCAATGTGTTGATCGGTTATTAATCTCAGCGTTACTGAGCTCTGCTGAAGCCTGAGTAGACTGATAAATCAATGTGATCAGTTATTAATCTCAGCGTTACTGAGCTCTGCTAAAGCCTGAGTAGACTGATAAATCAATGTGATCAGTTATTAATCTCAGCGTTACTGAGCTCTGCTAAAGCCTGAGTAGACTGATAAATCAATGTGATCAGTTATTAATCTCAGCGTTACTGAGTTCTGCTAAAGCCTGAGTAGACTGATAAATCAATGTGATCAGTTATTAATCTCAGCGTTACTGAGCTCTGCTAAAGCCTGAGTAGACTGATAAATCAATGTGATCAGTTATTAATCTCAGCGTTACTGAGTTCTGCTAAAGCCTGAGTAGACTGATAAATCAATGTGATCAGTTATTAATCTCAGCGTTACTGAGTTCTGCTAAAGCCTGAGTAGACTGATAAATCAATGTGATCAGTTATTAATCTCAGCGTTACTGAGCTCTGCTAAAGCCTGAGTAGTCTGATAAATCAATGTGATCGGTTATTAATCTCAGTCTTACTGAGCTCTGCTAAAGCCTGAGTAGACTGATAAATCAATGTGATCGGTTATTAATCTCAGTGTTACTGAGTTCTGCTAAAGCCTGAGTAGACTGATAAATCAATGTGATCGGTTATTAATCTCAGTGTTACTGAGTTCTGCTAAAGCCTGAGTAGTCTGATAAATCAATGTGATCGGTTATTAATCTCAGTGTTACTGAGCTCTGCTAAAGCCTGAGTAGACTGATAAATCAATGTGATCGGTTATTAATCTCAGCGTTACTGAGCTCTGCTAAAGCCTGAGTAGACTGATAAATCAATGTGATCAGTTATTAATCTCAGCGTTACTGAGCTCTGCTAAAGCCTGAGTAGACTGATAAATCAATGTGATCAGTTATTGATCTCAGCGTTACTGAGCTCTGCTAAAGCCTGAGTAGTCTGATAAATCAATGTGATCGGTTATTAATCTCAGTCTTACTGAGCTCTGCTAAAGCCTGAGTAGACTGATAAATCAATGTGATCGGTTATTAATCTCAGTGTTACTGAGTTCTGCTAAAGCCTGAGTAGACTGATAAATCAATGTGATCAGTTATTAATCTCAGTGTTACTGAGCTCTGCTGAAGCCTGAGTAGACTGATAAATCAATGTGATCGGTTATTAATCTCAGCGTTACTGAGCTCTGCTAAAGCCTGAGTAGACTGATAAATCAATGTGATCGGTTATTAATCTCAGCGTTACTGAGCTCTGCTAAAGCCTGAGTAGACTGATAAATCAATGTGATCAGTTATTAATCTCAGCGTTACTGAGCTCTGCTAAAGCCTGAGTAGACTGATAAATCAATGTGATGATCAGAATAATAATAGTATTACTGAGCTTATTTGAGGGATGTTCAAACTCCTGCTAGGCTAGAACTGAAGCACTGAGAGAGAAAATAATATTGAGCATTTCGAGCTGAATTTTTCATGGAACGTAATAGCAAAAGAAATACAGGAAGAAAGCTGCCAACCAGTAACAGTGACAGGATAGGGTGATGGAAGGAGGAGGGGTTTCAGGCATGGTCCTCCCCCAAATTTCAGTTATTTCTTAACTCTGTTTAAAATCAACACAATGGTAATCATAACACATTTTTCTGTTATATTGTGATGTATTTCTGAGAGACATGGTATCAAAGACTAGCTAGAGCTAGCTGAGCGTTTTCACTCAATAGCCACGTTTACATGCAGCCTATTAATTCGTTAATAATCCGACTAATAGCACAATCGGAATAGAATAGGATTCAACAGGAATCCATGTATACACTTCAATCGGAATAGGCCAGTCCGATTGAGGCCATTCAGAATACAATTTCTATCTGATTGAACAAGGTGTGTAATCCTGTAAATAATCTGTTAAATAGAAGAATGATAGCCATGTAAACGCCTGTATCTGATTACATTTCCAATCGGAACATTTCGCTGTCATGGTAACGTTTACTCTGGTACTCCACGCATGCGCATCATTTTGGATCGGATTACTTGTCGTGAGCATGTAAACAAAGATTTTCCATCAGATTGTTGAGTGGAGTGAGATAAACACCTCAGTCTTAATCTGTAATCGGAATGTATTCTATCGGATTGGCAAAAATCTTTGCATGTAAACACAGATACTGATAGGATGGGGTTGCAGGAAGGGTGATGATATTATTGGCTGATATGACTTTGATTTTAAGAATCATTTTCCTTCAGCCGCTGGGAGACCAAGAGAGCATAACAGGCCTTGCTCTCTGTGTTTGGGTAGGATGGCCCTCCCTAACTCTCAGTGTGATGCTGGTTAGTGAAGGCATTGATTAGCTTACTTAACAGAAATAGCGTGTTGACGTGGTGGGACTTTGTGTGTCCCAGAGGAAACCTTTACTTTCCCAGCTTGGTAGCATACATACAACATAATTGACTGTGTCTAAAAAAAGGAACCTACTTCACACTCATGGATTTCAAATCAGTAATCAGAGGCCAAAAGTGTCTCCTTCAAATGGTCTCTTATGTAAATAAAAGCAAAACTAGAAAGATTCCGAAATGTATTCCATACCAGACACTCGTAATGGGTTATTTATCCACTATCTAATTCCTTTTTATAGCTCATATAACAGTTATGAGAAATCCTTTTGAATGTTTAAAGTGCTGAAACAGACTCCAGTCCTACCTCAGTGCTTTAACCCTTGCCCGGTTGTACAGGAGCACACACTGCTGTGGCCCACTGGACCTTGTCATTAGACGTAAACCAGAAATAGAATGTTTTCTTTCTGTAGAACGACCTTAATGTGTGTGGGTGGGCGTGTGGGTGCATCACGCTGCATCGTACACTGTGTAATTGTGGGATTTTGTATCTGAAGAGAGAGCTTAAAAGGAACGCAAAGCTGTTATTATTATTAATTTGAAGTTAAATGGCTCAGTGTTGTATGTCCTTGTCTTTAAATAGCAGGCAGAGGCTTCCTTTCAGCAAGTTTCAGCCTCTGAAACACTCTGTCCACTGAAGTACACAGACTGTCTGATGTAGTCTGCACGCTAAAATCACCACAGCTCTCAGAATCGCACTTTCACAGAGAATTATAACAGCATCCAGATATGCGTGCCTCTGTTTATCGTCCAATGGGAGACAAATGATTATCAAGCTAAATGCCTGTAGCAAGGAATTGCATCTCTACTCACCAGTGAGTCTTTCAGAGCAAGATAAAGGCCTTGTTGCTGAAAACATTCATAACAGCCTTTTAAAAAGTTATTCCTGAGTTGTGTTTGAAACTGTAAGTAGCAAGTAAATGAGATGTCCTTGCGTGTTTGTCGACCGGTGACTAGAAATTTGTTTTTGTTGCACATGACACGCTAAACAGTCTGTGATTGGTCGTTTTGCATGACTCCTTCCAATCAGAGATGGAATTTTTCAAAACCTACTTGGTCTGACTTACAAGCCTGTATTTCAGCACAATCTTACACAGTAGATTGGATTGTTTTTTCACTCTGATAAAGTACTTCGGGTTTTGTGTTTAACAGAACAGCTGATTCCTGCCTCTCTACTTCCCCACAGTGCCAACTAGTGTTTATTAGTCAACATAGTCTATGCATTGTCAAAGCTTCATTCAATTATTTGGACACAGTTCTAGTCAATTAGCACATTGCAAAGAGAGTCCCGATAAACTCAAGCTCATTTTAAACTCTAATATTATCAATTTTATTGGATAAAACTTAAAACATCATTTAGTACATTGATCATATTTGATATCAGCAACTAACCTTTCATAAACTCACTATTTTCCAGCTATGGTACAAGGTGAGGTTAGGTATGCTTTGACTAGGCTAGTAATGTAAGATATGCCTGTAA
This sequence comes from Colossoma macropomum, assembly GCF_904425465.1. NCBI lineage: Eukaryota > Metazoa > Chordata > Actinopteri > Characiformes > Serrasalmidae > Colossoma > Colossoma macropomum. Next base: position 229,679 of record NW_023494803.1, read on the forward strand.
TTGAGTGAAATATGCCAGTGAGTAAGTTATATTTGTGAAATACGCCATTAATTGAGTTAATTCAAAGACTGTTTGAGTCCTCTTTGGTTAAGTAGGCCAGTAACTGAGTGAAATATGGCAGTAGCTGAGTTGAATATGTCAGCTGGTTTACTGGTTAAAATGCCAGTGCCTGAGTGGAATATTCATTTGTAAACTGTCCATGGGGTTTAGGTGACTTGAAAATTCTACATTGCTTAAAAGAATAGTTACTTAAGCCACAGCAAGGAAAAGGTCTAAATCAGGCATGTCGAACTGGGGATCTTCCAGGCTAGAGTGCTGTGGAGATTGTGGAGTAGCATTTACCCTAATCTACCGCTCTGAATTCAGTTCATGAAGGCCTTGCTAATTAGCTGATGAGCTGAATCAAGTGTGTTTAAAGAGACAATAAGCTGAAGTCTGCAGTTGTTTTGAAGTTTTGGCCTGCAAGGACTGTAGCCTGACACTTGTGGCCTAAATGATAGATTACTCTGCTCTGATTGGGAGTTCATATGGACGTAATGTCACACTGTTTTGGGGGCAGGCAGGCAGGCCAGTTTAGCACCCGGACTCTTTTAGTACAGAGCCATCATGTTGTAATACATGCAGAATGTGGCATCGTCTTGCTGAAATAATCAAGGCCTTCCCTGAAAAAGACGTCGTCTGGATGGCAGCATATGTTGCTAAAACATGTATATATCATTCAGCATTAATGGTGCCTTCACAGATGAGCACGCCACCCATGCCATGTGCACTAATGCCCCCTAAACCATCATGAATACTGGCTTTTGAACTGTACACTGATACCAAGCTGAGTGGTCTTGAGCCCGGAGGACACAGGGTCCATGATTTCCAAAAAGAATTTCAAATGTTGATTCGTCAGACCACAGGACACTTTTCCACTTCACCTCAGTCCATTTTAAATGAGCTCAGGCCCGGAGAAGGTGGCAGCGTTTCTGGGTCCTGTTCATATACGGTTTCTTCTTTGCATTTTAGAGTGTTAATTAGCATTTGTGGATGCAGTGATGAACTGTTTACACAAACAGTGTTTTTCAGAAGTGTTTCTGAGCCCATGCAGTGATTTCCACTACAGAATCATGTCTGTTTTTAATGCAGTGCTGCTTGAGGGCCCAAAGATCACGGCCAGCAAATACTGGTTTTTGGCCTTATTTCTTGAATACAGAGATTTCTCTGGTCTTTTTATGATGTTATGTACCATAGATGATGAAAAGCAAAAGTTTTTTGCTATTTTATGTTGTAAATGTTAATTTGAATTGTTGCACTTTGTGGGTTTTGAGTGGTATAACCATCCAAGCGTTGTCCATATCATATGGCGATCATGAGTTCGATCCTCGGCAGCGCCATCTGTTGCCGGGAGTCCAAGAGAACAACACTGGCCTTGCTCTTTCTGGGTAGATAGGATGGCTTCCCTCTCCCCCATCTCTGAGTGAGATGCTAGCAAGTGTGGACATCTGCTAGCTAGCATGACAGAATTGTCAATTAGCATTCCCTTCCAAGCACATTGAGCTGTCCAGTGACGTTGCGTTAGCGGCAGCTAAAAAGATATATTTCACATGACTTGAAGGAAGTATGTGCTGGGCTCCTCCTACTAGCGCTGGTGGTGTCCACGATATTCCAAACCCACACTGTGGCTTGTGTGAAATATGTGGAAAACGTCCAGCAATCCAGATGCGCCAAATCCTAGGCTTGCTAACAACTTCATAACAATAAGATCAGGTGGGTTCTGTCTTAAAAGCAGACAGTGAGCCTGGCCAGAGCCTAAAGAGTCCATACCATCATGACTGTGTGGCCACTGCAGAGACAAGAGAGCTTCACACAGCACAATGCTCATGCATCACTGGACTCGGGTGGTCATGCAGTCATGCCACTGTAGTTTTATGGAAGTTTAACTTGTTTATGAAGTGAGATTAAATCACTGTAGTCATGTTGAATTGCAGCAGAGCGATTCTGCATCATGTTTAATGGTAGAGAGGTTGAATTTGAGATTATTGGACTTATCCTCTTTAACTCCTTGGGACCACCGGTGGTTCCAAAACGCACGTCGTCATATTCTTTACTAAATAACTTTCATATTTTTTAAGCTTCATTCAAAAGGTGGGGGTCACATGAGAGCTGTAACTGTCTTCTTTCCAGTCAAATTGACGGGTAATGTAGTTTTAAAACTTCATAATAAAAGAAGCTGAACTCACAATTTTTTTTTTCTACTGAATGTCGACCCATTTTTCCACAAATCTGAGCTACAAACTGGATCTCAGATGGCGTCTCTTCAGTGATCTGCTCTGTAAAAATGATTTTTCTAAAAAAATACAAAGAGCGTCTAAGATTTTTGGCTTTCAGCAGTAAATTGTAAGCATATAGCAATATATTTATGATGATAAAACACATTCTCTGTTGATTTGAGGGGAACTTTTATGCCTACAAGCATACGTGTTTATGCAGAAGGCATTGTAGTAAATGGAGTAAGTTAAATAAATTTCTTTCAAAACAAATGAATGTATGAATAAATGAATGAATATTCTTGGTGGGCCACCTTTGGTACAATTGGGATGCAATGAACTGTCCTGTGATCTGAGAAACTGCTGTCACTACCGTTTTCGCAGTTGGCAGTTGGTGGACGGAGAACCACCAGGGAGCACTGCTCTTTTTGGAGCAGTTTGTGATTGAAACATTCTGTCTCCAGCTGCTGATGTAGCTTTGCTTGGCCGCCACAAACTGAGCATATTGTCCCAGAACTTCTTAAAGACATTTAACCTAAAATAAAATGAGCACTTTAAAAGCTGGCGTTGCTACACCAGCTTCGCCAAAACAATGTTTAACGACCCTTCCAGTCATATTCTGCACATATCTTGAAATACAGAGATTGCGTGGAAAAATCGTAGATAGTGTGACCTGGGGGAGACCTAATTAGTGGGTGGAATTGGTCATGAAAATGCCAAAAACGGTCACACTGTTCTTCAAAATCGGACCAAAGTACAGGCTACAGGCAAAGTGTTTTCTTTATCTCTCCTTTTTTAGGTTTCTAGCATAGTTATTGGTTAGACGAAGCTTAGAGTAAACAACCAGTGGTATAACTTAGAAACCCAGTGGTCAGCGGAATGAAACAAGTATGGTGAAGAACCTGTTGTTTAGATATAGATATAACAACACGGGTAGAATACTTTTCCACCAATCAGATTGCGCAGTCAGAACTAATCATTGTATGAAGTTAAATTCACCACAGGTACGCTTATTATTATCTCGGTCAGTAAATTCAGGCCCTGTGCAGCCATGATGGCAGCTACTTATTGGGGCTTTAAGGGATTTTTCCAGAGAGATGTAATATGCGAATGCTGGCGGAGACTTGAAAGATGTCTAAAATGAATAGCTTTCGGCCCGAGTTTCTGAAATCCTCCAACTCCCTCTACAAAAATCACTCAACCTGTCAGCAACGGCCTCACCTGTGAGGTCCATAGCTGCAGGAAGGCAGCCAAGTAAGATCACACACCAGCTGTTTCTCTCTGCCTCATACACGCACTCACACAAACTCTGTCTCCTTTAATGGAACACATGAGCCTGAATCACTGCACGAATTACATGTGTGAGAAAATGAGAGTTTGTTCTTTACGTGCCTGTTACAGGGCTAATTTGCTGGGGTTGTGATTATAGTCCACTGTCACTGTGGTTCATTGAAGTGCCCTCAGCACTGAGCCTGCAGTACCAGCAAACACTGTCCATGTGCTGCCTAATGTGCTTCTCATGCTGTGTTCAGAAGTGCTTTGTGGTCAGAAACGTGGTTAGCTAGGAAGTCTTATCTGTTTTGTGTTCATCAGCATAGACCAGCATGGCTGGTCACCAGCAAAGCCAGCATATGTTGTGTTTTGGATGCTGGTGTGCTGGTCAGCAGCAGTGGACGTTAATACGCTTGGTCACCAGCAAAACCAGAATATCATTACAGCCCAAAGACATCGAAAAGAAATTTTATTCCAAGTGATTTTGGAGGATTTTTTGTATTTTGGTGTATTCATGATGATATTTTCACACAACGTAAAGGACAACTGCCGAGTTCGGATGACCATGCTGGGGGACTAGCTAAACCAGCAGCAGACCAGCACCCCAGACACCGAGCGTGTATCGGTCCACTGGCTTGATAAGGTCAGCACCCCGCTGGCTTTTTGCCACTGCTGATCCACCTTCGGACCACCCAGAAGAACTAATTTACAATGTATAACTAAAGAAAGCTGGTGAGTAAATTAGACTATGAGTATAAAATGAGTGATAAGTGGAATTTTGTCTTTTAAGTCTGCTTAAGCACTGGTGGGCCCAGAAAATGCTGGGCAAAACGCCAGTGGACCACCAGCTTCGCCATTAGCGGGCCAACGGTGGTCCACTATCCTCTTCCTATCAGGGACTAGACTATCATAAACCAGCATAAACCAGCTTAGACCAGCATAAACGCTATGTATTGTTTATTTTCAGCAGGATTTGTAGTCAGAAGCAAGGCTGTTTGGTCTTTTTGTGTTCACAAACAGTAATAAGTTATCTAGCTAGCCAGATTTCAGTTAGCTAGCATGATATGTTTTGTGTTGAAGTACTCTGGAGCCAGCAATTAGCAAATTTTCCTGAAACATTAGCCAGCTAGCCTGATCGATCTTACTAGTATTTTCTCCCATCGACCTCTGAGGTCGCGCTTCTTTCTCTAGCCGGCGTCAGGCCCATATTAGCGAACCCTGTGGTGCACAAACAGGTACCAAACCTGTAACGTTTTGCCCCATACACGTTTTTCCACTGAATGTCACTGGATCCTCTGAATTACAAGGTCTTGAAGGAGTCAAACTATTTATTACATTACATTACATTCTTGGTAATAGCAAGCTGTCACTCCTGCGCATTGAAATTATGTCACATAAAAGTAAGTCTACCATTAAACTTCAACACTATTATATAGCAACTCCAGCTAATTCTAACATACTCAACAACTGCCAAAGCAACTTAACTACCACACTGGAAAAGTTTGCTGGTTCATTGGGGTTATTTTGGTGTAGCTAAATTCATATAAAGACCTCATAATTCAGAGGGAAAATGTACGTAGGACAAAATATATTGGTTTCAGGACCTGTTTGTCAACCACAGGGCGTGATGGTGATTTTTAAACATCCCATTCTTTTTTGCCATAGAGAAATCCAGCTTAGACCTGGAGTTTCCAATATGGGCATGACGTTATATACAGAAAGGACTTTAGTGGTCTATGTAGTGGTCCAGTGAGTACAGATGTAAGAAATTGGCATACTTGGTGAATAGTGAAGAGAAGATGCACTGAAATAAAGAGCAGCTCCCAGCAATCAATAAAACCATCCTATGATAAAAGGCTGAAGTTGGAAACTCAGTTATTTACATTGTTTCAGCAGTTTCCACTTGAAGGACGTTCATATTCAACTTCAAGGTCGGGAACTCATGTTTATGATAATTCCAATAGCACGTAAAGGCAGCACCAGTCCAGCTAGGGCCATGTTGGCTCTGATGGGGAGTCTTTGCTCAGTGCCAGGCTGCGAGGGTCTCTGAGTTTCTCTGGCCAAAAGAAACCATAGTGAACAACACTGCGAATGATGTCATGTTCATCTGGAACCGTTATTTTAGCTGGCGTCGGATTTAGGTCAAGTTCAGTCGTCGTTCCCTGCGTTGTGGGACCGTGAGCAGATCGGTTCTCCTGACAAACACAGGGGCAGCATTTCAAGTCACTTTCCCCTCTTTTTTCTTGTGTGTATGACAACTTTCCCCTCTTTTTTCTTGTGTGTATGAGATGTTATGGAGCTGACAGACAAAAAGCTGGACAGTGTTAGCCTGGAGGAGAAGAATCAGCTTGACACTGCCATTGATTGTTCCAGACACAAGCCACAGCTGCAGCCCATGGGCTTGCCCCAGTACCGCAAGCAACAGTTGTATGTGGGGACAGTAAAAGAGAAAATAAATGAGTGTGTGCTTGTGTTTTATGATTGTGGGGTTTGAGATTTGCATTGCTCCAGCCATTTTTCTGAAGAATATGTGTGTAAGGGAAAGAATATTGGTTTGTTTTCCTCTGGCTAACCCTGGAGCAGTAATGGCTCTCCAAGTCTTTGCTCATAAAGCAGAGTTGGGCAGCTTTGTTTTTGTGCTCGCATTTCTCTCATATGGTTTTCATTAGCATCCCTTCGCATATGTTTCGTAGACTGACGCTATGTAGGCTGATGTTCTTGATGCATTGAGTTTACTCAGATTTAAATGTGTGCATCGTTTTCTACATGAACAAAATATCACATGAACACAGCATCGTCTGTCAGACTTTTTCAGCCTTAATTATGTTTATGTAGTATATTTTATTCATGGGGAAATGATGGAGGGTAAATCAGTGGTGAACAGTGACTCAGTTCGGGCCATAAATGTCAAAATGAGAAAAAAATCTTACGTTTAAAACCTTTCTGCCTGAAACCTGGTTGGACTACCGCTCTTATTCACAGTCAGTAACGTCATCTAGGACTCTCAGAAGACCTAGATTGGCATTTTTGTCACAAAATTGGTCCCATTGTAAATCAAAACATCGTTGATTCCACTTCCAACTTTATAATTACTTTGGTAGTTAATCTAACCTGTAACTTAGGCCTACACTGGTAACAGAGTCCTCTTTTTTTAAGTGACTGTGTGGAAAATAACTGCAGTAAATGTTAAAACCAGTTTAGGGAGTATTTTTTTCCTTTGCTTTACCTCTTTGTCCAGTAATTTTCTGATGGTTCTTTACACTGAAGCAGAAGTGGGAGCAAAGAAAGTGATTTAGGCTTAATAATAGAACATTATAAAGCACAGTTAAGTAAAAGTTGTGGATGTACAGGGAGATTCACTCGAAATAGGCCCCGAATATTCTGTTGTAAGTCCCGTTAGGATTAAGCAATCTGATCCAAAAAAATACGCTATGATGTATGTGTCAATACCTTGATGTATGTGTAATCGATTGCATTGCATGCGATGCTGGAAGTGATCTTCATTTTCTGCCAGACACATTTCGACACAGCGCTCCATGTTCCTGAACGTACTGGCAAGCATTAGAGAGGTTAAATGTTGCAACGGCTGTCCGGTGCCTACCTCATCGCTCCAACGTAGGGTCATCCCGGCTTGTTCGAAGCTCCATATACTGAGGAGCACATTGCACGTTGGTTCGTTCAGGTTGCTTCGTCCTAGCTAGAGTTATTACAGAATAATCGGGGCCTCTTTCGAGTGAATCTCCCTGTAGTATGTCATGTATCATTTGGCCATTGAACTGTACTTAATCTAGTAAGAAAGAACAGAATTGCAAATGTCAACCAGACTTTTCTGTCTATGAATTTGTGGCTGATGCCTTCTTCTCTGAAGCCATTTCGGCTGTTTTAAATGACCCGTTTCACCTGATAAACGAGAGCTGAGACACGATTTTTCCTGAAACCGCTTTTCAGTCTGCAACCTGATGCTGTGGTGTGAGAGTGTCCTAAAATGTACAGTCTTTTTGTACAAGCAAAACATTTGTTTATACCATCAGGCACATTTAACCAGCTCAGCCTCCTTTCTAGAACAATGTTAGGCACAATAACTGTGTTATTAATGTAGGATACCAATTAACCTTACATGTTTAAAAATTCACGCATGTTCATGTGTGGGAATGCCAGTGTGTTGCCGTTGTGTGCATGAATAAACCAATAGATTAAAGTTTTTTAAAGCGGCTGTAAATGAGTTTTTACCATCACTGGGGCTTGGTTAATGCAATAAGCTCCTGAAGGCCTAGCCAACGGGAGAGCTCTATCTTGATACCACTGAGAAAAAAATCCTGATTGGATAATTTTCTGTTGGCCGTTTCAAGATTTTAACCTATTTGTTTCCAAACAAAACAGCTCAACCACAACAGTTGCAGAGTTCCCAGAAATCATTAGGCCTTCCCTGAAAGCCAAGAAGCCTCTTAGGGTTCCCACTGGGGTACATGTACTGAATCAGTTCAGTGTGTTAGCTTTTTGGTGTGTGTTTATTTGCTCTGCCTGATCTCTGTAGTGTCTGGAGTCTCAAGCACTGGATTCCTGCTGTAGATTTGCTCAGTGGCCGGCATGACCTCACTAAACGCTGATGAAGCACATATTTCTTCTCAGTCCCCTCATCGTCTTTCTTTACATCTCTTTTTCTCTCTCATTCTCTCTCTTTTCTAGGTCTCAGTTTCTTTCTGCTCTGTCCCTCTGCAGTGTTTTCCTCTTCTTTTACCTGCTTTTCGTTCCCACAGTAAAACGTACTCCTGTGCCAGTTAAAGTCTATGAGCGATTATATTGGTGGTCCTGGTGACATTTGCAATACCGCAAACCATCATAGTCACATTAAAAGTTATGAACAGTGAAAGTTGGGCTGGGTGTGGTATTACTTCATGATCTAGTTTATAGGAGCTGAAAATAATTTTCATAGGAATCTTTATTTAGCAGGCCTTAACACTGCATGAGGTCATTTCTAAATGACTTAGCAAAATGTTTTTTTTATGATACGGCGAGTAAATGCGTTAAGATCTTAAGACTGTGGAAGGCTATTACAGCAATAAAACAACTGTTATACTAATCAACTACCACTGATGCCTCTGTCATAACTTTGTCCGCAATAAAAAATGCATGAATATGAATATTGATATCCCAACAAAATTCAGTCTGAACGGAACTGAAGCCAAACAAATTCTGTCCAAACCTGTCTGTATCCCAACAAGATTCCACCTGAACCTGACTGTATCCCAACAAAATTCCATCTGAACCTGACTGTATCCCAACAAAATTCAGTCTGAACGGAACTGAAGCCAAACAAATTCTGTCCAAACCTGTCTGTATCCCAACAAGATTCCACCTGAACCTGACTGTATCCCAACAAAATTCCATCTGAACCTGACTGTATCCCAACAAAATTCCATCTAAACCTGACTGTATCCCAACAAAATTCAGTCTGAACGGAACTGAAGCCAAACAAATTCTGTCCAAACCTGTCTGTATCCCAACAAGATTCCACCTGAACCTGACTGTATCCCAACAAAATTCCATCTGAACCTGACTGTATCCCAACAAAATTCCATCTAAACCTGACTGTATCCCAACAAAATTCCATCTGAACCTGACTGTATCCCAACAAGATTCCACCTGAACCTGACTGTATCCCAACAAAATTCAGTCTGAACGGAACTGAAGCCAAACAAATTCTGTCCAAACCTGTCTGTATCCCAACAAGATTCCACCTGAACCTGACTGTATCCCAACAAAATTCCATCTAAACCTGACTGTATCCCAACAAAATTCAGTCTGAACGGAACTGAAGCCAAACAAATTCTGTCCAAACCTGTCTGTATCCCAACAAGATTCCACCTGAACCTGACTGTATCCCAACAAAATTCCATCTGAACCTGACTGTATCCCAACAAAATTCCATCTAAACCTGACTGTATCCCAACAAAATTCCATCTGAACCTGACTGTATCCCAACAAAATACCATCTAAACCTGACTGTATCCCAACAAAATTCAGTCTAAACGGAACTGAAGCCAAACAAATTCTGTCCAAACCTGACTGTATCCCAACAAAATTCCATCTGAACCTGACTGTATCTCAACAAGATCTGTCCAAAAACAACTGTATCCCAATCAATTCCTATTGATATGGGGGAGCACAACTGAGACCAACTATTTATCTTTAAACAGTGTCGCTAATATTTATATAAAAGGATACAAATAATGAAAAAAACAAATTTCCATTAATTTTTTAAAATGTGTTAGAAGTAATACGTATACAATGTCAAAGTATCAGAACGTACCATTCACTCCCCAGTCTATAAAGTCCATATATGGAAACTTGTAAAAACTTGCAAAACTTGCTTACAGCCCGTTTTGAATGCATTGGTTCGGTGATGTCACAAAAGCCGTCACATTCACATTCACATCCACCCATTTATGTTGATTGATTACAAAGGACAGCCTAATTCTAAGGGATAAAAAAGGTTTGAAAATGGCCTTGTATACATGAATTATGACGGGTAATTAATACCCCACAAACATCATAATTGGACCATAGAGAAAAATATAAATTAGAGTCAAATATGGGATATGGTCTCTGTGATGTAATTTCAGAATCAATTCACTAATTTAATTTAAAGGCGTGTTTTAAGTGGAGCCTGAGCTGCATTTGGCTGTAAGCTTTAACTTCTTGTCTGTCAGTGTTCCAAAGCAAAAGAGATGCTTATGTGTGTTCATTCCAAGGACATTCTGTAAAGCCAGGTGTTTACATTTGTGGCTTGATGAGATTAGAGGTTTTCCTCTGGCAATGCTTTTTGATATGGAAGTCCAAGCTCTAAAACTGTTTTCATCCTCGCAGAATTGTTTCTCTTCGAACACTTTTACCTTGATTTACAGTTGCATTCCCTCTATGTATTGAATATTATTTAAGATGACAAATATATTTTTGTTTGAGCTGCTTTCTGTCAACATTCTGTCATGTTTATTCAGAGAGTTTGATGGTTCACAGAGCTACAGTTCATCACCAAAGTTCTGTCTGAACCCAGCAGTGGCCTTACTGTGTCCTAAAATACTTCTGTCTGAGCCTTACTATAGGCAGACTGTATCCCAGCAAGATTCCCATGGAAGCTGACTGTATGCCAACATTTTTTTTTTCCAAACACAACAATATCTCAACAGAATTCTGTCTAAATGCAACGGTATCCCAACAAAATTCTATCTGAACCTGACTGTATCCCCAGACGTTTCTGTCCAAATACAGCCGTATCCCAGTAAAATTCTGTCTGAACGGAACTGAAGCCAAACAAATTTTGTCCAAACCTGACTGTATCCCAACAAGATCTGTCCAAATACAGCAGTATCCAAAAAAAAAATGGTCTGAACCTGTCTTCTCTCTGAATACTAATAAAGCCTAACTAAATTGTCTTTCAACTTGACTGAACCCAAAAAACTCTCTCTGAACTTGACTGTATCCCAACAAAACTCTCTTTGAATCCAACTGTATCCCAACAAAATTTCATGCTCGACATCCGGGGGGGCCCAAACATTTTTTACATTGCCAAATTGCAGTGTTTGTGGTGGTCAAGTATAACACAAGTATAAACACTGTCCACTCTATTACACCTACCTTGTTGGTCCGCCTTGTAGATGTAAAGTCAGAGACGATAGCTCATCTGCTGCTGCACAGTTTGTGTTGGTCATCCTTTAGTCCATCATTGGCCACAGGACACTGCCCACAGCACGCTGTTGGCTGGATATTTTTGGTTGGTGGACTATTCTCAGTCCAGCAGTGACACTGAGGTGTTTAAAAACTCCAGCAGCACTGCTGTGTCTGATCCACTCAGACCAGCACAACACACACTAACACACCACCACCACGTCAGTGTTACTGCAGTGCTGAGAAGGATCCACCACCCAAATAGTACCTGCTCTGTGAGGGTCCATGGGGGTCCTGACCACTGAAGAACAGGGTAAAAGGGGGCTAACAAAGTATGCAGAGAAACAGATGGACTACAGTCTGTAACTGTAGAACTACAAAGTGCACCTATATAGTAAGTGGAGCTGATAAAATGGACATTGAGTGTAGAAACAAGGAGGTGGTCATAATGTTATGCCTGATCAGTGTAGTTAAAAATATATATATAACATATTTCTAGTTCTCTCACTGGGTGAAGGTACCTTCTCAGAGAATTCTCATGTGCACAGAAACTCATTTTTGGGCAGTGTTGTTCTGCACCTTCCCCCACACGAGTTTCATGCATATGAGAATTTTATACTCAGTTCTAGAAGTGTTGCTCCATAGACGACCATGAAAAGAAGGACATCTCTGATAGTCTGTTATCTGAATGCTCCGTATCGCTGGCTGATATTTCCTTTGAACATACTTCTTCCCCCCACAGCTGCTGTCCACTCCACCCTTTTGTCCCTCTCTATTTCTGTCCTCTTTGTCACATCTTTCCTCCACCCTTCTCTCTCTATCCTTCCTTTCCTTCACTTTCTGACTGTGAACGAGTGAAATCTCTGTTCACATCCTGCTGCTAGACCCACACAGCCGCTCTCTGATCACCGTCTATCGGATCCTGTGCTGATAAACCATGAGTTCAGTGTGTGGTGCTCTCTGTCACACACTGATCTTGTGTGAGAGAGAGGGGGGGGGGCAAAGAGGAAGAGTGAAAGATGTGTTCATACGTGTTTGTGTTAGTTGAGTATTGTGTTATGACAAAAATGCTGTGTGTGTGTGTGTGTGTGTGTGTGCAGTCTATGTAATACCCTCTGGTAACCTGGAGGTCCAAACATGCTCAATTTTGCAGGTTATCAAGTGAAAACATTTTAAATCCAGTGTAGGTTTAAAGAAGATGAGGAATCACGGTTTATGTCTGGAGAGTCTCTGAAGTCAATCGTCTGTGTGTGTGTGTGTGTGTGTGTGTGTGTGTGTGTGTGTGTCATTCCTCTGTTCTGATGTGGGGCCCGTCTAGAGCGAGATATCTGCAAATTTTCCTTTGACAGTGTTGTTAAAAGTACTATGTACACATGTGAATTCACTCAAAAAATATCTTGGCAGGTGAAAACATCTTATATCTTGTCAATTTAAGCGATATTTCTCTTTTTGAGATTGTTGTAAGGTTACTTAACTTCTTTCTAGACAATACTTACTTATTTTAAGTACACTGTAAAAAGTGGCTCATCAAATCTACCTGAAAAATTACTTCATGTGGTAACAAGTAAATTAACTAGTTTTATTCAATTTAAAAGACTACATTGATTGAAAGGATCGTTCATTTAACGTATTTATTTAAGTTGAATAAAACTAGTTAATTTACTTGTTACCACATGAAGTAATTTTTTTAGGTAGCCACTTTTTACAGTGTATTTTTTCTAGGGAAATATTCCTATTAGTGGATACTTTTTGCTCGTTTCAAGAAATATTGCTCGAAGCAAGATATCTACCAATAGTATAAGACAAAAATGATAAAATGACTTAAAAATGTCTAGAAATAAGTTAAAAGATCTTACAAACATGAATTCCAAAAAGACGCTGGGACAGTATGTGAAAATCATATAAAAATAGAACGCAGTGATTTTAAATCCACCTACATTGTTTATGAACAAGGATGTGTTGAGGCTCGCTATTTTGCCAAAAATGCATCAGCGAATAATCCAACAGTTTAAGGACAACATTTCTCAACTATGAATTCAGAAATTTTTCCCTGGAAGGTGCATAATATTATCAAAAAATTCAGCAAATCTGGGGAAATCTGTGCGTAAAGGGCAAGGCCGAAAACCGTAACTGAGTTCCCATAAACGTCGATCCCTCAGACGGCACTGCATTAAAAACCAGCACGCTTCTGTGATGGATTTCACCACATGGGCTCAGGAATACTTTGACGAACTGCTGTCAATAAACACTTTTTGTTGCTACATAGAAAAATGCAGTATGCAGCCATGTAGCAAGAACATCTCAAGCTCATCTGAAATGGACTGATGCACAATGGACATGTGTATCATGGTGTCATGAGTCAGTCTTGCAGATTGTTTATGGAAATAATGGACGTTGTGTTCTCCAGGTCAAAGAAGCAATGGACCATCCAGATTGTTACCAGCGTAAAGTTAAAAAGCCAGCGTCTGTCATGATATGGGGGTGTATTAGTGTCCATGGCGCCATTAACGCTGAATACATTTTGGAGTTTTTGACATAATTTGGAAATACTTGTTTCCCTTTACATTGTGTGTAAATTTCATGATTAATGGACCAAAAGAAACGACCCAAAATTATTTGGAAAAAAGTCTGGTTCCATTGACTTACATTAAAAGTAAAATACATTCTTTCCTTCTCCTGTAAAGTTACTATTTTGGAGATACAAGGTTTTCTTCCGACAACAACTTCTAGACGATGTTTTTTCAGGGACGTTATTTCACCATGATAACACCAAGCCACGTTCTGCATGTGTTACAGTAGCATGGCTGAATAATCAGAGAGTGCGGGTGCTAGATTGGCCTGCCTGCAGTCCAGACCCGTCTCCCACTGAAAATGCCTGGTGCATTATGAAATGCAAGTTATGTTTTTTGGAACATGCTGATTGCATCATATTTGGAATGAGCTTATATTTACCAAGAAATAAGGTAAAAGATCAAATATGTTTTTGTACTGTTTTAAATTTAATAGAGTCAAATAGAACTTACTTATCACTACTTTTATCATTATTATTAATGTTATTACTATGATTAACATTTTACTATTATTAGTATTCGTAGAACAAACTCAAAAAGACAAATATTAGACATGCCCACTGGATTTAAGTTGGTTTTTCTTGCCAAGATGTAATTTTTTCCAGTGTTACATCCAAGTTTGTTTATGTGCTTAGTCAGTTGTGCCCTAGATGTCTGCACTGACCCAAGATTTCAGACGTGGCCCAACCTGCACAAGGCAAATTCTGACCAAGGTCCAACTCTGACTCAAAAAAATAAATAAATTAGACTGAAACCCAACCAAATCCTCAAATTCAGGTCCAAGAAAAACTGATAAAATGCTCTGCTGTCAAGCTAAAAGTCATTGAAAGTAATTAAATGCCATACAAGTTTTAACATGGGCTGTAACTTTTATTTAACAGTTGCACGTATTCAGTCTAGCTGAGGGTCATGTGAGAAACTGGCCATATTAACCTGCTGTAATGTCTAAGGGTGAATAGCCAGCCAGACTGCTTGTCAGCATTTTATGACCATTTGTCTGTCTGTCCCCTTTTCCCAGCCTAGATCCATCCCAGTAGTGGCACCACCATCCCCTCACAATCCAGCAAACTCCATAAAAATAGCTCTAACCTTGCCCCCCCACCACCCCCACCGCGCCACTGATGTAATATAGGCCAGACTGACTTTCCCACCGCAAAGATCCTTTTCCTGCTTTCTGCTTCTTCCAGACGCACTTACAGAACTCAAATAAACAGTGTACCGAAGGCCTCTGCAGTCCACAAACCCAGCTGAAGCGCCCCCACCAGGCCTGAGGCTGAAGCCGTGAGGCTGTACTGCAAACGATCGCGCTTCACTTCATTCATTCAGACAAACCGGCCATGACCTGATCGCAGTTTACTAGTGTGAGTTATCGTTCTGAAAAGAAGTCAGTAAAGAAAATTCATTGCAGAAACGCCTTGCTTTTTCTAGCAATAGTTAGCATTTTAAATAGAGGTTGATAAAAAAATCACACAGGAATTCCATACATTTCACTTGTGTGAGGTAGCGTTTTAAATAAGGGTCAGTAAAGAAAATTCAAGACAAAGGTACCCTGCCATTTGCTAGCATGAATTAGCATTTTAAATAGGGGTCAGTAAAAAAATCTAACCCTAACCAAACCCTCACCGTCTTTTATTAGCGTGAGTTCGAATTTAAATAGAGGTTAGTGAAGAAAATTCAAGACAAAACTACTTTGCGTTTTGGTAGCATGAGCTAGCTTTTTAAAGAAGGGCCAGTTTGCTAGCATGAACTGGCATTTTTTAATAGGAGTCTGTAAAGAAAATTTAAGACTAAATTACCTTTGCGTGATTTAGCATTTTTAATAAAGGTTAGTAAAAAAAGATCAGGCAGAAATACTTTACCATTTGCTAGCATGATTTGGCATTTTAAATAGTGGTCAGCAAAAAGGATTACCTGACCTTTTGTCAGCTTGAGTTAGAATTTAAATAGAGTTCAGTAAAGAAAATAATAAAAAAAAAACTACTTTACCTTTTTCTAGCATGAATTAGCATTTTTTTAATAAGTAAAGAGAATTCGAGACAGAAATACTTCACCTTTTGCGAGCATAATTTAGGATTTTAGATAAGGGTCCATAAAGAAGGTTCAAGACAAAAGTTCCTTGCCTTTTGCTAGAAAGATCCAGCATTTTAAATAGGAGTCAGTAAAAAAATCATGCCTTGCTTTGGTTAGCATGAGTTATACATATAACAGATACTCAGCCCACTTTGAGATCATAGATCATAAGTAGGTACATGAAAAAAACGCCTGACATTTTATAGATATGCTGAACTGATTAGCTGTCTGTATGATGAATGATAGCAGAAACGTCTGGGCCCGTAAAAGAATCGCCATGCTTAGTGTATAACCAGCGTTCCTTGGCCTGCCTGCCCTCCTGGGGTCTCTGAAATGAATGTAACTTAATTCACTGGCTCACTCGGACCATGCGCTCTTATCTGGCACAGACTCAGTAAAAAGTATAACAGAGAAGGACTGTTTGATGTATTTAGGTCAGGGCTGAAAATATCCTTATGTTCCTGGACATGGGCCTCATTAAAGACATAGGCAAAAGATCATATTGACACAATTTCCTCCTTATTGAAAATGTCTGGTGCATTAGGAAGTGCAAGTTATGTTTTTTGGAAGATGCTGATTGCGTCGTATTTGGAATAAGCTAATATGTACCAAGAAATAAGGTAAAATATCATGTTTTTGTACTTTTTTAATTTAATATAGTCAAATAGAACTCACTAATCACTGCTTTTATCATTATTATTAATGTTATTACTATGATTAACATTTTACTATTATTAGTATTTTTAGAACAAACTCAAAAGGACAAATATTAGACATGTCCACTGGATTTAAGATGGTTTTTCTTGTCAAGATGTAATTTTTTTCCAGTGTTACATCCAAGTTTGTTTATGTACTTAGTCAGTTGTGCCCTAGATGTCTGCACTGACCCAAGATTTCAGACGTGGCCCAACCCGCACAAGGCAAATTCTGACCAAGGTCCAACTCTGACTCAAAAAAATAAATAAATTAGACTGAAACCCAAACAAATCCTCAAATTCAGGCACAAGAAAAACTCATAAAATGCTCTGCTGTCAAGCTAAAAGTCACTGAAAGTAATTAAATGCCATACAAGTTTTAACATGGGCTGTAACTTTTATTTAAGTTACACGTGTTCATATTGACATAATTTCCTTCTTATCTGAAATGCGGTTGATCCTCCAAGACATGTTTGCATCTTTAGTTTTGCACTGGAGCATCGAGGCTAATGTTGCTAACAAGTAACAGAAGCTTATACCCCACCAGTTAGCACTGTGCGTCGTTGCTCTGACCCATCTCCAGTAATCACTGAGTAGCTTTGCTTATAGGGTTTCTGACACTGAGTGCGTTTACATGCACTTAATAATAAAATGCATATTTTATGTGTAGACAAGTATCTGAATTTGATTTTTCACCCAAAAAACTTGTCTAAACTTCAACTTAAACCTGAAAACTTGACCTTAACAGACACTGATCATAAAAAGGAAGCCTTTGGTGCACTTTTGAAATGATGTGTTTGTTTATTTGTTTACCCTGCTGGAGCATTTTTCTGTGGAGGTGGCTTGGACTCCTTCCATCTCTCAGCCGCGCCAGTGTCCACACACTGGTCACTCTGATGTAATCATTGAATAGCTTTGTTTATAGGGTTTCTGACTCTGAGTTTACATGCACTTAATAATCCAATAACTGCAGAAAATCAGATTTTGTCAGTAATCCGATCAACGTGTTGTATGCACTTGAGTAATCAGATAATGGGTAAATGGGTAGAGTCAGGCAGTAATCGGATTTCTGCTTTGCAATCAGCCAATAAACTCACAGAAGAAGTCTTGACGTAAACGTAACGTTAAACTTCGTACCGCTGCTTTTTTTAAATATCGCGCCACTTTACCTGAAAAATGAATTTACATCATCTAGAAGATGAAGAATATTTAAATCCTTTATTTCGTGTTTGGTTTCAGCGATGCTCCAACAGTGTTTTGCTGCGTCTCGCGACATCCACCGTCTGATCTCGCACCTGCACAGACTGAGAAATCCGAAAGAAATCAGAGTCAGAGTTTACATGGACTGAGAAATCTGATTCCTGAGCTAAAATCCAGCTCTCTATCAGATTTCTTAATCTGAATTCTAGATCAGAATATGGTGTTAACATGACCATTTGAATAATCGGATAACTGCAGAAATCTGATTATGATCGGATTATTGAGTGCATGTATACGCACTCAATCTATGACATACTGTAAGAATGGACAAAAAGTATGTATGGATAAAAACAGCATTAGCAACCACCTGGAAGTTTTGCACTTTTGTCCATACTAGTCCAACCAAATATTTCACAGCTAATCGGAATCAGGAATGAGTATACGATTATCTAAATCTGATTTTTCACCCAAAAAACTTGTCTAAACTTCAACTTAAGCCTGAGAACTCGACCTTAACATACACCGGTCGTGCAAAAGAAGCCTTTGGTGCACTTTTGAAATGATGTGTTTGTTTATTTGTTTACTCTGCTGGAGCATTTTTCTGTGGAGGTGGCTTGGACTCCTTCCATCTCTCAGCCGCGCCAGTGTCCACACTCTGGTCACTCTGATGTAATAGTGAAGTGCTCTGTCTTTTCAGTTGCCTTTAGAAGAGCAGGCAGACGCGGTTGTCTGTCCATTAGAACTTGTCTGTACACTGGGTTCGTTGGCTGAAATGAATCAGCAGGAGAATCGCTCTGACACCGGTGCTGCCGTCAAAGACAATTTAGGACCATTGAGTTGTTCTTTCATCATTAAATTAATCGCCAGGCCCCGTATTTAGTCCCAAAGCACACCTAATAAGTTTCTTTCTGTCTTCAGCCATAAATATATTTGTGGAAAGCAGCCTTGGCTAAGCCTCTGCTACAGCGCTGTCTATTGTCTTGGCTGTTGCCTTGGCCGTACCCTAGTGTACTTGGCACAGTGGCCAAAAGTTCAGTTTCAGTCCATCACTGATGGTCAGAATGTCTCGGAGTGCGGTTCTGATGGAGATAACAGAAACAATAGACTCGTTGAAACCTTTCTGGTCTGCTTAGATTTCCATAGCTTCATGATCCTGGCTGGACTTGACATATTTGATCCTATTTTGCAAGACAGTCTGTTGGACCTCCACAAGAGAAATCTTCAAACCAGACAAGCTCAATACTTTTCCATCACTGGAAATTGTTAATGGCTGTTCTTTTTGCTATTATGAGCTGAAGTATGCTTTGATGTAGGCCTAGTTTAAGCATTAAAGCTCATTTAACAGTTTAGGGATATTCTCTGTACGTTTTTTTGCAAACTGTGGTACTTTTTTCTAATCATTTTCAATGTAAGGGATGTGTTTGCACTGTTTTTGTTGTGTGTCTCCTTGTTGCTAAGCAACAGTAGCTTTGTCCAGATCAAAAAAGTAAAGGACCACCTACCAAAGCCTACATTTATCATGGAATGGCGGTGTATTAGTGTCCATGGCATGCCACGTTAGTAAGGCACTGTTAATGCTAACACATTTTGGAGCAATTTGTAGACAATATTTCTTCAATTTTTTTCAATAACTTAATCAGCTGTGCTAGCTAGCTGTTGTTTCAGCATGCAACATGACCTTTTAGTCCAGAACCAACCGGTTCCGAGACAGTCGGGCCATCAGGCTGCTGAACAGCCAGTAGTGCTGGGGTATCGGCCTATAGGCCTGTCACTGCACCTCTGAGTCATCATCATGATGATCTCCATGGACAATCCACACCTCATCCACATCAACAGACCTACTCTGATCTTACTGCACCTTCAATCCAGCAAATCTATACTTAGATATAGATTGACCTCTTTTACATCTTCTATCCATATCTTGTATAATCTGGAAGATTTCTATATCAGTATAGAACTCAGTTATTGATCTACCTCAGACTCACTAACTGCACATACGGAAATGTGTACAACAGTACAGATCATAGTTTTATTTCATAACTTATTACTGTACAACTGTACATTAAAAATAATTCAGCACTAATGTATATTGTGTATATGTGTATATATATAGAGTCGGCTCACTGACGCTGCTCTGAGGCAAGTTTACAAACTGTAAAAACCTTGTTAAGTAATTAACAAAGTTAATTACTTGCTTGTTAATTCTCTTAGTTATTTCTTTTCTTTTCTTGAGTGCCTTGCTCTCCCTTTGCTGCTGTAACGCTGAGAATTTCCCCACTGTGGGACTAATGAAGGGTTATCTTATCTTAGCACCAGAGGCTAACAATGTCTTAGTGAGAATGCTAAACCACCAGCAATTTTAGCTCACTGATGCTGCACTGAGGCAATCTTAGAGAAGAAAGACTCAAATCCGAGCAAGTCAACCTGTGTTTTTGTGTGTGGAGCTTAAGGTACTTTAAATTTATATCCTTGTTAGCACCGGAGGCTAACATTATCTTTGTGAGAATGCTAAACCACCAGCAATTTTAGCTCACTGACGCTGCACTGAGGCAAGTTTGGAGAAGAAAGACTCAAATCTGACCAAGTGGAGTGGAGTGACTGATGCTGGGGTGACATAACGATAAAATCGTATTGATTATCAAAGTTACAGTGGAGCTTAGTTGTGTTTCTCGTCTGCCTCGCCTCATCTGTTCAGTCTGTCACATAGAGACAGCGTGCAGGGTAGTTGGGGAAGAGGCAGAGTTTAGAAGTGAGGCAGCAAAGGCGTGTCTACAGTTTGCATAAGTTTGCAGAGGTTTAGGTAATTTTTAGTCGTTTCTTGAGCGTAACAATTACACATAAAAATATTTAACATGTTTTATGTGCTTTGTTGTGGGACTTTAGAGGTATCTAAATTAAAAAAGTTGCGTAAAATTTCATTTGTTGAAGTTTCTGGGGAGGCCAAATCCGCAGGCCCCACTTTGGGCGCCTTTCCTCTAAATAGTCAAAACTTAAATGTGTACATGTTCCCTTTGTAAAACATGGCAAAAATTCCTTGTTGCAAAGATTCTGAATTACCCCCTTGCATTTATGTATCCTGTGTAAATCAGATTTAGGCTTTATTGACATGTTTTCTTGCGCCGTTAGTGCGACTGCAGTCCTTCCAGTGCAGCTTCAAGCAGCAGCCAAAAGTTTCCAAAAGTGACATTCTGGCTGTAAAATGATGGTTTGTGTGGAACCTTCCCACATGTGGACATGCGAGACCAGAGCCGGTCAGGGCTGTAATTAGATGAGCTAGCGTCAACGCCACGCTGGATGTGGCTTTCATCGGAGTGGGACGAAAGTCCTTTTGCTCCCTCAGCGCAAACCCGAGCAGCCACAGCTACTTTCATCTCTCGCACTCACACTCTTTCCACTTTCTCTTTCCCCTCCGTCCTGTGTAATCAACCAGTTACAGCACCGCCGAGGAACAACAGATCAACACACGGAGCTATACATCAAAAAAGCACTGTTTGGCATGTCATACATACCACATACGTTGTATACGAGTGTTCACACGTGACCGTGACCCTCGCTTCTAGTTGTGTACGTCTGAACCCTCCAAACGGTCTGACGCTGAGGGCTGTGGAAAGAGCGAGGGAAGAATGAAGTGTCATTTTTGTGCTCTTTATTTTTAAAAGGGGAATATTACGAGTCTGTGAGTGACGATAATAGACAGTTCGGGGTTTTACAGAAAAAATACACTCTCACTTCACCTTTTGCTCTGTGCTGAAATTACAGAGGACGCAGAGTCAACATTTCCAGACACGTCCCACTAAAGACACTTCAGAACTAGCTGCTTGTGTGTGCTTGCATGCTTTTGTGCATTTTCATCACCTAAAAGGCCCTGAAGGAAAACAGGACTAACCCACAGGGTTCTGACTTTGTAACATGTTTTTTAGAAAACGTGTCATGATTGAAAGGTGAAAGTTAGGCTTGGAAAATTCGGTTCCACTTTATTTATATAGTTTGGAATAGATTTATGGATGTTCACATTATTAACAAACTGCAACTACAGGTCCTCATCATGATCTTGCCATCTCATTCGAGAACTCTCTGATTGTCCCGTCTGTAGAGGCAAGAAGTCTTGGTGTGGTTCTGGATGGCCAGTTATCGTTCTCGACTCACATTGCGAACCTGACTCGGTCATGCAGGTTTCTCCTGTACAACATCCGGAGGATCCGACCCTTTCTCACTCGAGAGGCCACCCAGGTGCTAGTGCGGTCTCTTGTCATCTCAAGGCTTGACTACTGCAACTCGCTCTTGGCTGGTCTTCCTATGCGGCCTTCAAACCTCTGCAACTGCTCCAGAATGCAGCAGCACGGCTCGTCTTCAATCTCCCAAAGTTCAGCCACGTCACCCCACTGCTGCGCACCCTTCACTGGCGTCCTGTAGCTGCATCAGATTTAAAACCCTTATGCTTGCTTACGAAGCCAAAAATGGACCAGCCCCTCCCTGCCTGATGGCAATGGTCAGATCTCGAACTGTACCTCGAGCCCTTCGAGCTTCGAGCACAGCTCGGCTTGACCCGCCATCCTTCAAGACGCGCGGAAGGCAAGCATCAAGACTGTTCTCTGTGCTGGCACCCAGGTGGTGGAACGAACTCCCACTGGCTGTCCGAACAGCAGCGTCTCTCGCTGTCTTCAAACGCAGACTGAAGACCGTCTCTTTATACAGCACTTAAATGAGCACTGAATTAAGTATTGATTGTAATGTATTGTACAGCACTTATGTATTGTGTTGTATTGTATTGTATAGCACTGCTCTGTGTTTAACTCTGTTCCTTTTTCTCTAGGTGTCAATAATGACTTTCTGATTCTAGCAGTATCTGAGCTCAGGACTGACCTTCTCTCTAACCTATTGATAACTAGCAAAGATATTTTCTCTGGATAGATAAAGCACTTTTTGTAAGTCGCTCTGGATAATAGCGTCTGCTAAATGCTGTAAATGTAAATGTATATGTAACAAACCATCTGGTGATACATTCATTAATTCACAGCCGTTTTTAGGGTTAGGATTAGTACCATTGTGAAGGTCAGGTTTAGGTTTGGAGTTTTAGGTTAAGGTTTCCCTTTGAGATTTCCCCTCACTGGAACTAAGGGGTTCAGTGTTCTCCTGGCATCTGGCGGATTCATCTGTCAGACTGCCAGATGGTGAAGTGTGATCGATCTCTCCAGAGAAAGTTTCCATTGCTCCACAGTCCAACAGTGTTGTGCTTCACAGTGAGCGCTCGGCATTGCAGGTGGTGATCTTAAGCTCGTGTGCAACTACTGGGGTCACCATGGAAACCCAGTCTATAAAGATGACTTATTTTCTCAAAATATTGACTTAGTGACTTGTGCTTCAGCACTCACTGGGCTCTTTTCTGCTTCACTATAACAGCACTTACGGTTGTCCGGGGCACACTAAAAGTCACTGAGCTCTTACGTATCACCAATCCAACGGTCAGTGTCTGTCTGTGGGGACTGCATTGCTGCGTCCTTGATGTTGTGTGTCTGTTAGCAGTGAGTGATGTTGAAGTAATATTAGAAGTGATGTCCACATACTTTTGGCCAAGTAGTGTATGTATGACCTCATGTCCTGACAGTGTATAAAAAGGTGTTGTGGGTGTGTGTGAGTTAGAGAGAGAGAAAGAGAGAGAAAGAGAGAGAGAGAGAAAGAGAGAGACAAAGGATGACTTGTATGAGTAAAAAGCAGCAAGTGTGTATTTACAGAACACTAGTCTTTTTTTTTTAGTTAAACACTAGTTTTCCTGTTGAGGTGATGTAATTTAATATTTTCAGTGGTTTGTTCTCAGCTGTGGTGTGTTTTTGTGTTGTTCATTGCTAGATCCTGCCCCCTCCACAGTCCAGGATAACCCAAACAGCCTGAGGTACAAGTACAACTTCATCGCTGACGTGGTGGAGAAGATTGCTCCTGCTGTAGTTCATATTGAACTATACCGCAAGTAAGAACGTGTGCACTTGTTTTGTACCACTCTGGTGCAGACTTTGTCATGACTGGCTCAACATCAAGACAAATAAAAGGGAAGCACACAGTGAATAAATGAAAAAAGTGATTTTAATAAGAAATAAACTGGTGCAAACATCTCAAGGACAAAAACTGTAGGCCAAAAACATCTCCAAAATAAACAACTAAGAACTGAAGCATATTGCCCAAAAGAACAAAAGAAAACCGGCCCAAAAAAACAAAAAACAAAAGAGAAGCTCCCGCCACTGAAAAGCAGCCCTGGATAAACAAAAGAAAGTTGGAACACAACCTCATATCTCCAAAACGGTAACTTTACAGGAGAAGGAGAGGAAAAAAAAAAACATTGCAATGAAAGTTGATGTAACAGGATTTTTTTCATGTCCACTGCTCCACTCTACTGGACCATTCATCAAGACATTTTGACACAATGCAGAGAGTAACTGGAGCTTTCAAATTATGCAAACTAGCAAAAACAGAGATACAAGTGTAAGGGCCCAGTAGAGGGCGACGGCAGCGAGGTGCCATAAATTCAGGGAACTCCAATTCCCAGAAGCCCTCTGGATGATTAGGCCCAACCTGGCACACCTGTGGACTCCTCTACTTAAGGCTGTGGCAAACAGCAGCCCTTTGTCACACCTTTGTAGAGGGGTGACTGGTATGGTACTTAGCCCAGGTGGGTATTTAAACAAAAAAAAGAAAAGGAAAGGAAAAAGAAAAGAGGGATGGAAAAACAAAAGAGAGAAATCGCCCCAAAACTACTTAAAAGCCAAAAAGAAGGCTTGAACAAGAAACGGCTTCAAGCCCTACAAAAGTGTTCGCTACACAAAGAGCAAACAGGTGAAACATAAAGCTGACCTTCCTCTCAGAATCACAGAGGAAGAGTTTTTTTTTATTTCACTTTTCTCTCTCAGTCTTTGTTTGAGTGCTGCTTTCAGCGTCCCCTTTGTCTGCCTTTTCCCGCCTTTTTTTATTTCCCATTCGCTGAGGTGTTTTTCCTATTTTTACCTGTGCTTCCCGGTAACTCCTTGGACCACCAATCAGCACACTGGTGGTTCAAGTCTGGCTCTGAGCCACCTCAACTCCAATGTGCACAATCACCAAATTCACACTCCATCACCCCAATAAACTCATTTAAGACACTTTCTCATGGGTCCACCTCCCTGCTGTCCCGCAATAACAAGATCTTCTCATGACAGTGATGTTGTGGTTGTGAATAAATATACTAAACATTAAAAAACCTACAAGATATTGTAGTTTATTATTGATAAAATCTGCTTTCAATGGGACAAAACTGAGCTAAAAATAAGACTAATAAATAAAAATAAATAAATGTACCATGAAATCCAATGAATCCTTGACGATGAATAACGGTTGTTCATCTAAGGCAAAAAATTCCATTATTTTATATTTATCCTTTGCACTTTGGCTGTCATTTGGGATTTTTACGTCATGTCTCAAACTGTCCTCTGACAGTGTTGGAGCGCTCGTAGGAACTCTTCCTTTCTGCTTCTGTTGTTGTGCAGTATTCTAGGTATTGAGTGGGATGTTATTTTTAAGTGTAATCAGACCTTTAGTGGAGAAGTTCTTGGGCACTGTACCCTCTCCTGACACGTGGCATGAACAGTGATTTATGAATCACTTGTCTAATGTTCCTCGTAGAAACTGTGAAATAGTTCCACACAACCAGCTTTTTTCCTCACTGTTGATCTGCAGCTGCTCAATCTCTCTCTCTCTCTCTCTCTCTCTCTCTCTCTCTCTCTCTCAGGATGGTGTATTCAAAGCGTGAGATGGCGGTGGCGAGCGGCTCAGGCTTCGTAGTATCTGATGACGGGCTCATAGTGACCAATGCCCACGTGGTGGCCAATAAAAACAGGGTGAAGGTGGAGCTGAAGAACGGCATGTCCTTCGATGCAAAGATCAAAGATGTGGACGAAAAGTCGGACATCGCTCTAATAAAGATTGACTCTCCGGTAAGAGAAACCACCCGGGACACCAAACTACACCACCTACACCCAGTCTTGCATAAAATCAAAACAATTCCATTACCATAAATAGAGATTTGATTCAGTGTAGCCTGTTTGTACGAGCCTCTTTAACCACAAGCAAAAAGGACATAGTTTTTAATAATAGCTAATAATTGAAATAATTACTTTCTTGAAATTTAATAACTCATTATTTTGACACAGTGTCTCAAAAATAGGTCATATGGAGATATTAAGTCAATATTAAAGAAAATAGGTTATTATTTCTACATACTAAGTCAGTATTTCAGAAAAGTTGTTATTTCTCGTCCTTTGTTTGGTGGGAAGAGTCTTTCATAGTTCTGTCTAAAGCCTCTGCGTGAATAAGCTTAAGTGGTGTTTACAGCCGAGCTGCCAGGCGAGAGGATATATTTAACATTGTGTTCAGTTTTGCTCCGTTAGTTAGTTTGCTGTGAGGATAAAGCAGAGAGCAGTGCACAAGAAGAGCAACTGAGAAAAGGACCGTATCTTTGATGGTTTGAGATTGTTCTGAAGAAAATAAAGAAAAGAAGAGACAAACAAAGACAGCAAGAGTTTACTGGGCCCCAGGAAGTGCCCTTTATAGCCTCACTGATGCAAAAGAGTGGTTTCTAAACAGTATCGCTCATGAGAGAGAAAACAGACAGAGGAATATTAGCTCCAACTGAGTTTAGCCACTTAATTAACCTCCTCAGTCAAGAGTGGACACTTTGACCACATTATTTTCTTATGAAAAATTCTCTGCTGCATGCTAGATAAAATAATACATGAATTATGTTTTGGTTTACTGGAAACCTATAAAAAACAGTGTCCAGTATACTGGACATTTGGATTAGGTGCATGAAAAATGAACATATGTATTATCACCAACATACACTATATGGAAAAAGTATCTGGACACCTACACATCACACCTATATACAACAGCATTCTAGGGCCACTGTTAATAAAAAATAAAAATAGTAGACTTTGAGAAAGTCATAATATTTGGAGGATAAAGGGGGCTGCTGTACTGTAGGGGGGGCTAACTGTAGGGGGGCTGCCATAACGCGTTGGGGTCTCGGTTGCTGTCCTGGCGCCGGAGCTCCACTCACTCCTGTCTCTCTGTGGATTATTCTGATCATCATTCTCACTGTCTGTGAAACTTCATGCCCTCTTTGAATGGGGGGAGATGGAGCCCCGATAGCCGTGTAGACGACCCTGCCTGAGATTCTCCTTCAACAGACAGACAGACAGTTTCCTCCGAGTCCGTCTGGCTCTTTTTTCTAGATAAACACAGTTTCCTGCTCAGCCGTTTCAGCCGGTTCTTATACTAATAACAGGCTGGTGCTGATGAGCAGGAGAGACAGGGAGACTGAGTGTTTCTTTATGGGTGAATCGATATGAACGTATAACTCCATCAACTCACCACCCCTCATTTTACATGAGGAGGGGCTGCCTTCCCTTCACAAAGCCTTTGGCCACAATATTCTGACCTTTAATGTCATTCTATGACTTTTTTTCTCAAAATATTACGACTTTTTTCCTGAAATATTACGACTTTTATTCTCAAAGTCTACTATTTTTATTTTTATTAACAGTGGCCCTAAAACGCCGTCTTACCTGCAGGAGCTTTTATGAATCCCATTCTAAATCCATAAGCATTAATATGGAGTTGGTCCCTCCTTTGCAGCTACAACAGCTTACACTCTTCTGGGAAGCTTTCGACAAGATTTTGGAGAGTGTCTGTGTGTACAGCCTCAAAACAAGGGCCTGGCTTAGTATTTAGGACTCAAATACAAAATCAACATTATACTGATGAAGATAATGAGGACACTAGTTTATAAGTCACTTACAGCCTTGGAAGAGACACCTTACACCAAGTTTTGACTGAGTTCTCATTAAATACTCTTTCAACGTGCAGATTCATCTGCTCAGGGAAGGGGTCTCCACAGAGGTCTCCAGATCCCTCATACATTATACGTTATGCAGCTTTAAGATAAACAGACGAATGCTAATCGTCTGTTACCTCAGCTAAAACTACGAGTGTTTGTTTTTCACCTTGTATCTTTTAGCTTTTAGGGTAGATTTAATTAGAAAAATTAAGTTGTGCTTGACATTTATTGGCACTCCCTGCTGAAAAAAAAACAGCATAGACCAGCTTAGAATTCCAGCATAAATTCCATGTCTATGCTGGTCTGGTGCTGGTTTAGTTGGTCAGCCAGTATGGCCATGCTGGTTGACCAGCATACCAGCATCCGAAACACAACATATGCTGGTTTTGCTGGGGACCAGGCCATGCTGCTCCATGCTGGTTTATCTAGCAGGGCTCTCACTGTGGTGCAAAGGTTTGAAACATTACCATGCACATGTTTACATCAGCGACCGACGCCACACTTCCGAGCAATTACACGTTGTGTGGCTAATGGCAAATAGACCAGCATTAGGCTAGTAAAGTGGGTTCTTTAAGCTTACCGACTGCAGACATTGCAGATTCGTACGGAAGTAAAACTTCCGTTTGTCAGATGCTTTTATCCAGAGCGACTTACAATTTGATCGGTTTTTAAACAGGTAGGCAAAGGTAGTGTTAGGAGTCTTGCCCAAGGACTCTAGCGTAGGGTGTTTATGCAGACTGGGATTGAACCCCAGTCTACAACGCAGAAGGCAGAGGTGTTACCCACTACACTATACCAACCACCACAATCACACATTTTGTCTGAAATCAGGCAAATTACACCCCCTGGTAAAACTAATCCAGCTCCAATAGGGCTTAAGTCACATACCAGTATGTACCACAATAATCAGTACCCATTATTTGCTAATTCGAAGTTCACTCTGGATGAGCTTGCTCTAAAGGAAGTTTCCTGCATCTTTTATACAGTGATAGGAAACATTAGTGAAAGCTGAGATTCTACATGCTGCGTTTCACTCGTCGCAGATTTAAAGGAGTTGAAGGGGCCGTCGCAAAATTCTCAGAATGGTTTGGAGTTAATACCAAAGCAGCAAAGCTGAAGAGTTGTGTAGTTCTTAAGCAAAAAGCCTGTTTTCGTCCAAGCATCACTTGTTGTAGATTCCTAATGAACGTGGAGTGTAACTATCCAGAAACATGATTTGAATACAAAGCGACTATTTTAAAGTGGGTCATGTTGTTGAGAAATTCCAGCTTGGCATTGGTGTTTCAGCATTTTTGGCATTCTCTGTACTGTATAATGTTTTGAGAAGATAATCTTGGAAAATGAGGTTTCTGGAGCTTTACTGAAATAGAAACATATCTAACCACATGAATGTGAAACGGTCATTGCTTGCCTTATAAGGTTCCGGTGCTGTAACCGTATCCTTTTCATATTTAGAAACACACACACACACTTCCATGTTGCATTGCTCCATTCAGATATGCAGAATATCTTGCAAAGCCTCCACAGGCCAGTTGAGGCACTTCTTCTGCACATTGAAAGCCGCAGGACATCTCGCTGTCTGAAATGCACATTCCACAGAAAATTCATCTGCATCTAATAGGATTAGAGCACTAATGGGATTTGCTTAAAGCGTTAGTTCGGTTGAAGGAAAAATTAATTGACTCAGTTTTCCCTTCACTCTAAAAGTAGTCAGTCAGCATGTTAGCTGCTTCCTTTTGGATGGGAGCTAGAAAGCTAATGCAGCTAACGAGTAATAGAGCCTTAAACCCATCTCTTGCAAACAGCATGCATAAATACAAACATAAACAAAGGACTGTTATGCACTTAGACACTAGTATGTGCGAAAATATAGGCTGTCAGAAATTGTTGTGCCTTTCAAGTACTTTCGTTTGAATAATCATGAATGGATCATAAATCTACATATTGCTCTCTATTGCTGCATAGTGCTTTGACCCCCGGTGATTGCCACTTGTGGCTATGTTACTGTAATATAATTTGTTGATGGTCTCTAAACAAGGCCGTTATTGTAATCAGGTTTTTCAGGGCATATATATATACACTGATCAGCCATAACATTATGACCACCTCCCTGTTTCTGCGCTCATTGTCCATTTTATCAGCTCCACTTACTATATAGGTGCACTTTGTAGTTCTACAGTTACAGACTGTAGTCCATCTGTTTCTCTGATACTTTGTTAGCCCCCTTTTACCCTGTTCTTCAGTGGTCAGGACCCCCATGAACCCTCACAGAGCAGGTACTGTTTGGGTGGTGGGTCATTCTCAGCACTGCAGTAACACTGACGTGGTGGTGGTGTGTTAGTGTGTGTTGTGCTGGTCTGAGTGGATCAGACACAGCAGTGCTGCTGGAGTTTTAAACACTGTGTCCACTCACTGTCCACTCTATTAGATGCACCTGCGTTGTTGGTCCACCTTGTAGATGTAAAGTCAGAGACGATAGCTCATCTGCTGCTGCACAGTTTGTGTTGAGCGTAGAAACAAGGAGGTGGTCATAATGTTATGGCTGACCGGTGTACGTTAGCCTCACAGCTCCAGTGCAAAACTAAAAAGCCAGGCTCTCTTTATGTTCTGAAGCCGTTATGGAGAGGCAGTAAATCTGAGGCTTTGTGTTTCTGATGGAGTGTTCAGACATGTCTGGCACTGAGTGGGCTCACGCAACAGGACAGGCAGTGGTAAACGTGTGGAGCTGGAGTGCTGTCTGAAGCCCAGCTGCTGAACAGTTTATCCCATCAGGCCCCCTCTAGTAGAGCTGGAACAATACCTTTATCCGTAGCCATGCGCCAGTCTACAGAGCTGCAGGTCTGCAGGACCTCATGCCTGCAGATTTGACAAGTTATGAATGTAATTGTAAGGAATTGGCCTGGATTGAGCTGTTGTAGTCTTTTCATACCAGGTACTTTGCAGGTAGATTAACCACATAATGTCTGCTTGTAAAAAAAAGTCCAACACACTCAGTGTTTTTCAATAATAAAAATCAGAGACTGCTATTTCTTTATTTAAATTCTGGGCCATTTTTTTGGTCCATTTTTGGTAAATTATAATCAAATAATAAATAATAAATAAAATATAATAATAAAGTAAAATATAATGGGCAACAGGCATTTTTAAATTGTCAAAAACTGAAAAACTCCAAAAAATGGAGATAAGAGGTTTTATTCCGACAGCAGCGATATACATTTTACAGTAACATCATATGAAAATAATTTTGTTTATTTGCAACAACATTGGTTTTACAATACTGTGAACCTTTCATTGATTTGTATTTCCTGTCAAAATGAATTAATGTATTTTTTTAGGAGATATTTCTGAGGAGATTAGAAAGGTAAGATGAAACAAAAACACGCAGAGAAAACTGGAATTCCTAACAACCACCTACAAGACCTGGCAGACCACCAAAACTGTCACTGTCAGATAAACAGCATTTAAAGCTTTCATCTTTATTACAGCTTCCATTCTTTTCGGGACACCTGCGGTCAGTTTTTCAAAGAAACCCGCATGGATGTTTTTCACAGCTCCAAAGTTCAGTCTTAGAAGTTGGCTGCATTTTCTGCTCCTCATGATCCAAGCAACATTCAGTGATGTTGAGGCCTGGACTCTCGGGTGGTCAGTATGTTGTTCTTGCCAGTGTTTTTCTTCTTGTCTCTTTCCTTTTCGCAGTAAGAGCTACACATCCTTTCAGACCCATAACGCTGAGTCGTCTTCTCACAGTGGAAGGATGGACAGAAACACCTGTGGATGTTTTCAGATCTGAAGCAGCTTGATTTTCTCCTCTCTCTCAGAGATGAAAGCTTTAAGTGGTCTGACAGGTCTTGTAGGTGCTTGTTAGGAATCCCAATTTTCTCTGCATGTTTTTTATTTCTTACGTTTATATCTTACCTTTCTAATCTCCTCAGAAATATTAATAATCAAATTAAAAATTGATAAATCCAATGGCCATTTTCACAAGAAAATAAAAACAGTGAAGAGTGCACAGTATTGTAAAACCAATGTTGTTGCAAATAAAATTGTTTTCAGATGATGTTAACAAAACCTCGTATCTCCATTTTTGTCGTTTTTCAGTTTTTGACATATTTTGAAAATACCTGTTGCTCTTTACACTGTGTGTAAATTTCACAGTGAATGGGCCGAAAAATGGCACAGAATGACTTGGAAAAACCTCTGGTTCCATTGACTTTCATTAAAAGTGAAGTATGTTTTTTCCTTCTCATGTAAAGTTATTATTTTGGAGATATGAGGTTTTGTTCCAACAGCAGCGATATGTTAAATCATTTGTAGGGAGCTAAAAAAAAAATTTAAATGATCATTCATTGATATATCTTGTTAAATACTCTAAAAACATGCAGCTTTCTTTGTATGAACATATTGAATAATGTGATAAACACTTACACACTGTCATCACAGCTTAAAAACTGGTCTACACCCTGACAGAGAGAGGGGGGGGGGGTGGACTCTGTTGGAACTTGTCTCTGGTTTATGCTTGATTCGTGTTGATGGCTTGCCACTAATTAGTGAAGCATTTGGAGAAAGTGCATAGTGGGCAGATGTGGGGTGGAGGGTTAGAAAGAAAAGATGAGAAGGAAAAACAAGGTCAAGCTGAGTGTATAATGAAGTTAATAATCCTGGGAAGAGTCAGTCACGACATAAACATATGTGTATAGTATATTCAAGTTACTAATAACGGGCCTGTCTCCTGGAAAACATGTGATTTAAAGAGTTGGATGTATTATGTATTCATTGCTAAAGTTTGAAACTGTGCTGTTCACTTCCTGTATGGGAAACTAAACTGTAAAAACAGCCTGTTTTGAAATCAGTCAGAACAGAGATCATTTACATATCTCAGTCCTAAAGGCAACAACAAAAACAACAACAACAACAAAAACCCCTACACATAGACAAGTCGGAAAATGGTCATGTAAAAATATCTATATGATTTTGGCATTTAAACCACAAAAAAATGTCATACTTGAATCACAAGGTAAAAATAAAGTACATGGAAAATGTTAAAAATGGGCCCTTGTTAATATTTATTTTTAATTATAATGTATAGTTTGTATAGATTGATAGACATTCATATCTGCATATGTCCAGATATCCACACATCTCATATATACATCTCCTACACTCCTTTTACATTGGCTGTTTCGATTATTATTCTTTATTCTATATTGTAATTTAACACTTTTTAATGGTCAATATGCTGTCTGGTCTGTTTAGTATGTTACATGTCGTCATACATGTGTGACTCAGGGTCCTATTAATTATTTAAAAGCTGTTAAGTTGCTTAGGAACCCATTTTCATAATTGACATCAAGTATTCCGCCAAGAATGTAGTTCCTTTAGAGTATGGTGTCATTGCTAAGCAACCATGGACCACTGAATGAGGAGAAGAATGTTCGCCCATCGCTGTTCACTGCGGTCATTTAACGATTTTTAAACTTTTTGACATATAAGAGTGAACATAAGACAAGACAGCACTGTTTATTGCAGAAACTTTTGCTTTATAGCACTTTTTGGTCACCAAATTGCCACCGCAAGTCCTATTTAACACCAATCCAACGGTGCCCCTCTTCTCACGCTGGGGCCAAATCTCAAATGGCTCCCTGCTCCCTACATAGTGCACTACATAGGAGTTTAAATACTGGATCCTGCAGCCCAACAGAGCAAAATACAGCTAAAAAATAGTTATTTGGGATTCAGACTCATCCACACTCGACAGATGATGCACTGTTTGGCTGTGGAGGCTAAAATTTCTGAACTATCATAGCTGGAACACTATTTAGGGAGTATAGAGCCGTTTGGGATTCAGCCTGGGTTTGACACAACTACTAAAACAGAGATATTTGAACTGTGTAAGACATTCAAGCGTTTTACAGTGAATCTTAACGTAAGTACTTTAATTCAAGCCTGTGATATTAATGATGGAGTTGTTTAGCATGTTTGCTATCTTTTAGCCTGTTTGCTAGCTGACCAGGCTAATTTTAGTAAACAACATAAGTTTCCAGACTATCAGTTTAATCAAAAAACACGTTCTTACTTTATCAGTACACTCGGTGGTCCCTGTGAGCAGCATGAGAGTCAAAGATTATTGCATTACCAGCACAAGTGTTTATCGTGTCGTGGCGTAGTGATACACAATTCAGTTGTTGTGAGGCGTCATAGGTGTGGGTATATTGTGGATTTTACAATGGCTTCGAATGCAGCTCAGCCAATCAGATTTTAGGAACGGAACTATGTCCAATATGTCAAGAAAAGTCTATTGGTCCATTCACCGTAACATTTTCACACAAGGTCAAAAGCAGCTACTCTGGTCAAATGATGAAGTAAAAAAAATATTAAATGGGGATTTTTTTTTTGTACTGCAATATGTTTCTGCTTTTTTCTTGATCCTGAAAAATGAATCATTTTGTATTTGGGTCTTTCTACAGAAACGTCCTTTTTTGTGTCCCTAGCGTTTACAGATATATTACACTTTAAAATATGTTAGGGTTACAATTTATTTATATTTTTAAATAAAACTAAGTTATTTTAACAATTACACCTTCTTGAGCCTCAATTTTTTAGAATTCCGAGCACCACAGAAGAGCTCGTCCCCACAGTCATGTGTAAAGGCTGAGGCCACATTTTGAAGAAAAAAACACGTTTTTCTGCAGTTTTAACTGCAATAATCTATACATGACTATGAAATATATGATTTAAATGACATAAAGAAAACTAATGCCAAATAAATATTATAAACTATATAATGAGAGTTGTGGTCCCCCGGAGTCGTGTCACTGGTGTTACTGCGTAACAAAAAATCTCTTATTTTGAAATAAAAGTCACACTGATGACATCACTCGACTTCCTTTTACCTGTTTTCTAAAGAACTATGAAGAAAAGCACATGGTGAGACCACTGTGTCTTTCAGTTATCAGAGATTTTCTCATTTAGCTCATGATTTCATATGAAGCTTTTAGCTGAAGTCACTGGTGTGACCGACTTTATTCTGAGGTAACTGTGAAAAAATAGAATACAAATGGATTAAATTCCATATTTTAGTGGATATTCCATGATTGACAACATGTGGTTTGATGCTCTGTAGCAATTATTCTGTAAAATGTATTGTTCATTAAAATGTCTCTGGTGTTCCTTTATTATGTGTAACACCAGTGAGGATCAGTAACACCAGTGACTCCTGTGGAGAGATAGAAAAGTGGACATTTCTGTAGAATGACCCACTTAATGTTTGCCTGGAATTGAAATAAAGAGTGTGACACAGTACTGTAACTGCCACCGAACTGCTTTTATATGATTGATTCTAACGCCTTAGGTTTTAGTGTATTGTTCAAGCCTTCGTGTAATGCAGTATGTCTTCATTTGAAATCCAAGCCTAACCTCAGGCTGTACCCTCAGAGTGCCTATGGGAAAAACCCCTGTGCTTCCCGTGCGGCGCAGCCTAAAGTGGGTCAGTGCTGTAGGAGTTCCCCACACTGCCAGGCCTGTCATCCACTGAGGCACAGAATGGATAGCACATGCTTGGGGGGGCAAACAAGGGGTGGGCAAACTGTCTCTCTCTTTCTCATCCTATTTTTTTATTGCCATAAAGCCATATCAAACCTTTAATGTGTTGTCTGCGCTCTCACTCTCTCTTTATAATGACTGTTCTGTTTCTCTTTCATAGGGTTTCATTGTCACTCATTATTTTTAACTCGCTCACTCCCTAAGTCTCTAATTTGCCCTCGCGCTCTCTCTCTCTCTCTCTCTCTCTCTCTCTCTCTCTCTCTCTCTCTCTGACCCTCTGGGGAGAGCATGATTCTGTCTGCAGCAGCCATGAGATCAGACACAAGAAAGAGGCCGGGGGGGGGATATGCGAATATGAGAATATGCTTAAACATGAAAAATGGATCCATATGCATGTGTAGGTCTAATGAGTTCACTCACAGTCCGATGCTGGAACATACAGCATTGTGCAAAAGTCACATACAAGCTTTATGTATTTAACTTCCAGGCAAAACAGCCAGTAAGTACAACAAACAGGAGTTTGTAAAGCTGTACTTCCAAAAATTATTAAAAGATAGAGACTCATAACTACTGGTAGACCACTGGTAGACCACCAAAACTGTCTTCATCAGACAAACAGCACTCAAAGCTTTCATCTTTGAGGGAAAATCAAGCTCCACTTTTGCTTCAGGCTTCAGTTTCTGTCCATCCGTCTACTGTGAGAAGACGGCTTAGCATATGGGTCTGAAAGGATGTGTAGCTGTACACACTTAAAAATATGGTTCTTTAACAAAGAAAATGAAAACAGCACCAAAAAGGGGTCTCCTATTGTTACAAGCCCGTATCGTAACAATAACAGAACCCTTTTTGGTGCTAGGTAGAACCATATTCAACTCATTCTCCATCAATCTGAAGAACCCTTTCAAGATGCAAAGAACGCTTAAATCATGCAAAGCGTTCGTTGAGTGTTTCTAGTTATATATAGAACCATTTTCGTTAGTAAAGAACCCTTGAAGAACCATCTTTTTTAACTGTGTAGGGAAGAAGCTGCTGGTGTTCTTGGATCATGAGAAGCACAAAATGCAACCAACTTCTTAGACTGAATTTTGGAGTAATATCCCTGCAGGTTTCTTTGAAAAACTGAAAGCAAGTCTCCTGAAAAGAAAGTTTGAACACATTAAATACTGAAAAAAATAGCCTTTTGGCCTTTTCCATCCATCATCTAAACCGCTTATCCTTCTGGGTCGCAGGGGGAGCTGGAGCCTATCCCAGCAGTCATTAGGTGTAAGGCAGGATACACCCTGGACAGGTCGCCAGTCCATCGCAGGGCAGACAAACAGACATACACACACTCACACCTAGGGGCAAGTTTAGCATGTCCAATCAGCCTGACTGCATGTTTTTGGACCGTGGGAGGAAACCGGAGTACCCAGAGGAAACCCACAGAGACACGGGGAGAACAGGCAAACTCCACACAGAAACGACCCTGGTCACCCGGCCGGGAATCGAACCCAGGCCCTTCTTGCTGTGAGGCGACAGCGCTACCCACTGCGTCACCGTGCCGCCCCCTTTTGGCCTTTTATGGTGGGAAATTTAATAAATGAAGGTGGAGTAGTGTAGATAAGGAGAAAAACTGTCCACTTTATTAGAAACACCTACCTTGTTGGTTAACCTTGATGTACAGGTAGAGACTGTAGCTCATCTTTTTCCTGCACAGTTTGTATTAGTCATTCTCTAGCCCTTCATCGGTGGTCCGTTTCTGACCACAGGACTATCAAATTCGCTGAAAATTGATGAAGATTACTTTTTTGGCTTTAAATAGGTATAAAACAACAACGACAACAAGATTGTATCTGTAGTTTTTTGTGATGTTTTTACTACAAATAGAAAGAATAATGTTGGTCTTTTTTGTTGAAAGATTTTTAGAATGACTTTTTTCTGCCGTTTACTTCTGTTCGATTAGGGACTAAATTTGGTGCAGGTGACATCAAATCTGCTGAAGTACCAATCAGAGTTAGCAAAATGTAACATCAGCTACTCGCATTCCTTCCTCCCACATAAAGAGACTGCCCATCCTGTGCGTTCTGATGCTACTGCCTCTTCTGCCTTGATCGGGTGCCACTGCTCGCCGTGCAAACCTCACCCTCACAACCTGACCCCACTGATGCTGACGCTGCTGCATGAACTAAACTAATCAAATTAATCATTTGCTCCACCTGTTTTCCCCGTTTTTGTACTAACAATGTTTAACTATCCGGTGTCGACCAGAGGAGGATGGGTTCCCCTTCTGAGTCTTGGTTCCTCTCAAGGTTTCTTCCTGTTTCTCTTAGGGAGCTTTTCCTTGCCACTGTCGCCACTGGCGACGCTCATGGGGGCTCGGACCCGGATTTCTTTCTGTAATGCTGATTTCCTTGTAAAGCTGGTTTGTGACAACACCTGTTGTAAAAAGCGCTATATAAATAAACTTTACTTACTTACTTACTTACTGCTCTCCTGCTGCTCTGAGTCCCAGACAAAACTCACAGAAAGTGGATTAGTTAAGCTTTTCTAAATTGGTTAACGGTGCTTGTTATGAAGGTTTGTTTAAAAACAACAAAGACACCCGCAGCGCAAGCTTACAATTCAAACACTGGTGCGCCAGTAATGAACCGAAGGCTTGCGGCAGTGTTTACAGAGCAGTGATTAGAGGGCTGGGAAAATATGGCGGAGCTTGACGGTTGAGCATTATAATTTAATCACAGAATCACAGAAAACAAATCAACTGGTGCCCCATCTGATTAAAATCTCTGATGTCTGTCTTCAAAAAATTATTTTCAACATTGAAACTGGACGGAAATGATGAATGTTACTCACCTAGACTGACTTGCTAATGCCAAAATTAGATGAAGCTGAAGTGGCTTCTTTTTCGCCCGTTTCTTGTTCAAATTTTCCGTTCCACTTTAAATGGTGCAGCAGTTACATTCAGGCACCTGATTCTGCTGCACCATTTAAGGGGAGATGGAAAATCTGAATAAGAAGCTGATGAATAAGGAGCCAACTTCGCTTTAGAGAGTCAGAATGCTGGGAGTCGACTTTATAAATATCTATATTTTATACGATTCTTATTTTAATGTTAGAAAAAGATTGTTCAGGACTACAGCCGAATAGCCCAGGCTTATTTACACCAAAAGCCGCTGTTACTTTCAAGACAAAAGAGGCAGGGGCTCGAGCCCCTAAGGCCAACGCCACACCCCCCCATCCTTCCTGTGTCCACTGGTGCTGCTTCTGGACTCAGAACCTGAAGCGGTGCTTGTGTTAATCTTACATCTTACTTGGGGAAAGCAGCTGGCGCTGTGGGGAAATGAATCACTTCCACGTCTCCCCTCAACCCTAATTTAACTGTCCCTGATTTAAATCTTCCATGTCTGCCTATTTCCACACAGTCTTCCACACGGGCCAAAGAAAAGCCGTGGCTGCCCAGTTAGGTTCGGCCATATTGGAGACCATATGGTGGGCTGATGAACCCATTTGCAAACACGCAGTTTCCTCAGATTACCCATGTTCCAGTGGCCCACACTGTGGTTCTAAACTGCTCTCATGTGGTTGCCCGGACGTTGGGTAAAACTGAGTCATATGATATAGGGGGACAATGTAAACCGTCCATGAATATAGGGCAGAAATTAGGATGGTGCGCTGCTACACTCATCCATCAAATGCTTATGGTGCAATTTGGAAACAATTTGTCGGTGAAATCCCCAAAACACGTGTGCGTGCACACACAGGCAGCCACACGCGAGCTGGGTTGCGTTTGGGTCAGGTTTCAACTCGCCTCATCCTCGCGGTTTATCATCTCATAAATTACACACAGATTTCCAGCCTGCATTCCTCTGAGACTGAGGATAGCATAAAGTACCCATAAAGTACCTGAAAGACGTCAAATTACTAGCGTCTGCAAACACGGTGTCATTTTAATCAACCTAAATCAGTCGTGGGTTTGACCCTTTTTACAACAGCCATAAAATGCATTTTTCCACCTGTCTTGGAAGCCCCTCAGTGGGACTAGGAATTTTTTCATTTTACATTGATGGATTTATTTCGTTGGAAGTATGTTTGATTTACACAACTACAAGCGAGTCAAGAGACCCTTATTAGTCCCACAACGGGGAAATTTCACCTCCACATTTAACCCATCCATGCAGTGAAACACCACATACACACTAGTGAACACACACACTAGGGGGCAGTGAGCACAATTGCCCGGAGCAGTGGGCAGCCCTATCCACAGCACCCAGGGA
Organism: Colossoma macropomum; assembly: GCF_904425465.1. Lineage (NCBI taxonomy): Eukaryota > Metazoa > Chordata > Actinopteri > Characiformes > Serrasalmidae > Colossoma > Colossoma macropomum. The sequence continues at coordinate 269,057 of NW_023494803.1, forward strand.
GCAGTTGGGGGTTAGGTGCTCAAGGGCACTTCATTCACGTACTGTCGGCTCAGGGGATTGAACTGGTGACTTTCCAGTCACAGAGCTGGTTCCCGAACCTCCAGCCCACGACTGACCCAGCATTCAAGTCAGCATCTGTAAAAGTGTTGTACGCAGATAAAGAAATCTGCAGTTGCGTCGTCTGTTTTCTCTCGGAAAGGCCGTCTTTGTAGAGAGGTGTGAGTTGGTTTCAAGCGGGGAGTTCCCACCGCTCCCCTTTCACTCCTCATTGCTCCCTTGCAGCTCAACACTGAGAGCCTCTGTTAAAGGGTCATTCTACAGAAACGTCCAGTTTTCTCTCTATCCATAGGTGTCACTGGTGTTACTGGTCCTCATTGGTGTTACACATAATAAAGGAACACCAGAGACATTTTTAATGAAAAAGCATTTTAAAAAATGACTGCTACAGAGCATCAGACCACATGTTGTCAATCATGGAATATCCACTAAAATATGGAATTTAATCCATTTGTATTCTATTTTTTCACAGTTACCTCAGAATAAAGTCGGTCACACCAGTGACTTCAGCTAAAAGCTTCATATGAAATCATGAGCTAAATGAGAAAATCTCTGATAACTGAAAGACACAGTGGACTCACCATGAGCTTTTCTTCATAGATCCTCAGAAAACAGGTAAAAGGAAGTCGAGTGATGTCATCAGTGTGACTTTTATTTCAAAATAAGAGATTTTTTTGTTACACGGTAACACCAGTGACACGACTCCTGGGGACAACAACTTTCATTATATATTTTATAATATTTATTTGGTATTTGTTTTTTTTTTAGTCATTTAATTTATATATTCCATAGTCATGTATAGATTATTGTAGTTAAAATTGCTGAAAAACGTGTTTTTCTTCAAAGTATGACACTCAAGATTTTTCTCCAACTGTTATCTATAGTTTTTGTGATGTTTTTAATGCAAACTGGTAAATTTGAGTTGGCCGGGACTAAATTTGGTGACATCAGATCTGCTAAATTACCAAACAGAGTCAGCTCCTCGCGTTCCTCTCCCTCACATAAAGTGACTGCTCTCCTGCTGCCTAGTCCCAGACAAAACTCAGAGTGAGTTGATTATTTAAGCTTTTCTAAATTTGTTAACAGTGCTTGTTATGAAGGTTTATTACACAGCTGTTTGTAGCATAGCTAGATACTGATTCCCACCTGTTGCAGGATCCTGCTATACACGCGTAACTTCAATTACATGGGTGCGATAGCTAGGAACCCCATTTTAACTTTTTTTAAGTTTGATGGAGCAAAAAAAAAAACACATCAGGTCCAATGTGCTTAGTTTTGATGCAAAAAAAAAAACGTAATATGTTTGCATCGAAGTTGGTGTATAATGGCCATCATAGTAAATAATATAGGTAACACTTTCTATGAATGTCACATTTGTAAGCATCTATAAACACATTCATAACATGTTATAATGCATTCATAAGGCATCAGAAACATGGCTATAAATATTTATAAAAATGCATTACACGTTATAGCCATGCTTATTATGCATTATGAATTGTTAACATAATACATTATAAGTGCTATTCATAACAAATTATAAGAGCTCATAAGTCGTATTTGTCCGCTCTAAGTAAAGTGAAGCGTACTGTACTAAAGCCTCCTCCAGTGTTCAGAGTGAGGCTTCAAGTTGAAGTATTTACTGAAGGATTTACTGAAACACTAAAACATTCACAGTAAAGCACATTACAGGCTTCAAATGTCAGAGTTTAAACTAGAGCTGCCATCAGTGTTTTACCCAATGTGGGAAAGGTAATGTTCACCACCGTTAGCTTGGAGCTAACTTAACACTGCATATCCAATAGAATGCTAGCAGAAATTAGCATCACTGTAGTATAGTATAGTGTAGTGTTACAGAGTGAAGGGTTCTAGTGCTTGACGTTAGAACCAGTGAGGGAAAAAATGACAATAACAGCACTCGACTATCTCGCCTCTCCCTCTCCAGGCCTTCACTCCACAATGACTTCACACTCAGTGTGATGTCAGAGGGGGTTCAGGGGAGGGGCTGATGGGAACTTGGTTTGCTGTGATGTAATGTAGTGTTTAAAGAGAGACGCTGGGTAAGAAAAGCGCATTGTAGCAGTAATTCTGGGCTGGACAGCCAGTTTGGAGCATCTGAATATTCAGGACTGAAGCCCCGAAGATGCAGCTCTAACAGCTCCAGCACTGAGAAATAAAATACTGGAAATCTCAGGGTGTAAATAAACTTTATATTTGTCTTTACTTTACGCTCTCCAAGCTGGGACTGAGTTCTTTGGCACTGACAGTATAACATGTTATTAACACTATTTATGATGCATTATATTAACAATCCATAATGGTATAAATATAATAAACATGGCTATAAAGTGTAATTCAGCATAATTCATTTTATAAATATTTACAACCATGTTTATAATGCCTTATGAATGATATATGAATGTTATAAATGTGTTTATAGATGTTTATAAACGTGACATTCATAGAAAGTGTTATCATATATCTTGATTAATTGAATTCAGCATGTTTTCACTTGTTAAGGTATGATTTTTTGCAGTGACTATAATACGCAGCCTCTTTAGATTGTCTAATTAATCTAATGAGTTTTTCATGCAGTGTGTAATGAAGTAAAATAAGGATAAACCTAGTAATAGTAGTACATTTATTGTTACCTCTGGGTTTCTAGAGGAAAGAAACTTCACCAGATCCTTACTTTAAGAAGGTTATTTGTGGTTTTCAGAGTCACCGTTAAGGCTCAGTAGTGTTGCCATGTGCCTTGAGAGCTGCTGTATTTTGTTACATCACAGTTGCACAGACTGGAATATGTCTTTTTGCTGATTTGGGTCAGATTGTCATGCGTGCTTGATAACGATCGTCTGGAATGCAGGGCTTTACATTTGAGACCCTGTTAGCTGTTAGAAGAAGGTGGACCCAGAAGGAGATAAACTTTGTGTATCCCTTTGTCCTCTCGCCACCCCGTCTGGCTCTCAGTCGAAGCCTTATCTTTGAGATAAAGGTGAATGATGTGCCCAAAAAAAAAAAAACATTTTCACAATACACAATACATAAGGAATGGTCAAAACGCACCAGCAGTACAGCAGTGCGACATTTAAAAGACTGAAAAACTACAAATCCAGTGATTTCTTTAAATGATAGCTGCAGCAGAGTCTAAGACAAATAACTTCTTAGCCATGAAACAACATTTAGTACTGTTTTGCTAAGAAAAGTTGTTGCAGATTTATTTATATATTGTTTAGCCCTGTTTTAACTATTATGCGCAAATAAAAATATATATTCTATATACTTCTATTGTTAAATAGGGTTCTTTGTACTAATTATATGACATATTTATGTACATATATGTATGTGTGTGTGTGTGTGTGTGTGTGTGTGTGTGTGTGTGTGTGTGTGTATGTGGAATTGTATAAATATCAGGACTTTTAAACTAGTTAGGTTAAATAGAGTTAGTGTCAGTATTAATACTCGGTATCAACTGTTGGCCGATTTTTAAGAATCAAGACCCATATGAGAAACTTCCGAACTCTGAAATCTTATCTTTTTAGTCACACAACTATTTCAGCTAGGTCTGAATTTCGGACAATAGCTTTTACAGAACGACAGTTTCTGTGGCAGGCAGCATAACGAGTTCACTATAACTGACATAATGGCATTTATATTTAATCATCTGCAGCTTAAAAAATGCCAGACACTGAAGACATGCTCTCCACCATTCCCTTTTATTACCTACATGTGTTAATGTCGGTGAATACCTGTCCAGTAAAATGCTGCAGCGATGGTGGTGAATAATAATGAGAATACTGAGTTAAACATGTTTATTAGGTGGAATTACATTAACATGTTTGATTAAAGGTGCAGTGTGTAAGATTTTAGTGGCATCAAATGAATCCCCAAATGAATCCCCCTCCCTTTCCAAGCGTATAGTAGAATCTACAATGGTCATGTTTTCGCTTCTTTGATAATGAGGGTTCACCCTCACTTGCTTTTTGTTGTGCTAAATAATAAGTATGACCCTCAATTTGTCAAAATTTGGTCTCTCAAGGTTCTCAGAATATATGGTCAGCCAGCTCTGGCAGTGACCACTGATTCTTCTTCTTTCTGCTTCTTCCAACTGGTGCTATAGCGCCACCGATTTCAAACTGCCGCTTCAATGTAAAAACACAAAAGGCACTCTCTAGAGCCAGTGATTTGGTTTGTCCACTCTGGGCTACTGTACAAACATGGTGCTGCAATATGGCAGCCTCTGTTGGAAGAGAACCCACTGTAGATATGAAGGCTCATTCTAAGCCAACAAAAACACGATTCGTATTTACGGGGATACACTAATGAAAGCATGGTTTTGTATACTGTATTCCATTGCACGCTGCACCTTTAAAGCTTTAGGGAACAGAAACTGAAGCTGGGGAGCAACGCTGCCCCATTAAACAGCACAGGACATTTCTTCTACTTCCATTTAATCACAGCTTAGTTTTGTTTTGACATTTTTTATGTTGGTAACTGTGTAGCTAACTAATTTATATTCTTTGTTATTTTGAATACTTGTTTGTGTTTCAGCTGTGAGCATATGATTGCTTGGTAACAGACATAACAGTTATTTTTAGACCTCTATCAAGTAGTGTAGGATTTCCTATCTTGAGATAAGATCAGATTCTGTATGATTAGATATAATTCCCTAAAAATTATAGGATTTTTGTAAAACGAATTAGGGAAAAATCTTATCTTGACTTGGTACAAAAGTTAGGAGTTTCTGTAATACGGCCCCAGCGATCGGCGTCAGTATCAGACGTGAAAAAGTGGTATCGGTCCATTCCTGTTTGCCTGTGTTGGAAATTTTAGATGTATGGTATTTTATGTGTCCCCGGGTGATGAGGTATTTCCAGAATGCGCTGTCATAAACACAGACACCTGGGTCACGTAGGCTTTTACAGGCCAACTGGCTGATGAGGCAAAGGGCAGGTATAGGGCAACAGCATAGCAAAAACACCTCTGCAGTCTTTCCCTCATCTTAGCATTACCTAATCGTCCTGAGCACCCTCTTCATACGCACAGCCCCCCTGGCTTCCATTAAAAGCCATTTTGCAAGTTTGGACCACACCTTCAACATATGGCTGTAGTGTGAGGAGAGGCTGTATGACCGGTGGAGAGAGTTGTGGAGCTGGAGTTCTGCACAGCTTCTGCTTTAAGCCAGAACAGGGTGAAAAACGATGCCTTATGAAGTGACACCATCTTAAATCTAGTCAACATATCAAGTGTTATTTTAAAATTGCTGTAAAAATATAACTTTTTTTTTTTCATGTTTAATATAATTTTATGTTATGAAAGTGTTTTGTTCCATTGGCAGATCACAGCTTTTAGTATTATTTCTCAAAACAAGTAAAACAATCTGGCAGTGGAATAACACACTTTCTCTACATAAAATGACTTAAAACAAGCAGTAATGTCAAGGTCTGATTTGGTTTGTAAGGCTTTATCTTTGTGTGTCACGCTTAGACTCTGATCACTGTATGTGATTTGTAATTTGTAGACACTCCCTAAACTCTCAACAGCTTTGGCAGTCCATACAAATCAACTACAAGTCCTATGCATTTAGAAAGGCAAGTGAGAGCTGATTGTCTTTGTTACAAATAATCATAGTTTACACATATTTGCAGATACAGCTACTAACGAAACTAACTTTATCGTTCACGAGGCTCTTTTCGCATTTTGGAACTTTGGATTTTGTAGCAAGAAACAAGAGTTAATTTATGGCATTATGTAAAACCAGGGTAAACACCTGGTTCAAGTATTTTCTCTTCTATTTTGTGGTCAATAATAAATTCGACACTGGCTCTTTTCGCTAATCATGTTTATATTTTATGCATATACTGTATTATTATGGATTTAGGTTAGAAAGATTGTGTGGTTTAAACAACATATGTATGAAATGTATTGATTTAATTGTGTTTTGTACGGATTTACCAGATGTTTTAGCGAATAGCCCCTCAGTCTCAGTCAGCTGGCCTTAACCCCTCAAAATCCCAGGCTTATTACATGCTAAGGCGTATTATTTAGTAACTACAGGGACTTCAGTGCAAACTGGTTGAGCTATTCTTAGGTTATAGAAGTGTGTATTAAAACTGTAGGCCTGCCGACGGGCCCTGGCCGTTTAATCTGAATCTGATGAGCATGTACTGGAGAAACAAGTACTTCCACAGTGTGGTTACATAAAAAAGAATGTGAAAGAATGATGCGAGTTTGCAAACCCTTTGATAAATTCCAGTCAGAGACGTTGATTTTCTGTCTGACAGCAGCCGTATGATCCTAAACTATTACTCGTTCCTGTAATTTACTAAGGTCGGCTCATATTTTATGGGAATGGGTTTGAAGATCGGAAATGACTAGTGTCAGAGGGGCTTTCTGGGTGATTTTTCCAGGTGGAAAACTTCACACTGATACAACATGGCTGACTAATATGCTACATTGGCACAAAATGGCTTACTGAGCTTGACATTGGCGATTAGGTGGTGTGAAACTGGACTGACCTTTGTGTTTGTACTGTGCTCTCATGCTTTGGCTGTGCCACACAAATATACCAATGCACTAATGTTCCTAATTTTAATCTCTGTTGAGCAGAGCTAATGTAAGCAGAGCTAATGTAAGTGTCAGACTTACGTATGTCAATTTGCTGTTGGCAAGAGAAGCTGTTTAAGTTGCAGCTGTTCTTCTAATGGGAGAAACTGATGGCATTTTTGAAAATCACCTCATTGCATCAAGTAAAAATGTTACAAAATTGGTACATTTCCTGAATGTCACTGGATCCTCTGTAGTTAAAATCTGAGTATTGCTACATACAAGCTAACACTTCGACGCATTTAATAGACTTCATTATACAACAGTTAGTTTCGGCCACACAAGCTGATTGGTTGAGAAGCGTCTCTAACTGTGCTGTTATTTCACCATAACATCACGGTTTTTTTCACAAACACTGCATCACTCCACTGAGACGTCGTTGCTAAGCAACGACTTTGACAGCTGTAGGAGACGCTCAAGACATCTGAACGTTTTTACTTCTTACTTTGCCACAAACAGAAAATGGACACTTTTAAGATCACATTTGACCGACAGCCGATTTGGTCAGACTCTGAAGATGAGACGACACTAAATTCCCAAACTGTCATCACCACTGAGCAGCTTTTCAGTCGGCAGCTGTGACAGAAGAACTGCTAAACAACCTGGAATCAGCCAGAAATGAACCCAACACCATTCGCCAAACTAAACGTGCTGTAAGATGCTTTACAGACTGGCTGGAACAAAACAACATTAATACTGATCTGGCAAAAACTGACAAAACTGAGCTGAACTTGATATTGTGGCAGTTTTATGGCTCAGTCTGATTTGGTCAGACTCTGAAGATCAGACTGCACGTTTGGCGAATGGTGTTGGGTTCATTTCTGGCTGATTCCAGGTTGTTTAGCTGTTCTTCTGTCACAGCTGCCGACTGAAAAGCTTCTCAGTGGTGATGACAGTTGGTGATGACAGGTGGAAGGAACTGCTGACATTAAAACATATATTAAACGCCGCGTTCACGCCCCAGTTTATTAATTTATTACTTTATTTATTTAACTGTTGTATAAAAGCAATAGAACACTCGAGGAGTGTGTTATCGCTATAACATCACATCTTCTCAGTAACTTCACAGTATCTTCTCTAAAGAAGTCAAGTCTCGAGTCTCTGGGATGTGAGTCTGAGTCGAGTCTCTGGGGTGTGAGTCTGTATCAATACCTGAGTCTCTAGGGTGCAAGTCTGAGTCGAGTCTCTGGTGCATCTGTGTTGAATCTCGAGGCGCCAGAGTGAGTCCAAGTCAATTCTCGAGTATCTGAGGTGTGACTCACATTCTTGTCTCGTGCAACTCCGAGTCTCAAGTCAAGTTTGACATGGTTTCAAATAACGAACGTTATAGAAAACCTTGAGTCTAAAGGACAGAACAGAAAGACAGAAGCCCTAAGTAATAAATGCATTGTTTACAGGAAAAAGGCAAGACAACTTGAGATGGTTGGTTAGTTCGTGGTGTATGCAGCAACTATTTGGGTCAGTAACTCTGCTGATCTCCCAGATTAGCCCAGTTGGTTGAGGGGGAAAAAAAAGAAAATTCATAGTTGAAAATTAATCGTTCAAAATTTCTAATAGACCTACGTTTGCAAATAACTGCTTTGAATGAACTCATCATCTGAGTCATCATTCCTCTTTCTCTTGCCCTCTGTGTCTCTCTCTGCCTACCCGCCCATATGTTTATGCTGTTATCGCCGGAGTGGTGGCCACTGGCAGTGATAATGCTATTCCTATTTCACGTCCCAATTGAGTGGAAGAAGAGAAGAGGGAAGAGTGTGTCGGGGGGCTTCTTCTCCCCCTCACCAGTCATCATCACCTTTATCCTTCTCTATTTATAAACCTACTCAGGTTAGCTCAGGTCCGGTTCGCTCAGGGTTCACCACGTGACCCTCCAGATCAGTTTACTGCTCAGGACTGCCAGTTCACTTCCTCTGTCCTAGGGTTACTGTGTCAATGGTCACCATTTTATTGCCTGACGATATTCCACAGTGATATTGAGTAGAGTTTCCCCCCCTTACCTCAAATGTAGTTGATTTAGCCAAGACATGTTTGGTGTCCAAAGTTTCGTTTTTGGCTGGAGCTATGAGGGTAATGTAGCCTGTGCAAATTAAATTGCAAGCCTAAATCATCACTCATTTGCTTTAAACCTTGTCACATTGTTGAGTAATCTCAAATAGACTTGCTTGGAAAACATTAAGAGCAAAATTCAGGCTTCAAGATTGCTTTGCTAATGTGTCTAGCTATGTGTCCTGATCGCAAGAGGATAGTGGACAACTGTCGGCCCACTGATGGCAAAGCTGGCGGTCCAATGGCATTTTGCTCAGCATTTTCTGGGCGGCCAACCGGTGGTTAAGCAGAGTAATGGACAGAAGTCCACTTACCATTGCTCATTCACTCACGGTCCAATTTACTCATTTTTCCTTCCTTCTTAACTTTAGTTATACTTTATAAATGAGTAATAAGTCATTTTAATCTAGCTCAGTGTCAGCAACAACATTTTCTATAAAATCATTTTATATCAGGCCTAGTCATTATTTTTTTTTAGTTTCAGTTGTTTGCAATATTTGTTTAGGTTTATTTTCTAAAATAAAAGTCTGTGTGCATTTGAAATTTGTTTGGGGAGATAAAAAACTAGTTATGCAGGACAGTAATCTGGGTGGTCCGAGGGTGGACCAGCAGTGGCGTACAGTTAGCGGGGTGCCGACCTTATCGAGCCAGCGGACCGATATATGCTTGCTATCTGGGTGTCTAGCTATCTAGCTAACTATTTTTAGCTGTTGTCTATTTTTCACATAACACTGTTATATAGTTTCATAAACCACATAATCAAGTCTATTTTACATCTCAGTGAGGTTTGATTTAAGTGTGTGATGATTTAGGCATACAGTTTGTATTATGCTAATTGGTAGCGTAAAAGCTTCCACCAGCCTAGCCACCAAGCTGTAGTGCAAAACAAAGAAGCAAACTTCAGAAAGCAAATGTGTCTCGGCGGACTGACTACATTTGGGTGAAATCTGTTTAAGTTATGGGGTAAATTTAGTATTTTTGTCTTTACTGGAAAGCCCATTCTGTGAGCTCAGAGAAGAGAGCTAACAAAAGCCTTCAAGCTTTTGTTTTTTAGCCTGTGCTCCTTAGGTGGAGGCAGCTTAGCAAAGCAAATGGTCTGTTTCAGTAGTTACTAGCTTGAATGCATCTGTCATGTGAATAGGCCCTTTAGACAGGCCCATAATTCATGCAGAGATACAGAGGCAAGAATGTAAGTGCCTCTGGTATCCATATCAGTCTCAGTTCCCCTGCCGTCTGTTCACTAACTCTATTTTTACTGTCGGTAAACAAAATGGACACCAGCGCCACGGCTAAACACAGGTTTCTGTTGTCGTGATGCTAATCTGGTAGTTCGCGTGAGCCCTCGGTGCCGGGAGGGGGAAGATTCCGGAAATGATTCTAAGAAGGAATGGAAAAAGCATGTTATGTGTGTGTTCTCTCCAGCATTCAGTTTTCCATCGTGGCAGAAAGGTTGCCTGGCGATAAGGTTTCAGATATGGCCTGAAATTGAAATGCTAACTCCTTTTTAGTGGACATATGATCACACACGATGCTGGAATCAGTCTGTCTGGCCAGGAGGGTAGTTTTAGAACGTTTGGTTCCACTTTCTCATCATATTACTGACCTAGCAGACTTATAATCCCACAATAATATAAAAAAAAATTTATTCTAAGCCACATTTAAAGCTGTTGTAAAACACTTATATACACTTACTGTACTGTGAATCGTCTGGGAACCACCCTTCATTTATTTGATTTCCAGATAAAATGGCCATTTAGTACAATTGATTTATTTTTCAGGACACATTTCTGAGGAAATTAGATATAAGATAGTTCACTTGTATAAGGAACAGGAAAGTCACAGGAAAATAAGTGAAAAAAAAAAGTTTTCAAAAAAAATTTAAAAGCTACAGAGACAATGAGACTCTTAAGAACCATGCTAAACAGGGCAGTTGTGGACTGGAGGTCAGGGAACCAGCTCCCTGGAAGGTTGCTGGTTTGATCCCCTGAGCCGACATTACGTGACTGAGGTACCCTTGAGCACCTAACCCCCAACTGCTCCCCGGGCGCTGTAAATAAGGCTGGTCACCGCTCCAGGCAAGTGTGCTCACTGTCCCCTAGTGTGTGTGTGGTGTTTCACTGCATGGATGGATTAAATGCACAGATGAAATCCCCCCGTTATGAGACTAATAAGGGTCATTTAATCTAATTTAATAATTAGACCTGGTAGACCACCAAAACTGCCCCCATCAGATAAACAGTACTTAAAGAGAAAATCAAGCTGCTTCAGATCTGAAAAAATCCACGGTGTTTCTGTCCATCCTTCCACTGTGAGAAGACTCAAAGCTAGAATCTGAAAGGACATCTAGCTGTCCAGATGCTTTTGTTGAGGAAAGGAAACAGACAAAAAGTTTATTTAAAAATGTTACTTTACATAATTTACGTAATTTTTTTTGTTAAGTATGTTGTCAGCTTTTTTCCTGATGCTGAAACATGAATAACATGCACTTAATAGCCATGTTGACTGGAAATTAAATAAAATGCTGGTCTCTGCACAGTACTGTATGTTTGCACACTTCAGTTGAATTCCAAGTTAATGCATGGTTATTAAAAAAAACATTGTGCTGCTTATGAAATAATTTTGCTTGGCAACCACAGCATACAGATAATTATCTACATATCTTGGTGCTTCTCATTATGTCTAACAACAGCCCTTAACTGTGGTTAAATGACTGTAACACGTGGCCTCTCTTGGCTTCACTGCAGAGCTGTCAGGATTACACAACTGAAACCTTTAGTGCCCAACATGTTCTTAGACTTTGCTGGGTTGAAATACTTGCTGTTCCCACTATCAGGGAATGAAATGAAAGCAGTAATCCCTCAGTAATATGATTTCTCTTTCTGGCATTTTCTGACCCACAGAGCAGACTTCCTGTGCTGATGTTGGGCCGCTCAGCTGACCTCAGACCGGGCGAGTTTGTGGTTGCCATTGGCAGCCCGTTTTCCCTCCAAAACACAGTCACCACAGGGATCGTGAGCACCACCCAGAGAGGTGGCAAAGAGCTGGGCCTGCGGAACTCTGACATGGACTACATTCAGACCGATGCCATCATTAATGTAAGTGTATCGTCATTCATTCACATACACATGCGCGCACACACATTCATGTGTTTTACCTGCCTATGAATACATAACTCTCACATTATTTTGAAAACAATAGCTTGGTGAAAAATCACGTTTCCACAATTTGAGTTTATTTAGTTGTATCGTTTATTATTCTATGCAAATGCTCATCCCTGAAGCTGCATTCCCTGCAGCTTAGCTACGTCTTGCAACTGAGACTTTTAAAACATAAACGTCTCCGTCAGAACAAAACTTAGTATCTCCAAAATGGTAAGTGTACAGTTTCGCTGTCATGAGTATGAAATTTAAGCCGATTATTAATTGTCATATAAATAATTACAAGTAATGAATTAATGATCCTTTCTTGTTCATTGTATATCTATTAACCCCTTTATCTCTTATTCTCCAGGGAATATTTAGTTTTTTCCATCTGAATTTACATGACCAAATTGTAAGGCAAATTATTCAGTAACTGCATGAAATAAATGTAAATTTTTATTTTATTTATTTATTTATTTTTGGAAAATTTCCCCTCAAATGAACAGAAAATGTGTTTTATGATCATAAACGTACTATTATATGCTTACAATTTACTGCTGAAAGCCAAAAGATCTTAGATGCTCTTTGTATTTTTTTTATAAAAATAATGTTTACAGAGCAGATCACTGAAGAGACGCCATCTATTTATAGTTTATAGCCCAGATTTGTGGAAAAATGGGTCGACTTTCAGTAAACAAAACAATTGTGAGTTCAGCTTCTTTTATTATAAGGGTTTAAAATTACATCACCCATCTATTTGACTGGAAAGAAGACAGTTACAGCTCTCATATGACACCCTTTTAAATGTAGCTTATGAAATATGAAAGTTATGAAGAATAAGACGTTTGATGGCGTTTTGGAGCCACCGGTGGTCTCAAGGAGTTGAAAAGGTTAAAATCCCAGGCTTATTACATACTAAGTCTTATTATTGAGTAACCACAGGGATTTCAGTGCAAACTGGTTGAGCAATTCCTAGGTTATAAAAGAAATGGCCTGGCCATGTAAGGGGTTAAACTACTAGCCAAAAGTGGCAAATTGGCTTATTAGCCATCTTACTACCTAACTATGTTTACTAAGTAGGTAACACTGGCAGCACTGTCAGAATGGTACACTTTACTGTTGGGTCTCACACCATCTCAGTTACTCAGAATCATGTGTAGTCAAGCAAAGCTTGTGTTTTTTTCTTGAGAGTGAAAATAAACGTGAAAAAAATCCTAGCGTGCATGCTAAAAGCGTTAGACTTAGCTAATTAACTACTAAATACCAAACATTACTTGAGCTGCCCTTGTTAGACTTTTTTTAGACCTTTTTTTGTTTACATAAGCCCCGCGATCTGTCTCAATGAATGCATAGTCTTGTTACTATTATTGGGAAATCTAATGGAAAATGACGGCTTAAATAATTACGATAATTTCAAGTAACTGTGATTAGGCGATTGTGTTATAATTGTGACAGGCCTATTTATGGTACCATTTCAACTGAACCAGTTCTATCGGTCCATTCATCAAGTTCAAGTTTCAGGTTTATTTGTCATTTGCACAACATGTCAGGACATTCATGCATTAAAATGCTTGTGGTGAGGCTCAGATAATCACTCTACAGAAAGTAAACAAAGTAAAAATAAAAATACAAAGAAAATACTGAAATATATTAAATATAGAGACAGGAGGGAGCTATGTAAGGAGAAAAAAAACCTCTCTGCTATGTACAAATATATTTATATTAAACAAGGGACAGTCTGTGAAGAATATGTACATTTTAAAGTGACTGAAAAAATGATCATGAAGTGTTAATACAAGTTTTCAAATTATCCAAAACAGACAAAATTAGTGATACGAGGTTTTTGCCCGACAGCAACGATTAGTTGGTTTACTTGTCAAAAGGTTTCTGATGTCTTGGTGTACCAGGAGGCCTAGGGAGAAAGTCCACTCTTGCATTCATGTTGCGTACCCTAGACAGGTCGTAGCATGACAGGTGATAATCTTTATTTTTTATTTTTTCTTGCCGAACTATTGCTTTAACACAGCGTTTTGATTGTGTACCTAATATTTAAAATATATACTCCTGTCTGAACTTTCTTATTTTCCCTTCTAACAGTACGGAAACTCAGGAGGGCCGCTGGTTAATCTGGTAAAGATTCCACTGATTTGTTTTCTGCCATTGTTTGTTTTTCATGCACTGATACATCCGTATTGTCTTGAACGTTCATATGAGGTTCTCTTACCTGCAGGACGGTGAGGTGATTGGGATAAACACTCTAAAGGTCACAGCAGGGATCTCCTTCGCCATTCCCTCAGACAAGATCAGGCAGTTCCTCTCCGAGTCCTACGACAGGCAGGCCAGAGGTTGTACCCGCTTCATACTGCTTCACCAGCCAGCATGCAGCTGCATCCCTATCCCAAATAATGCACATTAAAGGAATACTCTAGCATTTTTCAACCTAATGCCTGTCTTCCATAACAGTAGCGTACAGTCAGTTACCACAGATGTTATTTTGATGCGTTTCAAGTTTGTTATACACCGATCAGGCATAACATTATGACCACCTCCTTGGTTGGTGGACTATTCTCAGTCCAGCAGCGACACTGAGGTGTTTAAAAACTCCAGCCGCACTGCTGTGTCTGATCCACTCAGACCAGCGCAACACACACTAACACACCACCACCACGTCAGTGTTACTGCAGTGCTGAGAATGACCCACCACCCAAATAGTACCTGCTCTGTGAGGGTCCATGGGGGTCCTGACCACTGAAGAACAGGGTAAAAGGGGGCTAAGAAAGTATCAGAGAAACAGATGGACTACAGTCTGTAACTGTAGAACCACAAAGTGCACCTATATAGTAAGTGGAGCTGATAAAATGGACAATGAGCGTAGAAACAAGGAGGTGGTCAGAATGTTATGCCTGATCGGTGCATTGTCACATATTTCAAATCTTTATTCGCAGAATTCAGCAAATGCCCTTCGGTTTCTATCATATTGAGTTTAAAGTCAGCTGGTTTTATGTTCCTTTCTAAACACAGTGATATATGTCAAAATTACCGTGTGCGGTAATCGACTGTACAGTAGATAGAGATTTGGTTGTACAGTGCTGCAGTATTCCTTTAACAGTATTATGAGATCAGTGTGGTCTATTTCCTTCTCAGTAAATTGAACTGATTGTTGTTGATCTGGCTTCTTGACAGGTAGAGGAACAGCAAGGAAGAAGTACATTGGTGTTCGAATGATGAGCCTGACCCCTGCGTTAGTATTCAAGCTGTTGAGCTCAGATATGAATGTAAATATAGTTGTGTGCAAATGTTTGGGTGCCCCTGACATGTTTAAGTAAAAATAAATACACATTCTCTATAGGGAGAACACAGTTCTGCACATTTTTTTCCAGTATGTTTGTTCCCTGTAATGTTTTAACGCACTTTCACTTAGAAAATCGACCAAATATGTAATTAGTCTTGGGCATTCAAACGTTTGCAGACATCTGTAATTTGTACCTACTAGTGGCCCCTCTTTAAGAATATATTAATCTTTCCGCAGACTGGCTAAGGAGTTGAAAGCCAAACATGGGGACTTCCCCGATGTCACATCCGGAGCCTATGTCATTGAGGTCATCTCCAAAACCCCAGCTGCAGCGTAAGTTATTAAGTTACTTACTGTTCTTTCTTTTCTTCTTGTTTTTTATTCTGTGGTCAAAAACTTGTAATGCTACTCCTCCTACAGCTTTCGAGCTACAACCACAAAACTTTGCAGGATCGTACAGCCTCTACCCCAAGAGACTACAACCACCTGGGATAGCATAGCAACAGCCTAGCAACACCTTAGCAACCACCTGGGAAAGCATAGCTAGGGCCTAGCAAGACCTTAGTAACCACCTGGGACAGTGTAGCACCTGGAATAGCAAAGTCATGGCATAGCAACACCTTAGCAGGGTGGGAAACCATAGCAACCAACTGGGTTAACATAGCAATGGCCTAGCAACACCTTAACAACTACCTGGGATACCATAGCAATGGCCTAGCAACACCTTAGCAACCACCTGGGAAAGCATAGCTAGGGCCTAGCAAGACCTTAGTAACCACCTGGGACAGTGTAGCACCTGGAATAGCAAAGTCATGGCATAGCAACACCTTAGCAGGGTGGGAAACCATAGCAACCAACTGGGTTAACATAGCAATGTTCTAGCAACGCCATGGCAACCACCTAGGACACCATAGCAATGGTCTGGTAAAACTTTAGCATCCACCTGGGATACCATAGCAATGGCTTAGCAGCACCTTAGCAACCACCTGGGAAAGCATAGCTAGGGCCAAACAAGACCTTAGTAACCACCTGGGACAGTGTAGCACCTGGAGGAACAAAGTGATGGTATAGCAACACCTTAGCAACCACCTGGGAAACCATAGCAGTGTCCTAACAACACCTTAGCAACCATATGAGATGCCATAGCAATGGCCTAGCAACACCTTAACAACCACATGAGATGCCACAGCAATGGTCTGGCAAAACTTTAGCAACCAGCTGAGATACCATAGCAATGGCCTAGCAACACCTTAGCAACTGCCAAGCAGCACCCTAACAACAAGCTGGGATATCATAGAAAACTCACAGTGTCACCATAGCAACTACCCTTAATTACTACATAAATCTAATTAAGGAATCAGAAACAATCAACAATGTTCTCCAGCTGATTGAACTCTTCAGGTGTTATTGTCTTTGTTAAGCCACTATAAAGTTCATTCACAAACTTTTCCTTTCTAGTTAGAACTTCAATTCCCATAATGCCCAACAGGTCAAAAATGACTGTACTGAATCTTGAAAGCGTTCAGATAATTTCAGTAGTTTCCACTGCGTTCCTCTGCCGTCACAGTGGGACAGATATTGTCTTTGGCTCTCTCCAAGTGCACATGTTTCAAATTTATCTGAGACCCCCACCCCTTCATTCCACACCCACCCACATAACCTCATCCTCACAGACCTACATGTTTACTTACCCCCAAAAAATCCTCCACTCAGTATTTTCTGTGACCACAGTTTAGCAGTAGTGTGTGCATGTGTGTGCTATGGTGAGGGCAGCACACTGACCAGGTGCTGATACAGCATTTCACTTTATCCTCAATCTGCTTTCACTTTTCAGGCACTTTCACAGGCACATTTCTTCCAATGGGCTGCAGTGTTTGCTTGTGAAGAAGGTAGTGGCGTAAAGGTGTGGTGGAAATGTGGAAGTGACTGTGGGCTGTGGTCTCAGATAGCATGTGCATAGCATGTGCTTGTTGACAGTACTTACATGAAGAAGCACTTTAACCCTTAGAAACCTACAATTTCGGGAAATATTACAATATCAACTACAATTGCAATTATAAAGTATTTACATGTGACAGTCACACATGCCAGATGTTGTTATTCTCAGGAGACCCTGGGCTGCTCAGATATGCCACTGCTAGAAATTTGATAACTTTATGAATATGGGTCATTTCTGATCAAAAATGTGTCTCGGCCTGCTAAATTTAGTAGTTTTTTAATTATAGAGATCTTGAAAACAAGTGCAGTTGTAGTTATCGTTTCAGAAATTCTTGGTCTGGAGTGTCTGTGAGCTGAAAGTGCAATAATTTTGATGGTGATTCATTCTGTTGGTTATTATGAGTAAAAATAAATAATTAGCATAAGGCGGACATGTTTTTTATTGATTTTCTGTCCTCTTGGATTCAGACTGAGTCCTAAAACTCTGATCCACAGCAAGACAGCTTTTATCAGTGTAAACTGGAAGCCCTTTGTTTATAATATGAAGGCTGAAAGCCGAGATGTAGTATAACAGTAGTGAGTGGGTTGTGGGTGATTTTGGAGCTGGATCTCTGGCTGATGGACGATCACAGGTGGATGAAATCACTCTGGATGGTGGGTCAGAGTCTGATGAGTGATCTGATGTGTGAATCATGTCGCTGTTTTAACCCTTTGTTGGAATATGAAGGCCAAACAGCAGAGCAATAATATCAGAATTTT
This sequence comes from Colossoma macropomum, assembly GCF_904425465.1. Taxonomy (NCBI): domain Eukaryota; kingdom Metazoa; phylum Chordata; class Actinopteri; order Characiformes; family Serrasalmidae; genus Colossoma; species Colossoma macropomum. Next base: position 286,895 of record NW_023494803.1, read on the forward strand.
AGGTAATTTCCGGGCCGAATTACTCACTGATGCTGACGTCACAGCTTGATGACGTCATGGTTGCTAGTTAGTGGCGGGTCTGCTGAATGTCTGGATATGTGGATCATGTTTGTATCGTAAACTATTCTGAAGTTATGAAGGCTAGAAGTGACCTATTGTTTTGTCTCCGGGTCCCAAGGGTTAAAGAGTCCGTATTAAAGAAGACAGTGATTTAAAATAGGCCTTCAGCTCACGTGTTCTTCGCTCCTGTGTCTATTTCAGAGTTTTTGGAGTGTCTACAAATTACTGGAAGTAAAAGTGTTGCTATTATTATTATGATGATGATCATAATGATCATTATCATCATCATAATAATCATATTATTTTTATTTTAATTATTATTATGCAGAATAATTGGTATTGTGCAGCGTAAGGTGTCACATGGTGGTTGCTGTGGTTTTCCATGTGGTTACCAGGGTGTTGTTAAAGCTGCTCTGGTTTCTCAAGTGGTTGTTAAGTTGTTGTAGGTGGTTGCTAGGGAATCCCAGTTGGTTGCTATGGTGTTTCTGGTAGTTGCTAGGTTGTTGCTATGTGGTTGCTATGGTATCCCTTGTGGTTGCTAGGTGGTTTCTATGATATCCCAGGTATTTCAGAGGGTGCTGCTATGGTATCCCTGATGGTTACTAGGGTTGCTATGAGGTTGCTATGGTATCCCAAGTGGTTGCAAGGGTGTTGCTAGGTGGTTGCTAGGGAATCCCAGTTGGTTGCTATGGTGTTTCTGGTGGTTGCTAGGTGGTTGCTATGGTATTCTAGGTGGTTGCTAGGTTGTTACTATGCGGTTTCTATGGTATCCCTTGTGGTTGCTAGGTGGTTGCTGTGATATCCCAGGTATTTCAGAGGGTGCTGCTATGGGATCCCTGATGGTCACTAGGGTTGCTACGAGATGGCTATGGTATCTCAAGTGGCTGCAAGGGTGTTGCTAGGTGGTTGCTATGGAATCCCAGTTGGTTACTGTGTAGTTTCCGGTGGTTGCTAGGATATTGCTAGGTGATTGCTATGGTATTCTAGGTGGTTGAGATGGTTGCTAGGTTGTTGCCGTGTTGTTGCTATAGTATCCCATGTGGTTGCTATGATATTCCAGATGGTTCAGAGGGTGTTGCTAGGCAGTTGCTATGGTATGCCAGATGGTTACTAGGGTTGCCACAAGGTTGCTATGGTATCCCAAGTGGTTGCTAGGTGGTTGCTATGCTATCCCAGGTAGAATATGGAAAAAGCTGAAGCTGAAACTTTGTCAAATAAAGGTAAAGCAAAGGTAAAATGTTTTACCCCAGACTCCTTTTTGATTGAGGCACAATACAGGGCAGCCAATCAGAACAAAGGTAATTTACATATATCAGTCTTAAAGGCACAGTATTAAAAACAGCCTGTTTTTCAATGTCATAAAAACGAATTATGCCTGTTTTTGGTAAATAAATTGAAATGTGGTGGGATATATTTGGTCTGCTTGGCCAGATTCCTGCTCACATTAGTCACTAACACTGGCAACTCCCAGTTCAGCGCAACTTTACGTCATAGATTTGACACATCACACAGATTCAGATGTTGATTCGTCGGACCACACGACACTTTTCCACTTCCTCTCAGTCCATTTTAAATGAGCTGAGGCCCAGAGAAGGTGGCAGCATTTCTGAATCCTGTTTATATTTGGTTTTTTCTTTGCGTTTTAGAGTTTTAACTTGCATTTGTGGATGCAGTGATGAACTGTGTTCACAGTCAGTGGTTTTCAGAAGTGTTCCTGAGCCCATGCAGTGATTTCCACTACAGAATCATGTCTGTTTTTAATGCAGTGCTGTCTGAGGGCCCGAAGATCAAGACCAGCAGATACTGTTTTTTGGCCTTGTACCTTACATACAGAGTCCAGGTGTTTTTTTAGCATTACACAACGTTATCACCTTTTTGTTGCCCCCGTCCCAACTTTTGTGGAACGTGTTGTTGGCATCAAATTCAAAATGGGCATATATATTTTTTTAAAAAAAAAAATTTTCTCAGTTTCAGCATTTGATATGTCATCTTCTTTTCAATGAAATATGGAGTTTAAAGTATTTGCTTTTTTTTAAAGTATTTTTTATTTATATTTTGCTCAGTGTCCCAACTTTTTTGGAAATGAGATTGTGTGTGTGTGTATATATATGTAGTTTATCTATCTATCTATCTATCTATCTATCTATCTATCTATCTCTCTATCTATCTATCTATCTATCTATCTCTCTATCTATCTATCTATCTATCTATCTATCTATCTCTCTCTGTATATATATATATAGCACATATATTGCATGTTTTTAATTTAAGTAAATAATGATATTCATGTTAGTTCCATTGAGATACTTTTTATACATTTGCAATCTCATTAATTCCCCCTTTAACTTCCCAGAAGTGCACACCCATGACTGAAGGTCTAATGTTGCATGTTCCCAGAGTGAGAGCTTTGTGTGTTTAGTGAAAAAAATGTCCACCACAAAGTCGCTTCAAATACACACACTCACACTCATACCCGCCAACCGCAGGCCCTTCCTGCCACACTGATGACTCACACTGTGGAGACTGATGAGCTCCAGCCTTCTTATTCTGAACTAACTGAAATAACTGCCCATCTTTCCATGTGTAAATGCCTCATGTTTGACAGTGTTGTCTCTGTTAGAGTTCTTTCACTGCAGTGTTAAAGCGACAGTTCAGCGAAAGATCTAATTTATACAGTTTTCCTCTTAATCTAAACGCAGCCAAACAGCCACGACAGGTTTACTTCTTTAGTTTTGCACTGGAGCTACAGTGGCTTATAACCACCTTATGTAAGCCATGCAAAGTTGTTAAAGGAGAATTCCATTGATTTGATGTGAAATGATTCACTGTAGGGGGGAGGGGGGGGGGATAAGAGGGACATAGTTAGGTAAACAAATTAACCAAAGGCTCGACTAAACAGGTAAGTTTTTAGCCTAGACTTAAAGATGGAGGCTGAGTCCCGAACACAGACTGGTAGGTTATTCCAAAGCTGGGGGGCTTTGTATGAAAAGGCTCCTCCCCCTGACGTAACTTTTATTTATTCTGGGTACTAATAATGAGCAGCACCTTGTGATCTAAGTGGGCGTGTCGGTTGATAATAGGAAATAAGGTCACTGAGGTACCGAGGATCAAGGCCATTCAAAGCTTTATACGTCAGTAGAAGAAACTTGTACTCAATGGGGAATTTAACTGGCAACCAATGTAAGGTACACAAAATTGGGCTAATGGGGTCAAATTTCCTGGTTACATTGTATATACATTTCATGATGGATGGACCAAAAGAACTGACCCAAAGTGACTTGTAAAGAATTCTGGTTCCATTGACTTACATTAACAGTAAAGTTTTGTGACGGCAAAAATACATTTTTGGGGGACTATTTTGCCTCACAACACCACAAATTGTTCATAAAAGAGTAACTCTGGTTCCAATCACCACCACTCTGAACAATTCTGGTAAGTTTCTCTAGAACAGCATTTCACACCAAGCTACTATGAATGACATATACATATGCAGAAATTTTGAACGTCCCCTTTAAGTAATCCTAAATAGACTTGTTTATGTGGTTTCTGACACTGTATGACACACTGCTATCTATAATCTATAAAAACAAACAGAAATGCAGGCAATATTCCAGGTTCAAATGGCTGTTACTGTGGTTTTAGCTACACAACACATTTTTGTCCATTTTTATAGATACTAGAATGTCAGTGTGAGAAACCACATCAACAGTTAGTTATGTTAATTTGCTATATGCTTGTTACATAATAACTATATATGCCTCATAGCTCCACTGCAAACCTTCAGACACCAAATAAGTCTTAACTGATTGACTATATTTTGGGTAAAGGGAGATTTTTGTAAATTTATGTGATTTCTGTTACTTCAGTCCCTTAAATTTGGGTAACAAGGAAATGTGGGCAGTTTCTCACTTTCATAACTACATAACCTACATAGTAGCTGCGTTCCAAAGCCTAGGTTGCAGCCAAAGTAGTGTGGGTCCTCGGTAGGACTGTCCTATGAAGACTCCTTAGTAGCCTATTGGTCATACAAATGAATCAGTCCTAATGAGGCTGCGTGGTGACGTCACCAGAGCGCCGCGACACTCATAAGGGAACTGGTGAGAGAAAATGGAGCCTGATTGAGTTTGTTTTCATTTCTTCACAGAAATGGAGGAGATGTTTTTATGTAGAACGATAAACTACATATTTACAAATACTTCTCAATAAAATAGGATATATGGACAAATTCTTTAATTATTCAGTGATTTTACACTTTATAAGGTTCCGAAGACGAATTAAAGTACGTGAACAACTTATATTTTATAGCTCTACTCCAACGGCTTTGTTTTCCGGTATTTTTCGTGGTGCTGTTTTTCTTTTTTTCCTTCACGTCGTTCATGTGCAGAGAACCGTGGGTAACCGAAGGCCTGGACATCTGATGCATCCTTGAAATCACTCAGAACGTAGGCCGTATTTCTAGGCTGTATACGAAGCGTCCTTCACTTTGGAACGGCCTGCTATGACGACGCAGCCTAGGCTTTGAAACGCAGCTAATAGTTTCATAGTAGTTGCTGAATAATCCATAAAGGCTAGTGAACAGTTAATACACCTTAAGATTAAGAACTGGAAAATTAGCCTGGCTTTAAGAGGGTAAATAGGAGGATATCTGAACTGTGCTAAAAGGTTAAGTTAGTAGTGTTTTGGCTTTGAGTTCAGCATTTTTGTATGTGCTATTTTTATAGATTGCGCAACTCTGCAGCAACTCAAAAAATACATTGTGTATGACGGTTTGTATTAGCTTTGGAAATGGTCAGGAAAAAAATCTGGGAAATGCACTTATGTTTGATTTGTATTGGAGAAGTTTCAGTCTCCATAATTACACTGGAGTGTCCTTTATCAAAAATAGTGACAGTAATTTTTATTCCTCCGTCCTCCACACACTGCCTCTTTCTTTCTGGGTCTATTTTTTCACTCTTTCTTGTGGTCTTACCCTTTTATTCGCTTTGCTTGGTCTCGTTATATGTATATTTATATATACATATATGCGCCATGACGTGCAATATATGTCAATGTATGTGATATGTGTGTATATTATCACTGAAAGTAAGAAAAACATATGTACATATACTTCTTTATATCTGAAATATATTTGCAATGTTTGTTAATATATGTATTGTCTTGTAAATGTAACGTCTTGTATATGTAATTCCCAGCTAGTAAAAATATACATGTACATATCTCAAATATATGTGCAATATATGCCAGTATATGCATGTCTTTTTTTTAAACTAAGAACATATGTACATATATTTCTTCATAGTTAACATATGTAATATATGTTAATATATGTAATGCCTTAGTGCTGAAATTCCGAACGAGGAAAAATATACATACATAAACTTCTTCGTATCTAAACTACATGTGCAATATAAGTCTTAGCACTGAAATTCCAAGCTAAGAACAAAACATTCACATATTTCTTCATATCTAAAATATATGTGCAATATATGTCTGCCCTCAAAGTCACATATATTCATATATGTGAATACGTTTTCATGTGATCACGTTTTTTTTTTTTTTTCAAATGTGAACATGATTTCAAATGTGATTACTATGGCAAGCCGTTTTAGCTTTTAATCCTTTTTTTCTTAAAATCAGGAATTCAATTTACCCTTGAAAATTTTATTATTTCTAGTAAAAATTTAATTAGAATTAGTAAATTTGTATTTTCTACAAGTAAAAATATTGTACATTTTAATTAAATTTTTACATGTGAAATTTAAGTTATTAATAGTAAAAATCTAATGTTCACAAGTAAAAATTTGTAGTTTGTATTTGCACTAGTAAAAATTTAATTCGTGTTATCAAGAATTACATTTCTACATGTGAAAATAAAATTTTCACTAGTGAAAATGTAATTCTTACTAGTAAAAATGTTTCCCTCATTAATATGAAAGGAGAAATTCATGAATTATAACTAGTAAAATTAAAATTTTGACTAGTAAGAAATTTTTACGTGTAAATTAAATTCCTGATATCAAGAAAAAAAGAATTAAAAGCTACAACAGTCCGCCATAGATTGTTTGTTTTTTTTTAACGTGATGACACGTTTTTAACACGTGAAGTGTGTAAAAGCCACATGTGAAGTTCATGTGATGTTTCTGAATGAGTTTATGTCTTTGCACTGAAATTCCAACCAAGAAAAAACATATGCACATATATTTCTTCATATCTAAAATATATGTGCCATAAATGTTAGTACATGAAATATCTTTGCACCAAATTTCCAAAGTCTGGTAAATATATGTACATATATTTCTTCGCATCTAAAATATATGTTTCATATATGTCAATATATGCGATGCCTTAGCAACAAACTGTTCTCTGTCTTTCTTCCTCTTTGTTTTCTCTCTCTGTCTGTTTCTCTTTCTCTTTTCCAGTGGTGGCCTGAAGGAGCATGATGTCATCATCTCCATCAACAGTCAACAGATCTCCTCGGCAACAGACGTCAGCGCTGCCATCAAAAGAGACGCCGTGTTACGCATGGTCGTTCGCCGTAGCAACGAGGATGTTATCCTCACCATCGTCCCCATGGAAGTTGACCCTTGACCTTGACTGGAGCTGGTGCTCATTCTCCACACCAATGAACTTACTGGGCATGTCCGAGGTCACGCCCACAGGAGTGACTTTGGTCAGTAGCCGAAGGCCTTCTAATGACCGGCGGGGTGAAGGTCCTGCCTTACAGATTGTACAGAGCACATTGATGTAGATCCTTGTTCACATATATTAAGTCTTTTTGTTTTTATTTTAAAAAACTACTGTTTACCAGTTAAAATAAACCATTAAGCATGGTTAGTTCTCAAAGTTGTTGTTTCTTTTAATGAATAAAAATGAACATGGTATTAAACGTTTCTCATCCCATATCCAGCCCAGCAACGTCAGACGAAAAATGTACAGCGATTTCAGAAAGTTGTGTTAGATTTTATACCTTTTTTTTGTAAAATAAAATTGACTTTTTTGCTTTTTGTATTTGAAAAAGAATAAAAGACATTTGATATTTTCGCTCTCAAAGATATCAAAGTATATGATGAGTCTGAAATATTGCACTAATGATTTACTTTACAGCTTTTACCTACACTGTTCCTCCACTCACTGACCACTGTATGAGCTCCGGTTGGCCATGTGTAGCGCTGACACGCGCGTATCAGGCTCAGCTGTGTTGTTCATCACCGCTAGGTTGAGAGTGCTCTGCCACCCAAATACACCGATCAGCCATAACATTATGACCACCTCCTTGTTTCTACGCTCATTGTCCATTTTATCAGCTCCACTTACTATATAGGTGCACTTTGTAGTTCTACAGTTACAGACTGTAGTCCATCTGTTTCTCTGATACTTTGTTAGCCCCCTTTTACCCTGTTCTTCAGTGGTCAGGACCCCCATGGACCCTCACAGAGCAGGTACTATTTGGGTGGTGGATCGTTCTCAGCACTGCAGTAACACTGACGTGGTGGTGTGTTTGTGTGTTGCGCTGGTGCGAGTGGATCAGACAGTTTTTAAACACTGTGTCCACTCTATTAGACACTCCTACCTTGTCAGTCCACCTTGTAGATGTAAAGTCAGAGACGATAGCTCATCTGCTGCTGCACAGTTTGCGTTGGTCATCCTCTAGTCCTTCATCAGTGGTCACAGGACGCTGCCCACAGGATGCTGTTGGCTGGATATTTTTGGTTGGTGGACTATTCTCAGTCCAGCAGTGACACTAAGGTGTTTAAAAACTGTCCGATCACCACTGTAAAGAAATCAGAGTCATTAAGCTTCTCCACCGTGAACCATTTTACTTCAACCCACTCTGAATGACTTTGTTTACATCTCAGTGATTGAATTATGCAGAATCTTTAAGGAAAGGAAGAGCTTAACGTAAAAAAATCACAAATGTTTTATGTGAGTGACCACTAATGAATTTTCTCTCTTTCTCTTGCCAGTGAGTTGAGTTGCTGCAATTAATTGACTGTTTTTATTAAAACACCCAACCAAATTCATATAAAATAACAGCTCACAACTGTGCTGCTTATCTTAAGAGCCAATAATACCCATTATTCACCACATAACAACAATATTGAATATTTTTGGCTCCCCACATCTTTTAACTGTGTAGGTTTTCCATATATTATCAATACTTTTACTTAAGGATGGATTTTTGGTGCTTTTTCCACCTTTGTTCATTATTAACTCCAGCGTTTTTCTCTAATCCTAACACATTTCATGCACTTTCAATAGCATTAAAGTCCTGAATTATACTTAAATACTATGAAATCCTGTGTTTGTCATCTTCTGTCAAAGCATCAAACCTCCATATAACAATCCAAAAACCAGGTAACCTATTCAAGCTCTTAAAAATAAAGCTGTTTGAGAGGGTTATTTGGAGCTATTTCATAGAAGAACTACTTTAGGTTCCTTAAAGAACCTTTCAGCAGATGGTTCTTTATGGACCAGTTTTGTAGGTGCGATTTGTGAGTGTGAAGAACCTTTTTTAAAGCTTAAAGAACCTCCATAGTTGACACACCCTCTACAGGGAACGAACCTAAACGTGGCATTTGACTGCAAATCAGACATATCGGACAAAATAACACAAAAAAACACAAATGTGCAAAACGTTTGCACAGCTCACATTTTATTTTTTAATGTTCCAAAATGTTTAATTCAGCAAATACACAATGTCTATGCATTAAAATGTGCTGAAGTGTGTTCTCCGTAGATGATGTTCTCTTAAAAAGCATGCCATTTGACCAGGGGTGCCCAAACATTTGCACACGACTGTACATCCAAGCCAAAAACCCTTAGAAACCTAAAATTTTGGGGATTTTTTTGGTATTTTTTGGGTCAATTACACTTGCAGTTATAAAGTGTTTACATGTGATGGTCACACATGCCATATGTTGTTATTTTCAGGAGACCCTGGGCTACTCAGATATGCCATTGTATGACATGTAAATGCTAACAGAAATCTGATTTAAACTTTATGAATTTGGGTCATTTCTGATCAAAAATCTACCCAGCGCCTGCTAAATTTAGTATTTTTTTAATTATAGAGATCTTGAAAACAAGTGCAGTTGTAGTTATCTTTTCAGAAATTCTTGGTCTGGAGTGTCTGTGAGCTGAAAGTGCAATAATTTTGATGGTGATTCATTCTGTTGGTTATTATGAGTAAAAATAAACAATTAGAATAAGGCGGACATGTTTTTTTATTGATTGTCTCTCCTCTTGGATTCAGGCTGAGTCCTAAAACTCTGATACACAGCAAGACAGTGTTTATTTTTAATTACAAATTTAGTTGCATATTTAATATCAGATATCTTTAATACTCAAAATCAATGTAAACTGAAACCCCTTTGTTTATAATATGAAGGCTGAAAGCAGAGATGTAGTATAACAGTACCGAGTGGGTTGTGGGTGATTTTGGAGCTGATCTCTGGCTGATGGACGGTCACAGGTGGATGAAATCACTCTGGATGGTGGGTCAGAGTCTGATGAGTGATCTGATGTGTGAATCATGTCGCTGTTTTAACCCTTTGTTGGAATATGAAGGCCAAAGAGCAGAGCAATAATATCAGGAGTTTAGGTGATTTTCCGAGCCAAATTACTCACTGATGCTGACATCACAACTCGACGACATCTGCTGAATGTCCTGATATGTGGATCATTATTGTATCTTAAACCGTTCTGAAGTTATGAAGGCTTGAAGTGACCTACCGTTTTTTAAGGGTTAAGAACTTTTGTTTTTAATAACGTACTTATAAACTGGACCAGACAAACCCTGCTCCAAATTCAAAACAACAGGCCCAGTCCTCCAGGCTTAACTGCAGCCTTTCAGCAGGCCTGTATACAAGTTGAAAGCTAATTTAATATTACTCCACCCAAATAATACGTTTCCATGCTGGCAAATTCCTTTGTTTGTCAATCTAATGCTGTCCAGCAGAAAAAACAACCATTTTTATAACACAAAGTGACAGAAAACCACTGATTCACGCCCAGTGGCAGGCGCAGAAAACATCCTGTGTGTCTGTTTTGAATTTATTTCGTACTTTCTTTTGCAGTGTGTGTGTGTGTGTGTGTGTGGGTGGGTGTGTGTGTGTGAATCTGGTGAACACTTGTTCACTCATCAGCATTACAAGCACACTTGTTGGAATCAGTGAGCACATAAAAGAAAAACATGTGTCCCAGCTGCCCCAATGAAGAACTCTTATAAATAATACATAAAAAATGAGTGTGTTTACTGGCACTTAATAATCTGATAACTGCAGAAAATCAGATTCTGTCAGTAATCCGGTCAACATGTTCACTTGAGTAATCAGATAATAGGGAAACTCCAGGTCTACATGAGTCAGACAGTAATCAGATTTCTGCTGTGTAACCAGCCAATAAACTCACAGAAGAAGACGAGACGTAAACGTAACGTAAAACTCAAACTTCATTGCGCCGCTTTACCTGAAAATATGAACCTACATCATCTAGAACAGAGGTCACTACTAGGCGGAGCGCGAGCCGAGTCCGGACCCAGACCTTGTCCTACGTGGACCTGGACCTTTAACCAATAAACTATGGAGAAATATTTAATTTCGACGGGGTGGTCCTGTTTTAATCAGTGTAACTTTTCTACTCTTTATGGTACCAGTTTAGTAGCCGGAGAGACCCACAGACCAATCGCATGTGTTGTAAATATCACACATGATGCTACTCAGCCAATCAGATCTGTGCATTACGATGAGCACTGAGACTCGAGTGAGTGAGGCACACACAGGGGAGGGACAAGGCGAGACACAGCAGTCAGAGAAGAAAGTGAGTCAGAGGGAAGTTATTTCACATGGCGTGATCTAAAAAGAGAAAACTGGCAATAAATGTTGTTGAAATATGACTGAACTGTACTTTATTTGATTTGATATTCAGTTGTCGACTGTATAAGATGTTGATATACCTACTAGGCTTCTTCAGTAAACAGTATATGGCACTGAATCATAATGCAAGTTAGACGTTATGATGTTCTGGACCTTCGCTTGAGGAAATTTTCTCTAACTGGACCTTATTGAATTTTAATTAAAGACTCCTGATCTTGAAGATGAAGAATATTTAAATCCTTCATTTCTTCAAGAATGTAGTCGGTTTCATTGTCGCTCCAAATGTGATTTGCTGCGTCTTGCGGTGACACTGTTCGCTTATTTTCTGGTACAGCAGTCTATTTCGCACGTGCAGGCTGAGAAATCCGAAAGAAATCAGAGTAAGAGTTTACATGCACTGAGAAATCTGATTACTGAGCTAAAATCCAGCTCTCTTTATCAGATTTCTTAATCGGAATTCTTGATCGGAGTATGGTGTTTACATGATCATTTGAATAATCGGATAACTGCAGAAATCAGATTATGATCAGATTATTGAGTGTATGTAAACACACTCAATAATAAAGTCACCGAATGGCTTCCTTCTGCTAAAGCCTGATTTAAAATTCCAATTTTTCAAACTTTCTGCATAAAACTGCTGTTGAGATGTATTCAACATCATTCGGAGTATTCTGATGTGAAATGCATCATTTTAGAGAATTTTAAGAGAGTCAGATTTCTTTACAGTGGTGGTGATAGGAACCAGGGGTCATGATATCTATAACACAAATATAGCCATTTTATTTATCATCCAAAACCACCAGTGAACCTACACGAGTCTTCTGAGTTTTGTATATGTTGTTGATGATGGTATAATAGTAGCAAATCTGATGAAATACATTTTCTTCTGGAACTATTTGGCCTTATAATGCCCTGGATTACCAAGAATAGATGTAAAAACACATTAGGCCCATCTCTAAACTATGTTAAAACAATGCATTATGCATCAGGCAACATATTCATAATCATTACACTTAATAAAGGGGAGCTTTTAGAGGCATTAATGTCTTCAGACGTCTGGTTCCTATCACCACCACTGTGAACAATTCTGACTGTAGGTTTCTCTATAAAAGAGCATTTAATATCAAACCACTGATTTTATTTGCATTTAATAATAGGATATTTGAAAACCCCTTTAACTTGTAAACTGACCATGAATAATAAGACTAATGAATATTTGTTTTTAAGGTGAAGTCTCACATTTATAAGCTCTTGGAAAATAAAAGATGACATTGAATATATTGTGGAAGAAAGTTCACTAAGAGTGCCTGAGAAGACTGAAGACTCTTTGAGAAGACCAAAGTGCCTCCTACTGGTGAAATAAGACATTGCACTTCTTCCTAACAACTACAATAGACCAACTTCACGCTTCTTTTTCCCTTTTAACAAACCTGTTAATGTGGTCACACATGGAACTAATCAGACAAGTCGGACTGGTTGTAGATTGTTAACTGTAACCACCACAATGGTGGTGTGGTGACTGTGGTGGTCCCTCCTACCAAGCTAGCCTGGTGTCACAGATGCAATCCATTAACTGAAGTTTGGTGATGGAAATAGGGGTCACAATGTGTACAATGCAAATATACTATTTTATTTACTATCCAAAATGACCAGTGAACCTATACAAATCTGAGTTTTTGTAAGTAGTGATGATAATGGGAAAATAGTGGTAAATTATGGTAAATAGATAAAAAAAAGTGGTTAAAAATTCACCTCGTAACTCCCTGCATGTACCTCTCCATCATGAACTGATTAATAAAAATAAATTTTAACCCAAAACTTTGTCTGAAAACTACTACAGAACAATGTCTCGGCCTTCATAAACGCACTGTAATAACTTTCTGTGCAGCTTTTAGAAGCTTTATACATTTCAGACGGTTCCTATCAAAACCTCTTTGCACAATTCTGACTCTGTAAGCATTTCGCATCAGACTACTTTGAATGTCTTTGTTTACATCTCTTTTTTACATATTTGTTTACATCTTTCAGTTGAATCTGTGGTGGAATTTTGGTGGAATTACCCTTCAAAATACTGTTCCCTTCTTTTCTTCTACCTCCATATCCCAGTCTGTCCATCTTGAAATTATTACCATCAAATTTCAGGAATAACAGTAGATTACAAGTGTTCCCCAAAAAATTATTTTTATAAAAAATTACAGAGCATCTAAGATTTTTGGCTTTCATCAGTAAATTGTAAGCATATAGCAACGTGTGTGTGATCATAAAACACATTTGAGGGGAGCTTTTCCAAAAAAACACCAACATTTACATTTATTTCATGCAGTTACTGAATAATTGGCCTTAGGATTTGGGCGCGTAAATTCAGGTGGAAAAGCCGAAATATACCCTGGAGAATAACTGGTTAAGACCTAGAATGTCCTCTTTACAAATTGAGTCTAAAGTGCCCTCAGTATAATATAAACATCAAAAAACCCAAAAATAACTTTAGTTCATTTTTTTATCCATTTGCTTGATCAAACTTCATTACACGTATTGTGCTCTGACCACTCAACAGAAATCGTCCACAGAGAGGTCAGCTGAGGTCACTGCTGCGGTTTCATCTTCAAAGGGAAGGTTTCTTACTTTGAAGTATTCATAGTTCCAGCGGTATTGACAAAAAACCTCTGTGAAAGACTGTTGTAAACACACGACGAGTGCTCAGACTTCCAATGAATGCATGCACAGATGACGGAGATAAAGAAAGTATTTCATCAGATTTTTCATTGTTAGACTGAATTTCACAGCAATGTTTGGCCGCTCATTGTTGTGTAGAAAAGATCTGTAGCTGCTGTAAAGCTTAGAACAAACTGATCTGTAATGCTTTTCACACAGGCCCCAACTCTACTGGAGAGCTCTCTCTAAATCAGACTTTAAAATGCTAGGTAAACAGAACAAAGTACCAACAAACCTTATTGAAGCACCATATCTTTGAGTACCAATGCCTTGTGTCATGACTTCAAGCCCTTGTTTATAATAAATCCATGCATTTGTCATTACAAGTTTCTTTCTCCATCACAATCAAAACTTGAGGATTTTCTTTTTAGCTCATTTTCTTTTTATAATGTGTTACTTCACCTCCTATTAAAGGGGAGTTCCACAGATTTTTCAAAATGTCCCCGTAATTCATTGGTTGAGATGTAAACACAGTCATTCAGACTGATTTGGTGTCAAATTTATCACTGTAGAGAAACTCTTACCAACTCTGATATCTTTACAGTGGTGGTGATAGGAACCGGGGGTCGCAATGTGTGCAACTCAAATACACCCATTTAATTTACTATCCAAAACCACCAATGAACCTACATAAGGTCTTTTTGCCTTATAACGACCAGCATATACACGCACACACACATCTTCCAAGCCGCTTATCCTTCTGGGTCGCAGGGGGAGCTGGAGCCTATCCCAGCAGTCATTAGGTGGAAGGCAGGATACACCCTGGACAGGTCACCAGCATATATTTATTTGAAAAAAGTACAAAGACAACATATCAGATGCTAAAACTGAGAAATTTGATTGTTTTTTGAAACTATATGCCCAATTTGAATTTGAAACCATTTCAAAAAATCGGTGGAAATTCCCCTCTAAAATATACGTGTTGCACAGATATGTTTGTATATGTTGATATATGATTAAAATATCTGTCCCATATTTTTAAAAATGGCCAATTTTGAATAAGCTGGCATATAGCTATGTCACGTATATGCCCAGATGTGACTCATACACGCCGGCTATATGGGAAATCCATACATGCTAATATATTTCATATATTTGAAATCCATACATTGCTGTCTATCAGATTTCCATATACGCTTTAACCATCATAGATTTACACACACATATATATATATATATATATATATAAACTCAGAAGACTCGTGTAGGTTCACTGGTGGTTTCGGATAATAAACAAAATGTCTATATTTGTGTTGTAGTCATGGCGACACCTGGTTCCTATCACCACCACTATAAAGAAATCTGAGTCTGTAGTTTTCTCTAAAATGAACCATTTCACATCAAACCACTCTGAATGACTTTGTTTACTTGGCAACGACGGAATTATGCAAAAAATCGGTGGAAATTCCCCTCTAAAATATATGTGTTGCACAGATATGTTTGTATATGTTGATATATGACTAAAATATCTGTCCCATATTTGTAAAAAATGGCCAATTTTGAATAAGCTGGGATATAGCTATGTCATGTATATGCCCAGATGTGACAAACACAGGCTGGATATACGGGAAATTCATACATGCTAATGTATGTCATATATTTGAAATCCATGCATTGCCATCTATCAGACTTTCAAATAGGATACTGTACCCAAATATTTGTTTATATACTTTTTTCCCAGAGGATTATATATGTAAACTCAGATCTATGTATATTACATTTCCTGTCCCCCCAAAGGCCGAGGAAGTTCACTTCAAAATAGTGAGTGGAATATATCCACCTGAGGAATTTCTGAGACAATTTGGATAAAAATGTTTGTGCTTTCTGTAAAGAAGATATTGAAACAACTGAGCATTTATTTGTTTCCTGTAAGGGCTCGAACACATTTTGGGATGATTTACATTATCGGTTATACCCAAAGATTGTGGGTTTGAGTGCATTTTACAAATGCATGTATTACACATGGAATGATTTTCCGAGACGCAGATTCTGAAATGGTTGTAAATGTTATTTATTGTTAGGAAAGTTTTTCATGCACAAAGTAAGGTACATGAAAACAACACCATCTTTTTTATGTTTTTTGTAAGGAGCTCATGCACTATTCTGGCACCTTAGAGTGCATGAAAAAGAAAAATGTTACTAAAAAGAAAAAAGTTACTAAAATTAATTTATGAAAATGTTTTGAAAGACACCAGGGAGTAATTGTCTCTCCCCTAACACCCCACCCCCCCTTCTTTTATTTATTTATTTATTTAAGTATGGTTACTTAAATTTACTGACCGCTTCAGTTTGTGTTAAGTAAATAAGTGTACACTGCATTGCCATTACTGTTTGTACATTGATTGCATTAAAAAAAAATTCATATATTTGAAATCCCGCTTACGGAGCCCTGCTGGTGACATCCTGTATAAATAAAACGCGTGGGAATGGGATCTTAATGCGTGGCCATGACTTAGTAAGGCGCGGGAATGAGATAATGAAGTCGTGGCCACGACTTAGTAAGGCGCGGGAATGAGATGATGAAGTCTCGTTCCCACGCCTTACTAAGTCGTGGCCACACATTATTTTTATTTATATAGGATGTCACCAGCGGGGCTCTGTACTAGAGATGAGATGATTAAGTTGTGGCGGCTTAGTAAAGTGTGGGAATGAGATGATTAAGTCGTGGCCACGGCTTAGTAAAGCATGGGAATGAGATGATTAAGTCGTGGCCACGACTTAGTAAGCCGTGATCTCGTTCCCACGCCTTACTAAGTCGTGGCCACACATTATTTTTATTTATATAGGATGTCACCAGCAGGGCTCTGTACTAGAGATGAGATGATTAAGTCGTGGCGGCTTAGTAAAGTGTGGGAATGAGATGATTAAGTCGTGGCCACGGCTTAGTAAAGCGTGGGAACGAGATCCTAATGCGTGGCCACGACTTAGTAAGCCGTGATCTCGTTCCCACGCATTAATAAGGCGTGGCCACGCATTATTTTTATTTATACAGGATGTCACCAGGGGGGCTCCGTAGGGGGAGATCCATACATTGCCGTCTATCAGGTTTCCGTATGCGCTGTAACCAATAGCGCGTCCTCTTACTGCCTCTCCGCTCACTCAGCCTGTCGGGGAACCCGCTGTCGAAGCGCTCACCTGATTGGACAGTTCCGTGCGCGTCAGTCCTGGCAGACGGGAGGAGAGTGGAAGAGGAGGGGTGGTTTTAATGGCGCATCACAGTCGGACTGATCCACCTTGCAATAAATAAATTATAACCTCGCGTTGATAATTGGTAAATTTACCGATTTTACTGAGTGACCCGGCGCGTCGTCTGTTCTTTTGTGCGCTTACCCGGCAACCAACCGATCGGCTCGTCCGCTTGGAGCACTGAGCCAGGAGGCCTAGCCGGGAGTTAGCTTACCCGCTTCGGCTAGCAGGAGGGGGAAGAGGCGGTCGGAGCGAAGTGCAGAGAGGTGAGTAGACTGGCCTTTTAAATCTCGCAGACCCAGCGTCCAGGAATTTCAAGAGCTGGACCGTCTACGGGACCTGTTCGGGTGCAGTTGGGAGACTTTTCCGCCGTCAGTTCGGCTCCTTTAGCGCGTCGAGGCGCGGCGGTTTGTCTGTGTAAACATGACGACGGGGAGGTAAACAGCGGTTAGCCAGCCGGCTAAGCTAAGCTAGTTTAGCCGAGTCACAACTGTCATTGTCAGACTTCGCCAGCAAAACACCGAGATTCTGATCATAATAATGGAAACTCAGACACTCATGAAGTCAGAAATGTGTCGTGCCCCCATGGCGGTTTCCCCGGCTGCTGCTTTATTCACTTTTGTTAGCCGCTTATGTAAATAAAGCAGATAAGTAAGTGGTGTAAGCTGTAAGCTAGCTTAGCTAGGCCCATTTGTCGATTCATCTGTTCTCCCCCCGCTGCTGTTTTAGCTGTTTTAACGCATCTGTTAGTTGGACAAATGTTTAGCGCATAGTTTCAGCTGCTTCTCGTAACTGTGGGGGTCGTGGAGGACCAGCTTTGGCTCCACAGTGCTGGGAAGAGGCTAAGTATTCAGTGAGGGCTGAATACTGACAGTCCATTGCAGTACAGTAAAGGGGAATTGCACTGATTTGTCAATTTCTGCGTGGTTGAGGTGTGAATAAAGTCGTACGTAGTGGTTCGGTGTGAAATGATTCCTTTGTTGAGAAACTAGCCGACTGTTTCTTTACAGTGGTGGTGATGGGAATCAGCTGTCCTGATGTCTACAAAACAGATATAGCCAGTTTATTTACTATCCAAAACCACCAGTGAACCTTCATGTGTCTTCTGAGATTTTAGTTGTGTTGTTGATGATGGTAAAATAGTGGTCAGTCTGACAAGTTGTGGGCTGTTGTGCCTCAGCGCAGCCTTTTTGTGTCCTTCCACCTTGAATGGAATGAAATCACCTAATTAAAATACTTTTAGACCAAAAACTTTATCACAGAACTACTGTAAAGCAATGTCTCAGACATCAGACTGGGTGTTCATAAGCGTTTCATGTAGTAACTTTCTCTAAAATCCTCAGATGTCTGGTTCCTATCAGCACTGTGACCAATTCTGACTTGGTAGGTTTCTCTAGAACGAAGCGTTCCACACCAAACCACTCTGAAGGACTTTGTAGACATGTTAACCATTCAATTATGGAGGAAATTTGAAAAAATTGGTGGAGTTTCCCTTTAGCAAGTGGTTTAGAGTACATTTAGAATGCATTTAAAGTATTGGGGGGGGGGGCACTGTTCACTGTGTTTACTCATTGACAGCTTTCTTCATGCACTTCTTCTGTTCATGCATGTTATGGAAATTTCGCAAATAATTGGAATGAAGATTCAAAATTCTCCTTCTTTCCCCCTCTTTTCGTCTGTTTCCACCCCCCCCCCGTCTGTCTCGTGAACTAACCAAAAGACCCTCAACCTATACACTCATCTTTTGTGCTTTGTGGGTTGTCACAAGCCTCCTAAATGCAATTGTGTTAAAACTGTGTATAATGTAGTGTTTTTTGACCCTGGAACACAACTGACCTCTGTGATGTACTCTTGCTATGTCCAGCGGATTTCCAGTCCTGTTAGTTTTGAGAACTGAAAAGTCCATTAGCACAAACTAAACTATAGAAGCAAAGAGGTTAAAGAAGTCTATGAGCTAAGAAAACTCACCATAACGTTGTTCTGTAACGTTGTTTAGGATTCGCCGTGATGTTAAAACGAGTGCCAACAAATACGGTAATGGTGGTTCACCACAGAGCTGGCATAAGTCCGCCTGTTATTAGTTTGGACATTGTTTTAAATTTGGTCCTGCACAGAGTTAAATCCACCACTTTTTCAGCAGATGCTCAAGATGGCATCTAAAAAACACTTTCCTTAGTACTTTAAACATTCTGACCACTGGTTTTTGAGAGCTTTGTCCGAGTTTTTCCTTCACTTCACAGAGGAAGTAACACTTAGAAACGGTTAGCACTTAGACATGTCAGTCACTGAGTGCATTTACATGCACGTAACAGTCTGATGACTGCAGAAAATCAGATTTTGTCAGTAATCCGATCGACGCGTTTATATGCACTTGAGTAATCAGACAATAATAAAACTCTGGGTCTGCATGAGTCAGACAGTAATCAGATTTCTGCTTTGCAAACAACCAATAAACTCACAGATTAAGACTTGATATAATGTAAACTCCAACTTTTTGAAACATCGCGCCGCTTTACCTGAAAATATGAACAAACATCATCTAGAAGATGAAGAATATTTAAATCCTTTATTTCATGTTTGGTTTCAGCGCCGCTGAAAGTGTTTTGCTGCGTCTCGTGGCGACGCTGCTCGCTTATTGCCGGTAACGCTGTCTGTTTTCACATATGCAGACTGAGAAATCTGAAAGAAATCAGAGTAAGAGTTTACAGCACTGAGAAATCTGATTACTGAGTTAAAATCCAGCCTCTTTATCGGATTCCTTAATCGGATTTCTAGATCGGAGTATGGTGTTTACATGACCATTTGAATAATCGGATAACTGCAGAAATCCGATTATCATCGGATTATTGAGTGCATGTATACACACTTATTGTTTTGCAAATGGTCAATTATGCACTGTTTTTTTCAGGAAAAGTGGGACAGTGCTTTAGACCTATAATAAACGCAACGTCATACACCGATCAGGCATAACATTATGACCACCTCCTTGTTAGTGTGTGTTGTGCTGGTCTGAGTGGATCAGACACAGCAGTGCTGCTGGAGTTTTTAAACACTGTGTCCACTCACTGTCCACTCTATTAGACACTCCTACCTTGTCAGTCCACCTTGTAGATGTAAAGTCAGAGACGATAGCTCATCTGCTGCTGCACAGTTTGTGTTGGTCATCCTCTAGTCCTTCATCAGTGGTCACAGGACGCTGCCCACAGGACGCTGTTGGCTGGATATTTTTGGTTGGTGGACTATTCCCAGTCCAGCAGTGACACTGAGGTGCACTCAGGTGACACAGCAGCAGCACTGCTGTGTCTGATCCATTCAGACCAGCACAACACACACTAACACACCACCACCACATCAGTGAGGGTCCATGGGGGTCCTGACCACTGAAGAACAGGTTAAAAGGGGGCTAACAAAGTATGCAGAGAAACAGATGGACTACAGTCTGTAACTGTAGAACTACAAAGTGCACCTATATAGTAAGTGGAGCTGATAAAATGAGTGTAGAAACAAGGAGGTGCTCATTATGTTATGCCTGATCAGTGTATCTACTCAGGCTTTAGCAGGAGTGAGTGTTTGCTACACACTGAGTCCCGATGTAAAGTCGGTAAACAAGCATTGATGGTCTTTTATTTAGCAGATAAGTATTCTAAAAGTATTTTCCCAAAAATATAAAAAGTCTCTTGTATTCTCTTGTGGCTACATGTCTTTATGTTAGCTTTCACTTGTAAAAGTTTTTGGTTGTTCTGATACATTATTGATCACAGAATTAAACTCA
The DNA here is from genome assembly GCF_904425465.1 of Colossoma macropomum. Lineage (NCBI taxonomy): Eukaryota > Metazoa > Chordata > Actinopteri > Characiformes > Serrasalmidae > Colossoma > Colossoma macropomum. The sequence goes on from NW_023494803.1 coordinate 307,499, forward strand.
AACATCCTAAAATGGCAGTTCAGAGTAATTGCAAAATGAATGTCTTTTGGAGAAAGTGGTAGACCATGCATGGCCCGATTGCTCACGTATTGCTTAATGGGTGCGTACTGTACTTTTTCAACAGGCTTAAAACCAGTTGCAACATTTTCTGGATTAAGTAAGTATAAATACAGAGACAGGCTTTCGGTTGTTTCACCTGCTCTTCGTATTTCTTGCAGGGAATATGTAACATATGCAACAAGCGTCAACATGACATCCAGATTCAGTAAAACCTACACTCGGAAGGGAGGGGAAGCCAACTCGAAGTTTGAGGAGGTATTCGCTAATAAGAAGACCCTCAGCACCAAATGGGGAGAGACAACGTACAAGGCTCAGCTTGGGACCAAGCGACCCACGTACAAACCCGAGCTGCCGGACTTGGTAAAGAGACCCCGCTTCGAGGACGACGACAGCTCAGAGGACCCGTTCGGCTTCGACAGTGATGACGAGTCCAAGACCGTCACGTCCAGAGGGACCCCTCAGTCGGACACAGGCTCTGATGTGGCAGGCTCCTGGAATGAGCAGCCCAAGGCTCCGTTTGAGAAGCAGACCCATGGTGGTGCCGTGGCCAGTGGAGGCACATCGGTTTTGGGGAGCAATGTGAGCAGGAGCCTTGTGGGCTCTAACAGCACAACTGCAGGTAAGATCTATTAGACCTTGCTCCATAGGAAAGTCGGTTTACTTGACGACCATCTTTGCGGTGCTGCTGGGCAGTTATTTCCAGCCTTACAAGACCAGGAGCCGTATTACCGAAACTTCCTATCTTTTTGTCGTAAGATTTGCCAGGTTAAGGTAAAATTTTTCACAAATTCATATTACAGAAGCAAATTTTATCCTGATTTAAGAGTCTTATCTTACAGCATGTTATCTCCAGGGTATATTTTGGTTTTTCCATCTGAATTTACATGCCCAAATTGTAAGAGAAATTATTCAGTAACTGCATGAAATTAATGTAAATTTTTATTTTATTTATTTATTTTTTTTTTTTTTTTTTGGTAAAAGCTCCTGTGATTGTAAGCATATAGCAATATGATCAAAAACATATTGCTATATGCTTACAATTTACTGCTGAAAGCCAAAAATCTGAGACGCGCTTTGTATTTTTTTATAAAAATAATTTTTACAGTGCAAATCACTGAAGAGACGACATCTGAGATCCAGTTTGTAGCTCAGATTTGTGGAAAAATGGGTCGACTTTCAGTAAAAACAAAATTGTGAGTTCAGCTTGTTTTATTATGAAGTTTTAAAACTACATTACCCATCTATTTGACTGGAAAGAAGACAGTTACAGCTCTCATACGACCCCCACCTTTTGAATGAAGCCTATGAAATATGAAAGTTATGAAGAATATGACGAAGTGCGTTTTGGAGCCACCGGTGGCCTCAAGGAGCTGAAAAGGTTAAGAAATCTTAACTTACTTGATCGAAGTCCACAATCAACTGTCATGTGTGTTACCTAGCAACCAGCTATACATGCACAGCTGAAACGTAAACATGTAATCAAAATAATCAAGCTAGTTAGCCAGACAGCTAACATTAGCTACCATTACTGATTTAAAAAGGTCAAACAAAACTGAAGCGCGATAAACATGAAGTGAAGAGTATTGTAACAGCTGTTTATCAGAGCGTCGCTGCTCCACAGTTTCAGTCTCCATTTCCCAAACGCTTTAGCGGAGCGCACTAACGTTATTCCTCCTAATAAACAGACACACGTTCAGCTCCGTCTCCTCATTATTCACCAACATGAAAATAAGTCTACTATTAAACTTCAACACTGTTACATACTAGTACTACCAGCAAACTGCTGCCAAACCAGCATTACACAACTTGACCTGCCTTTTGTTGCCCCTGTCCCAACTTTTTTGATACGTGTTATTTTTCAAAAAATAATAAAATTTCTTAGTTTCAACATTTGATTTGTTGTCTTTGTACTATTTTCAATTAAGTATTGGGTTTAAATGATTTGCACATCATTGCATTTTGTTTTTATTTATATTATTTGTACAGCGTCCCAACTTTTTTGGAAATGGATTGTAAAAAATCTACTTATTGTAGCTTCTGATTTTCCAAAGAGTTTCCAGCATGCTTAATGTTTGCTATTACAGGAGTTGTTCCTTAGAATGAGTTCCTAGAACTTGCCTTCCATCTCAGGATCGTTAAAATGTGATTTAATCTATATCCAGTGGCATTCTGGATGTGGAGATCATTATACTTCTCATTTTGATGCTCTGCAAGCTGTTTTTCCTTCAAAAGAGAAAGGAGCGGTTTAATTTCATTGTTAGCATGTAGTAATTTGTTAAAGAAAAATCATTAAGATAGTTGGAAAGTACTTCACAGCTCTGTGAAAGTTTTCTTAACTCTTGTCTGTTTATTGTGATTCTGCTGTCTGATGTGACGCAGAGGAGGATGAGTGTTTATTTCGAGTCTTGGGTATTCTTTGTAAAGCTGCTTTGTGACAGTGTTTGCTTGCTCTACAAATACAGTTGAATTTGATTAGGGAGGTCCACTTATTTATTGGAGAACGATAAGCAAGGTAGTCTTTAAAAAGACTTCATCAGAAAATACAGGGTGATTGAAAAAGGTTTTTTCCGATTTCAAAGTCATTTAATTTTTTCCAACCATCACATTTTTCCAACCGTGAGGCGCCTAGGAACCAATCACAATCCAATTGAAAGAGGGGGTCATAGAGTTTCTGACTGTCAGTGGAAGATGACTCCCTTCAGTCTGAGAGGAGATGTCGGCAGAAAGCGTTCTGCGTTCTCCACTTCAATAAGAGTGAATCCGTCATAACTGTGCAGAGTGATTTTCATGGGCAGTGAAGCTCCAACAGCTCAGAGCGTTCGTCGTTGGTTCCACAGCACTGGATGATCTCCGAAATCGCACTGAAAGAGCCGTGAGTGCAGCGACACCCGACACGCTCAATCCAGTATGGGATGAGTTTGACTATGGCGTTGATGTTGTCTGTACAGCTGGAGGAGGTTCATACTGAGACCTTGTACAATTACATAATAAACTTTATGCTCATTTAAACCATTTACAGTTCACTGCATTGATCTGTAATGATTGACAAGTGAAATAAATCATTTTGAAATCGGATGAATCTTCTTGAATCACCTTGTGTATAAAATAACAAAAATGGGTGTTGCATTTACTGTAAAAGGTAAGATATATATTGTAATACATGTTGCCAACAAATCACTGACTGTTTGTGTAATTTTGATTTTTTTTCAGTCAAATTATTGAGTTTAATTGAGTAATTGTAACAGCTGTAGCTTGAATTTTCATTGAAAGTAATCCAACCTTCCTTTCTCCCAGTCAAGCCTCTGCAAACCTCATCAAATTCAAGCGCTGGAGTTGCCTGGTACAAGTCATCGAGCACAACAAGCAAACCCATCTCTCAGTACATTTTAAAAACATCTGCTAGAGACTCTTCAGACTGGGACTCTCCTGGGGAGGATTCTCCATCAGAGGCTGGAGAGGGAGCATCCACACAAACTTTTGATACCTCGGACACCCTAAAAACGGCCGAGCAAGGCCCTGGAGAGGTGGAGCCTCCCCATGAGAAGCCCGTCGATTTTGAACAGCTCCCTCTCCTCAAACCATCCAGTGACAGGGTTTATCGACGGCCCAGTCGGAACAGAGAACATCCAGAGAGTTCTGGAACCGCCGAGACGTCAGCAGGGGTCGGGGCAAGTATATCAGCCGTTGCGCCAGTCAACAGCTCCAGCAGTACTGGAGCGGCCAGTAGTTCACAGGTCAAGCCTGCTGCAGGCCGGGGCAGGGTGAGGGACTACACGGTGCTGCACCCGTCGTGTGTGTCGGTGTGTAATGTCACCATCCAGGACTCAATGGACAGGAGTATGGATGAGCTTGTGAACACAACCCCTGCAGATCTAGGAGAGGCTGGAACTTTCCGGAGGAAAGCAGATTCACAAGCTGCCAAACCCACCAGGTAACACACATTTGCATTCAGATCAGCAGCTATTTGTCGCTGATTGTGAAATCAATAGCAACCTCATAGTTATACTCTTAACAACCTAGCAACCACCTAACAACTGCCTATTAATACCCTAGCAACCACCTGGAATACCACGTCAATTGATTTGCAACCACTTGCAATGCAATAGCAACTGCCTAGCAACACCCTAGCAACCACAGTACGACTGCCTGAGGTGCCATTGAGACCAACTATCAGCTCCCTACAAACCACTTGCAATGCTGTAGCAACTGCTTAGCAACACCCTAGCAACACCCTAGCAACCACATTGCAACTGCCAGAGGTACCATTGAGACCAACTATCAACTCCTTAAAAACCACTTGCAATGCCATAGCAACTGTTTAGCAACACCCTAGCAACCACGTTGCAACTGCCTGAGGGACCATTGAGACCAACTGTCAGCTCCCCAAAAACCACTTGCAGTGCCGTAGCAACTGCTTAGCAATTGCCTAGCAACAACCTAGCAACCACCCAGAATACTATAGAAACTAGCCATAACATGCAACCAACTAGAATATTATAGTATCCACCTTGGTATCTACATAACCCACATAAGTGGTTTTCCGTGTTAGCCAAGCAAGTTGGTCAGTTAATCATTAGCCTTACATTTGACAGCCCAGACATTCTTGCAGTAGACATTTATTATACAATACTATATTAAACAAGTTGTACTGTTTTGTTTTCATAAACACACATTATGTATGAAGTCACACTCGGCCATTAACTGTGGTGATGCTGAATTTTGCTAATGTAGCACAAACATTTGCAGCTCCTTTTCATGTATTCACATGTATTTTCTCTCTCTCTCTCTCTTGCGCTTTCCCAGGTTTCGGCCCACACAAACTAAGAGTAAGAAGGAGACCAAACTGGAATTTTTTGGTTTCGAGGAAAATGAGGGTCAGGAAACAGATGGAGAGCCTGGTGCCTCTGGCAGCACCAGCTACAAGATCAAATACTTTGGTTTTGATGACCTCAGTGAGAGCGACAGTGAGGATGAGGAGGATGCGGCACCTAGAGAGAGGAAAAAGGCCAAGAAAGCTGTGTCAGAGGCTCTGGCGGCTGGAGTGGACAGCCCACAGACCAGTGACTCACAGGAGAGTCAGACCAGCACTAATGCAGGTATGCACTCTCTCTCTCTCTCACACATACACACACACACACACACACACACACAGGGGGTATCATTGCGCTCTTGTGGAGTTATAATGGATTATACAGCAGTTAGTTCCAGCCACGCATTCTCATTGGTTGAGAAGCGTTCTAACCGTGCTTTTATTTTGCCGTAACAGCTCGTTTTTTCACAAACACTGTATCACTCCGCTTTGACAGCTGTAGGAGAAGCTGAAGCCATTTGAACAGAAAATGGACACTTTTAAGATCACATTTGACCAACCGCCGATTTGGTCAGACTCTGAAGATGAGACGACACTAAATTCCCAAACTGTCATCACCACTGAGCAGCTTTTCAGTCGGCAGCTGTGACAGAAGAACAGCTAAACAACCTGGAATCAGCCAGAAATGAACCCAACACCATTCGCCAAACTAAATGGGCTGTAAGATGCTTTACAGACTGGCTGGAACAAAACAACATTAATACTGATCTGGCAGAAACTGACAAAACTGAGCTGAACTTGATATTGTGGCAGTTTTACGGCTCAGTCTGTACTTCAAAAGGCGAGGCTTACACAGACTGTGCAGCGAGTGGGCGGAGTTCGTTATTCTGACGTAGCAACAAGCTGCTTGTTAAGGAACTATAATTTGGTGAAGGAACTGCGAACATTAAAACATATTAAACGCCGCGTTCACGGCCCAGTTTATTAATTTATTACTTTATTTATTTAACTGTTGTATTAAAGCAATAGAACATTCCAGGTCCTGTCTTATCGCTATAACATCACCTGCTGTGATGATCTGCGACCAAATCACAGCCGTGATATTATTTTGCGATAACATACTCCGTCTGTGTTCTGTTGCTTAAAAGGAACACATGTAGGAAGGATGTATGTTAGTTTGTATGTTGTTTTATTGGTAAAACAAGCTATTAAAATCATAATTATCAAATGATAAAAAATACCGCAGAAAGCAATAAATGTGTCAAATCGCTGTTGTCATGAAGTCGGGCTGTTTTGTAGATACTTAAATCCATCTCGGGCAGCAGTGTCAACACCTTTTTGTTCAAACCTCGCATCAAAACCAATGACATTCTGCTGTTCGGTAGAAGACTGTTCCACCAAAAAATTTGAAAATTAAGCATGAGAGCCAGCATAGTGTATGTACATTAGAGATAGTTCGCCTCTTTCATAGTTAGGCTTGGTCCTCGGTTTCTGGGCCACAGTTTGGTTTGTATCACAGGTGGACTACATTCCGTGATTGTAGGACTACAAAGAGCACCTACACCAGACATAACATTATGACCACCGCCTTGTTTCTACGCTCATTGTCCATTTTATCAGCTCCACTTACTATATAGGTGCACTTTGTAGTTCTACAGTTACAGACTGTAGTCCATCTGTTTCTCTGATACTTTGTTAGCCCCCTTTTACCCTGTTCTTCAGTGGTCAGGACCCCCATGGACCCTCACAGAGCAGGTACTATTTGGGTGGTGGATCGTTCTCAGCACTGCAGTGTCACTGACGTGGTGGTGTGTTTGTGTGTTGCGCTGGTGCGAGTGGATCAGACAGTTTTTAAACACTGTCCACTCTATTAGACACTCCTACCTTGTCAGTCCACCTTGTAGATGTAAAGTCAGAGATGATAGCTCATCTGCTGCTGCACAATAAAATACAGATGGGTCATTCTACAGAAACGTCCATTTTTATGTCCCAGCATTTACAGTTGTATTACACTTGAAAAACATGTTAGGGTTACAATTTATTTGTATTTTACAATAAAATTGTTATTTTAACAATTACTCCTTCTTGAGCCTCAATTTAGCAATATTGGTTTCTAATTCAAACATGTAGAATTCCAAGCAGCACAGAAGAGCTGCTCCTCACAGTCATGTGTGAAGGCTGAGGCCATATTTTGAGGTAAAAAACACGTTTTTCTGCAATTTTAACTGCAATAATCTATACATGACTATAAAATGTATGATTTAGATGACAAAGAAAACAAATGCTAAATAAATATTGTAAAATATATAATGAACGTCCCCAGGAGTCGTGACACTGGTGTTACTGCGTAACAAAAAATCTCTTATTTTGAAATAAAAGTCACACTGATGACATCACTCGACTTCCTTTTACCTGTTTTCTGAGGATCTATGAAGAAAAGCACATGGTGAGTCCACTGTGTCTTTCAGTTATCAGAGATTTTCTCATTTAGCTCATGATTTCATATGAAGCTTTTAGCTGAAGTCACTGGTGTGACCGACTTTATTCTGAGGTAACTGTGAAGAAATAAAATACAAAATGGATTAAATTCCATATTTTAGTGGATATTCCATAATTGACATGTGGTTTGATGCTTTGTAGCAGCCATTTTTTAAAATGCATTTTTCATTAAAAACGTCTCTGGTGTTACTTTTCTTATGTGTAACACCAAGGAGGATCGGTAACACCAGTGACACCTGTGGAGAGATAGAAAAGTGGACGTTTTGGTAGAGTGACCCAGATATTTTAGTATAGCAGTCAGGCGTTGCCTACGCAGTCTGCTTACAGTCGTTTTGAGATAACGGTAAATGTTAGACTATCGACTATTTTACCGATTAGTCAAGTCCCCACGAAACAAAATGTGCTGGCAGTTATGACAGAAATAAAATAATTAGATAAGGTACACGTCCCATCAAGCCCAATGTGCACCAACACACTCTGGCACTGTCAGTCCAACGTTGAATAAGCCCAGATTCTAGCCTAAACATATTCTCAAACACTTATTCAGTGGAAATTCTCAGGTAGCAGGCAGACGACTTCTGGTCTTTAATAATGAGTATATTTAGCAGCTTCAAGGACAACAGATTTCAAAAAGCTTTCCCTACTAATTTAATGTGAATAGACAAACACAGAGGCTTTATGGCTTTAATATTGAGTGTATTTTGCAGCTACAAGGACAACAGATTTTAAAAAGCTCTCTACTAATGTAATAAACATGAATAGACAAGCACTTAGTGGTTTTGCTTGTCCATCATCCAGAATAGCACCTGTGTGTTTTCTCTTCAGGTGCTTTTGCATCGCACTAGTGCTGCTGTGGTACACGATGCTAAAGATGGCTTGCTGTTCACCAGCTTCTTGTTCAGATTTTCCCGTTCCACCTTAAATGCTGCTGCAGTTATTATTATAACACCTCAGATGCCAGAATGTGACTGCTGCACTGTTTAAGGTGGAATGATGAGATTCAAATAAGAAGCTGACTTGGCTTTGTCTGTGGTATGGCATCGAAACTTTGCACAATGTACAAACTAGGGCTGGGCAATTAATCGAGAAGTAATCAAAACCGACATTCAGAGCCTCTAACCGACGTAGTTATTTCAGTTTTTTTTTTTTTTTTATTCTGTTAATCCTTTTCCCACTCTGTGTGTTCATGTACTGTTCCCTTTAAAACTTACTACCACACCTGTGGTCACGTGACTCCGCCACGTCCACTCTGCAACATGGAACCTACGGCTACGTTCACACAGCAGGTAAAAGTGGCCCAAATCTGATTTTCTCTCCAAATCTGATTTTTTTGTTTGGCTGTTCAGATTATCTTTTAAATGTGATCTGTATGGGTCATCAGTCTGAACAGATCAGCTCCTAAACTGACCCACATGCGCAAAAGAACAGAGCTTCACGCGGCTCAACCAGAGGTAAACAATCAGGACTATGAACGCCAGTCGCTCCCGGAGGATCAGCTTCATCTTCACCAGCATCACAGGAGCCATCATGAAGCTTCACTGACTGACCGCTGGGCTCATCACCCAGAATGAGTTTGAGCCGTAAAAAGGGCGCGGTCACTTCTTTGGTTCGTGTCCTCGGATTCTTTAAACTCTGCTTTCAGACTTTTAACTGTTCTTTGACGCTGCAGCCTCGTTCTCCTGCGGCCGCGTTCGGGCATTTCTTTCTAAATCTCTTCAAACACAGTTTTGGATGAGTCTCTTCTAATTTTTGGACAGAAATATCACCCCAAATGTTTATAAGGTCTCAACAGTGCGAAATTATGACGAATGTGGAGTTGGATTGACGTAAAAGACGCTTCAGTTCCGATCTGACTGTTGAGATGATTTGCCTTAAGATACGCAGAGCATATTTACAGTACAAACCTTGTCAGTGAACCATGAGAGCAAAAAAACAAACATACAAAAAAAACAACAAAATAATCGTTCATTAATCGTAATCGAGGTAGAATATTCAAATAATCATGATATTGATTTGAGGTCATATCGCCCAGCACTAGTACAAACCACCTTTTTGTTTTGTGCTAATTTGAAATATACCCATACTTTGGACACCTTGGATCTTTGGAAACTTGTAGAAACCTCTTCCACAACCTAGCTGGACTCTGCTGCAGCCACCATGATTGTTTAGGGTAAATACGTAAAAATAATACTAAATTTTTAAAGATTTAAAATATTTATATCGATGCATTTTCAGCGTTGATGTCATGGATTACATTGACTAAACACAGCCGCTTTATGTTTATTTGAATTTTAAAATTTTCTTTCGAGCGAACATTTACTGGTACCAATATGAATCAGATATTGTGCACAGCTATTTTTAGTCATGTATTTATGAAATTTTGGGTGACTATAGACCAGAGTATGTGAGAGGGGAGCGGAGAGTGTCTGTGTTGTCTCTCACACATACTGGAAATTCTTACTGATCACCAAAAGGTTTTACAGATATTACATACAATTGGTCTTGTCATTTACGTTCCTGTGTAAATGTTAACATTAAAAGGATATGCATTTGTTTACCCTTTCGACTCGTGATTGGGCCAATGTTCAGGGCTGTACCTCCTGAAAAAGCCTGTGTAGCACAACGTGTTTAACTAGGTTTTGCTTAATAACAGCCATAAATTGTAATTCTTAGTGCTTAGTGTCTTGTCCATACATTGAAAACATCGAATTCTCTAAGAATGAATCATATGGAGCGGAAACAGGGTGGGTTTTCTCTGGTGTGTGAGCGAGCAAGGAGTGGAGCGATTACAGAATGCTTTTAGGGAGGATCAGAAATGTCTGCCACTCCCCTCACATAATCTGCTATAGACTTGTTTGTTAACCTTGGGTCTTCAGTGCAAAACTAAAGCAACAAATTTAGATTAAAACATGTCTTGGCTGATCAACTACATTTTTCATAAGCAGGGAAAATGTGTAAATGTGTGTTTTTGTTTTTCCACTGAATCATTTTGAAGTATTTTGAAGTGCAGAGTTGATCAGATGTGTTATACAGACTTTTCCCCTTCCACTTTTTCAGATTCTCAGGAGTGGCTGGAGGAGTCGGGCTCTGCTGGCTACAACTCGCAGAAAGAACGAGGAGGAAAACAGACGGATAAGGCGAAAGAAATCAGCCGCAAAATCTTCAGCGGACCTAAAAAGGTACAGCCGTGGAAACCACCATCCTGCTAAGCGTTTGTTCAGCCCCAGGACGCACAGCCAGAGAACTTGTAGAGAGGAGAATTCCCACTCTGCAGTGTCTTCTGGGTTTCTCAAGCACTAGAGGGCGCTCCCGAGCGAGTCCAGAATGAATGGGTTGATATGGAGCATTTGAGCAAAATCATAGTTTAGAAATGCTGAAACATTTTTAATGTAAATGAATAAAATCATTTCCTGAAAACAGAACAGCGTAAAACATTTTAACACTGCTGTTATATTTTTAAGAGCTTTTAAACTCGAGTTATAGGAGTTTAAAACGGCACCTCGTGTATGTCCGTGACGTCAGTGAGCGCGAACAGCCAAAGAGCTGCTCCGCTCGCCAATCAATCATCACTCTCTAGCATAATGCCCGCCTTCTGCTGCCCAAAACCCGTTTGCTGTAGAAAAAAGAAAAGATATGGGTAAGATTTCTTTGTTTTTTTAGTGAAATACATCCTTCTACTTTCTAAAATTAAAGGAAAGTTCTGGGCGAGTGATTAGAAACTAGTTTTTCGTTTTTAGCCGTTGAGTGCTGTTTACTGCCATTCATCGAGGACTCCCTCGCGAGTGCCCTCTGCTGTTTAGCAGTCCTGTTTTTGATATAACAGGGGGAATAGGAAGTGGCCAGACTCCTCATAAACCGGCTTTGGCACAGCCATATGTTCATATGCTCCTGGAGACCTTGAGAGTCAAGGTCTTGACAAATGTATTAGATAAGGGCTGGATCTGTAGGACAGTGCATGTCCACAGTTGGTCCCCCCGAAGTACTACTTGTAAAGGCAACCATTGAAATATTTTCAGCTTGATGTCATTTGGTATTTTGTGCTAGTCCTAAGCACAATGTTCTAGATGTGGTTGCGTGAAACTTCATTAACTCTTAACATTTTCTGTTACATTTATGTTGTGGAATTTGCCTCCTACCTCCATCAGATATGCTCATCATCTTCTTTGATGGATAACATCATGCCTTGCCATGAATTATAAGCATAATTGCAAGCATTTTTCTTCATTATTGTGATATTTTAGCATCTGTTTATATAATGTTTGTTGTGTACGTGTCGTTGCTGTCCGAAAAAATGTTTTTGTTTTTCTACTTCATTGGAGCCTGTAAAGTAGCCATTTTCAAGATACTAGTTTTTTTGGATAGCGACAATGTGTTATTATAATAATAATAATAATAATAATAATAGTTTTTAAAGCAAATTCCAATAATTCAACTAAATAATTCAAATGAAAACAAAGCCGTTCAGAGTAGTTGGATGTGAAAATGCTCTGTTATAGAAAAACTTACAGACTCCTCACAAAAAGTCTGAGGCTCAGATAATTCTGAGATATGATTATGTTCTAAAACATACACTTATTGTGGAGGTGTACATGCAGAGCACTGGAAGGCGAAATAGTGTTTTGTTTTGTTTTTTCTCCCCCAAATTTACCACTAATTTACCATTATGAACGTTGTCTGTAGAAACTTAGAAGACATGCATCTTTGGTTGTTTTGGATAGTTAATAAAATGGCTATATATGCATTGTTGACATCACAGTCCCTGGTTTCTGTCACTTCCACTTCAAAATAGTCTAATGTTAGTAACCATTTCACGTTAAACCACACTGAATGACTCTCACGTCTCAATTATTGAATCAAGCAGAAACTGTTTGTTACCTGTTCAGGTTGAACATTTGGAGTTTCTCAGACCAGTTTTTGGGCTACAAAATAAAGTTCCTTTTTCTCTGTTGTAAAAAGTCATTACCTGCAGGCTCCAGTTCAGTCAAAATGAAAGAATTGCAACACCATTAGTATCATTTTTCATGTTTATTCTCTATATTTTTCATTTTTATTACCTCTCAGTTTGAATTTGCATGAAGTGCAGTAATGAGAAGCTGCAAAATCCCATCTTATTTGATGGCTTAATTTGTGGAGATATTATAGTCTGAATATTTCTCTGTGTGTGTGTGTTTCAGTCTCCTGCTAAGGCAGTGTATAATGCTCGTCACTGGAACCAGCCTGAACCGGAGGATGTGCCCCCTCCTGCGCCCACCCGCACTGTTGTTGCACCAGTACGTACCGACTTCTGACTTGTCCACTTTATCTATACACCGATCAGGTATAACATTATGACCACCCCCTTGTTTCTACACTCATTGTCCATTTTATCAGCTCCACTTACTATATAGGTGCACTTTGTAGTTCTACAGTTACAGACTGTAGTCCATCTGTTTCTCTGATACTTTGTTAGCCCCCTTTTACCCTGTTCTTCAGTGGTCAGGACCCCCATGGACCCTCACAGAGCAGGTACTATTTGGGTGGTGGATCATTCTCAGCACTGCAGTAACACTGATGTGGTGGTGGTGTGTTAGTGTGTGTTGTGCTGGTCTGAGTGGATCAGACACAGCAGTGCTGCTGGGGTTTTTAAACACTGTGTCCACTCACTGTCCACTCTATTAGACACTCCTACCTTGTCAGTCCACCTTGTAGATGTAAAGTAAGAGACGATAGCTCATCTGCTGCTGCACAGTTTGTGTTGGTCATCCTCTAGTCCTTTATCAGTGGTCACAGGACGCTGCCCACAGGACGCTGTTGGCTGTATATTTTTGGTTGGTGGACTATTCTCAGTCCAGCAGTGACACTGAGGTGTTTAAAAACTCCAGCAGCACTGCTGTGTCTGATCCACTCAGACCAGCGCAACACACACTAACACACCACCACCACCACATCAGTGTTACTGCAGTGCTGAGAATGATCCACAACCCAAATAGTAACTGCTCTGTGAGGGTCCATGGGGGTCTTGACCACTGAAGAACAGGGTAAAAGGGGGCTAAGAAAGTATCAGAGAAACAGATGGACTACAGTCTGTAACTGTAGAACTACAAAGTGCACCTATATAGTAAGTGGAGCTGATAAAATGGACAGTGAGCGAAAAAACAAGGAAGTGGTCATAATGTTATGTCTGATCGGTGTAGTCTATAGTTTGTGAGACCTTTAATGTTTAGCATTCTTCCTCACTAAAAACAACTGAATTCATCAGCTAATTGGCAAGTCATTCATGAGTTGAATTCAGAGTGTTACAGAAGGTAGAGCATCAATCTCTGCAGAGCTGTGACCCGGAAAGAAACCAGTTTGACACTCCTGCTCTGCACAGTTAATCTACAATAAGACACCTCATTGTAAACTTCAGTCAGTATAGATTAAAACATTTCCCTATACAGTCAGTAAGGAGGTATTGGCTACCTTGAGGCCATGTACAAATGTCCAGTTAGTAATACTATCATTATCATACATATCCTAGCAATGAAAAAACTGATGAAAATGTACCAGTTTTACCTACATAAGGCAATAAGAAGGATCTTGCTGTCATGAGAATGAAGAAATCTTTTTCAACCAACCTTTTGTACTTTGAGTTAGTCTGAAATACAAAATAGGACAAAGTTTATTATATTTAAACATTTCGATTAGCCACAGATACTTTTCAGAAACGCATCTTACATATATGTGTATTACTTTTCCTAGAAGCCCAGTGTAAGTGCAAGCAAAGAAGCAAATTCCTTCAAAGATGATGGAGTGTTCAAAGCCCCTCCCCCTCCTCCAAAAGTCATCAAATCCGTGACGGTCCCCACCGAGCCCTACCAGGATATCGTCACTTCGCTCAAGTGCAACAAAGAGCACAAGGAGGTGAGCAGTTTTGTACATATGCTGTTTATTGCATAGCTATTACATATAGTGCAGCAAAATAAGTGATCCGTACCTGATAGTCCAGTTAATTTTACTTTGTGTTTTGCAACCCTGTTTTCAAAAAAAGTTGGGGATGCTGTGCAAAATAAAACTGAGGCCAATGATGTGCAAACCACTTAAACACTATATTTAATTTGAAATTGGATGTGTTGTCTCTGTACTGTGTTGAAATCTGAATTTTTTATTTTTATTTAAATACATATCAATTTTGAATTTAATGCCAGCAACACATTTTTAAAAAGTTGGGAAGGGGGCATGGTTACCACTGTGTTGCCTCACCTCAGTGTTTGGGAACTGAGGAGACCAGTTGTTGTAGTTCTGAAAGTGAAATGTTTTCCCAGCTTTGCTTGATACAGGGATTCAGCTGGTCAAACTTTTGGGGTCTCCTTTGTTGTATTTTTCATTTCATAATGCAGGCAGGCCAGTTTAGCACCCTCTTTTACTACGGAGCCAGGCTGTTGTTTTGTGCAGAATATGGTTTGGCACTGTCCTGCTGAAATAAGCAAGGCTTCCCTGAAAAAGACATTGTCTGATAGTGAATATGTTACTAAAAAAAACTGTGTATCGTTCAGAAGTAATGGTGCCATCACATCACATTACCCCTGCCATGTGCGCTAATGCCCCCCTATACCATCATGAATACTGGCTTTTAACAAATACTGGCCTTTAATAACAAGCTGAGTGGTCTTTAGCCTGGAGGACACAGTGTCCATGATTTCCAAAGAGAATTTCAAATGTTGATTCGTCAGACCACAGGACACTTTTCCACTTCGCCTCAGTCCATTTTAAATGAGCTTGGGCCCAGAGAAGGCGGCAGCATTTCTGGATCCTATCTATATGTGGTTTCTTCTTTGCATAGTTTTAACTTGGATTTGTGGATGCAGTGACGAACAACCAATGTGTTCTTTTTTTGAAACACATTGCTGGCATCAGATTCAAAATCGGCATATATTTCTCAAAAAACAAGAACGTTTCTCACTGTCAACATTTGATATGTTGTCTTTGTACTATTACGAGTCAAATATAGTTAAAATGATTTGTGCATCATTGCAATCTTTTTTATTTTACATTTTGCACAGCGTCCCAACTTTTTTTGGAGAGTTATAGATGTCTAACATACCATCGCATGACATACAAAACAATATCTCGCCTGGTTTGCCCTCCAAAAGGTCACTTTTTGCGTAAATATTTTGTTACATAACTCAAGACACAATATCAACTGCTTATGTCTGTACACCCCGTAGTTCTACATTGTACGCTCAGTCAAAAATTGAACATTTAAAACACTGAACATTTAAAAATGACAACAAAAGATAACATTAAATGGGTGTAATAATGTTGAAACTGCTGTTACAAAACAAATCATAGACGCGCCAGAAGGTAGTTTAGAAGGTAGATCACATGATGCCTTTCGAGCAAGTGTTCCACATTTGTTCTAAAAGTTTGCAAATGCATCCAGATTATCCAGATGTGTCAGTATGTGTAATCACAGCTGGAGGATATACTCTCTATAAACACAGACAATTTGCTTCACTCCCCTTTCCCTGGTTCTCAGGAAATTGATGTTACACATAAGGCTGCACTGAAATGGAAAATCTGATATTTTTCCATTGCCAAAGCCACTGAAAATGTAGGAATTGGGATTAAATCCACCTGGATTAGCATTATAGAACAATATATTTGCAGTAAAATGAATAAAATGCAGATATTTTAGCACAGTTGCCCTGCATTACCTAAATAGTCTGCTCTTCTGAAGAACAACAAAAACTAATATGTTGAATATCTACTTGAAATATTGGTGAAACAAACATTTTTAGGTAGGTAAAAACATTTTGTGAAATGTTTGTTGTCAACTTTTTATTTTGCTGTGAAACTGAACATTTTTGCACTCATTGAGAGATTAATCACATGTTTTTTGTTTGTAGCTGTATACAGTAGTCCAGCATGTGAAGCACTTTAATGACGTGGTGGAGTTTGGGGAGAATCAGGAGTTCACTGATGACTTTGAGTATCTGGAGACCGGCCTGAAGAGCACTCAGCCTCTCAACACACGCTGCCTTAGGTAATACACAGCACACACAAGACTCATTAAACATAAATGATACAGAGTTTTAAACTGTATCAGTTAAACACACATTTTTCATTTTTGTATACTCTAAAAAGGGACCTCTCACACTGTCGAATAGTCCTGCTCAATTTTCCGGCCCTTTAAATGAATGTTTAAAACAAAAATCATGACCATCATAATCATCTGTCGTATAGTTTTAGAAATGTTAAACTCTTCCAGTTCAGAGCTTATACAGCTTGATCCCTTGATGGTCATGGTCACTTCAATATTTTAGACACCACTGAAAGACTGTAAAGCATGTAACTGTCAAAAAGATGCTACTACTATAAATAAATACCTGAACGGCAACGGAACAAATCATTTGTTTTGAGAAACATTTGCATCTGTTTAACCTCTTATTCACCAGGGTATATTTAGGTTTTTCCATCTGAATTTACATGACCAAAGGCAAATTATTCAGTAACTGCATGAAATAAATGTACATTTTTTAAATTTATTTTTTATAAAAGTTCCCCTCAAATTAACAGAACGTGTTTTATGATCATATACATATCGCTGTATGCTCACAATTTACTGCTGAAAGCCAAAAATCTTAGCTGCTCTGTAATTTTTTATATAAATAATTTTTACAGAGCAGATCACTGAAGAGACGCCACCTGAGATCCAGTTATAGCTCAGATTTGTGGAAAAATGGGTCGACTTTCAGTAGAAAAAAAAAATTGTGAGTTCAGCTTCTTTTATTATAAGGGTTTAAAATTACATCACCCATCTATTTGACTGGAAAGAAGACAGTTACAGCTCTCATACGACCCCCACCTTTAGAATGTAGCTTATGAAATATGAAAGTTGTGAAGAATATGACGGTGCGTTTTGGAGCCACCGGTGGTCTCAAGGTGTTGAAAAGGTTAAAACATGCAAAACCAAGAAGATTTCAAGAAGGATTTAAAGTTTGGGCTTTTAAACCATCATCAAATCTAGACTGGAACTCAAAATGAAGACCTTTTGATAAACTCTGACTTGCTTTCAGTTTCTCTGTCTATAAATAAGGCTTGAACTGCTTTAGGTCTTGTTAGGCCTCACTGGCCCAAACCGTATAAGGCCTCATTCTGGTGATTGGTGCTCGAACCCGCAGATATATTTTTTCAAAACGTATGCAGTTCAGTAGCCATCTTCAGATTGATGGATCTTTTATAATCTCACCTTAGGCTGAGTAATTCATTGGCTTGCTGCTATTCTGTGTGCATATATGAATGTTTTATCTGGCTGTGTTTGTCTTTTGTCTTCCAGTATAATAAGTCTGGCCACGCGCTGTGCTATGCCAAGTTTCCGCATGCACCTGAGGGCTCGAGGGAAGGTGGCGCAAGTCTTTAAGATGCTCAGTGACGCTCCACTGCATCCGGTGAGCTCCCATAAACACTGATCTATGATCCAGGTTCCTTTTTTCACCAATCAAATGGGCATAATTTGCAGAGGTCTTTGGCCCATATACACTGAATTGCCAGTTTATTAGAGATACTCATTGCATATTATCATATGTCGTATACACGATGAGCCAAAACTTTATTACCACTTACAGATGAATAACGTTGATTATCTTATAACAGTGGTGCATGTCAAGGTCGGGGATGTATTGGACAGTAAGCGAACTGTCAGTTCTCGTATTTGACATGTTGGATGCGGGAAAAATGGACAGACATGAAGATTTGAGCTACTTTGAAAATAGGCAAATTGTACCTCATTAGGTGGGGACTGCCTTGGTGGCACACAGAGGACCAACAGCATATGGTGCTGACAATATCTTGGCTCATTAGTGTAGATGCACTCATGTCACTCGGTGCTGAGCCATTTTCAGTACAGCAACTACACCAACAGAGTGGTGGTTTGTGCTTGGTGTCACTGCTGGGTTGAGAATAGTTTACCATCCAAATATCTGGCCAACACAGGTCTAATGGTCAAAAAAACACTGTTGAAAGGCGCTAAACCTACAGGCTGCATTCATGTGGTAGGAGTTCCTAATTAAAAGACCAAGAAACAAAGTGAGGGGACCTAATGAAGCAGAAACTCCTATATGTTGTAAAATAAAATAAGACTTACATGTTTCTGTCCGCTTTCTCGTCCCTGTCTGTCAGAACCTGGCTTTATGCACTGCTTCTCTGATGTACATCCTGAGTCGTGACCGGCTAAATATGGACCTGGACCGGGCCTGTTTAGAACTGATGATCCGGCTGCTGGAGCTAGAGCAGGACCATTCGGTGGCCGACCAGCTTACTGCTAAAGAGATCAACAAGGTCAAAGAGAAGATCCGCAAACTCTGCGAAACGGTGCACAATAAACATCTGGACCTGGAGAACATCACTGTGAGTTCCTCTCCCTCTTCATTGACACTTCATTGAATGATCTGTGCCTCTTAGATGGTGTATTGATAGGTATAGTTTAGATCTACATTAGATAAGTCGTTTTTTAAGGAACAAATTATGAAAACGGATTGTGAGCTTTTGAATGGTTATGTTCATTCATACATCTTTTTCTTTCTGTCTGTCCTTCCCCAGACGGGTCACTTAGCGATGGAGACTCTTCTCTCTTTGACGTCTAAGAGAGCGGGAGACTGGTTTAAAGAGGAGTTGCGGTTATTGGGTGGACTGGATCACATTGTAGATAAAGGTAGTGTGGCTTACTCAGTGAATGCTTCAGAACTGCCATTATTCAACACGTGACTGTTGCCTAAGTTGTTGATTGTTGCTGCACAGGATAGATGATCTAAGATCTCACAGAGCCAGTAGGAAAACATGCAGACTTGCTCAAGTTTAAAATGGTCATACACAGTCGAGTCAATTTATTATGACCGCTTCCTACTTTCGTCGGCACACAAGCTGGTGGTGGCAGCGTTTTGGTCTGGGGACTGTTTTTGTGGCATTCTCTGGGCCCACTCATCCATGTGGAAGGCACTCTCAACCTTTTTGGGTGTGGATCCATCCTTGAAGATCACGTACACCCACACATGCTGATTGTCTTCCCTGGGGTCGATGGGATCTTCCAGCAAGACAATGAGACACGTCACATGGCTAGAAATGTCCGACATTGGTTAGAAGAGCATGACCAAGACTTCTAAGTACAACCCTGGCCCCCTAATTCCCCAGACTTGAACCCAACTGAGCATCTGTGGGACCACCTTGATCGTCATGTTCGCTCTATGGATTCTCCCCTGTGCCCCCTCCAGCAGCTGTGGGATGCACTGCAGTCGGCATGGCTCCAGATACCAGTGACAACCTACCAGGACCTTATTGAGTCCCTCCCAGCCCGTCTGGCTGCTGTCTGTGCCGCAAACGGCGGTTACTCTGGATATTAGTTGGTGGTCATAATAATGTGACTCGACTGTGTAATACCAAATTGATTAACCCAAGAAAGTGTGAAGGAACCGGCGTCCTGAAATGACCCGTATGCGCACATCCTGCTCAGTAACGTCACATGAATAAATCCGTTTACAGGCTTAAACTTCTGTTTGGCGCTGTTCCCATGGTAACGCTGAATGATGGCGCACGCTCAGTGAAAAAAGCTCATGAATTCCGATCTGAGCGCCATATTAAGGTCGCTTGACCACGAATACATACATATCCGATCTAGGACCACATATGAGTGGCTCAGGCCGGATTTAAAAAGAGCAGATTTGTGCTTCAACACAGCCCTGAAAATATCAGATCTGAGTCACATTAGGGCAAAAAATCGGATTTGTGCCACTTCAGCCTGGTAATGTGAACGTAGCCTAAGAGTCTCTGTTTACAGTTTTGAGTATACTGGCTGGTACATGACTTTGAGCTGATATTTGTCTCTCTCTCTCTCTCTCCCAGTGAAAGAGTGTGTGGAGAGCCTGGACAAAGAGGAGGATAAGGAGAACCTTGTGGCCTCATTATGGGGAGCAGAGCGATGTTTACGGGTTCTAGAGAGTGTAAGTACAAGGCCAGCGAGTCTGTGAAGAGACTTTATCTGAAGTGTGAGAGTTCCTGGTGGTTTATCTCTCTTTTCTTATTCAGGTAACAGTCCATAACCCAGAGAACCAGGCTTACCTGATTGCCTACAAAGACTCACAGTTAATAGTGTCCTCCGCAAGGTGAGTGGTGTGCCTGTGTGCTGTTTCACAGCAGAGATTCATGTCATGGTGCATTAGCAGTACAGCTACGGTTCAGCTGTGTTTGTGTATGTTTTCGTTCTGGAGATGATTCAGATTTTAAGTACAGTATGGATGTTTATAATGTGTGTATGTGTGTGTGCGTGTGTGTATAGGGGACTGCGCTATTGTGAAGAGATGATTCAGCGGTATAGCCGTGAGGTCAACAGCTCCCTCTCGTCCTCTGGCACTGCCCTCCCTCACTGTAGCCATAGCAACGTCGGCAAGGCCGTGGAGGACTGCATGAGAGCAGTAATAGGAGTGCTTCTCAACCTCACACATGACAACGGTGAGACGCGCACACAGCATGAATCACGAGTGTTTGCATACATGAAATGGTGCCTTCTTGTAGACTAAATGGAATAAACTTAGGCCCCATTTCTTCTTTTTACCCCTACCTCTTGTTTTCGAGTGTCACCCTAACCTTTTGGAACTGAGTTACAATGGGTAGTGGTTGAAATCTTCCCTACGAAATGGGACCCTCAAAAAAAAATAAAATAAAATAAAATAAAATAAATAAAAACATTACTTCATTAACAGCTACTAGTGCTGCTCTGTAGGCGACCCGGCCCGTCTTCAGTGACAGCAGAGGAGGGTGAAGTTCAGCTCCTCACTGCTGGGCTTTAGTTACATTTAGGGCATCATATGCTTTCAAAGAGGGGGGCAATTATTTATTATCACCCACCCCTAATTTTTTGGTGATACGAAGCTGAAGTCAGATATTCACCAGATTCTTGTTTAAGTTTTCCCGTTCCACCTTAAGTGGTGCAGCAGTTAGAGTTAATTCTGGCGCTTCAGATGTCAGAACTGCTAGACTATTTAAGGTGGAACGGGAAAGTTAGCTAGCTACCGAGACATTAGCATGCTATTAGCATTTTTTTTTTTTTTGTTGTTATGAAGAAAACGACCATAATACATTGAAAAGACATTAAACTAAGATAAAACAGTGGTTGTCGTAATTTTTAACAGAGCAGATTCTCACCTTTGTGGATTTCTTTGGTCTCTTGTTCAGCCATCTTGCCAGTTTTTCTTTTTTTCCTCATAACACTCTGTAACATACTGTTTGTAGTGAGTCTCTGAAACACCTCCTGTCTGTATATCGGAAGAGTTGGTACATTAAGGCCCAGTCCCATTTCACCCCTTGCCCTTACCACTTAGCTCTGTTTTCTGTCTAGGGTTAGGGTGTCCCGATTCTTGTTGAGATAGAGGGGGAGGGCGAAGTGTTGGAGCTACATGACCCTCCAAACGAAGGTTTTTCAGAGACTCCAAACAGAGAGTTATGAGAAAAAAAGAAAAACCGGCAAGATGGAGAAAAAGAGACCAAAGAAACCCACAAATGTGTGGAATTCAGAAAAATTCAGAGAAATTTTCTCTGTTAAAAATTACAATAATCACTGTATTTTCTTAGTTTAATGTTGTTTCAGTGTATTATGGACGTTTTCTTCATAACAAGCATAAAAATCACTAATAGCATGCTAATGTGTTGGTAGCTAGCTAGCTAACTTTCCCGTTCCACCTTAAATAGTCCAGCAGTTCTGACGCCTGAAGCTCCAGAATGTAACTGCTGCTCCATTTAAGGTGGAACGGGAAAATTCGAACAAGAAGCTGGTGAATATCTGACTTCAGCTTCATATCACTGAAGAATTTGTGGTGGGTGATAATAAATAATTGCCCCCCTCTTTGAAGATCATATGATGCCCTAAATGTAACTAAAGCCCAGCAGTGAGGAGTCGCCTACAGAGCAGCGCTAGTAGCTGTTAAAGAGGCAAGGTTTTTTTTTTTAATTTGAGGTTTGTCCCGTTTCGTAGGGCAAGATTTCAACCACTACCCCTTTTAACTCAGTTAAAAGGGGTTAGGGTGACAGTTGAAACAAGGGGTAAGGGTGAAAAGAAGAAATGGGATTGGGCCTTATTGTCGACCAACCCTATTTTTCTAAATGCAAATGCCAGTTTAGTTACTGTTCATATTGAAACACTAGCTGGTTGAGCAGTTCTTGTGACTGAAGCTTCTGCCGTTTGTGCCCCAATAAAGAAGCATCTTTCAAAGTCATTTAGATTGTTTCCTTAACGAGGCCTGATTAGTGTTTTTCTGCATGCCACTGAGCGTGGTAGGCTGTTAATTTCTTAATTGTATCAAGCAGTACACCTGTCTGGAAACATCTGCACATGTTGCTCTGCTCATTTTATTCTTTTTTTTAAAACTTTAATTTGTTACCTGTCTGTAAATCATATATGCTTGAATGCAACTGAATGTTTACATACTGCATTAACGAGAGTGAAACACGTGTATGGGTTGTTCCGAGCAGCGGCGTCTCTGGCACGGAAAGCCTGATGGGGCAGCAGCCGACTCATCAATGAAACTACACACAAACCTGATCCAAACACAAACGCACTCCATTAGTGAAATCGCACATTCACAAATGATCTTAACGGTGCAGGAGTTGGAGGAAGTGGAGACAGGATTATGAGTGATATGATAATGACATTTGATCTCACAAAACCTGGTTGCACAGCATCGCATTACAAATCCAAAGGTATCTATCAGTACATGATCACTATGGTTTGCAAATACACATCCAAGCAACATGTCAGAGCAGGGAAACACGCTTTCCAGGTCTTTAGGAAAAACACGACGTGTAATAATGCAGAATGACTCACTGTTCGAAAAGAAAAGATGTACGATGATCTTTTATCTGGGCAAACTTGTCAAACTTGTCTCTCAAAGTCCAACAACCCATGAATTAATTCAAGTGATAGTATAGCAAGAGCAGGCAAGGAAAGCAGGAGTGTTTTAGCTACACTCACAGTTAGCCATGTTTTTCTCTTGAACCTCTCTGGATTGAAGGAGCAGTTTTTGTCCTTTCCAGACTGAACGATGTTGAAATCCTCTGGCTGGTGGGTCTCTAACGTTTAATCTCTAATTTCTGCTCTAAAGGCTGAAACCAAATTTAACTTTTATAACGTTTTCGACTCGAATCATTATATTGCCTTGCTATTATGAGTGGCTGCCACAACGGATGAGGAACAATTGCTAGCTGTGTAGCGACGCCCATACCGTAAACGACGTTTACTAAACATCTGGACGTATGTAGATGTATCATTTTTTTTTATTGGCTGCTCTCAGCATGCGGCCAAAGTGATCGGGTCCCACAGCTGGTTATTGAAAGCGTGTTGAACATGCGCGGAGTGTTTTTAACTGCTCACTTGGTTAGACGAGCGCTGACGGGCCCCGCGCTCACCAAACCAGGACTACTAGGAGAAATAGGTAGCCTACTGGAATTTACCCAACAGGTACAGGAACATATTTGGGATGTATCAGACAGCACCCCTGTTGTCATATGTAATAAACGCGCAACAATGTTAGTTATGAAAAAAAAACAGTATATATTAGTTGTTAAACTGAAGTATTGATCATGTCGTGCACGGCTCCACAGCGACATCTAATGTCCCTAATGTAGAGACGCTGTGGGTTCCAAGTGAAATAATGACCACAGTAGCACTGTGTAACTGAGGAAGTGCTGAGATAGTTTCGGATTAACCACTACTTAGTTAAGCAGCAGAGAACCATTCAGTCTGAATGAAGGTCAGTACCTGCCTGGCAGTAAGGAAGTGTCTCTTTTTTTCCTGGCTCTTTGCTTGCTCTCTTTCTCTCTCTGTCTCTGTCTATAGAGTGGGGCAGCACTAAGACTGGTGAACAGGATCAGCTCATCCTCACGGCGCTGAACTGTGTCCTCAAAGTCCCTCGTTTCCTACCTCAAGAGCAGAGATTCGACATCAGAGTGCTCGTACGTGTTCATGACTTTCTCCTTATTGTTCCTCTGTAGCCATTACAGTTGTGTAAAACTTAGACGTTATGATTCACTCTATATTGATTCTTTAGGAAATCGCATGGAATCTCAAATTTCATCACAGTTGCAATTTTGTTTTGTTTTTGATTCATATTTTTAAAAAGCCATTGTATAGGGGAGAGCAGGACAACGCTGTTGAGTTTTTTTCTTAATAATTTGAAAGTAAGGTTAATAAAGCCTAGACATATCTGCTACAAATGAAAACATAAACCTTGTTTTCAGCACTTAACATTTGTGGATAGTTCAGCTGAAAGGAGCGTGAATGCAAACGCTGCAATTAACTCCGTAGTTGGGGTTAAATGTAACACACAAAGGGGCTGGTAAGTGGGGCAGATGGAAACCAAACAATTAATTCAGTCTAATTCTATGTTCTTTGAACAAGGTTTCTGACCTATAAACATAAAAGTATGTTCATTAAGTATAATCAGTGAAGAGAATGTGTCAAACATGTCAATTAATTTTTGACCATGAAGTTAATATTGAAATTTTATTTATATGATATGTGTAGTACGTTTTGGATGTAACTGTGCAAAAAAACTTCCATTGGCTGTTTTGGCTTCATATGGGGAACATTGGGCTTGTCCCATTGTTTCCATTGAGGGGCATTACAGCTAGCATTACAGCTAACCCCACCATGTGGAGTGAGTGATTTACCTGCTTCAGAATGGTGCTACAGCCACCAAGAGGGAGATTAAAATGATATAGATGTGAATTCTCAGTGCGTGAAAAAAAAAATGAAGATGAAGAAAAGGTGTTTTTATGGTACAAAAACAGGCTGAATCTGGAGTAATAATAAAAATGTCCAGTTGCTGTAAAAATTCACAAATGATGGCTTAAAACTGTTTAACTACATAAAATAGCCATTTTACGTTGTACATCACGTTAGTTTGTGCTCAGCTCTCCCGTGTGCAGTTGTAAATGGAGGAAATATTACAGTGGTGACATTTGAAAATGGTCCAATGTTTTTTGTGTTGTTTTTATCATATTTTATTCAGTGTTGATTCTAACGTTTTACAGTTGATGCAGTTGAATCACCATCAGAGCATTTTTTTTATACCTGCAGGGCCTGGGGCTGTTGATAAACCTGGTCGAGTACAGCTCCAGAAACAGGCACTGTCTTGTGGAAATGGAGGTGGACACAAGCTGCCTGGTAGAGCCAGAGAAAGATGTGAAGAAACAAACAGAAGATGGGATGGAGGGAGAGGCCCAGAAAAAGCTGGACCAGTGGGAACGAGAAGGCGAAGATAAACCAAGCACGCAAGGGTCCTCAAATGCACTGGCTGCACTGGTGCAGGTATGTAGGAGTTACCAAAGTGTAGGGCTGCAACTTTCAAACCGAATGCTGACTCAAATGTCTGCATATATTCATCGGTTTTAATGATTCAATAGTAAAAAACACAACTGTGTAACAACTAACACATATATATATATATATATATATATATATATATATATATATATATATATATATATATATATATATATATATATATATATAGCTGCTGTCGGAACAAAGCCTTTTCTCCATTTTTGTCATTTTTCAGTTTTTTGGCGTCATTTGAAAATGCCTGTTGCCCTTACATTATCTGAAAATTTCATGATAGACGGCCCAAAAGAAACGGCCTAAAATGACATGAAAAGTTGTCTGGTTCCATTGACTTTAATTGACATTAAAGGTAAAGTATGTTTTTTCTTTCTCCTGATTTTGATCCGACAGCAGCGACAAAAAAAGCTGCATGTATAGCAAGAAGCAAAAAACTTGTGGTCGTGGGATCCCACATCGGTCATAAGCGGTTCAGGCGCTGTGTTACAGAAACTTTAGTCCCAAGTTAAAATCTGACAAGGTCAAGATAAGATTTTTTTTTTTTTTTCACAGATTTATGTTGCAGAAACAAATCTTATCTTAATTGGTCAATTCTGTCTTTTCATTTCTAATATAATATTTGCTCCCCTTAAAACTAGAGATGTATGATGCTATTGAAGTCAGAAAAAAAAGTTATTTAATTGCTACTGTCCCTAACTGATGTTGTCATGGTGACCAAACAGATAAGATTTCAGAGTTAAGGCATTTCTGTAATAATGGAGCAAAACAAACAGCATCTTTTGTAACTAGGCTTGTCACCATTGTTACATAATTGCCTGATCACAGTTATTTGAGATAATCGGTTATTTAATCTAATCGCAGTTATTTTTTACCACCATAAAATGGACAGATTAAGTATTGTACAGTTGTTTAAATTCTGACAATAACCAATATTTGATGGCATATTTGTTGTACTCCAGAAAAGCAGAATGTTTAGGAGATAGTAGTTGGCATACTGTACTAGAATATCTGCATTTTATTAATTTTACTTCATTTTTAACTGTACGAGTAAGTGTTACCCACATTCATTGACCCAGAATTCCTGTATTGGTGCATCTCTGCAGAAACACACATGCATAATTCTCCCTTTAGAATTTTCTAAGGGAAGGTGCTAAAGTGTCTGTCTGTCTGTCTCTGTGTGTGTGTCTCTGTGTGTGTGTCTGTGTCTGTCTGTCTGTGTGTCTGTCTGTCTGTGTCTGTGTTTGTATGTGTGTGTCTGTGTCTGTCTGTCTGTGTCTGTCTGTCTTTGTGTGTGTGTCTGTGTGTGTCTGTCTGTCTGTGTGTGTGTGTGTGTGTCTGTGTGTGTCTGTCTGTCTGTGTGTGTGTGTGTGTGTGTGTGTGTCTGTCTGTGTGTCTAGCTGTTCCTGGAGCGAGAGAGAGCAGCCGTGCTGGCCGAGGCTCAGACTGATGACCTCATCAGCGAGGCGCCCAAGTCTCAGGCTGACCAGAGCGGAGAGTGGCAGGAGACCTCTGGGGAGATTCAGTGGGTTGCCACGGAAACCAACGACAAACAGGAGAAGGAAAAGAAGGAGGAAGAAGACGAGGAGCTCGACCTCAATAAAGGTACCGAGGCTTTCGATTTGACTTCTGCATGGAAAAAATCTTTTAAGGCTCGTAGAAATGCTGTGCTCAGCGATTATGTCTGAAAATACCAGGCAAGAAGTCTTGTTTATACTCTACTTATGCACAAATGGACCAGCTACTTCATGAAGTGTACCTATCGTGTATTTACACTCATTGTCAATTTTATCAGGTCCACTTATTATATAGATGCATTTTGTAGTTTTGTAATTATTAAAGATGGACTGTTGTCCACCTTTCTTTCTTACCCTGCCCTATTTACCCTGTTCTGGTCAGTGGTCAGGACCACCACAGAGCAGGTATTATTTGGATGGTGGATCATTCTCAGCAGTGACACTGACATGGTGGGGTTGGTGTTAGTGTGTGTTGCGCTGGTATGAGTGAATCAGACACAGCAGTGCCGCTGAAGTTTTCACATGATCCACCACCCAAATAATAACCATTAAAGAACAGGGTAAAAGGGCACTGAACAAAGTATGCAGAGAAACGAATGGGCTACAGTCTGTAGCCTAAATGTAGATCTACAAAGTGCACCTATATGTTAAGCAGACCTAATAAAATGGACAGTGTAGAAACAAGGAGGTGTACTTAATGATGTGTTTGGTCAGTGAGTGTGTTCAAATGAGATCTCTAGTATCTTTGTAGAATTGCTGATTGGTGGGTTCGCTGTTCTTTCTGTTGCAGCACTGCAGCATGCTGGGAAGCACATGGAGGACAGTATTGTAGCGTCTTACACTGCCCTGCTGTTGGGCTGCCTTTGTCAGGGCAGTCCGGTTAGTATCTCTGTCATTTTGCCATTCACTTTACTGACTGAGGCAGTCTGATTTATTTTTTTATATAATGAATGTTGTACTACTGGTTAAAAGAATTTCTTAGTCTGTTGTTTAATATATAAATGTATGATTGATCATATGTCACAGCATGAAGCAAGTTAAAAAAAAGTGTCTCTGTGTGTTTCAGTTGAATGTGAAGTCGGTGAGAGAGAGTCTTCCTAAAGGAGATTTCTCCATTATGACTGAAATGCTGAAGAAGTTCCTAAACTTCATGAACCTGACGGTAAGGACTGATAAAACACCAGAGGTCAAAATATGATAGTAAATTACAGTAAGAATAGTGCAGTGATGTGCAGGTATGTGCATGCATACCTCAATTTTCATCAAATTGAATAAAGATTTGGTTAATATTTTAAATAAACAAATAGTGAAACTTAAAACTTTGGATTGGATTTCCTAAGAGCAATTCTTACACCCCTTTACTTTACACACAGTACCTATGAGAGCCTTTGGGCTGAAGCTTTAGCATTAGCTAGAAAGTATAATGTTATTTCTCTTGCTAGAGGTTAGGTTTGGATACATTTTTCAGGTTTTAGTTATTCAAACTGTGATGGTGTTTTTGTGTTCAGATTTCATATACAGCCTGATTTAGTCATATTTTATAACAGGAAGTGATACATTGACTTCTCCAGTGGCAACTGTCAAAGGGTTTTCTTTATAGTTGGCTGAGCATGGATTTGAATCCTACTAATGCTACAACCAAAAAAGCTGCAAAAAATATAGTTTGTCAATACTGATAAAACCCTGCAACCGAAGCATCTGTAGTGTAAAATATTAGTTTGTATGCTGTTGCATTGACATCACCCTTCACTGGAACTGGGACCCTGAAAAAACAGCCCCAGATGATTATCCCTCCTCCACCAAACTCTACTGTTGGCACTATGCATTGCAGTATGTAGCATTCTCCTGGCATTTGCCAAACCCAGAGTTCTTTATCAGACTGCCAGATAGTGAAGTGTGATTCATCGCTCCAGTGAACGTTTCCACTGCTCCAGAGTCCAGTGGCTTTGTGGTTTACACCACTGCAGCTGACACTTGGCACTGCGCATAGTGATTTTACATGCGTGTGCATCTGCTTGATCATGGAAAGCCATTTCGTGGAGCTTATGGTGCACAAGCATTTCGTGGCCCCACTGTATGAGTTTGCATGGCCTACCGCTTCATGGCTGAACTGTTGTTGCTCCTAGATGCTTCCGTTTCACAAGAATAGCACAATGGACCGAGGAAGATCTAGCAGGGCCAAAAGTTCACAAACTTCCTTGTGACAATGGGGGGATCCTATGACCGTGTCACGTTTTGTCACTGCGCTCTTCAGTACGACCCATTCGACTACCAGTGTTTGTCTATGGAGACTGCATGGCTGTGTGCTTGATTTTACACACCTGGCTGTAACACTTGAACTCTGAAGTAATTAGGAGAGGACTCAGGCATAACATTATGAGCACCTGCTTGTTTCTATGCTCATTGTGCATTTTATCAGCTCCACTTACTTTGTTAGCCCCCTTTTACCCTGTTCTTCAGTGGTCAGGACCCCCATGGACCCTCACAGAGCAGGTACTATTTGGGTGGTGGATCATTCTCAGCATTGCAGTAACACTGACGTGGTGTGTTAGTGTGTGTTGTGCTGGTCTGAGTGGATCAGACACAGCAGTGCTGCTGGAGTTTTTAAACACCTCAGTGTCACTGCTGGACTGAGAATAGTCCACCAACCAAAAATATCCAGACAGCAGCGTCCTGTGGGCAGCGTCCTGTGACCACTGATGAAGGACTAGAGGATGACCAACACAAAATGTGCAGCAGCAGATAAGCTATCGTCTCTGACAAGGCAGACTGGCAAGGTAGGAGTGTCTAATAGAGTGGACAGTGAGTGTTTAAAAAACCCAGCAGCACTGCTGTGTCTGATCCACTCAGACCAGCACAACACACACTAACACACCACCACCACGTCAGTGTTACTACAGTGCTGAGAATGATCCAGCACCCAAACAGTACCTGCTCTGTGAGGGTCCATGGGGGTCCTGACCACTGAAGAACAGGGTAAAAGGGGGCTAACAAAGTATCAGAGAAACAGATGGACTACAGTCTGTAACTGTAGAACTACAAAGTGCACCTATATAGTAAGTGGAGCTGATAAAATGGACAATGAGCGTAGAAACAAGGAGGTGCTCGTAATGTTATGCCTGATCGGTGTATATTGGTCAGGTTCTACTTTGTACAACTTTTTTTTCTTGGTATCAGATAAAAACAATGTGAGCTTTGATGAGGATGAGTTTTAAGTATGTTGTGCTGACCGCTGCTGTAGCATTTGGACATTTCTGCTCTTTCATTTTCTATGTTATATACAAGCTCTATCCTCACACACAGCATCTCTCAAGACAGGAAATGTGTTAACAACCAGCGTAACTGTGATAACACTCCCTCTTGCTTTGTAGCACAAATCAAATAGATGTGAAGGGTCCTTTCTAGAATTCAGTCATGTTGAGCTCAGCTGCCAGTCAGAAATGAGTTTCCCGCCAACACTATTGCTTTTTCTCGCTTGTTCCTTTTGTCACACGAAAGATAAAGTATAAAGACTGAGATCTCGCAGCTCCTGGAAACTGGGACAGCTGGCATCCATCCATAAAGCAAAAACAAAAGTTTTTTTTTTTCTCAATTGATGGAAAAGAGACAGTGAAGTCGTATACTAAGGCCTGATCCCTTTTCTTCTTTTTACCCCTACTCCTTGTTTCCGAGTGTCACCCTAACCCCTACAAAGGGTAGTGGTTGAAATCTTGCCCTACAAAATGGGACCCTCAAATAAAAAAAAAGCTCCTCACTGCTGGGCTTTAGTTACATTTAGGGCATCATATGCCTTCAAAGAGGGGGCAATTAGTTATCATCGTCCACCACTAATTCTTCAGTGATATGAAGCTGAAGTCAGATATTCACCAGATTCTCGTTCGAATTTTCCCGTTCCACCTTAAATGGAGCAGCAGTTACATTCTGGAGCTTCAGGCGTCAGAACTGCTGGACTATTTAAGGTGGAACGGTAAAGTTAGCTAGCTAGCTACCGAGACATTAGCATACTATTCGTGATTTTTATGCTTGTTATGAACAAAACGACCAATTACACTGAAACGACATTAAACTAAGATAAAACAGTGGTTATTGTAATTTTTTAACAGAGAAAATTCTCACATTTGTGTGTTTCTTTGGTCTCTTGTTCTCCATCTTGCCAGTTTTTGTTTTTCTCTCATAACTCTCTGTTTGGAGTCTCTGAAAAACCTCCGTTTGGAGGGTCATGTAGCCCCAACACTTCACCCCACCCCTCTATCTCAACAAGAATTGGGACACCCTAACCCTAGACGTGAACGCGCAAAACAGAGCGCTAAGGGCTCAGTGGTAGGGGCGAGGAGTGAAATGGGATTGGGCCTTACTGTTGGCGCACATATGGCTACAGCCACATTCCAAGTTTCGTAGCTCAATTTTGATTATTTGCTCAAGTCTGATCTTTTTACCTCGGTGGTCCACTTTCGTATGAGTGACTCAAATCTGTCATTATTGTAAACGACCCTGTGTGTCGTGAAAAACATTCAGACTAACCAGCGGAACGAGGCTTTGTAGCGAGGATAGTTTGCTTTAAGCAGCTGTTCATTCTTAGAGCAAGACGACGGCTCAGATGCTTTGCTTTTGCACCTGGGCCTGTCACAATATTACATAATCGCCCTTCACACTTATTCTGAGAGATTTGCAATTATTGGAGGTAATCGCAGTTATTTAGGCAGTGCAGTCATTTTCCACAGTCAGTAGATTTCATAATTGTGCAGTGGGTGCGTTGGGTTGAGGCAAATAAATATAAATAAAAGAAAGCAGTAAATGCACTCATTGAGACATCATGGGGCTTTTAATTTGGAGTGCCAACATATTTAGAGGGAAGTGCTGAGTAATGTTTACTTGTTAGCTGTGTAGCTAATTCTAATGTTAGCATGCTAGCAGAATATTTATTTATTTGGTTATATTTTCACTCTCAAGAAAAATATAAGCTTTGCTTGACTGCACGTGATTCTATGTAACTTGTTACTAGACTCGTGCTCCTAGATGTAAGCACAGGTGTACGTCATGAACATATAAGACAAATAACGTTTTTCAGTTCTTGACATAGTTTGAAAGTACATGAATGGACCAAAAGAAACGACCCAAAATGACTTGAAAAAACATCTGGTTTAATTGACTTCCATTAAAAGTGAAGGGTGTTTTTACCTTCTCCTGTAAAGTTACCATTTTGGAGATATTGGTTTTGTTCTGACTGCAGCGATATGATGTTTAGTTCTGTTTTAGCTATTTTAAACCGTTTATTTTAGTTGTTAAGCTTTCTGCAGATCCACTAGTGGCCATTCCGCTGGCGGAATGAGAAACATCTCCGATATTTTTAATTCATATTGAATAGCATGTTTTCCCTCTAACTCTATCAGATTACATAGGACAGTGTGTGTGAAATGGTGTGCCTGTTGAGCTGC
Organism: Colossoma macropomum; assembly: GCF_904425465.1. NCBI lineage: Eukaryota > Metazoa > Chordata > Actinopteri > Characiformes > Serrasalmidae > Colossoma > Colossoma macropomum. The sequence goes on from NW_023494803.1 coordinate 340,160, forward strand.
TAGTGAGCAATGATGGCAGTGAATTCGCACATCTCCACAAAGACAACCGTGCCGAGATGAAATGGACAGCCATCTTTATTTCAAGCAACTATGTATAGTTTTATAAGTGCCGCAGTAGAAGCGCATTTAAAGACAATAAAAACTTTTATAAATGCTAAGTCGACCTATGAAGATGAAAATCCAGTATTGGTATCTGTATCAGAAGAGTAAAAGTGGTATCGGTGCGCCCCTAATTGTAAGTAGCTCCCCCAGATGAACATCCTTAACATCCATACCCGAGTCTTACATAAATGAAGGTTTAAGGAAATGTTTATCGTCAAAGGCATGTTTAGAAATTCTGCACTGTCAGTGTTTCACCTGGTTTCTTTTGCTTTTGTCCTTTTTAAAGCATTAATGTTCGGACTCTTTTCTCTTTCTCTCCTCTTTTCCCTTTTTCTTTTTCAGTGTTCTGTTGGCACCACAGGGCAGAAATCCATCTCACGGGTGATTGAATATCTAGAGCACTGTTAGCGAAGGTGTCACTGTTTAGCGGAATATCAGAGGACCTGGCAGCCCACTTGGAGGCCTGTCGTCACTGGAGGCACAAAGACCTATGGCGGCTTCGCTGTGGTCACCGTCACCGGGGGTTAGAGGCTCCTTCTATTCACGGGTCTTTTCAAGCATTACTTAAATGCTGTCTCTCTCTCAAACACACCCACACACACACCTGTGTGTATGCATTTAATATTTTGAAAGAAATAATACCCCCCCCCCACCCCCCACCAATATATAAAGGCAAGGATATACACCAGTATTGTATTTGGACAAAAACAAAGATTTTATTCTTTTTTAAATGTTCAAAAGTGATGCTCTATTTATTATCAAATGCCATAAGTTGTACTATTGCTTATAATAGCGACTAATATTTGTTTAGAAAATCAAATGTAATGAAACGAAACATATGTTTGCACATGTATGTGGACAACATGGTGTTGAACTCTCTCATAAACTTCAGAAAACACACTGGTTACCTTTAGGTGAGGGCAGGATAGTTACAATAAACTAAGGGTGATGCACTTGTAAACAAAACATGAATGAATTGTCAGGACTGATGGTACTACTTTGCAGTGAGACTACGTTTATGAGTGGTTTACAATTAATTTATTAATCATAAATAAACAGGTATAACACAAATAAGCCTTCTTGCTTGCCAAATAGTGAGTCCACATTCATCTGTACTGTCAAACCTCAGACTATGCTGGTTACTTATCTCACCTAAGCTTCTCCATCAGTTAGCTATTATCAGATATAACAGATCACTGTTGACCTTTTTGTGTTATAACTGCTTATTAATCTTTTATAGGGTGTTTATGACAATTCATAATTAGTAAACTCACTTTAAATCATTCAAAAACCCTTTATAAGGATGGCCTGTTAGAAAGTGGTACCGGATTGGTCATTTTGATTGGTGTGGGGAAGTTCGATAAATGGAATTGAATCATAATTGCTCTCTATGAATGATGGTCCATGGGAAATGTAGTCACAAAGGGATCGGGTAGTTAAAATGACGTGTTTATCCAGTTTGGATATCTAATTAGGGCTGCACGATTTGGACTATATTGCATATTGCAATTATAATGCTACATATTGCAATTCCGTTAAATCCAATATATTGAAAGCACATCAGTGAATTCTTGGCATGATGTGGTCAAATATGGGCTTGTATTATATTATTTTTGACCAAAATGATGTACGTTTGTTGGATGATGTTAGCATCTTGATTTATCCAGAAACTTATCTGGAGCTTATCTGAAACTCATTTACATGTTGCAGCCTTCTGCAGTGTCAGCAGGGTTGGGTATTGAAATGCAGAGGTTTCATGGTGCTGAATAGAACTGAATTACTTAAAAAAATTGTTAAAAAAATTAATGTCACTCAATACCAAATTAGCCCAAAAGCATTAATGCTTGTTCCAAATCTAAAAGTTTCATTCAGGAGCTGGTATTGAAGTCAAGGCATCAGTATTGAACATTTTTAATCGATATCGTAATAACATTTGGCAAGCGATATATTGTGCAGCCCTAACATCTATGTAGTTGTGTGGTAAACCGGAGTGATTTTGTATTTTCCAACCTTTTCGAGGCACTTGGGTAGAAGCTGGCAAAATTGGGGGAGGGGGAAAAAAAAAAGCATGAATAGCTTTACACTGATCAGTGTACACCTTCACATTAACGGCGTTCCCTTGACACCTAAAACCTACCTAGCTCTGTCTTGTACAAGTGGGAATGCAAGCTTTTTAATGTTGCCCGGCCGACCCGCTCTGCATAATTTTGCAGATTTTCGTCTCTTGCTTGGAGTGCAAAATTGTCAACCTTGTGAAAATCAGGGAGTCTTAAATTTGATTGCTAATCGAAACAATTGTAGGAGGGGATTTTGTGTCATTGCCAGAACATGTGAAGAGAGGTATCTGTTGGGATGCACAATGATATCGGTACAGGCCAGCGGTCGGCAACATGCGTCTATTTTACTGTCCTGTTGCGGAATTAGATTTGTAGGTAAAAATAAAATAATCCTCCTTTACAGTAAAATAAAGCTCTGCTGATCGTTCAACACAGTTTAACAATAAATGGTCTTAAACTCTGGAGTTAATGTAGAACTGCTAATTCACCCTTTAACCCTGAAGATCAGCGCAGACTGCTAGTCACCATAGCAACACAGACAACAGCCTAGCCTAGCTAGTAGCTAACGAAACGGCAAAGAGAGAGATTTAAGACGAACGTCGATGATTTGGAGACGAATGGAGTTGCATTTATAATCCCTCCAGCTGGTTTCCTGATACGTTAATCTGCAACGAGAAACTGAAACACTAAAAAGTCGTAAAGCTAAAGTCAGCTTCTCATTTGAATTTTCCCGTTCCACCTAAAGTGGTACAGCAGTAACATTCTGGCGCCATTTAAGGTGGAATGGGAAAATTTGATCAAGAAGCTGGCGAATGAGAAGCGACTTCTAGCTTCGTAAACAGTCGAACGTTCAGAGATATTTTACAAGAAACTGTTCTACTTTTGAGGAAAAGTTTCCTGCCGGAGATGCGAGAAAAGCGACTACAGCTGAGCTAAAGCTCAAAGCAGAGCAAAGTGAGTCTGTTTTCGCTTATATTCAGCACATACTGAGACATATTTACAGCAAGATGGTCAAATGGACAGGTAAAAACGGAAACGTGGCTCCCAAGGTGGTTTGATTTTTACTGAAATTACAAAATTCTTAACATTTGGGACCTTGGGTCCCGACCCCGGTATAGGTGGATAATTGTTAAAAAAAAAAAATAAATAAATGAATAATTGTAATTGCCATTGGACAGATGATTAGATTTAATATTTCAAGACACATTTATTGTAATCTGGAAAAGCAAAGTAAGTGATGCTGTCCTACTTTGTTGAAATATGTATTTTATTCATTTTCATGCCTCTACAAGTACATTTTACATCACTGAGTAATGTTATGTTTAGTTCCAGTTCCTAAATGTTATAAACATTAATACATCAGCATCGGCATCATTACAGATATTGGATATCTGATATCAGTATTGGTCCATAATTGCCATATCGGTGCATCCCTACAAACCTGATTCCATGATTGTTGTAGTTTAGGTTTGTGTTTGAAAGAACAATCATGTAGAAACTGAACACATTTGAAAACCAGTGATTGAAAGCTGTTGCATAGCTGGACGTTTCGATTTGATCTTTTGTTAGTTTTTGTCTTTTTTTTTTTTAATTTTAGTTTCAAGAAGTATCAAATCAGCAGGACTGGCTGGTCTTCATTTGACTTCACAATGCAGAATTGACAGCGCTCGAAAATTGTGGGTTATTATTTGTTTTTAAGCCAGGACGCCGTGCTGGGACTAACCTGAAGTTTGTGTACATAGTGCTAAGTTGAATGAGGTGATGTTAATGATCATGGGCCTCAGTTAAATGTTGCAATACCAAAAAATGTTTTATTTTTTGTTTGGTTTTTTTGAATATGTTTCTGAATGAGTTCACCTGAAAGGTCTGTAGGTCGTGCTTCTGTTCAATTTAATTAGGTTTTCTTTCTTTGGTGTGAAATTAAGCAGAAATGTGCTTAAGTCAGTCCTTCGTGAGCACGTTTTCTCCTGTTGGATGTCTTAAGCTGTACCTTGGTGATGTAGAGCAGCTTTAGAATGCTTGATGAACATGAGCTTCAGCCCCCTCCTCCCCTCCCTAACTGAACTAAGCTAAGTGTCTTCTGTCTCTATCAGACGTTTGATAAAGCAGAGCCATACAGAGTAAAAACCATTTCTATTTTCTCTGATTTGTAAAGCTACAGCGAACCCAAGTTTCAAGTTTTTGTGATAAGTTAATTTGGAGTGATTTTTTTTTTGTTTTCCCTTTCTTTTGGATTGTAAATACCTTCTGTAAATACTACCTATTGGATGTTAGACTGCTAGAATACTTTTTCTGAATTGAATTTTTTATACAGTTTTTTTTCTTTGTTATTTGAGAAAAATGCAGAATAAGACATTTGCAGGAAATATATAAATATCTATATATATGTATAAACAATTTTTACCAATTTCCAGGATACTGTCTTTGATTACCTGTAAATAATTTTACCTTTAATAAATGAATTGCTACTTTATGTAACCTTGGATTTGTCCATTAAAAGCCATTTTATTCATGTACAGATGTACCCAGCGAAAGTTTGGACATGACTACTCATGAAGGGCGTTTATATATTCTGCACTTCACACACTCAGAACCTTGAAGTAATACACGGAACTTTGAAGCGACCAAATTAAATATGTTTTCTGTTTTGGATTCTTCAGATTGGCCTGTTTTTACCTTGATGGAGCTTTACATGTTCATTAGGAGCCCCTGGGATGCTCTATCTGCTGCTACTCATTCTGAATATTTTGAATTATTGAATGCGTTTATATGAACACCAATAATACAATGGCTATCGGATTTCGGCAGTTATCTGATTATTCAAATGGTCATGTAAACTACATACTCTGATTTCTTAGATCGGATTAAGGCCGTTATCTGATTTCTAGAGGGAGCTGGATTTTAGCTCACTATGCAAAAACAGGCCGCTGTCCTGGAAACGGAACAGCGTTTAACACAGCATCCGCGAGATGGCAACAAAACGCTTCTGGAGCGATGCTGAAACCAACTACATGCTCGCGGCGGGTGCTGGACTCGGGGAGTGCTGGAGGCTATCCCAGTGGTCATCGGGTGGGAGGCAGGAAACACCCTGGACAGGTCGCCAGTCCATTCTTTATCTTCTAAATGATGCATATTTATATTTTTCAGTAAAGATTAACATTGTAACGTTGCGCTTACATCACTTCTTACTCTGAGTTTATTGGCTGCTCACAAGGCAGAAATCTAATCACTGTCTGACTCGTGTAAACCTGGAGCTGCCTATTATCTGATTACCCAAGTGCATGTAAATGTGTTAAACGAGTTACTGACAAAATCTGATTTTCTGCAGTTATTGGATTATTAAGTGTATATTAAACACACTCAATGTTGAATTAGTTCTTCTAATCGGATTCAAAGTTTCGGAACCCGAGTTTTGCACTTAATGTGTTGTCAGGTAAGCCAGTGCAGTGGTCTCCAACCCTGGAGAGTTTAGTACCAACCTGTATTCAATAAGCTCTTTCGAAGAGTCTCAGAAAGAGACAGTTCCTGGACAGGTCATACTTACTTCTTACTGACACAATCAATTACAAGACACAATCAGTATTATTGTATTCAGAAGAGAGAGGCACAAGTAATTGACCATTTGCAAAATTCGAAGAAAGTCAAGTCTCTCTTAGTTATGGTTGCAACGTCCATCAGACCTTCAGTTCAGGCTATCTGGGCTAGTAGTGTCCATAGTACTTGTGCTAAGTTCAGAAGTACAAAGGAAAACTTAAACACACTTAAGCTACGTTCACATTACAAGCCTCATTGCTTAAATCCGATCTCTCTGACACGATGGTTCACACTCGTTTAGGTAAGAGACTGAAATCGGTCATTAATGTAAACGAACCAGCGTCCTAAAATGACCCTCATGAACACATCCTACTCAGTAACGTCACGTGAATGAATCACGTTCATCATCAGCACAAACTAACGAGCAGAACGAGCTTCGCTGAGAAGATAATTAACTCTGATCAGCTCTCAGCTTCATTATTAGAGCGAGACGAAGGAGAAAAAGGTGAGATGAGCTGCTTTTCCACCGTTTACAGGCTTTAGCTTCTGTTCGGCGCTGCTGCCATGGTAACGCTGAATGATGGCGCAGTGGAAAAAAAGCAGATGAATTCCGATCTGAGCGTCTCATTAAGGTCGCACGGCCACGAATCGGATACGTATCCAATCTAGGACCACATATGAAAGTGGCTCAGGTCGGATTTGAAAAGATCAGATTTGCGTGTCACACAGCCCTGAAAACATCAGATCTGATTAGGGCAAAAAAATCGGATTTGTGCCACTTCAACCTGGTAATGTGAACGTAGCCTTAGAGTTTGACATTTGAAGCAACCATTCAGAAATAAACTGACTATAAAATGTTCAGTGCTGATATGTTTGAATATTAATTTATAGTAAATTTGAACCATTTTTATATTGATTGAAAGAAGGAGATCGTTTGGTCACTTGATATTAAAGTGGTAGGATGTCATGTCTAGCAACGGATTGATGAGCTAACGCTAATGCTGGGGCTCAGAGTAACATTTAATGCTAAGGAGGACTCGTCAACAGTCTTTAAGCAGGCTACCTGGTAGCAACCGTAGCACCTGTGCTAAGTTGGTGGCCCACTGGCTTTTTGCTCAGCTATTTCCAGGCGTCCCACTGGTGGTTAAGCAGGGTATTAGACAAAATTGCACATTTCACCGCTTATTTTCCACTCGCAGTCCAATTTACTTCACTTCCTTCTTTCATTATACTTTGTAAATTAGTAGATCATTTTAATCGAGTGTCAGCAATATTTTCAACAGAATCATTTTATATCAGGCCTAGTCATTCATTTTTTTCCTCTAGGTTGTTTGTAATATTTGTCTTTTTTCCAAAATAAAAGTCTGTGTGCATGTTTGAGGAGATTAACAACTAGTTAGACCTTGTATGCAGGAGAGAAATCTGGGTGGTCCGAGGGGGACCAGCAGCGGCGAACAGCATGCAGGGTTACTGACCTTATCAAGCCAGCAGATCAATACATGCTCACTATCTGGGGTCTCACTGCAGGTTTGTTTTGAGGAGTTTTGTTGGAGTTTTTCTTTAGCTTGATGGAGGAAGCAGCCTTTAGAGAGGATTGTGAAGAAGATACACATACAGTGACCTTGTTGCTGAAAACTACTTGGAAAAGTTTTTGTATTGAAAAAAAATTCATACATACACTCTTAAAAAGATGGTTCTTCCAGCGTTCTTTAAGAATGATATAGAACCATGAACACTCACAGAACCTTTTGAATGATTAAAGGGTTCTTTGCATCATGAAAGGGTTCTTTAGATTGATGGAGCGTGTGCTTTTTGAAAGGGTTCTATATAGAACCCAAAAGGATTCTTCTATTGTTACAATGTCAAGCTTGTAACAATAGAAGTATCCTTTTCAAAAAGGTTCTATATAGAATCGTCTGTAGCACATTCATGTACATATTCCATCAATCTGAAGAACCCTTTCATCGTACAAAGAACCCTTTAATCATGCAAAAGCTTTCTCTGGGTGTTCATGGTTCTACAACCCCATTTCCCCAAAAGTTGGGATGCTTTGCAAAATGCAAATAAAAACAAAATGCAATGATGTGCAAATCATTTAAACCCTGTATTTTATTGAAAATAGTATAGTAAGAAAACAACCATTTTAAATTTGATGCCAACAACACATTCTAAAAAAGTTGGGATGGGGCAACAAAAGGCTGGTGCATTTGTGTAATGCTAAAAAACACCTTGTGGTTAATTGGCAACAGATCAGTAACATGACTGGGTATAAAAGGAACATCCCAGAGAGCAAAGAACCTTTGCTTTTCATCATCTACGGTACATAATATCATTAAAAGATTCAGAGAATCTGGAGAAATCTCTGTATGTAAGGGTCAAGGCCAAAACCAGTATTTACTGGCCGTGATCTTTGGGCCCTCAGGCAGCACTGCATTAAAAACAGACATGATTCTGTAGTGGAAATCACTGCATGAGTTCAGAAACACTTCTGAAAGCCACTGCCTGTGAAAACAGTTCATCACTGCATCCACAAATGCAAGTTAAAACTATAAAACACAAAGAAGAAACCAAATATAAACAGGATCCAGAAATGCTGCCACCTTCTCTGTGCCTAAACTCATTTAAAATGGACTGAGGGGAAGTGGAAAAATGTCCTGTAGTCTGACGAATCAACATTTGAAATTCTTTTTGGAAATCATGGACACTGTGTCCTCCGGGCTAAAGACCACTCAGCTTGTTATCAGAGCTCAGTTCAAAAGCCAATATTCATGATGGTATAGGAGGGCATTAGTGCACATGGCATGGGTGACGTGCACATCTGTGAAGGTGCCATTACTTCTGAACGATATATACATGTTTTGGCAACATATGCTGCCATCCAGACGACGTCTTTTTCAGGGAAGGCCTTGATTATTTCAGCAAGACGATGGAAAACCACATTCTGCATGTATTACAACAGCATTGCTCCATATTAAAAGAGTCTGGGCGCTAAACTGACCTGCCTGCAGTCCAGACCTGTCACCACTGAAAACATTTGGGGCATTGTGAATGAAAATAATATGACAAAGGTGACCCTGAACTGTTGAGAAGCTGAAATCCTATATCAAGTAAGAACGGGAAAACATTTCACTATCTAAACTACAGCAGAGTCTCCTCAGTTCCCAAACACCTACAGAGTGCTGTTAAAAGAAGAGGTGATGAAACACAGGGGTAAACAGGCCCCCGTCCCAACTTTTTTGGAGCGTGTTGTTGGCATTAAATTCAAAATGAGCAGATATTTGTCCAAAAACAATTACATTTCTCAGTTTCAATATTTGATATGTTGTCTTTGTAGTACTTTCCTTAAAAAATATGGTTTACATGATTTGCACATCATTGCATCCTATTTTTATTTACATTCTGCACAGCCCCCCAACTTTATTGGAAATGGGGTTATATAGAACCATTTTCTTTACTAAAATAATACCTACTAACGTAAACAGCTAACCTGATATGACCATTCCACCTTGCAGCTAAGGTCCAAACACATTAGCATTACCATGCAGTTGTATTTAGACACAGGTCACCTCTTTGTGTTGCCTAACTAGGTTTATGACCATTGATACACCATCAACACATGAACCTCAAGCTTTGATTAAAATATAATTTATTTATCATTAGGTATGTTTAAAGATCTGCTACGGTCACCAGATTAAACAAGTATAGTGTTTGGCTTTGTTAGCCATCAAAAGAAGAGTTTGTCCAGTTCCACAGGAAAGAGCTCCATCTCTCATTGTTTCCAGTGTCCGGATTTTTTTCCTGCCTTTCCTGGAGCGAATTATGCCGTCCAGAAGGGGGAGCTGCATTACCACTGCTCATCACCTTCAATGGCAAGACCAGCTTCTGCACCCTGAATGTAAATGGGAGCAGTGCTTTCTTCTCTTTCCTACCCCAGATTGAATCCTGTATGGAGACACTGCTTTTTCTAAACTCAGAGTAAATGACAGTGTAAACTTTTATCAGTCCACCAAATAATCTGCTGGAGAGTACATGATCATCTTTCGGCTGTTTTTTCCCCCCAAAATGTCCAAGAAAAAGCTCTGAACATCGATTTTCAAAGTCTGCCGTCAGCACACAGTAATGTGGTTATGGACTTCTTGTTCTCCAAGTAAACTTTTGGGCAATTTTGTGTGACTCTGTAGCTGCTGACATGAAAAACCTGTTTATTAAAAATGACATTCAGAAGCGCATTTTCAGGAAAAAAAAAAATAAAAAATACTGCTTCAGTCAATCTTGCATGCTGGTGAAAACCAGTGGTCCAGTTCACTGCACACATATACACCAGTCAGCCATAACATTAAACCACCTCCTTGTATCTGCACTCATTGTCTGTTTTATCAGCTCCACTGACCATACAGGCTCTCTTTGTAGTTCTACCTTTATTGGCGCTTTGCATACTTTGTTAGCCCCCTTTCACCCTGTTCTTCAGTGGTCAGGACCCCCACACAGCAGGTATGATCACTAGCCTTCATCAGACCTGCTTCCTCAGCTCTTTCAACCAGTTAGGCGCTCTCCCTCTCCTTGCCTGTTTAGTAACATAATCTTTATCCAGTGTTATCCAGTTGGTGTTGTGGAACCAACGCCGAACGCTCTGAGCTGTTGGAGCTTCACTGCCGATGAAAATCGCTCTGCACAGTTATGACGGATTCACTCTTATTGAAGTGGAGAACACTTTCTGCTCACATCTCCTCTCAGACTGAAGGAGCCATCTTCCACTGACAGTCAGAAACTCTATGACCCCCTCTTACAATTGGATTGTGATTGGTTCCTAGGTGCCTCACAGCATCTTTGTCTGGGTGATTGTATTTGCTAAAAATCTTTTTTAATATGATGTCTAATGATGAACAATGTTACAGAAAATGATAGGATTAGTTAACAAACTGGTTGGCTTTTCTTTACTAAGCTGTTGACAGTTACAGTCAGGTCCATAAGTATTTGGATAGTGATAAAAATCTTTTTGTAATTTTGCCCTTTGTACACCTTCATAATATTTTTGTTAAAACCCTTGAATTACAGCTGAACGTCCACACTTTAAGCACATCTTGATTGCTTCATTTCAGAGCCGCTGTGGTCGCGTACAGAAGCAAAATTACTGAAATTGTTTCACTGTTTAAATACTTATGTAGCTTGATAGATCAGTCAGATTATACAGGACTGCACAGGGCTGACATTAGTGATGAAAACATTGTAAAGACCGGTTTTTGCTTATGCACACACTATTCCTCACATTGTTTCATTCAAGTTTACTAAAAGAGGTTGTGCAAAAGAAAACACGCCCTCCTCAGCATTCCCCTGTTCTTGCGCTGGTTCTCCCTTTTGTCAACACATGTTGTTCTCAGTCACATATTCTCATTTAACAGTGGTTTTAATTAATGATTTACTGAGATCTCTTTTTTGTGACACTACATGCATGTCCACCCACCTTCATATCATCAGAATGTGAATCAATGACATGATATCAAACTAAGATCAATATAAACTTACAAGAGGAATCATTTTCATTTTCTACTGTCTGCCTGCCATCAGTCTTTTTGGCGGTCGTAGTACATGCTGAAATCATCCCAAAAAAGATGAATAAAATAAATAAAAAACACTCAACGACTGTAACATTTTCACCTGTGACTACATTTTCAAGCAGACCAAGATTGGAGGGAACACTGCCAACCTGGCGACTCTGTCTGTCTCTTTAATTTGCATATTTCTGCCTTAGTTAGAGCCAGATTGGTGACTAAGAGTAATATTTAGTACAGTATCTAGTACGTATAAGCAACTGAAAGGGGAATTGTGAAGTGCGCCATTCAAGAGAAACATACCAAGTCAGAATTGTTCACAGTGGTGGCGATGGGAACCAGACGTCTGAAGAGTTTAATGTCTCTAAAACGCTCCCTCACAGAAAGCTGCTAGAGGAGATGGTTATGCATCCACTGCCTGATGCCTGAAACGTTGTTTTGAGAATAAAAGTTGTGTAAGTTTGATGGGGGCGTATAACCCACGTGTGAGACCTTGAACCGGTGAAACGACACTGAAATAAAAAGTAGAACCAGGATTTAGCTTTTTGTTCCGTAAAGCTGATTTTAACTGAAAAAGTATGCTTTTGTAAATTGTATTCAATCCCTTTTGGTGTTCATTGTAAACAATGGCAGAGATAAATCTGCAGGCCATGAAAACGTGTTTTGAACCTGGTGAAGACGTTTCACATTCATCAATAATAGACATTCAGAACACCAAAAAAAAGGACAACATAAAAACTTTCATTCCGGCTCCTGAAAGGACTTCTTTTGAACTTCAGACGAAGGCATTACAAGGACGTTTTTCGGACACGTCTTTGCCTGCTGGGTACACACCGACAGATGTGAAAAATATTTTTTGTTGGATGGAAAAAAAAGATGAAAAGCATCTTTTTTTGAGGGACGTTGTCTAGATTTAAAAATACCCACCAGGAGATGATGTGACCAGGTACGAGTGATGTCATGCTGGGTACCAGATCTTTGAAGCATGTGTCCAGAAAGGAGGAAACTTTGACCTGAAGCTGGTGTTGATGCTTGTTTTGTTTTCTTGAAATGATGTAATCACTGATGACCCTGGGTTGAACTCAAAGACCCTGGGCCAAGTCAGGCCCATGGCACAACCCTATTCGGCCCTGCAACGTAGTGTGTGTTCTAACCCCCTTTCTCCGACAACAATCTATGGGTCAGTGGTTACACAAAAAGAAAAGATGCCAGGGGTCTAGTTCAAGCAAATGGATGGTTTACCTGCTGGGGACATTTAAAGAGGTTTGACGATTATCTGTAGCCACTGTAGCCTATTGTTTTATCTTTCATTCATTCATCATCATTAACCGCTTAGCAGAGAATCCCAGGTGACCCTGCCCACCGCAACTTCCTCCAGCTCATTCCGGGGGACCCCAAGCCGCTCCCAGGCCACCTTGGAGATATAATCCCTCCAGAGGGTCCTAGGACAACCCCGGGGTCTCGTCCCAGTAGGCTGTGCCTGGTACACCCCCCCTGGGAGGCATCCAGGGGAGAATCCGGATCAGATGCCTGAACCACCTCAACTGGCTCCTCTCAATGCGGAGGTGTAGCGGATGTCCGAGTGGATGTCCGAGCTCCACACCCTGTCAGTAGAGTGTAGCCGCCACCCTGTGAAGAAAGCTCATTTCCACCGCTTTTATTTGTGATCTCATTCTTTCAGTCATTACCCATGAGCACAGGTGAGGGTCGGAATGTAGACCGACCAGTAAACAGAGAGCTTTGCCCCCAGAGAGCTCAGCTCCCTCTTCACCACGACAGTCCAGTACAGTGACCACATTGCTGCCTCCTGTCCCAGCCTGCAGCCGATCATACGATCGCTCTTCCCATCACTCGACCCAAGACCCTGAGATACTTAAACCCCCCACCTGGGGCAAGTCCTTTGCCCTTACCTGGAGTGGGCATGCCATCCTTTTCCAGATTTTCATTTTATTTCTAGTTTGAATTATTTTTGAATAGTTCAAGTATCAGCCCTGTGATGGACTGGCGACCTATCCAGGGTGTATCCTGCCTTCTGCCCAATGACAGCTGGGATAGGCTCCAGCACCCCACCGTGACCCAGAAGGATAAGTGGTTTAGATGATGGATGGATGGATAGTTCAAGTATCAGAGCCTGTTATGCTGTAGCAGTTTTGGCATACTTTGAATAAACAAAGGCCAGTTGGGGTCGTGGCAACGTGTTAGGTAAAAATGAAATAAAAACACAGCTGGCCCATAGATTTGTTGAGATCTTTTAATAAGACCCTTTTAGTGGTTGAGCTTGACACCCCTGATGTAGGGACTGCTTCAAGAATGGGTTCGGTTTTGCAGGCTTCACCACCATCTGACCATTTGCAGCTCTGTTCACTCTCAAAGCCCCATAAATCTCTGTCCAGTTTTATCCATTTTTACATCTTACAGACATGATTACATTAATATTATAACCTCTGGGGGCATTTCTTGATTTTTGCGTATCTTTTCAAATTCTCCTCTAAAGGCTCTTCATATATCATGATCCTCATATGTTTCATATCTAAATGCTCCGTTATCTTCATCACTACTTTCCAAAACCGCTGCAGCAGCTTCAGCAGCTGTAAACTCTCTGCACACCGTTTCACATGAGTCTCCGATGTGGACTGAATGAAGAATGAAGGGTTTCCGGCGTGATGGTCAGTCTTTAGTGATTTCCTTGAGTGTCCATTGGTCAGTTTCACACATAATGTAGACAGACACACAAATCCACCAGTTCCACACAGTGAGAGGCAGATGACGTGTATCTCAGCCCCTCTTCATAGGCTCATAACTCCGGATGTGAGTCTCGTATGATCTCGTGATAAGATGGGATGGAACTCTACATTTACATTTACAGCATTTAGCAGACGCTCTTATCTAAAGCGACTTACAAAAGTGCTATCTAGAGAAAGTATCTTTGCTAGTTACAAATAGGTTAGAGAGAAAGCCAGTCCTGAGCTCAGATACTGCTTCAAACAAAAGCCCATGTTGATACCCAGAGAAAAGGAACAGAATCAAACACAACGCAGTGCAGTACATTTCAAGAAGTAATTAAATTAATGCTCAATGCGATCAAGTGCTGTAAAGCGAGGTGTGTTTTTAGTCTACATTTGAAGACCATGAGAGAGTCTGCTGTTCTGACAGACAGTGGGAGTTCGTTCCACCACCCACCACTCTACAGATTCAGGAAATATTTGAACCATATTTCTGCGCAAAGATAGAGAAACATTATAGATACATCAAATGTGACACATGGGCTCTTGGACCCCGGAGTTCTTGGACCCCAGAAGGTTGAAGGTACCACCAAAATTTTGCAAGAAAATTATGAATTTGCTATGATGGGGCTGATTTACTTTGAGCTCAAGCTGTAGATTCAATCAGGCAATATGTAAAATCCCCCCAGAGTTTTTTTTTTTATTTTTTAAGCCCATGATGCCTAGCTCCATTTGCAGTCTGTACTCTTTGGGGTGGATAGGTCTGAATATAAAATCTAAATGGCTGAGACATGATCAAAGTTGTTGTAAAATACAAAAGTACTAAAATACACATTACTGACAGCAATTAATGCAGAAATGTTTTCATTTGCCGCATAAGAAGCCTGTTTTCCACCACTGCAAAAATGCTAATTTCTATTAGCCCCCTTATGGGCTTTGCAGTGTTATGTTAGGGGTGCTACAGCAGCCGTACACAGACATTTAAAGCTTATTATCGCTTGCAACAGACATTCAGGTAAGATGCATATTTGTATTTTGTATATTGTTGAGTAATCTCAACAATTACTGAAGGCAGTAATGATTTGAACTTAACTCTTGCCATGTAGTTGATATGCTCTTGTGAAATGTGATGCAATTATTCTGTTGGCTTCTTGTAGCATTATGTAATGGTACGCATTAGGGGTGCGGGAAAAACTCGATTCTTAGATGCATCACGATGTGGACGTGAGCGATTCTGAATCGATTCATAAATGTTAAAAAACGATTTTCTAAATATTTAATTTATACCGTAATGTTGACGGAACGCAAAAAGGTGGAACTGGAAGTGGGAAAGTGCAGCGCCCGGACAGTCTTTGGCGGCACATAACAAAAACACCACTGGATGAGCGAGAAATCCAACCGGCTCCCTCTGCATTAAAGCCAGGTTAGGTCAGGAGTCACAACACAAATGATAAGAAGAGCCATTTTGTCCTTTCAACAAAGTCAAACAACCTTGGGAGCCACAACATTTAATGCCCAGTATGTCTCAGTGTGTGTTAATGTCCTAGTATAGACTAAACAATATAAACGAGAGCGCAGATTTACTCTGATCTGCTTTAAGCTTTAGCTTTAGCCGCTTTCCTCCCATCTCCGCCAGAAAACCTTTCCTCAAAACTAGAAGAGTTTCTTGTAAAATGTCTCAGCGTCCGAAGGCTGAAGTCGCTTCTCATTCGCCAGTTTCTCGTTCTAATTTTCCCGTTCCACCTTAAATTCTGCCTTAGGCGCCGAATGTAACTGCTGCACCATTTAAGGTGGAACGGGAAAATACGAAAGAGTTCATTTTCGCAACTTTTTAGAGAAAGACAGTCTCTCAGCAGATTTAACCAACCGCGCTGCTTATAAATGCGAATAAGTCTCCAAATTTTCGTCTGAATCTCTGTTTCTTCGTTCGCTACTGGCAAGGCCAGACCTCGGTGCTGTGTGACCTGCTGTCTGCTGTCTGTTCTCAGTCGTTGAGAACCAGGGCTTTCGCGCTATGCTGCACACTTTGGAGCCGAGATTCAGCGTCCAGTCTCGAAAATGGATCATTACAAATACTTTGCTTTAAAACTACCAAGTCCTCAGACAGTAGGAAGATAGAAATCCTGTATAGAGAAAAAAAGATGCATCGATAATCGTTTTATAATCTCATCGCAGCCCTCTGAATCGTAATCGAATCGAATCGTGAGGTGCCTAAAGATTCCCACCCCTAGTACGCATCAACTTTTAAGCATTCAAACAGCGCTTATGTTCCAAGCCCTTTGCAAACCACCCTGGACAGTATCGCTCTAGTTTCTTTCCTGGGCTGCATCAATAGTGCAGCTACCCGCGCTTGAAAACTCAGGCTCTATCTGTGAGTTTTGATAAGGCTCTTTCAAGCACTCACAGGCTCTAATGACACTCCTGCCTTTAAGGCACACTACAGAGACAGTGTTGACTGCAGTTCTGCCTTCAGGGCATAACACTGAGATGCTGTGGACTGCTTCCCAGCACCTTATCGCTTTTAAGGGATGGTCCCTAGTTCCATTCTGATGTGCGGGCAGTAGTAGTGTGTTGGATTGAGTGGATATTAGATGGACCCATAAGATGAACTGTAGGCTCCCCCAGAAAGAAACTACTCCATCTGCCAAACTGAGGGTTGATATCAGTTCCCACTGGCCGTTCAGGCCTCCCTGAAGAGAACAGTGTCAGCGGTGTGGGGGATAAGCCGAGCTGACAGATATCCTTTAGCAGTGTATTAGATTCATGCTGTGTAACAGTAGTTTAGTGTTACAGATATATGTAGTCATAGGCAAAAGTTTGAACACCCCTGCATGGTCAAATTACATGTTTTGTTGATTGTCTAAGTGGGAATAACACATACTTTACAGAGAAAAAATTAAAATATGGCATTTCAGTGCACAGTTTCTTATTTTTTGCTGTTTAAAGCCACACTATGTAAGATTTTTTGTTAAAATTGAGTCGGATGGAGAATAAAACGCACTAAAGTATGGGTCAAAATGAAGGCCCAGCTCAGTGTTTAGGTCTCAAATACAAAAACAGCATTACACTGATGAAGATATGCTGATAATAGTAGATAAATCACTAACATCCTCAGAGGACATGTCTTTCGCCAAGTTTTGACTGAGTTCTCTTTAGTGCTCTTTCAGTTTTGAAGCTTTAGTTTGAAGCACACCCGATGTTACAAAATAATCTTCCGCATGTTGCATGCAGCTAAACATTTCCACTAGAGAGGTCTCCAAATCCTCAGAATTTACGTAGTGTAGCTTTAACAAATTGGAAAAAAATTACATTTACAGCATTTAGCAGATGCTCTTATCCAGAGCGACTTACAAAAAGATTAGTATGTGCTTATATATTACAACCCCATTTCCAAAAAAGTTGGGACGCTGTGCAAAATGTAAATAAAAACAAAATGCAATGATGTGCAAATCATTTAAACCCTGTATTTAATTGTAAACAATACAAAGACAACATATCAAATGCTAAAACTGAGAAATTTGATAGTTTTTTGAAAAATATTTGCCCATTTTGAATTTGATGCCAACAATACATTTTTAAAAAGTTGGGATGGGGGCCTGTTTACCACTGTGTTTCATCACCTCTTCTTTACCAGCACTCTGTAAGTGTTTGGGCACTGAGGAGACACTGCTGTAGTTTAGAAAGTGAAATGTTTCCCATTCTTACTTGATTTAGAATTTCAGCTGCTCATCCGTTCGGGGGCTCATTTGTCTTATTTTTTATTTTATAATGTGCCAAATGTTTTCAGTGGTGACAGTTCTGGACTGCAGGCAGGTCAGTTTAGCACCCAGACTGTTTTAGTATGGAGCAGTGCTTTTGTAATACATGCAGAATGTGGTCGACATTGTCTTGCTGAAACAAGCCAGATCTTTTTAGCCTTTTTTTAAAGCATTAAACATGTTGTTGGCATCAAATTCAAAATGGGCATATATTTTTCATAAAACTATCAAATTTCTCAGTTTTAGCATTTGATATCTTGTCTTTGTAGTATTTTCAATGAAATATAGGGTTTAAATGATTTGCACATCATTGCATTTATATATATATATATATATATATATATATATATTTATATTCCATATAAGTATAAGCCACATTTTGTCTTTTCCCCTAATATGTTAAATTCTGTAAACAAACAGTACTTTCTTAACTTATTTTCACTTTCCACCCCAATTTTTTATGTCATGGTACATTCTTGCTTATTCTTGGTGGCCACAATGCAATCACATTTTTAATGAAATAATTAATAATAATTATTAATCATTACAATTGTAAACCTCTGACTTTATGATTATTGTACGGATCTATGCTCTAAATGTACAGTAATAGTAATCCTGTTATGCGCCGTAGTGGTACACCAGACATTGTTTAGGATCATTTTAGCACAGATCTGTTTTTGACAAAGTGTTTTTCTAGTTGTCACCAACTCATGCAGACTGTTACGTCTAGACTGCCGATTGAGTCGTCTGCCCCTTGAGCTGCTTTGGTTTGTTTTAGAGACTTCAGCATTTGAAATGTAAACAAATCCCTTGTAAAGCTTCTGGGAGTGTGTGTGGGGGGATTATTTGATCTGGCAACATAGCTTTTTTTTGACAGGTCCCAAAGTTTGGAGGCTGCGACAGATACAAAATATAGAACATACAACACTGAGGCTGTTGTTTGGCCTTTTTACATGCAATGTAGATAGATAGATAGATAGATAGATAGATAGATAGATACATAGATACATAGATACATAGATAGACACACAGACAAACGAATATGTGTATTGAATGAATATTCTCATATTCAGGGCAAATCAGAAGAAAATAAAGGAATAAAAGGCAGAAAAATGAGACTGAACTCACTTCAGAGGAAAGGCATGGTGCTGATGTGAATGGAATACTGGACTGTAATGCAAATGAAAGTGTGTGTGTGTGTGTCCACGTTTACCTCCCTACCTGTGCGGTTACTGAGCTGCAGATATATATGCAGGGACGTGAACGGAACAGTGTGCATGGATTTCACACTGATCAGTTGTACGGCAGCGGCAGCAGGAATATATTTGAGCCAGCTGCCAATCACTCTCCTTGCGGCCTGACTACAGATGTTACATGTGGTCTATCAAATATCATCTCTCTCCTTTCCCATTCTCTACATTCTCTCCATATTGATGGATTGCTCACTTGTCATTTTCCCCACACTGTTAAAGAGGAATGAAATCTGTCTGGGTCCAACTCATGCATACTACCAACATGACCATGTGCTAAAAAAGAAGCCATTTACTGTGACTTTACAACTGTTATATGTAATGACCTCTGTTCTGATTGGCTGCCCTGTATTGTGGGTCATTCAAAACCAGGCTAGGTTGAAATGTTTGATAATTTTCTATGGAACCCTGTTAGAAATGTAGTCATTTAAAAAGAAGCCTTTCGTATTAATTATACTGAGAATTGTGATGGCTTAGTAGCTCTTATATATTTCTTATATAATTGAGACGCTATCTCAAAATCATAATGACCTACTAAACAACTTTATTACTGGTGGAAAGAGGCTTCTATAGTTTTCCTATTCTGTTCCAAAGTAGCTGCTACAGACTGTCTGCAGTAACAACACCCCCATCACTTCACCATGAATGGGCGGAGCTAAACTGCGGTTTGGTCAGACATAAATTTGTTTAATGATGAATTCAATACAGGCAGTTTTTGCAGATTAAGCTGAGGGTGCACCACACGATTTCAGCTCTGATTTTCCGGTTGCAGACAATCACAGGAATCTCCGACAAACCATCAACGTTAGCGACAAATTGCTGTGGGCGCACATGCCAGCTTTTCACGTAGTGTGAACAGTTGAGAGTCACAATTTTCCTTATCTGTGAAAGCTCAGACTATTCTCAGGCCTGTGTAAAAGTCTTTGTGGTGAATCTTGCCTAAGCACCTTTAGGACAAGCAGCGATGAGCTGCAGCCAATGAGAGCGTGAGAAAGCTCTCAGGGAGAGAGGCGTGACCAACCAAAACAAAAACAAACATGGCGAAGTGGTTATCGGAAATCTGTGGTTATTGACCGAGGCTGCAGCTCACTGTCACTAAAGCTGGGTTTAGAGTCGATATTCGTGGCGGCTCTCTCCTCTGTGCTGGTCACTCGCACTCTGTACGGATGCAGGAAATAGAGGAGTGGCTATAGGGCTTTGAAAGCAGCATCATTCCTTGTTTGAAAATGATTCAAAATAGTTCGTCGTTTTTCCAATCTACAGCAAATTCAGGGATTTGCTAGGATTTTTTCATCAGACGAACATTGCCACAAATTTCTCCAGGTAAAGATCATGTAATGTGTGAGCCTCACCTGCTTCTGCTTGTGTAGTGCACACACCAGTATGTCAACAACCAACAGGTCACAAGTGACAAATGTGGTGTAATGTGAGAGATAGTAGTTGTAGAGTGTCCCTGGTCGCAGCCAAGTCAAACTCTCCTGTCACGATGCAAAATCCCCAAATCAAGGCCTAGACCATCTCTGCTGCCCAAGCTAACAGCCTCATCACACACTGCTATGATGGTGCAAAGTCTCCGGCTCATGGCCCAGTAAAACTCTGCTGCTACAATTCAAAGTCCCCAGCTCATGGCCAAGTAAAACTCTATCATGGCCTAGTTAAATGCTGCTGTCATGGAGCAAAGTCCCTGGCTTGTGGCCTGGTCAAACTCTACTGTCACAGTGTGAAGTCCAGGCTCGCAGCCTAGTCAAACTACGCTGTTACGGTGAAAAGTCCCCAGTGCATGGCCTAGTCAAACTCCACTGTCAAGTGGAGTCCCCAACACATGGCCTAGTCAAACTCCACTGTCAAGTTGAAAAGTCCAGGCTCACAGCCCAGTCAAACTTTGCTGTCTTGATGCAAAGTCCCCAACACATGGCCTAGTCAAACTCCTCTGTTGTGGTGCAAAGTCCCTGGCTTGCAGCTTAGACAAACTCTGCTACCACGATGATAAATGTCTTGGCTCATGGCCCAGTCAAACTCCACCGTCACAGTGCAAAATCTCCAGCTTATGGCCCAGTCAAACTCCACTGTCACAGTGCAAAATCTCCAGCTTATGGCCCAGTCAAACTCCATTGTCACAGTGCACAGTCCCCAGCTTATGGCCCAGTCAAACTCCACTGTCACAGTGCACAGTCCCCAGCCTCTGGTCCAGTTAGACTCCACCATCACAGTGCACAGTCCCCAGCTTATGGCCCAGTCAAACTCCACTGTCACAGTGCAAAGTCTCCAGCTTGTGGCCCAGTCAAACTCTACTGTCACAGTGTGAAGTCCAGGCTCATAAACTAGTCAAACTTTGCTGTCATCATGCAAAATTACAGGCTCACTGGAAGTCAAACTATGCTGTCATGGTGCAAAGTCCCCGGCTCATGGTCTAGTTAAACCCCACTGTTAAGTTGCAAAGTACAGGCTCACAGCCCAGACAAACTTCGCTGTCTTGATGAAAGGTCGTCAACTCATGGCCTACTGAAACTCTCCTTGTTGTGGTGCGAAGTCCCTGGCTTGGGGCCTTGACAAACTTTGCTGTCACATAGTCCCTGGCTAACAGCCATGCTAAACTCTGCTGTCACAATGCAAAGTGCTTGCCTCCTGGCCCAGTCAAACCCCACTGTCATGGTGCAAAGTTCCCACCTTGTGGCCCAGTCTGATTCCCCTGTCACAGTGCAGAGGCCACAGCTTGCAGCCTACTGAAAATCTGCTACTGTGGTAAAAAAAAATGTCCCGGTTTGCAGCCTAATCAAATTGTGCTACTGCAATGAAAAGTCACTTGGTCAGTTTCAATCAATAATGGAATAAACTCCCATCCCTGGCTCATCGCCCTGTCAAACTCTGTTGACATGGTTGTCATGGCTCATAGCTTAGTTAAACGCAAAGTCACCAGCTCACAGCCTAGTCAAACTTTGCTGTAATGATGCTCACTGTCAAACTCCACAGTCAAGATTCTGTCATGGTGCAAAGTTCCTGGCTTGTGGCCCAGTCAAACTCCCCTGTCATGGTGCAACGTCCCCACTTGTGGCCTAGTCAAACTCTGCTACCATGGTGAAAAGTGTCCTGGCTCGCAGCCTTCTCAAACTCTGCTGTCACTGTGGAAAGTCCCCAGCATGTGGTGTAGTCAAAATCCCCGGATTGCTGCCTCATCCACTTATCCACTGTCACGATGTGAAGTCCCTGACTCACAGCCTAGTCAAGCTCTGCTGGATGTGCTCAGTGCTCTTAAACCAAACACACATTTAATCAATGTTTACAGTGGACACTTATTTACAAAAGCAAAAAAAATATATATAATAACATAAAAAATAATAATTTACAGACTCGTTGTGCATCAAATCAAGAGAGCTCATTTTGAACCTGGTATTTGGGGTGTAGAAGAAGATGTGAAAGAGACAGGAAGTATACGACAATTGATATTCAGGTTAGTATTTAGACTTGAAATGGCTTCAATTAATATAGGGGTCAGAAAAAAATCAATCTTGCTCTTAGAAAGAACACGTTTGCAAAGTGAATTAGGCCTAATGCCGTAAATGCTCCTAGATGCCTAATGAGGGATCTTCCTGGCGTCGCTGGTGTGAATTATACATTAGATTGGCGGCTGAATGGGTGGCGCCCTTATCAAAGAGAGGAAGAGAGAGAAGGAGAAGGAAGGAAAGAGTGGAGAGAGCAATGGACCTGCCTGCCTTTTGTCCTGCAGAAACGAATAAATCAGCCTTCCAATGAAACTTTAATGAAGAAACAGAGTTTCTCAGTCCAGCTTTATGCCATCTATCTTTTCCCTCCACTCTTTTCTCCTCCCTGTGTTTGTGCCTCTTTCTCTTCTTCTTTAGTCTAGCTCCCACTCTTGCTCTCCCTCTTTCCTTATATCTGTGCTATTTGACCAAGATGTTTTCATGTAAACAGGTGAAATTTGCTTCAAATAAAGATGAAACACCTTACAATGTTCCACATGTTCTTCTGTCAACTTAGACAAGTAAGAGGTTCTTCTCAGGTGTGACCAACACAGCTAATGGAATTTGCAAAAAGTTGGTCCTAATTTTCGTGATTTACAGCAGGGGTCTTTAAACATTTTATTAATCCACCTAGGGAACTCAAGCCCCCCACCTCAGTTCCCCCAACACCTAATCCCCGTCCCAACTAGCACCACCTTCGATTGAACTTGATGCACTTACTTAATGAGAAGACGATAAAATTAATGATATTTCAGAAAATAGTCTCTATATGCTCTTTTAGCTTTATTAGCCATTTTAGCTGACTGAGCTTTTTTAACTTGTCAGGTTGTGAAGTACTCTCTGTTTCACTGTGAGCATAATAGCATATGGACTAGCTTAGCTCCAGCACTACCCTGCATTATCACTCAGTGCTCTCGGATCTCTCTGCTCCTCTTTGTCTAAAACACATGAACTGGTCTGGGCATCGTTTACTTTATTTACTAGCTTTACTGTTATTGTACTAGATAGATAGATAGATAGATAGATAGATAGACAGACACAGACAGCTAGGTAGACAGACAGACAAACAGATAGATGGATGGATAGATAGATAGATAGATAGATAGATAGATAGATAGATAGATAGATAGATAGATAGATAGATAGACACACAGACAGATAGGTAGACAGACAGACAAACAGACAAACAGATAGATAGATAGATAGATAGATAGATAGATAGATAGATAGATAGACAGACACACAGACAGATAGGTAGACAGACAGACAAACAGATAGATAGATAGATAGATAGATAGATAGATAGATAGACAGACACACAGACAGATAGGTAGACAGACAGACAAACAGATAGATAGAGAGATAGATAGATAGACACACAGACAGATAGGTAGACAGACAGACCAACAGATAGATAGATATTTAGATAGATAGATAGATAGATAGATAGATAGATAGATAGATAGATAGATAGATAGATAGATAGATATTTAGATAGATAGATAGATAGATAGATATTTAGATAGATAGATAGATATTTAGATAGATAGATAGATAGATAGATAGATATTTAGATAGATAGATAGATATTTAGATAGATAGATAGATAGATAGATAGATAGATAGACACACAGACAGATAGGTAGACAGACAGACAAACAGATAGATAGATAGATAGATAGATAGATAGATAGATAGATAGATAGATAGACACAGACAGATAGGTAGACAGACAGACAAACAGATAGATAGAGAGATAGATAGATAGACACACAGACAGATAGGTAGACAGACAGACCAATAGACAAATAGATAGATAGATATTTAGATAGATAGATAGATAGATAGATATTTAGATAGATAGATAGATAGATAGATAGACACACAGACAGATAGGTAGACAGACAGACAAACAGATAGACAGGAGCGTGATTACCACTGTGTTACATCACCTTTCCCTTTGCCATTCTACTGTTATACTAGTCTTTTGTTGTGCAGCCATACAGGGGCTTGGTTGTTGTGTTTTGAGCTTCATAATGTGGCACCTGTTTTCAATGGGAGAGAGTTCTGGACTGCCAGCAGACCAGTCTAGCACCTGCACTCTCTTATTAAACAGCCATGCTGTTGTAACACATGCAGATTGTGGCTTGGTGTTGTCATGTTGAACTAAGCATGGACAACCCTGAAAAAGACAAAGTAATAATTATGATAATACTATGACTACTTTTACTACTACTACTAATAATAAAACACAATACCTACACTGTTAGAAATAAAGGTTCTGTGCAGGTACATCTTTTGCTCATCAAGGTACAAACAGTGTAAATGTTCCCTTAAAGCTCCAACAGTGGTTTAAGGTCTGATTGTGAACCTTAAATAAGTTTTTCCAGGTGAAAAGTTCGTATTTGTACCTTTTCATAACCGAATGTTTTAAAACAGAACAGTGAAATAAAGTCCTGGAGACGAGACGGGGTGTGTGGAGTCAGTACAGCTCAGAACATATCATTTCAGTGGATTATGGTTCAGTTATGTTCCCTGACTGAAGGTCCTGAGATGGAGCCTTGAGGGTTCCACCCCAGTGACAGTTTAGTACCTTTATTTCTGAGAGTGTATAAAGCACTTTTGAAGAACCCGATGACGCTCACAATTACATAAAACTCCAGCAGCACTGCTGTGTCTGATCCACTCGCACCAGCACAACACACACTAACATACCACCACCATATCAGTGTTACTGCAGTGCTGAGAATGATCCACCACCCGAATAGTACCTGCTCTGTGAGGGTCTATGGGGGTCCTGACCACTGAAGAACAGGGTAAAAGGGGGCTAACAAAGTATCAGAGAAACAGATGGACTACAGTCTGTAACTGTAGAACTACAAAGTGCACCTATATAGTAAGTGGAGCTGATAAGATGGACAATGAGCGTAGAAACAAGGTCAGAATGTTATGCCTGATCGGTGTATTTTTCCTTAATATACTTTAGTGTTTGAAATATATTTCTGAACGTAGCAATGTTTTTGAAATGGGTCTCTCTTTACAAACCCATATATTTTTATATTATATGAGACACACAAAGTTACATGCAGCCAGTATTCTGTTTTTTGGAAGCCCACTTTTCTGATCATTTTTCCAACCCTTTTTTTAACCTACCTCAACCCTCCAGACAGTAGGGTTGAAAACCACTGGCTCATGGGCTCAGCTATTGTTCAGGACAGTTCACTTCCTTGGATAAAAAAAACATAACATGGGTTTGGTATAATCACTACGTCTGCTCATAAATTAGTAATTGTAAGTTACTGAGCATAAAGTCCAGACTTAATATTACTGTCATAAAGCCATGAACATAAAAGCCACAAAAGGTCTTTACATTAAAGCAGCAGGTCTACAGCCATTCGCTCTTTCTTATCATTCTCTAGCGTCCTTAAAATCAGTATGGACTGTGCATTAGAACTAATGTGAATGATTAGGGGCTTCAGAGGAGTTTGCTTTGAAAAAGAATAACATTGGGGGATTCATTTTACACACCAGGGTCTTCTATTGTCTATCGCCACAAAGTCTCAGAAACACTAGCAAATTCAGCCACATGAGCAATTTCTTCATCTGACAACCTGTTAGCTGCACCTGATCCTCATCAGAAACAGGTTTCCCGGTGATAGTCTGCTAAATCAACTCTACCCCTAAATAAGTGCAAAACGATGGTAAGAATAGGAGCTTCAACCGAGGTCAGGTGTTTCATTCATCTTTGTTGTAAAGAAACTAATGAGCTTAGGCATTCCACTGAATTTACTTTCTTTGATTTTCTGTCTTTTTCCGGGCTACTGCTGGGATACAAGTGTTTCACAGTTGTTTTTGGATACATCAAAAAAACTTTGATTAAGTTTCCGGCTTTAGGGAGCCTGGATACATGTTTTCTTTCTAATTAGATTCTTTCTAATTAGAATCCAGCTCTTTTGGGCAAACAACGTACATGTACAAAGTATGTGCTGTGAATTTCGTTCCAGTGTCCACTGATTGGCAGATATTTCTACTCTTTTGGTTTAAACTGGGCGGTCTTAATCTTAGGCAAAGCTTGTGTAACCGTTACTCTCACCAATCACAGTGATGTGGCTTGTCTGCTTGTTTATTGGTCAGAGTAATAAGGGGCACAAGTGCTTGGTTACTCCCATTGTCACCACCATTTGAGCCAAAAAACTCTTACTTTGCATGAAAATAGTGTGCACAGTGTGCAGAATACCCCTTGGTATTCGGGGGTCCCATGTTGGCTGGCAACTCCAGCGTAGAGAGCCTGCTAATTAAATCGCCATAGCAGCACTAATACCAGCTTCAGTGGCAGCAAAATGTTGGGTTTAATGATTCTTCTTCTGGAGATGCCCTTTGCTAGTTTGGCAGTGCAGCCTTCCACACATTAATTAAGATCTTACTCATCTCCTCTTCGGTCTTTGGGTTGAGAAATGAGTAATAATTCACTTTTTACACCAAACTCTTTGAGTTTTCAGATTTACAAATATTCTGTGGGATACTATAAAGTTTTTCTGAGGTATCCCACACAGTTTCTAGGCTATGAAGGACCAAATAGGTGAACCAGTTTGCAACAGCACCACCCTGAGGCAGACCAGTGTCTCCAGTTTAGAATAGACTGAAGATCGCTGATTGTGGCTGCAGCAGCTAAACAATGATCCTTCCCTGAATTTGTATTTGAGTGTAGATGTTTTTATAATGGATAGCATAACATCATAGTAAGTTTATTTTCAGGGCCCTCCCATAGAATTTTGATTGTAAGACATTTAAGGGGCCCAAGGGGTTAAATAGGGGGTCCTAGAGCACCTAAGACCCCCTGTATTTCTCACTTTGGCCTAACCTCTGGGTGTATCACAGTCAGCGCCAAAATAATCAACCTTACTTGATATCTTTATGAATTGTTCGTCGATTTGACTATAACCAATCAGGTCACTGAAGCAATATGTTCTGCAGTCTGGGTGCCAAAATCAAAGGCATTGCTTTGCTATTTTATTGCTGGTCTGTCGTCATTAACAGCAGCTTATGAGTCTATTAAGAGTCTGACATTATGCATGCTAGGATAGGATAAGAGGTTAATCCCTTAAAATCTGTCTTCAATCTCTTTATTCCAGTATACATTTGTTTTTTTTGTTTTTTTTTGCTGACGGAACAAAACCTCATCTCCATTTTTGTCATTTTTCAGTTTTTGACATAATTTTTAAGTGGCTTTTGCCCTTTACATTAATAATGGAAAAAACTCAGGTTCCATTGACTTACATTAAAAGCAATTTATGGTAAACGTTTTTGTGTCCACATAGCAGCTGGTGTAGATGGGTGGCAGGGAGGGAGACTGGCCATTTATTTGTATCCATGCTATCATTGTACATCTTGTTTCCTGTTCAGCATTAAATATAAAAAAGTGTAAAAAAGGAGTCAGATGTTAAAACCGGCAGATTATGCTGACAGTACAGCACCGATGTGCTGCCAGAAGAGGAAAGCATGATGTCGTGTTTCCCTCTTTTGGTGCGGACCATCACAAAAATGCATCAGCAGCAAACCAAATCAGGGTCCATTCGGATGCGAACCGAGGCCCGTGATTCAGACCATGGTTCAACGGTTTAGATTGAACCCGAACACTGGTGTGGACAGAAGTATTCACACCTGTCAAAACAGACCAAACTTAACAAAATGTTCGATAGATGTGCACCAAACAAGGTAGGTGTGAAAGCGCAGCGAAAGCTAACAACCAAGCGAAAGCCAACATAGCAGTCAGTCTAGCTCAGCTGTCTGCTTGTCCTCTGTTCATTTATCATGACCATACCAGTTTTCCCTGGACGCACATCCAGCAATAATAAGAATATTAAGAATAATAAAAGGGAATAAGAAGTTTACTTTCTTTAAATTGTTGCCTCATATAAGCTGGATAATGTTTTTAGCGAGGGGGCACAGCAGATTCTACACCTGTTTTACTCATTTCTCTCCGCTCGAGGTGTTTAGTTCTGCTTCAGTGGTTTAGCAGGCTGGGATTGTTGGACTGAGGGATGTCCACCTGCACGCTCATTAGCATATTAGGACCACGCCCAGACAATTTTGTAATATTTTACTTTGTTCTCTGGGATTTTAAATCAAAAACTCCTGTTTACTTAACTAGATAGTTACAACATTCCTAATAAGAAGATTATTTATGGTCAGCATCTGCCTCCTATATGTGGTGGTAAACGCCAGCACCGCATATAAAACATGTCCTAGAGCTATTTTGGTATCTGTTTAAAGGTTATTTGTGATGGATCTGAGGCACATATGGATAATGCATTAGGGAAGGATAATAAGGCTGTAACTGTGTATGCGTGTTGATAGCAGTGGAGGTGGAGGTGGACGTGTGCAGGTAAAAGAGAGGGGGATCCTGTTAACAGTTCTCTGTGATTGAGTGTACCTTTGCTGTGTTTTGGTTGTGTGTGTGCTGTGAGCCCCCTATTCAGTTGTTGTTGCCTGGCAGCAAGTACCATTGAGATCATTATATCTATGTGTAAGAGAAATGAAAGTGTCTCACACACACATATTACACAGATACATTAGCCATGTAGTCCATGGCCATGTGTGCTCACAGAGGGAAAATGCATTTACTTTCAAAAGCCTGTCATGATGAATCTGGCTGAAAGACATTCTGCTCTGATATTTTGCTCATGAACCTGTACTCCTCTCACTGGCGTATCAGCTTCGCATTGTCCATGCAGTGACATTTGATTAATCGCATTCTTTTGTGTTGTTAATGGCAATTAATCGTGTTTGTTCAGTTTTGATGCTAAAGAAAGATTTTTTTCCATTTCAAAAAAAGGAGTGCATTTTACAACGGTGTTTTAGGGCCACTGTTAATAAAAATAAAAATAGTAGACTTTATGAAAAAAGTTGTACAATTTTGAGAAAAAAGTCGTAGAATTACAACATTAAAGTGGCGTTAATACCAGGAAAGGTCGCCATATTGTGGCCAAAGTCTTTGCAAAGGGAAGCAGCACCTCCTCGTGTTAAATGAGGGGCGGTGAGTTGGTGGAGTTAAACTTTCATATCGATTCACCCATAAAGAAACACTCAGTCTCCCTGTCTCTCCTGCACATCAGCACCAGCCTGTTATTAGTATAAGAAATGGCTGAAACGGCTGAGCAGGAGTTTGAGTTTTGAGTGTTTTATTGCTTTTATACAACAGTTAAATAAATAAAGTAATAAATTAATAAACTGGGCCGTGAACGCGGCGTTTAATATGTTTTAATGTTCGCAGTTCCTTCACCAAATTATAGTTCCTTAATGAGCAGCTTGTTGCTACGTCAGAGTAACGAGCTCCGCCCACTCTATGCACAGTCTGCTGCAAGCCTCGCCTTTTGAAGTATAGACTGAGCCATAAAACTGCCGCAATATCAAGTTCAGCTCAGTTTTGTCAGTTTCTGCCAGATCAGTATTAATGTTGTTTTGTTCCAGCCAGTCTGTAAAGCATCTTACAGCCCATTTAGTTTGGCGAATGGTGTTGGGTTCATTTCTGGCTGATTCCAGGTTGTTTAGCTGTTCTTCTGTCACAGCTGCCGACTGAAAAGCTGCTCAGTGGTGATGACAGTTTGGGAATTTAGTGTCGTCTCATCTTCAGAGTCTGACCAAATCGTCTGTCGGTCAAATGTGATCTTAAAAGTGTCCATTTTCTGTTTGTGGCAAAGTAAGAAGTAAAAACGTTCAAATGGCTTGAGCGTCTCCTACAGCTGTCAGAGTCGTTGCTTAGCAACTGCGTCTCTGCGGAGTGATACAGTGTTTGTGAAAAAAACGTGATGTTATGGTGAAATAACAGCACAGTTAGAACACTTCTCAACCAATCAGCTTGCGTGAGTGGAACTAACTGTTGTATAACAAACGAGTTGACCGCGGCTGTGGTTGTTTGGTTTTGTGATGCTGAAGTTAGTCTGAAAACCTGTCTAAGTTGGACCTGCTTCATAAGACAGACCCCCATTCACTTCTTCTTGGCTCCCTGGTGGTTTCGGAGCCCTAAGCAGCTGCTCGTGTTGCTTGTTAGGTAGAGCCAGGGATGGACTGGTCATTGGGAAGACCAGGAAAATTCCCAGTGGGCCACTATATGTGTGAGCTGCTGAGAGAGGGAGAAAGAGAGAAATCCATGGTCATTTTTTATGTAGCTCTGAATAAAATGAATGGAGACCACCCAGGACAAATGCCATGGCTGGGCAAATACCGGAGTGCACATATCTGGATTACTTCAGTGGCTCACAGCATTTCAGTCTGTTTTTCTTGCTAACCGAAAAAAAAAGCCCCAAGCATTTGCTTGCCAGTGTTGCCAGATTGGGTGAGTTTCCACCAAATTGGGCTGATTATGGTTGGATTCGGCAGGGGGGAAAAGTGCTTTGGTGAGTAGATAAACTTAGGGCTGGTAGAGCAAGTTTTAGAAAAATTCTAGAAAATGAATAAACTGCATTATTAATAATGCAGCTAAAATTTAAATAGGCCTAAATTCTCACCACATCCAATCAGCTAGAAAAACTTTAATTGACTGTTGACTGTTGCCCCATCCATCTGCATGAGCAACACGAGCGGTTAACATATGCATTACTCTGTTCACATGGCTGATGATCTGTTTGGCATAGCCTATATAGATAAGCACTTTTTTAAATGTGTATGAAGAAAAGTTATGCTTGTAATATTATTGCTATTGTGTGGCTGGAAACTTTAGAGGCAATCTGCCAACACTGGTGCCTGCACTCCTATAACTTCAGCTTGAGTGGGTGGGGCTAGCTTTTGGTTGAATAGACAATAAATGTAAATGTGCTGTTTTTCATTACATCACAAAAACAATGAGTTCAAAGCAGCTTAGTTTCCGTATTTGGACGAGATTAACATTATAAACTAAATTCTCTTATCTAGGCTACTGTTATTAATATTTGTAGGATGCTTTTGATTCAACAGAGCCAAAGTTTGCCAGGTAGCGCTCTATAAAATGGGCACAGATGTTTTTCTTCTTGTATTCCCCCTAGTAAGGGCAGATTTAGTGTTTCTGGGGCTCCAGGCAAAAGACTAAAATTGGGCCCCCTGGAAACATTTTTAAATTAGTTGGCGCTCTGGGCTCCCGAGTGGCACAACTATCTACACTCCATAAATACTATCTTGGCAAGTGAAATCATCTTAAATCTAGTCAATATAATCTAATATTTCTCATTGTTGTAAGAATCTTCTAAGACTATTTAAAGAGCAATTCCACCAATTTGTCAAAATGTCTGCATAATTCAAATGTATTGAATCAGAATTGTTGACAGTTGTGATGATAGGAACCAGACATCCAAAGCCAATGCCTCTTAAAGATCCCTCACCGAAAAAGTTTTTACATACAAATGGCTACAGATTTACTGCCTGATGCCTAAGACATTGCTTTATGGTAGTTTTGAGAGAAAGATTTGTATTAAAATGTATTTTTAAATTCTCTTCAGGGTGAAGATGTACATGCAGGGCATTCTAGGGCAAAACAATTCCCAAAGGAAACTATTTTTCTAGATGTACCATTATTTTACCATCATCAACATTATATATAAAAACTCAGAAGACACGTGGAGGTTCGCTGATTATTTTGTATAGTAAATAGATGTAGATTTCATGTCCTCTGGTCCGATTACCACCACTGCAAATAAATCTACACTGAACCATTTACATCAAACCTCTCTAACTGACTTTATTTTCCTTGTATAAAGAAATAATACTTGAGACAAACATTATCTGCCAATCTGCCAGCATAGAGAGATAACTGCATACAGAGCAACACAGAAGCAATAATAAATAAACAGAATACTTTATCCAGGAAGTACATTTTGAGAGAAGAACTTTGAATGGATTGCATTTTTCCATGCAGTGCAGTGCTATATATATATATATATATATGCATAAAATTGACCTAAAATTTCATCTCATTTTTACACAAGTCCTAATAGTAGATAAAGAGAACCAAATTAAACTAATGAGACAAAAATATTAGACTTGTTCATTTATTTATTGAGTAAAATGAACCAGTATTACAGGTCTGTGAGTGGCAAAAGTATGTGCAACTTGGCTTCCAGTATCTAGTGTGACCCCCTCATTCAGCAATAACTGCAGCTAAATGTATGTTTACGGCAACTGTTGGTTGGTCCTGCACATCGGCTTGGTAGAACTTTAGCCTCCATACAAAACAGCTTCAGCTCTGTTATGTTGGTGGGTTTCCTCCCATGAACTGCTGCTTCAGGTCCTTCCACAACATTTGTATAGGATTAAGGTCAGGACTTTGACTCGCCACCCCAAAACATTAACTTTATTCTTCTTTAACCATTCTTTGATAGAACGACTTGTGTGCTTAGGGTCATTGTCTTGCTGCATGACCAACGTCCTCCTGAGTTTCAGCTCATGGACAGATGTCTTGACATTTTCCCTTAAAATTTGCTGGTGTAATTCAGAGTTCATTGTTCCATCAATGATGGTCAGCCATCCTGGCCCAGATGCAGCAAAACAGGCCCAAACTACGATACTACCACCACCGTGTTTCACAGATGGGATAAGGTTTTTATGCTGGAATGCAGTGTTTTCCTTTCTCCAAACATAACACTTCTCATTTACACCAAAACGTTCTAATTTGGTCTCATCAAATTTCACCTTCAAGATTATCTGCTAATCGTAAAGGTTCACATACTTTTACTACTCAAAGATCACAGATATGTAATATTGGATCATTTTCCTCAACAAATAAATGAACAAGTCTAATATTTTCATCTCATTTGTTTAATTTGGTTCTCTTTATGTGTTATTAGGACTTGTGTGAAAATCTGATGAAATTTTAGATTTAAATTCAAGCGGAAATATAAAAAATTCTAAAGGGTTCACAAACTTTCAAGCACCACTGAATATGTAAGAATAGGTTATTTAACATCAGCATGTACAGTATATCTCATGGGGTCACTAGGTGGCTACCTACCTTTGTCTAGTGCAAAGACCACCCCTGCCTCATAGCTCAGCTCAGCCAAATTTAGGTGTTGAACTTGTGAAAAACGTCCGACACGCATTAAGATAACCAAGATAACAGAAGTTAATGTACAGTGTCAGTGTTAAGCATTCAGTAAGAACACGTAAACACTTTGTAACGTAACTAATCGACTGAAAAAGCGCAGTCACTGCCTCAGCTAGCTAAGTCTAGCAGTGCAGCCAGTCTGCTATAAGAGCTTAGCTTTACCTCCACCACTCGTCACGGCCTTGTTTTTAAACAAGAGAGGAAAGACAGCAGCAGAAAAAAGCGGAGAGATTGTGACAGGTTAACGTTCGCGGCCTTTGAAGTGTGTTGGCTGTAATTTTCTCCTCTTAATGGTGGTCAAAGGCCTGGCTGAAGAGATGGTGATTTCAGCGTTTAAACATATAGTATGTTTAAAATAACTGCTTCAGCACCATGGAAACCGTTCTGTTCTACCTCGTTCTTGGACATTTTCTTTTTTTTTTAAATAACGAGGGGGAATGGGAATCTGCTCGCTCTCTTTTCGCTCGCCCGCGCTCTGTTTCTCTCTCTCTCTCTCATGCTGTTCTTGCATATATTCATCTGTTAAAGCACTCTGTGAGCACTTCCTCTCTTCTCTTTGTGCGTTTCACGCTCTCATTTGAGGCTACTGGCAGCCCTGGAGCCATGACAGACAGACAGAGAGAGAGAGAGAGGGAGGAAGAGAGAGATACAGAAAGGCCGTATTCCCATTTCCCTTGTTATTCAAGAGCTATCAGAGGAAGCAAGGAGATGAGAACCGTTTCCACGGTGCTGGAGCAGTTATTTTAAACATACTGTACGTTGAAATGCTGAAATCTTCAGCTAAAGGACTCTGACCATCATTATGCAGAGCGAATAACATGCAACAGATGTGCAGGGGGGGGTCTGTGGATGCAGGGAGGAGGCGAGGTATCCACAGCAGGGTGCAGCCGCCGAAGGAGCGAGAGATGAACAACAGTGGGTTGCATTGCGAGAGCAGCGTAAAAGCATTAGAAGTCTCTTTAAAGCGGAGAGGGAAATGTGCTAAAGAGCAGACAGAGAGCTGTGAAGAAAGTGGTGTGAAAGCGATAACTTCCTCCCCAGCTGTATGTTAAAGCCTGTGATGTTTTAGTGACTGTGTGTGTGGAAGTAGAGAGACGGGAGAAGGCGGTATTAGAGGGTCTTTGATAGCCAGAGTGTTTGAAGGTTGGGCTTGCCTTCAGCGATGCTGAGATCAGGTTGCTATTCTCTAACAGCAGAGATGCAAGGAACTCGCAGAAATCCACATCCAGAAAAGGAACGGCCAATAAAATCGGTCCATATTAAGGTGCAGTTGATTTAGCGATATAAGCAAAAATCTTGCAGATACACCGATATTGCTTTGAAGTTTTTTTTCTATTATAATACACAAAAACATCTAAAGGAAAAAAGACTCATTTCTGAATGTCTTGAATTGTTTTATATTCTTACATCATATTTACGCACAACCCCTTTTTCCAAAAAAGTTGGGATGCTGTGCAAAATGTAAATAAATATAAAATGCAATGATGTGCAAATCATTAAAACCCTATATTTTTTTGAAAATAGTACAAAGACAACACATTCAGTGTTGAAACTGAGAAATTCTATTGTTTTATGAAAAATATTTGCCCATTTTGGATTTGATGCCAACAACACATTTCAAAAAAATTGGGACGGTGGGAACAAAAGGCTGGTAAAGTTGTGTAACACTAAAAAAAAAACACCTGGTGGTTAATTGCCAACAGGTCAGTAACATGATTGGGTATAAAAGAGCATCTCAGAGAGGCGGAGTCTTTCAGAAGAAAAGATGAGGAGGGGTTCACCACTCTGTGAAAGACTGCACGATCAAATAGTGCAACAGTTCAAGAATAACGTTTCTCAACGTAAAACAGCAAAGAACCTTTGCTTTTCATCATCTACAGTACAAAATATCATTAAAAGATTCAGAGAATCTGGAGAAATCTCTGAATGCAAGGGACAAGGCCAAAAACCAGTATATGCTGGTTGTGATCTTTGGGCCCTCAAGCGCCACTGTATTAAAAACAGACATGGTTCTGTAGTAGAAATCACTGCATGGGCTCAGAAACACTTCTGAAAACCACTGTCTGTGAAAACAGTTCATCACTGCATCCACAACTGCTAATTAACACTCTAAAACAAAAAGTAGAAACCAGATATAAACAGGATCCAGAAATGCTGCCACCTTCTCTGGGCCGGAGCTCATTTAAAATGGACTGAGAGGAAGTGGAAAAGTGTCCTGTAGTCCGACGAATCAACATTTGAAATTGTTTTTGGAAATCATGGACACTGTGTCCGCCGGGCTCAAGACCACTCAGCTTGTTATCAGTGCACAGTTCAAAAGCCAGTATTCATGATGGTATAGGGGTGCATTAGTGCACATGGCATGGGTGACGTGCTCATCTGTGAAGGCACCATTAATGTTAAACGATATATCCATGTTTTGGCAACATATGCTGCCATCTAGACAACGTCTTTTTCAGGGAAGGCCTTGATTATTTCAGCAAGACGATGTCAAACCACATTCTGCATGTATTACAGCAGCATTGCTCCGTAGTAAAAGAGTCCGGGTGCTAAACTGACCTGCCTGCAGTCCAGACCTGTCACCACTGAAAACACTTGGTGCATTATGAAATGAAAAACATGAGAAATGAGACCCCGAACTGATGAGCAGCTGAAATCCTTTATCAAACAAAAACGGAAAATCATATCACTATTAAAACTACAGCAGTGTCTCCTCAGTTTCCAAACACTTACAGAGTGCTGTTAAAAGAATAGGTGATGAAAAACAGTGGTAAACAGGCCCCCGTCCCAACTTTTTTGGAACGTGTTGTTGCCATCAAATTCAAAATGAGAATATATTTTTTCAGTTTCAATATTTGATATGCTTTCTTTGTTGTATTTTCCTATGAAAATATGTTTTACGTTATTTGCACATCATTGCATCCTATTTTTATTTACATTCTGTGCAGCATCCCAACTTTTTTGGAAATGGGGTTGTAGAGTTGGCAGTTGCCAGCTCTTCACCTTCATTAGTTATATACACTGGGAAAATGGTGAATATAGGGATGCATCGATACTATTTTTTTCAGACTGAGTACAAGTATGAATACATATACATATATGATACTGATACCACAGTCCGAGGTCCGATAACATACTGAGTAACCTACTTAGAATGAAGTAGTTGTTAGTGTAAATGAGTGCAATGTAACTTAATTTTAAATTATTATAATTTAGCTGATTTTAAATGAAGTGCATTATCTAGCTATACTGTATTATTTAACGCTACTTTAGATTTATCTCCACCATGTTTGACAGATGACGTGGTACATCTTGACGTAAACCTGTATTTACATTCATATAATTTCTCTCATTTGTAGATTATAACAGTGATACACCAGCCTCTTCTAGAATATTCTTAACTTGACTTGATGTTGTGAAGGGGTTTTTCTTCACCACTGAAAGAATTCTGCTCACTTTCATATTCTGCTCATCATCCACTTTAGT
The DNA here is from genome assembly GCF_904425465.1 of Colossoma macropomum. Classification (NCBI taxonomy): domain Eukaryota; kingdom Metazoa; phylum Chordata; class Actinopteri; order Characiformes; family Serrasalmidae; genus Colossoma; species Colossoma macropomum. The sequence goes on from NW_023494803.1 coordinate 377,169, forward strand.
GGTCTTCTGTTGTGTTCCAGACCTTTTGATGTCATTAAGCTCGTCAGTACATTCCTTCTTTTTAAGAATATATCAAATTGTTGGTCATTTGGTCACTCCTCAAGTTAGTGATATCTCTCTGATAGGTTTATTTTGTTTTTTTCAGTCTAATGGTGACCCCTTCACTTACAGCGACTCCTCTTTGGACCACATATTGAGGGCCTGAACAGCCACCATATGGGTACTCAACACTTGCAATCTTAATAGAGGGACTATGTAAAAAATGGCGGTAATTCCTAAATGGTTAATGCAGTATTTTTGTTAAACCCCTTGAACTAAAGCTTACCCAACTGTAGGTGTTCAATTCAGGACATAAATTACTTCTACAATAAAGCTGTTTTCTGCCAGCGCCCTGGAATTCTAGGATTTTGTAAACACTAAGACAATAGAAATTCACATTTGGCCATTCTTGTTGGCCAGTGTAAGAATGTAACCCTTTTGTCTCCAACCAAAACTTACCAATAATATAAGAATATTACTACAATACTTGCAAAGTTTAAATGGAAAAAAGTGTAATGATTTTATTTTATAAAATTATTGTTTTTTAACATTTCACAGGAATCATTAAGCCTTCACTGAAGGCCTAGAAGGACCTGAGGGCAGTGGTGGACAGTAACGAAGTAAATGTAATTCATTACTGTACTTAAGTAGTTTTTTGTGTATCTGTACTTTACTGAAGTTTTTCCATTTTTGGTGACTTTTTACTTTCACTCCACTACATTTCAAAGTCTAATATCTCACTTTTTACTCCACTACATTCTGAGAAATCTGTCGTTCCTTTTGGGTTATGTGTGTATAAAAACGTAATGGCAAAATGAAAGAAGCGCAAAGCAGAACACCAATCAGGGCACAGCGGTCACTTTGTTTAGAGCTTGTTTTGACCTGTTGGTCATACCGACCCAGTGCAGCACACGGTTCAACATCAGTGCAGCAGCGTAAAATTGTGGGAGTGTCTATTCAACATAAATGATGAACTAACCTAACTTTGTGTAAACAGACCACAATATAGAAATATGTACTCATATGCAGTTGTGACTGACGGGTCTTTATTCTGAATTTATACAAACACATTTCATTTTATAGTAAATTAGTTTTGGCTAGTTTATGTTTATGAACAGAGACCTACAGATGCAGTTTAGTAAAGGAAACTCATTTGTGAATCTGAGTTTAAAGTAAGTTTTTATTGAACTTATTTAAATTTAAACTAATTTTATTTAAACTAAGTTGCAAATAAATCTTAAACTGAAACTTTGCTTGTTCACTAAAAGTGATTTCAGAGCCACTCAGTTCTACCTGATGGAAACTGTTTGCCTTCAGTGTTTTGTGTTTATGATAATTTTAATAGACGTCAGCGTCACTAATTAATGACTCTATTAAAAGACTGGTTTACCAAGAGAGACACTGGAGTATTTTCACCTAGAATGTTAATGACGCGAGTCTCGTTACAAAAATGGTAACAGGACATCAGAGCCATAATTAATCTTTTAGTATCTTTACTTTTGATACTTAAGTACATTTGAAGGCAAATACTTTATTACTTTTACTCAAGTGGAGGTCTAAAGGGAGGAACTTCTACTTTTACTGGAGTAATATTTTACCTTGGGTCTCTCTACTTTAACTCAGGTACATGGTTTGTGTACTTCGTCCACCACTGCCTGAGGGTTCCCCACTGCTAATAAAGTGGTTAGTGTGTGTATCAGTTAGTAAAGCACTGTTAAACTAAAATTACTGTAGTCTTAATATTGACTATATTGGTCAACATTATTGTTTTTTAGTTCCTTAAAATTGGTATCAATATCAATGAAGAAACATTAATTTTACTTTTAATATAAGAAGGCGGTAGAAAAGCTGGGTCACAGCTGTGCTATTTTGAGAGAGGGATTTCTGAGGAAGCTCCGGTCTGTATTAGCATCCTGCCGCATAATTCAATATGAAAATGATTCAGGAGGAATTAAAATTAATCCAGCCTCATGACACGATGCCCACCCTGGCATCTGTAGCCTACTGCTGCAGAGGTGAAGAGGTAAAAGCTGAGACTCTCCATGCACAGAATAGTGAACATCAGCAAAGGCACTGAGATGCTGGGGGAAACTGCTGAGGGGCTAATGCAGATGCACCAAACCCATGATTCACATCACCTTACAGACTGAAAGCATTGTCAACGAGCTTTGGCCAACAGTCTATCTTCACTGGTACATAGAAGATTGCATCTAGTTGCCTGTTTATTAGGTACTCCTTTGAGTGGTGTTCAAAACAATGGAAACACTCTATAAAATGCTCATACTTACTGGCCATTTTAACAGAAACACCATACACCGGTCAGGCATAACATTATGACCACCTCCTTATTTCTACGCTCATTGTCCATTGTCCACTTTGTAGTTCTACAGTTACAGACTGTAGTCCATCTGTTTCTCTGCATACTTTGTTAACTCCTTTTTAGGACCCTCACAGAGCAGGTACTATTTGGGTGGTGGATCATTCTCAGTACTGCAGTAACACTGACGTGGTGGTGGTGTGTTAGTGTGTGTTGTGCTGGTCTGAGTGGATCAGACACAGCAGTGCTGCTGGGGTTTTTAAACCACTCACTGTCCACTCTGTTAGACACTCCTACCTGGTCAGTCCACCTTGTAGATGTAAAGTCAGAGACGATAGCTCATCTGCTGCTGCACAGTTTGTGTTGGTTATCCTCTAGTCCTTCATCAGTGGTCACAGGACGCTGCCCACAGGACGCTGTTGCCTGGATGTTTTTGGTTGGTGGACTATTCTCAGTCCAGCAGCGACACTGAGGTGTTTAAAAACTCCAGCAGCACTGCTGTGTCTGATCCACTCAGACCAGCGCAACACACACTAACACACCACCACCACGTCAGTGTTACTGCAGTGCTGAGAATGATCCACCACCCAAATAGTACCTGCTCTGTGAGGGTCCATGGGGGTCCTGACCACTGAAGAACAGGGTAAAAGGGGGCTAACAAAGTATCAGAGAAACAGATGGACTACAGTCTGTAACTGTAGAACTACAAAGTGCACCTATATAGTAAGTGGAGCTGATAAGATGGACAATGAGTGTAGAAACAAGGAGGTGGTCAGAATGTTATACCTGATCGGTGTATAGACATACTTCGTATGTTTACGGTTACCAACTTTAGCCCTGTCTCTGCACAATTCAGCTGTAGTGATGGGGAGTCAACAACAATATAGGTAATTCTTTGACTCTAAAAGAGTCGATTCCTCTGGGAGTCAAGGTTGACTCTTGGCTAATGACACTGGGGGTGGAAATGGTTGGATTTGGCTGTCAATTCCATGTTTGAACATGAGCAGTATTAGTTTGTTTTAAAGCTACACTATGTAAGTTTTGGGGATTTGGAGACCTTTGGTGGAAATGTGTTGTTGTACACAAAATGCATAAGAACCTTCAATTTCAAATAATGAGAACTCAGTCAAAACTTGGTGAAGGCCAAGTCTTCAAGGAAGTAAATTAATCATCTACTGTTGTCATCTTATCTTCATCAGTGTAATGTTGATTTTGGATTTGAGGCTTAAATGTAAAGACGTATGACGAATTACGAGGCTGCAGAGAGCTGCAACAGCATCCCACTAGCAGCTGTGTCCAGCCCATAATTATTGGAATTTGAACTTGTCTGACACAAATTGGTATAATTACCAATTTCCATCTCATCACTATGATCAGTAGCATAATGAGTAAAGTACATTTAGGGTGGTTTAATTTACATAATATACCTTCATCAGTGAATCTGTCGTGGTTAAAAGTAAGTGGAGTAGAGAAGCTAAAGAGCCACTGGAGTTGAGAGTCGGAGTTGATTCCAGAAAACCTTGAGTCATGCATCTCTACTTATCAGCTACCCCTCCATCCTGACAATCATAGGACCACCACTGACTAGATATTATTTGAGAGGTAGACCATTTGGACACTGCAGTGTTGCTGGGTTTTTACACTTGTTGGTGGCACTGCTAGTTAAGAATTGTTCACTGACCAAAAACACCGAGCCAACAGTGGTGCTGTGGTCAGAAGCTGTCCATCGATGAAATCCAATGGTTTGCAGTAGTTGAGTCTGAGTCAAGACAGATATCTGGACACTTCGAGTCCATTTTGAGACTGAGACTTTGTAATAGGCGAGTCCAAGTCAAGACTGAGACCAGGACACATTGAATCTGAGTAAAGACCAAGACTTTGTAGCAGTGGAGTCCAAGTCAAGACCAAGATCACGACACATCAAGTCTGAGTCAAGACCAAGACTTTGTAGCAGTGGAGTCCAAGTCAAGACCAAGATCAGGACACATCTAGTCTGAGTCAAGACCAAGACTTTGTAGCCATTGAGTCCTAGTCAAGACCAAGATCACGACACATCAAGTCTGAGTCAAGACCAAGACTTTGTAGCAGTGGAGTCCAAGTCAAGACTAAGATCAGGACACATCTAGTCTGAGTCAAGACCAAGACTTTGTAGCCATTGAGTCCTAGTCAAGACCAAGATCACGACACATCAAGTCTGAGTCAAGACCAAGACTTTGTAGTATGCAAATCCGAGTCAAGACCAAGACCAGGACTCATCTAGTCTGAGTCAAGACCAAGACTTTGTAGCAGTGGAGTCCTAGTCAAGACCAAGATCAGGACACATCAAGTCTGAGTCAAGACCAAGACTTTATAGTAGTTGAGTCCAAGTCAAGACCAAGACTTTGTAGTACGCAAATCCGAGTCAAGACCCAGACCAGGACTCATCAAGTCTGAGTCAAGACCAAGACTTTGCAGTAGTTAAGCCTGAGTCAAGACAGAGACCAGGATACATTGAGTCTGAGTCAAGACCAAGACTTTGTAGCAGTCGAGTCTGAGTCAAGACTGAGACCAGCATACATTGAGTTTGAGTCAAGACCAACATCAGGACACATTGAGTCTGAGTCAAGACCGAGACCAGGAGTGTGGAGACTGAGAGAAAAATGAAACCATGTTTTTTTATACTATGTTTTTTCATAGTATAAAAATAATAATGAAGAAAAAGGAAAAAATGAAACTAGTTGTATACAAAAGTGCACCTATAGGGTAGGTGTTTCTGATAAAATGGCCAATGATTGAGTAAACTGCCATATAAGGCTCACACATACGGAACGCTTCTGTAGTACAAACAGCATCTTTGTGATTATTCAGGTGAAACTTAAAATCCAGGCAGAAAGTATTTACCTGATGCAGAACTATGAATTACATGATGGAGAAAAAAAAACAACAACAACAACAACAAATGTACTGAAAAGACTAAATCTTCTCTTTTTGCATTCGTAATATGGGTTTTAAATGCAAATGAAACCACAGGATCATTTTAATTAGCCCTGGGAGCATTTGGCAGGTATTTTTTTCTCTGTATATGATTAATCACCATTTGCTTCCCTTTTCACACTTCCAAACGCCCGGAGAGCGAGTTCCGCTTAGTTGCCATAATTGAACTTATTGCTGAAGCCCAAAGAAAGTTCATCTAGAGTTCTGTCCCAATTTAACATTACCTACAGGCTAACGTTCCACCTGAAACTTTCTTGATCACATGACACAAATACGCTCTCTAATATCTGAGTCAGAAACTTCTCTAACGTACTGCACTACCGCACACGCTCACAGCGACCATGCAGTCAGTATTCAGCTGGAGTGTTCCTATAAGAGGTGGACCACTGGGGTCCGGCAACACACACCTTCCCAAACAAGAAACGAGACATTCTTACATCTTGAAACACTTTTGTGAATCTTAAAGGAATATTTAAGTGTTTTTTAATAATAATAATAATAATAATAATAATAACCATTAGTTGGTTTAACAAAGCTGTTGAAATCCCAGGTGGTTGCCAGGCCATTGCTATGCAATTCTAGGCGGTTGCTAAGATGTTGGTATGCTGTTGCTATGGTATCCAGGCAGTTGTTATGGTGTTGCTACATGATTGCTTTGGTATCCCAGGTGGTTGCTAAGGTGTTACCAGGATGTTGCTGTGTCGTCCCAGGTGGTTACTAAAGCGTTGCTAGGCCACTGCCTTGGTATCTCATGTAGTTGCTAAGGTGTTTCCAGGCCATTGCTATGGTATCCCAGGGGGTTGCTAAGATGTTTCCAGGCCATTGCTATAGAATTCCAGGTGGTTGCTAAGATGTTGGTATGCTGTTGCTATGGTATCCAGGGAGTTGTTATGATGTTGTTAGGCCATTACTATGGTTTCCCAGGTGGTTGCTAGGCTGTTACTGTGGTATCCAAGCAATTGTTATGGTGTCGCTAGGCCATTACTATGGTATCCAGGCAGTTGTTAAGTTGTTTCTACATGATTGCTTTGGTATCCCAGGTGGTTGCTAAGGTGTTACCAGGATGTTGCTGTGTCGTCCCAGGTGGTTACTAAAGCGTTGCTAGGCCACTGCCTTGGTATCTCATGTAGTTGCTAAGGTGTTTCCAGGCCATTGCAAAAAATCATTTTGACTGTTTGACTGTACAGCCACAGTAGTTCTAGGCATATACTAGGCTAAACTATCCATTTTTAAACTGGATCATCAAGATTGCAGTCCTACTTCAAATTCAAATTATTTGAATTTGAATACAAATTTGAATTCAAATTCAAATAATTTTTGATTTCCAGTGATTTTCAGCATTTAAAGCATTTAGTGGCTCCATAAGCTCCCTGACTGAAAGCTATGACATGCTGCCTGATGCCTGAGACATTAAGAAAGTTTTGGCCTAGAATTAATTTTTTCAGTCCATTAATTGAAAATGAATGGATTGAAGAAAAAAAAAAAACGTATTTTTGCTAGACCACCCAGCATGCCAGCCCACAAGAGTCGCTCACTAAGTCACCAACTCTCTGACAGACTGACTGATTCCCATTGTTGTAACACGCATGTGCAAATATCACCCAAGATAAGCAGCAGGTGGCACTATACACTATTAAATTTCACGCTCATATCCTCCCAACACCACCAATACGTGAGCTTAGTGAGCGTAGTGTCGGGATTTTTCCATCATCTTACTGTTTAATCAGCCTTATTTAGCTTTATTTGAAGAGGTTCATTCCAAAATATTGTCTATTCATTGCAACAGTTTTGAGTTTTTAAAAATAATAACAATTGACAATGGGAAACATATTTTCATTTCTCTAATAAACATGGTATTAATAATAATAAAGCATTGGTTTTCCTGGTATGTGTAAAGCCCACTCCCAACAACATATGTCATGAAAACAAATAAAAAGATTTAAAAGGGTCTATTGTGTTCCATTTGAGGATGCAGTTACCCAACACTAGTACATGACCAATAAGTGCAAACTGGAATAATATTTTGATGCATCACTTTTTCCAAATTTTTCACTTAATATTAAGAGTTAGCAGCCAGAGAATGGGTGGCTTTTACTCTCATAGGATTCTGTAACTGCAGACATTTCCTAGTACAAATCATCCTGGTGACTGACATGTTACTATGCTATTAAAAGTCTGTAATTATAATTTAGACCTTGCTGGAGAGCTAGCTAAACCTGTCTTAATGAATTCATTCATGACTTTGCACCATATTAGAATTTTGAATTATGAATTCATTAAGAACACAGATTTATCCACTACTGCTTCTTTGCCAACACTGGATGATGATTACACTGCTATCATAATAAGAGTATGATTGTGCTGTTTAAATAAAGTAATTCGATTTACTTGAACAATTACTGAACATTTAACTAGTAGTAGTAGTAGCAGTAGTACTAGTAGTGGTAGCAGTAGTACTAGTAGTGGTAGCAGTAGTACTAGTAGTAGCAATAGTAGTAGTAGCAGTAGTAGTAATAGTAGTAGCAGTAGCAATAGTAATGGTAACAGTTGTATTAACAGAAGTAGTTGCAGGAGTAGAAGTAGTTGCAGTAGTAGTAGTAGTAGCAGTAGTAGCAGTAGTAGTAATAGTAGTAGCAGTAATAGTAGTAGCACTAGCAATAGTAATGGTAACAATTGTATTAGTAGAAGTAGTTGCAGTAGGAGCAGTAGTAATAGTAGTAGCAGTAGTAGTAGTGGTAGCAGTAGCAGTAATAGTAGTAGTAGAAGTAATAGTAATAGCAGTAGTAGCACTAGCAGTAGTAATGGTAACAGTTGTATTAGTAGCAGTAGTAGCAGTAGCAGTAATAATGGTAGCAGTTGTATTAGTAGCAGTAGTAGCACTAGCAGTAATAATGGTAGCAGTTGTATTAGTAGCAGTAGTAGCAGCAGGAGTAGAAGTAGTTGCAGTAGCAGTAGTAGGAGCAGTAGTACTAGTAGTAGCAGCAGTAGTAATAGTAGCAGTAGCAGTAATAGTAGTAGTAGAAGTAATAGTAATAGCAGTAGTAGCACTAGCAGTAGTATTAGTAGCAGGAGTAGTAGTAGTAGCAGTAGTAGCAGTAGTACTAGTAGTAGCACTAGCAGTAGTAATGGTAACAGTAGTAGCAGCAGTAGTAGTAGCAGTAGTAGTAATAGTAGTAGTAGCAGTAATAGTAACAGTAGTAGAACTAGCAGTAGTAATGCTAATTGTATTAGTAGCAGTAGTAGCAGGAGTAGTAGTAGTTGCAGTAGTACTAGTAGTAGCACTAGCAGTAGTAATGGTAACAGTAGTAGCAATAGTGGTAGTACTAGCAGTAGTAGTAATAGTAGTAGTAGTAGCAGTAATAGTAGTAACAGTAATAGCACTAGCAGTGGTAATGGTAACAGTTGTATAAGTAGCAGGAGTAGCAGGAGTAGTAGTAGTTGTAGTAGTAGTAGTAATAGTAGTAGCAGTAGTAGCAATAGTACTAGTAGTAGCAGTAGTAGTAGTAGTAGCAGCAGTAGTAGCAATAGTAGTAGTAGCATTAGTAGTACTAGCAGTAGTAATGGTAACAGCTGTATTAGTAGCAGTAGTAGTAGTAGTTGCAGTAGTAGTAGCAGTAGTAGCTGTTGTAGTAGTAGTAGTAGCAGTAGTAGTAGCACTAGTAGTAGTAATGGTAACAGTAGTATCAGTAGCAGCAGTAGTAGTAATAGTAGCAGTAGTAGTAGCACTAGCAGTAGTAATGGTAACAGTTGTATTAGTAGCAGTAGTAGCAGTAGCAGGAGTAGTAGTAGTCACAGTGGTAGTAGTAGCAGTAGTAGTAGTTATAGCAGTAGTAGTAGTAATAGCAATAGTAGAAGCAGTAGCAGTCGTAGCAGTAGTAGTAGTTATAGCAGTAGTAGTAGTAATAGCAATAGTAGAAGCAGTAGCAGTCGTAGCAGTAGCAGTAGTAATGGTAGCAGTAGCAGTAGTAATGGTAGCAGTAGCAGTAGTAGTAATAGTAGAGAGTTGGCAAGTCACAGTTTTCAACACTATTTTAACATTCTTAGCTAATCTTATAAAGCATCAAAAGCTATTTGACTGCTACTGGCTCCTTGTGGAGAATTTTTGCCTGCTAAATGTGAGTGAGTGAATGAGTGAGTGAGTGAGTGAGTGAATGAGTGAGTGAGTGAGTGAGTGAGTAAGTGAGTGAGTGAGTGAGTGAGTTAGTTGCAAGCCGGTTCATGAGTTGCTTTGCCTCTAAAATCTCAGAGGACACGTGTCAGTTCACCAGTCATTTTGGGAAGTAAATAAAATGTCTATACTTGCATTGTAGACTTTGTAACACCTGGTACCTTTAACCTCCACTATGGATCATATTTAAAGACACTTTCACGATACACAACATTCTTCTGAGGTTCCTCTGAGGTTCCTCTGAGGTTCGCACACAAGCTGGAATGGCCAATAACACAATGCACCAGTAAAACCACAGTGACATGTTTTTAAAAAGGCTACGGAATATAATATAAGCACCATGATGAAAGGAAAAATCAAAGAATTGGTAAAAACAAATTAGTAAAGTTAGATGATGTCATAATGAGCTGATGGCGAATCAGCTCTTTGTTACAATGCGGTATGTTGTTGTTTACAGGCTGTGTAATATTTTTTAAATCTGTCGTTTTTATTCATGACGCATGCGGTTGTTCAACGTTCTAGCAGCGCTGACGAGATTCATGATATATTCGGAAAAGAGTATTTTGGTGTAATTTATTATGATAATGATAATATCATCAAATTCCCCACCCCCATCCCTCTTCTCCTATCCCTTCTTTTCTAATAATAGTTTCAGAATGATTACGGTCATCTAAGGTTCTCTCCTTTCCCCCTCCCTCTCTCTATGTCTCTCTCTCTCTCTCTCTCTCTCTCTCTCTGATCTGTTTGAGATGCATTGTGTAGCTCAGGCCTTCCTAGGCTTCAAAGATTCACTATGGCTTTCATGTCCATGCCCCGAAGCCAACCATAAAGCACTGCCACTGGTCATCGGGATTACTCACCAAATCCCCCCATGTTCTCACTTAGGGTCGTGAGTGTGTATATTGTCTGGTTTTCACACTTATGTTTGGTCAGTTTGAGCTTTGTTGAATTGTGACCATCACAAAACCTGCACACAGTTTAAAGGAATTCACGCTTTCCTAAATATAAAAAATATATATTTCACCACCAGCAGAACTTTTTCTTAAGAAAAGTTTCAAAGAAAGAAGCTTATAGTTCAGTGATTCTTCTCTACTTACTTTTTTTTTCAAATTAACTTTTTGTGATTTTTTTTTTTTAACGCACCGCATGGCTGCTAGTCACGTCTCTGCCTTTCAAGCGTAGCCAACTTTAGCAGAACATCTGTGAAGACAGCTAGCTAGTCTGGCGAAAAGAGGGAAAAGCACCACGCATATTTCAGCTCAGACGGCTGCGCGGCCTGTAACTTACATGGTGAGTCTGTTTTAATTGAAACAGTTTCTGTTTCAACATGTTTCCACTTCCAGATACCTTCATGTTCCTCAAGTCATTGTGTAGACTTTGAGAACCTCAAACAGTCTCCGTCTGATTGGAGGTTATTTGAGGCCCTGTTAAGAAGTCTTGTGGGTCATCCTTAGGTTTTAAACGAAGGCCTCGGAGAGAGAGAGAGACACGGGAGCCCATGATTTGTAACCCCTAGCATTTGAAAGTCTGATTTTCGCCGTCTTAATCAAGTAGCCATGCAAAAAGCTCATTAGGCTTATTCGATTCTGTCACCATACAGCCAGAAGCTGAGTAATGGAGAGAGCGACTGGAGCATGAAGAGAACAAGTGTGGGTGAGAGAGTGAATGAATGAGTCGGAGAGAGAGGGAGAGAGAGGGAGGGGGGGGGTTCAAGCTCTAAATGCAGCCCTTCTGTTCAACAATTGAGTTTGGAAAGGGCATTTCATTCACTTAAGAGCAGTGGCGTAGCCAAAATTTCATTTTTGAAATTTCAGCTAGGACGCATTATGTCCCACAGACATAGCTACAGTAAAGTTTACAACCAACCGCTAGCCAGCTTCATCATAGTTCATACAAACCCAGTTCCAAAAAAGTTGGGACAGTATGTGAAATGCAGATGCATTCATAAAGCAGTTATTTGTAAGTCCACTGTGACCTGTATTTAAACCAAAGCAGTACAAAGACAAGATATGTAATGTTTTAGCCTATTAACTTTATTGCTTTTTTGTAAATATATCCTAATTCTGAAAATGATGCCTGTGGCACATTCTAAAAGATTCGGGACAGAAGTAATTTGTGAAATGTGTTTAAAGAGGTGTTGCAATCATGTTTAGGTATAAGCATCCAGAAAAGGCCTAGTGCTTTATGAGCGAGGAAGGGTAGAGGCTTGCAATTTTGACAAACAAGCATTTGCATAGACTTTAGGTATTTTACCCTTTATGGTGTAAAACATGAAAAGATTCAGGGGATCTGGAAAGATGTCTGTGTGAAGGCCAAAAACTGAATGCCTGTGACTTTCCATCCCTCAGACGACATTGCATTAAAAACCAGCATGGTTCTGTGATGGATATCACCGCACGGGCTTGGGAATACTTTAACAAACAGTTGTCGATAAACACTGTACATCACTGTATCCACAGATGCATGTTAAGACTGTATTATGCACATCGAAAGCCATCTGTCAACACTGTTCAGAAACGCTGCTGAGTTCTCTGGGCTTGAGGTCATCTGAAATGGAGGCACAGTAGAATTGTGTATTGTGGTCGGACAAGCCAACTTCATTTTTCAGCATCAGGTAAAAAACATAAAGGTAATAGAAAATTACACAAAGTCTCAATGACTAAATATATCTTTTTTTTTTTTTTATAATATAAAATATAACTAACCTTAATGAGGATTTAGGTCCCATGCTTTTTAGGAGACTTATTTTCAGTTTTTCCACACTTCCAATGTTCAGTCTTAGAAGTTGGTTGCATTCAGCCATGGTGTGTAGCAAAAGGGGCTTGTGGGAAAGCTGCATGTGCAGAGCAGCTTTATTAAAGGGAATCCAACAGTCTTAGTTTTGACACAACTTTGTCGCAGCTGACAAACTTTCAACATCGGGCCCGAATATGAACGATGACACCCAATTCCACAATTGTTTTTTCTTTCTCTTCTTTTCAGAACGCAAAACTGCCAGCATCACACATTATCTTATGAATGGCAGTTTTGGAAACTCCAGTTTTTCCTCAAATTTTCCTTTGACTTTGCTCTTTCTGATAGCTAATCTCTTCAGTGAATCAATAACTTAATAACTTTAATGGCTGGTTTCACTAGAAACTTGTGATCTCACATTTACAGAGCACTGAACAAGCTGTTACTGCTGTCAAATACATTTAGCCAATTCTAACTGTAGAAATCACAAAAATGTCCCCTTCTAAGTGCAAAAGAAGCTGTATCGCCCATCTCTAGTTTGTATATATAAATGTTGATTAAGTATCTTCTCTTTCTGAGTGTACTGAGTTGGTGTGTGTGTGTCTGTGTGTGTGTGTGTGTCTGTGTGTGTGTGTGTCTGTGTGTGTGTGTGTGTCTGTGTGTGTGTGTGTTTTAATCTCTGCAGTATCTAATTTCCTTCTGTGCCGATGTGCAGCAGCAGACAGTGGAGTCTCAGGCTCATTGCCTCTCGGCCTGCAGTCTCACTGTTTTAATAGCTTTTGATCGCATTAGGCAAGCTAAAGCCTCTGACCTCCAGCGGTCCCAGAGCGCCCCACTGCAGCTATGCCCAGCAGGGACCACCCAGACCAGGCATAAGGCACTGCTGTGGATCAGACTGTCTGCTGTTTTGAGAGAGAGAGAGGGAGTGTAGTGGAAAACGACAGAGAATGGAGACAAAGGTATTGTCAAAATGTGTCCACAAACTTAGTGACTTCCTTTCATTTTCGAAACAATCTTGGTTCACAAATACAGTGATTTTCAAAGATCTCTATGTCCATACAAGAACATGAAAACGATGCATGAGCATGCCAGCCCAGTAGGGGGAGTTAATACCCCATAAAAATTAAAGTCATACACCTCAAGGAGAACATTGAGCACACGCACAAATACAGAGCGCACTGCAAAGCTAAAGAAGAGCTTTTCTTATAATGTGGCAGCGGCATGTTGCAAACACTGTAGACTTTGATGTGCAGGCCGTCTGATCTGATGATTCAAAGTTTGATTCCTGCCAGAAAATAAAAGCTTAGTTGAAATGAGGCTGAAAGAAAACTTACCACTTGCTGTGGGGCTGTTTCTGTTGCCATGACTACACCACAATCCCTGAAATGTCCATACAGTCCTGATTAAGCAGAGAAGCAGTTTTTCACCCCATCTGAATTAAGAAGTTATTTAAGTGATTTTGGTTAATAATATCAAATCATATATCTTTAGAATCACTGAGGTTCCTTTAAGATTTGCAGTTGAGATGATGCCCCAATTACGAGAACTGAGTGCAGAGCATTCTGGCACATCTGCACCAGCGTTTAACGAAAAAGTAGAGCTATGTTCAATTATAACCAACATTATGACTTCCAAATGAGTCCCAAATTGCTGAGCACACAGAAACAACTCAGTTGTCAGTCACATTTCAGAGTTCTGCATATTTATAAATGAAAACAGCTATACGCAGGTTAGTTGTGTGATGTCAGCAAAAAGAAAAAAAATGTTTTCCAAATACATCCATCATCTAAACCGCTTATCCTTCTGGGTCGCGGTGGGGTGCTGGAGCCTATCCCAGCTGTCATTGGGCAGGAGCAGGATACACCCTGGACAGGTCGCCAGTCCATCGCAGGGCAGACAGACATACACATTCACACACACTCACTCACACCTAGGGGCAATTTAGCATGTTCAATCAGCCTGACTGCATGTTTTTGGACTGTGGGAGGAAACCGGAGTACCCGGAGGAAACCCACACAGACACGGGGAGAACAGGCAAACTCCACACAGAAATGACCCTGGTCACCCGGCCGGGAATCGAACCCAGGCCATTCTTGCTGTGAGGCGACAGCGCCACCCACTGCGCCACCGTGCCGCCCCTGTTTTCCGAATGTATTTTTTAAAATATGCTTTTGAAATATATGAAAATAACCAAAAATGTGTTTGTTAAATAAATATATTTAATATGCATGTATTTGTATTTGTTATCATATTTTTTCATTTGTATGTAGTTTTAAAAAATGTCATAGATATAACTAAACACACATGAACTGAATAAACGGTCCTGACTTCTGTGTTTTGCATTGTACTTTGCATTAACCATGTATGTATACAGTAAGACAGTGCTGATACAAAATGCATTTCAAATAAACAAGATATCAGTGTATCGATACCTATTACACTCGCTTTTGCCATGTTAAAGGTTCATTTGCTAATACTTAAAATGAAGATACTGGAATACAAATTCATTTTAAAAAGGTATTCCAAACAGTAAAGTGCATTAAACAAGTATTTTGGCTATTTTCATACATTTTCAAATGTATTTGATATATACATTTGCATGCATTTATTTTTGTATGGTACATTTCTATGTGTAATATTTATCTATACGTTTTAAAATAAATGCATTTTAAAATCTATTTGGTTTATCAGTTTACTATGAAATAAATAGTGCTTGGAATGCATATTGCTGTGGATTACAACGTATTTGAAATGTATTTTAAATGGGGCTCATCCACATGAAAACTGAAAATGGAGTTTTAAAGAATCTTCACTCTAGAGACCGTTTTCGACAACCTCCATTTTCAGTGTTGCACTGTTTTCCTGTGGACGGGAGTCTGAAACACAGAGAAGACTTATCCAAATATCCAGCCAAAGGAAAAGTAGGATATTAACCCTCTGGGGTTGACAAACTTGTCTATGTGTCAAATTTGATGCCTCTGTTACTCTTCACATTGTGTGTAAATTTCATGATGAATGGACCAAAAGAAACGGCCCAAAATGACTTGGGGAAAAGTCTGGTTCCATTGACTTACATTAAAAGTAAAGTAGGTTTTTTAATTTTTCTGTAAAGTTACCATTTTGGAGATACAAATTTTTCTTCCAACAACAGTGATATGTTTCTCTGTCTTTGTGATAAAACAGCGCAGAAATACTGTTCAAACACTTCCTGAATCTGTAGAGTCGCCCTTTCCATTGCATCTTATCTTAACTGGTGGATTCGTGTGTCCGTCTACATTCTGCGTAAAACTGACCAATGGACACTCAGAAAATCACTAAGCACTGACCATCACACCGGAAACCCTTCACTCTTCATTCAGTCCACATCGGAGACTCATGTGAAATGGCGTGCAGAGAGTTTACAGCTGCTGAAGTTGCTGCAGCAGCTTTTGGAAAGTAGTGATGAAGATAACGGAGCATTTAGATATGAAACGTATGAGGATCATGTTATATGAAGAGCCTTTAAAGGAGAGTTTAAGAAGATATGCAAAAATCAAGAAATGCCCCCAGAACCCAGAGGGTTACAGGACAAGTTTGGCAAAGAATCAGATTTTCACAATTTCCTCTTAACCCAAATGCAGTCAATCAACCAGGTTTGCACTACGGCATTAGCCTCGTAGCGAATGTAGCTAACAAATAGGCCTGCAAATCTCCATTGTTTTAATACTATGTATGTTATGCCAGCACCCCATGATGCTTGGTGTGGCCTGTGGACATTTTCATACATATCGGTGTCAAACAGTGTCAAGAACCACATAAGCATATCAATTTGAGATTACTTTACAACTCAACAAGGTTTGAGGCAAATATGTGATGATCTGTGGATGTAGTGTGCACAGTGCTAATTGTTGTGTGTATAGCCTAAGCTTCCATTACTTCTTAGCTACATTAGCCTTGTGGCTCCAGCGTCCAAAACCGAAGAAGCAAACTAAACATGTCTTTCCTGCATTTTTTTCCATAAATTATTCCTTTAATAAGAAGCTTTTTCATTTTCCTCAGAGAATGAAAATGCACAAACACACACACGCATGTATAATCTACACCCCTCACATCAGACGTCTGTGAATTAAAAAAGAGCCTCTGCTTGGCAAAGATAGCATGTGCTATCCATCAACATTAAACAGAGCCGACGTTCAGGACATACGTGTCTAATTACCTTGGACGAATTACGTATGAAAGCCTTTGAGGGTGACGTGCAGTCAAAGTAGAAGTTTACACTTTGTGCAATAGTGCTGGAATCTGTCTGAGCAGATGAAATTCACAAGATAAAGCAGATTTAATTGGTTTGCTCCTGCGAAAGCAAAGATATCAAGGTTTTAATACAAAATTGCAAGAGTAACCAGAGCTATACGGAGCAAATGTAGATGTCTGAAGTCATGTGTTCCATAAGTGCCATCATGCCCATATTAGGAAATCTTAAAGTACAGGGAGATTCACTTGAAAGAGGCCCCGAATATTCTGTAATAACTCTCGCTAGGACGAAGCAATCTGTACACAACAACGTGCAATGAGCTCCTCAGTATATGGAGCTTCGAACAAGCCGGGATGCCCCTGCGTCGGAACGATGAGGTAGGCGCCGGGTGCATACCCCCATACCCCTTCATGTGTCTGGCAGAAAACGGAGATCACTTCCAGCATCGCATGTAATGCAATCGATTACACATACGTCAAGGTATGTAGCGGATTTTTTTGATTGCTTCATCCTAACGGGAGTTACAACAGAATATTCGGGGCCTCTTTCGAGTGAATCTCCCTGTAGTTTTAGCTATGGGAAAAATAAGTTTTGTTTTCTGTAAATTTCTAATATCGCATCCTGAAGTAAACACAAATGTTCCAAAGCTGATACGATTTGTCATTTGTTTGTTTTCCCTCAGAATGTCACTGGATACTCTGAATAACAAGGTCACGAAGGAGTAGAAATATGCTTCATACAACGGAAGAAGTAAGTGCACCCCATGAAATATGTGTCGACATATCAGTATTTGATTTTCCGTTAAAGAATATGCATAATTAAAAAAAAGTCTAATATAACAAAAATGATGGAAAGTTGACTTTGCAAATAAGATGCCATTTTTTAATTTGAAAAAGTAAGTACACCCCTGGTTTCAGTAACCTGTACTGCCCCCTTCATGTAGGCATTTCCTACAATGGTCTACCAGTTTCTGACATCTACTGGGAGTCATTTTTGCTCATTCCTTCCTGCAGAATTTTGCAGATCTGTGCAATGTTTGAGGGGTTTCTTGCATGTAGAGCCTGTTTCAAAGCCCCCACAGCATTTCAATGGGATTCAGATCTGGGCTTTTACCAGGACATTCTAAAAATCCTCCATTTTCCCCAATTTGAGCCAGTCCTTAGTGGATTTACCTTTGTGTTTGGGGTCATTATCCTGTTGGAAGGTCCACTTTTTCAGCTTTTACTTTTAGACAGGTGGCCTCACGTTCTCCTCAAGCACTCCCTGGTATGAAAGAGAATTCATAGTCAATTCTGTGATTGCAAGCTGGTCAGGACCCGGTGCTTGATAGATATTCATTAACAAACTTTAGTCTTGTCCTGATGTTGTTTTTATAGACAGCAAAGGCTTCCTCCTGGTGCAGCTCCTATGTAGGTCACATTTGTGCAGTCTCTTTCTAATATTAGGTGCAGCTACCTGCAGACCCTGTGATGAAATTTTAGAGTTCCTAGAGACTTTAGCATGTTACGGTCATCTGGCCTGGACATATTGCCAGTGGTTTTAAATCTTCTCCACTTGTAGATGATCTTCTGGACTACGACGGCGTTTTAGGGCCACTGTTAATAAAAATAAAAATAGTAGACTTTGAGAATAAAGTCGTAATGTTTTGAGAAAAAAGTCGTAATACTTGGAGGATAAAGTGAGCTAACTGTAGGGGGCTGCCATAACGCGTTGGGGTCTCGGTTGCTGTACTGTAGGGGGCTGCCATAACATGTTGGGGTCTCGGTTGCTGTACTGTAGGGGGCTGCCATAACATATTGGGGTCTCGGTTGCTGTACTGGCGCCGGAGTTCCACTCACTCCTGTCTCTCTGTGGATCATTTTGATCATCATTCTCACTGTCTGTGAAACTTCATGCCCTCTTTGAATGATGTGGAGATGTTTCCTCCGAGTCCGTCTGGCTCTTTATTCTAGATAAACACAGTTTCCTGCTCAGCCGTTTCAGCCGGTTCTTATACTAATAACAGGCTGGTGCTGATGAGCAGGAGAGACAGGGAGACTGAGTGTTTCTTTATGGGTGAATCCATATGAAAGTAGAACTCCACCAACTCCTCACTGCCCCTCATTTAACACGAGGAGGTGCTGCTTCCCTTTGCGTAATTCTACGACTTTTTTTCTCGAAATATTACGACTTTATTCTCGAAGTCTACTATTTTTAGTTTTATTAACAGTTGTATCTGGACAGTGGAATGATTCATTTCCAATAGTTTAGAGATTTTCTTAAACCTCTTCCCAGATTCATAAGCATCTACAACTTTGTTTCTGAAAGACTAGCATATAGCAATAGTTGTATTTGGCTCCTTAATGACCTCATAATTCAGAGCGTCATAGAAAAACATGTGACAAAACATGTTGAAGCATTTTTGCAATTGGTCTCAAACAGCACAAGCTCATTAGTCCTGTATGGATCATTCTACAGAGTTAAAAACACATTTTGGACTTTTACCTGACTTGGATTTTAGACTGAAACCCTTTTGCTTTGAATTTTATTACATTTATTTTATTAAAACGAATGATTGAACATTCCATTTTGCGAATGCAGAAACAACACCTCTAAAACTTTAACAAATATATTGGTGCAAATGTTTCTGACAATTTTGAGCATAACTCAAAACGCTAGCCTGTACATGACGGACAAACACAACATGCATAAAATCATAATTTTCATTAAAACACAAAAAAGTTTACTTAATTGCAGCAAATATGTGTTTCAGTAGTGACAGTTCTCAACAGTGCACACTGATTTTCAGACACATTTACTTTAAAACAATGGGATCTGACTGCTCACCATGTGGCCATGAGGGACAGGGATGCAGCCTCACTTCCTGCTCTAAAATGCAGGGGTGTGGCTAAAGTAAGACTCCGCCTACAGAGTAAAAGTCTTGCTGTTTCGGTAGTGACATGAAAAATGTGAGCCAGCATTTTATTTTTTTATTTAAAAAAGTGTAACTTATGAGAAATGTAAATCTTTGAAATTTAGGGGTTAGCATTTGGGACAGACACCCCCCATAGAAAATACCCTAGAAATGATAATTCATATATGTATATATATATATATATATATATATATATATATATATATATATATATATATATATAATCTTTACATTGTGTGTAAATTATACACTAACTCATTTTGACCCAAAATGATTTATATATATATATATATATATATATATATATATATATATATATATATATATATATATATATATATCTTATTGCTATCTCAATGAATGAGGATTCATTAAATAAATGGTTTATATAAATATTATATAAATGGATTATAACATGGTCTTTTGTAAATATTTAAGGTCTGAATACTTCATCTTTTTTAGATAATGTTTTTTTTTTTTTACTGTTTTTTTTACTTTTAAGTAGTTAGCATGAAAACTGCCAGCCATGAAAATAGTAAAAAAAAAAAGCACAATATAATAAAAGAATAAACATAAGAAGAAAAAGATAATGAGGAACAGTAAGTTGGTTCTGTCAAGCCAACTTACTAAAAATATCTTCAGACATTTAAACATGCAGTAATTTTCTCTGAAATAAGACAGTGGCTCACGTTCAATGCTTATATATCCCTTTAAGATTTGTGTTTTCTGCCACTTTAAGGCAGAGTGTGTGTATTCATACTGTGATGATTGACAGGCGCTGCGTATCTGATGAGATAAGACCACAGTCAGATGGGGTTTCCCCTAGAGAGCAGTGTGTTGCCATGGCACAGATGCAATCATGATTTTTCCTCCTGATACGCACTCTTTCATCCACTATGATGCTGTTCCATCCCTACACTACAGTAACATTTCCTGCTGTTGTTTCACCAGAGCTCTCTCTCTCTCTCTCTCTCTCTCTCTCTCTCTCTCTCTCTCTCTCTCAGAGGCTTAACCCTTTAATCCCTAGTCTAGAGTTGTTACTGTGTTTTTACTGTACACCCAAATGGAAAAATACATATATTTCAAATATATTTATCAAATACAGTTTTGCAATGTATGAAAATGGCCAAAAATGTATTTTTTTAGAATGCAAATGTATATTTTTAGAATGCAATTATTTGTTTTTATTATATTTTTTCATTTGTATGTAGGTTTAACAAAGGTTACAGATTATATACTAATACTATATGATATTGACTTCTGTGTTTTGCATTGAACTTTGCATCAACCGTGTATGTATGTAGTAAAACAGCACTTGCATAAAATGTATTTCAAATAAACATATCAAATCACTGAACTGCAATTTGTCCATATCAGTACCTACAAAACGTGCATTTACTGTGTTAAAAGTTCATTTGCTAATAATTGAAATTAAGATACTGGAATAATTCATTTCAAAAGGTTTTCCAAACAGTAAAGTGCATTAGACAAGTATTTTGTTTGTTTTCATAGGTTTTCAAATTTATTTCTATGTTTAGTTTTATATGGTACATTTCTAGGTATAATATTAATATGAATGATTCATTTATTAATTCAAATATAGTTGGCTAATATAATATAATCTAAAAAAACATTTTAGTGAGATGGACTGCAGTTTATTTTACATGTTTTTCAAATATGCAATAATATGTGTCCATATATTTTTTTTTCCATATGGGCATCATTTCATCGTAGCAAGTGGAGAACATGCATCAATTCAGCGTGGAAGCAGCTCAGTTTACAAACACAACTCACAACTTACCACACAAACTCACAGAGCTGGGCCACCGAGTGCTGAAACATAGCAAGTGAAAATGGCCTACAGTCCTCATTACAGACTTCCAAACTGCCTCTAGATGCAACACCAGTGCAAGAACTGTGCATTATAAGCTTCATTAAATGGGTTTCCATGGCTAAGCAGCTGCACACAAGCCTAAGATCAATATGCGCAATGCCAAGCGCCGGCTGGAGTGATGTAAAGCGCGCCACCACTGGACTCTGGAGCCCATAGTTTTGGAATTGGATCTCCAACAAGCTCATATAGGTCTGATGGTCAGGTTTCCCCATACTTCTGGCCACATAGCGTAACAATTGATCAACAGCTTAGGAAGTTTAGGATCTCCTAACTTGGGATACTGTAAGATATAATTCCTAAATTAAGATAAGATTTGCTTCTTGCAAAAAAAATTGCATCTTGACCCAGTCAGATCTTAACTTAGCACTAAAGATAGGAGGTTTCTGTGATATAAATCCTAGTTTTTTACAAATTCAAATACCTTTTCCACCTACAAAGTTTAGAATCCACATTTTTAACAGAATAAATCCACACTTTTAACAGAATATCTCCACTTGTCTCAATAAGTTAAGACTGAGGGTCTTGCTTTTGTTAACATAGGCACTATCCACAGCTTCCAAGTTCAGCTACCACATGTACACAAGCACGTTTGTTTATTGTTTGCGTTCCTGAAGGCAGAACCCTGGTGCGTGGTCTACATAAGTCCTTGACTTGCCCATAGATGTCGGCCTTGCCAATAAAATCACAGAGCAGAGCCCACATACACACCCACAAACCCACATGCTAACATGCCTCCCTGACCTTTGCCTACATGTGAGTTTTCTGATCTTGTTGGCATGCAAGGCTACTGTGCTGCGTGCTGTCCTTATTAATTATATATGAGGAGTTTGTACTGAGAAAATACAGTTGGCCCAGTTAACAGTCTGGTATAAAAAGGAAAAACAGACACACACCCACACACACGCATTTACACATGTGCACCATATGGGCTGAAGAGACCACATGCATAATGCATGCTTTTTCATAATTTATTCCTATGCTGATTAGGTCTTAATGTAAACAGCCACACTAGTGAAGCGGAAGCCTATCAGGACCCAGCAGGCTTGTAAATATGTCAAATGAGACTATCTGCTCTTTGCATTACAAATCGTCTGCTTTGTCAATATGTGGGGTTTGAACTATGAACAGTTTGTGCAATTCGAACAGTTTAACTGTATAATAGATTCATTATATTGAGTTGTTTTGAGGGACGACAATAAAGACCACTTGACTGATGCTAGTTTACACTAGGTTTACACACACCGATCAGGCATAACATCATGGCCTTGTTTCTACACTCATTGTCCATTTTATCAGCTCCACTTACTATATAGGTGCACTTTGTAGTTCTACAGTTACAGACTGTAGTCCATCTGTTTCTCTGATACTTTGTTAGCCCCCTTTTACCCTGTTCTTCAGTGGTCAGGACCGCCATGGACCCTCACAGAGCAGGTACTATTTGGGTGGTGGATCATTCTCAGCACTGCAGTAACACTGACGTGGTGGTAGTGTGTTAGTGTGTGTTGCACTGGTCTGAGTGGATCAGACACAGCAGTGCTGCTGGAGTTTAAAACACTGTGTCCACTCACTGTCCACTCTACTAGACACTCCTACCTTGTCAGGCCACCTTGTAGATGTAAAGTCAGAGACGATAGCTCATCTGCTGCTGCACAGTTTGTGTTGGTCCTCCTCTAGTCCTTCATCAGTGGTCAAAGGACACTGCCCACAGGACGCTGTTGGCTGGATATTTTTGGTTGGTGGACTATTCTCAGTCCAGCAGCGACACTGAGGTGTTTAAAAACTCCAGCAGCACTGCTGTGTCTGATCCACTCAGACCAGCGCAACACAGACTAACACACCACCAGTGTTACTGCAGTGCTGAGAATGACCCACCACCCAAATAGTACCTGCTCTGTGAGGGTCCATGGGGGTCCTGACCACTGAAGAACAGGGTAAAAGGGGGCTAACAAAGTATCAGAGAAACAGATGGACTACAGTCTGTAACTGTAGAACTACAAAGTGCACCTATATAGTAAGTGGAGGTGATAAAATGGACAATGAGCGTAGAAACAAGGAGGTGGTCATAATGTTATGGCTGATCGGTGTAAATGTTCCACTTTGCCAGCTGTGATCTAACCGTCACTGCATTTCCCTGATTCTGCTAGAAAAACCTGCGTAGAGTAAACATGGTTGTATTTTGGATGCTGGTATGACCGTGCAACCAGCATGATCATGCTGGGTGACCAGCTAACAGAGCACCAGACCAGCATAAACCAGCTTCATATGCTTTTTCATTCAGCAGACACATTTCAGCTAATTGGCCTGGAATTGAAGTTTGTGTCCAGCTTGTGTTCACACTTAACAGAGCTCACTGCCTAATTAGTGTTAAGTTCCCAGGGAAAGTGCATGTGTTGAAGGGGCTTTAGTTTTGCACTGGAGCTATGGAGGCTATTGTAGCTAACAAGCTACCAAGCCTCTAGTCATTAGGTTAGAATCATGCAAACTGCATCCCGAAATGATCTCTCTCACTTTAAATCGTGTCAAGTTGTTCAGTAGTCTCAAATACACAGTGCTTATGTGGTGTCAGACACAGTATTACATACTGTTATCTATAGAAAGTCCATTGCACAGCTAAAACAGCAGTACTAGGCTCTTCAAACATGGCCAAAGGAAAATTGTCCAATCAGGATTTTTTCTCTATATGGTATCTGGGTAGATACTACAATGGTGTTTTAGGGCCACTGTTAGTAAAAATAAAAATAGTAGACTTTGAGAATGAAGTCGTAATATTTAGAGGAAAAAGTTGTAATATTTTGAGAAAAAAGTCGCAGAGTTACGACATTAAAGTGGTATTAAAATTTATACCAGGAAAGGTCTAACATTGTTGCCAAAGCCTTTGCAAAAGCAAGGCAGCACCTCCTCGTGTTAAATGAGGGGCGCTGAGTTGGTGGAGTTTCTTTCATATCGATTCACCCATAAAGAAACACTCAGTCTCCCTGTCTCTCCTGCACATCAGCACCAGCCTGTTATAGTATAAGAACCGGCTGAAATGGCTGAGCAGGAAACTGTGTTTATCTAGAATAAAGAGCCAGACGGACTCGGAGGAAACTCTCTGTCTGTGTTGTTGAAGGAGAATCTCAGGCAGGGTCGTCTACACGGCTATCGGGGGCTACATCTCCCCCCATTCAAAGAGGGCATGAAGTTTCACAGACAGTGAGAATGATGATCAGAATGATCCACAGAGAGACAGGAGTGAGTGGAGCTCCGGCGCCAGGACAGCAACTGAGACCCCAACGCGTTTTGGCAGCCCCCCTACAGTCAGCCCCCCTACAGTTAGCCCACTTTATCCTTGAAATTTTATGACTGTTTTTCTCAAAAATATTATAACTTTTTGATCGAAATATTTTGACTTTATTCTTGAAATCTAGTATTTTTAATTTTAAAATTTCGTAAGATACAGCCAAGCTACCTCTCCCATCAGATTAACCACCACCATATTTAGCAAGTGACAGTAAAATATACCAAATTTGTTCTTATTTCCAAAGAGTGGGACTAATTTTTTGAGGAAAAAGGCCTTTTGGAAGACCTTCATACCTCACAGGCTGCAAGTATTTGGACAAAAGCCTTTTAGTTGGATGTTAACAATGGAAAACAGCGCCAGGGCTCTTCACTGAAAGGATCTGTAGAACCGCTACAAGGTAATATATATTATATATAATTTTTATAGATATCAGCATATCTGTGATTGAAACCACACAAACAAGACAAGCAACCCTGCTGGAAAAACTCATAGAAACCATTAACTGTTTCTGTTGGTTCCTGATGGTTTTTGCAATGTGTTTTGGCTTTTATAATGGGTTGATGTCACATTGTAAAGGATCCTAATGGTTTAACAGATGACCAATGGCTGATTCTAAAAGCATTTGATGGTTTCCCAGTGGGATCTAAAGGTGTTCTACAGGAAACTAGTGGTCTCCATTGAAAACCATTTAGCCAAGTCCTTTTTTTAGAAGGGAATTCAGGCATGCAGTTTGCACGCTGCCAGTTCATTGCTGAAAAACAGCAAAAAATGCTGGTGCTGGTCTGGTGCTAGTTTAGCTGGGTCGTGCCGATTGACCAGAATCCAAAACACAACATATCGCTGTTGTCGGAAGGAAACCTTGTATCTCCAATTTTTGTCGTTTTTCAGTTTTTGACATAATTTAAAAATACCTTTAGCCTTTTACATTGTGTGTAAATTTAATGAAGAATTGACCAAAGTACATGGCCTGAAATGACTCGGAAAAAAGTCCGGTTCCTTTGACTTACACTAAAAGTAAAGTAGTTTTTTCCTTTTCCTGTAATGTTGTCATTTAGGAGATATGAGGTTTTCTCCTTTCAACAGCGACATGCTAGTGTTGCTGGTGGTCAGCTCTGCTGGTCTTTCTAGCAAGGTTGGCCAGTAGCTTCTCTTATTTTTAGCTACATTTAGCCTTGTAGCTCCAGTGGTGAACTAATGAAAAAGTGCTTAACCCCTTTTAATCCCCGGTGTATTACATACTAAAGCTTACTATTCAGTAACTACCAAGACTTCAATGCAAACTGGCTGAGCTGTTCTTAGTTTATAGAAGCGTGTAATAAAACCCTGGGCCTGCTGGTGGGTCCTGGCCATTTAAGGGGTTACCTAGGAAACTTCAGACATAAGACATGCCTTAGCTGGTCGGATATGAGCGAAATTGTAGAAACTGAACTTTTGGCTGAACCATTTCTTCAAGTGGCATAAAAAAGTCATTAACTCTTAGACTCTTTGCTTGAAAGAAGTGTGCCTCTGTGACTTACCTTGGAAACGGATCCATTTCAACTGTTCTGTGTGCCACTTTGCTGTTACTTCCAGACAGTATTACAGAGAGAGTTTACTAGACTGCATCTTTGAATAATAGACTCTTCTCCGAGGGTCGATAGAGCTCTCAGGTAATGGCGTAGAGTGTTCCAGAACGTTCGAGCAGATCTCATTTGTTTTGTCTGGGCTAATGAGCTGTCCTTAATTGGCTATCATTGCTGTTGTCTGTTCAGACAGATCAGTGTTCCATTCACTGCCTGTACAGCAGGGTAAAAGGTAAGAGAAACAGTCACAGGTCTAACTCCTTTAATTGGTCTCTGGGTGGAGTAGAGCAGCTCACTTTCAGCCTTTGAAGCAGAATGTCAAGCAAGACAGTTCAAAGCCCTGTGAATATTAAGATTTTTGTTTTCTTCCGAGTGCAGGACTGGAATTATTGATGCAGCCAGAATACGACAGTTTCATCTTGTGAGAAATGATCTGCAAGTGATGGTTCTGTGTCAAATCAAATTTACACCATTTCCCTTTTATACTATATATAGTCAATCAGCCAAGACATGTTTGGTGTTTGAAGTGTGCCTCTTTAGTTTTGCACTGGAGATACAAGGCTAATGTGGCTAACAAGTAATGGAAATTGCATTTCTAAATTATCACTCACTGGCGCAACAGTTTTCTTATGTGGTCTTTGACACTGTATGACACACTGATATACACTATATTGCCAAAAGTATTCGCTCGTCTGCCTTCACACGCATATGAACTTGAATGACATCCCATTCGTAATCCATAGGGTTTAATATGATGTCGGCCCACCCTTTGCAGCTATAACAGCTTCAACTCTTCTGGGAAGGCTTTCCACAAGGTTTAGGAATGTTTATGGGAATTCTTGACCATTCTTCCAGAAGCGCATTTGTGAGGTCAGACACTGATGTTGGACGAGAAGGCCTGGCTCGCAGTCTCCGCTTGTCATGTTGGAACAGGAAGGGGTCGTCCCCAAACTGTTCCCATAAAGTTGGGAATAAGAAATTGTCCAAAATCTCTTGGTGCTGAAGCATTAAGAGTTCCTTTCACTGGAACTAAGGGGCCGAGCCCAACTCCTGAAAAACTTGGCACAATGCAGTCGGACAAGTACCGTTCTCCTGGAAACCGCCAAACCCAGACTCGTCCATCGGATTGCCAGACGGAGAAACGTGATTGGTCACTCCAGAGAATGTCTCCACTGCTCTAGAGTCCAGTGGTGGCGCTTTACACCACTGCATTCGACGCTTTGCATTGCGCTTGGTGATGTAAGGCTCGGATGCAGCTGCTCGGCCATGGAAACCCATTCCATGAAGCTCTCTACGCTGATCTTGAGCTGATCTGAAGGCCACATGAAGTTTGGAGGTCTGTAGCGATTGACTCTGCAGAAAGTTGGTGACCTCTGCGCACTATGCGCCTCAGCATCCGCTGACCCCGCTCTGTCATTTTACATGTCTGACCACTTCGTGGCTGAGTTGCTGTCGTTCCCAATCGCTTCCACTTTGTTATAATCCCACTGACAGTTGACTGTGGAATATTTAGTAGTGAGGAAATTTCACGACTGGACTTGTGGTACAGGTGACATCCTATCACAGTACCACGCTGGAGTTCACTGAGCTACTGAGAGCCCCATTCTTTCACTAATGTGTGTAGAAGCAGTCTGCAGGCCTAGGTGCTCGGTTTTATACACCTGTGGCCATGGAAGTGATTGGAACACCTGAATTCAATGATTTGGATGGGTGAGTGAATACTTTTGGCGATATAAAAGTATGTCAAATACCTAAAAACAGTAGCAGCCATCTTGAAACCTGAATTTCTGTCCATTTTTATGAATCATACAGTGTCAGAAACCACATAAACAACTCTATTTGAGATTATTTAACCCTTTATTGCATTGTGTTGCCTCAGGGCAACAAACCCATTTTCTTCCCGTAATACATATTTAATGCCAATAAAATTGGAGGAGTTTGAATAAACCAATAGAGTGCTTGCCAATATTTACCCTGGTGGGCTTTTTAAACCTCTTTTTGGCATAGTGCAGCTTTTGGACGACACCATCAAGATAGGGTTCTGATCTTTTGGACTGTGAAGTCCATTTTGTTCAGTATTGTATGAAAAATGTAAATGTTATAAGACATCGCTAAGTTTGTATGTTGCCTGGAAGCAACTCTGGAATGGATTTGTCAGTAGCAAGTGAGGTGTCACTTAAGCAGCCACTTAGCACTGCAGTTACCATTTAGCTTGTCATTTACAATTGTTTTTGCGGTTTTACTTATTTAGGAAATCAAACTTTTGTATTTTTTCTTATGCAATATTAAAAGCTAGAAACACATTCCAGTCAGTTCTGTCATGTAACAGTCAGCATGTAGTATGTTTTATTAGCATCATCAGTAGTTTTTGTTCTGTTATTTGTGATTTAAAATGATTGTTTGGTGTGTAAGAAATCAAAATATTATTTTAAAACATTGCATCTTGGTAAATGCTTCCAAATATGTTATATTCAAATTTTTTAAATCGTGTTTTTCACATGACAAGCTGTATCAATTATTTCCATTCTTGCACAATGTTGCCTCAAGGCAATATACCCCTCAAAAAAAAAACAAAAAACAAACAAAAAAAAACATTATTAAAAAAAAAAATGTTTAACTTTAATTATCAGGTCCATTTTTCTGATAATATGAAAATGTCTTTTTTTATGTTTTAGCATGGTTCTGTTATTTGTGTGTAAGAAATCTAAATATTAAAAAAAAGTATCCATTCTTTGACAATGTTGCCTCGAGGCAACATACCCCAAAAGAACAACAAAAAAAAAAACCCACGTTATTTTTTAAAAATTGTTTTTGTCTTAATAATCAGGTCCATTTTATGCAAGAAAAGTAAATCAAACATTTTTTAAACATTGCACCCACAATGCATGTAATAGAAGTTAAGCAACCCACTGCAGCTTGAGGCAAGTGTGTCCTGATTAAGGCAGACAGTTTGCACAGTGCTAATTGCTATGGAATAAGCTGCCATTACTTGTAGGTTGTAGGTTCATCTGGGGTACATGTAAAGTGAAGTCCATTCTGTTAACATTCAATGTCATATGAAAGATGTTAATGTTATATGAAATTGCTAAATATGTATGTTGCCTAGAAACAACATTGCATCTTGGTGAAATGGTTCCAGATATGTTTTATTTTTTTTTAAATCCTGTTTTTCATACAACAAGCTGTATCAGTTCTTTGCAGTGTTGGACGATGTTGCCTCAAGGCAACATATCCCCCAAAAACCCACACACATTATTTCTTAAAACTTGTTTTTGATTTTAATAATCAGGTCCATTTTATGCAAGAAAAGTAAATCAAACATTTTTTTAAACTTGCGCCCACAATGCATGCAATAGAAGTTAAACAACCCACTGCAGCTTGAGGCAAGTGTGCCCTGCGTACAGTTTGCACAGTGCTAATTGCTATGGCATAAGCTGCCTTTACTTTTTAGCCACGTTAGTCTTGCAGGCACATCTGGGGTACAAATTGGGTGTAAATTTATGTTAAATTTTAACATTTTTGACCAAACTGTTCATTTAAATTAAATATGTACAATTATTTTGCCTGTTTGTAGCTCCTCTTTTACATATTGCTGTTGTCGGAAGAAAACCTCGTATCTCCAAAATGGTAACTTTACAGGAGAAGGGAAAACTTACTTTACTTTTAATGTAAGTCAATGGAACCAGACGTTTTTCCAAGTCATTTTGGGCCGTTTCTCTTGGTCCAATTGCCATGAAATTTACAAATAATGTAAAAGACAACAGGTATTTTCAAATTATGTCAAAAACTGAAAAATGCTGTTTTTTTTTTGTTTTTTTTTTTGCATGTTTTAGCATTTCTGTTTTTTTTAAAGCCTCATATTTGCCTCGCTTTGTTTGAGAAGAATCCCGAAGCAGTGGTCCCAGGGAGAAGGTTTTGAGTATAACACTGAATTAAAATATTGAATAGACCGTTTGAATCACAAAGTCATTGTGGAGTAGTAGTTTACATATTCATCCCACGCAGCGCTCACAAATCTCGTTGAGTTTTCATGGGTTCGTTTTCAGCAGAGCAGCAGTACGTCTGAAGGTACAACCCACACTCTCCCGGTGAGGAATGGATTGGGCTTCAAAGCAGCGTGTATGTGTGTGTACGTGCTCGCCTGTGTGTGCGTCTGGATGTATAAGGGATAACCTCGCAGAAGAAAGTGAGCTGGATGATGGAAGTGTCAGTTCCTCTCTGGGCTTGTCTCTCTCTCCGATATCTTCACTTTGGCTCTCCGTTTCTGTCTACAGGGAGATATCTTCCCCCTTAAAGCCGATAAGGCTGTGATAGATCCCAGATTAAATTATTCCAGAAGATATCCAGCACATTCTCCACTAAGGACTCTCCTCCAAGTCATAAATGCTTCATGCAAGCAGTAGCTTTCAGCACCACAGATGCTTTATGCCAGCAATAGCTCTCAGCAGATTTAGGTTAGAGCTCGTCTTTAGTAGTAGAATCTCATTGTTTGTCAAGGTTCTAGGAAACAGTAGGCCCATTTCGTGGTTTTTTTTTTGTTCTCTGAGGACCATTTATGACTTTGTGTGGGTTTATGTACTCGTCAAAACATTATGGCAATATTTCACATTCGTTTTCTCACCTCTCGTTTTCCCATAGAACTAAATGGGCTATTTTTTTGCTGTGCCTTTAAGACTAGTAAACTGTAAATGACCTCTGCTCTGATTGGTTGACAGTCAGGCAGTGCCCTGCTACTTTTTGAGTTCAGAACACTTAAATTGAATGACTTTCCATGCTTTAGAAAGTGCAGCGGCTGCTGACAAACACAAACGGTCAAACTCAGGGACAGAACCAACTGAAATCTCTGTTTCAGCAACCCGTGACGATGTTTTTACTGTAATACACAAACTAATGCATGTGCTCACAGTTTTTTACTACAGTATGTGAACTTACTAATGTCAGTTTTGATTTTTCTGTCTGCTGCCTTGCTAAAACTAAGACTTGATGTTTGTTGTCCAAGCTGAACCAGAGACGTTACAAAGTAGGAGACAGGTCACTGGTTAAAAATGAATGGGAATGCCCATAATGCTCAACATGGTACTGGTCAGGGTCAAAACATGAGCCCTTTTCACCCTCAAAACCCAGGACAGTATCGGCATATTTTACTGGTAATGTTCAGGATTTGCGTTATTCACACACACAGCACCTTAAATGGTATTTTATCAGGACATATTCGTTCTTTCATGCCAGCTTTATTTCTGAATCATGCACAAACTACACTCCCCTAGGAACACCAATTCCCAGCAGATGGAGGAAAAAAATATACATTTATTTATTTTTTTATTTTTTTATTTTTGCCTCCTTTTCAGTTTCAGGCAGCAGTATGTCAAGATTTTGACTTTGTATTTCAAAATAATGACTTTTTTTCTTAAAATATTGACCAACATGTCAAAATAATGACTTATTTTCTCACACATTTGACTCAATATGCTGAAATAATGACTTAGAAATAATGACATAACATTGACTTACTATATTGAAATAATGATTTACTATGTTAAAGTAATGACTACGCGTCTCAAAATAATGACATTTTGGAAAACATTGACTTTCCATGCCAATATAATGAGTCGGGAGCCAACATTTCTATAAAATAAGTAATTTTTTCAAGATACTAAATCAACATTTTGAGGAAATAAGTCATTTTGAGTTACTTAGTCAACATTTTGAGAAAGAAAAGACATTATTTCAAGATGCTAAATCAACATTTCTGGAAAACAGTTATGTTGAGAAACCAAGTCACCATTTTGGGACAAAAATTCAAATACAAAGTGAACATTTCAGTGAAAAAGTCATTATTTCAAGGTAAACTTAGTTGATATTTTGACAAAAACATAGCAGATTTTTCTCCTGTACCTGGCACGAATGAGCTTCCATACTCCTGTGATTTTTTCTCTTTTGCTGTCTTTGTTCTTTCTTGCTGGCCATGCTGCAGTTTTGCACAGCCACGCATGTGTGCAGGGTAGATTTTAACACTCTGTAGAATCATGTACCATTTTCACTCCCAAAATTAAACCCAAAAACAACGGCCTCAAAGAAATGTTCAGCCTTGTCAGCTATGATCTACATGAACTTGACATGTGAGTCCTCTCTGTAATCTCCTGGGAATTGTACTGCGGCTCATGCAGGTGAATTGTAGTGTCAGTTTTCCTGGGATTTTGACTCCCACTCATATTCGCACTCAACCCCTCCCCTTTCAGTTACCATTGAGTTTCTGGGTAAAAGGGTGTGTGCTACAGGGGCTTAAACACTGACACTGTTTATGAATATGTTTATTGGTTTATTGGGTCATGTTATTACAATTTAACCATGACATTACTGTTGTATAAAAAAGTCGGGGCACAGAAAAAAACAGAAAGCAGTGATTAGCTAATTTTGTTTGACCTGTATTAAATTGAAAAAAAAAAAAGATTTTGTACCTTATAAACATTATTTCTTTCTGCAAATATATACTCATTCTGAATTTGATGCCTGCAACATGTTTCAAAAAGGTTGGGACAGGAGCAGGTTTACCACTGTGTTACATCATCTTTCCTTTTACCAGCACTCAATGATCATTTAGGAACTGAAGACATCAATTGAATCAGTTTTTAAAGTGGATTTTTTTTGCCATTCTTCTGTTATACATGTCTTCAGCTGTTGCTACATGTGCCACATGTTTTCAATGGGAGACAGTTCTGGACAGCAGACAGGCCCGTCTAGCATCTCTGATTACGGAGATATACTGCTGTAACATGTGGAATGTGGTTTGGGGTTGTCATGTTGAAATAAGCATGGGTGTCCCTGAAAAAGACGGCGTCTAGAAGGCAGCATGTGTTGCGCCAAAAGGTGTTCAGTGTTAATGGTGCTTTCACAAATGTGCAAGTCACCCAGTAATACCCTCCCACACCATAACAGAGGCTGGCTTTTGAACTTTACACTGGTAACAATCTGGAAGGTCCTTTTCTTCTTTGGCCACTATACATGTTTCCACTGTGCATCAGTCCATTCCAAATGAGCTTGGGCATAGAAGATTTCTGAGCATTGTACTGTGCATTGTACACTCTCAGAAATAAAGGCACAGAACTGTCACTGGGGTGGAACCCTCAAGGCTCCATCTCAGTACCTTTAGTCAGGGAACATAACTGAACCATAATCCACTGAAATGATATGTTCTAAGCTGTACTGACTCCACACACCCCGTCTCGTCTCCAGGCTTTTTATTTTACTGTTCTGTTTTAAAACAAATATGTACTTTTCACCTGGAAAAACCTATTTAAGGTGCACAGTTGGACCTTAAAACCACTGTTGTACCTTTGAGGGAACATTTACACTGTTTGTACCTGGATGAATGAAAAATGTACCTGCACAGAACCTTTATTTCTAACAGTGTACACTCTCAGAAAAGGTCCTGAGCTGTCAGTGGAGTGGTACCTCTCTTGTCACCAGGGTGGTACAATCAAGGTAAGTCTTCAGTACTTTATGTTATGGAACATAATTGTACAATAATACACTGTACTTATAGTTTCTAAGGTGTAGTGACTCCATACACCATGTTTTAAAACGTTAGCTTATGAAAAGGTAAAAATATGCATCTTGATTCTGGGGAAAACTTCCTGAAGGTACACAACTGGTACAACCATTTGCTCTACCTTAATTGAGGGTACAATTATGTTGTTTGTACCTTGGTGAAAAAACTACCTACACAGTATCTTTTTCTGATGGTGTACAGTCTTAATTTACATTTGTGGATGGCAGCAATGGACGATGTTTATTTACATACAATATATATTATATATTATTATATATATATTATATACAACGTTTGTCAAAGTATTCCTGAGCCCACATGGTAATATCACATTAGCATGCCAGTTTTAATGCAGTGCCGTTTAAGGGGTTTACAAGCATTCAGTTGTGGTTTTAGGCCTTGGCTTTTACATACATAGATTTCTAAAGATTCCCTGGATTTTTTGATGATATTGTGCTCTATAGAGGGTAAAATCCAAAAATCCTTGTAGTCACTTTCAGAGGAACACTGGACCTCATTCACCAATATCATCCTAAGTTTTTCCTTAAATTTGTTCTCTTTTCCTAAGAAAAAGTCTACGTCAGATTCATGACATGTTCTTAAAGCGCAGAGTTGTTGGCACCTTTGTTCTCTTTAATTACCTGAGAACAAATCCCACATAAGAAATCACTGGTGAACGTCAGAATCTTCATGAAAACTGCATAAATGGGTTGTAAGAAGAAATTTCGTGTTAGGAACGGGTGGTGAAGGAAGCCCATTATTCTGAAACTGTTGGATTTTTTGCGGATGTATTTTTGGTAAAATGGTGAGTCTTGACCCATACTTGCTCATAATGGACTAGGCCTTTCCTGGATGCCCCTTTTATACCCAAGCATGATTTCATCGCTTCTTCAGGATTTTTTAAAAACATTTCTTAATATTCCTATCACTCATCAATTATTGCCCCCGTCCCAACATTTTTGAAGAATGTAATTTGACGAATTTCAGTTTCAGTTGATAAGATTAATTATACAACAGTCAGTTTCAGCCACACAAGCTGATTGGTTGAGAAGCGTCCTAAGCATGCTGTTATTTCACCATAACATCACGGGTTTTTCACGAACACTGTATCACTCCGCTGAGACGCCGTTGCTAAGCAATGACTTTGCCAGCTGTAGGAGACGCTCAAGACATTTGAACGTTTTTACTTCTTACTTTGCCACAAACAGAAAATGGATACTTTTAAGATTATATTTGACCGACAGCCGATTTGGTCAGACTCTGAAGTACCGAAGTAACCGAGCTGTAGCTCCACTAACATAGCCTTTTTTTTAGAAGTTATGTCCCACCATTTTTAGTGTTGTGTTGCCACCCCTGTAAAGTCTAGTTGACTAGGAAAAACAATTAGTTGTTCAGCTCCAAGTGTGAAATCCGTTCAAAATCCAGATTTCATTGACCCAGACGGCCCTAGACACAGCTAAAATGCTGTCATTTCTAAATTGCTAATTGCACCTAACTCAAGATTTCTTTTATAGAGCCAGTCCTGCCTTTGTCATGCCTATTTCACTGCAATAAGCGAACTTCAAATGTCTGGTGAGACTGCAGCTTAAGCTTAAGTATTCCAAAGGCAATGCTTCCTCTGTGCACTTTTGGTATACAGACTGTCAAAAACTGAAGCACTGAGGCTGAAATGAAACAGCTGAACTGCACCACAGTCTCATAGTCTAAATTAAACAGAAACAAAGGATCGTAATTGCTGTGTGGGCGTGAGATTTAATGAGATTCTGTGTTCAGGGTTAGTAAATTAGCTAAATCAGTCATTGTCTCTCTGTTTTGCCTATTCCAGATTGGAGCTTTAAACACACCCATCAATTATTTCATATTTGGTAAAATTAAATGTTATATGAATTGTATTAGCATGATATGGAATCGTTACCCGACCTTAATTCATTTGCCTATAACGGCAGCAAGCTCTCACTGCAGCGCGTCTCAGCTGTAGACTGCTCTATTGTTGGTTTCTTAGCCACCTGTTTGGCAGCTTAGCAACAGCAGGCCGAGGCAGGTGTCCAAGCTTTGTGGCTCACTTTCTGGTCATTTCTCTAACACTGGATTGTGGAAAAAATGAGAATTTGTTGAGAGAGGGAGATTAGGTATGGGTGCTTCGCAAGCTGAGGACTAGCACTTGTTAACAAGCTTGTAAAGTTGGACCAAAAGAATATGATATGTTGGATGGTTGTGTTCAAACAGGGAGGCTCATTTACACATGTTTGAGTCGCAGTTATATCTTCAGCTGCTAATATGGACAAAATTATTGTATTGTAATTTGACTGCTGCCTATTAATTGCAATATGCCATGCAAAACACTAAAGTCAACATAAATTGGAAATCATTTAGCATTTTCCCTCCTTAATGGAGGGAAACATGGTATGTGACTAGCAAGACAGATCGTCCACAAATCAATATGAATGCAAAGTAACCAGATTACATTGCTTCAGTATAGTAATCCTTTGGATTAGGTTACAAATGACATTTGATCAACAATTGATCAACAAGGTAATCAGTAATCTGTACGAGGGTACATTTTTAAGGTAACCCTCCCCATCCTGCTAACAAAGCCAGCCTTAGACATTAAAATGGAACATTTTGCCACACGACAGGCTCAACAAAAGCAGGCTGTGGCTAAAAAAGAGTCAAAGATGACCGATACAGCAGGTGCCCTCAACGTCCTGGATGCTACTCTGTTATAACATATGAAAAATTCACAAAAAACTGACAATTTCAGATGAAGTCCTTATTGTCTTTCCTCTATATAGATTGTATAAACTGGCACAGAATGTTGTTCGTCAGGCCTCATGGTGCAACACACAATAGCAGCACATTACACAGGACGAAAGTGCAGATACATGACAGTATTTAATCATATGAGGCCATAAATACACATGACAATAAATACACTAAACTATAAATACACATGACACTAACTAGACAGAACAACAAAACAAATTGACTTAAAATTGATTTGCCATCCTCCAAGCTACCGAGCGCTCTTCCATCTGGGAACAATTTCAAATCTCAGCTGAAGTAACACAACAAAAGATGCCTACCTAGGAGGAAACGATACAACCGATGGAATGAGTGACCACTGAACACGGCAGCTGGCTGACTGGGCCGGCTAACTGAGTCTTCTCGAAAGATTGGCCTGCATTATTTTGATTTATTTTGATTCATTAAAGTACCCATAGAAACACTCATCTGAGAGTGTGATTGGTCAAGATGGTTAAAAAAAAAGTTCACAGTCTGCAATATCAGTGTCACATAGAGCAATATCACGATAATGATTAACAAACCCGTAGGCATGTATTTCGGTTTTCGTGTGTGTGTCTCTCTCTGGCTCTCCCTTCACAGCTGTACCTGCTCTAGTCAATCATGTGAGGAGGACCTCTAATCCATCAGAGGCCTGGCTGGTGCAGGTTGGGGGGGGGAGCCTACGTTTTAAAAAGAGGCCTTCAAGATGGCTGAAGAGAGAGAGGACTGATCGTGTGTGTTGTGTTTTAGTTTGTTTTTAATCTCTTGTTGGGTGTTTGCTTTGTTTTAGGTATTTTACCAGCACTTCTTTTAACTTAGTTTGCAAGACTTTGTCTCTTCTGCGGCACGGTGGCACAGTGGGTAGCGCTGTCGCCTCACAGCAAGAAGGGCCTGGGTTCGATTCCCGGCCGGGTGACCAGGGTCCTTTCTGTGTGGAGTTTGCCTGTTCTCCCCGTGTCTGCGTGGGTTTCCTCCGGGTACTCCGGTTTCCTCCCACAGTCCAAAGACATGCAGTCAGGCCAATTAGACATGCTGAATTGCCCCTAGGTGTGACTGTGTATGTCTGTCTGTCTATCTGCCCTGCGATGGACTGGCGACCTGTCCAGGGTGTATCCCGCCTTCCGCCCAATGACAGCTGGGATAGGCTCCAGCACCCCACCGCGACCCAGAAGGATAAGCGGTGTAGATGATGTATGTATGTATGTATGTTTGCACCACCTGGGGTTTCAAACAGGTAAGAGGGGCGCCTATACATTTGCAGATGTCTACTCTGTCTAGTTCCCTAGGTCAGAGGGCACCACCATAGGTACTTTTGATTACTGGCCAGGGAAGTTTAGAGTAGTTAGCTTTTGTTTCCTTTTTTTAGATTAGCTGTATACTGTTTGTCTCAGAGTAGGCAGAGTGGTTAGGTTTTGTTTTGTTCTTTTCTTTGGTGCCATCCACAGTTTGATTCTTCCAGTGTGGTACTGGGTATCACAGCACACCAGTTTCGTTGTGGTTTGTTTTAATAAAGTGGCTTCAGAAGCTCTATTTGCCTGTTGCTGCAACTTTTACTCCACCATCACCAGTTCAGAATTTTAGTGCCACATGTTGCTGATCCTACAGTGCCCTAGACAAAATGTGGGATTGTAACAACAACATAAATTAACTCGTGTAGCATTAAGCCAATGCAAAAGTGAATGACAACAACCAGCCAGTGCATTACACACTCACAATACGTCCATTCAGACTCGGCTTGTGTTCCTCAGTACTCAAAGGGGTGACCAGTTCTGTAAGAAATGACCTGACAGCTGATTGGACAGTATGGGCAGGCCTAACTGTTGCGTCCCCTGTCGCAACGAATGCCGCTCAGAATGCAACACATGCTTGCGGTGCCTTATGACTTTAGAGTGAATCTACATGGTAAATTGTTTGTAAAGCTTGTAAAGGAATTATTGTGGAATTATAATGGGATTGTGGGAGTGTTTTCGGGTCCAGCGACAAGGCCTAAATCTCACTCTGAAAGGCTTATTGCCACTGCTTGCTATTAGAATTTAGCTTGATAAATAATCATTTCCTTCTTATTGGACTGATAAAACCTGTGCACAGAAGCGTGGACAGCCAAGCCAGTTTAAATCCTCTGTAAGAGATGAGATTCTGAAAACCACAGTATATGTAGATTTGTGGGCACCCAACTGCCACCCCTCCATAATGCACGAGACACAACTTTCCACTACAGTTGTGCAGCCAATAAAATATGACATGATATTATCTTATGCAAAATGGATCATATTCACAAAACCGTTAGATTTGCTGTGACATCAAGAGCAAATAGCATGTCATCAACAAGTTTGCTCATAGACAAACAGCCGGTAGTGATTTTTTACATCACCTAATCCAGCAAAAAAGCACTTGAAGCACTCTGATGTAATTTTTCCTGGTTAGAAGCGGATGTGGATTAAATTATCCTTAAAATTTTGAATTTAAAGCTCCAGCTGCAGTCAAAAGAAGTGCCTAGGGACATGTAAAAATGAGACCCATTTCCAAAGAATTTTGGAAATGTCAGCTCGTGTTAAAAAACTTGCTACATCTTTCATCTAGGAATTTGGTGTTTACAATGCTCTTTTCCTACAAAAGCTAAACTGGCTATGTCAAAATATCAAAGTAAACATCTACCTCAGTGCATATTGTCATGAAAGGTAAGATATAAATGGCCCATAAGTAGTTTTCATGCATGCTGTGGCAGTACGCTTTAGCCTAAGATGCTTATCGGTTTAGGTTGTAAGTTGGTTGTTTTGTTTTTCACTGAAATCTCAGTCATCTGATTTGAGCTTTGTTATGTTGTCTTCAGTGTGTCTTTGCTGAGTGGACACATGCTTTATAGCTGTAACATCCTCGATCTGTTACCATCTGTGTCTACTTCACCTTCCCTTGTAGGTCTAGTCACGTGCTTTTGTTGATTTTGTTCATCTCCTCCCCTGTCCTGCCTCTTTATCTGTCTCACCTGTGTGCAGTCTGTAGCCCCGCCCCCTCAGGTGTTTCTTGTTTGTTCTGAGTGTTTTTATACCAGTGGTTATTTGTGTTGTGTTTCCTTGGCGCTGTTGTTTTCACGTCTCTCCCTGTTGGATATTTCTTTGCTGCCCCCCCTTCTTTTGTTTTCTTTCGCTGTATTGTTTACTTGTACTCTTTTTCTTTAGTATTATGGATTCCTTTTGTTTTTCTCATGGATTGCAATAAAACCTCAGGCTTGCACTTGTATCCTCGCCTCCTTTACCATTACATTAGTGAAGCGTGTTGCAGAGTTGGTTTGTGTTTATATGGATCTGGAATTCTCCTTGGTTCTCATGTGAGCACTCTAGCTGTTGTTGGCAGAAGCGCTGGTATAGCTGTAATGATGACTGCACTGCTGTCAGGCTGTGACCGACCCAAAAAGTTATTCCTGCTCATGCGTTATTTTGGTTCTGATATAACCAATGTAATATGCAGTGTAGCCTATGTTTTGCAGACTATTACTTCTGCATTATTAGAGATACTTAGGAATAACATTTTGTGCAGTTGTCTAAGTACCAAGTTGTTCTTTTCCACAGTTGATCAGAACAGATAAATGCCTGTTGCTTGCCTGTTAAGTTTAGGGGGGTTTCTTGTGCAATAATAATTCAATTAAAAGTATTTTTTGAGTGTAATTAATATGAAAAGTACATACATTATCCTAAACAATCCATGACAAATGTATTTAAATTGTAAATAAGCCATGATTACATACTCATTAAATGCCTTTAGCTGTACTTTAGAGTGCTTTTTCCAAAGAACTTAAGTTGCATTTAAATAGTTTTAAGCACACAATTTGTAGACATAGCTGTTATTACACTTGAAATAAATAAATGTGCTACATGATGCACCGATACTTGTCGAATTATACTGCAAATAAAATGCACTTAGATTAGATTTCAGTATTGCAGTTAATTTTCAGTATTTCAGCTAAATATACCTTTATGTATATTAAGTATTCAGTATTCACTTAAATGTATTATTTGGAATAGCTAAACACAACTTCTATATGCTTAAGTTAAATTTAAATAACATTGAAATGCATATTCTCTGCCTACAAGTGCTTTTCTATTTTAATTGGAACGACTTACGTTGAATGTTGAACTTAAGCAATTGTTAAGAGACAAATTCAACTACACTTGAAAACTCTAATATACTCTTGGGTGTAACGATACCCATATTTGATTGCTAATTTATTTGACTTATGTATAATAATAATAATAATAATAATACACTTAAGATGATGACAATTGAACATACTTTTGATTGATGATGACAATTAAACATACTTTTGATTGATGATGACAAACATACTTTTGATTATTAGATATGCTTCAAAAAGTGTATTCATGTGTATTTCCTTACAGCATTATAAAGTATTACTTAAAATGTGTTACTTTAAAATCATACGTTTTGAAAAATACAGTAAAATATATTTTAAAGGGTATTTTTACAAAAACCATACATTAAATTAAAAAAAAAACAAAAGCTTTGATGCACCTAAGTGTGTTTTTTTTCGTTTTGAGTTGTATGGATAGTTCACTAGATTGATTTAAAATCAGAGTTGAAAACAAATTTTGGATGTTTAACTGTTTTAGACGAAATACTCTTCCTTTGAATGATTCTACACCTTAATTATGTTTATTTTATTAAAACAAATTATTGGACATTTCATTTTGTCACTAATAGAACAATGTTTCAGTAGTGACAATTTTACCTAAACACTAGTAAACACAGCTTTGAACAGTTGTACACACATAAAATCACAATATTTTTTTTATTAATATACAAAAAAAAGTTTTCTAAATTACAGAAAATGTGTGTTTCAGCAGAAACAGATCTTAATGTTCCACACTGATTTTCAGACTTTGGGACACCTTTACTTGGGAGCTAACAACTCACCATGTGGCCATGAGGGACAGGGATGCAGTCTGATTTCCTGCTCTAAAATGCAGGGGTGTGGCTAAAATAAGGCTCCGCCTATGGACTCAATCTCTTGTGTTTTAGGAGTGACATGAAAACATGGCATAACATTTTCACTTTAAATCAAGAAATTAAAATAAATACAAAAAAATATATATTTTTTCACACAGATGCTTTGGGACAGACACCTCCCAATAGAAAGAACCCTATAAATGAGGGTTTTGTATATATTTATATATATTTTGTTTATTACTATCTCAATCAATGCCTTTTAAATAGTATATGAATATGCCACGCTGCCAAAACTCCCGGCCACACTTGGTCAGACTTCCTGCCACCGCTCTAGACAGGCTTTCTAGACGCGTATGAAAGTAACCTCAGTATATTTTCTAAACCCTTTGTTGTGGTTGTAGTGTTTTCTATTGAAGTGTATTCGCTAGAGCGCCCAGCAGTAACAACAGATATTATGTAAAACGTCTTTGCAGCCTTTTCTGCGGCGCTGTTGCTAATGTAATGGGGGTTATACGCTGTGCTAAAGTGAATTTCTCTATATGCTCCACTGAGTTCCTAACCTTAATATAGTCTGCCCTCAACCCATTGCATGTCTTAATCAGCCGTTTTTTTCAAGTGTTGGCCTGGATTATTACCCCTCTCTGGTTTCATTTCTCTCTCTCTCCTCCTCCTCTCTCTGTCTTTCCGTATCTCTCTCTCTCACAGCACTCAGTCTGACCTCAATGGAAGTGTTTTTGCTGACTCGCTCGTATTCTTTCTTCCTCTTCCTCCTCCTCCTCCTCGTCCTGTCTCTTCCAGGCCAGTCCCTCTGTGTCCACGCCGCAGACTTTTTTCGCAATTAATTACCACACTTGGCCTCCCCGCCCCAGCCAAACATCCAGATATATTCCAATCACCCGTTTTTCCCACCATGCTCATTTCCATAATAGCAATTAGGTTTATTCTTATGTGGAAAGCAGACACATTTGCATAATCACAGAAAAACACAATCTGAAAACTGTTTGGTATGGTCAGCTACTTTGAACGGTACCTTGCAGCCACTTTTACATTAATATTTAAATAGAGAAAATTAGCGATACGTACTGGGAATACGTTTGTGTTATGACTGAAAAGTGCAATTAAATTAATGTGTGCTCTCTCTCTCTCTCTCTCTCTCTGTCCCACACACACATGCATGTACGCAAACACAGAGAGCTGGAGCTATTTTTTGCATTGAACGCTTTGATGGTGATTCTCCGTGGAGAAGAAGCAGATGAATAATATTCACAGATAGGCTAAGCTGCTTTGAGAGTGCATAGCATGCTAATGTTATTCCCATACCTCAACGTTCCACAGAGCCATGAAAAGGAAGCTTTGATTGCAGTGTGGAAGACTGGCAGCAACTTCTTTGAAGAGGTCAGCCAAAATCAAACGGCCAACCCGGGACGCATTGATCGAAACAGATCTCTTTTGTCCTTTTTTTTAACCTGTGATGCTACCAGAGATGGGTGAAACAGCCGCCGTCAACGGGCGGACTGCAGTCCAGATCAGGATCCAGCAGTATTTAAGTGGACCAGACTGAGCACTGGAGAAAAAGACTGTAGCAAAGCCAATTAATGAACTTAGACGCAAGTAAAATGGTTGTATTTTAGCGACATTAACAGGAACCACCGTGTTTTTGTAGCTCTCCTGTGCTGCAGTTTATCCAATTACATTTATCTATGTAAATGACTGAATCAAAACAGAGAGGATGGGCCGAGACAGCAGTTCAGAAAATGCATAATTTCACATACAGTATAGTGTAGAGAGAATAGTATATGGAGCATTCTATCAAATTAGATCAAACTGCAGAAAAAATATAAACAAAAAGCAGACAAGGACTATATTACGATCTATTTAAACCCAAGGTATTCAGTGAGATACTAATAAGCTACAAAATTCAATATTTAATATTTACAAAAACACCATTTATAGGGTACTCAGATACTCAAGCTGTGACTAATCCAGGTGTAGATACTCAGACTGTGACTAATCCAGGTTTAGATACTCAGACTGTGATTAATCCAGGTTTAGATACTCAGACTGTGACTAATCCAGGTGTAGATACTCAGACTGTGATTAATCCAGGTTTAGATACTCAGACTGTGACTAATCCAGGTGTAGATACTCAGACTGTGACTAATCCAGGTGTAGATACTCAGACTGTGATTAATCCAGGTTTAGATACTCAGACTGTGATTAATCCAGGTTTAGATACTCAGACTGTGACTAATCCAGGTGTAGATACTCAGACTGTGATTAATCCAGGTTTAGATACTCAGACTGTGATTAATCCAGGTTTAGATACTGTGATTAATCCAGGTTTAGATACTCAGACTGTGATTAATCCAGGTTTAGATACTCAGACTGTGACTAATCCAGGTTTAGATACTCAGACTGTGATTAATCCAGGTTTAGATACTCAGACTGTGACTAATCCAGGTGTAGATACTCAGACTGTGATTAATCCAGGTTTAGATACTCAGACTGTGACTAATCCAGGTGTAGATACTCAGACTGTGATTAATCCAGGTTTAGATACTCAGACTGTGATCAGTCCAGGTTTAGATATTCACTCTGTGATTAATCCAGGTTTAGATACTCAGACTGTGATCAGACCAGGTTTAGATACTCACTCTGTGATTAATCCAGGTGTAGATACTCAGTCTGTGATTAATCCTGGTTTAGATACTCAGACTATGATTAATCCAGGTTTAGATACTCACTCTGTGATTAATCTAGGTTTAGATATTCAGACTGTGATTAATCCAGGTGTAGATACTAAAACTGTGAATAATCCAGGTTCAGATACTGTGATTGATCCAGGTTGACATTCTCAGGATGGGTTTAATCCAGGGTTAGATCCTCAGACTGCATCATAATTATCATTTTATATCTTCTCTTTTTACTATTTTTTTCAAACATTTTTCCATCCCTGCTTTCTGTTTTCATTTGTATTTTACCTACTGTCCCAAATTTTGTGGACTTGGGATTGTATACAGTGACCTCCTGTTACAGTTAGAAAAACAGTAGTTCACAAAAATATAATTACCCTCACCCTGTGACGCATGTGTTGTAATTGCATGAGTAAAAACTGAAAACTGACTACAGCTCAATGGGTGAGCATGTGTACTTCTACCTGTGATGGTGATATGGAGCCATGATACCATTAAGGAAAAAATCCTGATTGTAGGGTTTCAGGATTTTAGCACTTTAAAAACAACAACCACGTTTAAATACAACAAGCAGGATGATTCATTTAAATGTCATTTTCAGCTTCCAGAAGTCATTCAGCCTAGAGAGCCCTGAGGG
Source organism: Colossoma macropomum (assembly GCF_904425465.1). Lineage (NCBI taxonomy): Eukaryota > Metazoa > Chordata > Actinopteri > Characiformes > Serrasalmidae > Colossoma > Colossoma macropomum. Next base: position 421,905 of record NW_023494803.1, read on the forward strand.
TTTCTCCTCTGACAAAACCACACTTAATTCAAACTACTGTTACTTTTACCAAATAGTGACTCAAGCAGAAGTAAAAGCTACCAAGATGCAACTTCTGGTAGGAGTTGAAAAGTATCCAGTCCAAAAATATTCTAATACTGTACATCTGTAGTGGAACGTCTTACACCTCCAGCAATTATCGGCATTAGAAGTGAAGTTTGTTAGGTGCTATTCTTCTGAGGTCCTTTTGGTCTAAAATAAAGTACTGAAGCTGGAAACTGAGAGGTGTGAGCCACAGCGTAGCGCCAAGTGCCGCACCCACAGAACAGAATGAAAGTCAAAAAAAATTTGTTATCATTTGACTTTGATGGATTTGCACTTTACATATAACTGTGTAAATGTAAGTAGTTACTATTCATCTCGGAACATCACATATTCCACTATTCCAACTAGTCCAACATGACCTACATTCTTCAGAGCCTTAATATGCTCTTATAAGTGTAGCGTAAGTTCAATCATAATGATTATAGATACAGACTACTAAGAGCCCGTATGACATATGAATGTAATATTTTTTGATGCTGTATAATTAAAGAAACAGTTTGGCTGAAAGCTAAATATACACAATTTTGCACTCACCCCAAATGTAGTCAAACAGCAGTGCTTCACTGGAGGATCTGTAAATGGAAAGTGCTGCTTTCAGCCTGTAGTATCTAATTGATGATTAGGCCTGTAATGAACACCAATTGCATTCTGAATCTGAGGATAAACATAGAACAAAGTAATAAAGACAAACACCACCAACAACAACATTAGCATACACCGATCAGGCGTAACATTCTGACCACCTCCTTGTTTCTATACTCATTGTCCATTTTATCAGCTCCACTTACTATATAGGTGCACTTTGTAGTTCTACAGTTACAGACTGTAGTCCATCTGTTTCTCTGATACTTTGTTAGCCCCCTTTTACCCTGTTCTTCAGTGGTCAGGACCCCCATGGACCCTCACAGAGCAGGTGCTATTTGGGTGGTGGATCATTCTCAGCACTGTAGTAACACTGACGTGGTGGTGGTGTGTTAGTGTGTGTTGCGCTGGTCTGAGTGGATCAGACTCAGCAGTGCACCTATATAGTAAGTGGAGCTGATAAAATGGACAATAAGTGTAGAAGCAAGGAGGTGGTCATAATGTTATGCCTGATTGGTGTATGTAAACATATAATGTCCACTCCCACTTCATTACTCTTCTCATAATAAATACACAAGTAAGTAAGTTTTATTTATAAAACTCCCTTAAATTGCGTTGACCAAATGCTGTACATCCAATCAGCACACACATAAATAATAACAAGTAGGAAATTAAAATCTAAAAAATAATAAGAAGAGTTAAAATAGGGAAGAAACAAATTAATACAAGAGGTAAAAGAGGAAAAATAAAATAAAAAACAGATAATGAGTAACAAAAGACTTAAAACACACATTAACATGTATAATTTGTATAAATATGTTTTTAAACTTTATTTAAATACAGCGATTGAAGGTGCTTTAGTGAATTATAATACTTTATACTAAGGCTGTTTGCTGTCCGGTGTGGTCCAGAGGAGGATGGGGAACCCTTTTGAGTCTTGGTTCCTCTCAAGGTTTCTTCCTCTTGCTCTTAAGGAGTTTTTCCTTGCCACTGTTGCCATTGGCGACGCTCACTGGGGGCTCGGACCTGTATTTTTCTGTAAAGCAGCTTTGTGACAACACCTGTTGTAAAAAACGCTACATAAATAAACTTCGACTTGACTTGATTTGAATAGTGGGCGGTAGAATGTTCCATAGTCTCGGAGCGTAGACTACAAATGCACAGTCACCTTTAAGCTTCAAACGAGCCCATATAGGAACAGCCAGCAGGTTCTGCGAGGATGATCTCAAAGCTCGCTGTGTGGTAGAGGGAGTGAGCATACTGCCGACATACAAGGAGGTTAGGGTTACTGCTTTAAAGATGAATCAAAGCACTTTGAAGTGTATTCTGAACTGGACAGGTAGCCAATGAAGTGAAGCGAGGACTGGAGTAATATGGTCTCTTGGTTCTAGTCAGTAACCTAGCTGCTGCATTTTGGACTAACTGTAAGCGCTGCGATAGAGACGGGTTAATCCCAGTATATAAAGAATTACAGTAGTCAATTCTACAGAAGATGAATGCATGAATAACTTTTTCCAGGCTTAAGCTTTGCAATATTTCTGAGCTGGAAGAAGCTCCTCCTTACCAAATTGTCTGCAACAACGTAATGAAATGCATTGCAATCATAGTACAATTCTGTCATATTAAATATACATAATAATTCAGATGTTTTTCAAAAATGATTGCCCCCCCCATGAAGAATATTAGCTGTTTTCACTCAGTAACAACACAATGTCATTGGTTTTTGAACTGCTTTACTACTAGATAGTTTCTAGGTTTTTAAATAGGATTAACCAAATTAATAAACCTATACAAGCATAACTGGCTGCCTCAGTCTCATTAGATGTTGGTAACTACTTGTTAAATAATCCAAAAAAAATAACAACAACATACTTCTGTGCTTTCTGACACTGTATGTCACTTGGAGTCTGAAATTCGTCCATGCTTTTGTCCGTTTGTTGTAGATAACAGCTTAGTTATAATAATAATAATAATAATAATGATACGCTTTATTTATATCGCACAAAGTGCTTTACTAAAGACAGAAATAAATTCAAATTGCAAATATAAACAATTAAAAGACAAAAAGAAATAAGACAATAAAACATTAAAAATGTAAATGCAGTAAAAGTAAAAGAATAAAATGGGAACATTAAGTGCAAGAGATAAAATAATAAAATGTTAATTAAGGTCTTAAAGCCAGGTGGGTCCTAACTTTCCTCCTAAATATGCCAAAATCTTCCAGAGCCCTCAGGTCATCAGGAAAGGACTTCCAAAGATTAGGGCCATAATAGGAGAAGGCCGCCTTATCACTTTATGCCGAATGGCCGGTACAGCCAGCATGTTCCTGTGGGCTGATCTGAGGGCTCTCGAGAGGACATACCTAATAACCGTGTCACTAATCGTGGAGTGTGACCTTGAAGACATTTAATAATCAGTAAAAGAATCCAAAAAATTTATTATATTTGAACGTCTATTTAAGATTAATTACAGCTGCACTATGTAAGATTTTCAGTTGGAATTGAAAGAAGTATCAAAAAAAAAAAACGTAGTAAGAAAAAACGTACAAAAATATGGTGTGCGTTCACTACTGTGAGTCACCCTGTACAACCTGAAATAGGCTTCAGTTCACATTTCAGACCATGTCTTTACGTATCAACGTCACAGACACAGAAAGAAGCTCCAATTCAATGTTTAGGTCTCATTATACTGATGAAGATCATACCTATGTAAGCTTGTGGGACGCCCCCCACCCCTCCCCCTGCCACTCCTTGCAGCTATAACAGCCTCTCCACTCTTTAGGGAAGGATTTCCACAAGATTTTGGAGAGCATGAGAATTTGTGCCCATAGGATGGGTGAGTTGCGTGGTCTGCGGCTTTGTGGCCTAAATGTTGTTGCTCCGAGACGCTTCCATTCAAAATAGCACTGATTACTGTAATACTCTTTTTAGAGCACATCCTAGGAAAACAATACATCCTCTACAACTTGTGCAGAATTAAGCAGCATGGAACTGCCTTGGCTATCTGTATCTTATAGGATACATTTTGAAGTTTTGCTGCTAGTTTTTCCAGCTCTGAATGACCTTAAAGCATCCACTTATCTTCCAGAGTCATTCTATTAGATCTGCAGATGATGTCCTTCTGCAAATACCTTCCATAAAATACAGGAACGTGGAGAGGCCTCTAAACTGTGAACTGTTTTATGAACCGTCAAGCTCAGTGAGCAATTTAATAAACATATCTCTTTAACTTAGCATTTAATTAAAATTCCTTGTCTCTTTTGATATTTATCTTTTTAATGTGATCTGTGTTGTTGTCTTATATGATTTTATACCAACATTCATAGTTTCTTCTATTACTGTTTAGCTTTATCAGCTGTCTGTAAAGCACTCTGAGCCACCTCTGGTATGAAGAGTGCTCAATAAATAAAGATCATATTATTTTGAACCACTTATATGGCCAGCGTCCACTAGCAGGTCCAGGCTTTATTATACATTTCTATAATCTAAGAATAACTTGGCTAGTTTGCATTGTAGTCCATGTACAGTGGTGATTGAAAGTTTTTGAACCCTTTAATTTTCCGTATTTCTGCAGAAATTTGACTTAGAACTTCATCAGATTTTCCTGATAGTAGACAGAGAACCAAAATAAACAAATAAGACTTTAAAATATTACATTTGGGCATTTATTTATTGATGAAAATTTTCCAATATTACATATCTGTGAGTGGCAAAAGTATGTGAACCTTTGCTTTCAGTATCTGGTGTGGCCCCCTCGTGCAGCAATAACCGCAACAGTTTCCGGTAACTGTTGATTGGTCCTGCACATCGGCTTGGTGGAGTTTTAGCCCCTCCGTACAAAACAGCTCCAACTCTGTTATGTTGGTGGGTTTCCTCCCATGAACTGCTGCTTCAGGTCAGGACTCGGCTTTATTCTTCCTTAAACATTCTTTAGTAGAACGACTTATGTGCTTAGGGTTGTTGTCTTGCTGCATGACCAACGTCCTCCTGAGTTTCAGCTCATGGACAGATGTCCTGACATTTTCCTTTAGAATTTGCTGGTATATTTCAGAATTCATTGTTGTATATCAATGATGGCAAGCTCCCCTGGCCCAGATGTAGCAAAACAGGTCCACACCATGATACTACCACCACCGTGTTTCACAGATGGAATATGGTTCCTATGCTGGAATGCAGTGTTTTCCTTTCTTCAAACATAACACTTCTCATCTCATTCTCCATTTGGTCTCATCCATCCACAAAACGTTGTTCCAGTAGCCTCCTGATGCTGGACTCATGAACATTAACATTAGCCACTGTGCAGCAGCAGATGAGCTATTGTGTCTGACTTTACATCTACAAGGTGGACTGACAAGGTAGGAGTGTCTAATAGAGTGGACAGTGAGTGGACACAGTGTTTAAAAACTCCAGCAGCACAGATGTGTCTGATCCACTCAGACCAGCACAACATACACTAACACACCACCACCACGTCAGTGTTACTGCAGTGCTGAGAATGATCCACCACCCAAATAGTACCTGCTCTGTGAGGGTCCATGGGGGTCCTGACCACTGAAGAACAGGGTAAAAGGGGGCTAACAAAGTATCAGAGAAACAGATGGACTACAGTCTGTAACTGTAGAACTACAAAGTGCACCTATATAGTAAGTGGAGCTGATAAAATGGACAATGAGTGTAGAAACAAGGAGGTGGTCATAATGTTTTGCCTGATCGGTGTAGATAGATAGAACTTTATTGATCCAGAAGGGAAACTGCAGAACACATTTGGTTACTGGTCAAAGGTAAAGCAGAGGTTTACCAGGAGTGGGGTTCGAACCCACGTGGACATTCGTCCATTGGATCTTAAGTCCAACGCCTTAACCACTCGGCCATCCTGGTTCACAGTTCAACCTCCTTAACTTACATAGTGTACCTTTAACAGCTCAACATGATTTGCAGTAATTGTGTGGTGGTTTAGGCATCGCTTTGCTTGATGCTTATATGCCTATAGCTACGTCAGCCTTGTAGCTCCAGTGCAAAACCAAAGAAGCAAGTCTCAAACACCAAACACGTCTCCGCTGCTCGACTACATTACTGTGGGGAAAACTGTGTACATTTTATTTTAAATGAACCATCGCTTTAACCTACCCCCAACAGAGCTACATCTGAGCGACAGCTTTGTGCCAACCTTCCTGCTGTTGAGCTTTGGCTCGCCGCAAGTTCAGAACATCCGCTGTTGACCATTAAGTGCATTGATGTCATCTTTCAGCTAATTTTCATCACCCGGTTTTAAAGCCGAGTGCTTTTGCTCCACATAAATGCCTTTCCAGCGACCAAAGCCCCTCAGTGAAAGCGTGGCTGCTATTTGAAAAATTGATTCAGTGGGGAGCGGACTCCGTTTAAAAGAGCTGAGAGCGGCTTTTGTGCGAGGGGGTGTCCTCTGGTGAGCACGTCTACCCCCTACCCGGGCCTTTTAAAATGCCAGGCCTTTGTTTTTTTCCCCCTCAACACAGAGAGACTCCTTAAACAAACACTTCACTCCTACTCGAGGCACCCAGACGCTTACTCTCCACTCATCGCCACATCAGAATAGACTATAATCCTGATGCATTATGAGTATTGTGTGGGAACTCTGGAGTACTATGCTCATGTAAAGTAGTGTTTATTTTAATTAAGGAGGATTGGCAGCAATACAACAAATGCAGAAGTTAACTGATGAAAATTGGCAGCTCCTGCCGTCTGTCCCCGAGACTGCGGCGTGTCATTCGTAACCCGGCCAATCGGAATAAATTAAGAGTGTTCTGCGCTCCATGCTAAGAAAATTGCCCGTACCGCCCTATCTGCACTACTTGTATGCAGTTAGTATGCAGATAAACCCACGCAACCTTTCAAGCTCCGTTTAATGTCTTTGTGTTGGTTTGTGTCTGGCTGTTCTCCAGCATCTGAGGGTGATTTGTCTTGATAATGAAATGCATAATGCATAATGGCGAACTGGAAGAAGCTAGAGAAAGCATCTGGGCTTGTCTGAGAAAGAGAGAGAGAGACTGATATCACAACAGCCCCGCTAATCAGGCTGTGTTGATTATGTTGTCGTGCATGTGTACAGATGACTGGGGCTCCAACTCACTGTTAGATCCGCCATGTGCTCCGAACAGCAGCAGCAGTGCTTCAGCAGAGGATCTGTAAGTGGAGAGTGCTGCCTCTACCCCTTAGAAGTGATCCGATTGATGGATATGATGAGCACCAATTGCATCCAGTCTGAATCTGAGGCTAAACATAGAATAAATGAATAAATAAAACCAGCACCAACAACAACATTAGCATTTATAAATATATAATGTCCAAGCCCACCTCATCACTCATTACTCTCATAATAAATACACAGTCTTGTATGCTAAAACATAATGAAATACAATTGCAATCATAATACGATTGTGTTTTATGAATATGGTTTTAGTGTAATGTAAACTAGGGCAGCACAACTGGACAATTTGTTGGCTCCTCAATTAATTAAACATACCGATATTGGCGAACTTATCGAAGACTAACTGTCCAGCAATAAAATTAGCATTAACACCGATCAGGCATAACATTATGACCACCTCCTTGTTTCTACGCTCATTGTCCATTTTATCAGCTCCACTTACTATATAGGTGCACTTTGTAGTTCTACAGTTACAGACTGTAGTCCATCTGTTTCTCTGCATACTTTGTTAGCCCCCTTTTACCCTGTTGTTCAGTGGTCAGGACCCCCCTCCTCACAGAGCAGGTACTATTTGGGTGGTGGATCATTCTCAGCACTGCAGTAACACTGACATGGTGGTGGTGTGTTAGTGTGTGTTGTGCTGGTCTGAGTGGATCAGACACAGCAGTGCTGCTGGAGTTTTTAAACACTGTGTCCACTCACTGTCCACTCTACTAGACACTCCTACCTTGTCAGTCCACCTTGTAGATGTAAAGTCAGAGACGATAGCTCATCTGCTGCTGCACAGTTTGTGTTGGTCACCCTCTAGTCCTTCATCAGTGGTCACAGGACGCTGCCCACAGGACGCTGTTGGCTTGATATTTTTGGTTGGTGGACTATTCTCAGTCCAGCAGCGACACTGAGGTGTTTAAAAACTCCAGCAGCACTGCTGTGTCTGATCCACTCAGACCAGCGCAACACACACTAACACACCACCACCACATCAGTGTTACTGCAGTGCTGAGAATGATCCATATATAATGATCCAATACAGTCAACTCCAGAATTACCCCCCCTATTGGTATTGTTGCTCCCATCGTGCAAAACTATTGGCACCCCTAAAGAATATTATTGTTTTAGCTGAGTGACAAAACAATATCATTGTTTTGAGAGTGATTTATGGACTTATGCAAAATATGTCATCAATAATATATGCTAGGTAGCATCCTTCCCACCAATGGAGCCCTAACTCAATCATTGTACAAATAGCGCAGATAGGGCAGAATTACTGCCCAATTAGAACTATTGCCCCATATCATGCAAAACTATTGAATATTATTGTTTTAGCTGAGTGACAACACAATATCATTATCATGAGAGTGATTTATGAACTTATGCAAAATATATCATCAATAATATATGCTAGGTAACATAACAAAAAGTGGATTTCCCCCCTTCCCACCGGTGGAGTCCTACATTAAACTTTGAATTTTTTATCTGGAACTGCACCTGAAAGAACCTTGAAGCCGTGGAACATCATTGAGAATCCTGCTTGCGACTCGACACATAACAAATTGTGATTTTGCTTCTCCAAGAGTGAGTAAAGCTGGACTGAGGCTACTATCTAGTGACATTACTCATGCCGAGCCCCATGGTCGCTGTTATGAGAGACCGTGAGGCTGATTGCCCAATATGACCTTTATTAAGGTCTGCGAGGTTTAGAGTGGAGAGTAAGAGTCAAAATGAGCGAATGATGAATGTTGGTTTATGGAGGGGGGGAAAAGGCAGACGATGGGTTCTTCATAATTTATACAGCACATAATATGTGTTCATATGTAGCTTTGTGTTTGGGGGGCCTGTTTATGAGCATATGTGTAGAGCGAGAGCATCTACGGACCTTCCTCTGTCCCTTCCTGTTCTCCTTTTGCTCTTTTATTTAATCCTTCTCTCAGGGCACCGCTATGTATTCGGGATGTTTTTCTTGGCTCAGCCGTTGCGCAAGGCAGTGATAGAAGGGAGTAATGAGAGAATGGGCTTATGATGTTTATTACGAGTCTTACTGGGACACTGCGGGACATATTCAACTCACACAGCGGAATTACCCACAACAAAAGCACACATATATAATGACAGTGAGAAAGAAAAAAAAAAAAAGAAAACGCATTAAGGTTTGTCCTTGTTCTTTCAAAGACCTTTTCACCAAAAAAGTCGTGACTTTAGCTGAACAAACGCAACGAGCTATCATGACCGCTGATCTTACCTGAACTAATGGGCTAGTTTAGAGAGCGGGCGAGTGAGAGTGAGAGAGAGAGAGAGGCTATACTGGCTGATAATGAATCATTGCACCTGTAGGCTTTTATAAGGTCTAATGCTGAGAAACCGAGAAAAAAATGCTGTGGAGCTTTTAGAGAGACACTATATCTTGTGTGTTATGGACTGAGCATGGACCAGAGTAGCCAAACACATTTAGTGGAGGAAACATCATTGCTTATGCTGCAGTGATTCATTTGTGTTCTGGATGCATCGTTTATAATTCCTCCTGATGCTACTGCATTGATCATAAAAGGGAAATAAAACAATTCTGAATCAAATGAGTCAAAAATGCATTTTTGAATGCTACAAATTGAAGGAATCACGACTTGCTGACAAAACAAACTTACTTAAACAAATTTGTGTGGTATGTAACGCAGGGCATAGCTAGAACGTTGGGAATGAGGTGGGCATAAGACCCAGAGATTTTACTGGGGTGTCACTGTCAGTGCTAGGTAAAAAACCCAAAAAATAGAGTTAGTACAGAGTCCTGCCGGTGACATCCTTTGTAAATAAAAATGGCCATGGCGTATTAATGTGTAGAAATGAGATCCAGAACTTAGTAAGGTGTGGGGACAAGATCATGCCTTTTTAAGTCATGGTCATGCATAGGGCTGGGCGATAAAACGATAACAATAATTATCGCGATATAACTTTTCCTCGATAGAGCGATACGGCATGTTCGATAAATGTTCGATATAATACACCATTCTCACACTCCCAGGTTCAGCGAAAGCCTTGGTGGTGTTTTCTACTGCAAGGAAAGTGACACTACTCTGCTGTCGCCAGGAGAGGGTGCACTTCCGAGTTTTTCTACATGATTAGAGAGGGAGGGGGCGACGAGTAAGATGAGTCTTTAGCAACGGCTGAAACGCGGAGTTATACATTCCCTGTTTGAGTGGAGCGAGCGGCGATCTGCTCTCCTGTGACCGAGTGTGAGTGACGAGGTCAGTGGTGTAACTGTACTGACCTACAGTGAACTCACCTCTTTCTGTACATCCTAACCAGCTTTAGCAGCGTTAAATCACAATCCTCACAACTACAGCTCTGCTACAGCGCTCAGTCATATTTAGTATTAATGCATTCACAAGCAACGAAAGTGAAAGAAGAAGTGGGTTCATCTAAATTACAGCCCTGATTTAAACGAAAGTAAACTGAGGAAGCTGTGAGGCGTTGGAGAGCGGGAGAGCGCTAACCTAGCTTTCCAGGCTAGCTGTTTTTAGCAGCTGGCTAACTTGAAGCAGCGCTCCGTCACTGCACAACACGGAGAATTGATGATACTGTGGATCAAACACGACACAAAAGCACCGCTTTCAGTTTAAACATACCTAAAAAGAGGACTCTGTTTGTCTGGTGCTGATATTTTGCGGTTCACCACTTAAACTACTACAATAGTATAGAGAAATCCAGTCGTCTAGCTGGTGCCTGAATACTGTGATGTCGTGTGTAGCGGGGTAGCCGAGCGCTCGGCACCAGCTTAAAATGTTTTCTTTCTTAAATTATGACTATTACAAAATAGCCATGCTTTTCCAGCTGGTAAAAACAGCTCACCAGACACTCTCTCCCACTCTCCCATGACAGATCTGTGAAATGTTCCCCTGTTTGGTGAGTGTTTGTTGTGTTCTGACCATAAAGGATAGTTTAAAACAGCAGTTAACCACCCAGGAGCAAAAATCAGCCTTCAAACTCGAAAGAAATAATGATTCGACATTTATCGCGATATGTATCGATATCGAACAATATGAATTTTGTTTAACGTGATAACATTTTTGGCCATATCGCCCAGCTCTAGTCATGCATTAGGATCTCGCTCCCATGCCTTACTAAATTGTGGCTACAACTTAATTATCATGTTCCCATGCCTTACTAAATCACGCCCATGCATTATTTTTATTTATACAGGACGTCACCAGCGGGGCTCCATTAGATACTGTTTCAAAATAACATGACATTAGACATTCTCTGTATATTCTAGAGCAGTTCTGGAGCATTTCCTTCGGTCCACTCATCATGAAATTTTCACACAGAATGTAAAGTGTGTGCTTAAATGATAAAGAAAAATAAAAAATGGACAGCGTAATTGCAAATTACTGAATTAGCACCTCTTTTAGTAAAAAAGAGCCCCTATTTTTGAATTTAGTTGAATTTTATCAGACTTGGTTAAGCCAGTGCTCTATATATGAATGCTCTGCAATATTTTAGTTAGTAGGGAAGCATCAACACCAATGCTGGTATTGGGTGTTGGCCGATACCATGTTGATTTACTTGTACTCACAGATACCAACATCTGATACCAGCTGACACTATGTGAAGTAAACCTAGTGTGTGCTGGTGCACTAATGAAAGAATGACTCAAGCTGGCAGTGAATGAGGTTCTGCCCTCACAGTGAAGTGTTACTGACACTGTGGCGGTTGGTGTAGTGTAGTGGGTAAAACCTCTGCCTTCTACACTGTAGACTGGGGTTCAATCCCTGCCCAAGCAAGCATTCTACACTATACCAATAAGAGTCCTTGGGCAAGACTCCTAACGCTACCTTCACCTACCTGTGTAAAAATGATCAAATTGTAAGTCGTTCTGGTTAAACGTCTGTCAAACGCTGTAAATGTAATGTAACAGCACAAAGTCTTGGGTCACTTTAAACATTACGCCTTAGTAAAAGCCTGCCAGGAATATTTTTATGTGCATATAAACATAATCACAACCACTTTCCCAGTATGGGTGCAGACGTGAAGGCCAACTAAATGGAAGCAAAAAAAGCCAAGGTTTGCGGAACCAAAGCCCATATATATGGAGCCCAGAGATCCTAATGTGTGGCCATGTCTTAGTAAGGCATAGGAATGAGATCCTCATGCATGGCCATGACTTACTTAGGCATTGGAATGAGATCCTAATGCGTGGCCATGACTTACTTAGGCATTGGAATGAGATCCTAATGCGTGGCCATGACTTACTTAGGCATTGGAATGAGATCCTAATGCGTGGCCATGACTTACTTAGGCATTGGAATGAGATCCTAATGCGTGGCCATGACTTACTTAGGCATTGGAATGAGATCCTAATGCGTGGCCATGACTTACTTAGGCATTGGAATGAGATCCTAATGCGTGGCCATGACTTACTTAGGCATTGGAATGAGATCCTAATGCATGGCCATGACTTAGTCAGGCATAGGAATGAGATCCTCATGCATGGCCATGACTTACTTAGGCATTGGAATGAGATCCTAATGCATGGCCATGACTTACTTAGGCATTGGAATGAGATCCTAATGCGTGGCCATGACTTACTTAGGCATTGGAATGAGATCCTAATGCATGGCCATGACTTAGTCAGGCAGGGGAATTAGATCCTAATGCGTGGCCACGACTTAGTAAGGCGTGAGAATGAGATCCTAATGCATGGCCATGACTTAGTAAGGGGTGGGAATGAGATCCTAATGCATGGCCATGACTTAGTAAGGGGTGGGAATGAGATCCTAATGCGTGGCCATGTCTTAGTAAGGCATGGGAATGAGATCCTTATACATGGCCATGACTTAGTAAGGTATGGGAATAAAGATCCTAATGCGTGGCCATGACTTACTTAGGCATTGGAATGAGATCCTAATGCATGGCCACGACTTAGTAAGGCATGGGAATTAGATCCTAATGCGTGGCCACGACTTAGTAAGGCATGGAAATGAGATCCTAATGCATGGCCATGACTTAGTAAGGCATGGGAATTGGATCCTGATAGGTGGCCATGACTTAGTAAGGCATGGGAATAACGATCCTAATGCATGGCCAAGACTTAGTTAGACATGATCTCATTCCCACGCTTTACTAAGTTGCGGCCATGATTCAATCATCTCATTCTCACACATTATTTTTATTATACCAGATGTCACCAGCAGGGTTCCGTACATATATGTACTTCACCCTTGTCTGGTGTAAAAACACATTGGTTTGTTTTTATTTATAAAACACTCTCCAGCCATATGCCAGCATATATTACTTCAATGATGTCTGTAAATAATGGTATTTATCAGACTTGCTCCAGTGGCTGGATCACACGCCAGGCACCGAGAGTTTTTACTGAACTGGGAAAATCTGCCTTTAGTTCCAGAGCACCAGCGAGCTGGACCTCAATGGAAACACTACAGCTCAGCTCGCTGGGTCACTCTTTAACTCTCACTCTCAAACTTTTACTCTCTAACCACCTCCACTCTGCCTCACTGTTTTACCTGATTTTTTACTATTATTGGCTTATTTTCACTGTCTTCTTACTAATTTATTTGTTTATTTATTATTATTAATATTCTTATTCTGATTTCCGCTTATCCTTCTGGGTCGCGGTGGGGTGCTGGAGCCTATCCCAGCTGTCATTGGGCGGAAGGCAGGATACATCCTGGACAGGTCGCCAGTCCATCGCAGGGCAGACAGACAGACATATACATTCACACACACACTCACACCTAGGGGCAATTTTAGCATGTCCAATCGGCCTGACTGCATGTTTTTGGACAGTACGACAAAACATGCAGTCAGTAGGATTTTCATTATGATTATTTTTATTTTAGTCATTTTAATTAATTTTTATTTTCTTTTTGATTTTATCCTCCTTTTGTTTTATTTGTTTTCTTTTGGTTTTATTAACTTTTACATTTTAGTTATGCCTTAATTATTGCTTACCTGATTTGAGTCATTTTTATTAAATTTACTTTTATTATTTGATATGTTCTTACACATGATCAACTCCAAGATTAAATAAAGGTTGATTGAAATATTAATAGGCTGTAGAGACCATATTGTCCTACTGTGCACATCACACTGTGGTTGAGCTTCAGAGCACAGTCATAGTAAAGCTGCTGTAACTTCTCAGCAACTGTAGTTTCTCAGTGTGTTTGCTCAGTACTCAGGTGTGCAGCGTGTTGTTTTGCAAGAAACAGCTTTATTCATAGTTGTTCGTAGACAGAGCTGTCTGTAGGGTCATTGACTGAACGTTTTGTCCGAATCACTGTCCGAACATATATTGCAGTGTTCCATAGGGGAAAAGTGTGCATGTTTGAGAGAGAGAGCGCGTGTGAGGCTAAACAGAGCCGAACCTAATTGAGGACACAGAGAGAAATCCATTTCTTCAATATTTTTTAATGAATTGGCCGCTACAGGGCCCTCGGTGAGCACTGTGTGAGCGCGTATGTGTGTGTGTGCGTGGAGTATTTATGAGTGTCTGTAGATAAATGAGCACAGCCGTGGCAGGTCGTATCTCAGTCTCCCTCTGGAGGCCCCTGGTCTCTTCGTGATATAGTTGGCCATTATTTGGAAACTGGAGAAGAGGGAGCATATGTGTTGTTTGGCCCCGTAGCGCACAAAGGAATACATTTGGCTAGCGGTCCTACTGTTAGATTGATAACTTTTGCTAGTACTAGCGCAGGTAGTGCTTTCAGATGCACAGGTTTGGGTATGCCACACCACTGCCCTACTGGAGCTGGACTGCTGTTATATGGGAAGATACTGTAATTTAACTGATTACTGATGAGATCTGGGATTTGAACCCTCTGGGATCTGGGGGCATTTTCTTGATTTTTGCACATCTCCTTGAATTCGCCTAAAGGCTCTTGCATATGACATAATACCCATATGTTTCATATCAAAATGCTCCGTTATCTTCATCACTACTTTCCAAAACCGCTGCAGCAACTTCAGCAGCTGTAAACTCTCTGCACGCCGTTTCACATGAGTCTCTGATGTGGACTGAATGAAGAATGAAGGGTTTCTGGCATGATTGTCAGTCCTTAGAGATTTCCTGAGTGTCCATTGGTCAGTTTCACACAAAATGTAGACGGACACACCAATCCACCGGTTCCACACGGTGAGAGGCAGATGACGTGTATCTCAGCCCCTCTTCACAGGCTCATAACTCCGGATGTAAGTCTCGTATGATCTCTCAGTAAGATGGAATTGAGGACAACTTTATGGAAGGGCAACTTTACAGGAATTACAGGATTCAGGAAGTATTTGCACCGTATTTCTGTGCTGTATTATCACAAAAAGAGAGAAACATATATAGAAACATTAAATTTGATGTCCATGGACCCCAAAGAGTGAATCCAGTATAAATCTGCAGTGTTCGTAGTTTAATGAATAGTAATTCTGAAGTGAATGACCAGTGATTGGCTAAACTCAGTCTTGTTCTAATCCACTCCAATCAAATGTTAATGATAATGAGTTTTTGAGCCCTGATATGTAAACCAGATGGTCCTAATCCTGGGTAAAGCTTTTGCGAGCTTTATCCTCGACGGTCATATGCTCTGCTAAATTATGATAAAAATAGTGTGTCTCCTGACTTCTGTGTTAAAATCTAAGTAAACTCTCCTACAAGCCAAAACAAAAACAAATCAACATTAACAAAAGCACAAAAATACATAGCTAACAGGCTTTCATATTAAGGCCTACAAAAATATGTCTTCAGTTAACTCAGCTTCCTATGGTGGTGCAGGTTTGTTGTGACAGTACACATTATTGCTTCACTTAGTTTACACACAGCACAGGGATAGCTTTATAGCAGAGTGGATAAGTCATTGGCTTTGCAAACAGGTGACATGGGCTCAAACCCAGCTTAGAGGAGCACATCACTCTTACATTGACACAACACTGGTTTCTCACAGGACTTCTTTGCTGCACAAGTGTAATGTAATTTCTACACTGTGTGTTTGGACCTAGATAGAGAATCAACAAATATTGCTTTGTAGGCATGCAAAAGACAATGCAATATCTATTTAATTGCTGAATTATCTTAAAAAGCTCATTATGATGATGCAGGTTTGTTGTAACAATAGCCAGTACTGCTTCACTTAGTTTACACACCACACTGGGAATGAGAACAGAAACTTTTTTTACAGGATAGTCGTTCAGGATAAAGTATTTTTTGTGCTTTGCATGTGGGTGTATTGGCTTTATAGTAGAGTGGTTAAGTCACTGACCCACCACAGGAAATCGTGTCACCATTTTAACATTAGATACAGATTTTAACACTCCATTCAGGCTAATATAATGGCATCGCTCTGGCGCTGCACACATATGATATAATTTGATCCATTCTGTCATCGCAGTCCTCACTGAATACTGCATACTGAATATGTTATATTGTTATATGTTGCAATATGTTATTTTTTTGCAATGGCAATTAAAATTGATCCTACCCCATTTCTGCACTGTGTACATTTGTTCATAATATATAGCTATGCATTATATTTCTTGAAGTTCTGCATTATGTTATAAATCTCTTCCAGATTTGCATTGGGTATTGTTTCACTTGTTGCATAGCAGTGTTGAACAGTGGCATGTCAATCAAGTGTGCTCATTAGTAGGGCTCCATGATCTGGGTATGAAATGTGGGTCATGATGACTATATGGGAAATGATTTTGATGACTTATAATTAAAACTGTGTGCCTCTGACTGGATGTGCAGGAGGCACAGACTTTATTACTATATTACTCGATTTGCTGTTATTTGTTTATTTATTTATTTATTTATTGCTGTCTAAGCAGAAATATAACTAACCTCTCTTTCAAAATAATGCAAAATCCATTTATCCATTTACTGTTGTACAAAATAAAACAGATGAAATACTAATACATACATTGTAAATACTTCTGCTTACCTGAGAAACACAATCAGAATCCCTGAACAGCTTTTTCTATAAAGGCTATACATTCTGTATGTACTGTGTGGGTATATTTATATTGTCGCTGTCCAAAGAAAAACAAGTGTTTCCAAAATTGTACTGTTACAGGAGGCAAAAATGCACTTTCAATGTAAGTTAACGTAAAGATATTTTAACACTTAGAAATCTAAATTTTGGAGATTTTTGGGGATTTTTTGGGGGCAGTTACAATTACAAATTATAAAGTATTTACATGTGACAGTCACACAGGCCATATGTTGTTATTTTCAGGAGACCCTGGGCTGCTCAGACATGCCATTGTTTGACATGTAAATGCTAAGAGAAATTTGATATCTTCATGAATTTGGGTCATTTCTGATCAAAAATTTACCCAGCGCCTGATAAATTTTGTAGTTTTTTAATTATAGAGATCTTGAAAACAAGTGCAGTTGTAGTTATCTTTTCAGAAATTCATCCTAAGTCCTAAAACTCTGACACACAGCAAGAAAGGCTTTATTTTTAATTACAAATTGAGTTGCATATTTAATATCAGATATTTTTAAGACTCAAAATCAATGTAAACTGAAAGCCCTTTGTTTATAATATGAAGGCTGAAAGCAGAGATGTATTATAACAGTAGCGAGTGGGTTTGGGTGATTTTGGAGCTGATCTCTGGCTGATGGACGGTCACAGGTGGATGAAATCACTCTGGATGGTGAGGCAGAGACTGATGAGTGATCTGATGTGTGAATCATGTCGCTGTTTTAACCCTTTGTTGGAATATGAAGGCCAAACAGAACAGCAATAATATCAGGATTTTAGGTGATTTTCCAAGCCGAAGTACTCACTGATGCTGACATCACAGCTCGACGATTGCTAGTTAGTGGCGGGTCTGCTGAATGTCCTGATATGTGGATCATGTTTGTATCTTAAACCATTCTGATGTTATGAAGACTAGAATGACCTACCGTTTTGCCTGCATATTGCGGTCTCCGGGTCCAAATTTGGAGCATCTCTATTAGTCCAATCATCATGAAACACCATGCTCATAACCAAGAATGAAAAATGGAAATATATATACATATATAGTGTGTATAATGCAGGTTTGTTTGCCATCATTGTCATCTTTATGCTTTTTGTACTCTACACCGAGAGTGATGATCATGTTTGTAGGGTTTTTCAGGTTAGAGTGGAGATGGTGTGCATTTCTATGTTTTGTAATGGGCCGTTTATCTGAACGGTTAAGGCACTAACACTATTTTCCTACATTATGCTACCGTAGAGCTGCGCATGAGGTGATTTGACCTGTCTGTTAGCACAGCTTTCATTACAGACACCCATAAAACGATATCGCTAAAAATACTATATATCATGGAGCCCCACTCATTAGCAAATTAGGCCACACCTAAACAGTTCCCAGCTGGAAATATAGCTGTTTTTTGCTGTTTCATTCAAGGTCTGATGATTAATATAACACATTAAAACTGTCACATTATTTTACGCTGTATTTCCAGGGACAGGGTGGCAGAATAAAACAGTCAAACGTGTTATGGAAGTCTTAGTGGCTCTAGTGGTGTTTAGTGGGTGACATTCTTTGAGCATACCAGCATCATAGGCTGGTATTTGAAACCTGCAGATGATTTCTCCTCCTACAGTGACCTCTGTTTTCAATAAAAATGCTGCGAAATGGGATTTGGCATTTTAGAAAATCGCACCGAAGTCATCATGAGATAAGGCAGTCTCAGAGCAGTGCTTTTTTTAGACACCATCACGCTATTTCCTCCAAGTGTCAGTCCTTATAGCTGTTAGGACATGGAGCATATTGAATTTTGAGACTCGGGCGCGAATTCTCATTGATGTTGCAGGCCCTCTGAGGTGAGGCCTATCTGCCACTTCAGTTACACACACACACCGACTTCCCCACCGTGAGAGAAACAGCTGCGAGCGCTTCCTTTATGCATACGGATCCCTGATTTAAGCGGAGCGAGAGAGACAGAGAGAGGGAGCGATAGGAGATGTGGGTCGATGAGTCGCGCCTCATGTTCAAAGAAAAAGTTCAGTGTTTATACAGTCACGCGCTGCGTGGCCTGATCTGCCACATAAAACCCGGTTTGAGAGGACAAATTTAATTTTCGCGTCATTTACTTTTAAGGCGAACATTTCAAAGCCGGCCTCTTGGTGAGATTAAAAGCAG
Source organism: Colossoma macropomum (assembly GCF_904425465.1). Lineage (NCBI taxonomy): Eukaryota > Metazoa > Chordata > Actinopteri > Characiformes > Serrasalmidae > Colossoma > Colossoma macropomum. Next base: position 440,883 of record NW_023494803.1, read on the forward strand.
CTGCATTTTTCTATGCCACCTTAATAAAACACGTTGTTTGGCCGACATATTTTTGTGGTCAGACTAATTTCGCACGGATGTGTCAGAAACTGAATTTGTCATTATGGCGACGGCAGACGCCTCAGTTCTGACGCTTAATTATTCTCTTCATGTTCTGTGAAATCCTTTAAAGACAGAACTTTGGCAGTCTCGGGGTTTCTTTGATGGCTGACTTCAGACGATTATAGAGCTGGAGCATTATTCAACTGAACAAAGATAGAAATGGTGAAATTGTGGTGCGTTGCTTTTAATTAAAGACTTTTGAACCACTGTGATCTACATTGCGTGTTTGTACCTAGACAGAGAATGAGAGAAAGAAAGTAATTACGAAAGGAAGTAGAAAAACGAGAGCACGAATAAAAAGCTGAAGAATATCATGCGTTAAACAGCGGCAGGAAGCAAAGGCCTCTTCCGTTACTGCAGTAAAATACAGTGTAATGTTTAGGATTTGGTGCTGCAGTAAACTGCTTTGAGTTTTTACTGCTGCGAAAACATAAAACGCAATGCTGTTTAATGCACGGTGGAGGTTTTTGTGGAGAGACTTTTAGGTCACTTTATGCCATTGTTTCAAAATGACAGAAGTGGGCAGTTGTTTTCATTTTCTAATATACCTGGTGTCGGAAGAAAACCTTGTATCTCCATTTTTGTCGTTTTTCAGTTTTTAACATAATTTGAAAATGCCTGTTGGTCTTTACATTGTGTGTAATTTTCATGATGAATGGACCAAAAGAAATGGCCCAAAATGACTTGGAAAAAAGTCTGGTTCCATTGACTTACATTAAAAGTAAAGTAGGTTTTTTCCTTCTCCTGTAAAGTTACCATTTTGAAGATACAAGCTTTTCTTCCAAAAACAGCGATAAGAAAAAGCTATTTTTTGTATTTTAATTATTGATTAACCTGCTGAAAAAGCCGCACAGACACAGTCTAAGCTGGTTTATGCTGGCCTACGCTAGTCTGGAGCTGGTTTAGCTGATCACCCAGAATGGTCAGGCTGGATGACCAACATACCAGCATCCAAAACACAGCTTATGCTGGTTTTGCTGCTGGTCTATGTCGTCTTCTCTTGCACGGTAAAAAGACCAAAACTGTCATTGTTGAATATTGTTGTTAATTTGCCTTTGTGTACCATTTCATGAATATATATTTTGCTTTATATAAATGCTTTTGCATGAAACTTGCATGCAACTACCATAAAATAGAAGTGACCATATTGGAGATTTTACATTATCAAGCCTTTTAAGCTGTGCAAGAACACCTTTGTATTAGAGCATGAGGTAAACTGAGCAGCACTGCAGTCTGACCAGGTGTTTTACTGCTCCAGACAGCTAGCAAGAATGTTTTTATTTATTCTCAAAAATGTATTCAAATGAGCATGCTGGCTTGTAGGAAACATATTTGGATTGCACATAATGTTAGCACTGCTATTGTTGCCTCACAATATGAAAATGGTAAACCCTAGTGCCTTATTTATTTTGAGAAATACATTGAAACTGAGCTAGAGACTTTGGATCAGGCCTGATGTTAAGACTTAGATTGTTGGCTCAAGTTAGATCTCTAAAACAGAACTAAAGTTGACCAACGCATATGGAAATCTCTGATTTCATGAAACGGCAAAAGCTTCACACTTTTATCTATTCTCAGAAATAAACTGAAATGCCAGCTAGCTAGTAGGGAACATATTTAGATTGTGCCTGGTGTTAAGACTGATATTGTCACCCCAAGTTAGAGCCTTAAAACAATTTAGAAATGAGCAAAAACCATATTTCACTTCTGGTTTTATAATATGGTAGAAACTAGCATGCTTTCATTTAAACACTAATACACTTCCATTTATTCTCAGAAATAAATTGAAACTGAGCTAGCTAGCTAGCTTGTAGGTAACTTCTTTGGATTGCACCTGGTTTTAAAACTAACACCTCAAGTTAGAGCCCTAAAACAGACAGCTAGAAATAAGCAATGCATACTTCATTCATTTCTGTTTTAATAAAAATGATGAATGCTTTCATTTATTCTAGCTAGCTTTTAGGAAACCTATTTGGATTGTACCTGGTGTTATGACTAATAGTGTTACCTCTATTTAGAGCTCCAAAAGAGTTCAAAATAAGCAATGGATACTTAATTCCTGATTTCCTAAAATATAGCTGGTAAATGCTAGCACACTCAGTTATTTCAGAAATAAACTGAAACTGGGAATTTTACCTAGTAGGAAGCTTTTTTGGATTATGCCTGGTCTTATTGTCACAGTTACAGCTCTAAAGCAGAATTATAAACGAGTAATACTTACTTTCTGATTTCTTAAAATGGTAAAAGGTATTATGCTTTTATTTTGGAAATAAACTGAAACTGGGAATGTTACCTAGTAGGAAGCTTTTTTGGATTACGCCTGGTCTTAAGAGTATTATTGTCACAGTTACAGCTCTAAAGCAGAATTATAAATGACTTACTTTGTGATTTCTTATAATGGTCAAAGGTATTATGCTTTTATTTTGGAAATAAACTGAAACTGAGAATGCTAGCTAGCTAGTAGGACACTTATTTAGATTGCGTCTGATGTTACGACTAATATTGTGGCCTCAAGTCTAAAGTCTAGAGCTCTAAAACAGAGAAAAAAAATGAGCAATTTCTGATCTCATTAAATTTTAAAAGCTAGTACATTTTCATTTATCATCAGAAATAGATTGAAACTGATAATGCTACCTAGCTAGTAGGTAACTACTTCGAATTGCGCTTAGTGTAAGGACTGATATTGTTGCCTCAAGTTAGAGCTATGAAATATAGTTACAAATAAGCAATGGATACGTATTAATTACTGTTTTCATAAAAATGCTAAAAGCAGCAACCTTTCATTTATTCTCTGAAACAAACTGAAGCTGAGCAAGTTAGCTAGATAGTCAGACTTATCTGGATTGCACCTGGCATTGACTGATATTGTCACCTCAACTTAGAGCTCTTGAACAGAGTAAAAGTGAACAGTGCATATTTCATTTATTTATGATTTCATAAATGGTAACAGCTGAAACACTTTCATTTATTCCCTGAAATTCATTGAAAGTGATCATGCTGTCAGCTAGTATGAAGCTTACTGGATTGAGCCTGGTATTAAGGCTGATACTGTTGCCTCTGATCAGAGCTCTAAAGCACTTTTGGTTCAAATATTTGAATTATCAAATGTACTGAATGTTATCGAATATTTGCTGTCGTGTCAGACAGAGTTGTCAGTGGAGTCTGGGAGCTCTGGCTGGGTAAAGAGCTTTTGAGAGACTGGACTTTGAATGAAAAGTGTGTTTCTATTTATACTGGTAGTTTTACTACATCTAAAATTCTACGGTTGAGACTGAGGATGCACTAATGGTGGGTGGGGGGGTGGGGGCGGTCCACCCCGTGACCCTAAAACTTGTTTACAAGTTTCGTACACTGTGAAAAATTCCAGCTTCACTGTGTATTTGCGCTGAGCGAGTCCACTCCCAATGGACACGTCCAGTCGCATCAGTGTGATCCGTGTACCGCGCACTTACAACCACCACCTTTACAGGCTGGGCTGTTAAACCGCATAACCGCAACTCTGAGAGCACGGATGAGTAAAAAAGCTCAGAGCGTTCTTTCAATCATACGAAGGTCCGCTGACATTACATGCAGTTTTATTACAGAAGTGAAGTTTCTCTCTCCTTCCCCACGAGAATGATCTGCATTTGGCCTGAATAAATGAACTGGACAGATGAAAAGGGATGTCTTAATAATCCTCATGGCAGCTGTCACTTCAGCTTGCTTTATAGGGCTAATATGGTTTGCAGGGCTAAAGAAGGACTGACGTGAGCAACGTGTGTGCGTGTGCGGCTTTAGTGCTGCCTCATGTTTTAATCAGGGAGATGAAGCTTGATTGACAGGGCTGGATCCTCCCTCTTTCTTGCCAACCTCAGACAGAACTATATGGGCAGGTGAGTTACTACTTCAAAATAGAAATTACAAGCACAGTGATTGGGAGCAAGTACTTACAGTAAATACACCGATCAGGCATAACATTATGACCACCTCCCTGTTTCTATGCTCATTGTCCATCTTATCAGCTCCACTTACTATATAGGTGCACTTTGTAGTTCTACAGTTACAGACTGTAGTCCATCTGTTTCTCTGTGTACTTTGTTAGCCCCCTTTTACCCTGTTCTTCAGTGGTCAGGACCCCCACGGACCCTCACAGAGCAGGTACTATTTGGGTGGTGGATCATTCTCAGCACTGCAGTAACACTGACGTGGTGGTGGTGTGTTAGTGTGCGCTGTGCTGGTGCGAGTGGATCAGACACAGCAGTGCTGGTGGAGTTCTGTTAGACAATCCTACCTGGTCAGTCCACTTTGTAGATGTAAAGTCAGAGACGATAGCTCATCTGCTGCTGCACAGTTTGTGTTGGTCATCCTCTAGTCCTTCATCAGTGGTCACAGGACGCTGTTGGCTGGATATTTTTGGTTGGTGGACTATTCTCAGTCCAGCAGCGACACTGAGGTGTTTAAAAACTAAAAATCGTGTATATCACACATGACGTCTTTTGATGTTGTACAAAAGTATGCATTTTTGTAAGCTTAAACAAAACTATGTTTACAAATAAAATTGATAGGAAAAGAGTGTTCAGGTACTGTATTAAAATATGCATATTAATGCTACAAAAATGAAAAATAAAAATGTTTTTGTGAAAATGTCATTATAAAAGACATTGCCATCGGTTGGGAAGATTTCATGCAACGAGTAGCAGTCATGGTGAGCAGGTCAGTGGACAGGTGCGCCAACCAAAGCTTACCAAATCCGGTAATTAACTTAAACAGATTGAATCAGGTACCTTTTTTGTGAACCACTTTTTTTATATTTAACACTAAACAGAAAACATGATGTACAGTGATAAAACCAACCCCACTGAACTCCCACCCATCAACCCTCCCTCCCTCAGCTGGAAAATTGGTACAACAAAGTTAACATAAGATAAACATCATAAATTGAAGATAACCCTGTATATACATGCACACATATATAGATACACACACATCTATGCCTACATACCCTCACGAACACATATATAAACAAACTATGAAAATATAAAACTATTTAAAAATACTGGAGTAAAGAGTAATGGTATAAAGAGATTAACCTGCTGTCCTATCCTAGCATGCATTACAGTAAGAGTACTCTATAACCGGCCACGTTTTCCCATGTTTTGGTTGCTGCAGCCTTAGCATTGTGTATTCTAGCAGCAGAGAGCTCCATCATAACTATATCATGAAAATAAAAGGTAACACTTTATTTAAAGTGTGTTTGCAGATGATTAATAAACTCTTAAGAGTATCAGCGACGTATCAGTGAAGTGGCAGTGGTACAGCATCTGAACAGATTGAGATAAATATCTTGAAGATGTGCTGTTTAAACATTACTTACATTAAGTAGATGTATTGTTGATGTTATATAAAGTAGGCCTTATGTTACTTCCATTAATCAAAACTTGCCTTTCCCAACCTAACCAAATTTAACCGAACCCTGGTCCTAATCCTAACCCTAACCTTAACCTCAACCCTAAACCCAATCCAAAACCTCACTCTGGCCCTAACCCTAACCTTAACCAACACCTAATCCACTGAAGCTCCAGTTACAGAGCGGTGTGAGCAGCATGTCTATAGCAGCTTGTTGATGTTTATGGTCTGTATTAAACCTGTTATGTATTCTGTGACTTCTAGGGGTTAAACATCTACAGATATGAACTTGGACTCTCCAAATAAAGTGAAAAACAATTAAATTCAGCAGATTTTATTCATGCAGTTAATTAAAAGTCTATTGATAACGTACTGAACGAATTCTCTGCTGCTACATCGTTGATATGTTGTTGATGTTACTGTCTGCTGAGCATTTATTTAAATTTTATCTAAAAGGATCATTTAAAAAGTAGTTTCACCAAATAAAATAACCACTTCCTACTACGCCGTACATGAGGGGGCATCCAATCCTGAACTATCAGTTTTTTTTTTTTTGCTGTTGTTAAAACGGCAAATAGAATTTTCTGTTGTTTCTTATTAAGCTGTAGATGTGAATCATCATTAAGAAGCAATAAAGTTGATGCATGAGGAATGTCCTTTTCTACATGATTAGAAGGTATAGAAGTCACCTTTTTGAATCAGGTGTGCTTGAGCTGGAAAATCACCAGGAATCTGGCCCTCCTGAACAGGAGGTCAAAACATCGAGGATAGAGTTTTTGAGGTATGATCAAAATGAGCTAAAATTGTCACTACAGAATCATTCGGTAAAGTTTCGGTAGTGTTATGATAGTTTTGTTCGTGAAAAAAAGGAACACCCAATCATTATTAAAATAAACATATTTAAGGTACAGGGTCAATAGGATATTAGCGTCCTGGAAGGCCGAAGTCCAGCACAATTTGGTGGTTTTCCTACTCAGACACACCTGAATCAACTCTAATTCCCAGGTTTAGTAGGTGTGTTAGGAGCAGGAACATCTCCAAACTGCCAGGTCCTCCAGGACCGCAATTTGCCACCCCGGTCTAAAGTCCATCAGTCAAAAAGTCCAAAATAGGTTTTCACCTTTTGAACCAGTTTGGTAGAGTGATCCGTATACACACACACACCTTCTAAGGTGCCTATCCTTCCATGTTGGGGGGGGGCGCTGGAGCCTATCCCAGCAGTCATTGGGTGGAAGACAGGATACAGCCTGGACAGGTCACCAGTCCTTTGCAGTGCAGACACACAGACAGATACATTCACACTCACAATCCCACCTAGGGGCAATTTAGCATGTCCAATCGGACAGACTGCATGTCTTTGGACCCCTCCAGACACAGGGAGACATGCAACTCCACACAGAAAGAACCCTGGCCGCCCGGCCGGGGATATGAATCCAGGCCCTCCTTGCTGTGAGGCGACAGCGCTACCCACTGCGCGACTGTGCCGCCTGTGATCCGTATACTGGCCCCTCTTATGGAAGACAGCATGGCTAGTGGCCTCCAGGTAATTTGAGTTTGAGACCCCTGCTCTAGTAGGAATAGTGAGAATGGTAGTGAGTGGGAAAGTGAGCAGGCAATGACTGATATCACCACACTGCTGTTTGCGTGTGAGGTCATGCGCACTGTAAATATTCTCTTGAGATATTCAGAATGAAATGAGTCGTGGATGAAACATGGTTTGGTGGGAATGAGCTCCACAAATCTAACTGACTCGCAATTTTTTCCTTCACTCCATCTGTTTCTTTTGCTGGGTACATTTTCTTTGCTGTCTAGCATGACTGGCGCTGCTTCACATCATCGTTACGTGTCCATGTTCATTTTTTGGTGCACGCAAGCAGGTGTGTCTGTTTGGTGGTCTGGCTTTCCAGCCCATCTTCTCCCCTCTGCTGCTGGATTGATTTCCCACCTCATGTTTATACACACACACACACACACACACACACACACACACACTATGTGAAGATGACTGAGCCGAATGTGTCTGCAGTCTCACTCGCGTCTGCTGATGATAACGTTCTCAGCAGTGATTACCTAAATTATATGGAGATTGCGAATGGACGGCAAACACGCTCACAATAGAGCTGAATGCATCTGTAGAGTGGCCATGTCTGATGGCACTGTCCTCCGCAGTCATTACTTTAACTGTCCTTGTGAAGATGGTGAATGGAGGGCGTGCATTCGCGCACAAACCTCAGACATACGATTTGATTCATAGTTTATTCATAATTACAGAGGTAAGGTTGAATATGCTAAAAGGGGAATTAAAGTAGCAGAGCTGTTGTAAAACAAATATTAAGTGAGTACTCGGTGATGTATGATGTTTAACTGAGACTAAAATCCTTTGATTTGAGTGACTCTACAAGTTAATTATGTTTATTTTATTAAAAATGAATGGAAAATTTCATTTTGTCGCTGCCAAAATGTTTTGGTGATGACTGTTTCAGTAGAACCTGTCCAGGGTGTATCCTGACTTCCGCCCAGTGACTGCTGGGATAGGCTCCAGCTCCTCCCGTGACCCAGAAGGATAAGCAGCTTAATAAAATTGACTAATAAAGACAACTTTGAACACCTATACACACAAAATAAAAATATTGTTCATTAAAACATAAAAAGGTTTACTCAATTGCAGAAAATGGTTTCCGGTAATGACCGTTTTTAATGCTACACACTGATTTTCAGACTTTGGGACACTTGAAAACAGTGGTAGCTCACAGGGATGCATGGTCTAAAATGCAGGGGTGTGGCTAAAATAGGGCTAATTTTCATTGGAGTGATTCCTTGTGCATGCAAAGCCCTTTTTTTTGCTTTCAACAATGCAACCGTCAGCATAAAATGGTTTTATATAGTTTATGATGTGTGACCAGTCACTGCGCCTGATGGGTAAGGCAAATCTACCAGTCAGATTTAATGTTTAGCCGCAGAAAAGCAACCCAAAAAAATCCATCCAGCTAGTAATCTCAGACCCCTGATATAAACCGTTTAAATTTTAATGTTAATTTGGTGAAGTGTGCATGAAATTTATTTACAATTATTTTACACAGTAAATCAGATTCCCCACAAGGGGGTGCTATTAGCATTAAATAGCATTGTTGTGCATCATTAAAAAAGACAAAACCCACATCAGCAGGAACCAGGGAGATTCAATGTATGGTTGCTGTAGGAACAAGCTAAATATCTTTATCTGTATAGACGGGGGTGAGCCGGCACACATTTGCAAGGGTGGTTTATTGTGAAGGATTCAAAAATTGGAGTGATAATATTTAACAAAATGAAGGACACAAGTATGATACAGGAAGCTAAACACAGCACAAAACCTTACAAGGAATATAACTAAGAAGAAAAACAAGGCTAAACACATCAACAAACAACAGAAGCTTCACAACTACCATGCTGAATAGCCACATTATATGTACTGGAGATAAGCCTAGAATCAGGGACAGGTGGACCTCCTAATGAGCCACATGAGATGGGTAGACCTGGCAGAAGCATGGTGAGGGAAAACAGAACAAACTAGCAAGAAAGTGAAATTAACAAATAAAGGTTACCTTGAGACTCATGCCCACAAAAGCCATTATTAAATAGGTAGGTTTTAACTTACTTAACTGTAAAAAGGATACAGAATAAAGACAGCAAAGGCAAACAGCCCAATAGAGAGAGCCTCAGCCTCAAAATCCAATGACTAATTTACATTTTTCAGCAGGATAATGATAAAACCCCAAATTGTAGCTGACTTTACAAACAGCATTACAGCCCCAAACTGAACACCTGGGCACTGGGCATTTTGTCCATCCCTTTATTTTCAGACATTTAGATTTGTTCTATAGTGTTTGGACTACCTGATGGACTACAACTACAACCCCATTTCCAAAAAAGTTGGGATGCTGTGCAAAATGTAAATAAAAACAAAATGCAATGATGTGCAAATCATTTAAATCCTATATTTCATTGAAAATAGTACATAAATAACAAATCAAATGTTGAAAATGAGAAAATGTAATGTTTTTTGAAAAATATATGCCCATTTTGAATTTTGGGACGGGGCAACAAAAGGCTGGTAAAGTTGTGTAATGCTGGTGGTTGATTGGCAACAGGTCAGTAACATGATTGGGCATAAAAAAAGTATCCCAGAGAGGCGGAGTCTTTCAGAAGTAAAGATGAGGAGGGGTTCACCACTCTGTGAAAGACTGGAGAAATCTCTGTATGTAAGGGACAAGGCCAAAAAACAGTATTTGCTGGCCGTGATCTTTGGGCCCTCAGACAACACTGCATTAAAAACAACATGATTCTGTAGTGTAAATCACTGCATGGGCTCAGAAACACTTCTGAAAACCACTGTCTGTGAAAACAGTTCGCTGCTGCATCTATAAATGTAAGTTAAAACTCTAAAGCACAAAGACGAAACCAAATATAAGCAGGACCCAGAAACGCTGCCACCTTCTCTGGGCCTGAGCTCATTTAAAATGGACTGAGGTGAAGTGGAAAAGTGTCCTGTAGTCCGACGAATCAACATTTGAAATTCTTTTTGGAAATCATGGACACTGTGTCCTCCGGGCTAAAGACCACTCAGCTTGTTATCAGCACACAGTTCAAAAGCCAGTTTTCATGATGGTCTAGGGGGCATTAGCGCACATGGCATGGGTGACGTGCACATCTGTGAAGGCACCATTGATGCTGAATGATATATATATGTTTTGGCAACATATGCTGCCATCCAGACGACGTCTTTTTCAGGGAAGGCCTTGATTATTTCAGCAAGACAATGTCAAACCACATTCTGCATGTATTACAACAGCATTGCTCTGTATTAAAAGAGTCCAGGTGCTAAACTGACCTGCCTGCAGTCCAGACCTGTCACCACTGAGAACATTTGGCACATTTATGAAATGAAAAATACTGCAAATGAGACAAATTCACAAATTACATAATTACTATAATTATGAGCACTAGGACTTGACAAAACATTTAAATGGGCAGTTGTACACTACAAATACAGTCTGATTGCATGTGCACAACTCTGATTTTTTTGTATTCTCACTGCATTCATTTCTCTTAGAACATGCAACAGTGTTGTTGCTTTGTAAAACCCCACTTATCCCAAATATGCAGATACACACTGTGAATAGCTCTTCTCTGTGATGTTCTTCTTTTAGTTTGGTGTCATTTTTATTTTAAGAATAGCCTTTTAACCGTTTTAGGAATGGTGAGCCTATGTGATATAAAATGATCTCCGAAGCAGGAGCGTGAGAAGGTGTTTTAAGTTGGGAATGTTGACATTTTAAGCAGTATATATGTGATTTTTGATCAAACAGAGTGTGTCATAATATGGCAACAGACAACAATAGACCCACAAAATGGACATTAAACCGCTGATGAACACACTGATTTCTCTGCTTTTCTTCTGAATGAACTTCATGCAAATGAGTTGAGTGATGTCCAATCAGATTGTTGATGTGTGGCACACACAGAGCTGGAGATATATTGGTTGATAAAAAAGGAATGTATTCAAAGTGTAGGACATCATTTTTTTTTTTTTAAATATCAGTCTACTTTGGGACTCAAAAATGGCCTACAGCTCTACACACTTTCCCCTTATTCACCTCATTTTATTGACGTGCCCCCAAAAAAGCCAGCATTTGGCAAAGGAAGTGAATTGGTTCAGTTCAATAAAAATACATTGTTAACATAAACAGTCGACAACTACTGCAGATTTTTTTAATATATGAATAAAACATAAAAATGCAAACTACACCTAAAACACCTGAAATTAGTTTCAATTTCAGGTATTTTTTTATTATATTTAGCAGTTTAGCAGTTCACTAACGCTGAAATCTGGGCACCTTAGCACCCCAACTTCCCACATCCCTGCTCCCCAAAAAATGAGCGATCCATATTACAGAAAATGTCAACATATATCAACTTGTGTGTAGCCTAAGCTATAAGGCAAGGGTCGGCAACTCAAACATTAAGAAAAGCCAATTTGTCCTTTCAACAAAAAATCTAACCACCTTGGAAACCACAACATTTTATCTCCATTTTATTGAAGCAAAGTTTTACCGTCTTGGCTGTAAATATGTCTCAGTATGTGTTGATGTCCTAGTATAGGCTAAAAAATATTTAAATGAAAAACAGACTTACTTTTCTCTGCTTTAAGCTGAGCTATATCTGCTTTTCTCGCATCTCCGGCAGGAAACTTTTCAACAAAAGTAGAACAGTTTCTTATAAAATATCTCTCAATGTTTGTTTGTTTTTTTTTTTCTGAGGCTGAAGTCGCTTCTCATTCACCAGCTTCTTGTATGAATTTTCCCGTTCCACCTTAAATGGCACCAGAATGTTACTGCTGCACCATTTAAGGTGGAACGGGAAAATTCGAACAAGAAGCTGGTGAATGAGAAGCGACTTCAGCTTCACAACTTTTTAGTGTCTGATATGTTTCTTGAATGTATGGGGGAACCAGCTGGAGTGCTTATGAATGCAAATTAAGTCCAGTCATCTCTAAATTATTGACTTCAAAAGCTACTAGCTAGAAGAGATTATTTTTCTGCATTGCTATGGTGACCAGCAGTCTGTGTGCCAACCTTCAGGGTTAAAGGTGAATTAGCAGTTCTACATTAACTCCAGAGTTTAAGACCATTTATTGTTAAACTGTGTTGAACGATCAGCAGAGCTTTATTTTACTGTAAAGGAGGATTATTTTATTTTTACCTACAAATCCCCTTGAGCTGCATGTTGCTGACCCCTGCTACAAGGTAATGTTTGTAGCTCTTTCCAGCTCTTTTATTCTGTTCTTTTGTTGGTGTTGTCTTTTGTTGCTGCTATAAGCTCAAGAAAATGAAAAGGGTCACAGCAATTGAAAGAGTAGAAAAATGAAAAAGTAGTAAGTCAAGGTGCTATAAATTGGGCAGAAATAGAAAAGAAAATGGCTGATCAAAGGACAAGTGTGAACATTGGTGAGGCTTTTCACTGCTGGAGAGCGCTGAGACTTGATGCCAACCTTGCTCGATATTTGCTAGACAGGTAATTATGTTGTATAGCACGTCTGAAGCTGAGTAGGCTCCAGGGACTCAGTCCAACAAGGGTAATGATATGTAGTTCTTGTGTTAACGAATGTTAGCAAGCTAATTAGCCAGTGTCTGGCTAGTGTCTCCACCATTTGTGCTAATCAATTTCAACTTAGCATGACCATCCAGATGTTTTAGCCTCGACTGCACTTGTGTGTGTGTTTTGGATTGAGGTTTTAGAGGGTCTACTGAAGCGAGTGGCTTCTTAGTTGAGTGTTAAATTTTGTCAAACCCCCTAGCGATTGCTAGAGGTCTGCTTCCTGACCTGAGCATGATGGGGCCTGGCAAAATGTAGAGTTTTGGGCCAATTTTGGGCCACTTTCAGGCTGGGTTCAGGACGATTTTGTCCATATACATTATTGGGCTTGGTGTAGTTTCGGGTTTCTTTTTGTAGTTTTTATTTTTTGTTTTTATTTGAAGGGATGGACATGCAGGCATTTTTTCTTACTTCGGTAACATTTTAGTCTATGGCTACATTTGGAATAGCTCTGGAGTTTGACGAGCGGGAATGTGCTGCTGAGCCAATGAACATCAACAGCATATTAATCTCAGTCTCACCCTGGATTTTGAGAGGGATGTGTTGGGTCGCTGAAAAGGTTCCCCTTGTTAAGATCACCCAAAGTGTGATTAGTATTTCTGCAGTAGCAGCAGTAGCGACAGGAACTTTAGCGCAGCACAGCTAACCGTTGATCAGTGGAGGGTGGACATTGTTTTTTGTCAGGTATGATCAGCAATTCCTCAGAAAGTATGGATAATAAAAAACACTTAATTTGTTGCCAAATTGATGACCCCACACTTAATTATTATACTTCACATTTCGATTACCATTAACTTTTATGGAACTACTACGGCATTAGTCAAGTTTACACTACACCATACCTCTTCAATTTGCTTTTGCTCTCCATGGACTATGGACCGAAAAGGGGTGATTTTCGTATTCTTCAGATTGGGGTCCAGATTCTCAAAGCTTCATGGAGGATATTAAAGGCCTTGTGACCTTCAAAGTCAAAGTCAGAGTCAAAGTGAACTTTATTGTCATTCAGAATGTACAACAAACAGTCCACAGCTGAACGAGATCGCCTTTCTCCAACCCAGATGTGCAAAAATGTACATAAATATAACATAACAGGCAACTCCACATGTACATACTAGACAGCATAGACAGACAAAACATACAAATACTACTCGTTGTATAGAAAAAAAAAATATTGCACATTGTTCTCAGTGATAGTATAATTGCACAGTGTAACAGGAAATGTAAACTTGACACTGGTGAATAGTGATAAAGTGCTCAAGTGATGAGAACATTGAAAATATTGCACAGAAAAAAAATAGCTGCATTTGTATCTAGAAGACAGAGTTCTAAGAAAACCCCGTGTTCGTGGGTTCAACAGTCCTGATAGGCTTGTGTGGTGTGTATTGTTAGTTGAGCTGTTAGTTGAGTTAGCTGACGGCCTGCAGGAAGAAGCTGGCGGTCTTGCTTTTGCCAGAGGGCAGAAGGCTGAACAGTCCATGGGCAGGGTGGGGTCTCTGACCATCGTTGTGGCTCTGCTGAGGCAGCGTGACAGGTAGAGATCTTGTCTGGATGGAAGTGGGGTTGTGATCACTGACCACTCTCTGCCGGGACTTCTGGTCTGCAGCTGCCTTACAATACTGGGAGGGTGCTGGTTAGGATGTTCTCTCTGGTGACCTTCTTCACCACTTTGTGATGGTCTAGAGACCCCTTCTGTGACTTATTCTGAAAGGGTAGGATATTCTAAAGTAGTATTGGCATAAGTCCCAAGCTAAACCTTAAAGGTAAGGTGGAACGATAGCTGTATTGCTGTCAGTATGCACATAGCTAAAGGGTGTGGAAGCCCACATGTAACATTGTTGCTCTCCTCCTACTGTGAACAATGGCGAGAATTTCTGTATATTTTATGCTATTATTTAAGCTTCATGTATTTTATTGATCATAACTACATCTAGCAGCACAACGTCTCTGGCAGAGCAGTGCTGAGTTGGCAAGTGGGGGCTTAAGTGCCTTGGTATACCCAGTCAGTTGAGGGATTTGAGCCCACAACCTTCCAGTTGCCGGCTCACTTCTCCTACCACCAGAACTGATGGGAACTTCAATGAGGCACAGTTAAACCACAATGATAAGACAGTGGACAATCTTTATTTTATATCATTATTTATTTTATACTGGATTATGACAATTTGTGTTATTCATTCATTTGTGTCTTCTGTTATCTTTAAAAAGTGATAATAATAATAATAATAATAATAATAATAATAATAATAATAATAATAAATACAGGAAAAACATGATTTTTAAATAAATTTTACTCCTATAAAGCAAATGCATTGTTATTGTAGGTTAAATTTCAATATTGTCCTCTATGAATTTTAATGGCTTTTCAGTTGATATCAGTGCGGTTTATAGTAAATGCGAATATTTTTGTCACATTGTTGAAAGATCATAAATATTTCCTGCTTTTATGATGGCAGAACTGCTCCAGGGTGGTCCTAAATTTTAAACTCACTCCTTCAGACTGATAAAATGTTTTGAGAATCACTAGAGCAGCCAGTTATGACTGAAGCTCTGAAGATGTGAAGGTCCTAGTGGGTTATGACTGTCCTAAGTGCTCTTAGAATACGCCCAAGTCAATTACAGCTGTGCTTAAGGCATTTTAATGGAATGTATAAGAATCAAATGTAAAAAAGAAAGTAGGTTAACTTACTTCTTATGCCGTTGCATTATCATTAAATGGGTCTACAGAAGTTAAAATCACCAATTCATACACATTTAATGGCTAGCAATAAGGATAATGTAAGGCCTTGGAAAAGAGTACTACTTCATGTGTGAGAGAGATTTGAAAATGGTACTCTTTGAGAAACGGCAGGCCAGTAAAACGATGTCTGAAAGCTTAAACACTCTCTTTCGGGGTGGGGGGGGAGGCAAGGCCAGCAAAATTGCTGGCATTATTTACGATTTCATAAAAGCTTATGAAGGGCACAGAGTTAAAGTCACATTATTGCATGAAATATTTGTTCCATGTGAACTACTGCAAATGTTTAATATTATAGGCTTTTGCGAGGACTTGGCAACACTGGGATCTATTATAAAAGTCACACAAGGAGTTTCATTTTTCATTTCTGGGTGTATTATGTTCAACAAAAACTTCATCAATAATTCAGAAGGCTGTTGTACCTGTGTTGAGATTTACAGACATAGTTATCAAAGGTAAAACAGAGGCTTCTTCCTGCCGGAGCTTAGATCCCAGCATTCATCTCTATTTTCATTATCCATAAGCACAAGATAAGAAGACTGGATTATTCATTTAAAGAATATCGTATGTGATATGTATATTTCATGGGGTTATATTTCTTAAGCTTATGATATTACATGCTGTTTTTAACATACTGGTATTGTATTCTTTCATTTTAATGACCTAAGAAATATTACTAGTATAACTTTGGAGTGCAAATGCACTGTATTGTGTCATAAATATGCTTAACATGAGAGTTTGCACATTATTCTTTAGATATTATCTCTAAACCTCAGTTAACCTTATGTAAATTGTCTCATAACTGTGTAGTTACACAGTTATTAATTAAAGTGTCACTGTGTTGTTAGTGTTAAGGTGTAAATACACTGTATTGTGTCATAAATATGCTTCATATGAGAGTTTGCACATTATTCTTTACACATTGTCTCTAAACCTCAGTTTACTGAATGCAAAACTGTTCCATCCTTACAGGGCCATCTTACACAACTTCTCCCCATAGGTTTAGGAGTTAGAAGTTTAGGAGTGTTAACTTACACTGTCATCTGGTACAGCTCCCTTTTGTGAGTTCAAGAGTTCATCCCCTTCAGAGATTCCAAATGCATACAGTCCATAGCCTGCTCCCCAATGTTACCTTTTTAGGAGCGCTCCAAATGCTCTAGTTAGCCAGTACTTAGTTTATTGATTTATTAATCAGGGAATGTTTTATGAAATCTTTTCCATCATTATAGTGAACTATGCTGCCTAACACTGCATAAAACAATGGAAACAGGTGGTTAAAACAGAAGACACAGCTGGGTTTGTCTTAAAATTAGGACAGAATTTAGAAAAATTTATCTAGTTATGATGTTTCTGTTTTCTTATCTGGAGTTAATGATGAGATTATGAATTTAGGAACTGTTCTGTAATCGTTTCTTTCCTTAATTCAGTCCTAACTGAAGTTGTCACGGTAACTAAACAGATAATATTTCAGAGTTAAGAAGCTTTCGTATGGCCCCTTGACTTTTACAGACGTATATCGTCAAACACATGCATGTACAAATGATTATAGATGAATAATTTTTGATAAATAGCACATTTCAGCATCAGTTAACACCCTCATTTTGTCCTCCCCCCAAAATTGATGTCCCACTTACGCTTAAAACCTGACACAAATGCCCTCGTCCTATTACACAAGTGTAATGGCATAAAAGAAAAAATGCTGTTGTAACTATTAGTAAATTATTGTAATTATTAGTAAAAAGTGAAATTGATGCACATAGGTATTTGCATAAGCTGCATTACTTTAATTCAGGACACACATCACCAGCAGTTATGTTGTTGTTACATGTATTGTTAATGTTTATTGTATAACTGTGCTGTTATTTCGCCATAATATCATGTTTTTTCACAAACACTATCACTCCACTGAGACACAGTTGCTAGGGAACAACTTTGACAGCTGTAGGAGACGCTCAAGCCATTTGAACATTTTTACTTCTTATTTTGCCACAAACAGAAAATGGATACTTTTAAGATCAGGTTTGACCGACAGCCGATTTGGTCAGACTCTGAAGATGAGACTACACTAAATTCTCAAACTGTCATCACCACTGAGCAGCTTTTCAGTCGGCAGCTGTGACAGAAGAACAGCTAAGCAACCTGGAATCAGCCAGAAATGAACCCAACACCATTCGCCAAACTAAATGGGCTGTAAGATGCTTTACAGACTGGCTGGAACAAAACAACATTAATACTGATCTGGCAAAAACTGACAAAACTGAGTTGAACTTGATATTGCGTCAGTTTCATGGTTCAGTCCGTACTTCAAAAGGTGAGGCCTACAGCAGACTGAGCAGCGAGTGGGCGAAGCTCGTTACTCTGACGTACCAATGAGCTGCTTGTTAAGGAACTATAATTTGGTGAAGGAACTGCGAACATTAAAACGTATTAAACGCCGCGTTCACGGCCCAGTTTATTAATTTATTACTGTATTTATTTAACTGTTGTATAAAAGCAATAGAACACTCGAGGAGTGTGTTATCGCCAATAACATCACGGCTGTGATGATCTACGGCGACCAAATCACAGCAGTGATGTTATTTCGCGATAACACACTCCTCTCGGGTTCTATTGCTTAAATAACTATGCAGTTATCAGAGGCAACAGTCTCTAATACCTGTGTAGGACCATCAGTTCTGTTCCTGCTTGTTGCCATTAGCATGAGCTATTCATCAGTGCTGGTTGACTTCAGACATTGTATCTGTTTTTGTATATTTGTATATATGTATATTTGTATATATGCTGCCCAATTGTACATAAAACACTGAATATATAAGCTGTGCGCTAATTGGTACTGTGTTCTAATCTTCATTAGTAGAAAATGGTCCAATATCAACATACTAGACCATTCTATGCTAACAGGATGAGATGAAGTAATGTTGCTATGACAACATATGTCATATCAAGCTGCAGCCTTGAAGACTACTACTGCATTTAAACACCACAGACCTATTTCATTACTTTTGGTTTTCATAACTGCTCTTTTTTTAGCTGCCACCACAGCATCCATCATGTTTTCTCTTCCTCCAGCTGTCAGTTGTTCCTTGTCCTCTTCACGTTGCATTGCAGGACACCAGTGTCCTTCAGAATCAGCAGAGAACTGTGACTGTTAGAGCTAGGCCTTCAGTTTATGTCATAAGTGTTAAAGGAAAAAGTCAAGCTACTGCCCGTACCTACAGTCAGAGACTTCCAAAAGGCCTAGAATGATGTTTTCTCTCTAAATGTGGTCATAGCCACTGGAAATCTAGATGTGATTGGCTGATTCCACTTTTAGTCCCTAATAATTTAGTGCTTATTTAGACAGGTTAGGCCTTTTGGTCAGTTCCTGAAGTCCTAACCAATTGGAGAGCTCACCTGGCTGTATCTAATTAGATACTGGGGAGAACAAATCCTGATTAGATCATTTTTCATTGGGAAATAATGAGTCTGTGTCTGATCCACTCATACCAGTGTGACACACGCTAACACACCACCACCACGTCAGTGTTACTGCAGTGCTGAGAATGATCCACCACCCAAATAGTACCTGCTCTGTGAGGGTCAGTGGGGGTCCTGACCACTGAAGAACAGGGTGAAAGGGGGCTAACAAAGTATGCAGAGAAACAGATGGACTACAGTCTGTAACTGTAGAACTACAAAGTGCACCTATATAGTAAGTGGAGTAATATGCAATGTTACTGTTACTGTCATTTTCGGTATTCCATTTTGAAATGGCCTTAAATTAGCTGATGAACGCATACCGACTTGTTTAGGACTCAAAGATTAGGACTTGGGACTTGACTTAAGACTCGAGCGTCATAACTTGAGACTTACTTGTTACTTACCCAACTTAGTGACTTAGTCCCACCTGTTATTCCCATGATGTAAACCATTTGCTGTTATACATCCATACACTAAACCTGCCTAATACATCCTGAAATAGAGTATGTATTTTGTATTACAAAGTTTGTATGTGAGTATCGTTTATACTGTTTACATACTGCTATTTACATATGGCAGTTCCATGTGTCTTGAATAATCTACAATAGGGTTTATCAAACTGGGTTCCTTCCAGGCCACAGCACTGCAGAGTTTGGCTCTCTGCCTTGTTAAACACATCTAAATCAACTCATCAGCTAATTAGCAAGGTCTTCAGTTGGATTCACAGTGTTTAAGTGGGTAAAACGCTACTATCTACTGAGATTTGGCTAAGATGGAAGCCAGTCTGACACCCCTGGTCTACAGTGACCACTTGCGATTGGATTTTGTGACTAGTTTTGTTGGCACTCAAGCCAGGGGGATTTCACTGGTGCATTTTGGTGTTTACACTACAGAGCTTGTGTGGCCATATGCATCTCTGACCTATGAAAGCCCATTTCTGCCAGGTAGAGGAGAAAAAAATCACCTGTTTTTTCCCCTTCTCTGTTTTTAGCAGCATTGCACCAAAATATTGACATTTTATTTTAAAATCATGACATATTTTCTTAAAATATTGATATTATTTTGAAATAAGGGTGGCACGGTGGGGCAGTGGGTAGCGCTGTCGCCTCACAGTAAGAAGGGCCTGGGTTCGATTTCCGGCCGGGTGACCAGGGTCATTTCTGTGTGGAGTTTGCATGTTCTCCCTGTGTCTGTGTGGGTTTCCTCCGGGTACTCCGGTTTCCTCCCACAGTCCAAAAACATGCAGTCAGGCTGATTGGACATGCTGAATTTGCCCCTAGGTGTGAGTGTTTGTATGTGTATGTATGTCTGTCTGCCCTGCGATGGACTGGCGACCTGTCCAGGGTGTATCCTGCCTTCTGCCCAATGACAGCTGGGATAGGCTCCAGCACCCCACCGCGACCCAGAAGGATAAGCGGTTTAGATGATGTATGTATTTTGAAATAATGATTTTTTTTGTTATTATTAGCTAGGGTATTCTCAAAACATCGACTTATTATCTTAAAATAATTACCTATTTTTTTGAAATATTATTGTAGCATCCACAAATAATGACTTATTTTCACAAGCTTTTGAGATAGTATGTCAAAAATTATGGAATAACAAGTCAGTATTTTGACATAGTAAGTCGATGGTTTGAGAAAACAAGTCATTATTCTGACAAGGTAAGTCATTTTATGATGTAGTAATTCATTATTTTGAAATAAAAAGTCAATATTTGGAAATAATAAGTCAATTTTTCAACATAGTCCTTCTTATGAGATACAAATTATTATTCTGACAGTGAATTTTTTCAGGAAATGCCACTATTTCAACACAATTATTTTTTACAAGATACTAGTTTATTATTTCAACATAGTGAGTCAATATTTTGAGAAAATAAGTCATTATTTTGAGATACCAGATTAGGTTTTTGAGAATCATTTACTGTTTGTTACTACTGTAAGATACAGTGTAAAAATTATGTCATACTGTTGCCAGAAATAGAGACTGAGGAAATATCATAGGCAGTTTGTTTCTCTTCTACCTGGTTGAAAAGAGCTTCCAAAGAGCTAAGATGCATTGAACCCCATGTGTTCCTGTACTAAGCACTTTTCAGATTACGCAGGACGCATGTTAATGCCAAGTATGAACTAGGCTGCTGTTTTACATTGGTCACTTTGATCTGGTAGCCTATAACAGTGGACAGTGTTTTTAGTGCCAGGCAGCACTCTCCCCATCATCTATCCAGCCCATGTGCTCTTGCTGAACAGCTGGGTTATAGCGATGTGTTTGATTACAACACAGTTTTCGGCCAAAACCATTAAGCCTAGTGGCAGAACATACACACAGTCGGACAGCGTTTGGCACAGCTACCACTGGGGGATCTTGTACATGACTGGACAGATGCTTTCGGGGACAGAAAGTGTCGCTGGTCAGTTAAACACAATTTTCTGCGCCTGTACAACAAATATGGTCATAGTTTGGCAGCAAGTCAGTGCTACTCTGTCTGATTTTGTAAGCTGTGTTGCAGCTGTAAGCAGAACCGTCTCTAAGAGAACACTGTACAGTCCAACAATCTAATTGAAAGAATTAAATCACTCAAAAATGCTAATTAGGCTAACAATGATTGGAAGAAAGAGAGTAGTCATTGTCGGGAGAACTATTTATCTACATTTCATCAAACTGCTGACTCATTTCATACAGCATGGTGCAGCACGCAGGATGTAGGCGTCGATGTGTCAAGGACTACCCTCCACCAGCATGACCCCAGAGGATTTACCACGAGATGAACATCTGCTGAGCCTCAAAACCAAGTTACAGTTTGCTAAAAGTTGTTACAAAAGCCTTATGGTCAGAAAATGAACTCATACCAAGGGATGGATTGAGGATGCTTTTGAGAAAAATGAAAGAGCTGCTCAAGCTACACCACCTCTTTGTGAAACACAGTAGAATGGGCATGTAAACTGGCTCACTTCCTTTTATTGATGATGTGGCTGCCGACTGCAGCAGCATGATAAATTGGAGAAGTAAATGGCATTCTCACAAGGGATGTGCGCAGTTGCTCCAGTACTTGGCTAAATGTTTTGTCTCTATTTGACTATTCATTACATTTCATCATAGAAAGATGGGGACAGTATACAGACCGATGATTCAGGGAAATGCCAATGTTTTAACAGCACAGTGAAACGTGATCATTTTGCTTATATTTGCAGGTATGTATATTATATTACACTTTACCAAATATAAAACACAAGTGCATGAATGTAAGCCTGATACCAAGTACTCTTTGTATAAGATGTGGCCGAAAAGGCAGAGTTAGTGCAGCTGGCTCCGGTGCAGCTTTTTGGCTAACTAGACTAACTACTCTAGCTGTGAGAGATGTTAGCTAGGTACAGAAACAGTGAAAAGATATTTCTCTGACAAACTTGTTGTTGGCACATCACCTAGTGAGCCGAAAAAGATGATGAGTCCTCATGAGCATCTAATTTTGTACAGGTTCTGCTGAAGAGGTAGCCTCTGCTAGAAAAAACAGCCTAGACCAGCATAGCTGGTCACCACCAAAACCAGCATATCGCTGTTGTCGGAAGAAAACCTCATCTCCAAAAATGAGAACTTTACAGGAGAAGAAAAAGACCTACTTTAGTTTTAATGGAAGTCAGTGGAACCAGACTTTTTACAGGTCAATTTTGGGTCATTTCTTTTAGTCCATTCATCATGAAATTTACAAACAGTGTAAAGGACAATGGGTACTTTTGAATTATGTCGGGGTTTTCTTCCGACAACAGCGATATATTAGGCTTTGGATGCTGGTGTGCTAGTCAACCACCATGGCCATGCTGGGTGACCGGCTAAACCAGCACCAGACCAGCTCCAGACCAGCATGGTCTCTGCTGGTTGTTTCCGCCGGGTCATCCAACACAAAAACCTACGGATTTACCCTGGCTGTTTTAGAGTAATCAGGCATGTTTTCAAATGCATTCTTCTGGACGCTGCTTACTTTGTGTACAACACCAGTAACATCATCTGGAAAGTAATACTATAATCTAACAATTAAGAAAATAATAGCCTGAGCTGACATCCAATCAGCTACTATGCAGTTTATGCACTTACTACTTACCTAGTTATTGTTGTTGTTGTTGTTGTTGTTTACAGGCTCCATATAATTGTTGTTTTTTGTGATCCATGCAGTTGTTCAGTGCTCTGGAACAGGGCTGCCCAAACTTTTTGTGTTGGGGAGCCAAAGTGTAATGTTTACAGTGGGGAACGAAAAAAAAAATGATATAAAAATAAAAAAAAATCAATAAGTTTAAAGTCTATTATTTTAAATGTATTTTATAACATTATACTATTTGCTTAAAAAATATAATTTTAAAAGGAAAATAAGAATTTAATCAGATATGCAACACATAACCTAAAAAAAATATGTTTGGGTGAGGAGGTTGGGTTAGGGCAGGAGTGCTCCATCTTGGTCCTGAAGATCTACCACCCTGTAGAGTTTAGCTTCAACCCTTATCTAGTATGATCCGAACATTAGAACCAGTTGTGTTGGATTGACTATGGTAGATCCAGGACTGGGCACCCCCTGATCTTTCTGGTGGGCCTAATCAAATTTGGCCCACGGACCACGTTTTGGCCAACGCTGTTCTAGAAAAAAATGATGACACATACAGAACTAATGGCACCTATGATACATTTGGAAGAGCACACTGTGATGTAATTTCCCACTATAGTGGTAACACAATTGCCTACTCTTATACAGAAGCATGGTGACTGTATAGATCTAATCAAACGACTCAAAATTCAATGAATAGTGCTTCAGATTGCAGCAGGTTGCAGATTCACTACCGAAGCGACTATGGAGACTATCGAGAATGTTTTTGACTGGCCAAATCACCCGAGATAAACCCCACTGAGCATGCATTTCACTTACTGAAGAACAAGCTGGAACTCAAAATGCTGAATTACAGGCCAGACAGGACAACATCAGGGACGCCACCCAGTGACTGGTGGTGTCTATGGCACTCAGACTTCAGCCAGGCTGCAGTATCTATGCATGTGCAGCGAAATGCAAAACTTGACAATGTAATTTAAGATGGTGTCAATTTGTCCACTTATAGTTTCCTGAAATGGGGAGCTATACCAAGGCAGTGATGTGTATACAGTACTGTGAAAAGGGGAAAGTCAATAGAAAATAAGTATAAAACACGAGTTTTAAAAACAAAACTAAAAAAGTTACAGAAGAATGGGACTCCAACTTTGTGAGACTTGGTAGACCACCAAAACTGTCACCATCAGATAAAGAGTAATTGAAGGCCTTCATCTTTGAGAGAGAGGTCAAATCAAGCTCCATCTCGTTTCAGATCTGAAAAAATCCACCGGTGTTTCTGTCCATCCTTCCAATGTGAAAAGACAACTCTGAAAGGAAGTGTAACTGTCAAGAAGGCCTTACCGAGAAGAGGAACAGACAAAAAAGGAGAACTTTTGCAAATTAATCAAAGCTAATAGGATTCTCAAAACAACAGACTGGCCTCCTCTGAGCCCACATTTCAAGATCATTGAGTGTGTTTGGGATTATTTGGATTGTGAAAAGCAGAAAATGCAACCAACTTCTAAGAATTTTGGAGGTGTGGAAAAATATCCCTGCAGGCTTCTTTGGAAAGCTGGGCATGAGTCTTCTAAAAGGAATGGAAGCTGTAATAAAGGCAAAGTACTAAATATTAAAAAATCAGAACTTATATTTATGTTTCTGTCATGTTTTTTTTTTCCCTGAAAAAGAACTTGAACTTAGAGGCTCTTCTGACTGCTTAGCACTATATATATATATATATATATATATATATATATATATATATATATCCTTGAATATCCTAGAGTGCAGAGTGGGCGATATGAACTTCTGCATATTGTTGTTTTCCACTATCAAGACAACAGTCATATTTTATCATGATATAAATAAATGAATTCCTGGTATCTCTTAGGTTATGAAACATTCTTTCTTAATCTTATGAAATCAAATAGAATAAGATGCAGTTTACAACTGAAAAACTTTCTTTTCTTTTGTGTGCAAATGTTAACTTTGGTAACTTCTTCATGTTTTTCAGGTGGTAAAAATTCCACATAAGGCAATGACAATTGTTTGTGCATGTAATTGTTAAGCCTCAGTCCTGCTGCTTACTTCTTCATCTACAGCGCTAAGTTTACTGCTCCGCACTGGTAAAATCTCCTCTGGTAAAGTGTATAATGGTCAATTTTATATCACTATACCTCTCACCCATACTACTGTGCAATAGTAAAAACAACTGCAGAATTATTGCCACCCATCATGAGTTGATGAGCTATGAGCAATGAGCTAAAAACAATATATTAAATAAACCACATCTACAGTGAATCACAGTTTGGGCTTAAACAAATGGATAAACTGCATATTTTTTATTTTTACACTGCGTTTTGGAACATAGGCAGTCAAAATATGTTTAGTGAAGCCTCCCCTGGTAAGAATAACAGCACTAAGTTTCTTCACTTCTTCATCCAGAACATTACTAAGTCTTACATTGTTGGGCTTTTGCTTGTGGACTGTCTTAAATACACACCACAGTTTTATATATCTGGCTCAAATTTGGAAACTGAGAGGTCCATTAGCAAAACTTTGATTCTTTGTTTGTGTCATTTCAGTATTGATTTTGATGTGTGTTTGGGGTCATTATCTTTCTAAAAGGTCTTCCAAGTTCCTGCTTTCTGGCAGAGGCAGGCAATTTTTGGGCTAATGGTGTTTAGTGAAATTCATTACACCAATGATTTCCACAAAACCCCCTGAACCACATCACTGATCCACCGCCATATCTGATGGTGGATATCAGGTGCTTTTCATTGTGTGCATGATGACATGCATGAAGCAAAAGTTACATTTTGTCTCATCTGACCAAATTACAAAATTGCATTCATAGTTGACATTTTACAACATTCGGGAACTGAATTTTGTGGCTTGCTCTCAGGAAAGCCTTCTTTCGTGGAACTCCAAGAAGCTTCCGGTCATGGAGGTGATGTTGGACAGCAGATTTTGACCTTTGAAAACACCAAGATCAACTAAACTCTGTAATTCTGAAACTGTGATGCTTGGGCCTCTCTTATCATCCTCACCAGAGCCAGTCCTGACCTCCCTGGGACCCTATTGAAAATTCTACAATCCTCCCTCTACAATTGCTCCATCTGTTGGTCTGAGAATACGTAGATCTATACAGAACAGAATGAAGTACAAACAATATTTAAAATTAGATAATCCTGTTGTTAATTTTATGAGCTGCATCAGGCCCATTCAAACTGGCTCTCTCTGATTTTCTTTTATCCATTTTCAAATATAAAATGCTTTATACTATGGCTTGGCTGATTAATTGATGGTTATTATTTACTGACAAATGTGCATCCATATGCCCAGCTAATTAACATTTTAAAATCAATATTTAATGAATAGTCAATGTCAATCCATTGCTTTCCGTTTTGCATTAGTCCAGAGTTGTAACTAAACCTTCACTGAGAGAGATAATCACTCTCTTGTTTTAAAATGATGATGTAAGGAGTGTCTGAGTCGTCACAAAGGAGCCACCAGAGCTCCATCTCCGTTGGATGATCACCTGTCCCTCCTGCCTGACCTGATGATGCTCTCCTGCTCGTCAGCCTGCATGACTAGAATTACCACGGTGGAGCCACCATCCAGCGTCTGGCCCTGATCATGAACTCTATCTCTCACTTTTACAGAGAACCTATGAGATGGTTCTAACTTTACATCACTTCCTCCTGGATTAATCAGAATATTTCTGAAAGATGTTGAAGCTCTAAGCTTCTTTGTTGTATCTTTTCATAAAATCCCGTTAGCTCTGTCATTCTCTCTTCATCTGGGGTCGACCAGTGGAGGACGAGTTCCTCCCTTGAGCCTGGGTTCCTCTCGAGGTTTCTTCCTCTTACTCCTATGGAGTTTTTCCTCACCTCTGTTGCTCATGGGGGGCTTGGACCCGAAACTGTTTCCCTTCTATAAACCGCTTTTATGTAAAGCTGCCTCGAGACAACACTAGTTGTAAAAGTGCTATACAAATAATTGTTGTCCATCACGCCCATATATTTCCTGGACTGATCTCCACAGAGGTTGATGTGCAAATGTCATTACACACTTACCTATATGAACACATGTTTACGCGCGATGTGCTTCTCTTTTATGAGCTGCAGTTTGTAAACTTGGTTGCCCATTGGCTTCATCAAATGTAATACACAGTTATATTTCACTCTGACTTTCTTGTTATTTGTTATATCAAACTTGGAGAGGACGGAACACGAGTTTTCCTCATTGCTGTTTCCAAAATTCACCCTCATGGTGTTTTTTTTTCATCACCAGATGGATAGTCCTGGTGCATCCTCTCATCCTTGACATGAGGGGGAGGTGAGGCCCTTGTGTAATTTGCGGGGTCCTACACAACATGCGTAGTCAGCGTTTAGGGCTGACCGTCTCTGCTCTTCACTGTATGTGAGGGCAGTATGCTCATGCAGCCTCTTCCTGGAAAATTTTCAACTGCTTTTCAAGCTTTTTTATTATCACACTGTGCTTTATGGTCATTTCAACTGACTGCTAATAAGTGTTTTAAAGAGTGCCAATAATTTTGCCTAATATGTTTCTGAAAGACTACACTATTCAGAAAGGTAAAACAACACTCTTGCAGGAATGATTTCTGTTAGGTAAATGGTACACAATCGCCCCAAATATTGTTTGTGGAACATTTTTATCACTGTATTTTATACCATTGTTTTTTGGCAAGTTTCTTCCAATAATTCTGGAACTTACTGTAGTATGAAGAGAAAATAAACATTTTACAACTTTTATAGATTCCATACACCCTCTTTTTCCATATTTATGCAGCTAATTCTGCTTAGATGGTCCAGTTAGACTAGACTAGAGGTTCAGCCTGAGGCCGTGTTTTTTTCTTTAAGCTCTTTAGTATAACTGAACTCCATCTCGTCCTTGGTGTTATGCAGTTTTGTGAAAGTTGTTTAAATATCTCTCAAGTAATCACTCTACCTTGAACTAAAAGATTGTTCAAACATCTACATCACTTTTATCTATAACTGTTCCAAACTGAGGAAACTGTTCAGAGTTTTCTTCTGTGTTTTCTGGCTATTTCAACACCACAATTAAGGTGGTAAAAAACTCCACAGATTTGTCAAAATGAAATGCTTGCATAATTCAATCCCTGAGATCTAATCAAAGGCATTCAGAGTGGTTTGATGTGAAGTGGTGCACTGCAGAGAAACAGTTCTTTACAGTGGTGGTGATAGGAGCCAAGGGTCATCATGTTTATATTGCTCACTGGGGGCGTGGACCCGGATTCTTTGTAAAGCTGCTTTGTGACGACATCTGTTGTAAAAAGCGCTATATAAATAAATTTGACTTGACTTGACTATATTGCAAGCATATCCATTTTTTGGGCCTTGCCCGAGAGGGTCTCCAGGAACCAAGACTGACTAGGAATACCTGGAGACCCTCTCGGGCAAGGCCCAAAAAATGGATATGCTTGCAATATCCTTTAGGCTTTACCCATCTGGTTCCAATCACCACTGTGAACAGTTCTGACTTTCTGATGACACATTTCACACCACTCTGAATGACTTTGTTTACATCTTGACCCTCTTAAACATATTATAATTACAAACAAATTATGCATAAATATTCCTTTTCCTCAAAGACGGTCAATTTCTCAGGTCAGAATGTGAGCACAAGACCACTGTGCATAGTGTATGAAGGTGGTCTTCATAGAAAATATGGGCAAAATATCAATAGTGCAATTAAATGGTGTGTACTGATGTTAATGTAGCGTGCAATGTGTTAAACACATACTGGTGAACCAGTAGCATTTCACTGCTAGTTGTACCGTGTATGACTACGTATGTGACAAATAAAACAATATTTGACATGGTTAAAGATTGGCTTACTTAATTTTGAGCAAATTAAGTGACCTTTCTTGGGTTACATGAACATTTTGATTCATCAGAACACCCACAAGAAATCTGAAATCTGTAAATGGTTGAAAACACTGTATACAAACCACTGTCATGGTTTAGGAGGCATATTTGCATACGGCAGCATTCTGCGATATCAGTATTGCAAAATCCAGCCCATTCCTCCGTACAAAACAGCTTCGACTCTGTTATGTTGGTAGGTTTCCTCCCATGAACTGCTGCTTCAGGTCCTTCCACAACATTTCTATAGGATTAACGTCAGGACTTTGATTTGGCCATTCAAAATATGAACTTTTTCTTTTTTAACCTTTCAACTTATGTGCTTAGGGTTGTTGTCTTGCTGCATGACCCACATCCTCCTGAGTTTCAGCTCATGCACAGATGTCCTGACATTTTCCTTTAGAATTTGCTGGTATAATTCAGAGTTCATTGTTCCATCAATGATGGTCAGCCATCCTGGATCAGATGCAGCAAAACAGGCCCAAACCATGATACTACCACCACCATGTTTCACAGATGGGATAAGGTTTTTATGCTGGAATGCAGTGTTTTCCTTTCTCCAAACATAACATGTCTCATTTGAACCAAAAAGATCTATTTTGGTCTCAACTGTCCACAGAACATTGTTCCAGTAGCCTTCTGGCTTGTCTATATGATTTTTAGCACTGCAGACGGGCAGCAATGTTCTTTTTGGAGAGCAGCAGCTTTCTTCTCGCAACCCTGCCATGCACACCATTGTTGTTTAGTGCTCTCCTGATGATGGACTCAAACATTAACATTATCCACTGTGAGACGGGCCTTCAGTTGCTTATAAGTTACCCTAGGTTCCTTTGTGACCTTGGGTGCTATTACACGCCTTCCTCTTGGTGTGATATTTGACGGTCAGCCACTCCTGAGGAGAGTAGCAATGGTCTTGAATTTCCTCCATTTGTACACAGTCTATCTGACTGTGATTTGTGGAGTACAAACTCTTTATAGATGGTTTTGTAACCTTTTCCAGCTTGATGAGCGTCAACAGCTCTTCTTCTGAGGTCCTCAGAAATCTCCTTTGTTCATGCCATGATACACTTGAACAAACATGATCAGACTCTGATAGATCCCTGTTCTTTAAATAAAACAGGGTGGTCACTGACATCTGATTTCCATCCCATTGATTAAAAACACTTTTACTGACTTTTATTTCACCTTCAAATGATCTGCTAATCCTTAAGGTTCACATTCTATTGCCACTCACAGATCTGAACTAATGGATCATTTTCCTCAATAAATAAATGAACAAGCCTATTATTTAAAACATTAGTTTAAAGAACCATTGGGAATCTCTGTGGTATCAACCAATCGAAAATGCTAGCCTAGCTACTGATCTATAGGCTAATAAATAAATACAAACAAGGGAGAATCAGTGTAACTCAATCATTAGACAAGGTCAAAGAGACAACTGAACTGAAGAAGGTTTGTGAGGTGCAGTATACTTGGATGTGGAAATCAAACCAAAGAGAGGAAAAGTATCCACAGCCTTACTAATGTAAGCTTTTAGCTTTTTGTCCTCTTCATCCACTGAGTCATTTCTGTCATTTAGTAATCCATTCTCTCCATGGTAATGATGATTTGAAGACAGTTACTACAGTTATATGGCTACGAACAAGATATTCACCTTCTTAGAAGTAGAGGTGGGTAATCCAGGACCGAAAAGTAAAAATCCTCCCCCAGGATTTTGTTCCAAACCAGGATTTTGTTGTGTCCAAACCAGCAGCAAAGGTGTTCAGGCAGTTGGAACAAAATCCTGGGGAGGGTTTTCACTTTTCGGTCCTGGATTACCCACCTCTACTTCTAAGAAGGTGAATATCTTGTTTATAGCCATATAACTGTAGTAACTGTCTTCAAATCATCATCAGACTGCTGGTCACCATAGCAACGCAGACTGCTGGTCACCATAGCAACGCAGACAAGAATCTCGTCTAGCTAGTAGCTAACAAAGAACGGCAAAGGCCAAAGGATTTAAGATGAACATCGACACTTTGGAGATTAATGAACTTATTTGCATTTATAATCACTCCAGCTGGTTTGATACGTTTAATCTGCAGCGAGAAACCGTCGAACACTAAAAAGTCACAAAGTCAGCTTTGCCATTTTCCCGTTCCACCTTAAATGGGGAAACCATTACGTTCTGGCACCTCAGGCATTTATGGTAATTATAAATAATGATTACAAATCATTTTAAGGAAAATTATAACAAGAAGCTGGTAAATGGGAAGTGACTTCAGCCTTTGAACATTGAGAGACAATTTACAAGAAACTATTCTACTTCTGCAGAAAAGCTTCCTGTCAGAGATGTGAGAAAAGTGGCTATAGCTGAGCTACAGCTTAAAGTAGAACAAAGTAAGTCTGCATTTTTATTTATATTATTATTTTAGCCTGTTCTAGGACATTAGTTAGCACATATCAAGACATATTCTCAGCCAAGATGGTCAAACATTATTTCAATAAAGTCGATATAAAATGTTGTGGCTCCCAAGGTGGTTTGATTTTTTGTTGAAAGGACAAAATGGCTCTTCTTCATATTTGGGTTACCAACCCCTGCTACTACCAACATGTGAGCCATTGCAGTGTGTTGCTGTAAACCAGCTAACTGCAGCAGAGCTCATCAAATTATTCAAAAGCCCACCAAAAAAAGGAAAACAGCTTGTTTTATTCTAGGTCCAAATCATATGGATGTAAATGGGCATGAAAAAACTGCATCTGGGCATTTTTCAACCAAAATCAGAGAACAATTTAAATTATTTGATAAATACATTCTGTGGCACTTTTAAGGTTCATTTTTTGATTTGTCTGTATATTGTTTATTGTTTTATTTTGTTTACTTGAGCAATATAAAATGTCTATTTCTCCAATTAAGATTATCTTAATACAGCACTGATATTACTTATTAAGTCATAACATAGCACTGATATTACTTATTAATTGTGAAGCTCATTTTTATAAATAAAATATTATTAAAAAAAAAAACATGAAAGTTCTTTATAATATTTTGGTGTGAAAACTTTCTATTCTTTTCATTCTTGCACAAAATAACGACTGAGGCCGAGCTGACGACTGCTTTTTTGGAAAAAAGCCTTTCTACTTTCCACTGCTTTACCCTTACCCATGCCATCTATCTTAATGTTCCAAAGGAAATGGATCATGAAATGATGCCCACACTCCAAGCCCTCAGGGATCTGAACCAATAACCAACAAGATCAATAGCAAGCAAATTGCCCAAGGAGCTTGAGTTTTGTTTGTCTTTGGCACAATCAGATCGTCTTTTGTTCCACTAACTGCAGTGCATTAGTCCAGGTTCTTTTAGCTGAAACAGCCTGAACTGCACCACAGATAAGCTCAGATGTTTGGGCGCTTGGCCTCAGAGCTTGAGCTGTGACTGCAAACTGAAACCCCTGCCTGGACATTCGACACCACACAGAGATAAAGTAGAAGCGAAGCGGAGCCGAATATCAACACCATGGGCAGCAACCTTAACTGAACCTTAACCCCCATAAACTATAAATTCCTCACCCTCATAACTCATAACTACATCATTACATAGTTTTATAGTAGGTCCTAAACAGTTATTAATGATTTATAGTACTTACCAGGGGTGGATGGTATGAGTGGGCTAGTGAGGCTAAGCCAAAAGAAAAGGGCATTAAATTGTGGTTTAATTATGGTATCCACATTATTTTTCAGAACAACCGAACAACCAAAACACAAATTGGCCAAAATAGGGTTGATTTATATCAGTGATTCAGTGTCAAATGCACTGTTATGTATTTACATGTTGCTAAACACCCCCTAGATTCACGTTCCATTTGGGTTTTTAAATGCGATATGTAGCGCTGCCTTCCCGCAGTTTGCAGTCAGGTTGCAGTCATGCTTTGCTATCTGGCAGTCTCATGGGCGAATCTAAGTATGGCAGATGCCAGGAGAATGAAACATACCGGAATGCGTAGAGCCATCAATAAGGAGGGATAATTGCCTGTGGCTGTTTTTCAGGTTTTGCTGAATTTGGTGTGGAGGAACTCCAGTGGCCTGCCCTTAACCCCACTGAACACCTCTGGGATTAATTGGAAGCCAGGCCTTCTTGTCCAGCATCATTGCCTGACCACACAAATGCCCTTGACTGAATGGGCCCAAGTTCCCACAGACACACTCCAAAATCTTGTGGAAAGCTTCCCAGAAGAGTGGAGGCTGTTAAAGCCACAAACTCCATATTAATGCTCATGGTTTTGAAATGGGACAGCCAACACGCTCATATAGGTGTGATGGTCAGGTGTCCGCATACGTTTGACCACATAGTGTATCTGCTCTGCCTATATGTTACAAATAAATCCGGTTTTAACACAAATTTGATCAAGTCAATAAAGTAATCCAGAAACATCTTACTGCATTAAAAGCCTACATTTATCTGATTTCCACCACCTCAATAATGCTCATTTCTATTAGCACCTTTGGTGTGTTCTGTTAGCAGCAAGCTAATGGTGGTGGTAGAGCAGCTATACATGGACATTTGAAGCTCATAACACAGATGTTTGAAGCTTAACTGCTTTTGTGGTCCTCTAAAAGATGTCAAGATGGCTAAACTGCTGTAAAATCGTGGTTAATTATTGCTTTGATTTTATAAGATTTACCACTATTTTTTCATATTATTGTAATCCACAATATATTGAGAAATCAGTTTGTATTATTGGCTCATATATAAGATATTTTCTGTAATATCACAGTAAAATTACTGTGAAGTTGATATTAAGCATTCGATGACAGCAAACAAAATAGTGTGAATGCTGAGGTGAATTGATGTTTAATGACATTGTTGGAGTTTTTGGTCTGCAAGTCAACAATGTTAAATTCTCTGTAACATATTTTTACATATTTATAATTTTTTTTAAATAAGTACGTACAATCAATGAAATGCTTATTTTAGATGTGGTGTGTATGCAAAACATGGTAAGGATCTTTACTGATATTGTTTTAAATGTTTAATTTAATTTATTACTGTATTTGTACAGCAGAACTCTTGCTATTTTACTGTTTTCTGTTTAATACAGTAAAGTACTGGGAAAATATTGCTAGTAGTAATAATTCACTGTAATCTTACAGTGATTTTCATACAGTACTGAAAAGGAGGATGTATGTAAGTGTCTTGTTTTTCATGACATCACAAACCCAATTCATTCAAAATGGACTTTTTTGGATTTGAAGAGTAAACAGTACACACTATGTTGAACTCTTATTAAAAATTAATAATTTCCCCATGTTATGCACTTTATTGTAAGCCTTCATATTAGGGGGTTTTAACCAAGTGAAACCTATGTTGACAAATGCTATCCTAACACACTGTATACATATTTATAGCTGCAGTTTTGTGCACTGAGCTGCATTCTTTTGTTTGCATTGGCAGGAAGCTGAACAATGTCGGGAACAAAAGCATACATACAGCCAACTGGTGACATTCAGGCAGGCTGGGGTGAATACTGAGAGTCCTCGTGAAGGAGCGCGATTATATCCACCGGTGCTGGATCTTCATGTTCTGAGCCACTTGGCATAATGAAGAATAATGAAATCCTGAGATTAGTGTTCCAGAACAAAAGCTATTTACTCATATTCCACTTCTGCCGACAGCATATGCTCGTCCTTGAGATGCATTTGGAATGGTTTTGTTTTTTTTGTTTTTTCTGAAAATGATGAAGCCTCCTTTTCTGTATGTCAAATTCATGCACTCACATGACTGCGGATTTGTCCTCTGCTAATTGGACATATGGCGCCTTTGACATGCCATTAAAAGTCCATCTTTAAAGAGTTACTTATGCTGGATGTGTCGTCAAAAACAGACTCCTATGGAAACAAAGCCAACCGCTGGCACGAGTCCGATTTGATTACAGTGTGAAGGGAGAGAAACAAAATGTCATCTTCGTCAGGCAATTTATTAATGAATCATTGCAGAAAACCTCAGCACCCTAACAAGCTTACAGACACCAGGGTGACAGCATAACCCCACTCACACACACACTCAATAAGTAGCATTATTTTGGTAGTTAGCCCAAAATCACCCAATAAAGAACTAACCATCATTTTGGTGGGCCTAAAGAATCGGCCCTCAAGTCCTCATCATCGCTGTCAGGAACCTAATTTTCTCCATTTTTGTTGTTTTTCATTTTCTGACATCATTAGGAAAAAACATCTGTGCCTCACATTGTCTTAAAATTTCATATTTGCATGGGCAAACAGAAGTGTTTCAAACTTACTTGGGAAAACAGTCTTGTTTCATTGACTCCCATTCAAAGTTAAGAATGTCTTTCCTCCTTCTGTGAAGTTACCATTTTGGAGACAGCGACGATAGACAGTATAGTTTTAGTCAGGTTTGATAGAGAGACACTGAGAGTAGGGCCTGATCGATGTATCACTTGGACAATACAGTACTGTGAAAAAGTATTCACGCCCCCTCCCTTCTGATTTTATATTTGCCACACTAAGTAACTTCAGGTCCTCTTTCAAAATATCATACAAGACAAGAAGAAGACAACAAAAACACAAAACACCATTTTTATGTCGTCATTTCACTGATTGAAGGAAAAACGTTTTGAAACACCATATAGAATCCATTTCCCCCAACCCCAAACATAATAACTTGGTCCTCCTTTAGCAACCAAATGCTTCCTATCATAATCTTAAAATCAGATCGGTCTCCTCCCTGTGGAGGAGTTTAGGCCCACTCTGCTTTGCAGAATCACTTCACTTCAGCCACATTGGAAGGCTTTCGAACAGGAACTTCCCTGTTTAAGGTCCTACCACACAGGAGCTAAACCTTTACTACTTTACTGTCAGTCTCCTCCAGCTTCTTTCTCTTCCTTTTCTTGCATGTTTAGTATCACATTTTTTAATTAAAATTAGATTCATAAGAGCTCAAAGTTTAATGAGAGAGTTTTTATTGTAACTGGCTAAAATTTTCTCACCTGACTGGCCTTCACCAGAGCTGTCACCTCCCTTAAAGAAATTTTATATGTCCATCTGCAGATTCAGGAATTGAAAGATATAAACTGCAACCAGAGCCCCTTCACCAGGTCTGATATGACCCTATAACTTCTGCGTTCTGATGTGGTTGGCTGAGCTAGGGATTACACTCTTCCCCAATGCTAAACAGAGGATTTTCTTCTCCTCTTATGTTATGTTAGTAAATCTCTGGTAGCTCAGTCAAAGCAGCAATGGATAAACACATTGGCAACAGCGCCTCCCCCAGTTCACACTCAGCTATTATAGTCTACGATAAATTCAAATACATGACGGCACAGCTGAATAATGTGGAATGAATAAAAAAACTACTGATGATTTGAAATAATAATGTGCATTTATTTGGGTTTTTTAAATAACATTTTGGGGGGGGGGTGGGGGGATGACTTTCTTGTAAAGAGAAGGATTCATCTTTCCATCAATTTTGGCAAGTTGCCCAGTCCCTGAAGGAGCAAAGCATTCCCATGCCATTGCACTACCACCACCATGTTTCACTGTTGTTCCACTGATGTTCTTATTGTGAAATGCTGTGTTAGCTTCACACCAGATATAACAGGAAAAACCTTCATTTTTGACTCATCAGTCCCAAGAACGTTATTCCAATAGGCTTGGGGGGCTCATGAAGGGGGCTCGCTTTTTGGCATATGTGAGAGGAGTTTTATGTTCTATTTGCTTAGCAGTGGTTTGCAACGCCTTTGCAACTCTCATTGATGCTCTTTTTCTCAGTCTCTTTGCAAGCAAACAAGCAAAAGTACCTGCCAATACTGTGGTATATTGTGGAAGTAAAGTCATGAGTATTGACATGGCACTTTCCAGGAAATAATAAGTAACATTTTGAAGTAGTAACTTGTAATCTATTACTTTTTTGAGCTATTAACACTGAAGTTATCTATACCAACATTAACACTTGTGCTGTACAGCATTACAGTAGCGAAATTCAATTCAATACATTTTCAACTGAAAATGTAATGTAAATTATTGCTTAATTGTCTTGTCCAATCCAGTCCATCTTTTCTCAATTGTGCCTTCATGTATCAACATGGAATAGTCCATTAAAACCAGGAACAGGAGGTGGATTTGCATTACAGTTATTAAAAATATTCACTAAAATCACAATGAAACAGTTTTTAAAATGTATAGATATTTTAGAATGGGTTATTTAACATCCACAGGTACAGTATGTCTAAATTTTATTTACATAGGGCCCTTGGCTAATGGGGGGCCCTAGGTGGCTGCCTTCATTTGCCTAGTACAAAGACCGCTACTGGTTTCATTATTATGTTGTTGACATTGTTTCTTTAGTTTGAGTTTAAGAAATGCAACAATTAAAGAACCAGCAATCATTATTCAGTCAGTCAAGCCAATTTCTTTCTGTTGTGCTATTCAAATAACATAATTACACAGACCCACACATAGTGAGCTGCACAGTAAATGACATTTTGTTTGATTTACATTCTTTTTTCATTTTGTTTTGTTGTCCAGAAATGACAAAACATGGCGTAAATGTGGAGGATGTTTTATCTTTCAGCAAAACAAGACTGTAATAACTTTTCATCAAATTCAAATCATTATAAAACATCTCATCATCTACTTACATAAGTCTACTACATTATCTCTGCTTGTTTCAATCACTTGTCTCAATAATCAAATTACACCATGCTTTTTTGCTGGTGATGACTAACAACATTGGAGTTTCTTTCCATTTTTGATCATATTAGACTCTATCAGCAGATTTTTTTGGGTTATTGGAATTTTTAGCTCCTTAAAAACATTATCAGTATTGGTGATCATATTAGTCAGGGTCTAACTGAAAGGAAAGATGGGACTCTCCTACTGTCCATTAGAGGATGACAGACGCATAACTGCCCTCATAAAACTGCAGTAGAGCTGCAAATATGCACATATTCAATGCCATCACTTATTTAAAGCCACATACTTAGTCCCTGAAGAGAGAGGGGGCCATAATCGGAGTAACCATGCCTTAAATTCAGCCTAAACACCCAGCTATCATCTGCTCATCTAATGAATTAAAATGAGATCTAATCGCCGACCCATGCTTTGGGGGTTTCGTTAATTGAGCGATGAATATAGTCTCATGTCAGTGACATATTACTCATTTCAATCAAGGACAGCCTCAGTGCTGCCACTTTGGTGCCATCTATGAGGCAAGAAGACCCCAGCAGGACAGTGAGAGAAAGGAGGCATGGTCTAATAGCAGTGTCACACTAGAAACTATTAGGTTACACCATGTTTTCAATTTGCCTGAATATTAAAACTTGCAGCTGTGATTTCTGCTGAAATGTTTTGCATTATACTTCTGCATCAGACTTGTATGAGAACGGATCGCAATTGATGTTCCAATTCAAAGGGGTTCAGGGAGGTTGAGGGCAGGCCACTGGAGTTCCTCCACACCAAACTCATTAACCCATGTCTTTATGGAGCTCACTTTGTGCACAGGGGCTCAGTCATGCTGGAACAGGACAGGGTCTTCACCAAACTGTTGCCACAAAAGTTGGACACATATAATTTTCTACAATATCTTTGTATGATGTTGCATTAACATTACCCTACACTGGAACGAGCCCAAACCCGAAAAACCAGCCCCAGACCATTATCCCTCCTCCGCCAAACTTTACTGATGGCACTAATGTAATTCATCATTCCAGAGAACATGTTTCCACTGCTCCAGAGTCCTAATGCTTGGCATTCCACATGAACACCCATTTTATGAAGCTCCTGACGCACAGTTCTTGTGCTGATGTTGCTTCCAGAAGCAGTTTGGAACTCTGTAGAGAGTGAAGTGATTTTATAGGTGATTTTTACATGCAACACGTTCACATTTACACTCGGTGGCCCTCTCTGTGAGTGTGAGTGGTCTACCACCTCATATCAGGCCTCTTGTTGCTCCTAGACACTCAAATTCATAATAATATCACATAGAGCTGAAAAAGATATATAAATATTTTGGGGCAACACATGTTGCCTTCTAGACAACGTCTTTTTCAGGGATGTCTACATGACAACACCAGGCCACATTCTGTACATGTTATAACAGCATGGCTGCATAATCAGAGAGTGTGGGTACTAGACTGACCTGCCTGCAGTCCAGACCTATCTCCCATTGAAAACGTGTGATTTATATTGAGAGCTAAATATGACAATGGAGGATTTGTATGGTTGCACAGCTGGAGACTTATATAAAGGAAGAAAAGCAGTGGGTTTGTTTTTTTGTACCACACTATCCCCACTGTAAATGTAAATTTATTGGACCATTTTGCATTTTGAAATATGACTGCTCAAGGCCATGAGGACATCTGCTCTGCATTGACCCTGTGCATGTGAATGTATTTTCAATGTGAAAATATCTGTAGAGGTCTCTCTCTCTCTATGCTCAGTGCTCCCTTGATGGCAGTCGTACTCATAACCTGGAGCTCACGTACACGATCTGCATACTGAAAACACACACACACACCTTACAGCTCGCACTCTTATACTCTTCCTCCTTCTCACTCTTCCTCTAAGCTTAACCAAACCTTAGCTAATCCCCTTACCTAATATTGTTATCCTTCATCCTTCTCTATAACCTCCTCCTTATCCTCTGTCCCAGACTTGTCCCAGTACTAATACTCTGATTTAATTTATTTCATTTTATCTGATCGAGACTTCCCTCTGGTTATTCTTGGTGGGTTGCTGTAGGGTGGTCCGTCTGATGCCCCAACCTAATCTCCTTTCTCCCCCCCCTGTGCGTCTCCGCTGTGATCCCTTCTTTCCCTTTTAATATTCAATTCTCAAAATGCCTACATAGAAGGAGATTTATTCCGGTGCTATGAATCTGGTGTAATTTCCCATGGTTTATCTCAGCGTTGCGTTTTTTTGTCCCTCTGGTTATTAGGGGTTGAAATGAACTTGCTGAGGTTTGCTTTGTGAAGAAGCCGTAGCTGAATTATACTTGCTTAAACAATGAGTATGTGCTGAAGTCAGGTGTTGCAGCTTTTTGATACCCAAAAGCACAAATATCAATGCAAAACAGCTTCAAGTGCATTCGCCGTTATGAATACTTACATAAGACTTAGAATGCTACATTACAGAATGACTATGAAGAGCAATACACTGCAAAACTCTGCCACAAATTCAAGTTGAAACACTCCAAACCTGGTAAAACTTTATTTAAGGGACACATATTGGGTTTCCACCAAATGAAACACTTTTAAGCTGTTTATTTGCTATGCATAAAGCTTTATTCATCCTGTATTATTACACAATTGGAGACGTGTCATGTGAAAATCAGCAATAATTGCATGACTAGTTGTAATAATAAACAAAAATCCTTTGTTGAGACCTAGTTATGCAAATATTTGGGCATGAATGTTGAGCATAAATAATCTAAATTCAGATTGTTCAGTGTATAACTGGCAACATGTTATTTCTATTGGTTCAAGTGACTTCTGGAGTTTATTGGTTTAGAATTAATGGGAGTTAAAGGAGTCACAGGTACTTCAAGATGTATTTGACATTCTAAAGTGCTCATTGTAGATTAGAAGCTAAAAAGTGTAACATTTTCAATAAGTAAACTTGTGTTTATTTGTATTCTAATGTAAATATCATTTCATAGCTTTTTAGTAGCCAAAATATTTTGGTATAAAATATAAAAGGTAAGTTTAACAAATGAGAAAACTTGTATGAAGTTTTCTTTTTTTTTTTTGTAAATTGGTAACTTGTACTGTAGAGCACAGAACACATTTAAAGTATATGAAGTATGTAGTATAGAATCTAGAAATTCTTTGACACTGACTAAAATCTTTAGGAATAACAAGTTTCCAATTCTACACTAATAACACATGAATTTGGATGATACATACATACATATCGCTGTTGTTGGAAGAAAACCTTGTATCTCCGAAATGGTAACTTTACAGGAGAGGGAAAAAAACTTACTTTACTTTTAATGTAAGTCAATGGAACCAAATATTTTTTCGTCATTTTGGGCCGTTTCTTTCGGTCGCTTCATCATGAAGGATAACAGACATTTTCAAATGATGTCAAAAACTGAAAACGACAAAAACGTTTTATATATATATATATATAAGCATTTTAGATGCTTGAGGTCTACTTTTATAGATTAACAGTGGCTTATTATTCTGGGATGTCCCTTCATTTGTAATGAGAAACATTTTTAAAGTATTTAAAGTATTTTTTTGGACTTTTTTTGTGCCAAATAGGACTAATATAAATAAACTTCAGTAGTCAATAGTGCTTTCTAATACTGGCCCTAAGAGCCCAGCAAAATCAGTGCCTGCAAGGTTGAAATTGCCTTCTTATTCAGCAGCTTATTCTTCAAATTTTCTGATTCACCTTCAGTGGAGCAGCAGTTACATTCTGCAACCTGCAAATGCACCTAAATGTAACTGCTCTATCATTTAAGATGGAACGGCAAATTTAAATAAGAAGTCAACTTCAGCTTCATTGAATTTCTCAAGTCATTTGCCTCAAATGTGCGTCACATGCACTCATGCCTCCGACTGTCAGACACTCCTGGAATTTGGCAAATGTTACAGTCATTTACGCTTCAGCTCCAGCTTGTCCACGGCTTGCTGCGCAGACAAGTCCCCTGAGACTGTGACGTTGTCTGATGCAGCTCACCTTGGGAAGAAACAGAAGCACTGTGGTGTCAGTGTTAGGTTAAGTGTAATCCCAAAAGACCAGCCTTTCCTTGATGTCTGTTGGCTTGAAAACAAAGTGGACTACTTCAGATGCAACAGACTAGACAGCAGGAGGTGACTGAGGGTCTGCATTTTCATTTTCGTTTGAAACGTGACAAACATTCCTGACAAAGCCACCCAGCTAATGGAATAACATTAGCCTGGTTTGCACTGCTTGTCTGTCAAGTATCCACTCTTATTTGCAGCATAGTGGTTTAACAGTTATGACAAAACTGGGGAAGAATTTCACCACTACAGTGGTGCTTAAAACATCATGAACCCTTTAGAATTTTCAGTATTTCTGCATTAATATGACCTAAAACCTCATCAGATTTTCAAACACGTTCTAATTAACCAAATTAACATATTCCCATTATGGGAACTGTAGTGAGAGGACATTGATAAACAGTGAATCCTGCCAAACCAATGAGGCTGAGGGATTCAATGCTGAGCTACAGAATACTGCATAACCCAACAAACAGCATATTAAACTCTTCTTTCAGAGTTTAGTTTCACACGTTTCCAGAAAAGTGACAAACTTCCCTACAAAGAAGTCCACTCTCTGGATAATTAATGAAAGAATTCCTTACAGTGGTCTTGTCTCATTTTCTAGGCCGTTCCTTCGTAAAGTTGTCGGAAAGATCACTGCTCAATGGTGTATGGTTTTGAGAAATGCCCCTCGAGAGTTCAGGCTCGGGCGAGCAGCCACGGATGCCTAATATATTCGAATGCCAGCATTTATTTGGTCTATTCGGGGCGCTTCGGTGGCTGAAAGTGACAGCGTCTTTTCATCTACATCAGTGTTTTAGCCTCTCGGTGCTAAGAGGGAGAAGACACCTCGCCTCAGCTCACTGCT
The DNA here is from genome assembly GCF_904425465.1 of Colossoma macropomum. Classification (NCBI taxonomy): domain Eukaryota; kingdom Metazoa; phylum Chordata; class Actinopteri; order Characiformes; family Serrasalmidae; genus Colossoma; species Colossoma macropomum. The sequence goes on from NW_023494803.1 coordinate 483,271, forward strand.
TCGGGATTAATGGTTAATGACTCGACTACATGTGACAATGGCACTGCGCTTGTTGCTCACACCGTTACTGGTCTGCCTTCTCCGCAGCAGCTGAACGGTTATGTCTGTGTGACGTACGAGTGTAACTAGACCTGACAAGCCCTGCAGAAACGCTGCTCATTAAATGGAGTGCATAACACAGCTCTGCTTGCAGGATACCTGAAGTTTTGTTGTCTAATAGCTTAAATCTTTAATGTAGTTTTGAAAACTTTTGGAAATGATAAACACAGGTTTTACTCTGCTGTAGGCTAGGAATACCAGTTTCATGCACAACAGCAATTATGCATTGAATACACAGTACAAATACAGAAGGTGGACAAAATAATGGAAACAACACATGAAATACACATACGCACTGGCCATTTTAACAGAAACACCTAGGTGTGAGTGTGCAGTTACTGACTGTAGCCCATCTGTTGCAGCACAATATACAGTATATAGATAAAGGTATTGGGACACAGCCACACCCATGGTTAACAGGTGAATAAAGTTAAAAAAGTTAAGTTAAGCTGTAAAGTTTGGTGGAGGAGGGATGATGATATGGGGCTGTTTTTCAGGGGTTGGCCTAGAACCCCTAGTTCCAGTGAAGGGAAATCTTAATGCTTCAGCACCAAGACATTTTGGACAAATGTATGTTTCCAATTGTGGGAACAGTTTGTGGAAGAACCTTTCCTGTTCCAGCATGACTGAGCCCCAGTGCACAAAGCAGCTCCATAAAGGCCTGACTGGGTGAGTTTGGTGTGGAAGAACTTGACTGGCCCTCACAGAGCCCTGACCTCAACCCCATCAAACACCTTTGGGATGAACTAGAACAGAGACTGTGAGCCAGGCCCTCTCGTCCAACATCAGTGTCTGACCTCACGAATGCTCTTCTGGATGAATGGGAAAGAATTCCCACAGACTCTCCAACATCTTGTAGAAGCTTCCCAGAAGAGTGGAAGCTGTTACAGCTGTAAAGGGGGACCAGCTCCATATTAATGCCTATGGATTTAGAATGAGACGTCATGAAAGCTCCTGTGGGCGTGATGTGTAGGTATCCCAATATTTTTGTCCATATAGTATATCTGTGCCCTTCTACCCCTTCCATCAATGGAAAGAGACCTCCACAGGACCCCAGATGACCAGTGGTGGATCACTCCAAAATAGTAGCACCATGTTACTGTTTGTTGCACTGGTAGGTTTTTACACTGTGTATACTTACTGGGCACTTTTTAAGAAACACCTACCATGTTGATGCAACTTATAGGTGTACTCTTATAAACTATAGCTCATTTTTTCCCCGCACAATTATCCTCTAGTACTTCAGTAGTGGTCAGTTTCTGTTTCTGACCACAGGCCCACTGCAGGTTGAATATTTTTGGTGGACTACTCTCAACTCTTAGGCAAGAAGCACCAATGAACCTGATCCACTCCTATCAGCACAAGTCACACTAACATACCACTACCATGCTGGTGTCACTGCTGTGCTGGGAATGATCCACCACCCCAGTAACACCTAGTCAGTGGTGGTCCTGTGGTGGTGCCATTCTACTGATTGATGGGGTAGAGAAGAGCTGATAAATTGTGCAGTCAGTAACTGTAAACCTACAAAGTGTGCCTATATGGTAAGTGTTTCTGATATAATGGCCAATAAGTATGACTGTGTCATGTGGTGTTTCCGTTATTTTGTACACTTTATACTTTATGATAAAATTGGTCTCATCATATTTGGATAGTCCCCTACAGATTATCTACAGATTACAAATTGTTAACAAACTATCTGTTGATTCTAAACAGTGGTGGGGTCAGGGTTAGGATAGGACCAGGGTTAGGGCTAGGACCAGTGTGAGGGTTGGGTTTAGGTTTTGGATTAAGGTTAAGGTTCGGGTTAGGGTTAGAGCAGGTTTAGAGTTAAAGAACATTGTGGTCAATTTAGTAGATATTTAGTTGAATGTAACTTAAAAGTGAATTAAGTATCTATAAGGCGTCTAAAGTGGACTCTCCAAATAAAATGAATTTAATAAAATGTGTGTTGCGTATATAGTCTCGTTTTGCAGAAAGAAAAAAACATTGTTCACATTGTTGCTGTGTTTTTGTTATTTTTTGAGACTCAACAACTGAATATATCATATTTATTCATTTATTGTGTCCGATTTGGACTTTGTTACAGCTTCTCTACTTTTCTAAAGAGTTGCTTTCAGTATTTGAAGGAAATCTGCAGGGATATTCATCCACACCTCCAAAGTTGAGTCTTAGAAGTGGGTTGAATTTTCTGCTCCTCACAATCCACACAATCTTGAACACTTATAGTAATGCTGAGGTCTGGACTTTGGGGTGGTCTGTCTGTTGCTTGGTCTTCTTTTTTGTTGGTGTCTTTTTCTCAGTGAGGGCTTCTTGACATCTACACACATTTTTTCAGACATATTGAGTCGAGTTGTTGTCTCACAGTTGAAAGATGGACAGAAACACCTGTGGATTTTTTCAGGTCTGAAGCAAAAGTGCAGCTTGATTTTCTCTCAAAGACGAAAACTTTAAGTGCTGTTTATCTGATGGGGATAGTTTTGGTGTCTACCAGGTCTGGCAGGTTTGGAGGCCCCTTTCATCTATAACTATTAATACTTTTCTGATCTACAGTTTCGTAAACTCATGTTTTGCTTTTTCCTGTGACTTTCTCCTTCATTTTGCAAGAGGATTAACTCCCTTAGAACAATGCTCGAATAACCTAATGGCTGTTTTGAGTGGAAATTCAATAAATGAAGATTGATCATTTGCACAGGACTGTAACTAAATATATAATTATATAATTCAATTTAAATTGGAGAACAAAACAATAGTAATAACTCTAGATATGTATATTTGTATTTGGGTCATTCTACAGAAATGTCCACTTTTCTATCTCTCTGTAGGTGTCACTGGTGTTACTGATCCTCACTGGTGTTACACATAATAAAGGAACACCAGAGACATTTTTAATGCATTTTACAAAATAACTGCTACAGAGCATCAAACCACATGTTGTCAGTCATGGAATATCCACTAAAATATGTAATTTAATCCATTTGTATTCTATTTTTTCACAGTTACCTCAGAATAAAGTCGGTCACACCAGTGACTTCAGCTAAAAGCTTCATATGAAATCATGAGCTAAATGAGAAAATCTCTGATAACTGAAAGACACAGTGGACTCACCATGAGCTTTTCTTCATAGATCCTCAGAAAACAGGTAAAAGGAAGTCAAGTGATGTCATCAGTGTGACTTTTATTTCAAAATAAGAGACTTTTTGTTACCAGTGACATGACTCCTGGGGACCACAACTTTCATTATATATTTTATAATATTTATTTACATTTGTTTTCTTTATGTAATTTAATTTACATGTTCTATAGTCATGTATAAATTATTGCAGTTAAAATGGCAGAAAAATGTGTTTATTTCTTCAAAGCATGGCCTCAGCTTTTACACATGACTATGGGGACGAGCTCTTCTGTGGTGCCTGGAATTCTAGACGATTGATTTAAAAACCAAAATTGCTAAATTGATGCTCAAGAAGGTGTAATTGTAAAAATAACTTATTGTTTTGTTTTAAAATATGAATAAATTGTAACCTTAACATATTTTTTAAGTGTAATATATCTGTAAACGCTGGGGACACAAAAATAGACGTTTCTGTAGAATGACCCATTTACTTGTTCTAAAAATAGTAAAATACTACTTATTTTGTTCTCTTGGTTGAAATGTTACATAAACCATGCCATCTACATACAGTACAACTCAGGAAGCTACACTAATGAGAATCTTCTTGTCTGATCAGTCCTCTGAACAGTAATACTCAGTGAGTCCTGTAGTGAGTCTTTATTCCCTGGTGTTCTTTCATTGTGATGGCTGCTAATGAGGAGCATGTAGTGGGTGAGTACGGTTCACATGGCAGAATGATGCACATGCTAATTTGCTGTTTGATCTAGTCTAATTATGTTCATGTTCCATGAGTGGTGGTCCTTCTACACTGAGATCAGTATATCGTTTAACACCCCCAACCACACCTAACTCTGCTTTTTCCTTTTTCCATGAACAATAACAGCCACCCCTTCATTTTAAAGCAAGCTGTTTGTCTTCCATGCCTCTGCTTGCATTTATGTGACTGAAAATCTCTGCTTTCACGAACCTTCTCCATCCCATCTGCGTTCCCGTGCACATTCTACTCCATCCCATCTGCGTTCCTATTCACATTCAGTGTGTTCTCTTCCAGCTTTGCTGGTTGGAACGCACTGAATGTACCAAAGGTGGGTTCTATCAAGGAAGTATTAGGCACAAATCAGAAAAACATTGGTAAATAACCAATAACAAGATTGGTAGATAAAGCTACACTAACTGTCCTCATCTCTGATGATGTAAGGTACTCCTTACACATCACAAGTAAAGACTGATTGTATATACTTACCTATACTTACCTGTGGACTGCTCATCCTTACCTCTAAGAACTGAAAAGAGAACTGAGTGGGTTCTTCTGAGTTTTACTTACCTGGATGAGTCCGTCCTCTGTAGAAGAGGAGGTAGGAACAAGACCTGTAAGAGAGAAAATTGTTAATAAGTGTACACTGTAATTGTAAAAGAATGCTAATGACATCATGACTGTGAATATGAACAGTAAGTGGAGATTATGTATTATATATTATAATTATATATGTATGTATGAATATATTCTAATATTCAGAACTCTTATTTTACCCAGGTTAGTAATGGTTTATTCTAGGGAGGAGCTACCCGAATATAAGCAGCATTACTGGGGTTACAAGTGGAGATTCTTTCAGCTCAGAGTAGTTGACTGAACGGTGATGAGGGTATTTGATGTATATGACTTCGCAGTCATAGATCTTGTTGTAGAGACTGTTATTTTCCGTTTTGTTTCCGCATTAAGTGTAAGTTTGTAAATATGTAAATACCTGTGATTGTTGGTGTGTAAATAAAGGTGATGGGGAGAAGATGAACTCTTGTGCAAGCCCAACTTTTTCCAGGTCCTCAGACCATTCGCCCGACACCACCCACAGAGTGTGTCCCTTACTACAGCATACTGCCGTGTGGAGAGACACGCTTTATCGCATCGTCCTCTTGGCCTTGTCTTGAATCTCCGGTGCCACCTTCAAAGCTCCATTACTTTCTTAGTTCAAGTGAAGTTTCTTAGGAATCTCTCAGAGGGGTGAAGAACCACAACCTGCCTTCAGCAGCAGAACTTTTGCAGAAATCATTGTAACCTAATACATTTTTCTTTTCTAACCCAAAAATAATGTTTGAAGAAGCTGTTTATAAGTCAGACTAATACACTACTTTAAATGCTTAAAATTTTACTACAAACTATAACATTTGATTTGCTGGGCTGTAAGTTGTGCAATAATCCATATTTTTCTTATACACGACTTTCTGGTTAATAACTTTTCTCTGCTAGCTGGCTAGTCAGCATGCTAAAGCCTACATGGCTAACAACAACACAAAGAAAGACATCACCACATGGTTCTATACCAAGTTTAAACCAGACAAAACAAATTGTATATATGTTCAAAGTTTTCAAAACAAAACGTTTGGCATTGCAAAGTTTGCATGATTAGCTGATTAGCTCAGCGAGCCTAAACTTAGTAGGGTGAGAAAGTTTCTGTTGCAAATGGTCACTTGAGTAAAGTGGTTGTGAAACATTGAGTGTGTTTACATGCACTTAATAATCCGATAACTGCAGAAAATCAGATTTTGTCAGAAATCCGATCAACACGTTTACATGCACAATCAGATAACGGGGAAACTCTGAGTCAGGCAGTGATCAGATTTCTACTTTGCAACCAGCCAATAAATTCACAGAAGACGACGTGATGTAAACGTAACTTCATGCCACTGTTTTAAACATTGCGTTCCTTTATTTCGTGTTTGGTTTCAGCGCCACTCCAACAGTGTTTTGCTGCGTCTCATGACATCCACCATCTGATCTCGCACATGTGCAGACTGAGAAATCCGAGTACAAATCAGAGTAAGAGTTTACATGCACTGAGAAATTTGATTACTGAGTTAAAATCCAGCCTCTTTATCAGATTTCTAGATCAGATTTTGATGTTTACATGACCATTTGAATAATCGGATAACTGCAGAAATCCGATTATGATCAGATTTTTGAGTGCATATATACCCACTCACTGATTGGTGGTGGGTGGTGAGTAGAAATGGGCGAGACATGTTAAAGCCATATTGAAACAAGGCCTAAGTGCAACATATCACAACTAGGGAAGGTGTGTCCACATAGGTGGACTATGCAATCGTAGCCTAGCAACACACAAGAGGAGAGATGTAGGATGTGGATTAAAACGTGTGGAATTCCACATTACTAATTCCCCCCTAACATTCCAGGCTTTCACATACTTAGGCTTATTATTCATTAACTACAGGGACTTCGATGCAAACTAGCTTTTCTTATGTTGTAGAAATGCGTAATAAAACTTGGTAAGGTAAGACGGCTTGGTCAGGGGTTAAACCTGAGGAAAAAAATCATGCAGGTCATGTGACTAAGTTAGCCAACAATCAAGCCTGGCTAGCCGTCAAAGAGTTTCTTCATTAACTCGCTGCATTTAGTGTCATATGTAGCTACAAAAACTAATAACATTAATTAACATGGAAAAAGCCATAGGTTTAAAAAAACAGATGCTTTCTAACTGGCAATATCCACTACAGCACCTGGACAAAATCATGGGTGGGGCATCCAAACAGAGATGATGGGACAGGGGGGTATTGCCGCGTAAACAAAGCTAAGGAAAATACGAGCAAATAAATGTGGAGCCACATATTAAAGAACAGCTCCTTGCAAACCCCCCTATGTTAATTGATGGGTAATAATATGGTATTACTATGATAACAAATTGTACTAACCTGAAAATTTTGTTCTAAATAAAAAAATAAAATGAAAATGACATGCTAACTGTCTCTGTTAGATAAAAGGTTAGTAGTTCTGGCAGTAACAAGTTAATAATATAATGGTAAAGTAATGGTAACAAGCTGTACTTCACTGAAAATCACATGCAAATATTGTAATTGTTAATAAATTAAAAATCAGTAATTGCAGTGATAATAAAATAGGAAAAAATGGTAACAAACTCTAATTAACTATAAACAAAATGTTAATGTCCCAGCTGATACCAAATACTTGACTATTACAGTAAAAGTGAAATACTGAGCAATTCATTGTCTTTATATTTTTTTTGTGTGTGTTTTATATTTATAGAAATGATGTGTCCAGCTTATATAGCATAAGAGCTTAATGAACGTATCCTCCCAAGTCTTTAAAATGATTATAGGGTTTTTATAATTTTAAGGTCATTATCCCAAAACAATGAAGTAGCTCTGCTGAGATGATGCTGTAAAACATTCATTCACTTGTTTCTACTCAGCTTCTTAACTACTATGTCTTTAAGTGGTCATATGTGCTATGATGCGCAGACACAGTTACAGGCTGGAATTTATAGTATAACTAAGTTGTTTTAAAGCTGTAAAATACAAACAAAATACTTTCCATTTTGTTTCCTAATTAATGCTTCTGACAGCAGATGAAAACAGTTTTTTACTAATTGCCCTGTAATTATGACTACATTACTGAGCTACAATCACTCCTTGTTGTTGTATTACTTGTATGTGTAGGCCCGCCTACAGACACATGCAGTCACCCAGGAAAAGATGAGATAGATATGCTAAGATCAGGGCTGGAAAATGCAGCATCCCATGTTTCTTTTCTGTTTTCTGTTAACAAAATACTGTTGCTCTAATATAAAGCACAGATCTGGCAATAGGCTCTGTGAACACATCAGGAAATGTCAGCCATATAGATTTTAGTTTTCATTTGTTATCACTACAGCAACAAATTAAATCTAGAGGGTTCATAATGTATAAAGCGTTTATAATGTTTTTATAAGTGTTTATGTATTATAGGAACTTTATTATTACTGGTTATTATCCATTTAAAAGGCATTATGATGACTAGTAACGCCAGAGCCTTATGAGGCATTATTATGTATACTAAGAATCCAGAGCTTTCCTCAACTGAATGGCAGTAAAACAGAGTTTATTTTGTTTGGTCCCCCCACAGTAAACAAGAGCTTGACCCCTTTTATAAAGACCTTGGTGTCATTTGTTGCTAGTTTATTCCAGCTCTCCAGGTTAAAATCATTCTTAATGCTTCAGATATGGAAAATGTCATCCATGCCTTTGTGACATCTAGATTGGATTACTGTAATGCACTATATTTTGGAATTAACAAAGCATCTCTTGCTCATCTACAACTAGTTCAAAATGCTGCAGCCAGAATGTTACTGGTACGAAGAAAAGAGAGCACATTACTTGAGTTTTAGCATCCTTACACTGGCTCCCAGTACATTACAGAGTCCAATATAAATGTGGATTATATGGTTTTTAAAGCCCTAAATGGTGAGGCAGCTGCATATCGCTGTTGTCGGAACAAAACCTCTCCAAATTAATGGAAGTCAATGGAACCAGACTTTTTCCAAATCATTTTGGGCCGTTTCTTTTGGTCCATTCTTCATGAAATTTACATACAATGTAAAAGGCAACATGCATGTTCATTTATATCAAATACTGAAAAATAACAAAAATGGAGATACAAGGTTTTCTTCTGACAGCAGCGATATGTTGTATATGCTTTGTATGTATGCGCCTTCAAGATCTTTAAGGTCTGCATCCCAATCACTTTTAACTGTTCCACAGTCTCGACTTAAACATTAAGGGGATTGTGCTTTTGCTGTCGCCGCACCAAGACTTTGGGATGGTCTCCCAAGTGCTATTAGGCCCCATCTGTGACTGACTTTAAAACCAAGCTTAAAACACACTTTTATCAATTAGCATTCAGCAACCGTTGAACTGTGGATTGAGGTCTGTACACTGTTGTGTTTATATATGGTGGTGGAGATCGAAAAGGTGGAAATCCTTTTTGTATTTATTGTAAAGAACTTTGGTTTGAAATGTGCTATGAATAAAATGTGCTTACTGAAATTATAAGAGTTTACACTTTAGCTTTCAAAGCATTGTTACCAAGTTACAAAAAGTTGTAAGTGCATTTAGAATGGTTTATTAATACAGGGTTCATAGAAAGTGTTCCCAAAGGTTCTTTAGGGATCCAAAAGAGGTTCGCCAAGAAACTATTTTTGGCACTTTCATTTTTTAGAGTGTACATCTCCCTTTAAAAAGCTGCCCAACAACCCAGCGCAAGACCATCGTTTTCATTTGTCTTGTTCATTGTAAATTCTTCCCTGTTGTGTTGCTCTACTGCTCTGATCTTAGACTCCTGTAAGTGTGCATGACCCTTGCTTGTTTTTGTATTTTGCCCAGGCCCTTTTGGATTCAACTATCATTTGAATCCAAATATATAAATATATTTCTCAAGTATTTGCAATGGAGCACATTAATGGGCAGCTGGAAAGAGTCTGATTTGTTTTTAAATTCCTTTTTTGTGTGTGTTTTTTTTACCACTAGCTGGGGACTCTGGGAAGTTTTTGCATCTTTTATTTCACTGTTGCTTTGGGTATGTTGAGAAGCTCTCTCTCTTCAGCCAGCTGTGTATGTTGTTTTGGCCTGTCGGCTCCTGAAGCTATTTCTCTCTCTACACAAATAAAAGAATGAACAAACAAATGAGACACAAACAAACCAGGAGTCTCATCTGTTCTGTTCTGTTGCGGCCTGACCAGAACCACGATGAAAGCCTAGAGTATGGGAGAATCTGGGGTAAGGGTTAATATTAGCCTTAACGGGAAAGTTTACTGACATTACTCATCAAATCTCAAAGTTCTCATCACCAGGGGAACATTTCTAACCGAAAAATAACAGTTTTAAATTGCACCCTGTCAATCCACTCTTTGGTCAAATTTTGACTCATGGTGATATAATAACATGACAACCCATTTCAGCCTCAAACGACAAGAAGTGGAGCAGTAGGTGGTACCCATTGGTGACCGTGACTATTAGAGCTAGGCCTACAATTTGGGCCATAAATGTTAAAATAGCTGCAACAATTCTTATTTTCCATTCCCACTGATTTGACTGCCGCTCATATTCAGGGACTTTCAGAAGGCTTAGAGTGATGCTTTCTCTTTAATGAAATCTGTCCCAACCACTGAATATTAAAACATGATTGGTTGATTCCTCTGTCATCCTGTTAATTATGTTAATGGTTAATCTAACGTGTTATGACTTCTCTTCAGCTCCTTAAGTCCTAACCAATAGGAGAGCTCGCTTAGCTATATCTACCTAGATAGCATACAGAATTTTTTTTACAACCCCATTTCCAAAAAAGTTGGAATGCTGTGCAGAATGTAAATAAAAATAGGATGCACTGATATGAAATCATATATTTACATTTTTGTATTTTTAAAGAAAAATAGTACAAAGACAAAATATCAAATGTTGAAACTGAGAATTTTTATTGTTTTTTGAAAAATATATGTCCATTTTGAATTTAATGCCAACAACACGTTCCAAAAAAGTTGGGACGAGGGCCTGTTTACCACTGTGTTTCATCACCTCTTCTTTTAACAACAACAAAGACGTTGTCTGGATGGCAGCATATGTCACCCAAAACATGTATTTATAGTTCAGCATTAATGGTGCCTTCACAGATGTGCCCGTCACCCATGCCATGTGCACTAATGCCCCCCTATACCATCATGAATACTGGGTGCTGAGTGGTCTTTAGCCCGGAGGACACAGTGTCCATAATTTCCAAAAAGAATTTCAAATGTTGATTCGTCAGACCACAGGACAGTTTTCCACTTCCTCTCAGTCCATTTTAAATGAGCTCAGGCCCAGAGAAGGTGGCAGCATTTCTGGATCCTGTTTATATGTGGTTTCTTCTATGCATTTTAGAGTTTTAACTTGCATTTGTGGATGCAGTGATGAACTGTTTTCACAGACAGTGTTTTTCAGAAGTGTTTCTGAGTCCATGCAGTGATTTCCTCTACAGAATCATGTCTGTTTTTAATGCAGTGCTGCCTGAGATCCCAAAGATCACGGCCAACAAATACTGGTTTTTGGCCTCGTCCCTCACGTACAGAGATTTCTCCAGATTCTCTGAATCTTTTAATGATATTATGTACCGTAGATGATGAAAAGCAAAAGTTCTTCGCTATTTTACGTTGAGAAATGTTATTCTTGAATTGTTGCACTATTTGATCGCAGAGTTTTCCACAGAATGAAAGACTCTGCCTTTGTACTATTTTCAATTAAATATAGGGTTAAAATGATTTGCACATCATTGTTTTTTTTTGTTTTTTTGTGGCACAGCGTCCCAACATTTCTGGAAATGGGGTTGTAAGAATTTAACACTTTTGTTTCCAGCAAAACTCAAGGTTCTTATGGTAATACTTGCATTTTACAAAATGAGCATGATTCTATTGAATAAAAATGAAGACATGCATTTTTTAGTTTCTTGAAATCATTAAGCCTTTTCTGAAGGTCTTTCCAGCTACTGATCCAGACAGGATTTCCAATAAGCAATATCCGAATGATAACTGGAAGATCTGGATGGAGGTTTCAACTGTTTAAAGGCAGCAGGGAGAGTAGCAGCAGCAAGCTGAAGACAGAGTGTCTATGGAGGAAGAATCGCTACTAGAAAATGATACTAAATACTGTGAATCATTGCCAGAAATATCATAAATATTAGTATTCTTAAATTTACTGTGAAATCAACTCATGTTTTCTGTAATATTCAAGCAGATTACTGTGAGGTTGGCATTGAGTTGTACCCCACAGCATTATGGGATATAACTGACAGTTTAAAAGGAAAAACAGGGAGAAAGAGAAAATGCTCATATTTTGTGCATATACAGTACAAAACATGGTAAATAAATATGTTCATTGATATTATTTTTGATGTGTTCACTTTATCTTTTAGTTTATTTAAAATTTCAAAAACATAAAAAAAACATAAATCAGTCGGGTAAAGTTATATTACTTTTACAGTTGTTATGTAAAAATACAGGAGAGTAGAGTTCAGTACTGTAAGTGCTGTGGTGGCTGTAAGGTCACAGTAAACAGTTGCTATTTTGCTGTTATTTTGTAATATGGTGCAGTGAATCACTGTGGAAGTCATGCAACTAGTAGCCAGTAAGTTACTGTAATTTTACAGTAAAAGTTTTTGCACTGTATTAACTGCTATAGTGTGCAGTGCACATAGTTTACAGAGACAGAATAATAATTATAATCATTTTTATTTATATAGCACTTTTCATGCTGGTGGCAGCTCAAAATGCTTTACAGACATTTGATAAAACAGTTATACAAGAAATCATTAGTATTTATTTAGAATCAGAAGAAAATGAAACATCAAATTAGAAGATAAATAATAATAAGTCTTTCCATGTTTTCTGTGTTTTACAGAGGGTATTTGTAGAAGGCCACTATCTGCAGATCTTAGATTATGTGCTGGAACATAAACAGCCTGAAACTCAGAACGATACAGGTAGCCAGTGTTGTTCTTTTAAAATGGGAGTGATCTAAACTCTCTGTGTTGTTTTTGTTAGGATGCTGCTGCATTTTGTATGAGTTATAAAGGATGTATAGTTTTCTTAGGAAGTCCAGTAAGAAGATCATTACAGTGATCAACTCTGCTGTAACAAATGCATGAACAAGTTTCTCTGCGTCGCTCTGAGAGAGAAAAGGCCAAATTTTAGTTATTTTCTAAGGCTATTTTAGTAACTGTGTTTACATGCAGATAAAACAGAGCTCAGAGTCTAAGGTTTCATACTTCAGGTTTGGTATATGAAGAATGAAGCTTCTCATAAATCATTTTTCTCTGAGTTTCTGTACCAACGATCAATATTTCAGTTTTTTCATGATTTAATTGTCAAAAATTGTGCAAGCTGGTCAGTCTGTCTATAGAGTCTTGATCTTCAGAAGGAATAGAAATGTATAATTGGGTGTCGTCAGCATAGCTATGAAAATTTATATTATGCTTCCTAATGACATCACTTAGAGGTAACACATACAAAGAGAAAAGCAAAGGCCCTAAGACTAAACCTTGAGGGACTCCACAAGAAATGTCAAATCTTTTTGATGAGTGATTTCCAAGTGAAACCATAAAAAGCCTCTTGCCTAAATATGGTTTAAACCATTCTAAAACTGTGCCTGAGAGGCTGACCCAGCATTCAAGATGCTTATATACCTAGATATTGTGTAATATTAGCCTCACTGCTGATAAAGTTGGCCAACTATGGTGCAACAGTTAGAAGGAAAGCAACCCAAGCTAATTTGCACACCTAATGTGTTATTGTTGTTATTGTTGGGTTGATCTTTCATATTTTGAAATATATGTTGGTTTCTTTCACTTCTTGGGAGACAACCAGTTAACTCTGCTTACACATCATGTGGATAGTCCTCCAGAGTGAAATGCAGACAATATATTCTCATACATTAATATTTATCTTAGCGATATTCCGGGTTTGTTTCTGCAGTCAACGTAATGCTCAATGTGATTTGGTAAATAATGCGGCAGCAGCATCTTCAAACTTTTTCACTACACTAATTGGTTGCCATTCTTTGACGATTTACTGTAAAACAAACTCATGCTGCTCAGCCTGTGTAAGTAACTCCAATGGAGTGTCCGGCCATTATCTGGGAGTGTCTAAGTAGCTGCAATGCGTTGTAGAAGTTGTTTTCAAAAATAAAGCTCATGGAGACCTCAGTGGGAATAAAAATGTGCATTTCTTGGGCTGTAGTGGGGCAACTAGAATCATTCTTGTAAGACTCATTTTCAGGGAGCCTAAAGATTTGGACTGTGTGGGTAGAAAACAAGATTGAACTATCTCTTTACCGCCTTACTGTACTGTAAAAAGATTTGGTGCTTTTATTTTCAAAATGTGAGTAACCTGACTGCCTCAGAATGTTGGGTTCATTGATTGTCTCATAGAAAGTTAACAGAGCAGAGATGCATTAAGAGAAATTAAAAGAAAATGAGCATTAGACACAATGCCTAGTTAAGGGTTGTGCAGTACAAGTTATTTAGAGTCTTTTTAATGCTTAATAAAAGCTTTAAATGTGCAGCATAATGGCCATTTACACCAAGATTTTTCCTAGAACTGGTCCACAAAGTCAGGAACCATTTAACAACCTTTATCTTCAGGGGTATGTACTGATATTGCTTTCAGCTGAGCTGCTCTATACTATTAAGAACTGTACATAAAATGGCAAAGTTCACATCTTAATAGCTGCAGTTAGAGCTCCTATTCATCTGAAAATCTTTTCAGGCTGAAAAAGGAGATCTATTCCAGTTGAAACAATAAAACAAGTCTAATGAAACTTAGATGTACTCAGACTGACCATTAAATGGTATAGAAACCGAAGTGAATTATGCGGCTTGAAGTGACGCACACCATAACAACAATACAATGGAGCAGTGTTGTCAGGACACAGAACAAGTCACGCTACTGAAAGTTGCTGCTTGTTCTTAACTAAAGCCTAGAGTTTTTTAGCTTCTAAAGTTTAGATTTTATTTTAATTTTCAAATATTAATATTCAAAAAGAGCCTTTTTTACAAACATGTACACATGCAAATTAATGCCACCTTTCACGCTGACTCTGAAACTGGTGGACTATGATGGAGCCTAAAACTTCAGAGCTGTTCTTTCTTGTACCCAGTGTGTGTGCCTTGCTGTGCTTAAAGAGTAATCCCACCCATTTTTTACAGATTTTTGAATGATTCAGTCCTGGAGTTGCAAGCAGAGTCATTCAGAGTGGTTTGATGTGAAATGGTTCATTTTAGAGAAACTTATCAACTCAAATTTCTTTACAGTGGTGGTGATAGGAACCAGGTGTCACCAAGTCTACATCAAACATATAGCCATTTTATTTACGATCCAAAACCACCAGTGAGACGACACATGCCTTTTGAGCTTTTATATGTAATGTTGATGATGGTGAAATAGTCAGAAATCTGAATCTGAAATAATCTGAAAATCTGAAATACGTTTTCTTTGGGGACTTTTTTGCCTTAGAATACCCTTTATGTATCCTTCCACCATGAACAGATTAAAATAAATTGATTAAAATACATTTTAGGCCAGATTTTATCATAAAACTACCATAAAACAATGTCTCAGACATCAGGCTGAGTATTTATAACATTTTCATGTCATAACTTTCTGTGAGGGAGCTTTTAAAGGCATTAAGACATCTGGTTCCTATCACAACCACTGTGAACAGATCTGACTTGGCAGATTTCTCTAAAATAGAGCACTGAGTGACTTTGTTTACATCTTAATCATTTAATTATGTAGGATTTTTTGAAAACTCAGTTCCTCTTTAAATTCCCTGAGAACATTATAATATTTATAATGAATATTAAAGGCATTTTTATAATAGCAAAATTGTTAGTAATTGTCAGCAGAGTTTAAATGAACAAACAAGAGAGGAATATAATAAAACGTGCTTAACAATCGCTAATCAGCCCTGGATGTGCTCCTAATCTTTTTATGAGCACTCGTGATGGACCACCCTCTACATATGTAGATGCTAGTTGAATGTATATGCATGGATTGTTGTATAAACAAACAGATGAATGAACATATGGATGGATGGAGAGCTGGATTAATGAACAAGTGAATAGATGACATGCAGACAGACAGATAAGCTAGGTTAGCTTTTGCTTGGTTGTTAGCTTTCTCTGATCAAGTTTCTTTGACTCGAACAAAGAGAGAACATAGTTTTGTTAAAGCTTTGTGGGCGGGGCAACCCACATCAGCCTTGTAATTGGTGAGGGTCCTGCTTGTGTAAGCCCTACCTAACCGCTGCTCAGTTTACCCTGAAAGTGGAGAATGATGGCCAAATGTTATTCAAAGCACATGTTTAGTACATGTATATTGTGTCTGCACAATAACAATATTAACCTATTTTAAAAAACACAGATTTGCATTTTGGGGCTGTAAAGGAAACTGATAAACTCGTTAATGCTACTAATCTTTTTCCTTAGTGTTCCTCAGAAAGTTTAAAAAACACATTGGACTTGATGTGAAGGCTCCACTGCGTTACTGAATCCTTTTTTTGGGGGGGTTCAAAGACATCTTACTTGGTGGGAATATGCCTTAAAACTGGAAAAAAATGGGATTGGTTTCCTGGACAAGAATTAGGCCTAGTCCTGGGCTAGACAGCATTCTGAATTTTCCAGTTTGTACTAGACTAGGATTAATCTGTGTTTGGAAAACTTACCCTTAGTGTTTTAACACCATGAATGGTCAGGGCCCACTGGTTGGCCCAAAACTTTATTACACACATTTGTATAATCTAAGAATAGCTCAGCCAACATTGAAGTCACTGTAGTTACTGAATAATAAGCCTTAGTATGTAATAAGCCTGAGATTTTAAGGGGTTAACTTAAAGTCACATGGAACAGCGAGTAAAATATGAGAAAATGTTCATATGACACTAAACTTGAGTGTTATATTAACCATCCAGCTCAAATGAAAAATATTACAGACATATATGACAAAATACAGCCTTAAAACACTCTAATCAGGCATATCTGAGAACTGGCAGCTACAGGCGGCTGGTCTAGCTTGCTAGCTTTTGGTTATGCTGGGTTAGCCTTAGCTCGCTACATTTCTCTGACTCTGAAACTGTTCTGTGTGGGCGGAGCAAGAGACGTCAGCCTTGTGATTGGTCGGGGGAATGCTAATGGACACATTACCCAAGATTAGGACCGCCCAGTTTACATGGAGAGGTGAGAAATATGGTAAAATATATGGGTCATTTATTGGTCACGGGAACATTATTCAAATGTTATATTTAGTACATGTTTACTGTTTGCCTGCAAAAACAAGATTAACCTAATTAGAAAGAAAATTCTCTGGGTCTTTAAAAATGTAAATAACCAGACTGGCTGAAAAGTTCTTGTAATAACAATTCAAATTACCAATTAGTTCTAAATAAAACACTGACCCTGTTATTCTAAAGTGAAGATTTCTCCTTAACGTATCATAAGAAGGTGTTAATATCTAATTTATAGGTCTTATTAGAGCATGAACTGTGCTGATTAACATGTTGCAGCTTCTAGTCAATACTTAACCTGTTAGATTAAGACACTCTTAGAGTCGCATTGGGTGCCACAGCAAAGCACATGTTGGATATCTTCATATCAATAAATAATCTGATGAATAAACCATTATAATAACACTAAATAAGTCTTCTGAAAAATGTGTAACTAATTCTAATTACTGCTTAAAAAATACTAATTAGCAGTCAGTTAATTACCAGCCTCTGGAAGAGAAGGCTTAATAAGAGCATTATATTGTATTTTAACAGCCCTTAACACCTTCACATGTGTTTCAAAAGGTTTTTTCACACTTGCTCATCTAATGCTTTATGGAGCTAAATGTGGTTCTCCTGGGGGATTCTGCCCAAGAGGGCCTTTTTGCTTTGGCACCATTACTTTTAAGACCATATACAAGACTTTATCCAGATCTAAGAAGAGTGTTAGATGTGGTGTTTAGGGAATATTTGTATCTGTCAGTTGCACTGTCACATTTTCATAAATGAGCACTGCCTACTGTCACTGTCCAAAAAATACATGTATCTCCAAACTAGGAAAGGAGGGACAAACATTAGTAAGTTTTGATGTAATTTAATGTAAAGAGAGTTTATTCAAAGTGATTTCTGTTTTCACACAATGTAAAGGGCAGCTGTTGTGTTCAAACAGGTGTTGTGTTCAAACTATATACACACACACACACACATATATATATATATATATATATATATATATAGTTTGAACACAACAGCTGTTTGAACACAACAGCTGCCCTTTACAACAAGCGACCCAACAATGACTTGGAAAAAAGTCTGGTTCCACTGACTTACATTGAAAGTAAAGTATGTATGTTTCTTCCTTCTCCTCAAAGTTACTCAAAGTTAATGTTGTTGTTGTTGACTTCCGAAGAGTGACCATCACTTCCCCACTGACCATCACTGGCTCTGCTGTGGAAATCGTCAGGAGCACCAAGTTCCTCGGCGTCCACATCACAGAGAACCTCACCTGGTCCCTCAACACCAACTCCATAGCCAATAGATCCCAGCAGTGCCTCTGCTTCCTACGGAGACTGAAGAAGGCTCATCTCCCCCCTCCCATCCTCTCCATGTTCTACAGGGGGACTGTGGAGAGCATCCTGAGCAGCTGGATCATCGCCTGGTTTGGGAATTGCACCGCCTCTGACCGCAAGACCCTACAGCGAATAGTGAGGACAGCTGAGAAGATCATCGGGGTCTCTCTCCCCTCCATCATGGACATCTACACCACACGCTGCATCCGCAAAGCCACCAGCATCGTGAACGACCCCATCCATCCCTCACGCTGACTTTTTTCCCTGTTTCCGTCTGGCAGAAGGCACCGGAGCATCCGTGCCATCACTGCCAGACTCTGCAACAGCGTTGTTCCTCAAGCAATCAGGTTTTTAAACTCACAAGGACTGAACTAAACCCCCCCCCCAACACACACACTCATACACACCTCTTTTGATGCTCTACTTGCACTATCTATCTGGAACATTGCTACCAATACTGTGTTTACACTGTTTTCTACCTCAGTAACTGTTTTACTACCTCAGTAACTTCTGTGTTTATGTATGTTATCTGACGTAACTTACAGATCACATCACGTCAAATATCTCTGCACCTTATTCCACTACCTCATGTCCAGAAATCTGTGCTGTGTCGGTGCTACACTGTCCGGTCAGTTTACTGTGTCTAATGTCTGTTTAATTTATTGTATTTATTTGTTTTCTAGCTTAATTTTTGTTTGCACACTGTCTGCACGTTCGCACTTTGTAATTTTGTACTTTTGTACTTTTGTACTTTTTGTTCCATGTTGCACCGTGTTGTTCCTGGAGGAACGTAATTTCGCTCCACTGTGTACTTGTACATAGATGGAATGACAATAAAAGCCTCTTGACTTGACTTGATCATGCAGTTGCATGCAAAACTTTAGGCCCCCATGGCTAAATGACATGTTTTGTTGATTTTCTAGGTGAAAATAAGTTAACATTCCTTACAGAGAAAGCGTTTTCATATTTTATTGTGGAATTATTATCAGAATCTAACATATTGGAGCAAAAATTAAAAACAAATGTGGAAAAGTCATGGAACATTTGATATTTTACGTTTTCTTCCCCCAATATGTTAAACTCAGCAAATAAAAATATAGTAATAAAGTAATAAAGTTTTCTGTAGAGGATGCTTTGGCTTATTTTCGCTTTAAAAAAATATATGTAATTTGACAGGTGTCCAAACTTTTGCATACAATTATAAATACATGCTTACAAAAAGTTACATGGCCATTCAAAAGTTTGGAAACACTGTTTTCAATAATTTAAAAATCAGCTGTGTTGCAGAAACATGATACTAATATGCTGCTCATGTACAACTTCAAATACTTAGTATGAAGCAGTTAAAAAAGAAGAACTTTTAGACATGGTGGGAATGCTGAAGCTGTAGTTGATTCTAAAATGACTAGCAATGCTGAACAGCCTCAGTGCTGTACAGTAACTATGTTCTAATAAAATTCATATCCAGAATGCCACATATCTCAAAGTGGTGAGCAAATCTCAAGACAAATAAGCTGACAAACACTGGCCCATATTCAAATTTTCAGAGTATGAATATTGATCTGGGATCACTTCACGCCTTTGACAGTGTATTGTATAAACTGATGAGACCTGACTTTCAATCAGTTTTTATACTCTTTGAAAAACATTTGAAAAATATGGGCCAATGTTTGTAAGTAGATCATCACAGTATATTATTTAGCAATAAATTCCTGAAACACCAAAATTTTCTAACAATTAAATCTATATTGTATTATAGATTTAGTGTTATTGTATATAAAACAACAAAGACTCATGACAAGTGATTCCAAACTTTGAAACTTTGAAGAGTGGCATAAATACAGTTGAATGCAAAAGTTTTAAAACTGGTTCATCAGACTGGATGTCTGGTTCCTATCAACACCATTGTAAGCAATTCTGACTCTGACATTTCTCTAGAACAGAGCGTTTCATACCAAACCACTCTGAACAACTTTATCTACATCTTAACCATTTAATTATGTAGAAGTGTTGAACACGTGGTGGAATTTCTATGTATGTACAGCAGCAAAGTACAACTAATTAAGTATTTACTGTATTGTGTTTGCAGTGTTGTAATACAGCCAAGTTCATACCTAAATAGAGAAATAATGAAGCTCAAGTACTTAAGTCTTTTCCACCACTGTAAGAATTATAGCTCATACTCATTCTGGAAGGTGCTGTGTTGTGGTTGTAATGCAGCACTGCGACCAGAGGTGGCGCTTTACTCACATTAAATACAGTTCAATCCAACACCTGCAGGAGTGAAGGTCGTGTGGACCATTACAGCTGGACAAACATTCAGCTGGCAGTGAAAAGAGCTACTGTCATCCAATCAAATCACACACCCAAGATTTCCCCACCTGCTGTAGGACTTTACTGGTTTATTCTATATTCATACAGTGTATTACAGTGAGAGATGAGGACTGATAATGCTCGTGTAGAGGTTTTCTGTAACTACACACTTAAAAAGATGGTTCTTTAAGGGTTCCAGAAAAGGAAATGGTTCTATATAGAGCAATGATTTTCATATGGATCCATTTCATGCTTAAATTGTTCTTTGCATGGTGAAATGGTTCTTCTGGTTGATGGAAAATGTTTTTTATATACAGTTCTATACAGAATCTTTTTGAAAATGGTTCTATGTAGCACCGAAATAAGGTTCTGCTATTGTTACGATGTCAAGCCTGAAACTATAGAAGAACACTTTCTGGTGCTATACAGAACCATTTTCAACAATACTGTATATGGAACCTTATACAACACATATTCCATGAATCTGAAGAATGATTTCACCATGCAAAGAACCAGAACCAGAACCATTTTCAAAAAAAGAACCACATACAAAACATTCTCCATTCATTAATGTGAGGAACCATTTCACTATGCAAGCAACCATTTAAGCATGAAAAGGTTCTATATATACTTTTAGGAAGATGGTTCCATGAGGGTTCTTTAGCAATATATATATATATATTTCTATATGGAACCATGAACACTCAAAGAACCATATGCATGATTAAAGGGTTCTTTCCATGGTGAAAGGATTCTTTGGTTTCCTTTTAGTGCTAGATAGAACCATTCTCAAAAAGGTTCTACATAGAATCTTAACACATTCTCCATCAATCTAAAGAACTATTTCACCACGCAAAGAACCATTTAAGCATGAATGGTTCCATATATCCTCTTAAAAAGATGGTTATTCAACAGTTCTTTATTAAGGAAATGGTTCTATTTAGAACCATGAACACTCACATAACTCTTCAGTTGGGGAATGTGTTATAGATGGTTCTATATAGAACCTTATAAAGGGTTCTGCATAGCACCGAAAGGATTCTGCTATTGTTACAATGTCAAGCTTGAAACTATAGAAGAACCATTTTCAAAATCCATCAATCTAAAAAACCATTTCTCCTGGCAAAGAACCATTTTTTATAGGTTTTATATCTGAATATCTAAGGCAACGAACCCTGAGCCAAACTTCAGGTGTTTTCTACTGTTTATTATAAAGCAGTTCTTCACAGCTCGGAGGTTCCACAGGTTCCAGCACGAAGTGGAGCTGTCCACGTCCTGGTGCTGAAATCCGGCGACCTGACAGCCTTAACCCGACAATTAAGAGATATTTCCGTTTGATTAGACGCCAGAAATATCCTTTAATTGTAAAGTGAAGGGCGTCATTCCTTTATCCTCCGCTTCCCATCCCTTCTGTGGTGGCTGGAAGTTTTAAACGTGTAGAATAACCGCTGAACACCAGCATTCAGGACCAAACCGCTGCACGCAGCGACGGCTCACTTCATTAGTGGTGCCAATTCGCGCGTTCGTGTCCGAACGTCTTAGATCCTTCAACGTTCAGTCACGATCAGCCAGTTGGGATTTATGGCAGCCTTCCTTCTTGACCCATTCATTGTCCTTTTCCCACGGATTCACGGAAGCTAATCCAGCCTTACGCAGCGCGCTTCTTCCCCTCGTGTCCACTTGTAAGAGTGCACGAACCGTTTCAAGCGCTGGAACTTTTTTTTTTGCCCCTTCTTCATGTTTTTGTCGAGGTTCTCGGACAAATCCACGCTGAGCTCGCTCACACTGAGGGTCTCACCCACACTGGGGGGTTCCCTTAAAGCCTCGAGGTGCTTTGGAGTTCGCAGGGCGTCCGTTCTTCCTGCCCAGCTTGGATGTTCCACCGTTCATTCCTCCTCGGTTCCACCAGACGGCTGCGTTCGGTGCCTCCACATCGCACTGTAGAAGAGAACCCCCCAAAAAACCCACCCAAAACCCATCCTGTTGCGCGTGCATGTGTAGTACAGAGAGAGAGAGAGAGAGAGAGAGAGAGAGAGGGAGAGGGAAGGGGGAGGAGGGGTCCCCTCTTTGCTCCGCAGTTTGCTGTATCCAAGCCACACTGAACACTGAGAGAGAGAGGTGGAGAGCGCGTGCGGGAAGGCACTCGCCACTTGCTTGCTTCTGACCACTCCATCCCTCCTTTTTTTTTTTAAAAAAAAAAGCACCCCTCCTCCTGAGACCGCCCGAGATTCCGTCCTCGAGCGGGGCTGTCTGGGAGCTACAGCCACAGCCGGAAGCGCGCGCACTCCTCCGTCCGTGCAGCATCTCTCGGAAACTGGATTTCTAGCCCGTCGCGGACGCGTGGATGCGAGCCTACACCGGGGCAAGTCGCGGAGATGGAGTTGCTCGTGATCAGCCTCTCCCTGTGGCTCCTGCAGTGGCACGCGGCGCGGGCGGACTCCATCATCCACATCGGTAAGGGCTCGCGGGGAAAGCGGCGGGTGCAGATAGTCCTGCCGGCTGACCGTGTTGATAACGACGGGCCGGTGGAGTGAAGAGATGTCGTGGTTGGGGTTTTCAGAGGGGCTGCAGGAGCAATGTTTGGTTGTGGTTGGTACCGTTTAGAGAAGGGAAAGTTGCTTATTTGTTTGTTTGTTTGTTTGTTTTTATCTTTTTTATTTGCTTTTCAAGTTTGCTTCTTTTATTATTACCCCCCCATTATTTATTTATATATTTATTTATTTACTTAGGGGGGTCTTGTGGTTATTTACATGTTTATTTTCCCTTTTTTTGTTTTTAATTTGTTATTTATTTTCATTATTTTTACTGAGGGTTTCATGATTTTGTTTAACTATGTTTACTTTTTTTAAAAAAAAATATATTTAAAGGGGCTTGAATGGATATTTATTTATTTATTTTCTCTTTCTATTTATTAAATAGTGCCTAGGGTTGGTTGATTTATTTATTTATTTATTTATTTATTTATTTACGTGTAAAACTGGTGGGCTTGAGTAGTTTTTTTTTCTATTTATTTAATTTTATTTTTATGTTTATTGTATGGATTCGTGCTCCACAGTTGCACAAATGCAATCGTCATATTCCTGTAAACGGTTCAATGAGCGTCCTAATACTTCTGAACGCGCTTCTACTTAACGCTTACCCTGACTGATTGCGACTGGTGGGCTGCGTGTACGTTGCGGGGTTAACTCCGGAGTCCTCCCCCTCCCCAGCCCTGAGCCCTAACTTTCTCCTGAACGTGACTGAAATGTTAAAGCTGCTCAGCGAGCGCCGGAACGCGCGGAAAAAAAACCTTGGCTGCTTTTTCCGCCTCCTCGCTGAATGGAGACGCGGCCAAGGTGGCATTACCTCACCGCCTCATTACCACACCGCCTCGGCGGAGGTCCGCTCCGCTCCAGCTGCGATGTAAACCGGAGCCCGGTGCGGTTAATCGAGAACTGCTTTGGCTTGGCGCTCAGCTGAGGACGGCTCTGACTCGGTTTTGGGGGTGGGGGGAGATGGGGGGTCTCTTGAATGCTGGAAAGCGCGTCTGATGGGGATCAGTAATAACCGAATCTCAGCTGCTGTTACATCAACAGAGTAGTTTGGATTCGCTTGTATGGTGGTTCGTAAACCGCAGATTTGATCGTTTTCTGACACATTTTAGGGTCAGACCTCAGAATTTTCTAAGGATGGGTTGTTTGGACATAATTAAATGCACGTGCCCATACTCTGATTGGTGTTTGTTGGGGCAGTGACCTCCCTCCCCCCCCATGACCACTTGTTAGCTTATAACAGCTTCAAATGCTGGTCTTTAGCACAACTCTACAAATATCTCCAGCATTGTGTACATATACAGCTATGCTATCCACACGTGGTCAGGCTTAGCTTCCCATATGGAGAGCTGATATATAGCCATATATGCAGATATACCATGAAGGGTTAGGCATATGTTTCAAAATATATAGATATATATGTACTGGAAGTTTCAAGTATTGGATATATATATGCATAATATATGAATACACATGTGTCTGATAGGTCAGTGAATATATATATATATATATATATATATATATATATATAT
Source organism: Colossoma macropomum (assembly GCF_904425465.1). Classification (NCBI taxonomy): domain Eukaryota; kingdom Metazoa; phylum Chordata; class Actinopteri; order Characiformes; family Serrasalmidae; genus Colossoma; species Colossoma macropomum. The sequence continues at coordinate 507,782 of NW_023494803.1, forward strand.
ATATATATATATATATATATATATATGCATAAAATATGGATTATACATACATTGTAGGTCTGATGCAAACACTGTTATTATAACATTAAGCTAGCACATATGATGTATAATCCATATATAAATGTTCATCATATAGTTTTAAACATGTGTGACACATATATGTTTGTATGAATCGATATATGGCTGAAGTGTATGTTCCATGGCCATTTTCAAATGAGTTGGCCTATATTTCACATATATGTCCATATATGACAAAATCTGAGTTGGATATAGGAGAAGCTCAAATATGATAATATATGTAATATGTTTGCAGTCCATAATACATACAGCCATATATTAGATTTCCACATATGTAGGTTTATTAGCTGTTTTTCATGTTTATCACTAGAATAGCAGGTCTAACCACACCTTAACTTAAAAATAATCTTAAATATTAGTCATAATCATATAAACACAAAAACCCCAAAGCTGTACGAATTACATACTATTATTCAGCTTTTATCATTATGGTATTCAGTTGCTGAGTTTTATGATATGCGCACATGGTGAAGCTTCATCACTTGTGAAATATTTCATCTGGTCTTAGACACTTAAAATGCTTGTCATAAACACATAATAAACACAAACACATGATCTCACAACTTTATAAATGAGTAGTAAATGATATCTAGCGTTATCAACACATGGTCAAACAAACAGACAGACAAAAAACAGCATGGACTAGCATGGCTGATCACCAGCATATGTTGTGTTTTGGATGCTGATATGCTGGTCAACCAGCTAAACCAGGATCAGACCTGCATAAACCAGCATTAACCAGCACAGACGAGCTTAGACCAGTATGGACTTCATGCTGGTCCGTGCTGTTTTTTTCAGCAGGGAGCCACTTCTAAAAGCTCAAAATACTGGTCATAACATAATAAGCAAAAACTCATGACCTCAGAAATGACTAATAAATATAATTCACCTATCTAGAATACTACTATACCACACACGGTCAGGCTTTATGGCTATCATAGGTCTTAGCCACTTGTTAGCGTAAAAATAGCTTGAAATACTGGTCATAAACACATATTAAACCCAAGCTCATGACCTCAGAACTTAGTCACAAATTAATAATAAATACTGTCATCCAGCTATCTAGAATTACACTATCCACACATGGTCAGGCTTTATGGTTATCATGGGTCTTAGCCACTTGTTAGCATAAAAATAGCTTGAAATACTGGTCATAAACACATAAACCCAAGCTGATGATCTCAGAACTTAGTCCCATATCAGTTATAAATATCATTATTCAGTTATCTAGCATTGTATTCAGTTATCTAGCATTATACTGTCCACACATGGTCAGGGTTTATGGCTAGCATAGGCCTTGGCCACTTGTTAGTTTTCAAATAGCTTGCATTCAAATACTGGTCATGGAAAGGCTTTATGGCTTAGCTGAGCCACTTGTTGGCATAAAAAATAGCTTAAAATGCTATTTTTAAGCACAAACACACATGACTTCACAACTTAATAAGAGGTGTTATTTAGTAGTCTAGCATGCTGTGGTCAGAGAAAATGACCCCACAGTTCTACAAATTACTAATGATATTGTTATTCGCCTATCTAGCTTTACACTAGCCACAGGTGATCAAGCTTTATGGCTAGCATAGGTCTTCAAATAACTTAAAATACTGGTCATAAACACACGATTAACACAGGCTCATGACCTCAGAACTTAGTCCCATATTAATAATAATTATCGTTATTCAGCTATCTAGAAATATATTCAGTTATCTAGCATTATGCTCTCCACACATGGTCAGGCTTTATGGCTAGCATAAATCAAAGCCACTTGTTAACTTAAAAATAGCTTGAAATGCTGGTCGTAAACCTATTAAACACAATCGGATGACCTCACAACATTGTAAATACTAATAAATATTGTTATTCAGATATCTAGCACTATATTTAGCAATCTAGCATTATGCCAGCCACACATGGACAGGCTTTATGGCTTAGCTGAGCCGCTTGTTAGCATACAAATAGCTTCAAATGCTATTTTTAAGCACATTAGCACAAACAGACAACTTCACAACTTAATAGGTGTTGTTATTCAAAAGTCTGGCATGATGCGATCGTCACATGGTCAGACTTTATGGCCACCAATCATCTTTAAAATAGTTTAAAATAGTGGTCATAAACACAAAATTAACAATAACATGACCCCACAAATCTACAAATGACTAATGATATTGATATTCGCCTATCTAGCATTATACTGTCCACACCTAGTCAGGCTTTATGGCTGGCATAAATCAAAGCCACCTGTTAGTTTAAAAATAGCTTGAAATACTGATTAACATATTAAACACAAGTGCATGACCTCACAGCTTATGCCATCCACACGTGGACAGGCTTTATGGCTTAGCTGAGCCACTTCTTAGCATACAAATAGCTGAAAATGCTATTTCTAAGCACATAAGCACAAACAGACGACTTCACAACTTAATAGGTGTCGTTATTCAGTAGTCTAGCATGATGTGATCATCACATGGTCAGACATAATGGTTTAGCCACCAATCATCTTTAAAATAGTTTAAAAATACTGGTCATAAACACAAAGTAAACAATAAGAGATGATTGATATTATGGTATTGGCAAATATTGATGGTATTCGCCTATCTAGCATTATGCTTTCCAAACATGATCAGACTTTATGGCATTATGCAGGTCTTAGCTACTTATTTTAGACATAGCTTAACAAAACTGGTCATAAACACATAATAAACACAAATTACTAATAAATACTGGTTAAATATCCACTATTAGCTCCCCCCCTATTATGGTGCTCAGCTATGTACTATGTAGTAAGGCCCACGTGTTCAGCCTTTATGGCTTAGCTTTGTGTATCATCTGCCTTATCTGTTTTGAATATGGTGTCGTGGTCTTTAAACGCATTGGAATGGATCCCTTGCTCTCTATCTGACTTCTTGTCGAGCGTAGAGGTGGATGACTGACCCAGCTTGCTGATTAGCTCGTACATATCGAGCTTGTGCTGATGTACCTGCATTAGAATCCATATGGAAATTTGCTTAATGGCTTCTGTCACCTAATGAGGACTGGCTTAATGTCTCGCTAGGTTACAATTAGAGACCATCACCAGCCAGCAGCAGGATGCTACCGGTGGATTTCCATGACTGGAATGACAAACATTGCTATTTTAGATGTTTAGAAAAAAAAATAAACAAGCAAACTGTCATACCTTCATTTAGCGTTAGCTCTCACTTGTCTTGGACAGGCAGCGGTGTGGTTTGTTTTATTGCTGGTAGTGCTGACCCTGACACTCCTTTTTATTAAGGGCTTAGGCTTAAATTTAGAGCTATAGCTTATATCGGCTGTTATTTAGTGTTTTGATTAATGGATTCATTTTGTCAGTAGCCACATGGAGCATCCGTGGCATTTGCACTGCAGGACATTAATTGTGGTTCCTAAAAAGAATGTAGGTGACGGATGCCATCCAGCGCAAGTAGATCATGCAAGGTGTCGTTTTCGAGTGTGATTGTTTTTGTAAAAAATAACCACACTTACGCTGCTCGTTTTTGAAAAGTGCTTTTATCTGTGGCCCAGGGTCACATTTTCACTCATCTCAATGCACACATTACAGCACATACACTGATCAGGCATAACATTATGACCACCCCCTTGTTTCTACTCTCATTAGCCATTTTATCAGCTCCACTTACTGTATAGGTGCACTTTGTAGTTCTACAGTTACAGACTGTAGTCCATCTGTTTCTCTGATACTTTGTTATACCCTGTTCTTCAGTGGTCAGGACCCCCATGGACCCTCACAGAGCAGGTACTATTTGGGTGGTGGATCATTCTCAGCACTGCAGTAACACTGACGTGGTGGTGGTGTGTTAGTGTGTGTTGTGCTGGTACGAGTGGATCAGACGCAGCAGTGCTGCTGGAGTTTATCTCACTGTGTTTAGTTTGATTCCCATTAGAAAAAAATGGCTAATGTGGCTAATGTGGCTAACGGCTAACGGCAAGCCCCTAGCTAATGTATGAAGCTGTGTTCTGTGGTAAACCTGGATGTTCATGGTTAAGCCAGCATGCTCAGTCTGTTGAAGAACAACATGAACTTATACACTGGGCGAAACATTGTTTGCCTCTTTCCTGTCCTTTGCACTCGACACAGAAGATTGTCCCACAGGATTACAACCCACTGAGCATCCATAAACTGTGAAAAGCCCTTAACAAATTAGAGGCGTGCATAGAATATAGATAAAGTTGGGGCCCTGTGCTGACAATGGTGCTGTCCATGGTCCTGAATTGTATTATAAACATGCTGGTGGGTCGTGGAGAGGCGCGATTTCTGCATGGACTAGCCAAGTAGCTCTGTTTCACTCCTTCAACACACATCTGGGTTTTTCCTAACATTTGATTAAACTCATCAGGTGACTTCATGAGTTCAGTAAGCTGTGTTAGATCAGGAAAAGCATGAATGTTCCTGCCCTCGGGATCTCCTTGGCTGGAAGAGAGAAACTTTGAGCCAGTCAATGTGAAACAAGTCTGTTATTTCAGGTTTATACATTATGACCACCTCCCTGTTTCTATGCTTACGTCCATTTTATCAGCTCCACTTACTATATAGGTGCACTTTGTAGTTCTACAGTTACAGACTGTAGTCCATCTGTTTCTCTGCATACTTTGTTAGCCCCCTTTTACCCTGTTCTTCAGTGGTCAGGACCCCCATGGACCCCCATGGACCCTCACAGAGCAGGTACTATTTGGGTGGTGGGTCATTCTCAGCACTGCAGTAACACTGACGTGGTGGTGGTGTGTTAGTGTGTGTTGTGCTGGTCTGAGTGGATCAGACACAGCAGTGCTGCTGGAGTTTTATACACCTCAGTGTCACTGCTGGACTGAGAATAGTCCACCAACCAAAAATATCCAGCCAACAGCGTCCTGTGGGCAGCGTCCTGTGACCACTGATGAAGGACTAGAGGATGACCAACACAAACTGTGCAGCAGCAGATGAGCTATCGTCTCTGACTTTACATCTACAGGGTCGACTGACAAGGTAGGAGTATCTAATAGAGTGGACAGTGAGTGGACACAGTGTTTAAAAACTCCAGCAGCACTGCTGTGTCTGATCTACTCAGACCAGCACAACACACACTAACACACCACCACCACGTCAGTGTTACTGCAATGCTGAGAATGATCCACCACCAAATAGTACCTGCTCTGTGAGGGTCCATGGGGGTCCTGACCACTGAAGAACAGGGTAAAAGGGGGCTAACAAAGTATCAGAGAAACAGATGGACTACAGTCTGTAACTGTAGAACTACAAAGTGCACCTATATAGTAAGTGGAGCTGATAAAATGGACAATGAGCGTAGAAATAAGGAGGTGGTCATAATGTTATGGCTGATCGGTGTAAAAGGAACGAAAGGAATCCTTGGTTTGGATGGTCCGAAATGGTGCCGACGCTTTTGGCGAACTGCTTGCGTGCTCCGCAAAGTGCATAACAGCCATAAACAGGACAGCACGTTGAATAATTTGACCAGCATACAGCTGAGGGAAAATAAGTGTCAGTTGTTTTATTGGGTATTGATTTTTTTCCCTCATGGTCCAACAGGTGCCATTTTTGAGCAAAACGCGATCCGGGATGATGAAGTGTTTCAGTTGGCCGTTTCGGACCTGAGTTTGAACGACGACATCCTGCAGAGCGAGAGGATCACCTATTCTATCAAACTGATCGAACCCAACAACCCCTTCCAGGCAGTGCAAGAAGGTAGGCCATCGATCTCCTTGATCAATTAACTGTGCCGTTTTACTTCATCATTTTTTGCTGAACAGTAATTCGATACCACAACCTGCTTTTCATAAGGGTCTGGTGTCAGTTTTTGTGTTTTTCTTGGGTCATTTGGAGAGGTTGCTGAGGTTTTCTGTGGGTTTGAATGCAGCTTCTTTCGTGCTGAGTAGAATTATTGTTGTTGACAGTCTGCTCTCTTTCTCCCTCTCTCTTTTTCGCTCTCTCTCTCTCTTTCTCTCACTTTCACGTGCTCAGAATGCTCTCTCTGAGGAATAAGAGTGTGTGTTCGGTGAAGATAAAGCTCGGTTGAAGCATTGAGTCATTTGGTCATGCTGGTCCCTCTCGTCTTGTGTGGAGCGTTTCAGTGATGTTCCTCTTTGGTGCCTCTCCACCTGCTGTGCAGCCACAGCTTCTGTCCATGTTTTCTTATTCAAATGGAAGGCAGATAGTGCTGGCAGTACAACTGAAATTTCCCTATGCTAATCACTAACATGTCTCCCATTGTTGCAGCAAATAGCTAAATTCTACACCTTGTGGAAGTTCATGACATGTTTACACTGTTCCAGGACCTGGTTGGTGCTTCTTTATCAGATATGTGACATTGGAGTTGCCAGTTTACCAGATAAACCAATATTGTAGCCACTCGTTGGCCATTTTGCCTGCCATATACAGTGCTGTGCAAAAGTCAGAGACCACCCTTCATTTGTTTAATTTCCAGGCATAATGGCCATGATGGAAACATAATCCACTGGAATAAGGAAAGGGAAAGTCAAGGGAAAATAAGTGAAAAACAGGAGTTTCCAAAAAGTTTTTTACACTATGGCAAAAAAAATTGCCTAATAGTTAATAAAATGGGACTCCTAACCAGCGAGCAAGACCTAGAAGACCACCGAAACTGTCACCATGAGATAAACAGGACTCAAATCATCTTTGAATGTGTTGAGGATTACTTGGTTCACGAGAAGCAGAAAATTCAACCAACTTCTAAGACTGAACTTTTCAGGTGTGGAAAAAAACCCTGTAAATTTATTGGAAAAACTAAAGGGAGAACTGATTTAGCTTTAAAAAGCAAACAAGACATGAAATATAGCAAATATTCAGTATTATATTTCGTTCTTGAAGCTTCTGTGTAATTTTCTTTTAAATATATCGTTGCTATCATGACAAATTCTTATATCTCCAAAATGGGAGCTTTTCAGGAGAAAAAAAACACAATAGAACAAGATTTATTGTCAAGTAATTCTGGATCATTTTCATTGCTTCATTCTTTGACTTTGTACTTAATGGCTGTTTTGACAGGAAATTAGATCATTAAATGGTGGTCTCTGACTTTTGCAGACTTTTGTTTCTGACCACAGGACCACTGCTGGCTGGACTTTTTTTGTTTGGTGGACTGCTTTTAACCCTGAGATGTTCAAAAAACCTAAAGTGCAACTTGTATAGCATAAAGGTGTTTCCGATAAAGCGGCACGGTGGCGCTGTGGGTAGCGCTGTCGCCTCACAGCAAGAATGGCCTGGGTTCGATTCCCGGCCGGGTGACCAGGGTCATTTCTGTGTGGAGTTTGCCTGTTCTCCCCGTGTCTGCGTGGGTTTCCTCCGGGTACTCCGGTTTCCTCCCACAGTCCAAAAACATGCAGTCAGGCCAATTGGACATGCTGAATTGCCCCTAGGTGTGAGTGTGTGTGACTGTGTATGTCTGTCTGTCTGCCCTGTGATGGACTGGCGACCTGTCCAGGGTGTATCCTGCCTTCCGCCCAATGACAGCTGGGATAGGCTCCAGCACCCCACCGCGACCCAGAAGGATAAGCGGTTTAGATGATGTATGTATGTATGTATGTTTCCGATAAAGTGGCCATTGAGTGTTGGTGCAAGGTAGGTGTTGCTAATAAAATGTCAACATAGTGTACACACTGAGTGTATAAACATAGAGATACAACCATTTGAAATTAAAGCCTCATATCCAACATTTATTTTTCTAAGGTCAACTCATGACATTTGTGTGGATTTATGTGTCAAAAACAGCAGCTTTAATTAATTTCTACATGTCTACATTTTCCAAACTCTCTTTATCCCTTAGAAATAAACTGGATCTTATTATCACTGTATCTATCTATCTATCTATCTATCTCACTTCTGTCGGAAGAAAACCTTGTATCTCCATTTTTGTCATTGTTCAGTTTTTGATAAAATCTGAAAATGTCTGTGGGTTTTTACATTGTGTGTAAATTTCATAATGGACCAAAAGAAATGGGCCAAAATTCTGGTTCCATTGACTTACATTAAAAGTAAAGTATGTTTTTTCCTTCTCCTGTAAAGTTATAATTTTGGAGATATGAGGTTTTCTTCCCACAACAGTGATATATGTATGTATATATATATATATATATATATATATATATATATATATATATATATATATATATAAAACACCTATGCCTCCTATTCAACAGAGGCCAGTGACAGAGAGAATAGACCTGCATTCTATATCCACTGCTACCTTTTTCAAATGTCAGTGAAAAACATCCAGAGAATAAAAAAAGGTCAACAAAACATAAAGAGACATAAAGCGCAGAGAGGATAGTAAAAAAGCCCTCTGAGGCATTTAAAGGGACCACACCTTGGGATGCATTCAACCATAAAATGGGAGAGAATTATGCCAAAACTGCTGATGGATGGTTCAGAACAAGGATCTAAGTATGTGAATGATAATACTGGCTGGAAGCAGGGGTGGGGGGGGAGGGAGGGGGGCAACAGGATAAAAATAACAAATAAATAACAAACAAGCCGAGCACAAAGAAAGCAACGATATACGCAATGATGAAATAACACTGGAGCTGGTGTACTGCAGGGTTGACACAGCAAAGTTTTTTTTCCCATGTTTTTGAAGGAGCTGGGCTGTGGTTGACTGATTGCAAACCGGGATACAGTAGTCAAAGACCCTGCATGAGTCACTGGAGAATTTCGTGGAAGGATGATGAGTTTGACAGTTGTTTTTTGGGGAAAAATACGTAGAGAACTATGGAAAGGGTTGATTTAGGCTTGAAAAATAAACAAACAAATAAACAAAAAAAAGCATGAACTTAACCCTCTACTGCACGGTGTTGCCATATGGCAGCAATTACTTTATCTTAATTTTACTAAAAGTAGTTATATAAAATCTGCGTTTTCCTATTTAATTGTGGAAAAAGGGTCTTTTACTTTGAAAGGACCAGGAATTTTTATTATGATGTTGTTATTACCATACATTCTAAATACCAATTTAAATTGTATTAATTTACAATATTTGTAAATATTGGGTTATACATTCCACTAAGCATAAGTTGGATTGTTTGTTCTTGATTTCAATAAAAGGATAAAAGGATGTTTTTAGAGAAAAATTGCTTTTTTTTAGGTTTTATGGTGCTATGGTATGATTATGGCAACAATTTACCAAGTAACCCACTAAATTTTAAGAAATAATTTTTTTTTTCAACAATTTCCATTATTTCAGCATTTTCAAATAACAAAAACACATTAAAACATTTGATCATGTTTAAGTAATAATTCATGCAGTAGAGGGTTAAAGATTTTGTCAGTATGTTTTCTTAATCCAAAAACTGCTATTAGCTACAGGGTCCTGTGTGAATTCATGACTGACAGTCAAGTGAACAACAGTGTTAGTTATTTTGAGATTCTTCATCTGTTATATTTCCACTGTTTAACTTGAAGTTGTTGGAAGAAGTTGATGTTAGGACTAAATAAGCAGTTAATTGGCTGATCAGAGTTATTTTACAGTGTTGTTAGCTTTATTATGTTGACATTGCAACAAACAGAACGTGAATAGGGTTTGTTTTCATCCACTGAGTGTGAATCAAAGAAAGTAAATAACACATTCATTGAGAATCACCAGGGCCTTTATAACTCAGGCAAGTCAAACTGGGGACCTTCCAGTCCAAAGTGCTGCGGAGATCAGTGTTTACCCTCATCTAACACTCTGAATTCAGATCATGAAGTCCTTGCTAATTAGCTGATGAGCTGAATCTGTTGTATTTAATGAGGCAGTGAGCTGAAGTCTGTAGTGTTTTGGCCCACAAGGACTGGAGCCTGACATGTGTTCTAACTTCTTGGTGCTATAACACCTTTAGAGGGCAGCAGCGAGTACTGTTTGTTTATTTAAGCTTTAGCGGTTTTGATTGAAAGTATTGACAGCTAGGAAGCTAATCGACGGAAATGTATCTGATTTACAAAACCGGGAGCGAACTAGATTTTCATCTTTGTAGGACGGCAAGCAAATAAAAATGAATTAATGTGTTTTTATTCTGTTTCATTGCTATTTTTATTGTGGCGGCTGTACAGGGTTGATTCATATGAAGAAAACTGCAGTTTTTTCTCAGTACGGCTGAGAGATTCACAGGGAAAAATGCTTGAAAAATGCTTTTGATTCTATTATTTAAAAACATCAGAGTCTATTTCCACTGTCCCGTTGTTATGGCAACTAGGGGGCCTGCCAAAAGAGGTGCAATGCAAAAGACAATCAAATCGTTAATTACAATTATCACAGTTAATCATCAGTTAAAACGTCATGATAGTTCTAGCTGATGTCAAGTTTTTCTTCATACAAATCAGAACAAGGGAACATTTTTGTCCACTACCTCTTGGCATCATCAACTTACATGTTGTTGCTGTGATGCAAAAAACCTTGTATCTCCATCTTTTGGCATTTTTTACTTTTTAATATCATTTGACTCTCCTGTTATCATGTTTCTTGATGAATAGACCAAAAGAAATTGTCCAAATTCTTCTGTAAAGTTACAGAAGATCCAAAGTTCTGTTCCAGCAGCGATCTTTTTAGTATCACTGAGACACTCTGTCAAGTTGACAGCCCCGTTAAGGCATGGACTGCAGTCTGAAATGTATAGGTGAGTGGATTTGTATGTTCAGACATCGTAAAGAGGCCATAAAAGGTCTGTTAGAATGTTAGATTCATTACACGAATCATTGACCAACATTTAGAGAAAATAGCTTATTTTTATAGCACTCCATTCCCAGAATTCATACAAATGCTACAAAAACAGAGCCAGATAGCAGGTACACCTGTAGCATCGGGTGTGCTGTTTGACATATCCTGCCTGTCCCTTCATCCACAGTAACTGAGAGAAAGAGGCAATTCTTGGAATGCAATTTAGTGAAATGACATGCAGTTGCGGTTGCTCTTAGAATTCCTGTATTTGGATAGCTCTGCAGAAAAAACAGCAAAATATCACTGTAATTTTCTCCCCAAAGGTTTTGTGATTTTTCTTACTAGAGCTGCTCAATATAGACAAAATACCAGTACTGTGAGTATACCTCCTGGAATTGCAATGGTGCCTTGCAATATGTTAAAAAAAAACATATTGGTGAATCCATAATGTGACCTGGTTAAGGGTTGGCCTGCATTATGTAGACCAAAACACAGTAAGGTGCAAAAGTAGAGACCCTTCATTTATTCACTGTCCAGTCAAAGTGGCCACTACATATTAATGTATTCATTTGCAGTGCCAGGAAATGTGTATTTAACTGAGTATCCTCCACAGCTAAAGGTAGTATGTTATTTCATCATTTCATATGGCCTATATGGCAACTTCCTTTCTTTTTAGGTCACTTACCTTCAGTTTTTCAATCTGCAGGGATATTTTTCCACCCCCTTCAAAGTTCAGTCTTAGAAGTTGGTTGGACTTTGTTCTTTTCAAGAACTGAGCAAACTCCTTTGTTTGATTTGCAAAGGTTTGTCTTTCCTTTTCTCAGTAAAAGCTGCACATCCTATCAGACCGATACTGCTGTCTTCTCACAGTGGAGGATGGACAGAAACAGCTGTATGTTCTTTCACATCTAGGGCAAGAGTGAAGTGCTGTTTGTCTGACGGGGGCAGTTTCGGTGGTCTACCAGGTCTTGCACGGTTGTTGGAATCTCTACAAAGCTTTGAACAGTTGCACACACATAAAATTATAATATTGCTCATTAAAACACAAAAAACAGTTTATTTAATTGCCGACAATGACAATTCTTAACACACTGATTTGCAGACTTTTACTTGACTTAACTGCTCATGAGGGACAGGGATGCAGCCTCACTTCCTGCTCTAAAATGCAGGGGTGTGGCTAAAATAAGGCTCTAAGGACTAAAACATTTAGTTTCAGTAATGACATAAAAATGTAGGATGACATTTTTTAATAAGATTTTTTTTACATTTAAAAATGAATACATGATGAATCCAAATGTTTAAGTTAAAATTCACTTTAAAATTACTCAAAAGGATCTAAAAAAATTAAAAATACAAAAATGTAATTATTATTTTCACATTTTAGGAATGATAATTTGGTGTGTATTAGCCTATTACTATCTCAACGAATGCATTTGCTTTAAATAGATCATAAAATAATGCTTTTAAATGTCTAAGGTCTGTGTACATTTTAGTATTAGTGTAGTAGTTTAGTATAGCATGTATACTTCTTTAGTATTTGTTTAGTACTTTAGTATAGTCTGTATAATTTTTAGTTTCAGTTCAGTACTTTAGTATAGTCTGTCTAATTTTTAGTGTTAGTATACTACTTTAGTATAGTCTGTGTACTTTTTTAGCATTTGTTTAATACTTTAGTATACTTTTAGTATTAGTATAATACTTTAGTATAGTATGGATACTTCTTTAGTATTTGTTTAGTACTTTAGTATAATCTGTCAACTTTTTAGTATTAGTATAGTTCTTCAGTATAGTATGGATACTTCTTTAGTATTTGTTTAGTACTTTAGTACAGTCTGTGTCCTTTTTTAGCATTAGTGTAATACTTTAGTACGTTCTGTATACTTTTTTAGTATTGGTACAGTATTTTAGAATAGTCTGTATACTTTTAGTATAGTTTTTTTTTAATACTTTTTAGCTGAGAGACTGCAATTTGAACAATTCGGTAGAACGGTCCATATGTCATGAAGCCCTAGATCACACTGTCGGAAAAGGCTGTGGCACACAGAAGGCAGATTGTGCTGAAGCCTGGAAGCTTCTTCCTGACTCTAATGCGTCGTGTCAGAGACGACAGTGGACACTTTTTGTGAAGCTAACTTTAAGCAACGGCACAGGAAACTTCAGATGCCAGGGCAGATGCCAAGCGCAAAGCAGAATGCCACCCGGGCCATATCTGCTGTCACCTTTGATCACTTCTGACTTCTTTTCTTGACACCCCCCACCCCCGCCCCTCCGTGCCACTACTATAAAAGTGTGAATGCTAATCTTGGTTCAGTGGACGAGAAGACATGCTGTCGCTGCATCTTCTCACGCTGCTGAAAAAGCGCCTTTTTTGGGTAAGAGGTTGGATTGTTCGCATTAGCCTTTATTTGTTTTCATGCAATCGATTTGTTTTTGGCTGCTTCGCTGATTTTCTCTCTCTGAGCAAAACTGCTGTCAAACATGTTCACGTCTGTCTGTCACAACTTGTAGAGTGAGTATTATCAAGTCATTGAAAACAGTGTGATCACTATGATCACTTGATGGCAAGAATGACTCACCTTATACCAACAAATATTTCTGGGGGTTTATTTCTCAGTGAATCTGCAGCTATTCACAACATATCATTTGGTAATTGTTACCACAGTAACAATAATGGCCTTCATAATACTGATGTCGCAGGAGGCTGCAACGTGTAATAAAATTAATGAGCCTTGTCTAACTTACTGCAGTGTTGTTGTTTTTCATCACCCAATTTTTCTCCCAAACTTCATCATCAATTCCCAACTGCTAGTTAAGTTGGTAATGCTTTCCTTTACAGTCCCTTAAGTTCTAGTATTAACTAGGTACATGTGAGGTACAAACTTCAAAGCTCTAGTTAATTATTTCAGGTAAGAGGATGGTAAATTTCAAGTCAGTCTAGCTAAATTAACCTAAAACACCCAACGAGTTCTGGGTACTGATTGGGTAATTGTGGGGTACAAACTCCACATTACTGTCCAAATACTTTGGGTAAGTACTGGGCAGACTATTCACCAACAATATACAAAGAGTCACTCAAAAAGATGGTTCTTCAAGGGTTCTTTAGTAAAGATAGTAGTTCTATATAGAACCATGAACATCGAAAGAAACATCTGCATGCTTAAATGGTTCTTTGCATGGTGAATTTCTTCAGATTGAAGGAGAATGTGTTAAATGTGTTATAAGGTTCTATATAGAGCCTGTTCTATATAGCACTGAAAGATGTTCTTCTATTGTTATAATACAGGGAGATTCACTTGAAAGAGGCCCTGAATATTCTGTTGCAATCCCCATTAGGATGAAGCAATCTGAACCAAAAAATATGCTACATAAATTGACGTATGTGTAATCGATTGCATTACAAATGGAGGTTAAATGTCGCGATGGCTGTCCGACGCCTACCTCATCGCTCTGACGCAGTGGCATCCCGGCTTGTTCGAAGCTCCATATACAGAGGAGCTCATTGCATGTTGTTTCGTTCAGATTGCTTCGTCCTAGAGAGAGTTATTACAGAATATTCAGGGCCTCTTTCGAGTGAATCTCCCTGTATAATTAATTATAGAACCATATACACCACATTCTCCATCAATCTAAGGAACCATTTCACCTTGCAAAGAACTATTTAAGCATGCAAAAACGACTTAGCTAGAACCTGTTACCCATTTCTTTGTTAATTAGTAAAACTGTTTAGAAACGTACCATCATGTTACACAAAATAATTATGTAATTGTTGAAATATTGTAGCTCATAGTTACCTGGTTAATATCGAGAACTTCGGGGACTGTAAACGAAAGCATGTGCTTCCGCTGAGACACATGAAGCACCACTGCATCTTTTCAAAGTGCCGCTAACATAACACCACTGGACAGCCCATCACGCTTGGAGGAGAACACTAACTGCCAATTCTGTTACACCAGCTAATAGACACTCATGTTAAGTGATGAGGCAAGAGAGAGAGGGGCACCCAGACAGAGCAGGGCCAGGTATGCTTTCTTAGCTTTCTAGCTACAGAATTGGGTATGCAGGCATTTTGTTGACTGAAAGTGTTTATGTAATTGAATGAAAGTCAATTATGTTGGTCAAAATAATGCAAACCGGTCTTTAACCATGTCATGCTATTAATTCACCAATCAATCTCAATATGTACTAGTACTCTGTCCATATCGTACAGGCCTGCTGGTGGGGACCAGCTTGCTAAAGCTGATTGATTCATCCACGAACTTAATTTGAAACCATGACAGATGGGGAAAATAAGAACATTTTGGCAGTCCTATAGTCTCACAGGGCCAGATGTGATCTGTTAAGGAGAATGTCTGGAGACAACAGTGAGAAACGTTGGGCTGAGTCTTGGTGAGAACAAACTGAGCAAAGTTTCTAAACCAATCTGACACGACATGAAGGCAAAACCCAAAGTAGGGGACACTTGTCATCATTGTCCAACGGACAATCTAGCCATGGATGTAACGTAAGTTAATGTGGCTGAAAAGTCCCCCATAAAAGATCCACTTAGGCATCTACGTGTGTGGAGAACTCATTACACTCAGTAAAAATAAACATTATCTCACACAAGGGGAAAACAGTTTTGTAAGCAATAGCAACAATAGCATTTCGCTAGCTTGCTTGTTTCGTTTGGGAAACGAAACAGCATGGACTAGTGAAATTTGGAGTTTTTAGAGGGAGCATACTCTTGTTTGTGGCAAGAAAACCTAACCAGTTACAAAATCACAGCTGGCCCAGTGAAACTAGCACGCATGCAACCACTCAAGTAATGAACTACATGGGGCTTCCAAGTAGCACAATCGTCTAAGCGTTGGCCCTCTCATCAGGAGGTCACAAGTTCGAACCCTGGTGATGCTACAATCGTCCGTGGCCAGGAGTCCAAGAGAGCACAGCTGTCCTCAATCTCTGGGTGGGTAGGATGGCCCCGCCTCCCCCCTCCATCACTCAGTGCAATGCTAGTCAGCGCAGGTGTCTGTTAGCTAGAGACGCTTTCCTCAGAGCGTTTGACTGTCCAATGACGTTGCGTGAGAAAGATGCGATGGTGCTTCACAGGACTCGGACCCTCCTAGCGTTGGTGGGATGTCAGATTGAGGGTGTCCTGACTAGTGGGTGGAATTGGAGATGATTAAGTTGGGGAGAAAACTGGGGGAAAAATCCAAACAAAAAATTGTTTCTGTCATAAATAGATTACAGAATTACAATATAGCCAAAGAAATGGTGCAACTTGGCTTGACAGACATTTTGGACTTGATTCTAGAGGCTGCACAATATATCATTTGTTATTTGTTTTCATGATAACGATAGTGGCCTTTGCAATACTGCTTGCAATACTCTGCAATACTAGTGCGGAAGGCTGCGAATGGGCAATCACAGAGTTGTTTGCTGCTGAGTGCTGTGAGAATCCTGACAGTTCCTGATGAGTTTCTATGGCTGTTTTTAAGAGTCGAGGTTCATGTCATCCGAAAAAAGTCACTTACTTTGATAAAATAAAAAGCAAGGTAATCTTTAACCATGTCACATTATTGATTCACCAGAACATTTAATTTATTGCAAAGTGTATCGCGAAGGCAATACGCAGCAATACAATCACAGTACGGGTACTTTGTCCATATCGCGCAGCCCTAAAGTAGGCCTGTGTTTTAAGACCAAGGAAAGCCACAGCTATTAGATAACATTTGTACACATGAGACCTGGTTGATCAAGTAGTTATCACATCACTTGTTCCTTCATACCCTGTTCTAAGTCTCCGATCGTTTTCGAGGTGACTCTAGGATTGATTGATTTCCCTGCAGTGCTCCTGTCTGACTGCAGGCTGTACCGGGATCGATTCGACACCCCTTTGAGTGACAGGCGGGTGGTGATGACCTTTCACTTTGCTCTTTAGCTCGCCTTCGCTCTTTAGCGTGAGCTCACGAACACACACATGCGCAGAATTCCCTTTTTGACAGCTAAGCAATTTTCAGCCTTTTAACCAGTAATCAATAAACATGAGTAAAGTTTACAAATGTTGGGTCATGTATTTGAATTATGGTCCTCATTGATATTTGCTGGCAGAAAAAAGTGAGAGGAGTGAATGGTATTGTTAAAGAGGATGATGGATGAACTGAGTAGAATGAAAGAGAGGTTGTGTGTTTGGCCTGAACAATATAGTGTTTGTTAATTGGCCCCAGCAAGAGTGATATCGCAGAAGGCTAAGATATGCAAATGAGGCCGCTAATCAATCACAGTGTTTTTTCTGCATGCTTCACTACAAAAAAATGGATGTTAAATTTAGTCGAAATACAGTTGTGTGCGAAAGTTTGGGCACCCCTGGTCAAATGACATTTTTGTTGATCAAAGTGAAAATTAGTGAACACATCCTCTACAGAGAACTCACTTCTGCACATTTCAATGCATTTTAATATGCATTTAACATATTGGGAAAAAAAGAAACGTAAAATGTGGACTGTGCAAAAGTTATGATGCATTTTATTTTTAGGTTGTATTATTTCACAGCAAATAAATAGAAATGGTCACATTGAAGTTTGTTCTCTGTAGAGGATTTAGCTTATTTTCTCTAAGAATCAAGAAAATGTGTCAGTTGACTTTTTTCAAACTTTTGGATACAAATATATCTAATATTTCTCATTTTGAGATTGTTATGAGAATATTATAAGATTGCTGAACTCATTTCTAGACATTTTTACTTGTTGATGCTGGATCAACAGAAATATAACTTTTATTTACAAATAAATGAATAAAATACCGATATTTTAGTGCAGTAGCACATCTCTGAAGTAAAACAAAAATCTCATCAATCCCTGATTTAAAATATCAGTCAGTCCAATGCTGATACATTTTTAAAGCAATTTTCTACCAATATTTGGATCATTATTTCTTCAAACAAGCAAAATTTTCTGCTTTGTGTCTTGAAACAAGTAAAATCATCTGAAAGTAAAATTTCACTAGAAAAAATTACACTGTAAAAATGGTCGTCAGTTCAACGTACAAAAATGACATCATATGATAACAAGGAAACTAACTAGTTTTACTGAACTTTCTTAAATAGTTTGAAATGAACCATTTTTTAAAATCAACATATTGATTTGAGTTTAATAAAACTAGTTCAATTGCTTGTTGCCATGTGAAGTCATTTTTTAGGTTGACCTGACAAACCGTTTTTACAGTGTCCTTAAAAAGAGCAAATATTTAGAAATAAGTTCTGAAAACGAGATATAGTAAATATGTGTTCACTTGCCAAGAAAGTTTTCGACCATCTTGACCAATCACAGTTCCAGAGAGTTTCTGTGGGTGTTTTGATGGCTCAAGGTATGCAAGTAATCCAAAAAGGTCAACTGTTGTACTCAAAATAGATATCATGTATAATATATTGTAAAGCATATTGCAGTTTCAGTAAATATCAATATAACTGCAATATCAATTTTGGCCATATCAGGCAGTTTTACAAAACAAGGCATTAATTACTGAGAGTCTACTGACACTTTGAGCTGGTGGGGGTGGCTAATCTGGCGACCTGTGTATTAAGAACATCCATGAAGATGACAGATCACAGGCGCAACTTTATAATTAACGTATGACCAGTGCAAAAACCATGACTCCCTGCTTTTTGAATAAAAGCCAGTTTCCAGTTCAAATTGGGACTCATTAGGCCAAAATAATGGATCGATTTTTAATGAATTGAGCATATCTTGTTTCTTGTTTTTTTTTTAATTATTATTATTTTATTTTTTAATCTGTCTGTTTTTAACTTGTGACAAATTGAACCTCTTAGCTACATGCAGTGCATCAAAGGCTGATATTTCTGCAACAGAAGCTACAGCTCACATAAAGCAATGAGCTGCTTTAGTACTGCAGGGACAGCACAGCCAAAAGAGTTTTAATGTGCTTATAATAATCATTTGGAACAGAAAACTGTCAAATCACTATTAGATTTTTTTTTTCCTGCATCAAATTGAGAATAATGAAACAAGCATTCACAAATGTTATTATTCCATCAAAAATGAATAAATATGTAGAAAAAAACGCTCTTTTCTCTCTGAGCACAAACAATAGCAACCATATTAGCACTAAAAAAGAAGCCAATCTTTTCCCAGTATTTTGTACTTTAAATTCATTTTCAATGAGGCAAAAGCACAGAAAAAGCAGCAACCGCCACTTTTGTCTTCTCATGGTCGCTAAATGGCCTGAACCAACAGCTGAATGCAAAATTTGAACATCCTCAGTCAAATAGCATTTTGTTGTAAATGTAAAGGTACTTTAACACATGCTCAACAGGGACTAGACTTCAATATTTAATTTACTGCACAATTTCTGTTTATTTACAGCATTTAGCATAGCGGCAAAACATATTGCATGCCATAACTTTTGCAAAAGTGACATATTCTTATTTTTTCTGTTAATAGTTAATAATGCTAATTTCAGGGGCGCCTGAGTGGCGCAACCATCCAAGCGTTGGCCTTCTCATCAGGAGTTTGCTTGACACTTTCATCAGAGCGTTTGGCTGTCCAATGATGTTGCTTAGGCGGCAGTTCCGAAAAGATTTGGTGGCGCTTCACAGGACTCGGACGAATCCTGTTCTAGCCTTCATCCTCCTAGCTCTGGTGGTATTGTGTGATTGGGGGAATCCTAACTAGTGAGTGGAACTGGATATGACTAAATTGGGGAGAAAATTGGGGAAAATTTTGAAAAAAGTAATAAACTACAGTGTTTCTTTCATAAATAGATTACAGAATTACAATATGGCCAAAGTAAGTAGGCTTGACATACATTTGGACTTGATTCTAGAAGGTGAGGCTGCACAACATATCGTTTGTTATTTGTTTTCATGATTGTTAATGTTAGTGACCTTTGCAATACTGCTTGCAATACCCTGCGGTACTAGTGCAGAAGGTTGCAACTGAGCCTTCTAACCAATCACAGTGTTGTTTGCTGCTGAGTGCTGTGAGAATCCTGACAGTTCCTGATGAGTTTCTATGGCTGTTTTTAAGAGTCGAGGTTCAAGTAATCCAAATTCAGCAAATAAACAGTAACTGTGGATTAAGATGATGTGCAGAAGTGTGTTCTCCACAGACGGTATGTACTCAAAAATTCACAAAAACATGACCGGGGTGCCCAAACTTTTGCACACAACTGTATTTAACCACTTTGTAATGCCAAAATAGTGTTTGTGGTGGCAAAATGTTAGTAAATCTCCCCCTTCGTGTGTATGTGGGGGGCATGGCATATGTCAGGCACCCAGCTGTGTATTATCCTCACCTACATTTGTAATCCTGCAATCATCGCTAATTACTGGGGCAGCAGGGCCTGTCACATAACGCAGAGGCACCCCAGCGCATACTCAGCGTATCGGCATTCGCGGGAGGTTCCCTGCATGATGTTCCAGGGCTGTTCAAAGGTCAAAGTTTAGACAGTGCCTTCTGTTTGACATGCAGCTCCCACACATTTCCACAGTAACCCTGTCGGCCCTTCTCTCCAGCCTTTTCTCTCAGTCTCCTGACAGATGACATATGCAGTTTCTATACTGAGTCTATGGAAGAGCAAGTGCTGTGTCAAGTCTTCTATAGACATGGCTTTGAGCCAGTCAGCATTATAAAACAGGGGCATACACACGTACACCCCAGTGGAACCAGGTGTGTGTGATGTTAGGAGGGTATTTAAAGGTCAAAGGGAGGGATGGACAGCCCTGCCGAGCTGTTTCAGACCTGTTTTTCACCCTCAAAGTGCTAAACCGATCGTCTTTGGCCCCAAAATAAACCTGTTCTTTATAGCCGTGAAGATACACCACAGTTAGTCTCAGCAAAGAGATGTCTCACTCAGATAAAGTAGGCCAGCTGAGCCAGGCTTCTTGCTGCTAGCGCTTAAAGTTCAAATGTTTCCTGGTTTTGAGTGATGTAGGGTTGGTTTGTAGGTCCAGAAGCAACTTTGTAGGACCTTCAATATACTTTTTATTGTGCTTTCTGCCAGCACTGCACAACATGGACAAAAATACAGTGAGCAATAAAGTACTGGGTATTGCGGTGGCAATGTAAGATGTGATAAACTGACCCATCCCTGCTCCACCTACAAATGTGTACCTCATAGAAACTTACAGAAAAGGGTGTGAGGTGTAAAAGTTTGGCCATGTCTGGTTAAATGCCATGTTGTGCTGATTTTCTAAGTGAAAATAAGTTAACACATCCTCTCTTCATAGTTCATACATTGTAATGCACAATATCTGTTTATTTGATAAATTTAAGATAAAAGGAACACATAAAATGCCCTGTGAAAAGTGCAAATTTCAGATTGGTCCAATATGTTAAACTCTGCAAACAAATGGAAATTTTGCAGAAATATGCCAAAATTAATTTAGAAAATCAACAAAACATGTGGTTTGATCAGGGGTACCCAAACTTTTGTATGTGACTGAATTTACTGAAGATTAAGCAGCTGGCATCTAGAAACTTCGTCTACAATTTAGACAAATAAACCCGTCATGCAGACTTCTTAAACTAAGATTTTTTTAGAGAGGTAACTTTTTTTAAGTTCTTCGCTGTGAAAGAAGAAAGTTCATGACAACTTTACTTATTTTAGGGATTGAATTGAACTGAAGTCTTTTTTTTAGGTTCTTAAAAGCATGGCAAAATGTTGCATTCTTAAAAAAAAAAAAACTTAAAAATTAGCTGATACAGATCTGATTTAGTCTGTTAATCTTGATCTCAAGTATACATTTAAGACTGTTGTAAGACATTTTCTTGTATATTGTGCTTTGTTTTTGTTTTCTTCATTGTTTTTCTAGTATTGATCTTGAAGTTGTTCTACCATTCTCACCTCAAGACATTTTGTACCAAATGAAGTTTTAAGAAGATGCTTAAATTTTCATTGGGTAGTTTATGCTTATTTTAGATTGTTATGATGAAATCAGACCAAATTAGTGTTACTTAAATCTTGCTATAAGGTTTTAATCCCTTAAAATCCCAGGCTTATTACATACTAAGTCTTATTATCCTACAGGGACTTCAATTGAGCTATTTCTGCTTTATAGAATTGCGGATTAAAACTTTAAGCCTGCTGGTGGGCCCTGGCCATTAAGGGTTAAATCAAATAAATATTTACTCCATTGTGCCTTTGATGAGTCCTTTGATTGAGCCCATGTTGGTTGCAGTGTCCATGGCCTTGGGCATAGTCTTTACCTGCCGGCGTGTTACTAATTATTCAATAATTATTAAAATAATTTGAAGCAATGTCTTTTTTTTCCTATTTTAAAAAACATTTCAGTTAAATTGTCTCACCATATTGGCTGCTCATTTGATTTGGTTCAGGTATCTTGTTTTTTGACAATTTTTTTTGCCACAGAGGAAGCATTTTTTTTTGTTCCCCAAAGATCCATGTTTAAAAGAGATTTGTGACCTTTAATAGATTTTAGAACTAATTTGATGGTTCTTCCTATAAGCTTTATTTTGTGCAAGTTCCTCACACTTTAAAAAGGTTCTTCAAAGTCATACATCTCACTGACAAGAAGAGCTTCGCTAAAGAACTACCCATTAGCTTCTTGAGGGAACCAGTAGTGGTTCTTCTATGGCATTGCGTATAGAACCTTTTTGGCAAACTATTTTTAAGAATGTGTTGTGAAAAAAAAACTTTCAAGTTTCTTTGAAGCAAAAGATGCAAGAAACAAGGAAAACCTAACAAACCCCACTATGGAACCTTGGGATTAACTCAAATGTTCTTTGTACTTATTTAGACACATTTAGTTTTGTTTTATTTATTTCATTCTGTTTTAGAAGCAAATTTCTTTGGTATGACAGGAAGAGCAGCTGAACCTCAGCTCGACCAGTTTCTTCATTTCTATCCCTCAGTGGCTCAGTTTGAGCATTCATGCACCATTGAATCTGTTTAAATGGTAGCTGTTGACTGGTCAAGGACTCTGTTGTGCCGTTGATGAGTCCTTTCATTGAGCCCATGTTGGTTGCAGTGCCCATGGCCTTGGACATAGCCTTTACCTGCCAGGGTGTTACTAAGCAACCAAAAAATGGCTGATAAAGAAGCCCCCGGCAAATTCCTTTAAGGTGCGACGGCTGTTTCGAAATTTCAAATA
The DNA here is from genome assembly GCF_904425465.1 of Colossoma macropomum. Classification (NCBI taxonomy): domain Eukaryota; kingdom Metazoa; phylum Chordata; class Actinopteri; order Characiformes; family Serrasalmidae; genus Colossoma; species Colossoma macropomum. Next base: position 530,642 of record NW_023494803.1, read on the forward strand.
CAGTAAAAATATAGAGAAACATAAAAACTCAAAGTATCTCAATAATAAATCTGGAGGTTAGAAAAATTCTAACCTGATGTTCCTTTAACTGTGCATGTGAAGTGCTTCAATATTTAAAAATAAAGATGCCAAAAAGGGTTCTTTGGAGCGATGCCATAAAAAAAGGGTTCACTCTTGGTCTTGGAGGGATAGTGTCCAGTAAAGTTTGGTCATTTTCCTTTCTTAACAGACCTGAGTCATGCTTGCAATAATCAGAGTCATGCCCTCGGGGAAGGGGTCCAAATCACAACAAGTTGTAAACATACTAAAATTATTATAGTACACATCTGTAAAATGCAGCACACTTGAGGAGAATGGTTGGTCATCCAAGGCAATGAATCCCACTGTTTTTAGCTTTACGTAGCATGGTGACTTTACCATTTGTGACTTTTTGTCATCTCAAAAACTGAAGCCACAGATGATGTTAGCACACTCATAGGAACTCCCCGTTCTTCTGTTGTTTTGCTGTAAACTGTGTGTCAAGTGAAAAACGTATCCTGTATTTGGGTCATTCTACAGAAACGTCCATTTTTGTGTCCCTAGCCTTTACAGATATATTACACTTAAAAAAAACAACAAAATTACAAATTATTTATATTTTAAAATAAAACAATAAGTTATTTTAACAATTACACCTTCTTGAGCCTCAATTTAGCAAATTTGTTTTTTTTAATTATCTAGAATTCCAAGCACCACAGAGCTCGTCCTCACAGTCATGTGTGAAGGCTGAGGCCATAATTCGAAGAAAAAAACACATTTGAACATTTATAAAATATATAATGAAAGTTGTTGTCACCAGGAGTCGTGTCACTGGTGTTACTGCATAACAAAAAACTCTTATTTTGAAATAAAAATCACACTGATGACATCACTCGACTTCCTTTTACCTGTTTTCTGAGGATCTATGAAGAAAAGCTCATGGTGAGTCCACTGTGTCTTTCAGTTATCAGAGATTTTCTCATTTAGCTCATGATTTCATATGAAGCTTTTAGCTGAAGTCACTGGTGTGACTGACTTTATTCTGAGGTAATTGTGAAAAAATAGAATACAAATGGATTAAATTCCATATTTTAGTGGATATTCCATGTTTGACAACATGTGGTTTGATGCTCTGTAGCAGTTATTTTGTAAAATGCATTGTTCATTAAAAACGTCTCTGGTGTTCCCTTTATTATGTGTAACACCGATGAGGATCGGTAACACCAGTGACTCCTATGGAGAGACAGAAAAGTGGACGTTTCTGTAGAATGACCCATTCTCTCTTGATACTCTACATAAACAGAGATTACAAATCACTTGTCTATTGTCCCTTTAAAAGCCATGAAGTATTTCCACACAGGCTTATTTTCCCTTTTTTTGCTGAAAATGTTTGGCCGAAGATTCAGCGCCTCCCTACATCTGTTATTTGTCATGGTTAGTCTGTGTGTCTGAGCAGGGAATTCAAGCTGTACTGAACACTGAACATTCACACTGTGACTTACAAAGGGTCCATTTTTGTTCACCGTGGCACAAACACCATAAATGCACCTTCAAGGGTACAAAATTGTTCTTAAGGTCCAACTTAACTCCTTTTCACAGCAGCCATAAAATGCAATTTTCACTGTTTTGGAGGTTCTTTAGTTTTAAGTATCCAAGTCTTTTTTTTTTCTATAAAAACATTGATAGAATGTAGTTTTTTGGGAATGCGTATGATTTAAAATGCTGGGCATGAACTGGATTTTCATTTTTGTAGGTGAACAAGCAAGTCAACATTTATAAAAGTGTTTTCATTGTGTTGTGTTTGTAGCGGTTGTGCAGGATTGTTTGATATGAAGATCATTTTATCTCAGCACAGCTGTCTTTGTGGAAAGGTGTGACTTGTTTTCACAGCGGGGTTTTCCACTCCTACCCTTTCACCACTCATTGTTTGTTAGTAGCTCAACACAGAGTCAACAGTGAGAGTTAAAGGGAAAACCTGTTTTGATCATGTTAATTAAAAACCTCAGAGTCTCATTCCATTCCGCCAGTGAAATAGCCACTAGGGGGCCTGGAGAAGGAGATTAAATGAGTTTTACAGGTACTCTATGTTTAATTATGTTACTTAATAAAGGTGCTGAAGATGTACCCTTGAGGGTGTCACCCCGGTGACATGAAAGGTGCTCCCCCGGGACAGTTTGGTACCTTTTTTTCTGAGCTGAAGAACCCTGCCATTGGAGAACCACTTTTGGTTCCCTATGAACTTTGTATTAGATACTTCTAAGTTCAAAGAACCTCCACATAATGTACACTTTTAGAGAAAAAGAGTACCAACCTGTTACTGGGGCAGTACCCTCCTGTCCCTGGGATGGTACCCTTAAGGGTCCCTTTAGTTATAATTTGTATTGAGTCCACACACCCTGTCTTCTCTCCAGGCCAGGTTTTTAATGTTGTTTCAAAACATTACGTTATGACAAGGTACCAGTTTTACCTTTCTGCCAGGAAACATGTATTTAAGGTACCTTAATACCACTGTAGCACTTTTGAGGGTACATTTACATTGTTTGTACCTTGATAAATGGGTCATTCTACAGAAACGTCCACTTTTCTATCTCTCCATAGGTGTCACTGGTGTTACTGATCCTCGTTGGTGTTACACATAAGAAAAGTAACACCAGAGACATTTTTAACGAACAATGCATTTTACAAAATAACTGCTACAGAGCATCAAACCACATGTTGTCAATCATGGAATATCCACTAAAATATGGAATTTAATCCATTTGTGTTCTATTTTTTCACAGTTACCTCAGAATAAAGTGGGTCACACCAGTGACTTCAGCTAAAAGCTTCGTATGAAATCATGAGCTAAATGAGAAAATCTCTGATAATTGAAAGACACAGTGGACTCACCATGTGCTTTTCTTCATAGATCCTCAGAAAACAGGTAAAAGGAAGTCGAGTGATGTCATCAGTGTGACTTTTATTTCAAAATAAGAGACTTTTTGTTACACAGTAACACCAGTGACATGACTCCTGGGGACAACAACTTCCATTACATATTTTATAATATTTATTTGGCATTTGTTTTCTTTATATCATTTAAATCATATATTCCATAGTCATGTATAGATTATTGTAGTTAAAATTGCAGAAAATGTGTTTTTTTTTCTTCAAATTATGGCCTCACCCTTCACACATGACTGTAAGGACGAGCTCTTCTGTGGTGCTTGGAATTCTAGATAATTGATTAAAAAAACAATATTGCTAAATTGATGCTCAAGAAGGTGTAATTGTTAAAATAACTTATTGTTTTATTATTTAAATATATAAATAAATGGTAACCTTAACATGTTTTTTTAAGTGTAATTTATCTGTAAACACTAGGGACACAAAAATGGACATTTCTGTAGAATGACCCAAATCAAACGTAGTACCCTTTTCTGCCAGTGTATATGTTCTAAACCTACTGAATGTTTTTCCTAGAACTGTACATCCAAGCCAAGAGCCATTTTCAAGCTTGAGGTAAAGAAAAAGAATCTATGTTGATCATCAAGGCAAGAGAAGTGCTGTCGAGGGAGCATTGCCTCCAGCCTATCCTGATGACAACAATCCGAATACGAGCTGCATGTAAAATTAGTTGCGAGGTGCTCGCCTGATGTTAGGAGGGGAAATGTGTCCTGACACCTCCTGCTGTGCAGTTTTGCCTAAAAGCGCTGACACCCTGAGAATGGAGAGTGAACTGAAGGTTATTTTGTTTCACACTCACTTTATCAGTTTTCTCAGCACTTTGGCTACTTTAATGCCTTTAATATCTCCCCTCGTGTGCCCAAACCTTTTTTCTTTATTCCCTCTGACTCACTCACTATCTCTTGCGCTGCCCCCTGTTTCTTCTCTCTCTTCTCTCTTTCATTCATTCTCTCTAGCTCCCCTTCTGTTTGCCTCTGATTCTTGCTCACTCTGTTTTCTTTGCCCTCCATCCTTTTTCACTTCTGAGCTCCAACTTTAGACATTATTCTCATCATTTTCTTATTTTTCCTTTTAAGTGTGGCCTCATTCAAAGAAGTTGTTTTAATTTGATAAGGCAGCATGGTAGGAGTGTCTTGTGATGATGCACACTGTGAATCGAAGGTTGCATGTTATAAAATGTCTGAAAACTGTGCAACAGCTTGATTGGTTGAGCTGTTTGAAATGGCTTTGAAAGTTTTCCCAGTTGAGTTTAGTAATGATGGGCAAAAAGAGGACAATCGAACTTTGACAGTGTGGCAACATTGCTTAACATAAGGATCAAATGCCTGTGCTAAAACCTCAAATATGCTGACTCTATTATGAAAACAAACCAAAATGTGTCAGTTACCAGGGTGAGGGGAAAACACAAAGCTAAAATCAGCTGGCTTCTTATTTGAATTTTCCATTCCACCTTAAATGGAGCAGCATTTATATGTTACTGCTGCTCCATTTAAGGTGGAACAGAAATTTTTAACAAGAAGCTGGCAAATAGAAGGCCAACTTGCAGCTTTGCAGCTTCTGATTTACGTAGTCATTAAGTGCCAGTTCTGCATGGCTGAAACAACTTACTCCATAAGGGTCCTCAAAGCTACTGATTTGAACCTCTATTTGGTTGTAGGGAGCCCTGCATTCCGCAGTTTGCTGGGAGTGATTGAGTTACATTACAGCTCTCTCAGATTAGGTTCAGCCAGAGTGTAAGAGCCACACTTTATATAGAAACACAAGATTTGACTGTAAATTAACTATTAATTCTCAGTTAATGAACATTGAGATGTACCCCTATAATTTATATATATATTTTTATTTTCATATAGATTTTGCTCTGTTGTTTATACTCTTTTTGTATTATTTATCATGTCTTCTAAGAAAATGACTTGTGCCAGTTACCACTTCAAAAAGCACAGTTATGACCAAAAAAAAAAAACCCCACCATAAACAACAATTATGACAAAAAACACCTGGAAAAATCAGCAAATAAATATATGACTAAATAAAATGAATATTGATATTGAACATGTGATGCAAAAATGAAAATGCATATCTTAAAATTTGCATATCGTTACACCCCTATAAAGGTATAAATACATGCACAGGACATGGTCGGGCTACACAATGCATCATTTGGGAATCTCAATATTCATCTTTGCAATACTGAGGAAGGCTGAAATGTGGAAATCAGCCCTGAAGTGAGTCACAGTCACAGTTCCAAGCTGTGTGTGATTTGATGAAACTAGGTGCCCATATAGTCCAACAAAAGTCGATTATTGTGGTGAAAACAATGCAGGCCAGTTTTCTAAACCATGTGACTCTAGTGACTCATCAATGCATTCTTTATGTATTTCTCAGTAATCAATACTGGCATTTTGTCCAAATCCTGTAGTCCTAGAATACTGTATAAAAGGCTGTGCAGTGTTTAGCAATGTGTAGCATGTGAAAGGTGTTTTTATCTCCTTTTTACGTCTCGTAAATTCCATTGTAATCCTGTTTACTCCAGAAATGCGGCAGCTCTGGTTCTGTTTCAAGTTGTGTGTATTTATTGATAGCACCAAGCTGTTCCCTCAGCTATCAGGGTGACCTCCATGTTTACAGCACTTTTTCTTTTGTAGTCTGACCCACTCTGGACAACAATAAAGGGTCCAATTACAGTGTAGATTTTCTTCTCTGGTCCTTTTGGAGTTTAGGCTAGAGCTTTAAAACAAACCCAACTGCTCAAGCCAGGTTCTGTCAGGTTTAAACACCAAAAAGTTTGAGGACTCACATGTCAACATGTGTCAAGCTCAAATTGGGTTCAAATTTGATGTTCTTCCTCTCTGCTTCCAATATCTTGAAACACTGAAGTTGTGTGCAGGTAAAAGAATGTTTCTGTTTAATTTGTTTGGCCAAAAATATTCTCTATATGTTCAGCATGTTGTATGTAATATGTAAGTACAGAAAGAGTTTTAGCATTAAACAAGTGAAAGCTAACATCTGGCTCTATAAGCACTGCACAGTGCAAGAACAGAGCTGTACTGACATTTTGTCCACACTAAAAAATGTTTGGGATGTTTTGGACAGCAAATAATTATTATTTACACTTAAACACATTAATAACACAGTTATTACATAATAATACATTGAATGTACACTACGCACTCACATGGACACAAACACTCTTTCCCACCCCACCCCCACCCTCCCACTAGGGATGGCACAGCAACCACCTGAAATTACATAGCAGCAGCCTAGCAATGCCTTAGCAACCATCTGGAATAACATAGCAACAGCCTTCCAGCACCTTAACAACTACCAGCAACAGCCTAGCAACACCTTAGCAACTCAATTATGTTGGAAGTTAATCTAATGTGTAAAGTCTTCTGTCCGGCTCCTGATGGCCTAACCCAGAGGTCACTAATAGGCGGACCACGGTCTGAGTCCAGACCCAGACCTGTGCAGACCTGGACCTATAACTGATAAACTATGGAGAATGATTTAATTTTGACAGGGTGGTCCTGTTTTAATCAGCATAGCTTTTCTAGCCTTTACGGGACCGGTTTAGTGGCCGGAGACTCACAGACCAATCGCATACGTTGTAAATATCACACTACTCAGCCAATCAGATCTGTGCATTACAATGAGCACTGAGGCTGGAGTGAATGATGCACACACAGGGGAGGGATGAGGCGAGACACAGCAGTCAGAGAAGAAAGTGAGTCAGAGGGAAGTTATTTCACATGGCGTGATCTAAAAAGAGAAAACTGACAGTAAATGTTGTTGAAATATGACTGAACTGTACTTTATTTGATTTGATATTCAGTTGTTGACTGTATAAGATGTTGATATACCTACTAGGCTACTTCAGTAAACAGTATATGGCACTGAATCATGATGCAGGTTAGACATTATGATGTTCTGGACCTTTGCTTGAGGAAATTTTCTCTAACTGGACCTTATTGAATTTTAATTAAATACCTTTGGCCTAGGAGAGCTCACTTGTATCTGCACTTGGCTGTATAAGATTTTTTCAAGATTCAACCCTTTTCTTAATTATGAAATAAAAGTATTGCTTGCATAGCTTACATACAAAAAGCATCACTGTTCTATTCAATACAATAATAGTTATTATTATTTGTATGTTTTAAGCTACAGAAATCAAAAGCTCGAAGGCCCTGAGGGTTCCTTGCAGGTAAAAACCATAAACTGGTCCCAGATCAAATCAGCAATGTTACCCTAAGTTTAATAAATGCGTTAAAATGGGTCTTTTAGAGCAGGATGACAAAAAAAAATGTGCACAGCAGGGGATAATCAAGGACAAAAGTAAGGAAAAAGTATGCGTAAGCATAGGTTTAGAAGTATATACATGTTTATATGTGTATGTATTGCAATATAAACAAGCAACCTTAACAGCAATATTAGCAATATTGGGAGGTTTATCAATAGGTGTTCATTGATGGCAATAAATCAGCAGAATTTTAATACAGGCTGATTTTATCCATTAAATAATTTATTAGCTGGACCCTCGTCTGCACTACTTTACATGCTCTGCCACTGTCACCCTCGGCTTGCTCATTAGGTTATTGGACCTGGACCTCTGTAAGGCTGCTGCTGTTGTAAACAGCGCTATACGAATAAATATACAAATAAATTTGCATTGAATTGAATATATTGCCTCTGTGCAGTGTGAGTGAGATTTTTAGGGTCAGAGGACTGTTCAACATTCCCCAACCCCCCTCTCTGAGTGACATATTAAATAGTCAGAGCAATAATTTACCATTATTATTTTGGTGCCTTCTTGACAGAAAGAAAATAGTACTGAACATTTTTTAGCATTTCATTAATTAAATGTTTGCAAATGTTTTGTGTACAGTAAAGTGATCTGAGATCTCAGTTAATTGAGGATGATGGAATTTGTAGCGGCCTTGGTAACATCATAACCATGCAGTAAACATATCATGGCAGATGTCATATTCTGTCACGAGTTGACGACACACATTGTGTCCAGTAATATAAATAAATCAGCATAACGTCACAAAAGCAAAGACCTTATTCTGGGATGGACAATGCAGATAACACAACGGTACAACAGGGTTTTGTACTAATCCTAAGACTTATTTAAGTTAAGTGACCCTTATTAGTCCCACAACAGGGAAATTTCACCTCCGCATTTTGACCCATCCATGTAGTGAAACACCACATACACACTAGTGAACACACACACTAAGGGGCAGTGAGCACACTTGCCCAGAGCGGTGGGCAGCCCTATCCTCAGTGCCCAGGGAGCAGTTGGGGGTTAGGTGCCTTGCTCAAGGGCACCTCAGTCACATACTGTCAGCTCAGGGGATCGAACCAGTGACCTTCCAGTCACAAGGCTGGTTCCCGAACCTCCAGCCCACAACTGCCTACATTTAACCAAGAAACTGAAAAGACAAGCTTTTTAAAATCCAGGTTGATTACATCTTTGTGTGAACCAACCAACATGAACCAAGTAGCTTATGATTCTAGCTTTAGTTATTGTTTTACTTACTCAAGAGACCCCTGGAACCTTTATCTAAACCAGAATTGGTGAACGAAATCTTTTTGGTCATTAAATGTCACTCTAACTTGGCTAATTATCTTCTTACTAGCCAGTTGGGCATACAGTATTGGCTGATACAAAACGATATACCGCACTATTCTGGCCAAAAATTTAAAAATCAAGAATGTAGAATCAAAGAAAGCTTCAATTTTCACTTTGTTGAGCATTAAAATATGAACAAAAATACCCAATCTGTGGGTGCTAGCATAATTGCTAACAGCCTTAGCTTCTTATAGCTCATGCCACCTAATGACAAACTCTACAAAGTAATAATTCTGAAAATAGCAATTAACACATTAACGTACCATCTTAGTTTACATTCTGGTGCTCTTATTGGTCACGTAATAGTGCTTGGCAACCTTATTTACATCTGGAAGAGTGAAAGATTCGCTAAAGTGTTGTTGTCTTTAGCTGCAAGTGTTACCAAAGGTAACACAGCTCTAAAGTTACGTGCTTTTGAAAGCTGGAAAATGAGAAAAATGTAAGTAGAATCCATTATACACTTGGTTACATTTGACATTATGGATCTTGCTGTAAATTGAACTGCTTCCAAACTGTATAGCCAACCACTAAGTTTACAAACAATCTGATTTGGTCTGCAACAGTGTCTTGTTTGCTGTTACCAGTTATTTTCATGATGCCATAATATTTGACGTCATTACAGCTTATGTCTCATCTGCCACAATGTTTATAATACTGTGGTTATGTCAGTGACGTGTAGCAAGTTTCATGTGAAGCAAGCTGCATTAATAACACTATCACTTGCTTTGTCACTTGGCTGATCTAGTTACTCAGTGTCATTACTATGTCATTACACTGTAATTACATAAGAATTACATTCTTTCCACTCTTCCAGATGTAGATGAAGTTGCTGAGCACTATTACATGACCAATAAGAGCACCAGAATGTAAACTAAGATGGTATGTTAATGTGTTGATTGCTATTTTCAGAATTATTACCTTGTAGAGTTTGCCATTAGGAGGCATGAGCTATAAGAAGCTAAGGCTGTTAGCATTCATGCTAGCACCCACAGATTGGGCTTTTTTGTTCATATTTTAATGCTCAACAAAGTAAAAACTTAAGCTTTCTTTGATTCTACATTCTTTATGTTTAAATGTTTCGTATCAGCCAATAATGTATAATAACTGGCTAGTAAGTAGATAATTAGCCAAATTAGATGTGTTAGAAAGATATTGAATGACCAAAAAGATTTCATTCATCAATCCTGGTTAAAATAAAGGTTCCAGGTGTCTCTTGAGTAATCAGAAATGAACTAAACTAGAACCATAAGCCACTTGGTTCATGTTGGTTGGTTCACACAAAGATATAATCAACCTGGATTTTAAAAAGCTTGTCTTTCCAGTTTCTTGGTTAAATGAGTCTCAGGATTAGTCCAAAATCCTGTTGTACCAGTGCAGTGCTATCTGCATTATCCATCCATCCTGAAGTAAGGTCTTTGCTTTTGTGACGTTATTACACAGTAATGACATAGTGCTATCTTAAGTGGAATGCCATGTTGACCACTTTGTGACCCTGATCCTTCACATGCACACATGCCATCCTGCCTTCACCCTCCTCGTTGCCTTTTTTTCTTTATCCTTCTTCTACTAATCACACAACCCAAGGCCATTTCAAGGACAATTTCCCTGATTCCCCCAAACACAGTCATTTCTCTTGTTGAACAATAACGCCAGTTCAAAGCATTTGACCTTTTAGGATCGTATCTCTTAAATAGAGGCTGATTAACCAACAGAGACTTTAACCAAGTGTTCATCTGCTGCCTTCATGCAAACAAAGTGACAATTAGGAGCCCTTAAGCTTAATAACTATGCCTTATAAATCTGTTTAATGAAAACATATCAAGGGCTGGGGGGTAAAGAGAGAGAGAGAGCGTGTTCAGCTCTTTCACTGAAGGCTGGCTGTTAATTATCAGATGGTTGTTTTTAATCCATCGTTAGCTGTTGAATTGCTCATGTCCATGACACGGTCATAGAGTAATAAGGGGAGAGCCACTGGCCAGGACCAATCTACTCCCCACATTCTATTTCTAATTAAATAAGACGTGATCTATTTTAATCCAGTAATCAAGGATGCTATTTGCATAGAATCAAATTAATCAAAGGATAAAGCCCATAGCCGCTGGCAGAAGAGCTGATTGTTGTGGTTTTGTGTACCAAAGCCTCTTCATAACAATGTTTTTAATACGGTTTTGTTCAGTTAGCATGAAGGATTTATGCAACATGGTGCAAACTTTGTGCATACTTTTAGTTCCACTTGTCAGCATAATAGTACTTTAATTCTATATACTATACTATGAATAGCTTCATTGTTCATAAATACTGCAAGCCTCATGTGCATTATGGCACTAAGAATGTCTTTGCATTTTTAATAATGCTTGATTCATAGCATCATCTGCTAATAGTTGTGGGCAGTTATGCAGTGCATGTAAGCTGTTAGTATAGATGTAATGTGTTAGATTTTTTTTTTTCACTTTCCACCACATTTTAAGAAGTAAAATATCATTCCCACATCATATTGTCTTTGATCATTGTGTAATTACACATTAACAATGCATGCAATAACAATGTAACTACTGGTGATGCATTCACTGTGGTTCAGCTCATGTAAATAACATGTTTCAGCTTCAGTTTTTGATTTTAAAGTGTGATTTTAACATATTTACTGTAGAGTATTTGGATTGTAACACAGTAACATAATCTAATCACATGGATGAATATCGATCTGTATTTTCACAGTATGTACATTAAGATAAAACTGATATGAAAAAATACTGCACTGTTCTGGGTAACACTTTATTCTGAGTGGTCCTTTGTAGATTATGAATAAACTTATAACAGATTATCAGTAACAGATCAACAACACATCAGTGAAGTAGCAAAAGGGCAACAACCGAATACATTTAGGTAAATATCTTGAAGATGGAGTGTTAAGACATCACTTACATTAACTAGATGTATTGCCGATGTTACATGAAGTAGACTCAATGTGCTACATTCATTATGTAAAACCTAACATTACCCAAGCTTTGCTTAAACCTAACACACCCGCTGGCCCTAATCCTAACCCTAACCTTAACCTCAACCCACAGTCTAATGCTAACCCTCACCCTGGACCTAATCCTAATACTAACCTTAACCTCAACCCACAGTCTAATACTAACCCTCACCCTGGCCCTAATTCTAATACTAACCTTAACCTCAACCCACAGTCTAATACTAACCCTCACCCTGGCCCTAATTCTAATACTAACCTTAACCTCAACCCAAAGTCTAACACTAACCCTCACCCTGGCCCTAATCCTAATACTAAACTTAACCTCAACCCACAGTCTAATACTAACCCTCACCCTGGCCCTAATCCTAACACTAACCCTAAAGTCATCTCAAAACCTAATCCCAACCCTAACCTTAACCTCAACCCCAAACCTAATCCTAACACAAAGAATTAACATTTAAACATGAGGAATGTAGAAATCAAACAAATCTTCAATTTTTACTCTGTTGAGTATTAAGATATGAGCAAAAACACTTGTTTTTCATTTTAACTAATTTAGTTATTGGCAATTTCCACCTTCTAGCCAGTTCTCCCCTAACAGCCTAAGAAAGTAAGGGCTATCATGCACCTCCTCTGAGAGATGTGAAACCAGACACCTTTCTGATCGGAGGAATTGATTGACTGGTTAATTTGACTGGTAGCCCCTAGTGAACAAACAGTATGAATCTGTCTGGTGCCAAAAACATGCTTCTCCATAGACTTCCATTTCAAATGGCCTCTCTTTTGACAAAATGAGTTTTACCAAACCACATTTCAGTCAGAAAATCAGTCTGCTTTTTCCTTGTCTCTTCACGTTTACATCATTGATCATTCACAACCATGGGGAAACATAGCTTGGCTGTTGTCATGACCACAGAGTAGAAGATGGTGCCATCAGCCAATCAGCATTCCCCTGCATTCTGAGCATGGTCAGTCATGTATAATTCATGACTCATTTCATTGTCCCAAATTTAGGTCCCAATGACGAAAACATAGCAGCATCCAGGACAAGTACTTCCAGGGGGTACATGCACTACTGAGCTAATCCCATTCAAATGAATTGGCGCTAGTGCTAATGATTCTCTCTCCAGGTTCTCTACATGGCTGGCGTTCACACTGCAACATGATGTTGGACAATAGAAGCAGGGGGAACAAGGCCATCCCAGAGAGCAAGGCCAATTATACTCTCCTGGACCACATGCCATGGGTTTTGAATAAGTAAGCCATGTGAGGAGTTACGCCACACAGTGCCGGCAGATTTCTATTATTGCAAATGATTATAATAGATTTCGACGTTCCAGTATTGATGCAGTTGAATTGTCACCTTCAGATCAATCCATCTTGATGCACTGAAGCATTGTTGCACCCCTAGTATCACAGCCAGACAAGCCATACCTCCCTCACACGCACTAGGAGATTAAAGGATCTCAGGCACAATGCGGAGAATTAGACAAGCTACAAGAGCGATAGGACGACAGGGTTAAGAGATAGAGGAGTGGAAAAATGCTGTGTGTAGATGTGAACCAGGCAAGGTGCAAAAGAGACAGGAAGACAGGGTTAAGAGAAAGATGTGTGGGGAACAAGCGCCTGTCTCTCTGTGAGCTCATAGTCCATGGACAGGCTTGCACAGCATGCTGCCATGATGGACTCTGTATAGAAGTTCTATTTGCCAGCTGTCGAGACATGCCGAGTAAAAGACAGAGGCAGGAGAGACAAGGCGATAAGGAACAAGAAAGGGGTCAGATCGTTAGGGCCTGACCATACTGGCATTTTTGTCATTGGAACGAACTCCTGTTTAAAGGAGCTACGAATTCTAAAAAGCACAAATTTGAAGCAAAGGCCAAAATTTAAACATTGTCAATATGATGACTAACAAAGCCTTAAATAATACACAGGGAGATTCTATGTTCTGTAATAACTCTCTCTAGGACGAAGCAATCTGAACGGAACAACGTCCAATGAGACTTCTCCATATATGGCGCCTTGAACAAGCCGGGATGCCCCTGCGTCGGACCGATGAGGTTGCGCATCATAGGCCCCATTTTCTTTGACACCACAGTGAACACCGATGTGTACCTGGACATTTTTGAACTGTTTATGAATCAGCTGGATGATTGTGAGTCAACGGAAGGTCACTTCTAGCAAGACGGAGCAACATGTCACACATTGGCAAGGATCATGGCAGAAAGTCCTTCTTTGGCAACAGGGTCATTTCAAAGGGACTTTGGCCATCATGGTCGCCGGACCTGACACCACCAGACTTCTTCCTTTGGGGTATCTATCGGAACAAGCCTCGCACTGTGGAAGATTTGAAGAAAAACATCCAACGTGAAATGCTGCTATTCCCCCCGATATGCTTGCCGATACATTCAGGAACATGGAGCACCACGTCGAAATGTGTCTGGCAGAAAACAGAGATCACTTCCAGCATCGCATGTAATGCAATTGATTAAACATACGTCAAGGTATGTAACGTTTTTTTGGGTTCAGATTGCTTCATCCTAACGGGAGTTACAACAGAATATTCCGGGCCTCTTTCGAGTGAATCTCCCTGTACATATCCAAGTGCAGGGGGTGGAGTTTTTTATGTTTCTTAGCAGTTAAATTGGTTTCTGTTATTAGCTACTATTATTAAGTTTAATTAGCTCTGAAGTCAATCTTTTATTTCACCAGTGAAGAGAGCAGGAGTGCAGGTTTGCAGAAATGAAGACTTTATTGTTAAAGTGCGTCTTCTTTAAACCCAGTCTGAAAACAGCAGCTTAACACTGAGCTTTATACGTTATTTGTCCTCTTCCCCAAGGCCCTAGTATTAATCGTAAAAGGCCAAAAACAGTGTTCTCATAGAACTGGATCCTGTTGTAACACAAAAGTTGGCTTTCTCTGGGATTTGGATTCTGTTGTAAATGTGTACGCTGTGTGTTCTGTCCCAGGAAAGCCAATCCCGTCCTTAGATGAGGTCGTTAAATGCTATTTGGTGCTAAATGAATACTGGTCAGACAATCTTAAGGAAAAGGAATAACTTAAGACCGAAGAAACATAACAAAAAGAAAAATAAAACAAATAAAGAGACTAAAACAAAATTCCAACAGATCTTACTATTGATATCATACCAAAAGCATTTTAATATGGTTTTGGACCCTGATCATGTTTTGTCTTCAGCAGTCGTGTATTCTGAATTTTTAGAAGTGTCCTGGTGATAGCTCAGTGAAGACGTCTGGGGTGAATGGTTGAAAGACTTTCCTGCAGTTTTTCACAGTACTGACCTTTTTGTTTTGCACCGCATTCCATGTTTTTAGATCCAAATTTAATGATGGTTCTATTTAGAACCATGAATTCTATATAGAACCATTTGCATGCCTGGTGCTTTGCATAGTAAATTAGCTCTTTTGGATGATGGAGAATGTGCTGTATATGTTTCCTTACAGAACCTTTTTTGAAAATGGTTCTATATAGCACCAAAAAAATTATTTTGCTTCAAGATTGACATCGTAACAATAGCTGTGGTGCTATAAAGAACCATTTTCAAAAAGGTAAAAAAGAACCATCTACAGCACTTCTCCATCAATCTGAAGAACAATTTCACCATGAAAAGAACCCTTCAATCATGCAAATAGTTCTTTGAGTGTTCATGGTTCTATATAGGACCATTTTCTCAACTAAAGAACCCTTAAAGAACCATCTCATTTAAGTGTGTAGTGTTACAAGCTTGACATTGTAGCAATAGAAGAACCCTTTTTTGTTGCTATATAGAACAATTGTAAAAAGGTTATACGTAGAACCATCTACAGCACATTCTCCATCAATCTGAAGAACAATTTCACCATGCAAAGAACCCTTTAATCATGCAAATAATTCTTTGAGTGTTCATGGTTCTATATAGGACCGTTTTCTTTACTAAAGAATCCTTGAAGAACCATCTCATTTAAGTGTGTAGTGTTACAAGCTTGACATTGTAGCAATAGAAGAACCCTTTTTTTGGTGCTATATAGAAAAATTGCCAAAACGGTTCTACGTAGAACCATATACAGCACATGCTCCATCAATCTGAAGAACCACTTCACCATGCAAAGAACCCTTTAATCATGCAAAGAGTTCTATGAGTGTTGATTGTTCTAATTAGGACCATTTTCTCTACTAAAGAACCCTTAAAGAACCATCATTTTTAAGCTTGTAGTGTTATAAGCCTGATATTACAGCAATAGAAGAACGCTTTTTGGTGCCATACAGAACCCTTTTTTTTAAAAAGGTTCTATGTAGAACCATTTATAGCACATTCTCCATCAATCTGAAGAACAATTTCACCATGCAAAGAACCCTTCAATCATGCAAAGAGTTCTTTGAGTTTTCATGGTTCGATATAGGACCATTTTCTCAACTAAAGAACCCTTAAAGAACCATCTCATTTAAGTGTGTACTGTTACAAGCTTGACATTGTAGCAATAGAAGAACCCTTTTTTGTTGCTATACAGAACAATTGTAAAAAGGTTATACGTAGAACCATCTACAGCACATTCTCCATCAATCTGAAGAACCATTTCACCATGCAAAGAACCCTTTAATCATGCAAAGAGTTCTTTGAGTGTTCATGGTTCTATAAAGAACCATCTTATTTAAGTGTGTAGTGTTACAAGTTTGACACTGCAGCAGTCCCCTTTTTGGTGCTATATAGAACAATTGCCAAAAAGGTTCTACATAGAACCATATCCAACAAATTCTTCATCAAGCTGAATAACCATTTCACCATGCAAAGAATCACTGAAGTTTGCAAATGGCTCTATATAGAAGTCATGGTTCTAAATAGTACAGAAGAACCATCTAGAATAGAACTTGAAGAACCGTCTTTTTAAAAGTTTTAAGAAGATATGTGTTGACAATTTGGATTTGAAAAAATGCACTGTTCTATGCCTCATTGTGGAGTTGACGTAAAATAGTGTGGACAGACATTTTATATAATTATTATACACACCAACCAAAAGGGCACTTATACAGAATGAGGGCAAAAGCGCCCCCTATTTAATACGCTATCCATCCTGGAGCAGTGTGTTCATTACAATGTATAACATTTAAAAATCGGTCTTTAGACTTTCAATAAATGATTTTTAACTCAGTATCATCTGATTTTATCATCTAAACGATAAATCAGTCCAGAAGTGACGCACATCTCACACACGTGCTGTGCAGTAGAGACTTCGCAGACGGTTAAGTATTTGTCAGGAAAAGATGAACGATGTGGAGAGCGAGAGATGAGGAGAACTCAGAGATGGATGTAGTTCTCCTGTGAGTGCTCTGACCACATTTGACTTCCACCAGTCATACATGTCATTCAGGTGAGCTCTCTCTTTTCCCACTCACTCTCCGAAAGCTTTAAGTCTGTGCTTCTGTCTCCTTGAGCCCGTTTCCAGATGGCAGCGCACTGTGTTTCAGTTTCTGGATTGAATTAACAATCAGATGTTTTTTGGCCGTTGCAGAGATTGAATCTAATATAAAAACTACAATCCAATAAGATAACTTTTAATAAACTGACTCCACGACATCTTCCAAAGTAATAAGTAATATGTGTGCTGTCAGTAGAGGAGGGCAGTACAGTGATATATGTTACAGGTTACGTTTCTGAAAAAAGATCATGGGTATTACTGGAACACACATTTTCTAAGCTGCTTATCCTCCTGGGTCATGCTGAAGCCTATCCCAGTAGTCATTGGGCAGAAGGCAGGAAACACCCTGGACACCATCACAGGGTAGACACATACATTCACTAGGGACAATTTAGCATCTCCAATTTGCCTGACAGCATGTCTTTGAACTGTGGGAGGAACCCAAAGCACAGGGAGAACATGCAAACACCCACACAGAAAGGACCCTGGTCACCCGGCTGGGGAATCAAACCCAGGGGCTACTTACTGCGTCACCATGCAGTAGTGTAGAGTTGTGTAGAGTAGCTGCATAAACTGTATACAACTCATATCTGATGGTCAGTCTGTTTTGACATCAATCTTTCTCCAGTTGCATCTTAAATACTTTTATATTTTGCCAAACTTCTGTTTCACTGGTGCTGTCAAAGCTGTCCATAGTAGTGCGAACTGTGGCCCAGCTTCAGCAAGCTGTATGTTGCTATGAAGGAATGCACGATTGTTGCCCTCTTGCTCAAATGCAGCTTTGAAATTGCTTTTAAAGAAAAATTACAGCGTCTACAGTAGACTCGGCTGGCCAGTAATCATGGAGACCTATGAAAAGATCAATGAGCAGCAAACTAACAAAAGCAACAGTAAAATGGAAAGATCGAGATCCCTCGACAGCTTCCACTGTAACAAGAGTCCACAAGCTATATGAATCACAGCGAGAGCAAGGCACCAGTTGCAAAGGACTTTGAACCATGTGCTCATATTTTAACTCCAGGCTTTTATATAGTTGTATGCAAAATTTGTGCGCCAGGTCAAAGGACATTTTTGCTGAAGTGACAGTGAGTTTACACATCTTCTAAAGAGAACAAACCTCTGCACATTTTAATGCACACTTTTTTCAACATATTGAAAAAAAATTAAACTGAAAATTAACAGAAAAATATACTATTTAAGGGTGTTGACTATAGATGTGTTAACTTATAATTTGAACTACATTTGTATGCAAAACAGTTTGCAATGGGAGCAGTTTGGCTCACTGTAAAGAAAATGAACAATATAATGTATTGTATGTATAATATAATGCAATGTGTAATATAATAATATAATGTATAATATAATGTAAAGTGCATTAACCATGCATTGCAACTGCAAGTTTTCAAAATATGCATATAAAACAAAAAAATAAAAACCATATTAAAGTTCTTTTTTTTTTAGCCATTTCAATTGCGGTCCTGAAATCTGGGAGTGTAGCACCCCTACTTTCTATGTACCTGTAGCCACTGACTGTATATATGACACATACAGTTGTATGCAAAAGTTTGGGCACCCCTGGTCAAATGATGTGTTTTTGTTGATTGTTGAAGTGAAAACACATTTCCTACAGAAAACACATTTCTGCACATTTTAACATACAGTTATTGTTTCTCTGCTAAGTTTAAAAAATGTGGCCTGTGCAAAAGTTGGAACATTTTATATTTATGTATTTTTTTTGCAATGCAAATTAATAGAAACTGTTCAGTTAATTTTGCAGACAAATGCAATATTTGGCAATCAAGTTTGTTTGTGTGTGTTATCTTACTTTTAAAGAAAACCAACAAAGCACATAATTTAACAGAAGTGCTCTCTTTTGCATATTGAACAATTAAGTAATAAATACATTCTGATGAAGCTTATTTAGTCCCATATAGCTGTAATAATGCACTGTTTTTTGTTTTTTTTTTGTTTGTTTTTTGGAAAAAAGAAACTTTTCTTTCTTTCCTTCTTTCTTTCTTTTTAAAATTTGAGACAAAAGTGCTTAATCATGATTAATTACACAAAATACTGGGCAATTAATCACTTTAATTGTTTGAAGCTGTAATTGTTATACATGTAGTGTATTGTGAAAATGGCTTTGGCTATCATGATGTTATATTTTTTGCCATATCACCCTTAGCTGGGAGCTTTGTGTGTGTGTGTGTGTGTGTGTTGGGGGGGAGTTGTTCAAGCCCTCCCTGTACTATTAGATCCTTTAGTCTTGCCCCATATTTGGAGAATCGCTTCAAAACAATGTCTGACTGAGTGCACATGTTGCGCTGGTCTGGCACGGGTCTGCGTAGCTGGATAAGTGTCAGCAGATGCTAACAGGATCGAGCTTAGATCTGTGTTCAAAAAGACTCATTAGCACTTTGCTAAATGTCACTGCTAGCTGGGATTTTAATAAGCCTGCTAATGGGCATATCATACGCCTGCCTTGAGCACTCCAAACCTCTGGCCCAGGTTAAAAAGAATGGAGGGGGAGGGGGAAAGGAGAGTAAATAAACGCACCGGCGTCTGCCTCCCGTAACCATCACAGTCTTCTCTCAGGTGTAATGAACAAGTTTTTCAGCCGCTACGGATTCAGAAGTGAATGTAATCACTTTCCAGCTCCAATTAGAGAGTCTTTTTGTTGCCATTTTTCTCTTTTCCTCGGCTTCTTCCTGTGCAGGTTTGAAGGAGCTTCAGGAGCTTTTTTTTGTAGTCAAATTCCATTTCCAGAACTTTATTAATCAATTGCGAATGCTTAATGAGTGTCATTAACGAACATGAGTCACCGTCGCTCATCTAGTTGTTTCTAAATGGGCTTTTCTAAAGCTCCAGGTCTCTTGACAGGTTTTTTTTTCCCAAATGTGATGAATGGGGTAGCTGTTTTTGTCAACACCTGAAGTTACACAAGCCAAACAGGAAGGGTTCTTTTGATTCTGTTGATTTCGTAAGCACTAGCATTCATAATTCATAGCAAGCGGTTGATTTTGTATTTAGAGTATAGAATGCTTTGGGCCCAGAGCCATATTTCAGAAACATCACTAACTCTGAAATCTCATGTGTTTAGACACCATTACAACTTCAGTCACGCCTGAATTTAGGACAGTAGGTATTACAGAATAAAAGTTCCTGAGAAAATAACACTACAAAAGCCCAACAGTGTCCAAGTAATTCAATATTGTAATCCAAGTAATCCCAAACACATTCAGTGATTCAATGATGTTTAGTCTGTTTTTCTGAGAACACCAGCAGCTTCTTTGCTTGATTTGCAGATGTTCTTCCTTTTTTCTCTGTTTCCTTTTCTCAGTCTTAACAGCTACACATCCTTTCAGACCAAAAGTGTTAAGTTGTCTTCTCACAGTGGAGGGATTGAGCAGAAACACCTGTGGATTTTTCAGATCTAAAGCAAGAGTGGATCTTGATGTTCTCCTCTCTCTCAAAGATGAAAGTACTGTTTATCTGAATGTGATCTACCAGCTCTTACAGGGTTGGTGGCATCCCATTTTCTCTGTAGTTTAAACTCCAGGTTTGGAATCTCATTTTCTTTTGATTTTCTCCTTACTTATACATGTGGGATGTCTTATATCTAATCTCCCCAGAAACGTCTCCTGAAAAATGGATCAGTGTAGTGGGTAACACCTCTGCCTTCTACACTGTAGACTGGGTCAATCCCTGCCTGGGTCAGCACCCTACACTGTACCAATAAGAGTCCTTGGGCAAGACTCCTAACACTGCCTTCTCCTACCTGTGTAAAATGATCTAATTGTAAGTCGCTCTGGATAAGAGCATCTGCCAAATGTCATAAATGTAAATGAGTAAAATGCTTTTCAACTAACCAGATTGTTTTACTTAAAGAACAAGACGTGGTTTTTAAAAAATAATTAAAAGCTGTTCAAACTGATCTCCCTGTATTGATGTTTTGAGCAATGAAACGCACTCCTCAAAATGTTATTGATGGATTTATTGATCTGATCAATTCTGGTATTGGTTGGCACATCTGTAACCCCCTGAGGGAGCAATTAGCAGAAATTGTTGATAGAATATGTGTGTGAGTGTGTGGTGCAGTGTTGTAGAGTGAGGTAGTAGCATAGATTGTTAGGAGCTGAGGGCTTAATGCTTCCAGGTCAAACTCATCTGACATGCATCTATTGATCTTACTTTCATCCTCACTGTCTTATTTACTTAAATACTACACATCTTTATTCTTTATGCAACTGCAATAACTCTAAAGCCACATAATGCCGTGTTTTTCCCAACATACGCTCTGCAAGTGAGCTGCTTTCAGTCGTTCGGCACAGTTTTCTCACCGTGACCGCTCCTCTTCCTTGGTCCCTCGGCCAGCACCTCTCTGCTTCCGTAACGTTACTCCCCGAGGACAGAAAAAAACCTCTGAGTAAAGAATCAAACCGATAAATGATTTACAAATAAAAAGCGTTTTTGAAGAGCTGGCACATTTACACAGCTAGCCTGCTAGCTAAGCTAACTAGTTAACGTTAGCTTCACCTAATCAGTTACAAACGCAGCCTGTTAGGTTGCGTTAGACAAGCAAACTGCCAAAAATTTACCACTGGAACACATTTTAGAGATCTACAAACACAAATATGTTAAATACTTTACATAAATACAACAATCAACTGAAACAGTAAAGACAGAAGTAAAGAAATAGCTTACATTTGTAAACTCCTCGATGGAACTCTCGGCAGGTGAACAGTATTGTGGGAATGCCTTCGCTGAGAAGGATACATGCGATGCTGCCTTCAGATTTGGTCAAAATAAGGCACCTTAGAAGGCAGCTGCCTTATGCTGCCCTCCGAACGGGACAGTGTTCGTCTCGGGAGCGCAAATGCTGCCTTAAAATGCTGCCTACTGAGACAGCTGCCTCCCGATTGGCACACACTATATATGTCTTCTGTTTTATATGTAATGTAGATAATGGTAACATAATAGCAAATCTTAGTGGACTAATATGTCTTAGAACACCTTGCTCATACCTTTCCACCATTAATTATTAAAAAAATGTTTTAGGCCAAAAGCTAATCTCAGAATTACCATGAAACAATGTCTCAGGCAGTGTATTCATAACCAATTCATATAATAATATTTCTTGATGTAGCTTTTAAAAACATTAAACTCTTCACATATGTGGTTCCTGTCACCACCACAGTGAACATGTGTGATTTAGTAAGTTTCACATCATTCATTACACAGTATCAGCCTAACTTCACTATGCGCAATGCCAAGTGTCGGCTGGAGTGGTATAAAACACGCCACCACAAGACTCTGGATCAGTGGAACGTGTTCTCTAAAGTTTGGTGAGGCTGTTCTCCACGGTTTGGGCCCCTTACTTTTAGTGAAGGGTAATGTTAATGTTACAGCATACAAACATATTTTAGCCAGATATATGCTTCTAACCTTGTGGTAACTATTTGGGGAAGACCCTTTCCTGTTCAGCATGACTGAGCGCCTGTGCACAGAGCAAGGCCCATAACAATGAGTTTGGTTGGAGGAACTCCAATGGCCTGATCTCAGTCCCACTGAGTGCCTTTGGGATGAATTGGGATGTTGATTGTGAGCCAGGTCTTCTCACCCAACATCAGTGCCTGACCTCACAAATGATCTTTTGACTGAATGGGCACAAATTCTCACAGACACACAAGCCTTTCCTGAAGAGTAGAGGCTGTTATAACCGCAAGAGATGCCCAACAAGCTTGTTTGGGTATGATGGTCAGATGTCCACATACTTTTGGCCACATATTGTATAAATGAGTCAGTCAATCAGGATGTGTTTCTTACTATAAGAGTTACTAGTAGGAGAAGTTAAAACACATATTGTTATCATGCAAATCATTGCAGATTCATTGAGAAGGTCACTTTTAATCAATTACTTTTTTAATCAAGTAACTGTATTTAATTAAGTAATGATATATATATATATATATATATATATATATATATATATATATATATATATATAGGTACTCATTTTTGACCCCTGCTTTTAATATATGCAACATACCACCAGCTTGCATCTGAAATATCAGCAGAATTCCCAAGTGGAGTGCATTTTCTTTCCAAAGATGTGGTTAAACTGTGTTTTAGGATGAATTATTATTATTATGTCAGCTCTCTTTTGGGAGAATAAATCTCCCCAGTGTTGACCGTTATCTAGAGGAGTACTTTGCTGCTTTTATGAAGTTTTCACCAAACTTCAGCCTTGTCCTGTCACATCAGTAACATCAGAGAGCTCCTAAATCTGACAGCATGCACCTCTGAACGCCCCATGCACCATCTGTCTGCCACTGCGCGCCATTAAAGCACAGGGGACTGTCCAGGAGTTGCTGTCACTGGTTTGTAAGAAGGATCATAACTTTGTTTTGTTTGGCATCACTTTTCTCCTTGCTACATCATCTCACTCAAGCCTCTTAGGAAGATTCCATTCAACTGACCTTCCCGCACTCAACCTAGCTGCGATCTTTCTTATGAACCGTTGTTATTTTGGACAAGCTTTGCAGAATGATGGCAAAGACAGTATTCAACCGAATGATAAAAAGTATTGCACAGCTCGGTTTTCACCAAAATACATTATTTATCCACTCTGGGCCTCTACAAACTTTCTTTAGAGCTGTGTTGTAATATTGAGTTTCCAGCTTGTGCATCCATCAAGTGGAAACTGGGAAGTTTCTGACTTCCAAGTGAGCCCTCCAAAGTTTTGGAAAGAGCTACGATTTCCCTGAGTTGCAATTCCATGACATGACTTTGTCCACAGAGCAAGAAGCAATATAATGTTTTAAGCTTTAGGCAGACATTTGACTTTCTATTTGCATATGATATGTTATCTGTCGTTGATATCGCTAAAGACAGGGAGATACTTGGATAACTGGAAAGTTAAGTCAATCTGCACAAGATTTTTAATCAAACAGTGCTTTCACACCATTTTCAACATTACATTTTTCAAACTGAATGAAGCACTGAACAAAAAATTCCTTTAAATCAGTAAAAGCTTTTAATATGCCCACAGCAGCTAAACAAGTCCAGGCTTACTGTGATCATGTTCTTGACTAAAAACAGCTAGTTTTGTGAAAGTTTTGGGATGAGTTTGGAAGCTGGAAGCTTGAGTTGGGAGAGTTGGAAAATTCCAAGATCCCAGTTGTCATTAATGCAGCAAATGCTACACTACTGAGCCGAAGTTGTCTCACAAGCAGTGTTTCTTGCTCAGCCAGCTAATTTCAAGCTAAGTTTGATCCAATCCTGGATTTTCCATCTCTTTTTGTCAGTCACGTTTTACTAGGATACATCACTATGGCAACTTATACTGAAGGCCTAACCTGCTCCAGATGTTCCTGCTCCTGCTTTCGACCATTCATCAAAAAGCTGTAGATAGCATAAATCTCACTAAGACTACCTGCAAAACAGAGTTCAATCGCTAAGCAGTTTAAGTGTGTATTAAGTGTGTTAGCAGAAGAAGACAAGAATAAAAGGGTGTTATAACAATAAGGCATATTTAAAATGATGACTATTTCAAAATTACAACGTGTCAAATTTCTATTACACATCTAAACGGTGAAATTCCACCCATTTATATTTTGGAAGACCTCGCCGATTGGTACTGTTGGAATTCATAGAAAGGTGGTGCTGAGAAACAGAAGAAAATCAGAAAAATGTCAGAAAAACTAAGCATGATAGCAGCTTAGTGACTCCTAGAGCTACATTCACCACAGAACGTTCAATTTTTCACTCTAATGCCTTTCACACTTTCTGAGCTCTCAGATATCCTCTCAATCTGTGTCTTTCCTTTAGCATCAATCAGCTGGAACCAAGCCTGTCCTGTGGTGTGTGGCATGTTTGGCACATTAACTAATTAAGCTCTTGTTAGCTTAGCCAAAACACTGCAGTTCCAAACAAAACAGAACTGGTTTGTCTTTCTGTCACTGCAACACCAGTCAGTTGATTTTCAGCAGCAGTTAGTCAGAAATAATCCTGCACTATGATGTGTGTAACTGTTTGGGTCTATAATCTGCTCACTAAGATAACGTTAAGTTAACCAATCAGGTTACATGTCCAAAAACCACAGAACAGCTTTAGTTTCTGTCTCTCCAACACCAGATGCTCAACTTCATCACTCCCCCAGATTTGAATCATCATCATCATCATCTAAACTTGTGTCAGTGCTTCAGTTAGACAGAATCAAACCTGTCCTGTGGTAATCAGAGCTGTTCTCATGCTGGATAGACTAATGTTTACCAGCTCCTCTCTCCTAGTTAGCAGCACTGTTAATCAGATGCTGGGTGATGGTTTAGCATTTTGAATGATGCTTTGAAAATCGTGCACTGCATTCACTTATTTGGTGACCATGCAAGCGTACTATGAGACCTGAAAGTGCCCTGAATGCTTTTATGTCACTTACAACACTTTTTAAGCACTGTAAACAAATGTGTCCTGCAGTTTCTTATTAAGTTGAATGGGATTTTTGCCCAACAGTCTGTAAACTTTATCCAACCACACAACATTTGCTATGATGGAACACATTTGTGGGCTGAGCTCTTAAAATAGATCGATTTGTATAGTCTTGTTCATAATAGACATAAAGAATAAAAAAGAACAAGTAGGGAAACAGAAAGAGTGGTTGACAGATGAACTCTCGTTAAGAGATAGCATGAATTATGTAGGCAAGGTGTGTGTATGTGTGGGTGGGAGGGAGAGAGAGAGAGAGAGAGAGGGAGAGATGTCCAACATCACTTTAAAAGCTTTGAATCCATGTAAATGATTCATAATTATTCTCCCTCAGCCAAGCATGGCCACTTCCATCCATTATCACCCACCCAAACCCACCCACCTGCATCAGCTCTGGCCTTTTCGTCCAGCTTTTGATTGCCAGATGCTGCCAAAACCAAATGCCAGCGAAGCGCAGAAGTTGCCTCTGTGGATTTCTATGGAAAGAGTAAGTTGTCAGCATTAAAGCAAGGTGACTTATGTTCAGACGTGTCCATGACTTTCTGTGTAATAGTCAGAGTATAATAAGGAATACTGGACTTCATTTGTTTAATTTCCAATTTAAACATGACTATTTTTCAGCATCAGAAAAAATATATATTTAACAGAAAATTACACAGAAACCACAGCAACAAATTAAAATATCTGGGTTTTTCAGTTTTTAGTGTGTCCACTCTTTGCCACACTTTCATTGACATTGAGGTTGGAAACTCTTGTTTTTTTCACATTTACTTTGACTTTCTCCTTATTTATGCAAGCAGTGATGGTGGCTGTTTCTGGAAATTACTACCTGATCACTTACAGAGTCCAGAGAACCTTAAAAAGCGAAAGTTGCCGGAACTACTTTTGCAGTGTTGCTCCGATATTTGAAAGTTGGATAAAACATGGGTAACACTTTATTTGGATGGTCCACTGTAGATGTTTTGTATATGTTAAGGCCCAGTCCCATTTCACCCCTCACTCCTACCACTCAGCCCTTAGCCCTCTGTTTTGTGTGTTCACGTCTAGGGGTAGGGTGTCCCAATTCTTGTTGAGATAGAGGGTGAGGGTGAAGTGTTGGGGCTACATGACCCTCCAAATGGAGGTTTTTCAGAGACTCCAAACAGAGAGTTATGAGAAAAAAAGAAAGCCGGCAAAATGGAGAACAAGAGACCAAAGAAACACACAAATGTGAGAATTTTCTCAGTTAAAAAAAATTTGATCACCACTGTATTATCTTAGTTTAATGTCATTTTAATGTTTTATGGTCCTTTTCTTCATAACAAGCAAAAAAAATCGCTAATAGCATGCTAATGTTTCGGAAGCAAGATAGCTAACTTTCCCATTCCACCTTAAATAGTTCAGCAGTTCTGACACCTGAAGCGCTAGAATGTAACTGCTGCACCATTTAAGGTGGAACGGGAAAATTCAAATGAGAATCTGGTGAATATCTGACTTCAGCTTCATATCACTGAAGAATTAGCGGTGGGCGATAATAAATAATTGCCCCCCTCTTTGAAGGTTTTCAACCACTACCCCTTGTAACTCAGTTCCAAGGGGTTAGGGTGACACTCAAAAACAAGAGGTAGGGGTAAAAATAAGAAATGGGATTGGGCCTTAGTCAATTTTTGAACTAACATTTAATTAATTATCTATAAAATTCTGCTGAACCTAACCCTAACCTTAACCTCAAGGCCAAACCTACACCTGCTCCTAAACCTAACACTAACCTTAATGTTGTTGATCATCAACAACATCACCAGAAAGTTTGTTAATAATACAAGTATCTGTAGATCGTCTATAGGGGACCATCCAAATAAAGTGTGACCTTTGAAGGTTTCAGATTTGTCCATGGTAATCAATGCTTCTATATATATGCAGCGGATAGAAATTGAATATTTCTGTAAAGAAACAATTCTAGTGAGTCCGAATCAAAAATACAAGAAAGAACAATTCGTCATCATTGTGCGCTAGGCCAGAAAAGTTCCAGTTCAGTCCACATGCCCCAGCCAGATGACATTTCAGTCTGTTGCGCTTCTGGTCAGCATTGTACAGCCTTTGATTGCCTGGGTCAAGAGTGTTGAGAGCAGAAATAGAACAAAAATACTGCAACCCGACAGAAACACTGTAGTTCACTACAGCAGGCTGGTTCCTGTTGACGGTGGTGTTGTCAAGGTTCGAGAAAACATACTCCAACAGAAATAGTGGGAGTGAAAGTTGTAGCCCCCCCTGTGTAGCCCAAAATGAATCATCATACCTTGGAATCCAGACCCTGAGCTGTTTAGCAGCAGGATATTCAGTTTCATTTCAGTACTATGACTGTGTGCTAGATACCAGGAAGGCATACTGGGCTTTAATTAGGCTATATAAGGGTGTTTAATGCTGTTCAGCAATGTTTAACATCTTGGGAATTGTGGGGAACTGTGGTTAACCCACCTCTCCTGTCTGAAGTCTGTATCTTCCCTTTAGTCTGCCTCGAAGACTCGACTGTTCTGGGTTGATGTATGATTTGGGCTACTTTTGCTGTAAGACGGTCATTTCTTTTTTATTTTTAGTTCAATTAATCTGGAAAGGTGATGATAAAATGGTTCAAACAAAGCAGGACAAATTGCCTCTCTCTCTTTTCGTGTTATAAAGTGTTCACTAAGTGGATCTAGATGAGATAATGGTTGCCTCCAAGCAGTGCTGTACAAAAATCTAACTTTGGCAAGTGAAACAGCATCGATGTATTCAGTAGATCTAGAAGATATTATAAGCGTTTTATGATAATTGAACCAACAGAAAAAGACTAGAAGGACATGCTTAGAAGGACACATGCACTCCAGCCTCTGCATAAAATTCCATCACCAGCACACCTGTTTGATTGAATGAAGGATTGATTAGCCAAACTAGGTACTGGATAGTAACTGTTAGGGCTGCACGATTAATCTTACTTTTAATCGTCCAAACCAAATGTGATAGTAACAGAGAGATAGATAGTGTCGTGATTAGATTTGAGGGGATGTAGTACTACAGTACAGATGTGCTTCTTTGAAGGGGTTTAAACCACACCCTCCCTCATGCAGAGGAAGTGATAAAACCACTCCACGACATAACCATATGCAAAGCTCTCACTTACAGAGTTGTGTGAAACAGTAATGGCTACTGTTACAACAAACTTGCATCATCATAAAGAGCAATATCCACATATTTCGTTTTTGTATAAACAAATTTGCTTTAGTAGACCAAAATAGAACACAGAGTGTAATTCATAACATCTCATATTGTCAGGGTGATAATCTGCAGCTTTATCAAACAATTTATGTTCATGTCTTGCAGCCCTATATATATATTGAAACCACCCAAAATGCTTATGTTTATCTATGACATATTTACCCATTAGACTATTACATCAATCTAGAATTAAGCATATGAATAAATATATTCTTGCCTGAGTCTGAGGCATTGTTTTAAGATAAGGTTCTTGGTGGAAGGGTACATGAAGGGCATTCTAAGGCAAAATAGTCCCAAGGAAAACTTCTTTTTTCAGCTTTACCTCTATTTTACCATCATCAGAATCAGGTATAAGCACTCAGAAAACACAAGTAGGCTTACGGGTGGTTTTGGATAGTAAATAAAATGTAGTCATGGCGACCCCTGGTTCCTATCACCACCACTGTAAAGGGAGTCAGCAAGTTTTTATTCAACCATTTCACATGAAACCACCCTGAATGGCTTTGTTAACATCTAAAAAAATAATTATGTAGAAGAATCATTTTATGTAGAGGAATTCTGTTTCATATCATTATCAAGTAATCATAAACAGACTTGCTTATATGATGGCATACTGGACTAAATAGTCCAGTCTGTAAGTTTCTCTACAGTAAAATTTCACATCAAACCACTCTGAATGACTTTGTTTGCATCTCAACTATGAAAAATTGGTGGAATTTCCTTTGAAATTAATAATGAAAGCCAAACATTTAGGAATATGTTAAATAATGTTATGATATTCTTAACAACTCCATAATGAAAATTATTGCATTAATTGACTTCCTCTAAGATATTGTTTTTGCCATGTGTATAGTTTTGGGGAGAAAGCTTCCATTGAGTACTCTCTTCTACCAAAATACCCATGCTTCACTATGCATGTAGTGCTGATTGTGCGCTCTGGGAGTTGTTTAATACCCTAAAACCCTTTGTGCTTGGATTACACACCCACCCATACCTACCCACACACGTGTGCTCATAGACACTCGCGCAGAGGAAGAATAAAAGATTGAGTGCCGGCTGTGGACTGTGTGAATAGTGCCTCACCCTAAACTGCTCTTAAATACTACACAGGGGAGAAGAATTAATGAAGGCGTACATTCCTACACATACATGTGTGCATTTAAATGTGAGAGGAGGCAGAAAAGCTAATGAACACATCCATGCCTGCATAATATATGCACATATCAATTATGCATCTCTGGCTGGGTAAATAATGCACACAAACGCATGCTTAATTCCCATTGTGTGCTTCTGAATAGAGTTAATCTGTCTCTGGGAAAAGAGAGCAACACGTAGGCCTACAAGGATGACTAGATAGAACAGAACTGGAAAAAGTGGATCAATTTACTGGATCTGACATGCCCACATGCATATAACAGGCATAATCACAAGTCTGATTGCATGAAGGGACAGGTGCTTTTTTCTTGATTTCATCAATTGCATTCTGATTGGTTATCCACTGTGCCGTGTGTCCGTGGGAAAGGTATTATCAGTCTGGTGGAAACACACCTTTGCATATTTTTTATTTATTTTTTTTTTTGAAGTAAAAAGAAGTTAACAACCTCTGCAGTAAGGTAGTTTGAAAAATACAATTATTCCCTGACCAGCAATGCAAAGCAAAACCCCCATATCACAGCAAATAAGCTGCAGAAAGGTAACTGAAATGGCATTGGTGGTGCACCATTCACTCTGCAGAGTTGCTTGCACAAATGCTCTGCATGGAAGAGTCATCACAAGGAAACCTGACCTGCATCCTCATCACAAAAGTCAATGTCTGAAATATGCAAAACAACGTCTAGATAAGTCAGATGCATTGCAAGTGCTGTGGAGTGATGAAGTAAAATGGAACTCTATAGCCACAATCACACAAAAAGGTATATTTGGAGAAAAAAGGAACAGCATTTGATGATAGGAACATTGTGCCAACTGTTAAGCATGGGGCTGGATCTGTTATGCTTTGGGGCTGTATAGCATCCAGGGACCCAGGAAACATGAATAGATGGAAAAATGCTTTCCACTAAACATCAGCAAATTCTACAGGCAAGTCGGTCAAGAAACTAAAGCTGAAAAGAGGCTAGCTTAGCTTCTACAACAGGACATTAGCAAAGGAAGGAGAGTGAATGTATTGGGAGAAGAGGAAAATTCTGAGTTGGACTTTGTAGGAAGAGCAAGAGGAGAAGAGTCAGAGAGAGGAACTGTGTTTCATAATTTAGGTGCCATGACATTGAAAGATCAGCCTCCAAAAGGGGACAGTTTGAATGGACCACCAGTAAACCAATATCAGAAGACCTGAGAGGGAGGAGAATAAAGGACAAGCAGGTCATTTGTCTGTAATGCTAGTGCAGATAAATGCCCCACTTTGTGTTTACATATTGACATTGGCAAATTTGTTCATGACAAATATCAGACATTGGCATCGGCACATAATTCCAATATCAGTGCATCCCTAATATTGTATATATACCACTGAAAAACTGTATAGTGAAGTCAATGAAATCAGTTTTTTATTGCTCAGCCTTTTTAAAAAATATATATTCTTCAATTAATGGTAAAAATATTATACAGATTATTAAATTATTAATATAATCAATAGTAGCAGCCCTAATCTGTATTATCTGGGCAAACAGATGATGGAATAGGAGGCCATGGAAAGGGATTAGAAACCATAGTGCAATACTTGAATCTTTGAGCCATTCGGCCGCTCTTTAGGTGTCCACACTGAGTGACAGTGTGATGTCGGCCGTGTCCTATTTCTGCTCTGTGCTAAATTTCCCCTGCCGATCGCTCTCCCCATAGCTGGACAGAGACATTTCCTCTGCTGCCAAGGATCATTTCAGCCCTGCCTGTCTTGTTTGAGTTCCGGGGTTATGGGTTTCACAACACCAGAGCACTCAGGCAACAGAGTAATCCTGTCACGATACCAGAATTTTGACTTCGATAGTAATACCAAGTGTACTAATACCAAAAAGATACTATACAAAATAATGTGGAAAAAAAATTAAAAACTCATTTTATCGCCCAGTGTTCACTGAACTGAGAACAAACTGCTTAAGTATTATCCCAAATTTCAATTTCAATCTCAACGCTTCTTAGTAAACTAAGAGCTCAACTTATAATAATACTATTTCCACAACACAGCAGCACACAAACTCAAATATGGCATATATTGATGTCAAATTAATGTTTCATTCAACGATTGCACGGTTCGTGCTTGCTCTACTCAGTGTGTGTTTGACTTCATTACTTTTTCTATCTTCTATCTTAATCAGTGGTCAGTTTCCATCATCATGATATTTTGTGTCTGAAACTGACCCAAATCCGACAAAATTCTGTCCAAACTCAACCCAACCTGAACTGCTTCATTATGTTTTGAGTCTGAAACTGAACTGAAAGTTCTGTCCTAAGCCAACCTGACCTGAACTACATGGTCAGGTTCTGTCATCACCATCATGACGTCCCACAGTTGTGTCAGAACATGACCCAAACCACATTATCTTTTACACAAAGCATTGCATTTTGAGTCTAAAACTGCCCTGAACCACACCATGATGAGTTTGACAATATTTTGTTTGAAACCGACCCGACCCAAACCACATATTCAGTTTCCGTCATTGTTGTCATCATGTTTTGAGTGTGAAACTGTCTTGAATCTGACAAAATACTGTCCGAACCTGACCCGACCCAAACCACATCATCATGTTTAGATTCTGAAACTGACCCAAATCTAAAAAATCTGTCAGAACCTGAACCAATTCAAACCACATAATCATATTGTGGGTCTGAAACTGACCTAAATCTGACAAAATTCTGTACGAACCTGACCCAATCTGAACCACATCATTACGTTTTGAATGCAAAACTGACCCGAGTCTGATGAAATTCTGTGTGAACCTGACAGGACCTGATCCAAACCACATCATCATGTGTTCAGTCTGAAACTGACCATAGTCTGACAAAATTCTATGTGAACCTGACCCGGCCCAAACCACTTCACCATGTTCTCTTTCGGAAATTGACCCAAATCTGACAAAGTTCTGTCCGAACCTAACCCGGCCTGACCCAAACTGTGTCACTATGTTTTGAGTCTTTGAAACTGACCTTAACCGACCCATCATCACCCAAAGTGCAGAGTAAAATATGACAGGACGGCACCAGTTATCATGTAGTGATAATCATAGCCGTCACTAAAGTGCAGCTAAATAAAAAAATAAACAATAATTTCTGCTTTAACATATTAATTTGCTAACACAAATCTCACATCAATAAACATGTGACTTCACATGTGAAATATATGTGAATTTTTTTGTACGGGTTATCAAAATAATGCTTTTGAACAGCATCTTGAGTGTTTCTTAGTCTTAAGATTTCCACGCTGTGCTGTTCTCACACTGTGTGGTGCTCATGTGGTGAGATTTTAGCTCCTAAAACTTTCCTAAATCCTAATCCTAAAACTCTAAATAATTCTGCACATAGTATGTTTTACATAGAACATATTGAACATGCCAAAACATTTTTCACCAAACAAATCAAACATTCTTTTGGCTGCATCTGTATTTTCCCGAATCGATTCACTGTTTATGTCCTGCTTTCTTGCGTAGGCATAGTGGACATGGGTAGTCGGGTCCATGTTTGTCCATCTGAATAAAAAAATTGCAAGTATTGAGAGCAAACAAAATTGAAAAAGATGATCTAGCACCGCAGTAGAGCTTTGATTGATACCCTGCAGCACAATAAAAGACTATAGGCCACTCTTATCCTTTAGATTATGTAGAAACTGCATTATATGCCACTATGGCAGCGTGGATCAGGGTTGCATTGCTGTTAGTTGCATGAGAGCTGTTGATGTGAACCACAGGGGAGTTGTCATAGCAACAGTGGCCTAATCAATGGATTTGACAAAACCTCTACCTGATTGTCTTGACCTTCCATTAGAGAGAAAGAGGGAATGAGAGAGAGAGACGGTGAAAGAGAGAGAGGTACTAATTGATTCATGTATTATGCGGGTTTGTTGGATCTTTTCACATTTCAGATACGGAATGCTGTCTTAGAAATCTCGGCTGGTAGAGACATTACAGCTGGTGGACTTTAACGTAAGGACGTATTCGCTGCGTTTGTTTGCTTAACTGAGTATACAGTGGCTCCAGAAGTATTTAGACACTTGTGGTATATTTAAAGAAGAATGAAGTTCATTGTGTTGAGAAACAAATTGTCAAACCAAGCTGCATTTACTGTAAACAGATCCTTGATTTGATCCTCAGATTTTGGTCAAGTATTCTTTAAGAACATGGCTGTTCTGTTTCAGACCGTTATTTCATACACTTCTGATCCCATACTGATCCCATCAGTGAACACAGTAAGAACACTTAGTGACACCACTGTAGAAAATCATATGACATGGTATTATGGGGCATGGGTTATGGGGCAGTCGTGGGCTGGAGCCTGGTTGAATCCCCTTGAGCTGACAGTACGTGACTGAAGTGCCCTTGAGCAAGACACCTAACCCCCAACTGCTCCCCGGGTGCTGTGGATAGGGCTGCCCACTGCTCTGGGCAAGTGTGCTCACTGCCCCCTAGTGTGTGTGTTCACTAGTGTGTATGTGGTGTTTCACTGAACATATGGGTTAAAATCCGGAGGTGAAATTTCCCCGTAGTGGGACTAATAAGGGTCACTCAATCAGAATACAGCATTGATATTTATCATATGTGGAAAGATCACTCCCAACAATGTTCATCATGAAAAAAGTCGTTTGCAATGCATTTTGGACTGAAACGCTTTGTGTGTGTGTGTGTGTGTGTGTGTGTGTATTCACACTGACCAGCCACTGCATTGATCAGTGAACACCTACCTTGTATCTACAATCTTTCTCCATTTTATCAGCTCCACTTACCATATAGGTGCACTTCGTAGTTCTACAGTTACAGACTGTAGTCTTTAATGCCTTTTACCCTGTTCTTCAGTGGTCAGCACTTCCACAGAACAGGTGTTATCTGGCTGATCCAGCAGCACTGCTGTGTCTGATCCACTCAGACCAACGCAACATGCACTAACACACCACCACCACGTCAGTGTTACTGCAGTGCTGAGAATGATCCACCACCCAAATAGTACCTGCTCTGTGAGGGTCCATGGGGGTCCTGACCACTGAAGAACAGGGTGAAAGGGGGCTAACAAAGTATGCAGAGAAACAGATGGACTACAGTCTGTAACTGTAGAACTACAAAGTGCACCTATATAGTAAGTGGAGCTGATAAAATGGACAATGAGTGTAGAAACAAGGAGGTGAACTTTAATGAAGTGGCCATTTGATGTATATCAACTGTTATTCTTCTCAAAAATGTATGTCCAAAATTGTTACAAATGGATGTTGAAATGTTGAAATGAAATTCTGCAATAAACATATTACATTTCCAGTCAAAAGGGCTAATTATAAGCAAATTATTTATTTTTTCAGAAATCAAGCAGAAAAAACATATATTTAACAAAAATTCACCAGAAGCCACAACAACTAAATAAAACATCAAAATGTTCAGTATTTAGTTACTCATTACCTTTATTACAGCTTCCATTCTTTTAGGAGATTTTCTTTCAGCTTTAAAGAAATCTACAGGGACACTTTTCCACACCTCAAAAGTTCAGTCTTAGGAGTTGGTTGTGCATTAATACCTCATTAACGTTAATTAATAACACCACTGATTTTGCAAATGTTAATTCAGTTTCCTCATTTGACCCTTCAAGCCATCCATAGTGAAGCCATATGTACCATTTTCTTTGAGATTGCTTATTTGTTTGTTTACTTATTTTAATGTTTAGATGGTACAGAAGCCACATCTCACCTGTAGAGCGTCACCTGACTTGGTGAATGAGGAAAACCTGAATCTAAGCAGAAAACAAATGAACAGGGGGGAGATGTTATAGGGCTGTTCTGTTTGTGTACATTTCTTCTTTGAGATAAGTTCTGCTAATTATGCTAAGGACACTCAAGTGAGGAGGCTGGGGTGGTATTGTGTTCCTCACAAAACAGTGGCCAGGAGTGTTTAGATAATCATACACACACACACAAACGCACAAACACACACTCTTCAGTCGAAGACGAGTGGATTCAAAACATGAAACACGGAAAAGAAAAG
Source organism: Colossoma macropomum (assembly GCF_904425465.1). Classification (NCBI taxonomy): domain Eukaryota; kingdom Metazoa; phylum Chordata; class Actinopteri; order Characiformes; family Serrasalmidae; genus Colossoma; species Colossoma macropomum. The sequence goes on from NW_023494803.1 coordinate 566,501, forward strand.
AAAAGAAAATTGTCCAGCACTTATCGTCATCTTCTTCTTTCCTCTGCACGTGTTTCAGCAATTTCCTCACACACACACACACACACACACACACACACACACACACACACACACACACACTCCCTCAAGTCTCACAAGTTGCCACTTCATGAATCACTTTCCTTGCTATTGATTTGCAAATCCACCATCAACAAAAGCCGGTGCAATGGCACACATTTACATTACGTTGCTTTTCAACCACTTATCCACACATTTCTTCTTTTTACCCACCAAAATGCAGCTGAAGTGCACATGCTGTCATTAGGAATATGATTTTTTTTTGCCACAAACGCACACACACACACACACATATATATATATATATATATATATACATATATAATGTACATCAGATAGATTACCACTAACCATTTAGGTACATTTTCCCAATCTATTAATAAACATACTACATATCCATTTGTAACATCCATCCATCCATCATCTAAACCTTATCCTTCTGGGTCGCGGTGGGGTGCTGGAGCCTATCCCAGCTGTCATTGGGCGGAAGGCAGGATACACCCTGGACAGGTCACCAGTCCATCACAGGGCAGACAGACAGACAGACATACACATTCACACACACACTCACACCTAGGGGCAAATTTAGCATGTCCAATCGGCCTGACTGCATGTTTTTGGACTGTGGGAGGAAACCGGAGTACCCGGAGAAAACCCACACAGACACGGGGAGAACAGGCAAACTCCACACAGAAACGACCCTGGTCACCCGGCCGGGAATCGAACCCAGGCCATTCTTGCTGTGAGGCGACAGCTCTACCCACTTTGTAACAATTTCGGACCTGCTTTTTGAGAAGAATAATGGTTGACGTACATCAAATTGCCACTTCATTAAGTACAGCTCTTTACGCTCATTGTCCATTTTATCAGCTCCACTTACCATATAGGTGCACTTTGTAGTTCTACAGTTACAGACTGTAGTCCATCTGTTTCTCTGATACTTTGTTAGCCCCCTTTTACCCTGTTCTTCAGTGGTCAGGACCCCCATGGACCCTCACAGAGCAGGTACTATTTGTGTGGTGGATCATTCTCAGCACTGCAGTAACACTGACGTGGTGGTGGTGTGTTAGTGTGTGTTGTGCTGGTCTGAGTGGATCCGATGCAGCAGTGCTGCTGGAGTTTTTTAAACACTACAATGAAAAACATGTTTTTTTTTACAATTTTTCAGGAGGTATTTCTAAGGAGACTGTGTATAAGATAATCCACTTACAAAATGAAAGGATAATTAAAAAAAAAAAGAGAAGCAAAAAAATCCTAACAATCGTGCAAGACCTGGTAGACTCCAAAACTGCCCCCATCAGATAAACAGCACTTAAAGCTTTCATCTCTGAGAGAGAGGAGAAAATCAAGCTGCTTCAGATCTGAAAACATCCACAGGTGTTTCTGTCCATCCTTCCACTGTGAGAAGACGACTCAGCGCTGTGGGTCTGAAAGGATGTGTAGCTGTCAAGAAGAACCTCACTGAGAAAAGGAGATGGTGGTGTTCTCAGAAGAATAGGCTGACCATTACAGAGTCCAGTCCTTAACGTCACTGAATGTGTTGGGGGATTGCAAGAAGCAGAAAATGCAACCGATTTCTGAGACTGAACTTTGGAGGTGTGGAAAAATATCCCTGCAGATTTCTTCAAAAAACTGAAAGTAAGAATGAAAGCTGTAATAAAGGCAAAATATAGACACAATAAATATCAAAATACTGCAGTAACAGCCTTTGCAGTCATGATATCCAAGAAGATTATATGCAATATGCAAATGTGCCCTCTAACCAAGCACAGTGTCTTTTTTTAACTGTGTGCTGTGAGCATCTTGACTGATCACATTTCCAGACACATTTCCGTTTTAAATGCTTAAATGGTGAGGGCTCACCGGCTGGCCCAGTTTTATTACACATTTACATAACCTACGAATAGCTCTGTCCCTGTAGTTACTGAGTAATAAGCCTGGAATTTTAAGGGGTTAATGTGTTCATGTTACCCAACAATTATTTTGATTAACATAATGCAGGCCAATTATACTTAATTACACTTAAAAAACATATTAGGGTTACAATTTATTTATATTTTAAAATAAAACAATGTTATTTTAACAATTACACCTTCTTGAGCCTCAATTTAGCAATATTGGTTTTTAAATCAATCATATAGAATTCCAAGCACCACAGAAGAGCTCATCCTCACAGTCATGTGTTCAGGCTGAGGACATATTTTGAGATAAAAAACATGTTTTTCTGCTATTTTAATTACAATAATCTATACATGCTATGAAATATATAAATTAAATGACATAAAGAAAACAAAAGCCAAATAAATAGTATAAAATATATAATGAAAGTTGTTGTCCCCAGGAGTCGAGTCACTGGTGTTACTGCATAACAAAAAATCTCTTATTTTGAAATAAAAGTCACACTGATGATATCACTCGACTTCCTTTTACCTGTTTTCTGAGGATCTATGAAGAAAAGCACATGGTGAGTCCACTGTGTCTTTCAGTTATCAAAGATTTTCTCATTTAGCTCATGATTTCATATGAAGCTTTTAGCTGAAGTCACTGGTGTGACCGACTTTATTCTGAGGTAACTGTGAAAAAATAGAACACAAATGGATTAAATTCCATATTTTAGTGGATATTCCATGATTGACAACATGTGGTTTGATGCTCTGTAGCAGCCGTTTTGTAAAATACATTGTTCATTAAAAATGTCTCTGGTGTTCCTTTATTATGTGTAACACCAGTGAGGATCAGTAACACCAGTGACTCGTATAGACAGATAGAAAAGTGAACATTTCTGTAGAATGACCCTGTTAACTTATTTTCACTTAGAGAATCAACAAAACGATTTCGCTGGGGGTATGCAAACTTTTGCACACAACTGTAATCACTCTAATAGTATGTTGTCCCCATCATGCAGACCTTTCAAAAGGCCAGTTTATAAACGGTTCATAGTCCTCTTCTTTCATAAACCTTGTTTGTTTTCTACAACTAAGACCTTAAACCACCTCACAGGGTAAAACCGCACAGAAACAATGGGATCAATGGGTCGGCACGAGTGGTTTGATATGTTTCCTTAAACATCTCTCCTGCGTGACTTTTCTCCTCCTCGGAAATCCCTCTCAGCGCTTTAAGCTGTAGTGGTTCTACAACTCTCTCTTTCTTCATGTTTGTTGTGACATTTAGCGTAATGGCTTTTATGCCTGATTTGCTCAACCTCGCGCACATCTAAGCTTTTTTTAAATGCTGAATTTTGATGGCAAAAGATTCCTAAATGTTTTTTTAATATCTAATGCACTTTTGATGGAAACGTATGGCTGCATGTCACATGCTTTCTGGTGGCGTCTTTGATCTACAGAACTGTGCTGAAGTCTCAGGCAGCCGTGGAAACCCATTTAAACTGCTCACCTGAGCAAGTGTGTGTTTTTCACCAATAAACACATCAATATGGTAAAACATAGCATGAATTTCTTGTTCTCCAATATGAAGTTTGAAGAATACAGGTTTGCTGAACTCGGTATTAGACGGTAACTGTAAATACTGGGGTTTTGTTTTCTTTTAGACTGTTTGAGAATATATATATATATATATGTTCCACTTAGAACACACTCTAAAACAGAAGCCACGGGCCAATTAAAATCTGCCCGCAGGCCGCGCTTGGCCTTGGGGCTGGACTTTGGACACCCCTGCACTTGCCAGTACATGACTAGCAAACACAGCTTTGAACAGTTGTGCACATATAAAATTATAATATTTTGCATTAAAACACAAAAAGTTAATGAATTTTTAGAAGATATGTGCTCTAAAATAAACTAAATTAAGCTCCACCTACAGACTAAAACACTGTGTGTGTCAGGAATGACATGAAAACATGAAAACATGTGACAGCCTTGTTTGAAATTTGAAGTTTTTTATGTAAAAATGCTCATGATAAATCTAAATCTTTACAATTTTTGTTTAAAAATTTCAAGAGCTGATATTTTGGGGTTAGGGTTTGGGACAGTCATCTCTCAACAGAAAGTACACTATAAATGATGATTGCGTATATATTTGCATATATTTACTTCATTGCTCTCTCAGTAATGGCTTGGGTTTAAATAACACAATGATTGTAGATATCTAAGGTCGAAATACTTCATTGTTTATTATTGCAATTTTTTTTAAATGATGGGGTTGCAGTTTGAATTAATTTGGTAGAATAGTCCATATACCTTCCAACATATTGATGTAATGTGATTAAATTTAAATTAAGTTAAAATTTGTTTTTATTTTTTTCTCTTGTACTTTAACTTATGTCTAGGTTTATTTCTAATTTTTATTTTTCTGCAAAGTATATGCAAGTTTATGTGCAATTATATGTGTTGCTACTGAAACACTGCAATTTCCCTTCAGGATCTTCAGGATCAATAAAGTTCTATCTATCTATCTATCTATCTATCTATCTATCTATCTATCTATCTATCTATCTACCTACCTACCTACCTACCTACCTACCTACCTACCTATCTATCTATCTATCTATCTACCTACCTACCTACCTGCCTACCTACCTACCTACCTACCTAAACATTGGCCTTCATCGTTTTGACCCAAATTATGTATGTATTTTGGATCATATGAATGTCGTTATCCACCCAAACACCAAAAGGACATCTGAGAGGTCCTTCATATCTATCTATCTATCTATCTATCTATCTATCTATCTATCTATCTACCTACCTACCTACCTACCTACCTACCTACCTATCTAAACATTGGCCTTCATCGTTTTGACCCAAATTATGTATGTATTTTGGATCATATGAATGTCGTTATCCACCCAAACACCAAAAGGACATCTGAGAGGTCCTTCATTCATCCAATACACTCTAATGTGTCAGTGTGTTCGCGTAACCATTTCCTAAGCTCTCCCTGAGGGCCACAGCATTGCCACCTGGGCACAAACCAAATGCATAATGATAACTAAATACACATCCCCTTGGCTACTGTTGCTCTGGCTGGCAAGCTTTTGCATGTTTTCTGTGTTTTCAGTGGAGAAAGCAATCTATGATACTAATGAGATAGCAAGAAATACCCTGTTTGCTATCCAGGAATAGAAAGCTAATTCATTCAGCCACATACTAGGAGATGCAGTTCACCACAGTATTTGATCCAATCACACACCAATATGCTATGCTGCAGCATATTGTTCTAAGCTAAGCTGCAATTGGACAATCAGTATTTAGGAAAAGGACAAGCTGAACAGAGACAGTTCCTCATGCATGCAGTCAAATCAAGGGGTCCACCCACTCAACGACCCCACACCCCCCCGTCAATGTACATGCTTTTTGATTTTCTAAGTGAACGTAAGCTAACTCGACAAACAAAAATATGGCATTACTTTCTGCAAATTTTAGAACACAATTTCTGTTTATCTGCTGAGCTCAACATATAAAAAAAATACAAAAAACATAAAAACAAAGCACAAAATATAATTTAATGCAATTTATGTTTTATTTATTCCCAATGTTTTAAATTTAGAAAATAAGTAGTAATTGTGCATTAAAATGTGAGGTTGTGTTCGCTTATTTACACTTAGAAAATCAACAAAACATGTCATTTGACTGGGGCACCAATATTACAGTAACTATAGTAGTAACTAAATATATATATATATGGAGGGGTATGTTACCCTACCCCTCTATGGCACCAGGCCTGGTTAAACCATTGTTTTGATTTCCTATCTTGTGAATATATCATGCTCAAAATGTTGCATATCACAGTGTCCTTTTCCACAACAGTTCCACTGTAGTGTGGTCAGTGGTTCAGTTGTGTAGTGTTAGATGTTCTGTCCTCATTAACAGCTGGTTTTAATGCTCCCTGCTTCGCTCTCAGTATATGTAATTTAAGGGCCTTCACTGACCAATTTATCACAAACTCTATTACGGCTGTGTTGTTTGCTTAGATTGCCATCACACCACTACTCACTCTCTCTCTCTGACACCCAACCCAAACCACTCGCTGAATAGACTCCCTAAAGTGCATTAGTGGTCTAGCTGCATATCTTGATGGCAATCCAGCTGTAATGACACCTGATTTAGTTCAACGTTCTTCTAGAAATGAAGGGAGGGATATTAATAGTTGGTCTGCAGTGTAAATGCTTGGTGGTCTGATCAGGATTGTCCTGGGTTAGTGGAAGCCTGGTTCTTAATAGTAAGGAGGTTACAGCATGCAAAGCTGAACCAAAAAGCATATGTATGTGGTGTGTGGTGTGTATTGAATGTTTTTTACATACACTTTATGTTCCGTTATATTTTTTAATGTTTTATAGATGAAATATTGTCAGTGTCCAAAAATTCTTGTTTTTCATTTTTACTTTACTACATCATTTGAGCAAAGTAGCTGTCCTTTACATTGTGTGAAAGTTTCATGATGAAAGGACCTATAGAAATGCTCCAAAATACTTGGAATAAAATATCTGTACATTAACTTAGCACTGAAAGTAGAGAGCATTTTTGCCCTCTCTCTCTATATATATATGAATATAACCTTTGGCAGGTGACTTTAACTGGCTGTAATTTTTATTTGTTAAATTTGTTCAAATTTACACATCCTGGCATACAGTGCTTATAAATGTACACACCCCGGCTCAATTCTTAGGTATTTCTCATTTTTAGAAAATATAAGTGATCAGGCAATTTAATCTTTCTTTTTATTTAGTAATAGATTCAAGAGTTTTATTGTCATATGCACAGCAGAAACAGGCAGTTACACTGTACAATGAAATTCTTACTTTGCTGTTCCTCCATTCACCTATATAATCTTAATATAATCTTAGAATAAAATAGAAAAACATAGAAAATATAAGAATAACACTAAAAACAATAGTAAAAAAAGTAAAAAAAATGATGAAGCTATGGATCACCACAAAAATGTATATGTAGCTTTTAATCATATTAATAACTGGAGTTACACTGTGAACAAGTTATGCCTGCATCAAGCATACGCTGGACCTGTCAAGTACATTGAGATCACTGTGACATTTAAGAGTCTGCCCTTGTCAATGACTGTAATCAGTTGATGTGTATAAATAGAGTGTTTCTTATTTTTAAAGGAAATCTTGTGCATGTGGTCTACACCTGCACTGAATTTGCTGGAAACTAAAGTATGGGGGAAAAACTGTCAGAAACCTGTGGGAAAACCTAATTCAACACTATAAATAAGGAAAAGGTTTTAAAACGGTGTGAAAAAGCCAATCAACACTATTCAGCGTCTGAGAAAGCTGTGACTTCTGTGGATGCTCAGCCACGATCAGGTAGACCAAGAAAGATTTTTGAGACAACTGCCAGGAAAATTGTACAAGATGCCAATAAATAAATAAATAAATTAATTAATTAATATTTATTATATTATAAATAAATAGAATTACAAATATAAATAAATAAGTAACGCTACCAAGGGTAGACATCTGCAATGTAGCCCTGACTTTTATATGATTATTTTTCATTTAAATAATTTTTCAACATCAAATCTAGGACTGGACTATTTGGGCAAAATATTAATTGCAATTTTCCTGACCAATATTGACCAATGTTTTCTGTAACTTCGATCAAATATGATCTTCACATATTACTTTTCATTTTGGTATGTTTTCCACATGTTACTGTTTGAAGGCAGTCTCCAGTGTGAACAGCATTTCAGTGATTTGTTCGCATTTCATTGATGTGGTTGCAGGTCAATGAGGCAAGTACATCTGAAGTACAAAAAAGAAGACAAGCGACATGAAAACAGCGTGGTGGAGGTTTTGCTTTTCATTTTAGCTCTGCATTTCACTTCGTATTCAGCATATTGATCTGATATTACCTGTAGAGAAGTAAAGTCATGTGTGCGGGGCATTTCACTGTTTTAACCTGTTTAAAGTACCACATGATGGAAAGCAATATAGTTGTGCCCTCATTACATTTTAAAGTGGATTGCATTTGATTCTGACAAAAATGCAGCCTTTCCTTTTTTAATCTTTACCGAAAAAAACATGTTTTTCGCTGAAGATGTCAAGAGATATGAAAACAATGTAACAGGAGTTTTGCTTTTCATTTTGGCACATTTTCTGCATGTCACTATGGAAAAGTAATGTCATGTGTGCATTGAATTTCATGTTTTTCCGCTGCGGTGAATGATCTTCGATTTGGCACAAATTCCTCTCCAAAGCGCACGAGTACCTTTTTTATATATCATTTGCAAAGGATGTGCTCTAATTTGCCTTCATATACAGTGGGGTCCAAATGTAACAGACTACATTGAAAATCTAGGATATTTTTCATTTAAACCTCAAAATAAACAGTTTTACAATTTAAAAAATGTACATAGAAAATTCATGATTGAAATGAAGAACAATTCTTCACAATTCTTTCTCATTTAAAGCACATTTGTGAAAGTTGTGAAAGCACATTTGCAAAAATATAGGAATTGTTTTTATCCTTTCTATTGAAAGTTAGACTGACTTTTTTAATGATGTTTTAATAGAGAGCCAATAAAATGACTGCATTTAGTGGCTTGTGAGCCATTGGCTGTGCTCGTAGGCGGAGTCAGCGTGAACAAACTTTACAGGGTTAAAATTATGCCGACTGGAAAGACTAAAGTGTCAAAGCGCCAATGACTTTCCAGAATATTTTTAAGACTGTTTCAGACATTTCATAGAGGTGAATGTGAGCAGGTAACAGGGTTGAGTGAAAATGAGAGACTCAACTGATTCATCCATTTTTCATGTCCTAGAAAGGATGACTCACAAAAAAGGATGTTTTAAGCTTGAGATGTTAAATGGCTTCACAAAACAATGCAAAAATGTTGGTAAGTATTTTAATGGTATATTTGAGGGTAAACATGAACTTAGGTTTTTGTGAAGTACTCTTAACTTTACAAACATATTTGTAAATAATAATATAAGTGGGTGTAAATGGCACCTTAGTCATCCAAATACCTACATCTAAGCACTATTACTGAATAAAAGAAATGTTTTTTTACTATAATTGCCCATATTTCAAACCAAAACAGTGAATATCTTATAGGTTCTTTCAGTAACCTTATGAGCAGAACTGTAATCTGCGATGATTTTCACTGTAGGAAAACATGATATTTCAAAATGAGACCATGAAAGTGCACCGAACCCAAACCCATTTACACTCTCCGTATACTTGAATGTATTTATCTTCTAAGGAAACTACTAGTGTTAATTACACTCTCTTCAGGCAAATTGTGCGTTTTGTTTTACTAATTTATTTGTCAGAGATTGTGCCCTGCAAATAAACATTGTTAACAGAACTGCAAATGAGCCAGATTTAGCCCAAGAGGCTCATTTTCATCTGTTCCTGATTCCCTAAAATAGCTTGCATTTCAAAATACAAGGCCTTGTTTTGGGAATCAAAGCAAAGAAATGAGCAAATTGAATGTTGCCATCTCTTTCTTTACTTTGGCATTACTTTAGCATCACACTGTCCTGCAAAAAATCAGAATATGTATCATATTCTGACCCACTAGCAGGCTTTTGTCTGACTGACTAGAAGCAGGATTTATCCTAACGCTGGATAACAGGGTTGACGAGGCCGCTAATTCTCTTAGGGTCGCGGTAAGCTTTGGGAAAACCGCAGATAATCCTGCGGGTATCCGTAATGCACGTATGTCAGGGAGCTAGATTGTCATGTAGATAGATTCCCAGCCCTTTGAAATCAGCTCTTTTATAACTCACTTTTTGAGTAGGTTCAAGTACCCAGGACAATGTCATCTTATCTGGCAGTCAGATCAGGTTTAAGGAGAATCCCTGTGTCTGCAATACGGCTGCAATAATGGAGATTTCCTCTTCTTCCTCTATTACACAGGGCTTCACTCCTGTGAACTTGAAAATGAGGTACTATAATCTTATAATTGATTACAGTTATTAAACCCTGATTGCAGCCTGGCCCACTTTATGGTGGAATGTTTGTTGGAAAATCACAAATGCTGGAGATACGCAGATTGCAGAGTGGTGAAAATCCGGATGGCGTACATGTGTGTTGTGTGTGTGTGTGCATGTTCTTGTGCATATGTGTGTGTGTGTGTGTGTGTGTGTGTGCTTGTATTGAGTGGATAATCGACCGGTTTAATCTCATTGATCTCTTTAGAAGCCATTGCTGTGATCCTAAACTGGATAAATGAGAGCTGTGATTTGACAGCTTATGCGCTCGTACACCCACCAAACTGATCTGTGATCAGCTTTGTGGTCTCTACGCTGGGGGTATTGATCTATCCATGGCTCCGCCCACAAATGCAGCTTTTGCAGCTACTGTTGCGAGGCTGAAGGAGCTTTACTGAACATAGGCAAAAATTACATTTAACCTCACAAGGAATTGGACTGTTATTGTATTGTGTGTGTTATTAAGCTAACGTTACCATGGTGGCACATTCATCATTGTCCTTTCTATTGGTAAACCGTGACTGTTAGTGCTAAGCCTTTAGTTAGAGCCATACATTTCAAAATCCACCAAAGAGTGTGATGAAAAAACACTTCTACATATATATAATGTGAATTCTGCTAGCATCCCTGTGGGGCTCTAGTAGCATATTTGCACTAAGCAAACTGCGATTTGCAGGAAATTTGGCCTTTGCCAAGGAGTTTTTAGATTAAACACAGGAGTTTGAAACTTGTCAGACATTCCATGTTTTATTTGAAGGTTATAACAAGCATATTAACAGCTATTTTACGTTGGAACAGTTTTACAGTGACTGCTTCAGTGAATCTCCTGAAGTCCCAGCCAACGGGAGAGCTAGCCTGGCTACCTAGAACCACAGAGAAAATCGATCTTTATTGGATAATTTTCCACTGGGCATTTCAAGAATTTAACCCTTTTTGTTTCCAGCAAACTTTAATAATAAAATTGGTGGATTACTGCAATATTTGCAGTGTTTATTCATACTATTATATGCAGCTGAACTAAAAATGATAGATATGTATTGTGTTATTTCACAGAAATCACTAGGCCTTCTATCAAGGCCCAGAAGTCTCTCAGGGTTCCCTACTGGTCTTTTCTATCCTGCCTATATTTAATTAACTACAACAATATTGTGCAGTTCAGTAGTACAGCATTTTAAAGTGGAAAGTCAATGTTATGTAAGTGTATTGGTTTGAATGAGATTTCTACCTTCCTTCTTGTCTAGCTTTGCTACCTTTTCTATGAATTGTGGGAGAAGCACTAATAGATCAGGTTCATATGTAGCTGGTCAGGCCTATCTGGTCCAAGTGGTTGTGGCCCATCTCCATGTTACAGCTATGTTGTAGATTCTCTTTCTTAGTCTGAGAATAACCCACATAGCCACTTTATCTGGAATCTGGCATGTTTTGTAATTGGGAGTCCTTGTAGGAATTACAAGACATCGGACAATCATATTTAATTCTCGGTTAGCTAAGCAGATTGCACATACGCATAAACAACTCACATATGTTTGCTGGAGTCAGAATTCTTCACAGTATGGGTGATAGGAACCAGATGTCTGAATTGTTTAATGCCTCTGAAAGCTCTGTCATAGACAATTATTACATGAAATATGCTGCTTGATGCCTGTTTAACAGTAGTTTTAAGATATAAGATTTTTGCCTAAAATATATTTTTTAAAAAATCATTCATGACAAAGCGGTTTAGTCATGGCATTGTAAGACAAAATATTCCCCAGTCAAAATGATTTATTTCTGATTTACCACTATTTCACCACTATCATCATTACCTGTTAAAACTCAGAAGACGTGTGGGTTCATTGTTAATTTTGGATGGTAAATACACCGGTCAGGCATAACATTATCCTTGTTTCTACACTCATTGTCCATTTTATCAGCTCCACTTACTATATAGGTGCACTTTGTAGTTCTACAGTTACAGACTGTAGTCCATCTGTTTCTCTGATACTTTGTTAGCCCCCTTTTACCCTGTTCTTCAGTGGTCAGGACCCCCATGGACCCTCACAGAGCAGGTACTATTTGGGTGGTGGATCAGTCTCAGCACTGCAGTAACACTGACGTGGTGGTGTGTTAGTGTGTGTTGTGCTGGTACGAGTGGATCAGACACAGCAGTGCTGCTGGAGTTTTTAAACACCTCATTGTCACTGCTGGACTGAGAATAGTCCACCAACCAAAAATATCCAGCCAACAGTGTCCTGTGGGCAGCGTCCTGTGACCACTGATGAAGGACTAGAGGATGACCAACGCAAACTGTGCAGCAGCAGATGAGCTATCGTCTCTCACTTTACATCTATAAGGTGGACTGACAAGGTAGGAGTGTCTAATAGAGTGGACAGTGAGTGGACACAGTGTTTAAAAGCTCCAGCAGCACTGCTGTGTCTGATCCACTCAGACCAGCACAACACACACTAACACACCACCACCACCAGTGTTACTGCAGTGCTGAGAATGATCCACCACCCAAATAGTACCTGCTCTGTGAGGGTCCATGGGGGTCCTGACCACTGAAGAACAGGGTAAAAGGGGGCTAACAAAGTATCAGAGAAACAGATGGACTACAGTCTGTAACTGTAGAACTACAAAGTGCACCTATATAGTAAGTGGAGCTGATAAAATGGACAATGAGTGCAGAAACAAGGTCATAATGTTATGGCTGATCGGTGTAAAATGGCTATATTGAGACCCCTGCTTCTTCTAACCACCACTGTAGAGCAAAGTAAGTTTCCCTAGTACGGAACGTTTCACACCAAACCACTCTGAATGACTTTGTTTACATCTCAACAATTGAATTATGCAGAATTATGCAGAATCGGCGGACCCAACCTAAATTGCATGCTGATCACAAATTAATTGGATTCTTTTATAATGATAATCACAAAACTGTTCAACAAAAGTATTCTTTTAAAAATCCTATGTACAGAAAACACGATTTAACCTCGTATTTGTATGATGGGAACCCCTGGTCAAACCATTAAGACGGCTTTAAAATCCACTGCTGTTCAATTCACATCATGTAGGCCCTCTAGACCATGATAAACCAAGCAGATGCTTCTGTTTAAGTGCATCTAGGTTCTAAATCCCCATTTAACCCTTGACAGTAATCCTCACAGGCCATATATAAAGCATTTTGTAGTACATATACAAGGGCCTATTAAAACCAAGCTTCACTTTGCCAAGATAAAATGAAGCTTGAGTAATCTTTATGACACGGCTTAATAGTTCATGAATTATTATGTAATGTTTATGTATATTGGCTCTTGCGAATGTTTTAACTGCTTTGGATCATTACAGTCTTCATCTTTCTCTGCCCTATCCCCCCTCCCCCACTCCATCTTTCCTCCTCTTTGGGATTATTTTGATATTATTTTTCACCAATAGCTGCCATCCATGGTTCTGTGTCATTTGCCAAGAGAAGAGTGTGAAAATGTTCCGGCCTCCTATGGTCTCCCATGTATGGCGAACATTTGTCATATAACACATTTCCCTCGTTCTGTAGGCTTTTCTTTTAATTTACTCAATGAAAATGAGCAAATAAAATATCTGATGCCGTGCATAGTTGAATTAAAAATTCTCTCCTTTTATGAAATATGCGGTCTTTGCCAAAGTTTCACAACTATCATTCACTCCACAGATCATACACAGAAATCATGCTGGAAAAATTTTGAATTTCATGTCTGTGATGTCATGAGAAGCAACCCCTTTACATATCAACTATTCAGCATACAGCTGTTTAGCCCCCCATTCACATTGAAGTACTTCTGTTTCAGCTCTGGATGCTTTACTGGGACGCAATACAGGGCAGCCAATCAGAACAGAAGTCCTTTATCTTATATCAGTCTTAAAGGCACAGTAACAAAAATAGCCTGTTTAATTGTAAGATATATATATATATATATATGGTTATGTACAAGTGCATTCAGGCTTGAAAAAACTACATAGCAAGTAATTAAAAGCATGGGCACTGTGTCTAAATCTTACTCACCTAAAAGGCCCAGATCCTACATTTTTCCTGCATTTTGTTTTTTCAGTCATAATTCATTTTTATAAGACCATTTTTTTTTCTTTATCTCTTAGAATTAAACAGGCTGTTTTTGTTACTGTGGCTTTAAGACTGATATATGTAAATGACCTCTCCTCTGATTAGCTGTCCTATATTGTGCATCAGTCTAGGCTGAAACACTTCTCATAACTTCATTGTGAGTGGGCGGAGCTAACTTGTTTTAGGCTGAATAGGAAGATGATGTAATTGCATGACATCACCAAAACGAATTCAAAATGGACTGTTTTTGCAGCTTACTTTCCATATATGAGCAATATGGACTGGGTATGATGGGAAATTTAAACTAGTACTCCAACAGAACATTAACAACTACACATTTATGTGGCGTTCCAAAAAAATCTCCATTCTTTGTGATTTTAGTTTTCTACATCATGATGAACGGACAAATAGAGATGCCTCAAAATTGCTTGGAATAAAATCTCTTCACCTTAACTTACATTAAAAGATAAGAAAGTTTTGGCTTTTCTTGTAAAATTACCGTTTTGGAGAGTTTTTCTTTGGACTGCGATGACTTTTAATTCATTATTAAGATTCATCTGAAAGATACATTCTGAATGAACAAGCTTACTGAACAAACAGATTTGACAGTCAGACTAAAGTTATTTGGTGCAGCGTTAGATGCTGAAGATATGATGTTCTTTACACGAAGTCTTTTAGCAAACCGCAAAGAAAGCAGAGGATTGCACTCATACGAGTGCATTAAAGTTCATCTTCAAGCAGAATGTTTTAATCAGCACTTTCTGTGAATAGAGTTCATTTTAGGCCTCAAAACTCTTCAAGAATTGACTTGTTACTTTGGTGTTTTTGACAAAGTAGTAATCAAAGTAAAAGCTTAACATTCAGAAAATGATATTTTCTCACCTCAGGCTGCCAAATCAGATATTATATGGGTTTCTTTTCTGAAATATATTACATTTTTTTGCAACCTTGTTACCAATTTTTAAGGAGATGTATAAATGGCATTTAATAGAATTCATTATTTTCTGTCAAGAAATAGATATTTATGAAATGCTTTTGAACTTTTCAAATAAATAAAATAAAAATCCAATGTTTCCTGGTGTTTATATTTCATATATTACTTCAAAGTCTTTAGAGTTTGAATCTAAGCAAAAAACAGTGCAATTTTTCTTATATTAGTAATTTGAACTAAAGACTCTCATTAACAAGTTGACACTTCTGGTAACATAACCTACTAAAGTAAATGTATTAAGAGTATTTTTACCAGAAATGACTGAATATCAGAGGTGAAACCAGGTGAGGTTCAATCACATTTCCCCATATTGCTGATATCACTGCAGTAAAAATTGATACAACATAGAGCAGAAAGGGAAGCTGAAAAATGTTTAAATCAAAATGTTTTCATAACAATCTTTGTTCCAAACCATTTTTATTTAATTTAAAAATAATTTAAATTAAAAAATGGTAACAGGGCTGCAAATTTAGCCTAAAATAAGCAGCAATCACGAGTGGTTTGCTTGACAGGGGGCACATGTTGTTTGCTAACTACCAATAACCATATAGTTTGCATAAATTAAGAAATTATAAATATATATTCTTTTTCTAACAATGATTTTGGTAACATGGTTGAAAGGTCAAGTTTTATCAGTGTTTTGTGAGGTAAATTGAGAAAATAGAGTGAGAAGTTTATCAGTTTATCAGTTTAATAAAGTCTCAAAATCAAAATTCTAGGTGGGGTCTCTGAAAATTAACTTACTATGATGAAAAAAATAGTAAAAAAATAGGGAATAATCATTGTTTAAGCTGCTTTACCATAGGCTTTTTACTAGTGTTCGATAAATAATTGGTAAATTGGTAATAATAAGTGCTAACTAGTTGGTAATAAAATGGAAAAATGATGGTGACAAGTTATACTAAACTAAAAATATTACAGGATTTTTACTAGTTGTTGATAAATAATTGGTAAGTTGTTAATAATAAGTGCTTACTTGTTGGTAATAAAATAGAAAAAAATAATTTTGATACCTGACTTCTTGTCATCTCTATAAATGGTCAGGTACAGTATTGTGTACAGACACAGTTACAGGCTGTAATTACAGTAAACTAAGTGCTATTAGTGGTTACCAACTTACTTCTTTCCATCTTGTTTCTTAGTTACTGTATCTCACATCAGGTGAAACATCAGTTCCTCAAAATAATGTAGAAAACAGCACTGATATTGTGCACTACATGTATCTTTATGCAACGTTTCTTTATGTTATCTTAACTTATAATTTATTAACAACTAGAACATTTGCATAGAATATTTGACCAGTTTAGTGACAACTGGAAAATATGCATGTACTTTTTGGTAAGTACAACTTATTACTATAACATTACCATATTATTACACAGCTATTACCAATCTATAAAGTGCAATCACATTTTGTTAGGGGTAGGTAGCTTGTATTGTTACAAAACTGAAAGCCGTGTAATTATCAACCCCAGTTGTTGCTAAAACACACAGACTTGGAAACACAAACACAGTCAGCACATTCACTTCTTTCAGGCTCCATTATTGCTACCTGCTTGCATCTGTCACTCTCCTCAGCCATAAATAAGCACTGTGTTAACCTCTGCATGTTGTTTTCACTGCAGCTTTCACTCAGGCTATAATGGAATTAGCAGGTTCTATATTGGCTTTGAGTCGAAACCAGAATGGTAAAACTTTCAAGCTTAAACTCCGAGCAAATTCCTTTCCATAATCCATTTTTGGATTATGGAAAATTACGCGGATTACAAGAGAATTGGACCTTAAGCTCAGAATGGAATAAGTCATTGAGAAACACATAAGCGCACACACACATACACATTCACACACGTGTATTATTACTATAGAAAGCGATCAGGTCATTGTGAATGAGAGCAATTAATAAAGATCTGCATGAGTAACTAAGCCCACAACCATGTATACGTCTGAGATTCAGTATCCCCCTGACGTTCTGCTCTGGAATCTGGACCTCGCCACCAATTTTAGGATCCAAAAACTCACCTGCAACTCTTCAAAATTTTGCTTGAACCTGACTGTAGGCCGACCTTCACTACCAGTCCAGCATTTGGGCACAATTACACTTTTAAAAAAGAAGGGTTCTTCAGTTAATAAATGGCTTTATATCAAACTATGAACACTCAAAGAAACATTTGTGTGCTTAAATCATTCTCCAGATTGATGGAGGTATAAGGAACCTTTTTGAAAATGGTTCTATATAGCAGCAAAAAGGGTTCTGCTCTGGTTATGAGGTCTAATAGCAATAGAAGAACTCTTTCTGGTGCTATATATATAAACACATGGAACAGATTCTCCATCAACCTGGTGCCACATTACAGAAACTTCCTATCTTAACTTAAGATCTGACAGGTCAAGATAAGATTTTTCATGAATTTGCATTACAGAAGCAAATCTGGTCTTAATTTAGGAATCTTATCTTGTCTTTAGCATCTTATCTTATCTCAAGTTAGGAAATCTTAACTTTCTCAATTGAAGTCGACAATCAACAGTCATTTCTGTTACCTAGCAACAAGCTACACACGCACAGCTGAAACATAAACACGTAATAACGTTAGTTAGCCAGACAGCTAACAATAGCTATTGTTACAGATGTAAAAAAGATCAAAGAAAACTAAAGCGTAATAAACTGAGAGTTAAGAATATTGTGTCAGCGCCCCCTGTTGTTGCATCGCCGCTCTACAGTTTCAGTCTCCATTTCCCAAACGCTTTAGCTGAGCGTGCTAACGTTACTCCTCCTAATAAGCAGACACACGTTCAGCTCCGTCTCCTCATTATTCACCACCATCACTGTAATATTTCATCATCAACATTAACACATGATGGCAATCAGAGGGGCGGTGGAGATCGAGTCTGTAGAGTCTGGGGCTTTAAAACACTGTTAGAAAATAAACCTCACAAGTCAAAGCAGCGTTTTCAGTGTAGATAAATGTGGCGTCATTATGCTGGTTATAGTGAACTGAGCTGCATAAAACAACAGAAACTGACGGTTAAACAGAAGTTAAGACGCTCTGGGGTTCATCTTAAAGTTAAGACAATATTAAGGTTATTTTGGCAACTTAGGATGTTTCTGTAAAACCGTTTTCTTATCTGGAAATAAAATAAGATTATAGATTTAAGACTAACTGTTGTTCTCTAAAGGCTTCTGTCCTAACTGAAGTTACCATGACAACAAAGCAGATAAGATATGATCTCAGACTTAAGAATGTTCTCTAATATGGCCCCTGCAGAACAATTTCCTCACACAAAGAACTATTTAATCGTGCAGATGGCTCTTTGAGTGTTCATGATTCTATATAGAACCATTGCTTTTAGTAAAAGAAACCATCTTTTAAGACCTTTTTAAGTATCTTTTAAGTACGGCCTTGGAATAGTAGTGAAATAACACATAGAACTAGAAGGTAGGTAGGAAGAATAAAACAGGGGTAAATGCAATGTATAAAAAGTGGGATACGAAAAACCTAAATCCCACCTCAGCCCGACAAACATTTGGAAAATGATGCCCAATAACTGAAAAAACCTGACGTGAGGAGTCAATACCTAATATTTTCAGACAAATATTTCAAGCTCTTCTAAAAAGTTCTTGAAAATACCACTTTAGTTATTCCGCACGAGGTGAAATTTGACCTCCCAATGCTTCTCTCTGAAAAGTTCCATTTGATCCCCCTCACTCCTCTCTTCCTCCTTTCTCACTCAACTGACCAAGAAGCACACATGGGTATAAACTTTGCATCAGTCTTGGTTTGCTAAACCGAAGCTCTCCAACAGCTAAAACATTAAAAAGACAGCTCCAAGGCCTCGTTCTACTCTACCCGCATTTCCACACTTCTTTAAGGATCACACGCCACACAAAACTCCTTTAGGCCCTCCCCGTCTGCTGGCTGCAAAGCATTCTGGGCATCTTGCACCCCACAATGGTATTCCTCTCACTACCAGCGTCTTTGGCACTGAACTTCTCCTACTCAATCATCCTCTCTGCTGGTTTGAAAAACGTGACCAGAATGCCTTGAAGCAGTTCAACGTTGTTTCCCCAGTTCTGTACTCTCTAGCCTGAGCAGGAGTCACGCTTTACAGACCACAGCAAAGGCCTGGAGAGCAAATGTGGCATAAAGCCCTTGGACTCGGAATTGAACACTCTCAGTGGAACCAGAATTACTCTGAGTAGAAGCTGGACCACTCACAGCTGAACCAGAACTGCTCTCAGCAAAGCCACCTGGCAGGTATTAGTGTCAGCCAAGGCGTACAACACTGTCCTGTCAAGAGGGGGCCAGGTGTTTGTGTGGGTTTGCAGAGGTGGGCAGTAACTAGTCGTCATGTCAAAGTTATATACTTTATTGATCCTACAAGGCAGAACAGCAGCGTCGCCTGGATAAGTAGGGGGTTAAGTGGCTTGCACCAGGGCAAAACCAGGTACACCCAGTCAATCCTTAGGGATTGAACCTGCAACCTTCTGGTTTGTGGAACACCTCTACTGCCACTAAGCTGCCAGTTTAATGCCTTAATAATCTGCAGGGATATTTAACAAAAAGTCCAGTCGTAGAAGTTGAACTTTGTTCAACTCATGATCCAAGTAATCCAAAAAGTCTTCCAAAGATGTCGAAGTCTGGACTTGGGTGTGGTCAGTCCATTGTTCTGAGAAGAGCAGTGTCTTTGTGTGATTTGCAAATGTTCTTCATTCTATTTTGACTTCTTTTCAGAAGGTTTTAACGATTGTAAGACTGGTTTAAGTGTCAATACGGTACTAAAAATAAAGAGTGGAAAATTAAGACCGACAGATTTGATACTCCTGGATTTAATAACACATTAACATGATAAATTAAAACTTGTGCATTGTTGCTATGACTCTGCGAGTGTAGTCATCTTGTTCATATACAGCTTTTAAATGATCATTTCCATTGACGGCTCTCCTGATAAGTTATTTCCAGCTGCTACCATGCAGTAGAGAATATGCAGACAGCTGTAGATAATCTGCAACTATCAAAAGAAACAAAGTGAAATTGACAGTTTCCCTTGAAACAAGATGTTCTGTAGTATGAGAGCAAGTGGGCTGCAGTTGTGGAGAAGTTGCCATGCATAAACTATTGCTCTCACTGTATGTCAGTGATGAAAATTGGAAACTGTATTCACTGAATTTTTATGCTCAAGTTTTTTCTGGCTTTTTCAATGGAATAAATCTTTTTTAAGGTCAAATTACAGCAAATAAGGTTCAGTGCATTTAATCATGACTAACTACACAGGGCAATTGTTCATGACTAATCATTTTAATTGTTTGACAGTGGTAGTAACTAATAACTTATAATGAATATTTGTGAGAAATCTACTTTTTACTCATACTCACTCTTGTGTATGATTTCATTCTGTTTTATTCTCTTCATTTTTAGCTTTGCCTTTTTGTTTTAGAATAAAAGGATCCCAAAACAGAAGAATAGCACAAAACAAACTTGCGTTCCTCTGCTGATAGATGCTGGATGGACTAAGGAGTTCTGCTGCAGTTCTATAGGGAACTCAGAGCTTGAGGAGTTTTTGGACCTGATCCTTTTTCACTCCTACTCAGGTTGTTTTTTTTTTGGAAAGGTACATTTCCTTCTACTTGGGTCATTATTTTGTTTTAGTAACTAAATCTTTACTTGGAGTGTTTAGACTAGAGCTTGAACTTGATGGGACCTGACTGTTTATGCTGGGTTTGGTGGGGTTCAGGGACATTGGCTGGGCAAGTAAAGATCCAGGGCTCAGCCCAGGTCACTGCAGGATTGCTTTGGTATATTGTCCTGTTTTAATAAATGCAGTTTTTACTTTTCTATATAATGTGAAGATCTGCATATCACCCACACTTGGGATTCAGAAATGATCATAAAAAAATAAAGAAATAATAAAAAAAAAGAAAAAAGAAGTGTGAAAATATGGCTTGTAACACAAAATAAAAATAAAAATGTCATTTTTAAAGTCCTCTGCACTTTTCCTCTCTCTCAACATCAACCAGCTCTTCTACACGTCTCCTCTCTAATGTTTTGCTGGCAGAGGAACATTTAATTTATAGATTTTATACATTTTACTGATATTTTAAGGTGTTACATAGTCAAAATCTGTAACACTGTTCTTAAATGTAAACTAGATTGTTTTAAATATAAAAAGCATGTAAAAACAAACGGAGCCCAACAAATCCCAAGAAAATACTGAGTTTAGGGCCAAACTTTTTCCAATTTTTCCCCAATTTTGATGTATCCAATTCCACCCACTGGTTAGGACACCCTCAATCACATGATATCATCAGTGCTAGGTGGGCGAAAGCTAGCACAGGCTTTCTCCAAGACCTGTGAAGCACCACTGCACTTTTCCAAACTGCTGCTAACACACTGTCATTGGACAGCTCTCGTGGACTCCCTGCTATGGATGGCTGCAGCATCACCAGGGATCAAACTCATGATCTCCTGATGAGAGGGCCAATGCTTAGATGGTTGTGCCACAAATTTTGTAAAGCAGAGATCAATCTTTATGGGCCAGACATAAACTAACCACATCACAATTCACAGACAATGGAAAGACTACAGTATCTACCACTTATTATGCTTCTTTTTAGAGGAGAAAAGGTCCATCAGGTTTAATTCTTCATTCTTCATGTGAACATTATTGCCTTGAACAGCACAATTAAGTGATGACATCGTATTTCTACATTAAACTATTCGCAAAGCTACAGTTTTTTTTAGCAAACCTCAGTGATAACAATGTACAGGGTGGTACATATGCCAGATCTTCTTTAATTGCAAAAGTGAGCAAAACTGTCCTACTGTTTAGTCCTGCGTCCTCTCTCTGGTTCAGTTTTACCCGCCCTCTTTTTTGATTGGTTACCTTGCGAAAAGTAACGCAAGATGAGCAGAAGTTTTCTGCTAAAGTTTTAATCGGATCTGTGGTGGAACAATCTGTGATCTGCAGCAGGAGACAATGCATTCCACAGTGGAACAAGTGAAGCCTGCAGAATTCATGTCCTGTCATAGGATATCAAGGCTGAAATACACTCTGTCATCTGAAAAAAGCCTAATTATGTTGGAATAATGTCTTATTTGTAACAGGACACAAAACTATGTTTAAAACGATGAATGTAGCAGCACTAGTCTTCAGCATTACACCCCCATCTCATTAAACACATGCATGTAGAATGATTATAGTTGACAAATTCACATTGATTTTAAACCTAAATACTCAGAGAAGGGGACATTTGATCATAATCCAATGAGGTCCAGTTAGAGAAAACATCCTCTTGCATTATGAATCAGTGCCATATACTTTACTGCATTTAATAATCATTACAGTCTCAAGACATACTGTTTTTAACTGCCTGTGTGAAGAATAAACATGTACCATTCTTCATTAAAAGCTCATTTTTTACTGCCCACTTTTCTCTTTTCAATCTTAAACAATGATGGTTCTTCAAGGGTTCTTTAGTTAAAAATTGTTCCTATATAGAACCATGAACACTCAAGAAACCCTTTGCATGATTAAACAGTTATTTGCATTGTGAAAGGGTTCTTGACATTGTAATAATAGAAGAACCACTTTTTGGTGCTATATAGAAGCCTTTTCAAAAATGTTCTATATAGATCCATCTACAGCACATTCTCCATCAATCTGAAGAACGCTGTTTTGGTGCTATATGAAACCATTTTCAAAAAGGTTCTATACAGAACCTTCTACAGCACATTGTCCATTAATCTGAAGAATGCTGTTTTGGTGCTATATGAAACCCTTTTCAAAAAGGTTCTATATAGAACCATTTACAGCACATTGTCCATCAATCTGAAGAACGCTGTTTTGGTGCTATATGAAACCATTTTCAAAAAGGTTCTATATAGAACCTTCTACAGCACATTGTCCATTAATCTGAAGAACGCTGTTTTGGTGCTATATGAAACCATTTTCAAAAAGGTTCTATATAGAACCTTCTACAGCACATTGTCCATTAATCTGAAGAACGCTGTTTTGGTGCTATATGAAACCATTTTCAAAAAGGTTCTATATAGAACCTTCTACAGCACATTGTCCATTAATCTGAAGAACGCTGTTTTGGTGCTATATGAAACCATTTTCAAAAAGGTTCTATATAGAACCTTCTACAGCACATTGTCCATTAATCTGAAGAATGCTGTTTTGGTGCTATATGAAACCCTTTTCAAAAAGGTTCTATATAGAACCATTTACAGCACATAGTCCATCAATCTGAAGAACCCTGTTTTGGTGCTATATGAAACCCTTTTCAAAAAGGTTCTATATAGAATCATCTACAGTACATTCTACATCAATCTGAAGAACCTTTTCTTGATGCAAACAACCCTGTAGTCACACCGAGGGTTCTTTGAGTGTTTATGGTTCTATATGAAATCACTTTCTTTACTAAAGAACCCTGGAAGAACCATCATTTTTAAGAGCACACCCTGCGAATTAACCTTCCTCTGACTCTTCTTTTCTTGAGTTGTCTCTCCTGTGTGTGTCACCTACTCAAGTCACAGTGCTTATTGTAATACACAGATCTGATTGGCTGAAAAGCATCATGTGTGATATTTGCAATGCATGTGATTAGTCTATGAGTTCAGGCTGCTAAACTGGTATTGTAAGCCCAGAAAACAGAAAACGGCAGTTACGCCAGTTAAAATAGAAACACTCCATCAAAATTAAACAATTCTTAGTAGTTTATCGGTCACAGGTCCAGTCCAGAGAGGACAGTGCCTGGGTCTGGTTCAGCAACGGGGTCCACCTATTAGTGACCTCTGATACAGAGCTTGACCTGGATAGATGCAAAACAATGAAAATAAATCGAAATTCAAAAGTCAAATGTCAGAAGCAAACTAGCATTTATTGCTAGTTTCCATGAAAGTTCACTAGCAGTCCAAGAATAACAGACCGTGTGTGCTTGTGTGCGTTTAGTCAGTCTTGTGAACCCTAAACGTTATTCATCCATTATATATGATGTAATAATTACAGCCTGTAATTGCCTGCAGAGGGTACTTTAAGAAGGGCCATTTGCGTCCATGGAGATTCATGCTCCTTTATTTGCCATCCAGAGTGAATTCTGACTCAGTCCGGCCACTTACAGGCTAACGGAAGCACCGGCAACAATACAAAAGCAGATAATTTGAGGTTTCCATCACAAGGTCAGGCAATTAGACCCCCTCATACAACCAACATGGAGGAAAAAACAGTTTAAGGAATATTTGAGTGAAAAATCAGATGTGAACAGTGTCCAAGGTGTAGCTTTGGCCCCTGAGCTATGAGGCCAATGTAATTAACAAGTAATGGAAGCTTATAACTCCTTACTCACTCACCTCAACTGTGTTGAATTGTTAATTAATCTCAATCAGAGTTGCTTATTCCATCTCTGACACTGTATAACCAAAGGTGGAAATGTAGGAGTAAAACTTGGGACGCAATAGTGTTAAATCTAGCCGTATATAATTGTATAAAGCATGTGCATGAACCAAAATGGTGCTGAATGCACCCCAAGTCGAGCCTACAGCCCGTTCAGCCAATGGAAAAGTTGCCCCCATCCAGCCTCCATAGTAATGCAGTCTATGGAAGTGTGTCCATGGGTTCAGAAGGTATAAGCAGTCAAGAAACTCCATAATCGATAACAAAAGTGGCTGTTTACTATCTAGCTTCCTCAGTCTTAGTGATATCATATGAAGGTCTATGTTCTTAAAAAAAGATGGTTCTTCAAGGGTTCTTTATCAGCCCATAAGCTCTAAATAGAGCCATTTCAGCCTTAAATGGTTCATTGCATAGTGAAATGGTTCTTCAGATTGATGGAGAATGTGAAGTATATGGTTCTATATGGAACTGAAAGTGGTTCTGTTAAACGCCAAAAAGGGTTCTTCTGTTGTTACAAGCTTGACAATAACAGAACAATAGCAGAACCCCTTTTGGCAACCCAAAGAGGGCAAGTACTGACAGTTCTCGTGTTAACTAGCCTCCTAATATCAGCCATTCATTTGTAATATCTAAAAATATGACAATGTAACTGAATAGGCACTGGACATGGTCAGCCTTCTAGCCAAATAGATCACATCACATATGAGCAAGGTCAGTATTTTTGTCTTGTATTTTGTTCGTATTTTAAAGCCTTGTTTAGTAGTCACGATGAAAGTTCCATTAACCTTTTGGAGACGTCTTTATATGGTGCTGTTGGGTTTATAAACCATTTCAGTTATGATTTTGAGACTAAATGTTTCCTTTTCCAGACTGCTTTTAATAAACTGTCCTGCCCTTCGTTTCTCTATGTACAAAAAAATAAGAATTCAGGTTTAAGTTGTGATTAAACTGATTTATTTGCAACAACCAATCAAAAGTACTGTTGCCAGAAACATGTAGAATTTAAGTCTTTTTTGTTCTCTCAGCTTCAGCAAAAACAGTGGGAGACCCTGAGATAACACTAAGAAATGAGGCAAAATGTTGAGTTTATTAAACTTTAAATAGTAAGCTAACAGAACAATAATCTGTGTTTTACTTTCCGATAACGTATTAATGTAACTTTATATGTAATGTGAAGTAATGCAGTTTTTAAGTGAACCAGATTGCTTACTTTGTACATTTGCATTGTTTTTTGCATGGAAACAAAAGTCAACATTTTAAGGAAAAAACAACTTTCAGCTCTCATAAGTCAGATTTTCTACCCTCTATGAATTTAAATTTAGCAGGTTTTTCTGTTAATTTCAATGTGCAATTTTGATTTATTTGATTAACATATTAGAGAAATATAAAACATTACATATAATTACACTGTGCTTTTGCAGAGGCCACATTTTATGTTTTAGATTCAGCAAATAAACAATAATCATGCATTAAAGTGCAGAGAAATGTGTTGGATGTGTGCTTATTTTCACTTAGAAAATCAACAAAACATGTCATTTTACCATGGGTGCCAAAACGTATGTACACAACTGTATTTGTCAAAGACAAAAGAAAAAGGAAAATGAGAAGAGAACCAAAGTAGGTCCCTCCCAGTAAAACCTGGCCATTTCCACCCCTGTGTATAACACAGTTTCCATAGTAGGCCGCATGGCTAAAAACAGTCTCGATGCCTGAATTTTGTCTGTGCTTTTGGCCATTGTTATAGCTGCCTGTCATACATTTGGGGTAAGGGGGAAATTGTACAAATTAGATGTTGCTGAACTGTTCCTTTAATAAGAGAAGCGAGGTTATTCTTCCTCTAGGCACAGCAGCAGAGCCCACAGTGATTAACTCTCAGCTGGGCCAGCGTAGACTATTCAGCCCCTCGATGGAGAGGGCATTCCAGCCATTGTGTCAGCACCACCACACTATGTGGCAGGAATGCAGAGAGAATCAGGGCAAGACAGGAGAGAATGATGAAGAATGAGCTGGACTGGAGAGAGACGCTGAATCCAAAATGCCTGCCTATACAGAGTAGGACATCATCCAATGGCTGTTTCCATGTTTAGCCTACACTGCACTTTTGATTGGTTGTTGCAAATAAATCAGTTTAATCATAAACCTGAATTCTTATTTTTCAAATTAAAAGCAGTCTGGAAAAGGGAACATTTAGTCTCAAAATCATAACTGAAATGGTTTATAAACCCAACAGCACCATATAAAAACGTCTCCTAAAGGTTAATGGAACTTTCGTTGCAACTATTGAACAAGACTTTAATCAATGCAGATTCAAAACAGCCAATATCCTGACATAAATACTAACCTTGCTCATATGTGATGTGATCTATTTGGCTAGAAGGCTGAACATGTCCAGTGCCTATTCAGTTACATGGTCATATTTTTAGATAATCCACAATGAATGGCTGATATTAGGAGGCTAGTTAACACGAGACTTGTCAGTACTTGCCCTCTTTGGGTTGCCAAAAGGGGTTCTGCTATTGTTCTGTTATTGTCAAGCTTGTAACAATAGAAGAACCCTTTTTGGCACTTCACAGAACCACTTTCAAAAAGGTTCCATATAGAACCATATACTTCACATTCTCCATCAATCTGAAGAACCATTTCACTATGCAAAGAACCATTTAAGGCTGAAATGGCTCAATTTAGAACTTATGGGCTGCTAAAGAACCCTTGAAGAACCATCTTTTTTAAGAGTGAGGCCTTCATATGATGTCACTAAGATTGAGGAAGCCAGAAAGTAAACAGCCACTTTTGTTATCGGTTATGGAGTTTCTTGGCTCCTTAAACCTTCTAAATGGTCTCTGATTTCTGCACGGTGCAAAAATCAGAGACCATCCTTTCATTAATTTCATTTCCAGTCAAAACAGCCATTAAGAACTATTTTCTGTCAGAACAAAACATCTTACCTCCATATGCAGTGGCAAGTAAGTGAAGCCTTTGGCATTACCTAGTTTTCTGCATTAATGGGTCAAAAAATGTGACCCGTTCTCCATCTAAGTCCCAATTAGAGACAAACGCAATGAGCTAAAGCTAACACAAAAGCAATTATAATCATTTATGTCTTTATTGCGCTCACCCATTAAACATTCACAGTGCTGGCGGAAAGTAAGTGAACCCTTGGATTTAATAACTGGATTTAATAACTGGTCGAACCTTCTTTGGCAGCAGTAACTGCAAGCAAACACTTGCAGAAAGACCTACACAACATTGAAGAGAAATATATTGGACCATTCTTTCTTACGGAACTGCTTCAGTTGAGCCATATCCTTCAGATGTCTGGTGTGAATGGCTCTCTTAAGGTCATTCCACAGTGCTCTATTGGGTTAAGGTCTGGGCTCTGACTTGGCCACTCCAAAAGACAGATTTTATTTCTTTGAAGCTACTGTAGTAGATTTAATTTCATGTTTAGGATCATTGTCCTGCTGCAGCACCCAGCCTCTACTGAGCTTCAGCTGAAAGACAGCCACCCTGACATGACCCTGTAGGATACTTTGATAAACATGGGAATCCATTTTTCCTTGATGATGGCAATCGGTCCAGGCCCAGAGGCAGCAAAGCAGCCCCAAATCATGATGCTATTTCCACCTTCATTGCTGAGATGTTTTCCTGTTGGTATGCAGTCCATTTTATACCATATATAGTGCTGTGTGCTCTTCTCACACAATTCAACCAATATTTGGAGTGTCAAGGTGCTCTTTGGCAAACTTCTGGTTTGTGTTTTTTTATTTTTTTCGGACAGCAGAGGCTTTGCCCATGAGGTCCTACGATGGATACTATGCCTGCCCTGCTGAAAAAGGACAACCAGAAACCACACACACACACTATCTAAGCCACTTATCCTCCTGGGTCGTGAGGGGACCTGGAGGCTATCCCAGGACTCATTAGGCAGAGGGCAGGAAACACCCTGGACAGGTCACCAGTCCATTTCAGGGCAGACAGACAGACATATACATATACATATATATTTATATATGCACACACACACTTACACACACCTAGGGGCAATTTAGCATGTCCAATTGGTCTGACTGCACATCTTTGGACTATGGGAGGAAACCCATGTCAACACAGGGAAAACATACAGAAAGGACCTGGTTGCCTGGCCGGGGAATCGAACCCAGGCTACTGGCTTTGCCCTTTAATGGGAGTTGGCTTAATGGTTTCCTATACTGACCACTAGTTTACTATAGAACACCTTCAGATCCCATTAGGAAGCCATCAAATGCATTTAGAATCAGCCACTGGTCACCTATTAAATCATCCTTTACATTGTGATACCAACCCATTAAAAAAGCTAAAACACATTACAAAAACCAGAAGAAGTACTTCTTGGTTTTTCTGTATTTCAGCAGTGTCTTTTTGGTGTTTTGCTTCATTGCTTCTTTGAAGTGACCTTGGCTTGGAAATGTGTCTAATTGTGGACTGATAAATACCTAAACTCTTTGAGATCACTTTGTAACCCTTTCCAGATTTATGCAAACCAACAATTATTATGAGCTCTTTTTGTTTTGCCAGGCATGGCTCACATCACCAGATGCTTCTTGTGAACTACAAACCCAAAATGTTTGAGTTGTTTTTCTAAGCAGCTCTAACACACCTTCAATCTCAAAGTATTGACTGGACTCCAGATTTGCTGAATGTATAAATAAATCTTAATTTCTGCTGTTGGACCAAACCCTATATCTCAATTTTTCAGCTTTTGACATCATTTTGAATGTATTGTGCTTTATATTATGTGCAAATTGCAAGATGAATCAATGAAAAGAAACGGCCCAAAATTACTTGAAAAAAATGCCTGGTTTCATTGACTTACATTAAAATGAAAATGTTTTTTTTTCCTTCTCCTGTAAAGTTACTATTTTGGATATATGTGTGTGTGTAGTGGCAGCAGAAGAAGGACACAGGGTTAGCCATGCTTCTGCTGTGCTGTAAAAAGTGCTCTTTATTGAACACCCTGGCAGAAAAGGGCACATAAACAATGCCAAGCTCATGGGGGGTCACCACAAATAGCATACTTCACCCTGACAATGAATCCCCCCTCACACACAAAAATCCACACCCCCTGACACAGAACTTCCCAAATAAGACATATAATATGTGATAATGACATACATTTGTATGTACAGTACTGGCCAGAAGTCCTGGACCCCTAAATATATTATTTAAAAACATTTAACTGGGCAATAAATGTGTCATTAGAATAAATGCAAATGACCATAAAAACGTAAAATCTTGTCAGCTAGTGAGGAACACAGTTTGGTTCCAGCACACCTGATTTATCATTGATTATTGAAGTATTGATTATCCACAGCTGGGGTTGGATGAAAATGGCAAATACTGGGCTTCCATGTTGAGAGGTTTGGAAATGGTTAAGCGAGCACACTGACATACATTAAATCACTACTAACCTTATTAACGTTAATGTTTTTCTGAGCAAATAAACGTTTACTGCCCAGTTAAACAGTACTTTTATGTCATTAATGTCACTTTTTCAGGTGGTAGTCAGGAACGAGAATGAGAGAGAAGTTGAGTTATTACAGAGACAGTATTTCACTTACAGTCTTCTCTCGCTACTCTACATCCTCGCGTCTTCTAAAACTGGCAGAAAATCCAGCTTCAAAGTTTGACACACATCAGCATCACTTTTACTGTAGTTTCAAAGCACATATTCCAAGGCGTCCCAGCCTCACGTCGCTGCTGTCACATCCTGTGCATCTTGCATCATCTCTGAGCTCACATAAATATGGCTAATGTTGACACAGACAAAAAAGCACATCAGTTATAGTCAAGTGCCATTTTCATGGCACTGCAAGAATAGCATGAAAGCAAGCCAGAAAAGACAAACATCGAGGAGGACACCGAGCAGTGAAGTGCTATCTGCCTCCGTGGGCACGCGAGTACATTTCCATATAAATCAGCACACACTCGAAAACATAAGTCCTCGGCCGTGCGACACAGTGTGGGTTAAGGCGATAACACAAACGTTATGGAGTTATGGCTTGGCAAACATTACTGCTGTACTGCTGTTTATGCAAGCCCCCCGGGGGTTTGCTCAAATACTGAACATGAGATAATACATTTATTGTAATCGGTTTATATGACATTAACCTTCAGGCTAACCTCTCCAATTTCTGACGTAGCATTGGATGGGCTGGGCGGAGGCAAGCGAAAATAAATAAAACAAAAACCAAATGGGAACAGTAAATTTGGGCATTTGTATATATTAGGGTCAGTAGTTGTGGTGCCATGGAGAAGCGATCGAATGCTGCTCAGTACTAAAGGAATATTCCAGTGTTATTTTTAATGTAGGTCGATTACCACAGACAATAGGTTTGACACATTTGTCTGTATTGAGAACAGATTTATAGTAAAAAAAAATACTTAAAACTGAAGTATGCAAAGTTTTCATAGTAAGCTTTGATAAATTCCTTAATTAAATGCACAATGCTTGTATATTACCTTTTGTTATTTTTCTGAGTGTTAAATTTACTGAATTCATTAAACACATTTAACTGAACACATTAAAATGAAATAAAACATGAAATATAAAATGTGGCATAATTTTTGCACAAGCCACATTTAATGTTTATTTTTTTTTCCTTATATGTTAAACTCAGTAAACAGTCATTTTTTCTGGTCTCCCAGTGAACAGGGCTTCTGCAAGAGACTAAGTCGAAAAATTTGGCAGAGTGGCACTTGCAGGGGGCCCGAGCTGCTTGTGTTTACCACAATCTGGAGGGTCTGATTCGCACGGAAAATCCAGAGGGGTACCATTGGGACTTTGAGGAGCAGCGGCAATGCAGATTTTTGGTTGGGGTCCAATCACTTCTTGAATTTCTGACATGATGAAAATGCACTAAGCAAAAATTTACAGAAGTCTGATCTCTGTAGAGAATGGGTACTTTCACTTTGACAAAACAGGATAGCTTCAGAGAGGGTAATATGCTACCAGTGTAGTGGTTTAGGCTGATTTCTCACAGGTTCCTGCCTCACTGTGCATGAATACCCCAACTAAAACCTTAGGGAAAGAAAAAGTAACCAGAACTACTTTTTCACTCTGTGTCCAAGGCTGGATAGAGCTTCATTTGAACAGTTGTGATAAGACATGTCTGATACCCTAAGACCTGTATTGTTCAAGTGAATCATTTCAATTTTTAAAAATATGTACATAATTAAACTCTCAAGATGTAAACGATGGCATTCAGAGTGGTTTGAAGTGAAGTGCTCTGTTCTAGAGAAACATATTGAGTCAGAATTGTTCACAGTGGTGGTGATAGGAACCAGATGTCCACCTCTAACCACAATCAAATCACTTTATCAACCTATAAAGTTACTGGAAGCCACTATTGTCTGTGACCATTTCCCTCAGTAGGCATTTACAGCTTAGGCTCTTACTGGTGATGTGTGCTGCTATCTAGCTGTACAGAGCCACGTCACACTCCTTATAGTATAAATCTTTTCTTTCTGTTCTATATTCTGTTCTCTGCTGGTCAAGCACTCATTCACTTACCCACACACTCTGAGATGCAGGCCCTTACTTTCTTGTATACACACACACAGAGAGAGAGAGAGAGAGAGAGAGAGAGAGAGAGAGATGCTTCCAGGTGATAAAAACACAAGTTCCAAGTGCACTGACCTTCAGTTCCAAATTGAACCCATTTACTGTAAGATGCTAAAAAGCTTAATACATGCTCTACAGAATAATGGGAAAAAGAAAGTGTGCTGAAGCACAGCCATCTGTGTGCAGCAGCTATTTGCAGAAGTCCTTCTAAACTGCTGAACATACATAGTGAAGCAGCAGAGAGACGGAGGGAAGAAAAACATATTAAAATCATGGCTCGTTCAATATAGCGTTTGGTTGATAACAGCAAAAATACAGGGTTTTTAGGTTTTGGACATTTTGTGTAGGGTTTGAAGAGGATTGTATAGAATATGAAGGTTTTTTATGTAGGGTTTGAAGATATTTGTGTTTATTGTTTGAAAATTTTTGCATAGGCTTTAAAGATTTTATATAAGGTTTGAAGATTTTGTGTAGGGTTTGAAAATTTTGTGTAGGGTTTGAACATTTTTGGCATAGGATTTGGAGATTTTGTGTAGATTTTGTGAAAATGTTTGCGCACGGTTTGAAGATTTTGTGTAGGGTTTGAAAATTTTGTCTAGGGTTTGAAGATTTTGTGTAGGGTTTGAAAATTTTGTGTAGGGTTTGAAGATTTTGTGTAGGGTTTGAAAATTTTTGCACACGGTTTGAAGATTTTGTGTAGGGTTTGAAATGTTTTGCGCACAGTTTGAAAATTTGGTGTAGGGTTTAAAGAGCCCCGTTTCCCATGCTTTGCCAGTACCAATGTTTTGAAAATGTGCAAAACTACCATAAAGCGTCAACATAAAAATGGAAAGACAAAAGAAAAAAAAATAGAAGTTTGCAGGAAATCACAACACAAATCAACACAACACAAATTTGTGCAGGGTTTGAAAATTTTTGTGTAGGATTTGAAGGTATTTGTGTAGAATTTGGAAATTTTGTGTAAGGTTTGAAGATTTTAAAATTTTCCCATGAGTCATGAGTAAATAATATTTGAAAATGGGCCTAAAAACAGATGCCATTTACTTTGGTCTGGCCCAAGCATTTGACCCACTTCAAGCCTTGTATTCTGAGGCTCCCCAAGGACCCTAGCAGTCAGACGTCCATGGGCACTGGCCCTGTGGTCTAGTCAGTAACACATTCAGCACTTTTATATTTAACAGTGCTTTTTATTCTGAAATAACAACTTAAAAAAGTAACTATTCAGCTACGATTAGCTAGCCAGCTAAGTACTACTTGAACTGGAATTTCTGAAAAGCAAATTTTTTTATATACAAATCACCTCATGTAATGGGTCATGATTTATTCATTTGCTTACATTTAGCAGGCTGAAAATTCTCCACAAGGGGGCAGTATTAGTGAAGTAGACTGTAGCAGTCAAATACCTTTTTGTGCTTTGCAAGAGCAGTAATGATTATGGGAAATTAAAACAGCCAAGTTGAATATTTAGGAATAAAAAAGTAGAAAAAAAGCCGATTATTAAATTGTACCGAGAATTATCTAGTAACAGAGAACAATATACTCAAACAGTGTAATGAAAGAAATGTAATTCATTATTATGAAACTATGAGGTCATAAGCTATCAACAAAATAGGTATATTAAAGAAATAAACATGTAATTAAAAAAGAAATTCATTCATTTGACCAGTGTAAGTGGGAAGTATCTGTATAAAGTTCATTTCTATGCTATATTACTTACATCTGTTATTTTTTCATGCTCTTTGGACTGTGATAACAATATCAGCTGAATGTTTTGATGGGAAAATCAATTGCTAATGGTGCCTAAAGAAAGAAAAATTGAAGATCCATTCACTAGCTGGGTTTGTCCACTTATCCAATTATCTAACTGTCTAATTATTTCCATTGGCTTCCTACTGACAAGTCAGTGTCACAAAGCATAGAACCCCAGCTGTTCCACCACAGCTAATTAAAAAATCATCACCCATCAGGGGGAGAATAACCGGCCAAACCTGAAGGATTATTGTCACGGTCAACTCATCTGCATCGTAACAGTAGGTTAGTTTCAGTTCACAGGCTGTAACGCCCTCTCTGACAAATATCAGCTCATTTTCAATTCATGGGCTAAATTTTCAATTATCTCTTCTAATTGACTTGAATTTAAAATTGAATTAGCCTGAGCTCTAATTGACGTATACAAATCCATTGCAGGGATTAGAGCTTCTGTAAGAGCGCTGCTTCTCCGCTTTGTCAACACCGAAGGCACTGGCTTCTGTTTTAAACATGAGCAAAGCAACCACAAAGCGTCAACACAAAGAACGGAAAGACAAAAGAAAGAAAAAAAATAGAAGTTTGCAGGAAATCAAAGTCGACACAAATCTGCTCTCGCTCCTCCGGTGCCCTCAGTTTTGTTTCTCTCTCTCTCTCTCGGCTTTTTGTTAATGCCTGCATTCGTCACTCGGTTCTTTACCTGTTGCCTTCTGTGAGGAAGAATGGGGAAGAGAGTTAATTTGCTCAATTTGAATAATCTCTCAGAATAGGCTGCATTTGCATAAATATGAGCTGTCACCAGCCTCAGCTGTGGCTTTATTGGAGAGAGAGATTAGACAGCTTCTCTGGCTCCGCCACACACTGGCTCACCCAGACTTTGTGTAGAAAGACTAGGTCGCGCCGCGGAGCAAGGAGGTCGTACGCTGCGCTGCTGTGTTAGCTCTCCAGGTGCCTCCAGATTTGGAAGGGGTGCGGTGAAGATTTGTCCAGAGACGGTGCTGAACTCCATATTAGAGCTGCACAATATGTTGTTTCTTGATTGTTACCAAGATGTTGGCTTTGGCAATATTGATATCGCAGAATGCTGCCATGTGCAAATAAGTCCTCTAAAAAAGATTTCTGCTGGACTACCAGCTGAGAGTCCACCTTTTTAATACAAATTTTGAAAATGTGCATAAAAATTTGATATTTTAGGTGAGGTGGAATAACTGGTTCATCAATAAATAATAAAAAATACCAATGGAAGTAAATTTGTTTGATGTAGCAGGAAAGAAACGCACATTGTTTTCATTCCATCTGATAATAATAAACAGTCAATTCAATTCAATTCAGTTTAATTGGACTATACTGATATAGGGCTGTACAGTATAATGAAACACAGTCTAGTTACTTTTCTGGTGCAGTGATGAAAAAATAGATATTTAAACTATAGTGAAAAGACAATGAACCAAAAAACAAAGACAAAAATTTCATAGAAAGTAAATACAGAATATAAACATAGATGGTAGAATTTAAAGTGCATACTATGGTAAGCAATGCATATATACAACCCCATGTACAAAAAACGTTGTGATGGTGGGAAAATGTGAATAAAAACAGAATGCAATGGTGTGCAAATCATTTAAACCCCATATTTCATTGAAAAAAGTACAAAGACAACACATCAAATGTTGAAAATATATATATATATATATATATATATATATATATAAAATATTTGCCCATTTTGAATTTGATGCCAGCGACACATTTAAAAAAAAGTTGGAACAGGGTAACAAAACGCTGTTAAAGTTGTGTAATGTTTAAAAACAACACCTCGTTGAACATCTCGCAACTAATTAGGTCAAATGACAACAGGTTAGTAACATGATTGGGTATAATAAAGCTCAGAGAGGCTGAGTCTTTCAGAGGTAAAGATGAGGAGGAGCTCACCACTGTAAACCACTGTAACCAATGTAAAATAGTATGCAAAACCAGCACTGGTTTTCAGTATTGGTTTCTCAGGACACCCTACCCCTAGACTTGAACGTGCAAAATGATGGGGTAAAGGCTAAGTGGTAGGGGCGAGGGGTGAAATGGGATTGGGCCTTAATGTGCTGCTGAAGTAAGTACAGAGTCATTCAGTTGCAAAAAATAAATCCAGTATTAAAAATGAAGCTGAACTTCTGAACTTCAGCAGACTCAACAGATCTTAGCAGTGTTAGTATTACAAAGCAGTACATGGCTGTAAACGCTCGAAGCAAGCCTTAGGCTTTTGTGGAGAAAAGAAAAAAAATAAAAATCCCAACCCCTGTAGTGTGTGGGCAGCAGTTTACATCTGTAATAGAGGCTTATGGTCCTCAGCACTCAGAACGATGATGCACACTTACAAATACCAACATACATAAACACAAACATAGGCCTGCAAATGATTAACAGAATAATTTGTCATTAATTACATCTCATTTGCATAAATTTGACCCTAATAGAATTTTATCCCTTTAAAAGCAATGCTTTTTGTTATAGTGATGACTGTCATTTATTTAATTTCCAGTTAACACAGCTATTAAAAGGAACTTATTCATTTTTGTTAGGACATTTTTCTGAAAAGGTTATATATAAGATAATCCTTGCATTAGGAAGGGGTATTTCAAAGGAAAATGACTGAAATAAATATAGTTTTTATAACTAGAGATCAAAAAATTATTAATCAATATAGAGAAAATGGGACCGCTAACAATTATGCAAGCCATGGTAGACCTCCGAAAGTGTCACCATCAGATAAACAGCACTTAAAGCTTTCATCTCTGAGAGAGAGGAGAAAATCAAGCTCCACTCTTTCAGATCAAAAAACATCCACAGGTGTTTCTGTCCATCCTTCCATTGTGAGAAGACAACCCAGCACAAAAGCCACGTTTACATGCAGCGTGATAATCTGTTAATAATCTGACTAATAGCTCAATTGGAATAGAATATGTCCATGTAAACACCTCAATCAAAATAGACTAGTCAGATTGAGGCCATTTGGAATACAATTTCTATCCGATTGATCGAGGTGGGTAATCCTGAAAATAACCCGTTAAATAGAAGAATAATATTAGTATAAACGCCTGTATCTGATTACACTCCTTATCGGAAAGTTTAAGTCCGTTCTGATCATGTTCGTCGCGTCATAGTGAGAGTTTATACCGTTCAACATGGCGGAGCAGAAACTGGTCTGCAGAGGAGACGAAGTTTATGCTCTGATCTTTAAAAGGCGGCGGTGGGATGGACGTCCAGCTTATGTGTCTCAGAACACGACGTCTTCCTCTCGGCCTTCTTTAATAAGGACATGTGAAGGACGTTTTCCTGAGTCTGACATCATTTTAAAGCACTTAAAAACACAAGCGCTGCTCACTGCTGCTCATCTCACTCTGACTGGACCTCACGTGATGCTGGTTGTCATGGTAACGTCTACACTAAGTGGTTCTCTACACATGCATGTAATTTTGGATCTGATTACTTGTAGTGAGCATGTAAACAGAGATTTCCATCAGAGTGTTGAGTAAAGTGAGAACATAAACACCTCAGTCTGAATCTGTAATTGCAATGTATTTAATCGGACAGCAGAAAGTCTTTGCATGTAAACACAGACAATGAGTCTGAAAGGATGTGTAGCTGTTTAGAAGCAAAAAGAAAACCAAATAAAGAAGCTGCTGGTGTTCTCAGAACAATGGACTGACCACCCCAGAGTTCAGATCTCAACATCACTGAATGTGTTTGGGATTACTCAGAAAAATTTCCCTGCAGATTCCTTTGAAAACTGAAAACAGGTCTCCTGAAAAGAATGGAAGCTGTAATAAAGGCAACCCAGACAGAGCCCAGTTAAGATCTTTTGGACTGCCAGCTGCTGGTTGGCTGTGGCATCGCCAGGGATCAAACCTGCAAACTCCCAAAGAATAATTAGTCCACATACACAAACACGCATACACAAGTTTGTGCTTTGTTACTGCCTATGAGTTAAACGACTGGGCAGGACATTATTTTCACTTAGCTTTTGTCCACTGCTTCTCTAGCACTCCATTTGGCTGGGTGGGCGGCTGCTTTGTCTGGCTGCTGCGTTGTGACAGACACACTAATTGCCATTCACTCACCACATCTCCCCTAAAATCTGCCATTAGACTGCTTTCAACTTCTCCACACTGGAAAGACCAGAGGAACAAGAACAGGATATGCAGCAGGAACTGTCAGACATTTTATCAGTCTATAGATTAAAGTGATGCAGCTAACAGTGATGTATAACTCATATTCTGCCTTTTGGTGGTTCTTTAGTTGTTTTACCCAGAAAGAGATCAAACCTTTATGACATGCATATATATAAAAATAAATAAATAAATAAAACAATGTGTGTGGGGGGTCCTTTAGGGACATGTTGCCTTGAGGCAACACTTTGCAATAATGGAAAGAAATGCTAAAAAGGGTCAATTGTTTAATCTAAATATTTGGAACAAATGTGAACTAATTGTTAATCTTTAAATATTAACAAAAAAATAAAAAAATAAAAAAAAACAAAGACCAAATCTATTCATTTTTTCAAAGAAGCTAAGTTACCATGATGAACCATTGTGAAGCAATGTTGTGGTTCCTCGCACACTCAACAATCATTTAAAGCCAAAAATAACCATGTTAAACATAGAAAGCAACAGGCCATTTTCAAGTATTAAAAAAACACACACACACACACATATATATATATATATATATATATATATATATATATATATATATATATATATATATATATATATACATATATATATATATATACATGTTAAATGATAAATAAAAATTTTCTCAATAAACAAAAACCTAACAATCATTTTAAATGACAAACTAAAAGAAAATACAGTGTTTTCTCAATTGGCTATGAAAGTGGGATGTGCTACTTGCTATTACCTATACCCACTTCAATGCCACATAATGTTGCTTGTAGGCAACATACATTATTTAACCCATTTCTTATGACATAAAAATCAGTTATATGAAAGCAAATGCTTAAATATTAACTTCACACTCCAACAGATGTGAATCATATTTGGTATGGATAAAAAAACTAATCAAAAAGGTTTTGTTCGTTTTTTGCTGATCTGATATAGAAACATATGTCACCCACTTGCTTCACTATGCAAGAAAAAGGTTATACAAATTCTCACCAAATAGTTTTTTACTGGTTGATTTAAAGTCCTCACTTCATTATTAAGCATTTTATTGGCGATAAACATGCATCAAGTTATTGTGAAATGATACTTTAATAATTTGATAATTAGTTTGTTACCCTGAGGCAACATAATGCGGCATACTAGTGCAGTACTAGAGGGTTGAAGGAATACTCTAGTATTTGTATATTTAATCTCTATTATGTTTCTATTACCTTTGCCTATTTTGTCTTAGAAAAGGACAGAAAACCTGTTTACATGAATCACACCTTTAATAGGAGTTATAGGGCAGTTATAGGGCAGTTGCTGAAGTCCATCACTTAAAATGTATTTGTGTAGAACATTTGAATGAATTCCTCAGTGAAAAGTGTTTGAAAATGAAGTTGTAAATCTGGAATTGTGGAAATACATTAGCAGTGCACCAGAAACCCTTTAGGGTAAAAAAGGAACTTCTTTTACAGTGGTGCTCCAGTGCTGACAGACAATGTCTTATGTCAATTTCAGACCTGTACTGTTACAGTCTAATGGCACCAGTCTGCATTATATAGTCACATTTTTCAAACGGTTATTCACAGTACTCAGCAACTGCCCTTTGGCTCCTGTTATGAGTGAGTTGCAAGTCAATGGATTTTTTGTTCTTTTCCAAGTATATGCGATGAAGTGATTGTCAGTGGTAATTGATGGTGTGTTACAGATGAGGCAGCACCGGATTGAGATTGAAAGGTAGGTTGAAAAATGCTGGAGTATTCCTTCAAAAGAGCTCCACCAGTTTTCTGTACTATTCATTATTATGAGCTGTGAATCTTGCCAGAGTGTACTGTAAGGAACTGTGCACTCCTCGACGTAACTGAAGAATTCTAGAAAATTTCTTATTAAATAAACGTCTCTGGATTAAATTCAGCCACTGGCTTCTGTTTGTTTTGAGTAACTGGGTTTTCTATTGCCTTTGCTTTGAATTTATTGGTAACTGATGGTACGCTGTGTGGCCAAAGGTATGTGAACACCTGACTATCACATCTGTATGAGCTTGTTGGATGTCTCTTTCCAAAACCAGAGGCATTATTATGGAGCTGGCCACCTCTTTGCATCTATAACAGCCTCCACTCTGCTGCTAGGGCTTTCCACAAGATATTAGAGTGTGTCTGTGGGGATTTGTTGCCCATTCAGTCAAAGAGCATTGCTAAGGTCAGGCAATGATGGTGAAGGCCTGGCTCACAATTGACGTTCCAGTTCACCCCAAAGGTATTCAGTGGGGTTGAGGTCAGGGTTCTGTGCAGGCCACTGGAGTTTCACCACACCAAACTCACCAAGTGGTGTCTTTATGGAGCTTACTTTGTGCACAGGGACACAGTCATGAATGGGAAATGATCTTCCCCAAACTTTTATCTCAAACTTGGAAGCATATAATTGTCTAAAATGTCTTTGTGTGGTGTAGCATAAACATTACACTTCACTGGAACTAAGCGGTCCAAACCCTGAAAAACAGCCCCAGCCTGTTATCCCTCCTCCACCAAACTTTACTATTGGCACTATGCATTCTGCTAGGTCAGGGGTCTTTAATTACAATTCAACAAGGTCCAGTTAAAGAAAATTTCCTCAAGCGAAGGTCCAGAACATCATAATGTCTAACTTGCATCATGATTCAGTGCCATATACTGTTTACTGAAGTCGCCTAGTAGGTATATCAACAGCTTATACAGTCAACAACTGAATATCAAATCAAATAAAGTACAATTCAGTCATATTTC
Source organism: Colossoma macropomum (assembly GCF_904425465.1). Taxonomy (NCBI): domain Eukaryota; kingdom Metazoa; phylum Chordata; class Actinopteri; order Characiformes; family Serrasalmidae; genus Colossoma; species Colossoma macropomum. The sequence goes on from NW_023494803.1 coordinate 607,192, forward strand.
AACAACATTTACTGTCAGTTTTCTCTTTTTAGAGCACGATATGTGAAATAACTTCCCTCTGACTCACTTTCTTCTCCATCCGCTGTGTCTGGCCTTGTCTCAGTGTCCATCGTAATGCACAGATCTGATTGGCTAAGTAGCATCACGTGTGATATTTACAGTGCATGCGATTGGTCTGTGAGTCTTCCGGGCCACTAAAGTTACCGTAATGACTAGAAACATTACACCGATTAAAATAGGGCCACCCTGTCGAAATTAAATAATTATCCATAGTTTATCGGTTACAGATCCAGGTCTGCATAGGACAGCATCTGGGTCCGGACTCGGACCGCGGTCTGCCTATTAGTGACCTCTGCGCTAGGTAGTGCTCTCCTGGCATTGCGCATTGTCATCATAGACTTGTGTGCAGCTGCCGATGCAGCCCATTTCATGGAGCTCCTGCTGCACAGATCTTGTATTGATGTTGCTTCCAGGGAGTTTGGGACTCTGTGGTGAGTGATGCAACAGTAGACAGGCACTCGGTGGTCTACTACTCATGAGCTGTTGTTGTGCCTAGGTGCTTCCATTTCACAATAACAGCACTTACGGTTGATTGGGGGGCAGAAATCTAACTTGTGGCAAAGATGCAAATAGACAATAGGTTGAATAATGCTGGAATATTCTTTAAATCATTACCAAACTAGAGCCATTTTAGAGGCACAACCCTCAATAACAATGTCATTAAGTGCCAGGAAGACGATCTAGAATGAAACAGCCTGGTTGATGTTCGCTAATCTTCCCTTTATATCTTGCCTTTATATATGGGGCTGTCACTATGTGCTTACAGCCGAAGCCTCTCATATATATACGTGCTGCGCTCTTCTTCTCTGTGACATACCCCGTGTTTAACAAGTCCACCTACATTAAGTAAAACGCACAGCTATTAATTATGTCATATCCTCGTCAGTCATCGCACGCTCTGTGTCGTCGCACAGCCTTGGTGAGCATGGGCTCCTTTGATTCATAAACCTCTCATAATTGGCCTTTCAGTCTTGGGTGAAGAGAAACAATAAATCAAATCCATAATGCTCAGGTTTCTGAATATTTATAATCAGCTGTGTGGCCCAGCGCACGTGTTCATTTGCATCAACGTTTGTGCATGCATGAGGCAGAAGCAGCATGCTTCCCTCTCAACGAGCTATCCATCTCTCCCCTAACGAGACGCTGAAATGTCAAGTGCACGTAAACGCGATGCAGCGCGCTAATGCACTAAGTACAGAGTACCGAGCTGACACACACCAGGGTGAAGCTACAGAACAAACACACCACGCGCTGACTGATTTAGCAACTCATAGCAGCGTTCGTGGAACTGTTCCCGTCTGATTCAGGCTGTTAATATTAGTCATTTTTATCACAAGTTGTTTCACTTGATTTGCGTGTCTCTGATATGATGGACTTGGTCTCGGCCAGCGTATCTTATGGTTGATAAAATTAACCGATAATAACAGGTCCACATCTCCTGCTTGTGTTTTCATTTTTTAAGGTCCACTTATGATGATCATGTGATTTTATGTACCAAAAACAGTGATAATTAATTCTTACATGACCATTCCGATAAGGAAATCTGATAACACTGACCTTATTCTTTGTTTCTACGCTCTTTGTCCATTTTATCAGCTCAACTTACTATATAGTTTCACTCTATAGTTACAGACTGTAGTCCATCTGTTTCTCTGATACTTTGTTACCCTGTTCTTCAGTGGTCAGGACCCCCATGGACCCTCACAGTGCAGGTACTATTTGGGTGGTGGATCATTCTCAGCACTGCAGTAACACTGACGTGGTGGTGGTGTGTTAGTGAGTGTTGTGCTGGTATGAGTGGATCAGACACAGCAGTGCTGCTGGAGTTTTTAAACACCTCAGTGTCACTGCTGGACTGAGAATAGTCCACCAACTGAAAATATCCAGCCAACAGCGTCCTGTGGGCAGCGTCCTGTGACCACTGATGAAGGACTAGAGGATGACCAATACAAACTGTGCAGCAGCAGATGAGCTATCGTCTCTGACTTTACATCTACAAGGTGGATCACTAAGGCAGGTGTGTCTAATAGAGTGGACAGCCGTATTTTGTGCCTGGTTAAAATACTCAGCATGAATGGGTGGGGCTAAACTGCTGTCGGCTGAATAGGTGGATGCATGTAAACGCCTTTTTATTTGTGATGTCACACAAACATTGAATTCAGTACAGGCTGCAGCGTAGTTGCCATATTGTGGTCTGTATGGATTGAGGAGTGAATGGTACATACTGAACATTTTAAGAGCATCACATACAAATCAAAACAAATCAAGCTCTCTTTGTTCAGAGAAGCAGGTAAATTTTGTTTTTTCATGATATGGCCCTTTAAACATTTATGGAAAATTCTACTGAATTTCTTCAAAGACTTCAGTACTCATTTCAGACTTTTAAACTGCTTGACTAAAATCTTTCTGCTTTGAGTGACCCTATGCATCAATTATGTTAATTTTATTAAAACAAATGATTAAACGTTCCATTTTGTCACTACCAATAAAATAAGAACACTAGCTAGTATATGACTAGCACACATAGGTTTGAACAGTTGTAAACACAAAAATCATACATCTTTAATCATTCAATTTTTGTTTAAACCCCCACAAAAAAGTTTACTAAAGTGCCAAAAATATATGTTTCAGTTGTGACAGTTTTCAATGTTACGCACTGATTTTCAGACTTTGGGACACCTTTACTGCAAAGCAATTGGCTCTAACTGCTCACCATGTGGCCATGAGGGACAGGGATGCAGCCTCCCTGCTCTAAAATGCAGAGGTGTGGCTGAAAAAGACTCCGCCTACAGACTTAAACTCTTTGTGTTTCGGTAGTGACGTGAAAATGTTCATCATTTAAAAATGAAACAAAATCTAAATTTTTCAACTTGACTTTAAAAGGGTTCAAAAAGATCTTTTAAAAAAAATAAAAATGTGTAAATAAATATAAGTATTATTTATAATTATTTATTTTTTTATTTTTTTCAAATTGAAATTGAGCGGTTTGGGTTTAAGACAGTGACCTCTAAATAGAAACCCTATAGATACCCTATAATTGATGATTTTGTATATATTCAGCTTACTGCTATCTCAGTTAATGCCCTGGGTTTAAATAGATCATAACTTAACCCTTGTAAATATCTAAGCTCTGAATATTTAATTGTTTTAGTTAGTTTTCTTTATTTGGGACTGCAGTTTGAACTAGATCATGCAGATCATGTTGGTGCATTCAAAACAACTACACAAGTGTAAGGCAATGGTCAAGACTGCTTTTGTGCTGTATTTTTGAAAGATAATTCACACCAGCAACCAGCATACTCTGACTGTCAACATGTAAGCTGTTGGCAGGTCTGTATAACTATAACAGTCTGTTTCAATGTTGACTACATAAATTTATGTTGTCCAATATAATCCGTTGTTGTTTTTTTTTACCTCCTAAAATTGGTATTGCTGACAATATCATTCATAACTGTCCAGCCCTGATATGAATGCAATAAATATAGACATCAGTCTCATCTTCATCATTAAATATGTGCTTACAGCACAGATTTGACGGAATCCTACACTACAGTATCATACACTGTCATACACTGTGGGAGATGCTAACTGGGAAAGTTAAGAGAGTGAACAGTTTATCAGCAGCTCACATCGAACTCCCATGAGTGAGTGAGGGTGACTTTGCAGAGATCATTTTCCTCATGGAATCAGTGGGATCAAAAGCACACAGCATGTTTTCCTGAGATAACACAGTGAATGGCTGGAGACATTTTCATGCTTGCTATCCTTGGCCGTGGCGCAGTGATGACATTCACACATTCAGTACTGCAGTAAAAGCACATCAGATCTCCAAATCTGATCTTAGCATTCAATATCACTTGCAGCTTTACCAAGTTATTACACTCCCGTGCAGCGATTGAGGGTCTCTCTCTTTTCTCTTTCTGCTCAGACAGACAGATAAACAGTCCCTGACAGTCCCACCAGCAGCACCTCTGCAGTGATCGCTGCTATTCAAGACATCATGTACCTTAATCGCTTTTGTCAGCCGTTTTGCCGTTGCCCTTGCTGCGGGGGGACCTTTGACCAATCTGTTGGATTTGTGTTTGGAGCTCAGGCCACCAGTCACTGTTAGGGGTCAGCTTTAAACTTGACTGGACACAGTTAAGATCACAAAAAAGTGGGTCAGTCATTGCAAAACAAGCTATTCTTACTTGAAGAGTTAGAGGGTGACAGAGTACAGGTGACGGTCAGCCAAGACATGTTTGGTGTCTGAAATTTGCTTCTTTGGTTTTGCACTGGCTAATTCAGGCAACAAGTAAGGCTATGCTATGCTTTGTTGATCCTATATGAACAAGAACTCAGTCAAGACTTAGCGAAGGATGCGTCTTCAGGGGTCTTCTACTGTTCTCATATCTCCATTTTTGACGTTTTTCAGTTTTTAACATAATTTGAAAACATCTGTTACCCTCTTTATTGTCTGTAAATTTCATGATGAATGGACTGAAAGAAATTATCCAAAATGACTTGGAAAAAAGTCTGGTTCCATTGACTTACATTAAAAGTAAAGTATGTTTTTCCTTCTCCTGTAAAGTTACCATTTTGGAGGTACGAGGTTTTCTTCCGACAGCAGCGATTTGTTGGTATTGCATTAGACCTAAATATCAAGCCGGGCATCTTTTTGAGTCTGTGAGTGACATTATTACATAAAGACGTATTACATGGTCCAAGAAAAATCCAACCCAACACCTCTGACTTTTAAATTATAGTTTCAGGCTTTACAGGGTGACTTGCAGCAGCACACATGCTGTGTTTTTCCCCTCCTGACTCTGTAATGCTACTTCTTTCAAACAAAAATCGTACATAGTGCAGCTGTAGCCCAAGTACCATAATACATCAATTCAAGAGAAAGGATGCTGAACTGTAAAAAAAATCCATATAAAAATGGAAAATATACTGCCAAAACATTACTGGTGCATTTTCCATCAAATTTAAAAGACAATTCTGTCACCCATTTAACAGAAAATTCTGTTAAATTACTGTAAATATTTTGGGTACATACAGAACATTCCTTCACTTCATTTACAGAACATTCCATAATTTTACAGTTTTTATATGTAAAATAGAACCATATGTCTCCTTCAACTCGAAAGGAAAAAAGTTCCCTGTCCTCCACAAGAACCCAACTAATATATTGGCTAATATTAGCCATGATTGATGACCTACAGATTTAGCGATAACAACAAAAACGGCATTAAAAACGTAACAATAATTACTGACCTTCAGGCTGTGGCATCAGCAGGATTCAAACAATTGAATTTAGCATGGTGGAAAAGTAGCTAGATACTCTCACAATGAAGGTGCAGTTTTCTCCTTTAATCTGGTTTAACTGGTATAATCTCTGACAGGAAAACTACTCAGCATGCAATGCATAGTGGGAAATACAGAAAAATTACAGTGAAATGTAAAAAAACGGAAAACTTCTGTTGAAATTACAGAGGAAAAACTCGTAAGCAGAAGGATATTTTGTATGACATGCCTCCAAATTTCTCTTCATGATTTAATTCAACTGTCTAGCAAATATATATTTGCCTAGTAATGCTCAGACTACTCTTTTTGTTATTTGCAATACTGGTCATCTCCACGCTTGTCAATGCCAATTCATGATAATGTCAAGAGTGTGCAAGGTTTCCCAGGTGTCATTTATACCGAAATAGTGTCTGCAACCCGTCCACAAATCCCCACCTTAATCATGCTGCAAAGAGCTCAGATCAGGGTGAAATGAGCAACTTCCACCGAAGGCAGCCTGGCTCTGGCTTTGACAGGACACAGAACGTAGCCGTCAGTCTGAACAGGACGTCTAGTCTCAGTGTGTCTGACACACAGTGCCTGCCAGCAGCTGCGGTCAAAGCTGTCACATCGCAGATGCGTGCCATACACAGCCCGGAGTTACACTCACCACAACAGAACGTCTGCGAGGAGCACGTACACAGACAGCGACGGACCTTCCATGCCAAAGTGGCTGCTTCTGCTTGCTTTGTGTGGAAATAAAGGATGACTTTCACTGCAACTCAGAAACTTAAGTACACTTGCTGAAGGTTTTCTTACAAAAGTGGCGATAAACTTCTTCCTTTAAATATACAGAAATGTCATGCTTACGTATACTGTAACAATTCTTGGCTGAATTAAAGACAACATACAACACGCACCTCCCTAGATGTGTAACTAAATCAGAGAGCTTATAGAGAGGAGAATGTCTTCCGGGTTTCTCAAACGCTAGAGGGCGCTCCCGATCGAGTCCAAAATGAATGGGTTAAGATGGAGCTTTTGAGCAAAATCATAGTTTATAGATGTTTAGACATTTTTAATGTAAAAGAATACAATCGTTTACTGAACACAGAACAGCATAAAACAGCTGTTATAATTTTAAAAGCTGTTTAAAATGGTGCCTAATGTATGTTCATGACGTCAATGAGCGCGGACAGCCGTTTGCTGTAGAAAAAAGAAAACATACAGGTGAGTTTGCTTTTTTAGTGAAATACATCCTTCTACTTTCTAAAATTAAAGGAAAGTTCTGGGCGAGTGATTAGAAACTATTTTGGCCGTTCAGCTTCATTTACCACCACACATTGTGGACTTGCTTGCGAGCACCTCTGGCATTTTGCAATCACATATTTTTTAATATAATAGGGGAAATAGAAAGAGGCCAGGCTCCTCATTGACCAGCTCTGACTATATGTTGCGGTGACGCAGACTGAAACAGCTGAAATTGAACCTGTTCTGTAGTATTTACAGCTGTAGCCTGCTAGACTAAGCTAATGCTAGTGTACCAAGCCTCCCACCACAGCACAGGCTCAGTTCCAGCTAACAAATGCTTAAAAAATGCCCATGTAGTGGATAAAGACACAAGTTTGAGAGCACAAATTTGAGTGTCTGATGTTGAAGTGACAGAAAGATGAAAAATAGAATTGGTGTAAACACAAAGCAATGCAGACACACCAACGCACAAGCATATATACTCATGATAGTGTAGGCCATTTGCGTAGGCTATGGCATACGCTCTGCTCTGATTCGACGTAGACTGGCCTTAAGACTGAACTTCGTAAGTGTGGGAAAATATCCCTGTGGATTTCTTTAAAACTGAAAATTAACAGAATGGAAGTTGTAACAAAGGCAAAAGGTGATGAAACTAAAAGCTGAAAAGATGACGTTATATTAGTTGTTGAGCCTTTTGTGTAAGTTTCTGTTAAATATATGTTTCTACTCTTTTCCCTTACATGTCTGAAAAATAATTATTTGCACTTAAAGGCTGTTTTTAACTGGAAATTAAACAAATGAAGGGTATTCTGGGGCTTTTGCACAGTACTGTCACATTAAAGCCCCCAAAACAGACACTCACCTTAAAAACAGCCTTAAAGTCACATAACACAACATTACACTACAGTGTATAGCGTTGCTACAGATTGGTAGCCATATAAATGATTTCCACCATAATGTATGCGGACCACTTCTACTGGTACATTCATCACACAATAGCTTTATAAATTGTATAAACAAAATATAAAAACAACAAAAACAAATAAAGGACACATAAATCTGAGATGTTTTTGTTCCAAAATACATAGTAAAGATATGTATTCAGAACTTTGCCTGGTGGTGTCTGTCAAAATGTGCAGATAATTCAATATACAGGGTATTTTTTTCACAGTCGTTTTTTGTTCCTACTCATAAGGGTTATGCTCTCTTATCTGAATACAGCACAATGTACAATATTTATATATTTTCCTACTAATGTGAGCAAAAACCCTCTCAAACACAAAGGCTGAAAGAATCCCCCAGCGCTGCTTTGCACAGTGGTTTTGGCACTGAGCCAGCCCTGAGTGTGGAGGAGGGGTTGGGGGGGGGGCGCTACGCTCTCCCACAGACGTCCAATAGAGAAACGGAGAATAATATCACTGCCAGATTAGCATTAGCTTCCATCATCTCCATTACTCAAGTGAATAAACCATGCAAGTAATGAATATCTCCATTTACTCCGGAGGAGCCGTGCGGCGAAAATCGGGGGCGGAATAAATGAAAAGAATTTAGCTTTGCTTATATATTTTTCATAGGAGCGTTTAACATGAGCTCTATGGAATTAGATGAAACGTTACGCACTAAAGGTGAAACCAAACACTGGCAGCACTGTGGCTCAACTGAACACTTGATTTATTTGTTTGTTTGATTATTGTTTCAATCAAAATAAGAATGCAGGATGTGGAAAGGAGAAAATGAAAGGTTTCATAGGTTTGCACAGTTCCCTAATCCCCTAAGGTACTAGCTAATTATGCTAGTACTGACATGCAGGATAGTAAATCAGAAACATCTGAGTACCAGCTAAGTTATATGGTATAAAATGATGGCAGATAAATACAAAGATTTGTATCTTTTCTGAAGTGAAATGTAAGAACACAGTAAAATCACAGCAACTATCATCGCTTTCTTTTCTCTGAAGCAGTAAAAACATGTTCTGATAGATTAATCTGGGTGTGGTAGATGCCAGGGGAACTCTACCTACTGAAATGCATACATTTTCAAAAAATAAAAAAAGGTACTAAGCTGCCTCTGGGTCAGTGACCCTCCTGTCACTAGGGTGGGACCCTCAAGGCTCCATCTCAGTACCTTTAGTCAGGGAACATAACTGAACCATAATCCACTGAAATGATGAGTTCTAAGCTGTACTGACTCCACACACCCCGTCTCGTCTCCAGGCTTTTATTTTACTGTTCTGTTTAAAACATTCGGTTATGAAAAGGTACAAATACGAACTTTTCACCTGGAAACACTTATTTAAGGTTCACAATCAGACCTTAAAACCACTGTTGGAGCTTTGAGGGAACATTTACACTGTTTGTACCTTGATGAACGAAAAATGTACCTGAACAAAACCGTTATTTCTAACAGTGTAGTGGATTTGTGGAGTTTGGTGGAGGAGGGATAATGGGCTGGGGCTGTTTTCAGGATATGGGCCCCTTAGTTCCAGTGAAGGGTGATGTTAATGTTACAACATGTAAAGACATTTTAGACAATTATGTGCTTCCAACTTTGTGCCAACAGTTTGAGGAAGGCCTTTTTCTGTTCCAGCATGACTGTGCTATGTGCACAAAATGAAGCCTGTAAAGTTGTGGTTTGGTGAGTTTGATGTGGAGGAACTCCAGTGGCCCACACAGAGCCCTGACCTCAACCCCAGTGAACACCTTTGGGATGAATTGGAACATGAACTGTGAGCCAGACCTTCTAATCTGACACTGCTGCCTGGCCTTAACAACACTTTTTTGACAGAATGGGGGGGTACTTTATATAAATGCCCATGGTTTTGAAATTGGACATCCAACAAGCTTGCATAAGTGAGATGATCAGGTGTCCACATACTTTTGGAAATACAGTGTCAATAAAAACACTATAATAAAAAAAATATAGCAAAATAACTGCACAGTACTGTGGAGGAGGTTGTACCACTTGCTCACCCAGTTAACAGCAAGAACCTGTTTAGCATTCCAGTGTAATTTAGTTACACTGCCTCTGAACTGTCATGTTACCCATAATATTTACCTAGAATTTTGTATCTCACACTTACCTACGTACTATCTAGAACTTGCAAAAGAAACAACAACAACATTTCTCTGGTTTAGAATCTATTGGGTTAAATTAAGGCTCTTTTACAGACGTCTTGAACAATGAATGCGATGCAAAAGCACATCCTAAAGGGTTGATAACAGAATTAGTCTGATTTGCTGAGGGTGGGATGTATTTTTAGCTGATGCTCAAGCGGATTTAAGGCAGAGCCACCTTTTTCTGTAGGATGAAACGCAGAACGCTGCCAAACCCTTCCATTTCTGTAGTTATTCCGCATGGCCACTGCTCAGAATTGCAGCGTGCTCTTTCACCTACAGGCATACGTGCTCTTTTCTTTTCTTTTTTCTTTTTTTTATTTTTACTCGCCGTTACCTCTTTTGTCACTTCACCACTCCCTTTGATTGCTCTTTCATCTTTCTACCTCTGTGCATTCTTTTCGTTCTTCCCCCTTCTATCCAGCTTTTCTTTCCTCTCATCAGCATCCTCTCCCTCGCTCTCTCTCCACATGCACCCCTGCAGAGTGTAAAATAGCCTACTCAGGATATTTCTTTGATAAGGAATGCGTTGCTTACAGGATCTGTCCACTCATCCGTTTCAGTCCAGATGTGGAGGCAGCATGGAGCCATTCTTTACCCATACATTTTAAACTGTAACAGCGCAGAGCATCAATCAGAGGATCATCTGGTCCAGTTAACGGATCCAGAAGTTTTCTCCAGCCCCGAAACGCCTTCCAACACATTGCAGATCTGTTAAAACTATATAGCATCTGTAAAGTGGGTAAAGCATGAAATGCCATCCTATGATCCAGAACTATTGAAATGCAACCACATATAGAGGATATATATATTGCAGGCGTCTAATACCAGTGATTTCAGCAAACATAGTGCAGAGTGCATGAGTCATATTCAGTAAGCCTTAGTGCTCTCATGATATGCCTGTTGCAGTAGGTAAATGTCCAGCTGTAGAGACCAGCAGGCTGTTGACATTATAAAGACATATTTTCAGTCTGTATTTAAAGAAATGTGGTGAAAAATGGTGGAACCAACAGAATCGCTAATAAGTCTGGGAAGCTCCACCCTGACCTCAACAACACTGATAGTGTATTTCAGTGTACTTCATTCATCAATTCCATTCACTGCTGTCTAAATGTAGGTTTAGCTCTGCTCACACCAACAAATGTCGTGTCATATATCCCTGAAAAGCTCATATCCTTTAGAACCTAACTACGCTATCAAATTAAGAATTGGCTTAAGAACTGATGCAGTTATCCAGGCACAATAGGTCCATTCTTAAAATCTCAAAATCAGCTTTTCTCTACATTCAGAACCAGAAATCTCAGTTTTTAGGACAGCTGAAGGATATTATAGGAAGAATTCCTAATATATTCCCCACAGCTGGATACATACTAAAAAATGGAAAAACATTGTATAATTACAGTGCAAAGTGTTTTCTTGATTCAACAATAAAATAATGAGGTTTAATAAATAAAATCCTTCAAAACTGAATCAAAATTTTAATTCTAATATCTTCCGTGGGATAATTTTTGGTTGTTAAAATCCATGACATCTCATTTTTAAATCTAAATGCTATTTGTTTTGCAAAATGTCCTATACAAAAAATACTTATAAGAATATTAGTAATTAAATGGAAAAGATTCATTGTGATATCTGTTGTTTTAAGCATTTACTTTATACCATCTAAAGTGACCTGAAGAAATTAGACAGTTCAGAACTGCTAATCATATTTGACAGTAAAGCATACATACATCATCTAAACCGCTTATCCTTCTGGGTCGCAGTGGGGTGCTGGAACCTATCCCAGCTGTCATTGGGCGGAAGGCAGGATACACCCTGGACAGGTCGCCAGTCCATCACAGGGCAAACAGACAGACATACACATTCACACCTAGGGGCAATTTAGCATGTCCAATCAGCCTGACTTCATGTTTTTGGACTGTGGGAGGAAACCGGAGTACCCGGAGGAAACCAACACAGACACGGGGAGAGCAGGCAAACTCCACACAGAAATGTCCTGGTCACCCGGCCGGGAATCGAACCCAGGCCATTCTTGCTGTGAGGCGACAGCGTTACCCACTGCGCCACTGTGCCGCCCAGACAGTAAAGCAATGTTTACCTAAAACTATTGGAATCTTTAATATGTATGGAATTATATTGGTTGATGTTATTGGAATGTATGTATTCTTTAAAAAGAACTGGTACTGGTGACAAAATAGCGTTATCGATTAGTAACTTAATTATTATAATTTTCATTAATATGAATTTAATCAAGCCAGTATTGATTACAGTGAATCATAGAGCGATTGACCTTGTCGTGGAGCAAGGCATGATACCGTAAGGAAAATGAGAAAATTTTGAATATAGACTTATTAAGGTGAGAACGAACTGAGGTCATCCAAGATGGTGGCGCGTGCACAACGTGTGGCCCAGCGTCTCTCCGGAATTCGCTTTTCAGTAGTTATTAGTCTTTTGATTTCCACTCTTTTCCATCACAAACTGCAATATATTTCATAGATACGTCATATTTATGCCTGTCTATCTGTCTATCTATCTATCTATCTATATATCTATCTATCTATCTATCTATCTATCTATCTATCTAAACCAGCCCAATGCTTAATGAAGACAGAGCTAAACATACACAGCATTGGTGCACTCCTCAATGGTGTGTGATGGGCAACAAGCCTAAATCGTTAAGTAGTTAGCCCATGGATGTAATGTAAGTTAGCATGGTTAAAAAAAGTTCCCCAAAAAAAACTCCAGTTAAGCATGTAGATATGTAGAACATGTGTGGAGAACACATTATATGCAGTACAAATAACCCAGGAAACGACAGTTCAGTTAATCAATGATAGCATTTTTAGCCAGCTTGTTTTGCCTGCATCACAGATTCCACTAAAGACATTCAAATAACAGGAACTAGAAGAATTTTGGGGCATGTTTAAGAGAGGATGTACCCTTATTTGCTGAGGAATTTGCCGCAGTCCATGATCAAATGTTTAACAGACATGTATTTTCATTACAAGATCATATCTGGCCCTGCGCGACCATGATACAGCCCGCTGCACCACGTTGTTGAGATGACATATGAAACTGTAGCTGCTCAAGTTTATATACTCAGGATTACGGCTTGCAGTGGTTTTCTCTCAAAGGCTCGGTGTTGCCTCACTGCATAAAGGACATGACAAATTGTATGCAATACCCCTAAAGACATTAACACTAATGGCCTTATTCATTTCAAACCATTACAATTATTCGGCCCTTCAGGCTTCTCTAACTCTCTCTCCAGCCTCCTGCATGCTTTCACACATTCATGTATAGATAAGATATAAAGAGAGCCAGGCAGGCAGATTGCTTCCCATAGAGGGGTATTAGAAGAGCAAACTGCCCCATGCATCATGTAAACACATCTGCACTCGTCTAAGTGCTCTGGATGCCACGCGATGCAGCACTGGCGCTGCCTGTCTGTTACTGGGCAAAGAGAGGGTCAACTCAGCAACGCCATCTGCTCTGCTGAGCAAATGCCCGCTGTCAAAGCCTTCACCTCCACACACACCTGCCGCTTTCATGGAACAAGGCCCAGATGATTGTTTGCCTGTTGTACGTACCACAGCATCTGCATGCTACACAAACCCTGCTAATGCGCTAACAGTGAGGGCGAACGTTTGGACGGGCTGTGTCCGCCTCAGGATCGGGGAACAGCAGTAAATACAGCATGTTCATGCATATTTCAGATATTTTCTTGGTTGATTGCTAGCCAGGGTGCTGTTGGGGTCCCTTGGATACGAGCTTTACTGCAAGAGCTAACATATGTTGGGCAGCTAGCTTTACTGTATCATATGTTCACTTTTGTGGGGGCGACATCTCTCTAAAGACGCTTTGTTTTGCTCTGTATTCTGTTCACGTAGTAGGGCCTATTATGGGTAAGTATTCTTTGAAGTGTAGAGTTGTTCATGCTGTATTTGGGTCGTCAAGTAGACCTGACCTGGGTCAAATTCACAAAAGGCAAACTCTTTGGGTCAGACCTCTGCCGTATCTCATTATGGTGAAGTTTACCACTTTAGCCTGCAGGGCTGTTGGTTATTGTTAGCTTAGGAAATGCTGCCTACATGAGAACATGAACCCTTTAAAATCCTTCCAGAATTCTTGCAAACAATCGAATTTACACCACATGTGGGCCAAAACATGTTCAGAGTCCAAACGTAGTTTCTTTAGTTTAGCACTGGAGCTACGGTGCTAAGGTTGCTAACACTAAAAATCAATAAGTACCCAAATATTTTCTGTAAATACATCCCAGAAACTTCTCACAACCTGATCAAACCACATACAGGTGTTCATGCACACTTGGTTTAGAACACAGTACATCTTACTATAAACTATAAAAATGAATGATACCTCACTTTGTAGCTTAATACTGTGAGTAGCCATTTTAGACCACAGCTGCTGATCTATGGCATACATGTGACTGTATGTGTGATTGGAGGGCTAAGAAGAGTATCAGTCCTATTGGTTCATCCCCTGATGGTGGTAGGGTCTAGTTGGGTCCCCTACCCTGCAATATGGTACATCGTGCATGATGGTAATTGCAGCATAGTGGATATTATACTGCATAATGTTATGAGGATTAGCATGTACTGGTTCACTATACTGGAACAGTATACATTATTACAGTACTCAGTGTGCTATTTCACCCCTTGCTGCAACACTCATAATGCATGAATGTGAATCTATTCCACTATAAATTGCAATATGGCACAATTTTGACATGCAGTGATGTGTGAAATCCACCGTGTGTATGATAGCTCACGCAAGAGTTATTACATGCTTGTGTGAGGTACGTTCCTTGTCTTAGCATATAGGCAGTCATGGGCTGGAGGTTAGGGAACCAGCCTTGTGTCCGAAAGGTTACCGGTTCGATCCCCTGAGCTGGCAGTACATGACTGAAGTGACCTTGAGCAAGGCACCTAACCCCAAATTGCTCCCTGGGTGCCCTGGATAGGGCTGCCCACTGTTCTGGGCAGGTGTGCTCACTGCCCCCTAGTGTGTGTGCATTCACTAGTGTGTATGTGGTGTTTCACTGCACAGATGGGTTAAATGCGGAGGTAAATGTCCCTGTTGTGGGACTAATAAGGGTCACTTAACTTAACCAATAGCTGACAGTGTTAAATAAATGCCACAATGTTTCATATTGCAGCTTCTTTTCATTGGTATCAAATGAAAATTGTTAACAATGTAGACTTAATATTAGCAGCGCAGGCTAAACAATGATTATGTCTGAAATATTCATGACCCACCACTGCAAACATTCCGAATGGGACATTGGATTTAGGAGTTAGTGAGAGGTCACAGTCAAGAGGAGTCCACAGTGACAAGAACAAAGGTCAGAAAGCTTGCATATTTATTATTTATTAAGTCATGATCTTTGACCTTAAACAGGCATGCACTTCACACACCCTGAGCACCAGGAATGCCATGGCAGCCTCCCCTTGTATCCCCTGACCCAGATAGAGGCTCTGGGCCATCCGCCATGCGCCATGCTTATTTCTCTGTGGCTTCTCCCAGCACAGCCTCCTTCACTGACTTTGGCTGGAGGAGACGGCGGGTGTTGACTCTGCAGTTCGCTCCATATGTCCGCCGACAGACTGCTCACTGTCAGGAGGCAAACGCTGCTCCCCGCTAAAGCCCATAGCTGTGACCGAGCAGCGAACTTCAGAGAGAGATGCAAGAATGCCTGAGTCATGCTGGTGGATGGGGCACCACGACTCTAACCCTCTGACTGACGGCATTAAGGGAATTAAAAAAAATAATATCTACACATTTCTTATATTGCAAATGGAATCAGCTAAGACATGTTTGGGTTTGCATGCCTTGAACATGCCTCAAACCATGTCCACATGTTAGGTAATCATAAACAGACTAGCTTATGTAGTTACTGACACTATGACGTATGTGCCACATACGTTTGGTACTCACCATATAAGCAAGTCTATTTGAGATTTCCTATACGTAGTTTGATAATGTGTGATGAATTAGGCATGCATGACGCTAATCGATGCTAACAAGCCTCTATTGCTTCTCAGCTTTGTAGCTTCAGTGCAAAAAAACTTCACTAAACAGGTCTTGATTGATTATATTTCAGGGTAAGGGATCAGCGTTCAAGTTATGGGGGAGCCAGGTGGGGTTCAGCTCTCTCAAGGACCTTGAGATCCCTCAAAAACTATAAAAATCAGAATTTTGGGTTGGGGTCGGAGGAAGTGAGTTGAAGTCGGCAATGGTTCATGATAAAAAAGTCACAGAATCAAACGTAAAGAAGGCCTCTGGCTCTTTTCCAGCAAGGCTATGCTGAAGGTAAATTGATGTGCTGGATCATTTCTGTTCTGTGGGTCCATCTGCATTAAGATGTTAGTCTTTCTCACGCTTGGGTTTAAATTGGTGTGACAGTTAATGTTGAATATAGCTAAAATTTTGTCTACTTACAATCTATGATACTTGATATTCGATAGTTTAACAGTATCTGTTTGGATGCATTAAGGCACATGTGTCAATCTCCAGTCCTGGCAGGCCAAAACACTGCAGACTTCAGCTCACTGCCTCATTACACACACCTGATTTAGCTCTTTGGCTATTTAGAAAGGCCTTCATGAACTGAATTCAGAGCGTTAGATGAGGGTAAACGCTGATCTCCGCAGCACGTTGACATTTTGACAGGCCTGCATTAAAACGTATTTTTAGAATTCTGCCATTGTGTCTGCTGGGACCTCCTGCACCAAGGAGTTCCTCAGCACCATCAAGATCAATTTCGTCTTGGCAGCTCTCGAAAATGCATGTAAAACTTGAGCACATCACAGACACGCCCATCATTTCATTCATTCCCTTTGATGATCCACTGATGCCCCATAGCAGATTGCATTTGCACCATGGGAAATTGAAGTGGGTGGAAAAAAACTTTACCCAGCGAGGGAGGGAGCCTGTTTCTCCTCGGCAGCGTTGACGTGACGCCTTCATGTAATTGTACAGTATGCGCTTCCAAGGGAAGAGAAAAAGGAAAAAAAAAACGAAAAAACACACACACTGAGATGATAAAGGGCCTCCTACCCCGGCTTGGTGGCCGGGGCGAGACTTCATGAATAATTATCACTGCTCTGGGCCACTCTTTTGTCTCTCAGTATGAACGGAAGGCATTTTTCTCCAATAAAAATGGCTCCCCTCCACCAGCGTCCTCCTCCACTGCTTTCCACCCGAAGAGCTGCGCCATCCTCCCTTTATTTCTCTCCTGGCAAAACAACTTTCTCTTTTCTTTTGGCTTCTCATTCCTGAGGCAATCACTCTATCTTTTGATCAATACCCCTCACATTCACAAGTTATTTGCTAACCACCACACCCCCACACCCCCACCCCCCCACCCTCCACCCCGATCTGGACAGGGGCAGCCGCCTGCTTGGCTTTTTCTCTTCTCCACGACACAAGAGGGAATGCAGTGATCAATAACAGCCTGCCATTTCAGAACGGAAGCCAATTCTGCATTTTCTTTCTTGCCTCTCATTATAAATATGTAGACAGGCCTGCTGGAGCATCAGGAAGAAATAGTCTGGTGGCAAACTATCCTAAAGGAAATAATGTGATAAACAAAAGCGACTAACTAAATCAAATTAAACTGAAACGGCGATGGTGATAAATAAAATGATCATTCTAATTCATTATGCCCTCAGCATCCACGTTCACCATAAAACAAACAGGCTACATTTTTCATCTGTAGTAATAACAAACATACCAAATCATAATCAATTAATTCGTTACTTCTGAATGGTGAATATTGTTGTTTTTAAGAGTAGAATTGAGAATGTGCATTTAATGCCTCGTATGGAAATATGGTTCTGAAAGCACAGTTGTCAAGAAGCCATTATAGAGAAAAGGAGTAGACAAAAAATGACTTTTTATGTTGTTAAAGACGGTCAAGCAGAATGAGCTTCTGGCCACATTACCACATTTCCTAGACATGGCCTTCCACCAAAATTCAGTGCGATTGGTCAGTGTTTTAAGAGATCTGAGCCAAAGAGTGTTTCCAGTGCATGTAAGTCATTTTTTTCACCACAGGTTCTTTTCTTTTCTGCTCTTTTCTGCATAAATCACAAAATCCAATCTGATATTATTTTATACAACAGTTAGTTTCAGCCACGCAAGCTGACTGGTTGAGAAGCGTTCTAACTGTGCTGTTATTTCACCATAACATCACGGGTTTTTCACAAACACTGTATCACTCCGCTGAGACGTTGACAGCTGTAGGAGACGCTCAAGACATTTGAGTGTGTTTACATCTTACTTTGCCACAAACAGAAAATTTAAGATCACATTTGACCGACAGCCGATTTGGTCAGACTCTGAAGATGAGACGACACTAAATTCCCAAACTGTCATCACCACTGAGCAGCTTTTCAGTCGGCAGCTGTGACAGAAGAACAGCTAAACAACCTGGAATCAGCCAGAAATGAACCCAACACCATTCGCCAAACTAAATGGGCTGTAAGATGCTTTACAGACTGGCTGGAACAAAACAACATTAATACTGATCTGGCAGAAACTGACAAAACTGAGCTGAACTTGATATTGTGGCAGTTTTATGGCTCAGGTGAGGCTTACAGCAGACTGTCCAGCGAGTGAGCGAAGTTTGTTACTCTGACATAGAAACAAGCTGCTTGTTAAGGAACTATAATTTCTTACTGTATTTATTTAACTGTTGTACAAAAGCAATAGAACACTCGAGGAGTGTGTTATTGCGAATAACATCGCAGCTGTGATGATCTACAGCGACCAAATCACAGCCGTGATGTTATTTCGCTATAACACACTCCCTCTCATGTTCTATTGCTTAATCAATCACCATCTTGTTGCCAACATTGTAGCACCATTTTGAAGCAGCTGACAAGCTCACAGCAAGTGCGACTTAGGTTTAAGTACAGCCTTCATACTGCGGGGTTAGTTATTATCTGGCATAACAACTTAGCCACCTTCAGTAAACAAAGACAAATAAAGTAAAATTTGTTTTTTGTTCCATTTGGTTACACAGATTTTAAAATAAAAAGGAGAAACATCTGAAAACAGGGATTTTCTTCTGCTTTATTATTGTCTTTCAGATGTTAATATTTTGGTTTTAAATAAGTATATTAATGAAATTGACATTATCAGTTAACAAAGCTGTAGTTTTTCAGAAACAATGTTCCATATTTTACTGATGTGTGATGTTTTTTTATTTGCTGTCCTTCCCTGGACAAAAAATGTAACTGTCATCGTTTGATACACAGTCTCAGGGCTGTTTTCATGTGTAACTTGGTGTTTGACGGCTGGTCTGTCTGTCCTATAGATATTTAATATATAATGCATGATGGTTGGAAACACATTTCTTACAACATGGAATAATATTGATTTTACTTTGTTTTCACTAATTCATCAGATGTTTTAGTAAGTGTTAGAACTTACCCTCTGCCTGTTGCAGTTAACCCACCCATGGACTAATTTCCTTTTACCTTCCCGTCATTTTCGATGAATAGTATGGCACTAGAAACAAACAGAGTTTGTTTGTAGCAGAGGTGTGTATACTGCTTGTATACAAATATAATTATTCCAACTTAAATACTTATTTATAATTATGTTATTAGGTTGTGCCCAGCTCTGCCCTACTTTATGACTAAGCAGTTGTTTCTCCTAGATGTTAGAGCCATTTCACAACACTAGCACTTACAGTTGACTGGGGCAGATTTAGCAGGGCAGAAATGTTGGACTTTTGGAAAAGGTGCCACCCTATGATAGCGTCACATTTAAAGTCAAAGAGCTCATCAGTTCGACCCAGTCACTGCTCATGTTTGTCTGAGGAGGTTTCATTGCTGTGTGCTTGATTTTACACACCTGTTAGCAGTGGGCAATAATTGAGAGGGGTGTCCACAAACTTTTGGCCATAAAGTGTATTTTATTACAAACTGACAGCAGCCCCTCTGTCTCCACCGTCTGCTGTGCACTGCACCATTTTCTCTCTCCCAGCTCTCTTACTGGCGGCTGCCTGAATCAGTGGTTCAGTTGCGTCGTTGATCATCTCACATTACAGAGCTCATCAACATCATGAGTCATGAAAAATCAAATGAAAATATTGTAAGGACTCCGATCACTTCAGTGATTAAAGACTCATTTCCCCACTTGAAGATCATCCACACCATCAATCGCGTCAGACTGAGCTCCCAAACTGAGAGTTCACTTCAGATTTTCAAAACGTTTTGGACAAATCAAGGTTAAAACTGGCCTAAAATCATCTAGTGTACACACTTAAAAGTGATGGTTCTTCAAGTGTTTTTAATAAAGAAAATGGTTCTATATAGAACCATGAACACTCAAAGAACCCTTTGCATGATTAAAGGTTCTTTGCATCATGAAAGAGTTCTTCAGACTGATGGAGAACAGTAGATGGTTCTATATATAACCTGTTTGAAAAGGGCTCCATATGTTCTTCAGATTGATGGAGAATGTGCTGTAGATGGTTCTGTATATAACCTTTTTTGAAAAAGGTTCTATATGTTCTTCAGATTGATGGAGAATGTGCTGTGGATGGTTCTATAAATGA
Source organism: Colossoma macropomum (assembly GCF_904425465.1). NCBI lineage: Eukaryota > Metazoa > Chordata > Actinopteri > Characiformes > Serrasalmidae > Colossoma > Colossoma macropomum. The sequence goes on from NW_023494803.1 coordinate 627,466, forward strand.
CCTTTTTGAAAAGGGTTCTATCTATATAGCACAAAAGTGTTCTTCTTATTACAAGCTTGACTTCAGAACAGTAGAAGAACCCATTTGGTGCTATATAGAACCATTTCCAAAAAGGATATATAAATATATATATATATATATATAGAACCATCTACAGCACATTATCTATCAATCTGAAGGGCACTTTCACAATGCAAAGAACCCTTTAATCATGCAAAGGCTTCTTTGAGTGTTCATGGTTCTATGTGGAACCATTTCCCTTCAAGTCCCTTGAAGATCCATCATTTTTTCTCAAAGGTCTTATCATGTTTCAAAATGTCTGCATAATTAAATGGTTACGCTGTAATTAAAGTCGTTCAGAGTGGTTTGGTGTGAAACGCTCTGTTCTAGAGAAACTTACCGAGTCAGAACTGTTCACAGTGGTGGTGATAGGAACCAGACGTCCACCTATAAAAGCTCCCTCACAGAAAGTTACTACATGAAATGGTTATAAATATGCTGCCTGATGACTGAGACATTGTCTCACTACACATATTTCGATTAAATATATTCATGGTAGAGGGGTAGATGCAGGGTGTGGTAAAGAAAATTAGTCCCCAAACAAAATACATTTCCTCATATTTACCAATATTTTATCATATATTCCATATAAACTCAGAAGACTCATGTAGGTTCACTGGTGGTTCTGGATAGTAAATAAAATGTCTATATTTGTATTGTAGTCATGGCGACCCCTGGTTCCTATCACCACCACTGTGAAGAAATCAGAGTCTGTAAGTTTCTCTACAATAATCAATTTAACATCAAACCGCTCTGAATGGCTTTGTTTACATCTCAACCATTAAATTATGCAGAACCTTTGGGAAATGTGGACTTTCCCTTTAAGAATAAACAAATAATAAATTATGCAGCCTTAACACAGACGCACACACAAAGCTGTCGTAACAGCCTCTGTTGCTCTATTGCTGGAAGATAAATACATGCAGTGCTGCTAGTTTACAGGAGGCAACATTTGGCACTGAAAAATGCCTGGACACAGAACAATCACCCACTTTTTCACCTGTTCTCTTCTGTTTTTTTATTGCCGCCTATTTGTCAGCCTGACATTTATGTCTGTGTGCTCAACAACACCTCATCAGCACGCTACTGATGTTTCATCTAATTACCAAAGGTAATTCATTTGGTGATCAAAGCTAGGCTTTGATTGCTGGTTGTCATATTTAGAGCTTTATCTTCCAGGGTTTATTCCCTGGGGTGTTTTGATATTCGAGATTAATTCCTGCTTTTATTGATCGCTGGATAGCTGTCGATGGAGAGGTGACTGATTGGGGTGTTAATCGATAGCCTGGATCCAATACTCACTTTAGGACAAGCTGTCTCATTTCAATTATAACACCACTATAAAAGAATAACACTGTGAGTGTCCAATATGTAATCTTGGAGGCCACGTGTTAAATCACAAGTACATTTCTGACCTCACAGTGATTTCACTTGATTATGATTCTTTAGTAAAGAATTTAGTGCATCATGATGTCGCAGATTTTGCCTTGATTTGATTCAATTAAGGAGGTCCAGTTCATAATTATTTTAATTGGAATTGAAGATTTCCACTGACTCATGTAACAGTAACAGATCATGAACATGCAACGGCCACACATTTAGGCCTTACTTACTGTCCATAAACAGTACTGTGCAAAGGTCAGAGACCACCTGTTGTTTTTGTAAATGACCATTAAGTACAAGTCAAAGAAAAAGCAGGAAGCATGTTTAATAGAAAATTACACAAGCACTGCTGTGTCTGATCCACTCAGACCAGCGCAACACACACTAACACACCACCACCACGTCAGTGTTACTGCAGTGCTGAGAATGATCCACCACACAAATAGTACCTGCTCTGTGAGGGTCCATGGGGGTCCTGACCACTGAAGAACAGGGTAAAAGGGGGCTAACAAAGTATCAGAGAAACAGATGGACTACAGTCTGTAACTGTAGAACTACAAAGTGCACCTATATAGTAAGTGGAGCTGATAAAATGGACAATGAGTGTAGAAACAAGGAGGTGGTCATAATGTTATGCCTGATCGGTGTTTGTGGTGAATGGGACAGAGGTTCAGTGATGCAAGTCATTTGGAAATGATTATGACTTTCTGTTCTTGTAGCTGAACACTACAGCATACAGCATTTTGTCTTCTGTTGACGCACAGTATGTGGCCACAGCCTGTGAAGACTTTACCGTTGAGCGGGTATGGAGAAAACCATCCAGGCATGAATAGGTACTTTCTGAAGCTAAAAGAATGAATGTAATCCCCAGGGCTGTCATCCTGTCTAATAATAATAATAATAACAACAATAATAATAATAAACGGAGCAGGGATGTGGTCAGAATGACAGATGAACAGAAGCATCCTGAGGCTATAGTAAATGGCAGTGATTCACTGAAATACCAGCCCAGTCAGCTCAGCAAGCTTTCAAAAGCAAATTACCTTAAATAACAGATATTACACGTTTCTAGCAGAGAGGGGAAAGAGACTGATTTTGGCTTCAGAGATGTACTGTACAGCAACAAATCAAAAATGTTGTAAATCTGCAGTGCTTTTATTTTTGAATTGTTCTACAGGTCACATTTGAAATCTGTTACATTCGGTACGTGGGTGATCAGTATGATGATATAATACACTTTTGGGCCAATTAATTTCAAAAAGTTTTAATTTTAGCAGTTCTATAACTATAACTACTACCTATAACTACGGCTTATAGTTCTTCATAGCCTTTTGCTGCGTTCAAGCGAGAAACTGGAAAATATAGATTAGATATAGATGCACTTGAACAGTTCTAGAAGATACATGAGTTTACCAGATGTGACACCAGTGAATGTGAAAAAATATGCCCAATGCACTTCTATGTTATCCAGTGGTGTGGCTTTGCCAACACAACCAGATGCCATTATTCACTGTTCTACAGTGGTCCAGTTCAGACTCTGCTGCCTTGTTCTATCTACATTGTGTCACCAATGCTAAGCTCCTTTCTTTTATAGCACACCTGCTGCTTTTTTCCAGTGGTAATCCAAAACATAGAAGAAACAAATGTTCCTCATATCATAACCTTAATTGTTTCCGTATTTGTTATTTATGCAATTTCTTCCATTCTATAATGCACACAAAACAACTTAGGTGGCTGCAGGCAGGCCAGTCTAGCACCTGCACTTTCTTTGAAGTCATGGACAATGTGGCTTGGCATTGTCTTACTGGGACATCCTTGAAAAAGACATTGTCTAGATGGCAGCACATGTCGCTCCAAAATGCGTACGTACCCCTCAGCATTAATGGAGCCTTCAGAGATTTGCAAGTTACCCATGCCATTGGCACTAACACACCACCATGGCATGACAGATGTTGGCTTTTGAACTTTACACTGGTAACAATCAGGGTTGGTCCTTTTCCTCTTTGGAACAGAAAGTATGATGCCAATACTTCCAGAAACAATTTGAAACATTGACTCCACCTTGCACCACTTTGCATCAGTACATCTCAGATCAGCTTAGATATATGGCTTTAGATTTGTGTAGTAGAGTCCTAACTTGCATTTGTAGATGCAGTGATGTGTTTACGCACAAGGGGTTTTCAAAGTATTTTCATTTTTCATTCAGGACTGGTTTTTGGCCTTACACTTTACACATGCAGACTTCTCTAGATTCTCTGATTGTGTTATGGATTGTAGATGAGGAAATCCCTAAATTCTTGCTTTCAGTTGAGAAATGTTCTTAAACTGTTAGACTATTCACTCAACTAAGCCTTTTTTAAATGCTTCTTTTATATTCAATTATGATAGCATCACCTGTTACCTATTCACCAGTTCACCTGTGGAAATTTCCAAAACAAGTGTTTTTGATTATTCCACAAACTTCCTAGTCTTGTGGGAATCTATCTTGTTTGGAATGTGTTGCAGGCATCAAATTTGGAATTATTGTGTTACAAAAAATATCTCTTCTTTGTGCTGTTTTCATTAAAAATATCGCCCACCCTTATCTATCAACTGTATAGTTCTTCGTTTTTTGTCTTTTATAAAGCTAGAGTTGGTTTAACAGCTGGCACAGAGTTACAAAAAGCCTGTTTTTGTCCATGGTTTCAACCTCCCTCTGTGACAGGAAGTTGCTGCCAATATGAGTCAAACTACCAAACAGACAAACCTTTCATCAGCCAAAAGCCCCAACCGCTACAATCCTAAAGGAGAAGAATGTCTTTCTTAGCTTTAGCTTAGCTTCCTGCAATGTGAGCACATGATAACCAGGCGGAACATCCACAAGGTGATCAGGAAAGGACAAATGAAGTTTAACCGAGAAAAAAAATGGATTATAACATGGAGAAAGGAAAGAAAAGGATTGCGTATGTGAATGGAGGAGGTCAGAGACTGCAGACTTGCCTCTCACTGATGTGTTCAGCATATCAAAGGAAAGCCATAAATCCGCAGTTATTATGCAGAGAGGCAGAGGAAGAGGACAGGACCTCATGTCTCAAGTGCTTCCCTATTTAATATGAGCCTGGGGTCCAACTGTGCCAGAGTACATGCAGAGCTTTACACATACACATTCACACACGTTGGGGCGTATTATTGATATCATGATAGATTACATCACAATACGCTTTACTGAGTATATCACAGGCATCAACAGTATTTCTAGAACACTAAACGGCTTCATCTATCATGACAAAGACAGGTTTAGACCAATTATAGGGAGCCTGTAAACAACAACAACCAGTGTATTGATGACGTCACAATCGCCCTGCCACCATTTTCGTTGGCAAGTTCATTCAGTAGTACTGTGGGTGTTTGTAATGAGATATCAAATCCATAACCGATCCAGCGAAGGCAGTAAAACACATTTTTTAAAACACTTTTTACATTTTTAAAGCACATAAACCAGTGGTTTTTTTTGAGTGCACTGACTTGATTTTATTTGATTTGTGGTTGTACTGATGACAAACGAAAGCTATAATCTAAACGGCTGACATTTCCTGCTGGGATATTATTTTCGTGTTCCAAACCGCACACTAGTGCACTAAATAGAAGTGCACTCATTAGTGCAGTAGGTGAAGTGCAGAAGTGTGTGGTTTGGGACGCGGCGTTAGATCAGCCAGTGAAACTCGTTCAACAGCTCCAGTGGCTGATTATAGCTCCTCTGTGCTGCATGCTAACTGCTCAATAAACATTTCCAAGCAAATGTTTGAAGTATTTGCTGATTAAGAATCATTTATTGAGGTAAATTGATGCATTTATTGAGGTTTGACAATGTCAGCTTCGTCTTTGCCAACTTTCATAATTCGTTCCAGGTTTAAGGCACCTCAGTGTAACTGCGTCACCATTTAAGGTGAAATGGATAATTCAAATGAGAAGCTGGTGAATAAGAAGCTGACTTGAGCTCGATATATATATATATATATATATAAAGGGACAGCAAGGCTCTCAAGAAAATAACAGAAGTAACAAGTAGAAAATTAACAAGCAAGTAATTAACTTAATTACTTAATTACTTAACAAGGTATTACAGTTTGTTACTTGTTACTTTATAGACAATACATATAATGCTAAAAGTAAAAAAAAAGATAAAAATATAACAAAATATAAACTCTATCCTTCTCTATCTATCTACTACTAGAATGTTCTGAACTGGAGATGTGCAGTTATATGGATCCAGTCCATCAGTCTAGCTCTTACATGTAGTGTTTTCTGGAGATGCATCTAAAGCATCTACATATCTTTAAATCTTTTTAGTGGTCATTTTGGGCTATTTGCTTCATTTTTGTCCACCTGCAGGGCTGTAGCTGCAGTAAAGGTGATGAGACAAGCTCTATCAGAGCACAGTCAGAGTTACACCTTGTCTACCAACATGGCGGTGTGGTCTTCTCAATGACGTAATCAAATACTATGAACAGTAACTGCTGAGCGACAAAGTGATTGAATGGCAGCCCATAATGACATCATCTTATTTTACTCATTTACCAATTGTTTAATTTTTCCTCATATAGCACTGAATTTAATTAAGCAATAGAACACAGAGGGAGTGTGTTATTGCGAAATAATATCACGGCTGTGATTCAGTCACCGTCAGCCGTGATGTTATTGGTGATAACACACTCCTCGAGTGTTCTACTGCTTTAATACAACAGTTAAATAAATAAAGTAATAAATTAATAAACTGGGCCGTGAACGCGGCGTTTAATATGTTTTAATGTTCGCAGTTCCTTCACCAAATTATAGTTCCTTAACGAGCAGCTTGTTGCTACGTCAGAGTAACGAGCTCCGCCCACTCGCTGCACAGTCTGCTGTTCGTTCTCCAGCTCCACACAGACCAACTGACAGTTTGGGAATTTAGTGTCGTCTCATCTTCAGAGTCTGACCAAATCGGCTGTCGGTCAAATGTGATCTTAAAAGTGTCCATTTTCTGTTTGTGGCAAAGTTAGAAGAAAAACGTTCAAATGGCTTGAGCGTCTCCTACAGCAACGGCGTCACAGCAGAGTGATACAGTGTTTGTGAAAAAATCGTGATGTTATGGTAAAATTTCAGCACAATTACGATGCTTCTCAACCAATCAGCTTGCATGGCCGGAACTCACTGCTGTATAAAAGTAAATAAATCACTTTACTTTGCTTTTATAGCCTTTTTTTCAAATTTGGTACTACTTTTCCAATGTACTTGCAAAAAGTATGATAAATATCATGCATTTTGAAAATGATGATGTTATGTTTTTTGCCATATCACCCATTAGGGGTGCACAAAGAGAACTGGCCAATTTTCTTCCAAATATGCAGCCGACCACCTGCCAGTATATCATTTTGGCTGGTGTGTGTTGCAGTTTCATGACATAAATAATGTGAGTCAGGCATGTGAGCTCTCACTGCATTATAGCATAATTATGTGTGACTCATTTTACTAAATAACCAGTTTCAAACTTCCAATGTAGCACTTTATATGATTCATGTTATTTAAACAGGCAACTTATTTTTCATTTAAGAATATAACAAATGCCAGTTTTGCCCAAAGAGCAATTAATGTTATTTAAATTGCAACTTAGATTGCAAATAGAAAGTACTATAAATGTGCATGTGTGTCTCATGGGTTCAAATAGCCCACATAGGTGAAATAATACAGCTGTGAGAACATGTATTTGAGCTTCCATAGTTTTTTTTTCTCATTACCTTGCTGTATAAGCAACCATAATTAGCTATTTTTACTGTTCCAGATGAGGATAAAGTAATTGGGCACTAGTATATGATCACTAAGTGCACTAGAATGTAAACTGGAATATTATTTTGATGTGTTAATGGATATTTCTTAGAATTATCCCTTTTAAAGAGTTCACCCTGTTAATATTAGCTAGCTCCAAAGCTACAATGATAGCACTATTAGCATGAATGCTAGCAGTTAGATGGTTTTTGCTCATATTTTTACCCTCTTTAAAGAAAAGGCACATTTTTCTATATACATATATGTCTACCACTGGTGAAAATGCTTCTATTTTGCATTCCTTTCAGTACAAATTACATTATTAGTACAACAATTTGAGTGAAAAGTAGCATCTTGAATGTTTAGATTTCAGAAATTTTGTAATGTCGTAGTACTTGGTGTGTCCCCCTTATGCTTCAGTGGCTTTATTCGTGCACTCAAGCTGGTCAGTAGATCAGATCAGTCTGAGAGTCTGAACACAAGTTTCAACAGAACAACAGAAGGAATAAATATATATGTTTGTGTGTACAGAACAAAACCATGTATGTCCAAAATGGTAATGTAAGTCAATGGAACCAGACTTTTTTCCACGTCATTTTGGGCTGTATCGTTTGTATCGTTTAGTCGATTCATCATACAATTTACATGCAATGTAAAAAGCCACATTTTCAAATTCTGTTAAAAACTGGAAAACGATAAAAATTGAGATATATATACGCATATATGTATGATTGGTGATATATATATATATATATATATATATATATATATATATATTGACATCATTTGGAAGAATTGGTCCTATACATTGTGTATAAATTTCATGATAAATGAACCAACAGAAATGTCTGGTTCCATTGACTTACATTAAAAGTAGAGTAGGTTTTTTCCTTCTCCTGTAAAGTTACCATTTTGGACATACAAGGTTTTTTTTCCGACAACAGCGATATATCGAAGAACTATCTGTGAAAAGTCTATGCTGGATTTGGATACACATTCACGTATCTGCATGCACACACACAGACACACACAGAGTAATTGCTTCAGATTTTCTTTAAGAAAAGGCATAGTCTGGGCGACAGAGAGACAGACAGTTGAAGAGACGGAGTATGAGCGTAAATGTGGAATCTAAGAGAAAGAGAGAGTGTGTGTGTGTGTGTGTGTGTGTGTGTGTGTGTGTGTGTGTGTGTGTCGCTCTTGTTCTCTAAGCAAAACTTGTTTTGACATACAGAGTGCAGGTATTTAATGTGCGGTGCCTACCTAGAGATCTAAGGGGCTTTTATCACCAGTCATGCGTGCTACTGTTCGAGTGTGTCCCAAAGCATATGCGTGACATGCATGTGTGTGTATGTGTGTGTGTATGGGTGTGTGTTTGTGTGTTTGTGTGTGTGTATGTGTGACACTAAGCCTGCCCAATACATACAAAATACTGGCACTGCAATTCTATTGATGCTTGTTATGATTGGTCATGTAATTTAATGTTGGAAAGACTGTCATTTAAAGGTCTAGCCTTCATAACACAGAGCATGGCAGCCTATTTGCATGAAATATTCCACCTCCTCACATTACCCTCTGTCACAAGTTCAGTATGATGAGCTTGTGTTATCAAAAAGCTTTTCTTTTTCTTTTTTCAGTGTGAGCAATACATAATTGAAACAACAGAGGACAAAAAAAAAAGATTTTTTTTGACAAAAAAGGCACAGATTAGCATAACAATTCAGCATTGATTAGTAATTGGAGAACTGGAGTGATTGGAGTAACTCTAACCTGTCCTGGGAGGTCCGATCATAAGTGGACAGCCATAAGTGCAGGTATGAATGAGGTGTGCCAGCTCAACTTGAAGTGAACAAAGGAAGCTAATGGGAGACTTTGGGCCATTTTATTAGAAACTGTCGCATGCTTATATGTCCAGTGAGGAGAACCAAGCATTCAGACACTTTTGTTTTTATTATTTAATAAACTTCCAGTGCATATACTCACTTCAAATGTACATATATAATGTCTTTTTACTTTCTGCTTGACCAAAATGTATGTATTAATGAGAATGAACAAATAAATAATGAATACAAACTTTTTGTTCATATTTATAAGTACAAAGTCAAAAGACATTGGTCCTTAGTCGTCAGCTGAAGCTGTGTGCGGTCAAATCTGATGCAAATTTCACCCACACTTTTGTTATTCATTCGCTTTATCTGCACTATCAAACTCACGTCTGATAGAAGTTGCATACGCTGCAATAATACAGCGTTTAAATATGTTGTGACATCATTCTGCCTTTTTGTTTATTGGACATTTTATTCTTTCCAGTCATCACAATTTTAAGACTATACAGTTTGGTCAGTAGAGGGAGCAGTGCACTCACTGCTTGATCTCAGACTCCTCCTACAAGCACAGCCATTGGCTTATGAGCCTCACAATGCTGCCATTTCATTGGCTCCCTACCGAAATGGCAAGCTTCATGTAAATGATATTTAAATAAGGTACATGTATCTGGGCGCTTGATTTCACGCACGGACGCCGATTGACCATTTGCGCTCCGATCTCTGCTTGTTTCCATGTTGTTTCATGAACCAGATGTATGGTAGTTTGTACATCGTTAAAGGTGGTCAAATTTACTGCCAGAGAACAATAACTGTGTGTGCACTTGAAGTGGATTTCTGCACTGGAACTATATTAAATAACAAAAACTAACGTGTTTAAAGACTTGTTTCCCCAAACTGTATGTGCCTTTCATTCTCTCTTTGTTCACGCACATGTGGCTGTGCGCATGTCCGTGTGCGTCATTGTGAACACTCTACAGGGACAGGGTGCTGGATGTCCCATTAAAAGGTCAGCACTATTTCCACAGTGATTAGTGGGAGGTGGTAGACTTGACTATTAATCATCCGGCAGCTGCATTTCTCCGAAACAAAAAAAAAGGCACACCGCTCCTTTTCGCTCTAAGCCTCTGATGGCACACACACACACACACACACACACACACACACACACACACACACACACACATATGCACAGAGAACACACTCCATATGAGCGCACTCTACCCAACCCACCCCTCCCCCTTCAAACGGCTTTCATCCGCACTCAAAAGCCTGTTAGCAGCAACTGGATTGACTGGGATAAGGCCGCTTTCTGAGAAAATGAAAACGTTTGGAGTGAATCAAACACTACACTCGCGCTGTGCTTACAAAGGCCTAAGGGGTGAACCTATCTGGAGGTCAAGGAGTGCACTACTTCTTAGAGAACCCACGGCAGTTTGCAATAATGAATGATGAACAGCATAGAAAGCTGTCGGAAGAACACAATTGGGGTCACCCACAAGTCTTTTAAAAGAATAGTCCAGAATTTTTCAACATAATCTCTATTAGCCGAATCTGTTGTGCACAGTGCATTAATATGAGTAATAATTTTGCGTTTCATTGTACTTAAAAAAGAACTGAAAACTCATTCACTAGAAACTCACTCATAATAGAAGGCTGTATTCCATGAGTAAATTGAAATGCATGACTATAGAACACAAATTTAAACCAAAACTCTTACCAAAGCTGAGCTTATGAACTTTTATCCAATTTACGAAGACCGTAAAGAAGTAGTTCCAGTTACTTTTGCTTTTATGAAGGTTTTCTGGTATCCATGCACGATCAGGATGTAAAAAGTCCACCTGCTCTGCTACACTGGTGTCAGAGTTGAAGGATTTACCATGTATCATTCAGACATTCCTTTGCTGTTGTTCCTTCACTATAAACAGGTTACTACAGATTCGTCCCTCAGGAAAACTAGCCCCATTTCTGAGAGAATGAGTTACAGTCTATAGATTTACTGACAGAATTCAACGCCCATCCAATGGCTTTAGCTATAAGCTTAGTTGGTTAGTTGACAAATGCTGGAATACATACATACATACATACATACATCTTCTAAACCGCTTATCCTTCTGGGTTGCGGTGGGGTGCTGGAGCCTATCCCAGCCATCATTGGGTGGAAGGCAGGATACACCCTGGACAGGGCGCCAGTCCATCGCAGGGCAAATGCTGGAATATTCATCTAAAAAAGTTAATTTTTCAAAGCTTCCACATGGCTTAACCCCTTAAAATCCCAGGCTTGTTATGTACTAAGGCTTCAGGAGCTACAGTGACTTCAATGCAAACTGGCGGAGCTGTTCTTAGGTTATAGAAGTTTGTAAACTTTGGGCTGAATCACTGAGACGTAAAGAAAATAATACATTGTACAAAAACTCACTGGCTTCTTTACAGTGGTGGTGATTGGAACTAGGCGTCATGCCGTCTACCATCCGAATATAACCACTGGTGACACTTTATTTTGATTGGTCCTTTTAAAATGAAACAAACACTCAACTGACTCTCCGTAATGTCAGAAACATATGAGGGTTAGGATTAGGTTTTGGGTTGAGGTTAAGGTTAGGATTAGGATTAGGGTCAGGGTGGGAATTATGATTAGGTTTTGGGTTGAGGTTGAGGTTAAGGTTAGGATTAAGGCCAGGGTGATGGTTAGGATTAGGTCCAGGGTGAGGATTAGGTTTTGCTTAATGGAAGTAAAATATTAACAGTCCATGTACTTAATGTAAGTAATGTATCAACAGAACATCTACAAGATATTTACTTCAGTGTACTCAGATGTTTCACTTCTGCTGCCTCACTGATATGTTATTAATGTGTTACTGATAATCTGTTAAGAGTTTATTAATCATTTACAAAGGACAACTCCAAACAAAGTGATACCCAACCATTTTATTTACTACTTAAACCTTCCAGTGGATCTACAGGTGTCTTCTGAGTTTTTAACATAGTGCTAAATCTTAAAAAACATGTACCCGTCTGCTGTAAATGGATTTTAAAATACACATTTTTACACTATAACCTGGTCTCAAAACTATTCTAAAACAACGTCTCAGGCATCAGGAAGCGTATTCATAACCATTTGAGGTAATAAAGTCTATGAGACTCAGTAAGATTCTCTATAACAGAGCATTTCAAGCCAAACTGAATGACTTTGTGTATATCTTAATGAATTATTAATACAGAAGTTTTGTGAAATCAGTGGACTTCTCCTTTAAGTCTTAGCTTGAATGGGAATGAGCTGAATAAACAAGCACAGTAATGAATAAGCAAATATGTGTCTGATATTCCAAGACTCCTCCCTCCCACTCACAGCATGGCCAGGATGCGACTGCTCTTTCGCACTCCTCCCTGTATATGATAACGTACCGCACAGTGAGATAACAGACCGGTGAGATGTGTGATGTGTGTTCTGTGCACGGAAGATAAAACAACAGAGGGAGCGACCAGCAGCCAAGAACCAATAGCGTCCAACACGTCTCCCCCAGAGATCTTCACACTTCCTTAGCCTCCGCTACCTACCTTCGCTTCATATGTGTGCATATTTGTGAGCGCAGTTTGGCACCAGCAGTAAGTCAGGGCTGATTACATGTCTGCGGCTAATTTGCGCGTTCTCACTGGGCGTGTGTAAGTGCATTTGGGCATCATTTAACATGTGTTTAGAGTTAATTGCTAATGCTCATGATGCTTGCGTGAATGCTTTATCTGGCTGTATAGCTCAGCGTGGTTTTAAAGAATAGACAAACCTGAAAACTTAAAAAAACAGCTGTGGTACTTTCAGTGAGGGGAAACAGGTATTCAGACTTTTTTGTTTGTGTTGTTTCACTTGTGAAAGAAAAATGCATTTAAGTCTACTTTCCAAATGTGTGTCTAACATGAAAATAACATTTTTAATGTTTTGTAAACATACATTAATACATGCTAAATGTGTTATTTTGGAGCAAAGTGTGTATTTAAATAATTAAGCAGTGATTAAATGTTTATTAATTTATTATGCTTAAGTGCTTTTGAGTACCTTTTTCAAAAAAACTTAAGTTGTACACAAAATGTACTAAAGCATACTTTAAAAGTCATTGCTTTATAATATATGTCTAAATAATACATATTTTGGCACTAATTACATATTCATATTATTATATATTCATACACACACAAACACACACACACATATATATATATATATATATATATATATATATATATATATATATATATATATATATATTAGATGTGATAATAATATTATATACTATATATATATTACATTATATACCTTGTAGATGTAAAGTCAGAGACGACAGCTCATCTGCTGCTGCACAGTTTGTGTTGGTCATCCTCTAGTCCTTCATCAGTGGTCACAGGACACTGTGGGCTGGATATTTTTGGTTGGTGGACTATTCTCAGTCCAGCAGTGACACTGAGGTGTTTAAAAACTCCAGCAGCACTGCTGTGTCTGATCCACTCAGACCAGCGCAACACACACTAACACACCACCACCACGTCAGTGTTACTGCAGTGCTGAGAATGATCCACCACCTGCTCTGTGGTGGTCCTGGGGGGTCTTGACCATTGAAGAATAAAGGGCTATAGAGATTATATAGAGAAACAGATGGACTACAGTCTGTAGTTGTACACCTATATGGTCATTGGATACAACAGACAATAAGTGCAGAAACAAAGAGGTGTAGTTATTCCTTATTTATTTATTTTTATTTTAAGCTCATTTTCATGGCCTCAGCGTTCTGCGACACCTTTTGCCACCACAACAACCCAGGTAGGCATGGTAATGGGTAAGACAAACCCCATTTAGAGGCAGCAGGGAGGCGTAAAGAGCTAGTGCTTGAGGCTGACCTGGACAGGAGGAAGCACACAGCTGGTTGGGGTTTGATGCTTGCTAATGCTGTCTGATTGTTGAGCAAAACACACTCAGGGGAAAGGCGAAGGCAGACCGCCTTGTAGCCTGTCTTGTTCATTTGTTCATGCCAATAGTAATCCACTCCCTTCATTCTGCCACTGAGAGAGAGAGAGAGAGAGAGAGAGAGAGAGAGAAAGAGAGAGAGAGAGAGAGTGTGAAGGTACACCTTAGATGTCTCTACCCACCCTGAAGGCTAGTCCACACACACACACACACACACACACACACTCCACTTCCTCTCATCACTCTTCAAAGAGGGCTGTTGTGTTGTCTCTCTATCAATTAATAGAGTTACCCTGAATCACCTCCCCTCATTAGCGTGCATGTGTGTGTGTGTTTGTGTATGTTTTCATGCATTTTCAGGACGAAAATATCCTAATTATGTAGAGAAACAATTTTTGTAGCCGTTTAAAAGCTTTTAACAACATCTACATTTATTATATTCTAAAATCAAAAGAGTAAAAACATTTCTTTGCAGTTATTGAGGTCAAGGTGGGGTTAGATTTAGAAAAGTTTCATTACAGTATAATACAGTGGTGTGCAAAAGTCAGAGACCACACTTGTTTATTTCATTCCCAGTCAAAATGGTTATTAAGCACAAGTTATTCATTTTTTAATGTCAGGAAAAAGTCTTGTCTTTTATTGTCTCAGTTTTTGTTATTTTTCATTGAAAGTGTTTGGATTAAAATATATTTATAATAGCTCATATTAATATTTATGAATGTTTTACCTTCTCCTGTAAAGTTACTAGTTTGGAGATGTAATATTTGGAGATTTGTTGTGACATTGAAAACTATATTTCTCAGAAGATCACCTACTTAATACTCAACAACTAAATATAAACATGCTATAAATGTAATATATTCGTAATATATTTATTTTAGAATATTTTCTAAAAATTTTTTGGGAGACTTTTTCAAAACAAAATGTGCAGGTGTATTTTTCAAACCTCCCAAGATGTGTATATATACATATATATATATATATATATATATATATATATATATATATATATGTGTGTGTGTGTGTGTGTGTGCTTATAAATTAATATTCATAATTTCTTGCATTACTTTAGCTTCATCACCTGTCTATAAAGCACTTTGAGCTTATAATCGTTATTATTGTTTACTGTTTATATACTATTATCATATAATATTATGATGTATATCGCTGCTGTAGAAGAAAGAAACGAAAACCTCGTATTTCCATTTTTGTTGCTTTTCAGTTTTTGACATAATTTGAATATGCCTGTTGCTCTTTACATTGTTGATGATGAATGGACTAAAAGAAATGGCCCAAAATTACTTGGACAAAACGTTTGGTTCCATTGACTTACATTGAAAATAAAGTATGTTTTTCCATTTTTGTGTAAAGTTCTCATTTTGGAGATACGAGGTTTTGTTCAGACAGCAGTGATATATAATTCAGTCTTTGAAGTTGGTTGCATTTTCTGTTTCTCATGATCCAAATAGTTCTAAACACATTCGGTATTGCTGGACTCTGGGGTGGACAGTCTATTGTTCTAAGAACATCAGCAGCTTCTTTGTTTGATCTGCAAATGTTCTTCTTTTTTCGTCTGTTTCTTTTTCTCAGTAAGGGCTTCTGAACATTCTTTCGGACCCATAGCATTGAGTTGTTTTCTCACAGTAGACAGAAACACCAGTGGACTTTTTCAGCCTGCAGTTCTGCCCCGCAGTGCACGGGCTGTACGTGTGAGCGGTCAGCATGTGTAAACTGTAGCAGTCACGCTGTCGCATACAGAGCTACTATTTATATAAGCAGCAGCTTAATTTGCTATATATCAAAAATCTGTTTCTGTTATCTAATTGGTGATGTGATCAAAGCACAACATAAATAACACGCATGAGTCAGGCTGTTCAGTTTTAGTTTTCAAGCAAACCCCAGACCCCAGAATGGCAATCTGCCAATAACTTGCAGGGCTCTATGGGCTGTGCTACAAATTCATGTAGACTGTGCCGTCTATTGGATACAGCTCACATTAGATTAAACAGAGCCGACTGCGGTGCTTTAGCATAGATATTTTACACTTTGTATTCGCTAAAAATGTGATTAAGCCATGGTCAGGACAGAGAATGGACAAACAGATTGGTTCCACACTGGTAAAGGAGTTAGACAGGAGTAAAAAGATAGAACTTTGGCTCAATATTAAGAACACAAAGGTTATGGTGACAAGAAACCATTCTTCCACATCAAACTCACCCAGTCAGGCCTTTATGGAGCTGCTTTGTGCACTGGGGCTCAGTCATGATGGAACAGGAAAGGTTCTTCCCCAAACTGTTCACACAAAGTTGGAAGCGCAGAATTGGCCAAAATTTCTTGATCTGCTGAAGCATTAAGGTTCTAGATCAACCCCTGAAAAACAGCCCCATAGTATCATCCCTCCTCCACCAAACTTTACAGCTGGCACAGTGCAGTCAGGCAGGTAATGTTCTCCTGGCATTCGCCAAACCCAGACTCGTCCATCAGACTGACAGATAGAGAAGCTGATTGGTCACTCCACAGAATACGTGTTCACTGCTCCAGAGTCCATTGGTAGCGCTTTACTCCACTCCATCCGATGCTTGGCATTGTGCTTGGTGATGTAAGTCTTGCATGCAGCTGCTCAACCATGGAGACCCTGCCATGAAGCTCCCGGCATGCAGTTTTTGTGCTGATGTTGATGCCAGAGGAGGTTTGGAACTCTGCAGTCATTGAGTCAGCAGAGCTTTGTCAACATGTCAATACATGTTCAACCTACATGCAGAACATATGATGAGAGAAGCAGGACTGGAGGAAGATGACTGAGGATTCATCAATAACCTTCAATATGCAGACGATACAACACTCATAGTGGAGAATCTGGAACAGCTGAAGGCCCTTATAAGTGATAGAAATAAGTAATAAAAAATAGGATTCCAGCTCAGTATGAAGAAAACAAATATTATGGCAACAGAAAAGACTGTTAACTTTACCAGTGATGGAGAAGATGTGGAAAGGTTGGACAGCTTTTGTCTACTCGGAACAATTATTAGCAAAAAAGAATCCAGTACTCAAGAAATATGGCAGGACTCAGCAGAACAAGGATGAAGGAGCTTGAAAAGATCTTAAAATGCAAAGATTTTGCTCTATAAACAAAGACCAGAACTTTCCAGGCTATGGTCCTCTCTTTGGTTCTTTATGGATGCGAAAGCTGGACAATAAACATGTGAGACAGGAAAAGTATTAATGCATTTTAAATGGAAGTTTAAGCAAAAGACTCAAATGCCAGGTCATTTGTTCATTGATTACTCCCATTCAGGGGTCTATTCTCCTGCTTTCAGGTGCCTATGTTTTAACGTTCCCCTCCTTCATCCTCACCACCACCAGTTGGGTCCTTGTCTTGTTGTCCGGGGGTAGGCTGCTCCCCTGCTGTCTCTATCCAGAGTTTTGACGTTCCAAGGCCTGAACTGAAGACAGGGCCTACGCCAAAGACTCTTGAATTTCTATTGAATGGTTATCTTTCATCTTGTAAAATTCCACTGAGGATATAAAAGTTGTCTCTTGCCTCCTGAGTCTTTCTGGCAAAACTTCATGATTGGTGAAGACATTTTAGAGTTCCTTGAAAACAAACAAATGGATCTTCAACCACATCAAGGCTTACCCCTCACTTGAAGCCCAGATAGCCAAACTGAAGCGGTCTTATTGTGGACATATTCTGAGAAGAACAAGTTCGTTGGAAAAGACCATAATGCTTAGAAGAGCAACAAGAGGGATGGATACAATCAGAGAACCAGAAGAACCAGCCTGGCCTGAAGACCCAAACAGAAAACACGACATTCTGGAGAAACATTATCTAGATGGGCACCAGGAGTCAGAAACATATATCGATGCTGTCGGAAGAAAACCTCGTATCTCCAAAATAGTAACTTTACAGGAGAAGGAAAAAACCTTCTTTACTTTTAATGTAAGTCAATGGAACCAGATTTTTTACCAAGTCTTTTTTGGCCGTTTCTTTTGGTCTGTTCAGTATGAAATTTACATACAATGTAAAGGACAACAGTAATTTTCAAATTATGCCAAAAACTGAAAAACGTCAAAAATGGAGATACAAGGTTTTCTTCCGACAACAGCCAAACATTATATATATATGCTAGTGTCTTTGTTTGCTTTTATGTCACAAAACATCAAAGGCTTTGCTCAAAACAAAATATGGAGGCTTGTCACCTGGCCCAAACAATGTGTCAGGGCATATGTGGTCTTCGAGCACAAGGACAACAGCAGGCGAATGTGTGAAGAGCAGAAGGTGCTTTAAGCTCACACAGGGCAACAGGGTGCAGGCAAAGGGAACAGTTCACGTGTGTTTGGCACGGCCCCTTTAGACCTTCTGTTCCTCTGAGAGAAGGCCCGCAGTGGTCTGAGTGCCCTCTGCCACAGACACATGACCGCTCCCTGTGGCGCCAATCTCCATGCCAACCTCCGTGTCCATGCGCTCTGTGAAATGGCCACAGGGGCACGGACAAAATGGCATTCGTGGCAGCTGCCTGGACCCCCTAAGGGAGGCTAAACATTTTCACTGGACGAAAAGGTGTAGAGGTCAGCTGGGCTATTTAAATCACTTCCAGCGAGCATAACTGTAGGCCAGTGGTCCGCAAGAATGAGCACCTGGGCATTTTCATGCTGGCTACATATGCTTGTCTGAATGAAAAAAAATACTGTTTATTAAATTACATATATTTTATAATTTAAAACAAATCAGTTCATATATAAAATGAAATTAAATAAAGTAAACTAAAATAAAATCATTAAAAACAAAATTTAAAAGCAAAGTAATAATCTAATAAAATTATTATATTATAATATTTTATTAATTTAATTTAACAACAAAATAATAATAATAATAATAATAATAATAATAATAATAGTTAAATACAAGATAAAAGACAGTAATATAAAATAGAATGAATAAAATAGTTTAGAAAGTAAAATTTAAATTACATAAATTTTAATTGCCTTTAATTTTCCTTCAACAAAATAATGTGATTAAATATTTTTTACAAAGTATATGTTTACAATATTTTATATATTGATTCCAATTAATATTCATTTGATTATTTATTCAATTAATTATTTAAGGAAAAACAAATTTCAGATTTTAAACTTGATTGATTTTGACCTGACAAAGAAACACTTTTTGCATATGATGTATTTCAGAGCCTCAAAAATTAAGCTTTAGCATTAACAATTGATAAATTAGCACAGTTCGTTAAGGTAATAACTAATAGTTTATGCTGCCAAGCGCTAACATTAGCAGTGTAGCTGCATAAAGGCATTATGTTTAATCATTACTTCTGAAAACATAACAAATTTTCAAGGAAGTTCAGTACAAACATTTAAAATATTAGATATGGCTAACAGATAATAATAGATAGGCTATTAGAGACAAGATCAGTTAATGATAAGCACTTTTAACACTAGACAAAGGGAGAAGTTGAGTCGTTGTCTTCTGTCTTGTGGTTTTTCCATCATTGACTGAGAAGTGACCAAGGGATTTTGCATCACAGGGAGAAGTTTGAGTGGATCTGGGGACTTTGCAATACCATAGCGGACACTTAATAGGTCACTATTCACCACAGTAGCAGAGAGGCCACTAGTCAAGGATTCTGCATTATGACAGCACTGTTTGACTAGGCCAGAAGCTGTGTCACTGTTCACTGCAGTGGCAAAGTTTGACTTGGCTGTGAGCTGGGGACCTTGCACTGTGACAACAGAATTTGACTAGGCCAAGAGTCAGGGATATTGCATTGTGACTAGGCCGCAAGCAGGGGACTTTGGGCCGCGACAGTTTAGTTTGACTGGGCCGCATGCTTGTGACTTTGCACCCTGGCAGTGGAGTTTACCTGGGCTGTGAGACGAGGATTTTGCACCATGACAGCAAAGTTTGACTGGGCCGCAATTCAGGAAACTATACAGATTACTCTCTGAAGTACATAAAGAATTAAGAGCTTGAGATTTTGCACTGTGACAGCAGAGTTTGACTAGGCCATGAATCAAATCGCTATTCGCCACAATTGTGGAGATTGACTAGGCCAAGAGTCATTGAATTGTGACTAGGCCACAAGCTGGGGACTTTGGGCAGCGAGAGCTTAGTTTGACTGGGCCACATGTTAGTGAGTTTGCACCTTGGCAGTGGAGCTTGACTGGGCCACAAGCCAGGGATTTTGAACCATGACAGCAGAGTTTGACTGGGCCGCAAGTCGGGAAACTATACAGATTAATCTCTAAAGTCATGTACATGCAGAATTTTGAGTCAGGGACTTTGTACTGTGACTACAGGATTTGAGTATACCATAAATCAGATCACTATTCACCACAATTGTGGAGATTGACTAGGCCAAGAGTCAGGGACATTGCGTTGTGACTAGGCCGCAAGCTGGGGACTTTGGGCCGCGAGAGCTTAGTTTACTGGGCCACATGTTAGTGAGTTTGCACCTTGGCAGTGGAGTTTGACTGGGCCACGAGCCAGGGATTTTGAACCATGACAGCAGAGTTTGACTGGGCCGCAAGTCAGGAAAATATCAGGAAAAGATCACTATTCACTACAGTTGAGTGACGTCTCAATATGCATAAAATTCCATCTTGTATGGCTCTGCAGTTCAAGTCTGGCATCTCACTTTTCTGAATACATCTTCCATTCAATTAGTAATAGGGTTAAACCATATTCCATTTGTTAAAGATTTTACACAGATTTTTCTTTCTAGCACTAACACTTAGATTAGAATTAGTCCCTTACTAGCCTCATATAGACGTCTCACCTTCATATAGACCATATAGGCCTGTGTTGTGTCTTATACTGATGATACTTTCATTTTGGCATTGCATTTAGGTGAATACTGCTTCCATCCACTTTACAGCCAGACCAGCACTTGGTCTCTGATGAAATACAGGGGCAGTTCAGCTGATAATGACATGGAGCAGCACTGAGGAATAACAGCAATGCTAGCAATAGCATCCACTGGGAATGCCCACTGGGATACAACAATCTGCCAGACTGAAAGAAAGTAAATCAAAAACGCACTCATGATTTTTGTCCTGCTGGGCCTGGTCTTCTCAGATCACTATTCACCATAGTTGTGGAGACTGACTAGGCCAAGAGTCAGGGACATTGCATTGTTACTAGGCCGCAAGCTGAGGACTTTGTGCAACGACAGATTAGTTTAACTGGGCCACATGCTAGTGAGTTTGCACCGTGGCAGTGGAGTTTGACCAGGCTGCGAGATGGGGTTTATGCACCGAGACAGCAGAGTTTGGCTGGGCCACAAGTCAGGAAACTATACAGATTAATCTCTGAAGTACATAAAGAATTATAACAAACTGAGCTGGTGCTGATGGCCTACCATGCTCTAACGCTCACTCAGGGATACTGATGGTGGAGTAGAGGGGTGCTGATGTTGATGTCCCTGCACTGTATTACCTTGAAGGTCTCCTTTTAAAGTTAATCTGTTATAACTGGGTCTACTGGACTATCTGTTTAGTGCAAACCCCCAATTCCCTCCATGGCACCTAAACATCACTGTGCTGAAAATGTGCCACCACAGCGGCTCTCCTCTGAACTTGATCACTTTGTCACTTCAGTGCCACGATTATGCCATTTCCCCCTGCTGCAATGAGCAGCCTCACCTGTGTGCTCTAGAGATTTTAATGAGTAGTCTAACATCACATCTCTCTCAAAATTCCTATCAAAAGATTTGTGATTAGCTTCATGACAGTCGACCCTCGCATGAACTCCTAACCTGTTTCTTGCACCGTGTTCATGCCGAGCTTTGTAACTACCGCGGTCTAAAATGTATAGTGTCTTGCATTTTTCTGTCTACGGGAATCAGCAGTATTCGAAAAGGAAATTACAGCCTATAAATTTGAATGTGCTATTTGTCTTTGCTATTTATTATTCAGCATTGCATCCTCAACTATTTCACAGAACTAATGATGTTCTATCTTGTGGTTTTCATTTATTTTTTGTCCATCAGTGTTCCTTCCCTACAATACATACCAAAAAATGTGGTTCTTCATGGGTTCTTTAGTAAAGAAAATTCAGTAACACTTTACAGTAGGGTACTGTTCATTAGGCTACATGGCACCTACATAAGCTTGTCATGATAACTGACATAACCATACATAACTGTTTATTAATGCTTATTCCAACATGCGTCATTTGCTATAAATGTTAAATTGGCCAATTTTGATCAACGTCAGCTAAAGTAGCCTTTATAATAGATGATGCCTGTTGTAATAAGCATTTATGAACAGTTATGTAGGGTTATGTCAGTTGTCTTGACAACCTTATGTAGGTGTCATGTAGCCTTATGAACAGCACCCTATAGTTAAGTGTTACCGAAAATTCTATATAGAACTATAAACACTCAAAAAAAGCGTTCTTTAGATTGATGAAGAATGCCCTATAGATGGTTCTGTATAGCACCAAAAAGGGTTCTTCTATTGTTACAAGCTAGAGCAGAACGTTCTTTTTTTTTGTTTTGTTTTGTTTTTTTTAAGTTCTAAATAGAACAGTCACATTCTCCATTCATCTGAAGAAACCTTTCATGATGTGAAGAGCGAAAATGAATCACGGTTTATGGACCAAAAAATGTATATAAGCTCTTGTGGGTCCTCCCTCCTTTAAATTATAGCATTAGAAGGAGGTTTTTCTACACTTTACACCATAATATATATATATATATATATATATATATATATATATATATATATATATATATATATATATATATAACCACTGGTGTCAGAACAATATCTCCATTTTTGCTGAAAATGCCTGTTGTGTATAAATTTCATGATGAATGGATTAACAGAAATGACCCAAAATGACTTTGGGTCCCAAAAGTTTGGTTCCATTGACTTACATTAAAAGTATGTTTTTTTCTCCTTCTCCTGTAAAGTTACCATTTTGGAAATACAAGATTTTGATATATATATAAAATAAAAACACGTTTCAAAAAGTTTCCACCTCAAAGCACTTATAGCTCCTCCTTAGAAGGAGGTTTTACTATGCCTTAAACCTTAATATCTTGCTCTAGAGACGACTGTGGCACTGCTGTTGGAAGGGGAAGGGAGAAGGTATGTTTACAACAGATGTGGTAATGGTTCAATTTTTCATTTTAGCCAGAGTACCCCTTTAACACTGCTCACTGGCATATCTCATTGATCTTTCCTCTGTATGATCTGAGTGCCTCTGCTTGGTCTGTTGAAATTTTTTATTGTCAGTGTTGCTCCTGGACTGCTGATTAGGATGCTGGATCCTGCTGCAAAGCTGCTTTGGGACAGTGTCAATGGTAAAAAATGCTGTGTAAATACAATTTGATTGAATTTAGTTGAATTAAAGGATTATGTGTAATGTTTGCCTCTGAATTGTTCTGAATGAATATCATTGCTGTGCCAACTTCTGTGTCAATATAGGACAGCTATGACTGAAAATGAGGCGCATGCTCATGGCAGCATTAACAGGTACTAGAATACAAGCTTCCATCCTGAAGATAAAGTCTCCTTCAGTATTCAGTATTAGAGTCCCAGTTAGCCTCGTACGGACTTTGCACCCTGCTTGTGACTTTGCACCCTGGCAGTGGAGTTTACCTAGGCTGTGAGATGAGGATTTTGCACCATGACAGCAAAGTTTGACTGGGCCGCAAGTCAGGAAACTATACAGATTACTCTCTGAAGTACATAAAGAATTAAGAGCCTGAGATTTTGCACTGTGACAGCAGAATTTGACTAGGCCATGAATCAAATCGCTATTCGCCACAATTGTGGAGATTGACTAGGCCAAGAGTCAGGGGCATTGCATTGTGACTAGGCCACAAGCTGGGGACTTTGGGCAGCGAGAGCTTAGTTTGACCGGGCCACATGTTAGTGAGTTTGCACCTTGGCAGTGGAGTTTGACTGGGCCACGAGCCAGGGATTTTGAACCACGACAGCAGAGTTTGACTGGGCCGCAAGTCGGGAAACTATATAGATTAATCTCTAAAGTCATGTACATGTACAGAATTGTGAATCAGGGACTTTGTACTGTGGCTACAGGATTTGACTATACCATAAATCAGATCACTATTCACCACAATTGTGGAGATTGACTAGGCCAAGAGTCAGGGACATTGCGTTGTTACTAGGCTGCAAGCTGGGGACTTTGGGCCGCGAGAGCTTAGTTTACTGGGCCACATGTTAGTGAGTTTGCACCTTGGCAGTGGAGTTTGACTGGGCCACGAGCCAGGGATTTTGAACCATGACAGCAGAGTTTGACTGGGCCGCAAGTCAGGAAAATATCAGGAAAAGATCACTATTCACTACAGTTGAGTGACGTCTCAATATGCATAAAATTCCATCTTGTATGGCTCTGCAGTTCAAGTCTGGCATCTCACTTTTCTGAATACATCTTCCATTCAATTAGTAATAGGGTTAAACCATATTCCATTTGTTAAAGATTTTACATAGATTTTTCTTTCTAGCACTAACACTTAGATTAGAATTAGTCCCTTACTAGCCTCATATAGACGTCTCACCTTCATATAGACCATATAGGCCTGTGTTGTGTCTTGTACTGATGATACTTTCATTTTGGCATTGCATTTAGGTGAATACTGCTTCCATCCACTTTACAGCCAGACCAGCACTTGGTCTCTGATGAAATACAGGGGCAGTTCAGCTGATAATGACATGGAGCAGCACTGAGGAATAACAGCAATGCTAGCAATAGCATCCGCTGGGAATGCCCACTGGGATACAACAATCTGCCAGACTGAAAGAAAGTAAATCAAAAACGCGCTCATGATTTTTGTCCTGCTGGGCCTGGTCTTCTCTTTAATTCAACTGGTCTTCCCTTCTCTTCTCTCATCCCTGGATCTGCAGCCGAGCACGCAGCTCATATAAATCTCACAGGCGCTGGGAGTCATAAAAGTAATGATCATAGCATTAGCTCGCTCTAATAAACCTAGCGCAGAGCTAGCAGCCTTTCCATGGTCAGCCAGTGAGCAGAACATTGTCATCGCCGTGAGAAGAGGCATTGCCCAGGAATCACATAAGGTTAACAGGCAAATTCGTCTCGGAAGCGTTTCACTCACTCCTCCTTCTGGCTGATTTAGCAAAGATCCGAATCAAATGTCAAGCAAAAAGAAAGTGGATGTATGGATTGAACTGCATGGGCCGCTTTTGTAAGTCATGCATCGAGACTTTCTTGAATTAAGAGTATAACTGTGGCTAAATGATATTCTTTTGTAGCCACGTAGCACTAAGTCTGCGTGGGAAGCCAGCGTGGAGGTATTTGTCAGTGGGTGAGCATTTAAACCAGTTAAGCTCCACTTTGCTAAGTAATCAATTCAGCCATGTCTTTCTCCGAAGTGCACTGCTCCATCTTCATCTCAAATATTCATGCATTCACTTATCTTGCCTCCGCCCGGGGGCCCCAAGCGTGTCATCACCGTGCGACCGTCAATTGTGTCATTATCCACGAGCCAAGAAAAGGCAATTGCATCAGAGACAGGCTCTGTGCAGCTCAGATACTCTGCGTCTTTCTTTCTGGCTGTGAGCTCTTCCAAATTCTAAAATTTAAGAATCATAACCCCAGTAAGTCTTATGATTATGCAGGTGTAGTGTTGACCACTAGCAAACGCCCCATATAAAAGGGGAATGACGCTGATTTATCAAAATGCTTTTGCATTTCTGTCATTGATATGTAAATAAAGTAGGGCTGGGTGGTATAACCATGATAAGATGCACCACTGTAATTTTTACCATTATTGTCTTATTTTCATTATTTTATAATTTATTTGTTTGTTTAATTATTTTTATTCATATACTTATTTTAATTTTAATTAGGATTATTATTATTTGTCATTTTAATACATTTTTAGGTTACTTTTTGATCTTATTCTCCTTTTATTTTATTTTGATTTGATTTGATTAACTTTTACATTTTAGCTACATTTTAAATATTGTTTTATATTTTTATTGCATTTTTATGTATTTTTATTATAAATGTTTCATTTTTTTACACTGATTTGAGTCTTTTTTATTTATTAAATTTACTTTTATTATTTGATATGTCCTTACACATTATCAATCCCTTTTTCAGTATCAACATGGAAACATTGTAAATGAAGGTCATCCTCAGTGTTCTCTGAGATTAAATAAGGGTTGATTGATTGATTGATTGATAATGCCAGTATAAAAAAAAAATGACACTATTTCAAACTTATGACGTGTCAAATGTTTATTTCAGCTAAATAAATAAATTCCACCCATTTATTTTTTAGAGGAGTTCACTGATTGGTGGCCTTTCTGTCATTCTAACACCGGTCAGTCGACTTTGTGCTCTCAGATATCCTCTAAATTGTTGTGGTGTTTGGCACGTTTGGCTTGCAAACCATTTTCTCATAAGCTTAGCCGCACACTTTTAGTCTGAGAAAGCAAAATGTGACTGACTGGTATTGGAATTGAACCTTTTCTGTGGTCACTCAACCTTTGCTCTCTCAGTCTGGATGCCTGCATGGGACCAGTTTTTTAGACCTTAGATTTTATCCCACTTCTACAGAAATTCTACCCCATTTGTCCTACTTACAATCTAAACGTTTTGTCCCGCTCCTGCCCGCAAGCCCATTTAGCTGGTTTCCATCTGCCTTAGTCACAACTGAAAATGGCTGCCACTTGCCTTTATTTAACTTCATCATGTATTTGCCTTTCTTAAAAGCACTTTCCACAGCTGTGGCCATCAGATTGTCTAAAGGTTCTCCTACAATAAAGCAATTCACATGTTTTTCACCTGATTGGTTGCTTTTTATCATATTATTTGTATGTGCTCAGTTTTAAGTGACTGTTATCATTTTATGTTGGCTGTTAATTAATTTGCTGCATTTCTCTACATGTATGTTTTGTCTCACTCCTGCTCACACTGAGCTGGTTAACCACCTGCTCACTCCTGCATGTGACACTGAAAATTAGCCCTGTGCTGCAAGATATTGTGGTGGTTCCCGCTGTGGTGCAGACCTTTATCTCAGACATTAGTTTCGTCTGCAGACGTTGGTCAGAATCAAGTCTGTAATGCGGTGTGTGGCACTGTTCGGGTCTGTAGTCTGCTGACTAAAGTGAACATTAAGTTAGCTGATCAGGCTACAGACACAAACACCAAGAAACAGGTTTCATTTCACCTTTCTGGCCCTCAAACACCAGTCGCTCAACTTCACTGCCTCAGATTTGAATCACTGTTATCTAAATGGTGCTTCATTTCGCCAGAATTTAACATGTTATGTGGTGAATGGAGCTGTGACCATGCTAACTAAGCTAACGCTAACCAGCTCCTCTCTCCTAGTTAGCAGCACTGCTTAACATTTTTCAATTGTTAGATAGAAGGTTTGACATTTATTGAGTGATGCCTTGGAAATCATTCACTGTGTTTACTTATTGTTGACTTACTTTTTGATTTTTTTTATTATTTTGAAATAACACAGGTTTTAAAGCCCACACATCTTCCCTCCTTCCCAGTAACACTGTATACCATGGTAGTATTTAGAGGCAGTTTGAAGGGGATGCCACCCAACCCTAGAACAAAGTTATTCAGAGTAGTTTGATGTGAAGTGGCTCAATGTGGAGAAACTTACTGACTTGGATTTCTTTAGTGGTGGTGAAAGGAACCAGGGGTCTTAAGGCCCAAAACAACCAATGAACCTATATATATGTTCTGCATTTTTATGTGTAATGCTGAAAATGGAAAAAACGTCATAAATGCAAAAAAATAACAAACAAACAAACCAAAAAAAAAAAAAAGTTTCTTTCGGTACTATTTTGCCTTATACCACCTTGCTTGATCAAACGAAGTATATTTTAGGCCAAAATATTCTCAAATGTCATGCTTTCTGGTTCACACTCGGACTCTCAACTCAGTACGAACTCCAACTCCCAAGATCCCTCAGCTAGTCATGTAACTCCCACCAATCATCAGCCAACCAGCAGATCCAGCTCATCCGAATACTGATTGCCATCACCTGTTGAATTCTGTATTTCCTGTCTAGTCCTCTGTTACTTTGTGAAGCATTGCCTCTGTTTGCTCTGTTGCTTCTCTCGTTTTTGTCGTTGTTTGCGTTTTGGATTCTTCCCTTTTGGCTTAGTTTGCATGGTAGTTATATCTACTGGTATAGCTTCTAGAAGCATTTCAGACATCTGGTTCCTATCACCAACACTTAATAATGCTGACTCTGTTTCTCTAGAAAGGTGCATTTAATATTAAAGCAATATCAAAACTATGGTGGTTTCCAAAACGTATAATGCATAGAATATAATACTGCATTAGTGAACGGACGTTCAGTAGTTCTATATTTGCGCTTTCTACCATCTCCTCTTGTCCTTTATGCTTAATTATGCATGGAAAGTGAGAAAAAGGTCACGAAAAGAGACCAGACTACAGACTCCTCTCTCCAGATACGCTCACTCCAAACAGAATCAGAGAGAAAGCAGAACTGTGCCCGTCTTTACATGGATTTGTTTATTTGCCAAACATACAGTACCATGTCAGCTCAAGCGCCTACAGCTCTGTCGAAGCAGCTGAAGGAGAAACATGAAAGATGTGAAAAAATACTTCTATTCACTTCAGTAAGTATAGAGAACGAGGACTCTACCATTCACGGCAGCAGACGTGCTTTGTGTTCTGCATACAATACCTCGGTGTAGTTTCCTCTAACAGAGCTCATAAACATACAGAGGGAGGGTTATTTTCCAGATTATCCTTACAAGCAGGGTATAAATTTCATAGCGGCAGTATAAATCTATAAACGACCGCCAGTGCCCTTCTGTCCGGCCGTGATGTTACATAAATGTTAGTGAATCTTAAGGCCAGTACAGCACAAAGGTTCTAAAAAGGGTTCTTTGCACAATAAAGAACCACTTTTGGTTTCCTAAAGAACCTTTCAGTGGATGGTTCTTCAGAGCACCATTGTAAAGTGAGATGTGAGAATATGAAGAATCTTTAAAGATTAAAGAACCCGACTTAATGAAAAGGTTCTTCCTTAAATCACTACAGAACCTTTACATTATGGGAAGGTTCTTTTAGCCTTTAAATGGTTCTCTATACATACAAATCAAGACATGATTTCATAAATCAGAAAGACATGGTTCTGTAGGGAACTAATAGCTCAAATAAGCCTTTCTACTGGCCAGGATGTTTGTTTTCATTTTGTATGAACATGAATTGACCAGTAATGGATCATCGTTAAAGGGAAGCATTTACAGCCAACACAACCAACCAACCAACTCCTAGTAGTATTAATATAAAAAGGTTACAGATGGTTGTGAACTACATAATTATGTTGATTAGAGACTGTTTTATGCTTGATAAACTGAAAGTTGTTAATAGTAACTGCAGTGTTACAGATGTTTGTTAGCCAAATAATTGAGTCGATTACAGAAAGTAGCCTACGTCATTGTTCAGGTTACAAAAGATCATTAGCTAGATAATTTATACAACAGTGAGTTCCGGCCATGCAAGCTGATTGGTTGAAAAGCGTTCTAACTTATTTCACCATAACATCACGGTTTTTTCACAAACACTGTATCACTCCGCTGAGATGCCGTTGCTAAGCAACGACTTTGCCAGCTGTCAGAGACGCTCAAGACATTTGAACGTTTTTACTTCTTACTTTGCCCCAAACAGAAAATGGATACTTTTAAGATCACATTTGACTGACAGATGATTTGATCAGACTCTGAAGATGAGACAACACTAAATTCCCAAACTGTCAGTTGGTCTGTGAGGAGCTGGAGAACGAACTGCCGGCTGTGCAGCGAGTGGGCGGAGCTCATTACTCTGACGTAGCAACAAGCTGCTTGTTAAGGAACTATAATTTGGTGAAGGAACTGCGAACATTAAAACATATTAAACGCCGCGTTCACGGCCCAGTTTATTAATTTATTACTGTATTTATTTAACTGTTGTATTAAAGCAATAGAACACTCAAGGAGTGTCTTATCGCTAATAACATCACGGCTGTGATGATCTACGGTGACCAAATCACAGCCGTGATGTTACTTCGTGATAACACACTCCCTCTGTGTTCTATTGCTTAAGTATGGGTTACAGAACGTTGCTGACTAAATGACTGTCTAGGTTACAGAAAATTGTTATCTAAATAACTGTGTAGGTAACAACACACTATTAGCTCCGTTAGCTACATAATCTTGTAGGTTATAGAAGGTTGTTAGCTCAGTCTGTACGTTACAGATGTTTATCTATGTAATTGTATAGATCACAGAAGGCTGTTAGTGTATGAACTAAAAGTTTGCCAGCTACACATTTCTGTAGATTACAAAAGGCTGCTAGCTAATTGTGTATATTACAGAATTTTGATAGCTAAATAATTGTATAGGTTACAGAACATTGTTAGTAAAAATACTATCACAAAGTTCTTAGCCAAGTATTTTTTAGTTACATAATGTAGGTTTTACCACATTATGTAGATTAGATGTCTGTAAACTACATCACTTTGAATGTTGTTAGCTTAGTTTGTAGGTTACAGATGTTTAGCTACGTAATTGTGTTGATCAAATTTGCTAGCTGCATATTTTGGTAGATTAGAGATATGGTTAGCTAATTATCTGAGCAGATTATGCTCATTTGTTCGCTACATAAGTGTTTAGGTTATAGAAGAGTGTTAGCCTAGATCACAGAGGTTTGCTAGCTAAATAACTGTGTAGGTTAAAAAGCCTTTAAGGCTAAATTATTGTGGAGATTACAGGATGTTGTTAGCTAAATTAAGTTAAATAAAGCAGGTTGCAAATGTCAGATAGATAGTAGGTTGCATGAGGTTGTTAGCTTTGTGTGTAGGTTATAGATGTTTGTTAGCCACACAATTGTATAGATTACAGAGGGTTGCTAGATCAATAATAATGCAAAGGTTGAAAAAATCCATAGCATTGCTAAATGCAGACTACATTTTTTTAACTATAGATGTGTTAGGCTTATAAAAGCTTGTTAGCTAAGCAATTGCATAGGTTACAAAAGGTTATTGGCACATAATTATGTAGGTTAAAGAAACTTGTTACTTAACTGTGTAGGTTACAGAGCGTTGTATCTACACAATTGTGTAGGTTTCCGAAGGCCTATTATTGGTGAATATAATTATAGTGCAGTAGGGAGTCTTTCTCTGTGCAATAACACCACCGCTATATTAATAAGACCCCTATAGTGATTTAGCCCACCACTGTAAATTGTGCCAGCGAAATATAAAATTGTCAAAAGTAATGTGTCCAATTTTCAACAAAAGATCAAAAGCCTGAGTTTGATTAATGGCCTTTATACCTGGTCAAGCGTCCTTAATGTCCCCTCAGAAACCGATGTTATTAAAGACCAAATGGCTTCGCCCCCTCCGTGACTAAATTTAAGGCCTGCTTAGAAATCAGCTGTTAAATCTCATTAATTTATCTATCTACATCTTAAATCTCAGTCAGCTCCTCTTAAATCTCGTTTCAAGCCACTCTTTCTGTCTCTGCACTCTCACGCCGTCTCTTTTTCCGCTCAAACCAGGCAAGAAGGGTTTCTCTCAGGTACTGTAGCCTCGGCCTGACGCCCACACACACAATGCAGCAGCTCAGTCATAGTAACACACATACCAACACATCTAATTATCTCCAAATGAAAGTGAGCGCACTCCAATTACCCATAGCACTGCACAAGATTGATTTGTTGATTTAGCTGAGATGTCTTATGCAATGCAGAGAGCATTCAAAAAGCACGGAATGGCCAAAGGGACCCCCACGTTTGTCCTCTGTGTTCTCAGGAATGATTTAAGGAGAGAACACGCTTAATAAACAAAGAAACTTTATTATGAGTGAGTCTTTGGGGTGTCGTGTCAGAGACACGCATCATATGAAAGTGAAAGATAAAAGTGAAAGACATTTGATATGGATTTTTAGTTGTGAAATCATCTGAACTGACTGAACTCTTAGCTTCAAATATTACATGCTGAAATGAACACTTCATCGGTTTGAGAGAAAGGAGGTCCTTTCCCATGTTCCCATGGTCCTATATTTCTAGGGTTCTTTGTTCTCATGGCTCTTTGTTCCCAGGGCCTTGTGTACCCATGGTTCTATGTTCCCAGGGCCCTATGTTCTCAGATTCCTATGTACCCAGGGTCCTATTTTCTCAGGGCCTTATGTTTCCAAGGTCCTATAGTTACAGAGTCCTGTGTTCTCAGAGCTGTACATTCCCTCCCTATGATACATCAAACCTCAATATGATACATCAAGGAAACTTATGAAAGGGTTCCTAATGTATTGTTTAGGGTCATGGATTCAACTAAGCAAACTTAGTATACCTAAACTTTGTGAATAATTGCTTTGTCTGGTTTAAGTGTGGTACATGACCCTTACATTTTTGCCATTATTGTTTAATCATTAGCGTACTAATTATTTTGATTAATTGTGATTGAGAGGGCTAATAGATATAGAGTTATATACTATATAAATATATAGTAATAGTGCATAAGCAGCTGGTTAACTTTGAGATCACCAGTTGTTAATACTGTGAACTTCTAATAAAGTCGAGAGCAAAAACATTAGTCATTGATAAACATTCTTATTTTTGTCCATAACTGTGCATTGACCACAGCATGCTCATAACTAGAGATGGACCTTTTGAGAGGTTAATATCGACCAACTCTACTTTAGTGGATTGGCCGATGGCGATGCTGGTTGAGTGCAGGATGGGACAAGGTGACACAACTCCTCCTGGAGGTCTACTTTCCTACACAGTTTACTACCAACCTGCATCTAACATGCTGCCCCACTCCCTTACCGAACACCCGTGCATCTGATCCAGCGAATTAAGTACTTCTGAATATGATCATTAGCTGGAGCGGGGGGCGCAGATTGTGGTTCAAACTACAATCCAAAAGAAGGTAGATCTCTAGGACCAGGGTTGGTGACCACTGATGTACTCTAAAGTGTTGTATCTCCTTAAAGGTGTTAAACGTCACATTAACATTTCAGATGTTGCAAATCATATCTGCTTGGTGTGAGTCAGATATTATAGAAAAGTTGCAGATTGACAATGTTTTCTTTCAGCGCGTGTATCGATATTTTGATCACACTGCATCATTGATCGGCTCTCACTGTCTAGCAAATTAAAAGAAGCTCAGCAGATCACCAATCGCTTATTTAGGCCAAAAAACCAATGAATTCTCATCTATAGCTGGTTGATCTGTCCATCTCAATTCATATCTCAGTTTCACATATTATTTACTGAACATGTAATTCAGAATTAGAATATGCACTTTTGTAAATAAATCAGAATTATGTCTCTTAGGCTTATTTTTCATGTTGAGGAAACATGATTGAGGCATGGGGGCTAAAACATGAAACCATGGAAACATACTTGTTTCCTAGAAAATGTCATTAAGGGAACACTGGGCCCTGGATATGAAAGGCTGATTTCAGAAGTAGAAAGAGGGAACACAGGGCCCTGGGGACACAAGGCTGTTTCCTACAAATATCAATGAGCATACAAAGAGCGCTGGGAACATAGGGCAACCCTGACAGGAGTGCAACACTTAAAACCAATATCTACATACATACATACATACATCATCTAAACCACTTATCCTTCTGGGTCGTGGTGGGGTGCTGGAGCCTATCCCAGCTGTCATTGGGCGGAAGGCAGGATACACCCTGGACAGGTCGCCAGTCCATCGCAGGGCAGTCAGACAGACATACACAGTCACACCTAGGGCCAATTTAGCATGTCCAATTAGCCTGACCGCATGTTTTTGGACTGTGGGAGGAAACCGGAGAACATGCAAACTCCACACAGAAATCACCCTGGTCACCCGGCCGGGAATCAAACCCAGGCCATTCTTGCTGTGAGGCAACAGCGCTACCCACTGCGCCACCGTGCCACCCCAATTTGACACACCAACCCACAAAGTACCCCCTTTAACAAGTTAACTTGTTATGGGACCAAAGTAATTCAATTAAAGTGAGTGCGATTTCACACAAAGATATCATAATATTGTTGTAAATGAATAAGTTACACATAATTACCATGCGTGCACAAACACCACACACATAAACAACAGACGACAGGGCATCCATCACTATGGAATGTGCTCGGGTGAGACATCGCTCAATAAAGCAAACAGAAACCAGCACCAGCTGTTATGAGTGATTAGAAGGAACATACAAAGATACACTACACTGACAGCCACAAGCAGAAGAAAGGTCTCACACATACAGGTGCACACACATGCATATACAGGTGTATGCAAAGGTTTTAAGTGAAAATAATTTATAATCTGCAGGGAACACACATAAATATGACAATCTTCTGCAAAGTTTAGTGCACAATTTCCAATTATTTGGAAAAACGTACAGACCATAATTATATTTTCCCCCCATTTATTAAATTTATCAAATAAACAGTAATGGTGCATTAAAATGTTGAGATCTATTACCACTATAGAAGACTTATTTTCATTTTTAAAATGTAATTTGACCAGTGGCTCCCAAACGTTTGATTGCGTATGATTGGAAAATGTTGTTGTTACATATGCTGAAAAGAAAGGATGACTAATAGAGCAAAACTATAATGTTACAACACTTGAAGTCTTTTTAATAATGCATGATACGCACATCGGCCAAAAGTATGTCGACACCTGACCATCACACCTATATGAGCTCGTTTGAAGTCCTGTTTCCAAAACCATGGGTATCGTTATGGAGCTGTTGTACTGCCCACCCATACTGAACTTAGTATACAACAAATAGGTCAAATAGCCAACACAGGCATACAGACTCCATCCTGCACAGTGCATATGGACTGGAATGCATTAATTTAAATGTGCTTTTTCTGCCTGTCATTAAAGCATAAATCTTTTGGATAACCATTAAATTAATACCAATCAAGAAGTAACAGCCTAGACTCCATTCCAGCACCAGCAGCCTAGTAAGCCATACTAGGGAATATTTCCATTCTTTTCAATCTCTGTACATTATGCATGAACCAAGGCCATCAGACCATGTATCACTCCATGTCACACAGCGCTGGGCGATCAAGGCAGGATTAACACAGGCCGAACCGAAACGCACGGAGGTGAGGCTGTGACAAATGAGATTTTCAATTGACATTCGCGACCAACTACTGCCAAATTGAATTACCTCCAACTCGATTTCAATTAAATCAATTCAACTTGTGTTTGTCAAATGAGAATGGGCTTCACATGGAGGCAGTAATCACAGAGAGCTTCACTTCACTCATTAGGCAGCTGACTGAAGCCACAGCCACGCTACAGATTTGTAGTAAAAAGGCATGATTTTGCAGTAGTTAGCAATTTAGTAGTGACATAGCATTTGAACTATGATAAACTTGGCAACAGCAAGAGCACAAAACAAAGATATGAAATAATTTTATACCTTCTATAAAACATACCTTCCGCTCCTGACTATTATGTATGCCACATCTATTTGTGCAGGGGTGCCTTGTTTGTCTTAGGGGCAATTTTTCTTGTAGGCTGAGGTCCAAAAATATACAAGTGAAGAAGGTAGGTTGGTTTTAAATCGAGTTTAAAAAAGTTCAAATCTAGTATTAAAATATGTTCTCTTATTAGATGAGGGTTTGGGCTTGGGATAACATTTAGGTGGGCCAGCTCAAATGTCTTCGGGTCACACTTTTGGTTGCTCTTTGTCTCATGTACCTCTTTATTTACCATTTTGGTGTACATGATATAAATTTGTTACACCTAGGAAGCAGTGGTGGGTAATAATGAGTTACATTTACTCAGTTATATCAGTCATCTGTACTCAAGTACGTTTTTGAGAGATTTGTACGTCCCTGAGTATTTTCAAATTAGAATACTTTTCTCTTTTTGGTGCGTTCAATTTTTAATTGATTTTTGACAGATAAAGTTTAATAGATGACATAACAGAGATTACATTTCTTTTTTAAATACAGTCAAAAATTAAAGTGCACGTACAGCTATTGTTACACCTATAGAGAAAGCCAAAAAAACAACCCTTGCTGCTTTCCTTGAAGTAGTTCTTGGTGAATTTTGAGTGTTTTGGATCATTGTCCTGATGTTCAAGCCAGCCTCCTTTCAGCTTCTGTTTCTTGACTGAGTCACCTTTGCTTCCAGAATTGTCTGATATTGAATGGAATTTATTCTTCTATGATCTTCTATGATCTACCTGTGCAATGTTTCCTGTGCCACAAGTTACCACTCAACTTCAAAGCATAATAGATCCATCCTAATGCTTATCAGTCAGCAAGGTGTTCTTTTCATCAAATGCTGTTCCTTTTCCAAACATATCTTTTGACCCTTTTTATACCAAAAGGATGCAAATGAGAAGAATGTATTCTATGTATTGGGTCTTTCTGCTCTCTCTCTCTCTTTGCCAATTGCTGTGATGGCATTAAAAATAAAAGGAAGCTCCAACCTTAGTGGGGCATTTAAACTATGCTCTGCAAAAAAAAAAAAAAAATCATATATGAAAACAATTTTTAAATATCGCTAACAGTGTTGTAATTTTTGGTTGTGAATGAAAAAATATTTTCTTTGAAAGTCAAACAAGTCTTGGACATTATTCTGTATATCGCTCCTGAAGAGCATACATTTCAGTGAGTAAAGTGACCAACAACAAAAATAATAATAATAATAAAATCATCGCTCATTAATCATAATCGAGGTAAAATATTCAATTAATCATGATATTGATTTGAGATCATATCGCCCAGCACTACAGTGAGTATTGGTTTAAGATACTTAACCTATCGATGCTCAACCGCTAAAATTAGCACTTCCTCCACTGAGCATCTACAGTGCTGCCATAGGAAGGTTTGCCTCTTCAGAGTTGAACATTTAAAGCATTTGAATTTAAATTTGCATATCAAAATGTAGAATTTTTTCACTCCAGAAATCTATCACATTAAAAACTCTTGACTGCTACGATGTTGCTATCAAAACACTAGAATAACTGGGCCTTAAATGTTCTGGGAATACTTGAGGATGGCCTAAGCCCTTCTTCACTGAAGTCCTCTCTGAGACCATATGGGAAACTCCTGAGGGTGTTTGCACATACTTGGCCAGAGCACAGAACAGGCTTAACAGCTGATACGCTCTCTCTCTCCGTCTATATGAATAGATCATATTCATTTTTTCCTGCGTCTGAACACCTGGGATTTGTGTTTATATTGAGAACTAGCGGAGCATGGCAGTTGCACCTGCGATGCGACGTCTGAGCAAGTTCCCATGAGCCAATTTAAGTTTGGCTGGTATTGAATCATGAGCTCACCAAAATAGACAGGGTGCAATTTATGGATATGAAATTACGCACCGTGATGTGCGTTCTGATATTATGATGGAGATATTATGACTAGCGTTTGACTGCGAATGATAAATTTCTCCGCAGTCAGCTTTCGTTGATTTCACACCGGGCCCAGGACCGCAATATTGCTGTTCAAAACTTGCTCTATCAGTTTTGATGAATGCGTCTCCTGCACACAGTCTAGCATTGCTTTCCATGTTCGTAATAATAACAAATGTATTATTATGCACATAACTTTCGGCTGCGATGCTGCGATACGCCAGTCTGAAAGAAATGGGCGCACTTAGGCTACTTTCAGTCATCAGAGATTCGGTTGTGACAAGGCACAGGCGAGGCGGTGGATCCGGTGATGTATATTTCATGAGACGTTTCATTCTCCGTCTGCACTGGCTTGGTGAAATGAGACATGTCTCCAGTCTGACATCTACATTAATGTGACATCGGCCTTTTTGCAGCCTTCAGAGAGCGAGCCAGGACCTTGTGTCAACCAACAGCTCAGACACGACCCACAACTACAACTTAACTGCCACGCGTTTTCGATTTGCTGAGCTTCGTTTCTAAAGGCGCGCCAAAAAAATAAATAAAACAAAATAAAATCCCCAAAAAGTACACTGAATTTTAATGAAGAGTAGAAAAATGGCATGTTGATGAGTGCTGTTTCCCAGAACGGGTTCCAAAAATAAGCCCCGGCTGAATGAGTGACATCATCAGCGTGTGACGGCGGCCGACAGGGACTCGGGGGGAAGGGTTTAATTTCCTATTAGAGGCAATGATGGATGACATTTACACATGAGAACACTAGGAGACCCTACACGCCTAATAACCCTGCCACATCATGCTGAAGAGAGCGAGAGATACGCACAAAAGACAGCTCAGACTAGAGAAAGGGGGCTTTGTATAGAAAAATGGCATTGAATGGATTTGAATTACTCATACAGGTCAAAGGGACTACTTATGCAGGCTGTGTACAGGGCTGCCAGTGAGAGGTTTTAAAATAAGGGCCGTCCTCTTATCTTTGAGAACTAGATGGGAGAGAGAGGTTATGCTGCGCTTTCAGTTTTCAGGATTATTTCGACAAGGTCCTTCTCTCCCTCTGCTTTTCAAGCTGCTCATACTGAGGCCTGAACGTTACATCAACTGGCCAATAACGCTGCTGCTGCTGCTGCATCAACTCTAACTGTCTAATTAACCATAGCTCCGCCTGTTTTTCCCCGTTTTGTATTCTAATATTATATACTAACGCTGTTTGCTGTCCGGTGTGGTCCAGAGGAGGATGGGTTCCCCTTTTGAGTCTTGGTTCCTCTCAAGGTTTCTTCCTCTTGCTCTTAAGGAGTTTTTCCTTGCCACTGTTGCCATTGGCGACGCTCATGGGGGCTCAGACCTGGATTTTTCTGTAAAGCTGCTTTGTGACAACACCTGTTGTAAAAAGTGCTATATAAATAAACTTTGATTTGACTTGACAATAAAATAGATGAACATTTTCATGTTTTCAAGCTCAGATACTGCTAAGCTATAGGTCACCAATGATCTACCATTTTTACAGCAATGCGGGTTGAACAGGAAAGGGGAAAAAATTATAAGTCCCAGGTGGTTGCTAATGTGCTGCTAGGCTGCTACTGTGGTATCCCAGGTTGTTAAGGTGTTGCTAAGCTATGGCAATAGAATCCCTGGTGATTGCTAAGGTGTTGCGAGGCTGTTGCTACATTATCACAGGTTG
This sequence comes from Colossoma macropomum, assembly GCF_904425465.1. Classification (NCBI taxonomy): domain Eukaryota; kingdom Metazoa; phylum Chordata; class Actinopteri; order Characiformes; family Serrasalmidae; genus Colossoma; species Colossoma macropomum. The sequence goes on from NW_023494803.1 coordinate 666,515, forward strand.
CTGCCAGGCTTTTGCAGTGCAATGACAGGTGGTTGCTAATATGTGTGTAATATATATATATATATATATATATATATATATATATATATAATTTTTATAATATATGTCAGGAAGCCAAACAGTTGTATTTATTAATCCTGGCAGTATTTCTTTAGCACCTTGTGGTAGTTCTCAAAGGGTTTTTTCTTTATGTAATGTAGCATGCTGGGTATTGTAGTGAGAGAACACTGGAAGAAAACACAAAAGCACCTTGAATTAAGGCAATCAAAAAGGCTGAGGGATGCAATGTTGCACTACACAGCGTAACATAACAACAAACAACGTAGTAACTTAGTAAAAGAAAAATATAAAAAATTATCAAAACATAACTTTTATCATGAGGTTAAAACTAGAGCTAATTAACAGAAACTAACAACAGTGCTGGGAAGCTACATCCCCAGTGCAACAATGCATATATTATTCAAGGCTTTGTCTTTCCTGCAGTTTATTTTGGTTTAAGAAATGTCCATTTTTGTGTCTCTAGTGTTTACAGATATATTACACTTTGTTAGGGTTATAATTTATTTATATTTTAAAATAAAATTAGTTATTTTAATAATTACACTTTATTGAGCCATTAATTTAGCAATATTGGTTTTTAAATCAATTATCTAGAATTCAAAGCACCACAAATTGCTTGTCCCCACAGTCGTGTGTAAAGGCTGAGGCCATATTTTGAAGAAATAAACACATTTCTCTGCAATTTTAACTGCAATGATCTATACATGACCACGGAATGTATAAATTAAATGACACAAAGAAAACAAAAGCCAAATAAATATTATAAAATATATAATGAAAGTTGTCCCCAGGAGTCGTGTCACTGGTGTTATCGCATAACAAAAAGTCTCTTATTTTGAAATAAAAGTCACACTGATGACATCACTCGACTTCCTTTTACCTGTTTTCTGAGGATCTATGAAGAAAAGCTCATGGTGTGTCCACTGTGTCTTTCAGTTATCAGAGATTTTCTCATTTAGCTCATGATTTCATATGAAGCTTTCAGCTGAAGTCACTGGTGTGACCCACTTTATTCTGAGGTAACTGTGAAAAAATAGAACACAAATGGATTAAATTACATATTTTAGTGGATATTCCATGATTGACAACTTTTGTTTTGATGCTTTGTAGCAGTTATTCTGTAAAATGCATTCTTGATTAAAAATGTCTCTGGTGTTCCCTTTATTATGTGTAACACCAATGAGGATCGGTAACACCAGTGACACCTATGGATAGAAAAGCGGACGTTTATATATATATATATATATATATATATATTTGCAGACTATTGGGGATATTTTTTCAGCTCCTTGGTGTTGCTATTGGTATTGGGTCCTAGTTCGTACAAGCTGTAGTTACTGTTCTAACACGCTGTACAGCCTTACATGACAGCGGATGGTTTTACAGCATTTGTTGGTGGGGAAGCTTCCATTGATTTCCCTGTCATACGGCTCAAAAACATGTTCCGCTGAGTCTGTTCCCCCCTGTTATTTTGTGTTACTTGAACACCATCTCCAGTCAGCGGGGTGGGTAGGATTCCCAATCAAGAGGCTGTCTGGTTGCACAGCATTGGGCTGATGCTAAGCGCTAAAATCCGCCGGATTTGGCTAGAGATTTGTGGTTTTCGCGCTAAGCTGAACTGCTCCGTCGCAGACTTCTCAGCTCGGCACAGGTGACGGGACCCAGTGGAGGGTAATTAAAACTCGGGCGCTGCACTCACCACAACAAATCCTCTTCGCATGAGATTCATCAGCAGTTCTTGACCTGAACCAAAGCACCGCTGTTAATGACTGGGAATAATAAAGCACTTTCATCTGGGCCTCCGTGAACGGGGAAAGGAGCCACGCTACCGTGTGGGACTTCGAGTGGAAGCAATAAAAGACATCAGCATGCTTCTGCTATCAAAGCTGTGGCATTTTACCTTTCACAGCTTCTGTGAGCTGGAATATTGGGATAATGGGGTGCATTATTCGGTAGGATGTCTTAGGCTTCCAAATTAAAGCAATTTTAGAGATTCTGCAAGACAAATTCCAATATATTAAACTACTCATGCTGGTAAATTATTGATTGACCAGTGCAAAATCCATGGTTAGATCGCTGCACACTGAGAGGCAATGGCACAAAAGGCATAGCCAACAGCGTGAGTGTGTCTTAATCAGAAGATTAAGAATAAACCCAGATGCCTGAACAATGGTGTATGTAGAGCAACCTGGCCTTTAGGGGCAAACGTATGCTTTGGGTCCCCCAGAGTGACTTACAGTGAGTAACTTTGGTTTGTTTGCTTTCATAAATATTTTAGCAAATATTTGTGAACAAATTTAAGTTGACTTGATAAAGTAGCTACAGTGTGCCTAGGCCATTGCTATGGTATCCCAGGTGGTTGCTAATGTGTTGCTATTGCATTGCTATGGTGTCCCAGGTGGTTGCTAATGTGTTGCTATTGCATTGCTATAGTATCCCAGGTGGTTGCTAATGTGTTGCTATTGCATTGCTATGGTATCCCAGGTGGTAGCTAATGTGTTGCTATTGCATTGCTATGGTATCCCAGGTGGTTGCTAATGTGTTGCTTTGACACTGCTATGGTATCTCAGGTGGTTGTTACCATGTTGCTATGACACTGCTATGGTATCTTAGGTGGTTGTTAAGGTGTTGCTATGACACTGCTATGGTATCTCAGGTGGTTGTTAAGGTGTTGCTATTGCATTGCTATAGTATCCCAGGTGGTTGCTAATGTGTTGCTTTGACACTGCTATGGTATCCCAGGTGGTTGCTCATGTGTTGCTATTGCATTGCTATGGTATCCCAGGTGGTAGCTAATGTGTTGCTATTGCATTGCTATGGTATCCCAGGTGGTTGCTAATGTGTTGCTACTGCATTGCTATAGTATCCCAGGTGGTTGCTAATGTGTTGCTACTGCATTGCTATAGTATCCCAGGTGGTTGCTAATGTGTTGCTATTGCATTGCTATAGTATCCCAGGTGGTTGCTAATGTGTTGCTTTGACACTGCTATGGTATCTCAGGTGGTTACTAATGTGTTGCTATTGCATTGCTATGGTATCCCAGGTGGTAGCTAATGTGTTGCTATTGCATTGCTATGGTATCCCAGGTGGTTGCTAATGTGTTGCTTTGACACTGCTATGGTATCCCAGGTGGTTGTTACCATGTTGCTATGACACTGCTATGGTATCTTAGGTGGTTGTTAAGGTGTTGCTATGACACTGCTATGGTATCTCAGGTGGTTGTTAAGGTGTTGCTATTGCATTGCTATAGTATCCCAGGTGGTTGCTAATGTGTTGCTTTGACACTGCTATGGTATCCCAGGTGGTTGCTCATGTGTTGCTATTGCATTGCTATGGTATCCCAGGTGGTAGCTAATGTGTTGCTATTGCATTGCTATGGTATCCCAGGTGGTTGCTAATGTGTTGCTATTGCATTGCTATAGTATCCCAGGTGGTTGCTAATGTGTTGCTATTGCATTGCTATAGTATCCCAGGTGGTTGCTAATGTGTTGCTTTGACACTGCTATGGTATCTTAGGTGGTTGCTAATGTGTTGCTATTGCATTGCTATGGTATCCCAGGTGGTAGCTAATGTGTTGCTATTGCATTGCTATGGTATCCCAGGTGGTTGCTAATGTGTTGCTTTGACACTGCTATGGTATCTCAGGTAGTTGTTACCATGTTGCTATGACACTGCTATGGTATCTCAGGTGGTTGCTAATGTGTTGCTATTGCATTGCTATGGTATCTCAGGTGGTTGCTAATGTGTTGCTATTGCATTGCTATAGTATCCCAGGTGGTTGCTAATGTGTTGCTTTGACACTGCTATGGTATCTCAGGTGGTTGTTAAGGTGTTGCTATGACACTGCTATGGTATCTCAGGTGATTGCTAATGCGTTGCTATTGCATTGCTATGGTATCCCAGGTGGTTGCTAATGTGTTGCTATTGGATTGCTATGGTGTCTTAGGTGGTTGCTAATGTGTTGCTTTGACACTGCTATGGTATCTCAGGCGGTTGTTAAGGTGTTGCCAGGCCAATGTTTGAATGGACACTGTATGAAACCATGTGTGCAAACGGTACAAGCACACAATTCTTGCATAGGTTCTACGATCTTGCAAAGTTTTGTGGTTCTAGCTCAAAAACTGCAAACTGTAAAAATAAGCTGGCTTTGTCATGACAACCTAATTACTAGGTATCCTCTTGCTTAAGCTAGTTTAATGAGTTGCTAGCTCATTAGCTATCTATGTACAAACTGCTAGCTTGTCAGCTGCCTGGGTAGTTAATGGTTTGCTGTTGGTAGGTTGGCTGATGATATTTGCTTTTACAATCTTAAGTTGGATGCCTAAACTAGGTTTTACCAGTTTTCAGAAGTGTCATCTTTAATTAAGCTTTTAGACTTTAGATTCTAGAACACTCTTGTGGATGCCCGACAATGCTTATCATCACTGATGTACATAAAACATATTATAAATCCAGGAGAAAATGGCAGTTTCTTAATGATAGATGTGATATTAGGCTATAAAAACATCACATCATGCCCAAATAACATTAGCTAACTGCTGAACACATCTACACTTCCTCCTATTATTGTGAAAGTCACCCCTTTTCTTTGAAAGACTGAAACAAGACAAGTCAGTGAACTATATTAAATGGCAAAGAATGTTTAAACAAAGAGAAATGGCCAAACACACATTTATGTAATTGGCTCTGGGTTTGATTGAAGAAGCTGAGCCTCAGTAACTCATTTAGCCATCACAGAGCCGAGAGACGGAGTCAAACAGAGAGGGCAGGCAAGTTAAGCGATTTAACTGATTCCTATACAATATGAATGACCATAAGCATGAATTTAATATAAAACACTGAAGAAACTCAGAGTCCTCAGTTTTGAATGCATCATACACACATCACTTGTGATGGAACTGAACTTGGGCCACATTGGACCATGTTAGCAGTGGAATATGAACGTGGATATCCATTCAGGGAGTATTCTCAGGCCAGCCCTACAGCTGGCAAGTCACTGACTTACTGCTAGCTCAACTGAAAATTCTCATACTCCCCTTGTCTGCCCACTGTTGCACCCCCCACTTCCACACCACACCAGGCACCCATGCATTTCCTCTGTGTGAAGAAGAGGGAGAAAGTGATTTACAGCTTGGAGGAACAATTCCTCAACCTTATTTACGTGATTGACGGCAGGAGTGATTACGAGTCGGGGGTGTTCATAATGTGTGTGCATGTGTATGTGCAAGTATATGTGCATGAGTTATGACATCCCATCCGCAACGCAGTGAAATACGTCACGGGCGCAAATAGAAAATCCATAAAATCGAATGGATGCATGGGCAGCGTGAAGCGTAATTGCTGGTTTCACTCTTCCCCGAGCGAAAGACCTGTTGGATGAGAGAATTTGGATGAGAAGATGTGATAGCAGATAAAGCCAATCTGACGTTTCAATCAGAACAGATAAATGAAGTATGAGGGGGCTCTCTACAGGCTAGGGGCCTTAAATAAAGGAAACATGCCATCCATCTCTTCCTACTTTAGGAAGGGCAAACATAAAACAATCTCTTCCATTTCCCACCATGGACGAGAGAAACACTGTGAGGAAGAGGGGGAAAAAGCCTTTCTCATTTCTGCCTGGAATTGATTACCTCTCAGAGAGCACAGTCTGGCAGAAGCAATATGGGGGCCAAGCTGGAAAAGGCTGTCATCTGTGTGAGAAGCCACTCTATTTCCAAACTACTGCCAGAGGATTATGATACAGAATAATGTTGCAGTTTGCCCACAAGAAGCTAGCGTGGAGCAAACGAGGTGATTAGCAGCTAGATGGACTCGGTTCTCTGCTTCAGAACTAAGTCTAGCCTCGGATTAAAAAAAACTATTGATGATTAACTTTTCTTCACTTTAGGAGAACATCAGATTTTCCATCGGTTCAAGGCAGGACAGGTTTCTAAAGGTCCATCATAATAACAAGTAACACAAACTCCACAAATGTGTCCATGCAATGCAGCAAAAACCAACATAAATATGACAAAACTGGCTCATTCTTATTTCCGGTATCATCTCATTTCACCGTTCTCATGTTCTTGTCAGCTAACTGGCTGTCATGAACTGAAATTCACACATTCTCTCATGAATTATGATAGTTATCAACAGAATAATGTCAACATACCTCTATACAAAGTGAAAACAGGCCCAAAATGCTAGGTAACATTACACTTGCAAGCTCAAAACAGTAGCTAATATTACATTCGTTGGCTAATTTACTGTAGTAATGCTAATAGCTAATGGATATTTAAGTTTAATATTATATATATAGTTGCCACCTCATTAACAACATACTTGAATTTATTTTAGAAGTGCAAAAGTAGCTAAGTGTCCACCATTGATCTGGTTTCTAAGTGATCTGGACATAGCTGGTATCTTAACTGGCTAGCGATGCCCATATTGGCAAGCGATGCACTCCGAGGGTCTGTTCTGTGATTTTTAATGCAATAAAATAAACCATTATGGTGAAAATATTGTGTATAATTTGCTGAACAAACAGCCTGGTGAGTCTAGTAAGATGGGAGTTTAACCCTCTACTGCATGAATTATTACTTAAACATGATATAATGTTTCAATGTGTTTTTGTTATTTGAAATTGCTTAAATAATGGAAATATTTGAAAAGAAAATTATGTCTAAAAATTTAGTGGGTTACTTGGTAGATTGTTGCCATTTGGCAACAATGCGCAATCGTACCATGGCACCATAAAATCTAGCACCATAAAATTTCATTTTTCTCTAAAAACATCCTTTTATACTTTTACTGAAAATAAGAACAAACAAATCCAACTTATACTTAGTGAAATGTACGACCCAATATTCACAAATATTGGAAATTAATACAATTTCAATTGGCATTTGGAATGTGTGGTAATAACAACATCATAATACAGTATTTGTCCTTTCAAAGTAAAAGACCCTTTTTCTACAATTAAATAAGAAAACACAGTTTTATGACTGCTTTTTAGTAAAATTAAGATAAAGTAATTGTTGCCATATGGCAACACCGTGCAGTAGAGGGTTAAGTGCTGAGGGGTGGTTTATCCATGCTAATTTGAATTTAGCTTGTTTGCAGCTTATGGAGGTGAACTTCAGGCGTCACTCTTCTCTCTCGCGTCCTCTGAACTAAAATAAGAGAAACATAATTATAGTAACCTGCCATTGACAATGTTGTTATAAGGGGTCAATGTCAACTATACTCCAGTTATGCCTACATCTGAAAATAGAACATTTCACACAAAAAGCTGGAGACAGTCCCATCTGCTGCCAGATGCCTCTCCACTTGTCTTCCACTTTGGGTCTTGAGTCTTTCAGATTCATAAGTCCATGTCAAAGTCCAAGTCATTGGAGCTCAAGTCAAAGTTTACATCATTGGTGTTACAAGTCATTGATGTGTAAATCAAAGTCAGTATCATTACTGAGTCATTATTTGCTCATTCTTTACACATTAAATGTTATTTAATAAAAGTAATAATAAGTATTAGTTATTACTTAGTCACTGATTATGTAGTTAGAAATTATTAATTCGATCTTCTGTTACTGATACAGTTTAGTTTGTTATTAATTCTTGGCTTATTTATGCATTAACTGCGTATTAACTGCTGCCTATTACACTGCTAAGAAACCGATGTATGTTAACTCATATAAACAAACAATATGAGAACTAGTTGGTGAATCCTGTTGATTTTCTGTTAATGAATTTATGAATGATTTATTCTTATATTTCATCTCCATTGTGCAGTCTTGTATGGAAGACATTATATCTTTATTGGCTACTTTCCTTCACCTAACTCTCATCAGGGCTTTACATTTTCACCATTAATCACTCCTTATTTCATATTACTTAACCATTATGTACTACTTCACCCCCCTCCCCGAGTAAAGCAATGATATTCTCTACTAAATGACACTGACAAATTCACGACTAAGAGCAGCCTAAACATACTTCACCGTGAATCACAGTAGAACCTATGCTGACCTTATCAGTGAAGAGCATAGCTAAAGCTGAATGGGAGATATATAGGAGCCAAAAATGGCATTTCAGTGATAATACATGTGCTGTTCTTTGAAAACAGCATCTCATCTTCATTGAATGGACAGACTGCTTAGGCCTAAACCACAGGCCTCTAGGCCACTCATTCAGAAACATATGTAGAGAGGTCCTGTTATACACAACAGAAGGAAACATGCACAGATTGACAGTACGTGATATACTATTATCTTATTATTTTAACATCTAACATGCTAAAAGTGTTCTTTTTGGAGAAATATAATGAAAAAAACACCTAAAGAAGCTTTTAACAGGGTGAGACGTGCAAATATGAAGGACTTTTATTAGTTAAAAAAAAAAAAAAGAATTGATCTCGATTCCTGTTTGGTTCATTGTTTAGAAACATATAGAATAAATGTTAATTTGATAATCTGTGTATATTTTACACTTTACTCGAGAGGACACCAAAAAATAAAAAAAGAGAGATATAAGTAACTATCTATGTCTTAGTTATGAGTTTATAGTATAATTGGTTGAAAAATGGAGGGAGGGACACAGCCAAATATTGTTTTTCAAACTTAAAAATTCATGTAATGTAATAATATCTTAGAAAATTTTTAAACTGTTATATCTCCTGTTCAGTGTGCATTCCACCGTGTGACTGTGGGAGTGACACAAACATTTACTGCTTCATATCTTCATACAATCTAATTAGTTGCCATTTAACTCATTTGCATAAAACTCATCCAAAATTGTTCACGTCACATATTTACTGCATGAAATTTAGCCAGTTTCACCTTCCATGTTACAAAGTATTACTAAGAAATACCTAATGCTTAACAGATGGTTAACTAATATATAAATAATGAGTAATTCATGTTTCTTAACATATAATTAATATTTAATTTGTGACCTTTAATGTAAACTCTTACCAACATATTTTATATTTTAATGTAAAGTGTTACCGACTGCATTAGCGTGGATTTTGGATTTATTACTGACAGCAACATGTCAAAATCAAAACATCCACCCTGAGCCAAGAAAACCCATCTAGCCATTCAGCTGTAGATGAGTTCCTCTTACCAATTTAGCGGAAAACCGATGCTGCTTTGCAGTGGGGATCGAGAGGGTGGGCAAGTCACGTACACTCATCTCTATTCGGCCTACACACACTCACTGTGGGTCGCCCAGGCTCAGTCATCCACCGGAACTGATAAGGACTGCCTCTGGATCAGCTCTGATATGAAGGGAACGAGCAGTGACTGTATGAAACTGTTCCCAGGTCAGCCCTCCTACACTTCACAACTGCCACAAGCTGTATTCAGAAAGCATCGCAAAACAGGCGCGCTGCATTCCGAACAGTGTTGCTTTTTCAGCGCATACGGACCGCAGCAAACAAAGCAGCGATCCCGGATCAGCACTCCTACTCTCGACAGCTCCGGAAGCCGCTGCATCTAGCATGCTGGCATGGTCTTATAGCCACCGATATGACTAATGCACATGCTCTACGCTTAGAGCCAACAATAGCTCAAAAGGAGCTTTGCATGATATTGGCATATTTGAATATTTTAGAAGCATTGTGGTTAGGTAATAACACTGCTTTATCCGCTAAGCAATGATAGCCTCACGTGTTCTCGGGGGAGCCTGGCTGTTTTGTGAATATGTAATAGCGTGCAATGGCTTGAGAAATGGGAAATTTATGTGTACTTTAAGCAATGAGAAATGATACAGCATTTTTTTCCTCCCTAAATGTGATCTCGTGGCATTTGCATGAAGTGTATCTAATCATAATATCTAATTAGGGGCAAAATTTAGAAAAGCCATTAAGATATACATAAAAAGTGCATAACAGTGATGCATTGCCGTGATGGCTCTGGATTGCCCGAAGGCTGAAATCACATCTGTTATAGCTGTGTCAGACCATTATCATTAACTTTAGAGGTTTATGCAAAGATCATAGCAAACGTGCAGAGCATAAGAAGCACTTCCATATCCCAGGGTCAAGTCTAATTTGGTGATACTGTTAACGGAGTCTCTCTCTCTCTCTCTCTCTCGCTCACTCATCATCTGCATACACAAACACTTCTACAGAATTAACATGGGGTAACGAAGTGAAAAAGAGGAATGGTATGTTCGCTGTATTTTCTTTATGGGCCAATTTCGTGGTGAGATTTCACTGGTCGCTATGACGGAAGCTGCTTTTAAATGCAAAAAAGGCAGCTTTTAGAGAGCTCAGTAACTCAGAGGTCAATGTTAGGTTTGAGCAAAAGCGGTATTTAAGCCTGGAAAAAATAGTCAGATGAAAGCAGAGAGTGAATGGAAGGCAGAAAGAGAACAAAACACAGGGCCCGACGCTGAAAAAAATTTTGTTAGGCCTGCTGAAGTTTCAAGAGGCCCATACGTCTAATAGACTCTTCCTTTGAACCGTTTGAATAATTTACATCAAAAAGAATGGCCCTTTTCATCAAAGTTGAGTGAAAGAGGGTGCAGATTGGTCTGCGTCATGTTATGAATAATGAACTACTCTGCATCTGAGTCATTAAACTTTTGTACGATGTGGAAACAGGAAGAGATTTAAGCACAAACGATGTGCGTGAAATCAAGCGCAAGCCCACTGACACCTCATTTACAAATCACTTACATGAAGCACACCGTAATTCATGTAGATGTTTCAGTACGGATCCAAAAACAACAGTATTCAGAGGCTCATGGGCCAATGGCTGTGCTCGTAGGTGGTGTTGTGAGGTTGAGCTGTGCAGTGCTCCCCCTACTGAGCAAACTTTATAGTGGTACGATGACTAGAAAAAATGAAATGTTTAAAATTGGATTAAAGATTGTAGAATGATGTGAGTGGGTAGTGTGAGTAATTTCCTAAAATTAAACTCTGTATTATTGCAGTATATGAGCTGTGTTATATTTGTTTTTTTTTGGGTGGTCGTTGTCTAAAACAAGCACACTGCAATGTATCTTGAGATTGTTGCAGCATTTGTTTATTTCTATGTGCATGAAAAATAGGTACATCTACTTTTGTACTGTACTGCCATGATCATAAATTATTAGTGTCACTGTAAAGGGCCATTGATTCATAAAGTGTTATAAGTGGTGAGAGATTATAATATTCATATATAACTGACTCACTGACCCTCTCTGACCCTCTGAGTCTGGACAGCCTTTATGCAAGTGAGCTGAGCGAAGACCAATCAGGTTTAGATAGTCAGGCTGAGATTAATCCAGGTTTAGATACTCAGACTGTGATTAATCCTGGTTTAGATACTCAGACTGTGATTAAGCCGATTATAGATAGTCAGACCCTGATTAAGCCAGATTTAGATACTCAGACTGTGATGAAGCCAATTTGAGATACTCAGACTGAGATTAATCCAAGTTTAGATGGTCAGACTGTGATTAATCCAGATTTAGATTGTCAGGCTGAGATTAATCCAAGTTTAGATACTCAGACTGTGATTAATCCAGGTTTAGATACTCAGACTGTCATTAATCCAGGTTTAGATACTCAGACTGTGATTAATCCAAGTTTAGATACTCAGACTGTCATTAATCCAGGTTTAGATACTCAGATTATGATTAATCCAGGTTTAGATACTCATACTGTGATTAACCCAACTTTAAATACTTAAAATGTGATTAATACAGATTTAAATATTCAGACTGTGAGCAATCCAAGTTTACGTATTTAGACTGTGACTATTCCAGGTTTAGATACTCATTGCTGTGATGAATTTACACAATTTACATAGCTTGTGGTAGTCATTGTTATTAATAACCCAAACTTTTTCATATTACTGTATGTATGAGTGAGGGAGGCATATTCTGTGTTTTTTCATGCTCAAAGCCCCTAAAATGTGAATTTAGCTTTGTGCGCCAACTGTATACATAAAGCATGTATATATACATCTGATTAATTTCTGAAACTGGCACGAAAATCTCAGTGCATCAGGCCCAGAGAATTAATGAGAAAGAGAAATGGTGTAAAAAATAAATAAGCAGAACAAATGAGTGATAAAAAGAATGTGTAAAAGTGCAATAATTCAGTTGGATTGCTGGGCCAGTTCGAAGCTGTAGGGTCAGCTGGCAGGGCTGGACTTCACACACTATTCAGTTGCCCACTCTAAGTTTAGAAATGCAGCTACTGGCAAAGACACTACCACGTTCAGAAATGAAACGAGGCCACAAACAACATAATTTAGCAGCTTGCTCTCCTTCTAGCCATGAGCCGTGCTGCTTATCGCATGAGTCATTACAAACTAGGGAATCTGTTTGCCATATTTTGAATGATAGAAGTTCATATAAGGATTTTTATAAACACTTGCTTGTATTGTGGATCTAATCTCAAGTAGGAACTCTTGGCCTTTTTTAAAGCTTCCATTCTTTTCAGTAGACTTTTCAGTAGACTTTTCAGTTTTTCAATGAAATATGCAGGACATTTTTTTCCACACCTCTAAAGTTCAGTCTTAGAAACTGGCTGCTTTTTCTGTCTCTCATGATTCAAATAAGCATATAGAGAGATGTTGAGGTCAAAGTTCTGGGGTGACCAGTCTGTTCGGAGAACACCAGCAGCTTCAGTAACTATTGGTTCAGTGTTTTTGTCTGTTTTCCTTTATTCTTGACAGTTACACACCTGTGGATTTTTTCAGGTCTAAAGCTACAGTGGAGCTTGGTTTCTCTCTTATGTACTGGTTATTTGATGAGGGCAGTTTTTAGTGGTCTGCCAGGTCTTCCATGGTCTCTGGGACTCTCATTTCCTCTACATCTTTTAATACATTTTTGAACTCTAGTCCTTATGTAGTGTTATATGTTAGCTCATTAGAAATATTGGTCCCACTTTATATTAAATGTCTCTAATAACTGTGTAGTTACACATGAATAACATATGCAACAACATTATAACTACTGATGATTTAGCCAAAGTTACAGATGGACTACAGAAGTACAGCCTATGTTATTACACATGTATATCAACTTCAGTTTTGCCTCATTATTCCACAGTCATTATGTTTTACATAATTACTGTGGAATAACTGTGTTGTAATAAGGTAACCTAATCACATCACATTGATTAATACCATTCTGTAATTACACTGTACCTTTATAACAACTACACAGGAACTGTCCTGTGGTGTAGCGTTAAAGTACACTTTAAAATAGTGGACAGTTCCTGTGTAGTTGGTATTGGTATATAGGTACTGTGTAATAATGTGTTCACATGTAACTACACAGTTATAAGAGACAGTATAAAGTGGGATAGAAATATCTCCTGAAAAAAATTAATCACTTCTATTTATTGGTGGTCTCTTATTTTTGCACAGTGCTGTAGTTGTTGTGACCTGTCCAGGGTGTGTCCTGCCTTCCACACAATGATCGCTGGGATAGGCTCCGGCTCCCACCACAACCCAGAAGGATAAGCAGCTTAGAAAATCTGTGTATGTGTGTATAGTTGTTGTCCTTTATTCAACACAAGGTGCACAGATTTGAGTGTGGATTTGAGCACCCAAAATTATGTATGATATAAAAACTAGACTAAAGATATTTCAGCCGGAGAAAAAGCATTTGATAAATAAAATATTTTCATTCTGTCCTAAAAGAGGCACGTTTGCCTGTCAATTCGGTGACCATCCTGCAAGCTTATTTACTGTGATACCATTCTCTCATGGGACACAGTGGTGTCAACTTCAATGTGGCTTAACATAACATGCATTTTAGTAACCTTTGGTTAGAAAAATACTTCAATCTGAAGGACATAACCAAAGCACTATGTGCAATTAATATGACAGTTAAAGGAATCGGCAAAATGTGAAAATGTGAGTAATAATCGTTAGACTATAGTCTGCATGATATACCACACTGAGAGGTCAGCTCAACTCAAAATGATGTAGTAACTGGTTACATGGCTTTTCTTAAGTTGACTCAACTTGAGGACACGAGTTCACACAACTCAAACCAGTTCTGCATCTCTGGGCTCTTTCCATCACACAATCCTGCTGGACATGTGTCCTCTTGGGTACACACTTATGGATGGCTGTGGCATCATTGGGGCTCAAACTCACAACTTCCTGTTAGGGTGATGGCTTAGTCCACTGCACCACTCAGGAATACACAAAGCAACTTATATTTCATGCCAATAAATGTTTAATACACTGGAGAAAATATTTGTTGTTTTTCCTTTAAAGCACAGTGTCGTCTCATGTGGTGCTGTTGTCTAATAATTCATCCCAACATCAAGGGATTGTGAGTTTGAATCCCAGCCACAGCTTTCCATATCCAGAAGCCCAGGAGGAAAATATGCCAGATGGGACTGTATGATAGAAGCAGCGCCAGCTAGTGGAGTAAAAAAAAAAATGCTAATTAAGCTTTTTGTTTATCTAACAGAGATGCAGACCTAGAAACAGTAGCTGGGAGAATTTTTGACTCAGCTAAGAAGTTTGAGTTGTGTGAACTCTGGTGTCCTCAAGTTGAGTCAAGTCAAGAAAAACCATGTAATCAGTTAGTATATCATTTTAAGTTGAGCTGATTTTTTACAGTGTAGCTAGTGAAGTTGCGATTGTGTTTGTTTTCATTACATTATGTAAAAGTTTGAATACTTTTGTTTGGAGTAAATATATTTTGTTGATTTTCTAGGTTTTCAGCAAATTTTAGTTCACAATTTGTACTTATTTGCATTTAACATACTGGGGGAAAAACATAAAATGTAAAATGTACCATTACTTTTGCACAGGCCACATTTTATTTTTTCCACAAAATGCTAAATTCTGCAAATAAAGAGTATTTGTGCATTAAAATGTGCAGAAGTTGTTCTTTGTAGAAGATGTGTTACTTATTTTCATTTAGAAAAGCAACAGAACACATAATTTTCTAAGAACGCCCAATATTATGCACGTGACTGTATACACAACAGAATTGTTTGGAAATTGAGTTAGTAGGCTATAAATTAGGCTATACATTATTAGTATTAGTAGCGACTGAAAGCATGTCTGTGTGGAAACTTCATGCCTACATATGACCTTGATGTTTTATGCTATCTGCGGAGAGTTTGAAATGCTAAAATGGACATAAAGAATAGAGTATCATTGTTCATGCATATTTAAAACCCTCACAGAATCTAAATGACATGGGTTGAGAGAGTGCATTGGTGTGTGTGACACAGAAGCAGATAGATAGTGAGAAAGCGAGAGAGAGAGAGAGAGAGAGAGAGAGAGTGACAGAGATTGGCGAGAGTGGATGAGGATATGAAAGCAGATCAGATCTTTAAGGGGAAGAAACTGCAACAGAGATCTGAAAGATCATAATCTGGGCACAAGAGAAAGAAAGAGAGAAAGGGCAGATGCTGAAATCTCAAAGGAGAAGAAAATGAAAGGATGGCAGCGGAAAATTTATTTATCAACAAACACAATGGCGAGGACGGAGTTTGGACAAAGATGGCTAAGCTAACAAAGAGAAACGTTATCTCTCCTTCATGGAGAATTAGAAAGACAATGCTGACTACTTGAGCCACTGGCATGAAGGCTGAACGATATGGACAAAATATTGTGTGCTCTGATTATACTGCTACATACTGCAACTGCAATATGTAACGTTGTAGTACTTGAGTCCAAAAGAAACAAAACCGAGATCAAATGACGTGAAGACCAAGACCAGCCGAGCGCAATGCCGTAAATTTATGCTCTCAGTCTTGACCTGGTCTTGATATCATTTGGGATCAAGACAATTTCAGAGTCTGCCTTATTCTGAGACCGAGACAAAACCAAGATGGCGTTGCACTCGGCTGATCTTGAGAACAATTTCTGAGTCCACCTAGCCCCAAGACTGAGACAAAACTGAGTTCAAATAATGTCAAGACTGAGACAAGACCAAGACCGTTAATTTACAACATTGCATTCAGCTGGTCTCGAGAACAATTTCTGAGTCCGTCATACCCTGAGACTAAGACAAGACCAAGTTCAAATGATGTTGAGACCAAAACAAGAGCAAGACCATTAATTTAAATGCTTTGCACTTGGCTGGTCTTGACAACAATTTCTGAGTCTGCCTTACCCTGAGACTGAGACAAGACCGAGTTCAAATGATGTCAAGACTGAGACAAGACCAAGACTGTTAATATACAGCATTGCATTCAGCTGGTCTCGAGAGCAATATCTGTGTCTGCCTTACCTCGAGAATTAGACAAAACCGAGTCCAAATGATGTTGAAACTGAGACCATTAATTTACAGCGCTGCACTCGACTGGTCTCGAGAATCCTTTCAAAATCTACCTTAATCTCGAGACTGAGACATGATAGAGTCCAAATGATGTCAAGACCGAGGCCATTAATCCAAAAGGGGCCGGAGTGGTTGCAGGTTTTCAGTATAACAGAGCAGGAGCACAGATGATCGGTTGTTGAAGACTGAGGCTAACTGATTAAACAAGTGGAATCAGATGTTCTTCAGTTTTGTTGCAATGGGCCATGTGTGGCTCACCATGTAGGACATTGCTCCTCTTATCCCAGGGTGAGGGGTTTGATTCCCACACTAGCTGTCACTGAAGAACGTCAAACGCATCAAGCTTTGTGGTTGGTATGGTGTAGTGAGTAACACCTTTGTCCTCTATGATGAAGACTGGGATATGATTGCATACCTGGGCAAACATCCTGCACTATACCAATGACAGTCCTTGGGCAAGACTCCAAACACTACCTTCAGCTACCCTGTAATAAGATAGAGCATTTATAATAAGAGCATTTGCCGATGCCGTAAATGTAAATGAATGAAAACCTGCAGCCATACCAGCCCTCGGAAAATCAGATTGCATGTTACTGATTTAGGGCATTGCACTTGGCTGGTCTTGAGAACGATTTCCAAGCCCACCTTACCCTGAGACCAGGACAAGACTGAGTCCAAATGATATCAAGATCGGGACCATTTCTGAGTTCACCTTAACACATGGCCAATCCCATACAATGCTGAGATCAAGACTAGACTGAAACCATTAATTTACGCTTTCAGTCTTGTCTTGGTCTCAACATCATGTGGACTCGGTGGTCTTGTCTCAGTGTCAGGGTAAAGTGGACAGACAATAACCTCATCAGGTGTTCTTCAGCTTTTTTAGAAAGGGTCACAAATGGTTCATCGTGTAACAGGTACCATGGCCCCTCAAAACCCTTCTTAAAGTAACAATGCAAAGTTGGACTAAGACTTCTCGACTCAAACTTGATGTGTCCAGGTCTTGGTCTTGACATGGACTCAACTACATCAACTACATCTTGACTCATACTTGAAGTGTCCAGGTCTTTGTCTTGACTCAGACTCACTTCAGGTGGTCTTGACTAGTGGGGGTTCACCTTGAAGTATTTAAAATGCACTGGCTAATCAATAATGGGGCATGCCTAATGAGTTGCTAATTGACTTTAGATAAATATTTGATTTACTTGAAACTCTTTGGAGCTGTAATTGGTCAGGATGCTCATAGCATACAGTACAAATACTCTGATACTCCGAATGCATTTCAATGCTGGCCAATAAGGCTGCACAATACATCTCTTCTTAAGTGTAAAATATCAAATGTGCCATAATATTTGCTTAACTTTCCAGTATTGAAATTGCAAGTGAAATATTTAATATTGTTTGCTGCAAGCATCCTGTGATATGTAAAGACATAATTGCTGTCAAATTATATTATTTTTTGTCAAAATGAGTTAGACAGTCCTCTACAGAGAACACATGTCTGCACATTTTAGCACATAATTGCTGTTTATATTTGCTGAATTTAAGATATTAGGGAAAATAAAATGTGGCCTCTGCAAAAGTTAAAACAGGTAATATTTTTTCAACACATTAAACTCAGCAAATAAAAAGAAATTAAGCACTTAGATTTGAAGAAAAATGCCATAATTAAGTTTGTTCCCTGTAGAGGATGTGTTAGCCCATGAAAATACCAAGCCTTATTATACAGTAACTACAGGGACTTCATTGCAAATTGGTTGAGCTATTCTTAGGTTATAGAAGCGTGTAATAAAACTTTGGGCCCTTGGGAGGTGTTCAAACTTTTGCATACAAACTGTTGTAGTGCAGCAACTAGACTTTAACAGTAGTAAATAGACAGTTCAGAGTTAATACGTCAACAAACAGTCAAGAGGTTAAAGGTTATGTTTACAGGGCTTTTTTTCTATATCTATTCTTAGTCTACTCTAAACCTCTTTTATTTACTGCTCTATGCTTCTTTCCCTCACTTCTGTCAGTTCTGCTCCGCCTCTAAAGGTCTTTATGGTCGCCTAATTAGTTAGTGCTGCTCTGTCGGTTCGCCATTTGCATGCATATTAGGTTTATTACATATAAAGCTTGGCTTTAATTTTACTCTTTTCATCTAAATGAGGTGTACTCGTGTGTGTGTGTGTGTGAGAGAGAGAGAGAGAGAGAGAGATAGAGAATTCCCCAGCCCTATCCCACCCTTTCCACTGAGACAGCACTCATAAGGATGATTCCAAGGCCTCCGAAGAGACAGTGGCCCAAAAAGATCACTTTTTGTGAGGTCACTAAATTTTTCAGCCCTAAACGTGGGTTAGTGAGATACACTGGAGCTGCTCAAGCCCCTGTCCACTCACTTTTAATGATTTTCTTCTAACTACTATCTATAATTTACTGCAAACTGGTGGAGAAAGAATGATGTTGGTCTTTTCTGTTGAGAGATTTTTTAAACTACCCTTTTTCTCCCATTTTCTTTTGTTTGATTTGTGTTGGGTGGGACTAAATTTGAGATCAGATGAGTGGCATCAGGTTTGCCAAAGTACCAATCAGAGTTAGCTATATGTAATGAAAAGTAGCTTATTTAAGACAGTCTAAATTTGTTAACAGTGCTTATTATGATGGTATATTACACCATCATTTATACCTTAGCTAGATGCTGCTTCCTACCTGTGATAACCACCTGTTGCAGGATCCTACTATACATGATTAACTTAACCTAACTGGCCATTTTAACTGTAGGAATAAAATGATATGTTAGTTTAGTGTTACGTTAGCGACTCGTCTCAACATCAAGACTCACAGTAGCCACGTTTACATGCGGCTTAATAATCTGTGAATATTCTGACTAATAGCTCAACGGGAATAGAATACGTCCATGCGTACACTTCAATCGGAAGAGGCCAGTCCGATTGAGGTAATTCGGAATACAGTTTCTATCCGACTGATCGAGGTGGGTAATTCTGTAAATAATCTGTTAAATAGAAGAATAATATCTGTATAAACGCCTGTATCTGATTACATTCCCTATCGGAAAGTTTAAGTCCGTTCTGATCATGTTCGTCACATCATAGTGAAAGTTTATACCATTCAACATGGCGGAGCAGAAACTGGTCTGCAGAGGAGACGAAGTTTATGCTCTGATCTTTGAAAGGCGGCGGTGGGACGGACGTCCAGCTTATGTGTCTCAGAACACGACGTCTTCCTCTCGGCCTTCTTTAATAAGGACATGTGAAGGACGTTTTCCTGAGTCTGACATCATTTTAAAGCAATTAAAAACACAAGCGCTGCTCACTGCTGCTCATCTCACTCTGACTGGACCTCACGTGATGTTTGCTGTCATGGTAATGCTTACACTAAGTGGTTCTCCATGCATGAGTGTCATTTTGGACCAGATTACTTGTGGTGAGCATGTAAATGAAGATGTTCCATCAGATTGTTGAGTAGAGTGAGATGAACACCTCAGTCTGAATCTGTAATCAGAATGTATTCAATCAGATTGGCAAAAATCTTTTCATGTAAACACAGATACTGTTTCCCTGCAATAGTACATTACAGACATGATGCACAATTAAGCACATGAGAAATTTATCCACAGTGTCCACAAATATGACTCATGATGGAAGCTTATGTGACCGCAGTTTCAGGAGCATGGTCCAGCAGTGAGCTAGCTAGCTATAGGTTATGGCTATAACTTCAGTGCTGAATGTTCAAATGTCATGATATGTCTGTGAACTTCCCATCATAAGATGAAAGACTAAGGTCTCAAACATTAGCTGTGCAATATAATTAGATCCCTAAAATGACCATTTGACAGCTTACTGTCCATTTTACAGTTTTTACTCACCGTTCAGAGAGCGGTCAAGAAGAACAAAGTGGTCTGCTTTCCTGCGGGGGAGTATCTTGGCTGAACAACACTGATCCTGCCTGCTGTGTGTGCCATCTCTGACAACGTTGGTGGTGTCGCTCACCACTGACACTAGTGTTGGGTTATTTATGTTGCCACTGTCAATCACTGAGTGATCTGACACACAGTTTTTTAGACATTTGAGAAAATTGGCTGGTCTTTTTGCATTCTTTAAAAATTTCACCCTGAATGAACCAATAGATATGCTCTAAATTTAAATAAAATCTCTTCACATTAACTTACATTAAAAATAAAGAAAATTAATGGCCTTTTTGCCATTTAGTTTTTCTTTGGACAGTGATAACACATCTCTTTAACATCCACAGCATATATTTACTATTAAAGCAAACATTTTTAAACATTTGAAACCATGTTGTTAGAAGCTTTAATAGAAAGGAGCTAATGCTACACTAACTGTAGTAACAAAATGATGTGGAGTTGCCTAAACCAATGGTTCCCAAACTGTGGTATGCGTACCCCCATGGGTACGCCACATAACGTTGGGGGTTCGTAAAAAATTCTGACGTGACATTTACAGTTCATTTAATTTTCATTTCTTTTAATTAGCCAACTTCACATTTATACTGAAACCTGCCTGATACAGACAACACAAACAGCTCTGCACTCCACTCACCACTCACCAACTTGGTGTGACTGAAGTGAGTATTGTTTTCTAGCTATACTATATAGCTTAGGCCTGAATCATCCTTGTGTTTGTGAGCTTCACTTTCACAGAAGTGTCTCAGTTCACGGTCGTAGTGAGATATTAGTTTGGAGCTTCTGGCTGTTAGCATTTTGTTGCGTATTAGACCTGGTTGGAGCTGTAAGGCTGTTAAGACTAAACAAGCATGTTAAAGTTGGGCTTTTGTTGAACATTCACTGGAAAGTCAACCTTCTACTTTTCGATTCCTCATGAAATGAATGTGCATAAATGATCAGACCTACATTTTCTCACTCCTGAGAACACAGAGAACAAACTACAACTAATATATTTCCAAAGTATCATTTGCTGAACTGTGAAATTTTACATTTTAACACAATAAAGCTTGTAGAGACTCTAGCGGTTATTTAGGGTTATTGTCAGCTCACTAAACAGGTGATTTACTGTGTTGAATGTGATCTGTGACATGTTAGTGAACATTTTGTTATTCACTGTTCATTTTACAGCCCACTGAGTGTCTCACGCATGAAAATGTGGCCTTATACATACCAGTGTGCACTTGTAAATGACACTATTTATTGAGTTTTACTCGGTATGTCTGGGGTTTAGTGGCCTTACATCATGAACATGTCTGATAATTTAATAGGGACTGATTTTATAAGGCTAAATGTCTTATGCTTCATGGCAGTAAGTTGCTGGCAACACGGCAACAGAATTTAAGTGTTTTTTTCAGTTTTAGCAGAAAAAGACCAGAGATCCTGATGTAAAGAAATTCAAGCTTCTAAGAAAAAACAGGTGTCTTTCCTTTTTTTGTTTTGAGTGCAATAATAGATTAGTTTATTTTCTGCTTTATTAGATAATCATAACAGTCATTTATTTAAAGGGGACCTAGGTTGCTTTTCCAATTTTCCCTTTTACTTTAGTGTGTTATATATCCTTTTGGGCATGTAAACAGTCTGTAAAGTTACAGAGCCCAAAGTTAATGCCAGAGGGAGTAACTCTCTCCCACAGAAGACACTTTACTCAGCTGCCTGAATCACCTTGTTGGAATTCCAGCTCTTTTCCTTTGTTACAAGATGATGTAATCTTGTAACACAATCCTTATTGCCTGCCCATCGGCAAGCTTGGCACACCCTCACACAAGCACAGCGGCTACTGGAGGCCAGGAAGAGTTTGTCCAGTGTTGTAGCCGTGTCAAGAAGACACTGACCTGACCTTCAGGATCAGACTCAGACTCAAACCGCCACTGGAAAATTAGCCACAGCGATGTTTACAGCTGCTCAGGAGAGAAAGGTCGGTCTGCAGACTGCAAGACAGGGGCGGAACATGTAGGGGTGGAACTGCTCAGGTGGTTGACCAGTCCGAACACAGGGGGAGAGCTGACTAATCAGAGCACACAGGGCTTGTTGGGAGGTGGCGCTTAAAGACAGAGGGTGAATAGAGATGTACAATATAAGAAGAATAATGTGTTTTTGGGACGCTGCAGCCTGTAAAGCTATTCTAGTGGAACCCAAAAAATGATTAAAATTGAAGATGACAATCAACAAAATGTGTACTTTCACCAGGGGGGTGTTTTGTTTTCCTGTTTTTGCTTAGGACTATTTGTCCCTCTAAACTGCCAACTCAATCATCAGCAGCACTGTAGTGAGTAGGAAGTGTAGCAGCTCTATTTGTGTGCTCATGCACTGTATCACCGCGTTATCATTGTTTATTGTATTAAGATGCAGTAGGAGAGCAGGAGAAGCTCCAAAAGCGCCTCATCGATTGCACCCGCCCCCAACAACTAAAGCACCCCAGTCAATAGACCCTCATAATGACTATCCACACTCCACCAGCAGATATAACTACATTGTCAATGTGGCCACCTCCAGAGCACACACACTCCTACCACATTCGATTAATACAGATTTAAAACTCTGATAAAGAGCTCACAGAGCAAAACAAAAAAACAAAAACACACACATAAACAAACACCTTACACTCTTACACCTATTTACAACCATGGGCAGTTTACGCCTTTTAGCTCTTTGCTAAACAAACAGGATTATTGGTGGTGAATAAATTACCCAGCAGATCAATAGTTTCCTCAAGTAGTTTTGCTTTGCTCTGATAGAAAAGCCATGCAGGACCAAATGTATAGTATAGCCAAGGAAAAAAAGCCACACTGTAATTATACTTAGCTTTGAAGGTCCTCCTCCGAAAGCCCACTCTGGTCACCATCTTCAAGCGGCACGTGAAAAATGATAGTTTCTGGAAAATTATTGCCTTCTGCCTGATTCACGTCATCTTGGAATTAGCAAAATTAAAGCTTCAAACTATAAAACCTGCCAAGGACTGACAATTGAAGGTTTTTCTTCAGAGTTCGAAGACTGTAATTCTGAGATGATTCCAATGTGACGTTTCAGCTGTCATCATTTAAAGGTACACTTTGTGGTTACATAACTGCTCAGTTAGCTATAAGCGTGGAGGAAAAGGGCAGCAGGTGCAGCATGTTGTGAGGTCTTGATGCAAAAAACTCGATAACCTGAACATGTTTTCTTTTGTTCTTTGTTGACCTTGTTAAATATTCATATATGGACTCATTAGTAGGTAATAAAGTTGCAAGTTATGAGGCACTGAGGACATTCCCTCCAAGACGAAGTGTACGTAATCTGCATGTGCACGACATGTGCAAAATATTGGTATTGTGATCAAATTGCTGCATGTGGAGATTTCAATATGGTTGGAGTCATTATTCATTAATGATACACTGAATTGGTGAATCAATGCTTCTGTTGAATTACATAAACACCATGTCTTGATTTAAGGAATGTTTGGGGGACATTTTACACAATTTTCTACTTAAGCCAGATGAAGTCAACTAGCCACGACATGTTTGGTTCTCTAGTTTCAAACTGGAGCTATGAAGCTAACATTGCTAACGAACAATAGAAATCAATAGTCACCCAAATCTTTTTCCAGAACTACATCCCCAAAACTTTTCTCAAAGCGCTCAAACCATGTTCAGTCTTCATTAGGGTAGTGCAGACTTGATGTGGTTTAGGACACAGTATGAGTTTCTGTAAAACTGCAAACATGAACAAACCTTCACTGTGTAGCTGAACATGCGCAGTCATTTTAAGGTGCTGTGCTAAATTCCACAGTTTCTTATCGCTGGTACACACATCACGCAGGTGTATGGATGCCGTTGATTGCATTCACAATTTCTGTGAAATTGAAAAGACAACAGAGAGTTTCACCACCTCATTCAGGAGTCGGAACTCTGAGTGCTTTTAAACACAACTCAGATAAGTTTTGGCCTAAAAGTTTCTTTCCCATTCCAAAGTGGAAGGCTTTGCAGTTTGAGTTGCTTTTGCAGATGCAGCTCTACATGTGATGAAGCAGAAGACAAAAGAGTTCTTCTGATTTTTTGTCAAAAAAAAAGCCAGTGGCATCGGTGATGAGTGAGTTCAGGCCACCGAAGAATTTTTGCAAAAAAAGTGAATCATATTATTAAAGATTATTTTCACTGTCCTAAAAAACAAGCTTGGTGTGCAAGATATTATCATGTGTTCAAATTATTGTATTGGCATCTGAATAAATCACATTACATTAACTTCCATTGCAAGTTAAGAATGTTTTTTCCTTCTTCTGTAAAGTTACCATTTTGGAGATGCCAGTGATAGGCTTGCAAGATATGCTTGGATATGAAGAGAAATCCGATTCTGCACAGGAGTCAATGGTGTTTGGCTAAACAGTAAACTTTTCTCCATTTTTATAGTTCACACTGTGTCCTAAAACACATCGACAAGTCTGCACGGCCTTAATGAAGACCTGGATGTGGTTTAACTGGGCTGAGCTAAGTTACAGAAAAGATTTGGGTGACTATTGACATCTAGTGTTTGTTAGCAATGTTAGCCTTCTTCAGTTAAACTCCAGTTTATCCTCTTAAATGGCCAGGACCTGCCACTGGGCCCAAAGTTTTATTATACACTTTTATAACCTAAGAATAGCTCAGCCAGTTCACATTGAAGTCTCTGTAGTTACTGAATAATAAGCCTTAGTATGTAGAAAGTCTGGGATTTTAAGAGATTAATACTAACAAAGCAAAATTTGGACACTAAACATGTCCTGGCTGATTGATTTCATTTGGGGTAAGTTGAAAAGTAAATACATTTTGTTTTTAATCATTCCTTCAATCAAAACATTCACAATAAAACCAATCTAGAACTGTTATTGACCATTGCCCAGAATGCTTTCTTTGATAGCAACTGTTGGACCAGCTTTAAGAAATGCTAATAAAAATTCCATTCAAACTCATGAATTTAGATAGAATTTTGATTACATTCATTAATTAAATTGAATAAGAGAGTTTAAAATGCAACACTACCAAACTGAGCTCACATTTTTAATGCTAATGTCCTGTGAAGCTTGTCCAACCTCACCATTGCTGCTATAAAAAGAAAGCATTTGTGGGTGGAGCATAGATAGGTCAGACAGTCCAGCTGCTCAGGGCACAGTGTGATTGGTTAGAAGACTCATTTGCATATTGTAACCTTCCGCAATATCAATACTGCAAAGACCAATATCACAATAACCACAGGTAATGTATTGTACAGCCTAACATGCACTGTACGAAACAGATGATGAAAATAGCTGCTGCCCTGGAGACTTTAACAGCAGCAGATCCAGATCTCTGAAGACTGACCTCTCACAAATTCTCCAGAACCACTGCACACCGAGCATTCACACTGATTCAGGCAGCGCAGCCATAATGCAGCACCTGTACACGAGACTGGAAACATGAAGTACTGATGCACTAACTCAACCACAAGACCTGAGAATCCATTAGTGTCTGCAGACTTTATTGCTTCAACTCTGACTGTAAATATTAACAATATCTCAATGATACTAGAGATATAAAACTCGATGATTGTTAATCAAGGTTGTATTCGGTATATAATACAGTACTGAATGACAGCAATCCTTCGTTTATTTCCAGTCAAAACAGCAATTAAATATAGATTATTTAGGTGTCAAAAAAAGTAAAAGGAAACATATTTCACAGAAAATTACACATAATCATCAACAACTGAATATAATCTTATTTTTTGGCATTTAATGTGTTACAGTTTCCATGACTTTCTGGAGACGTGTTTCCAAGGCTCCAAAGTTCAGTCTCAGAAGCTGGTTGAATGTTCTGTTTCTCATGATCCAAGTAGCCTTAGTAAGGCATGGGTACAAGATCCTAATGCATGGCTACACCTTAATATGGCATGAGAGCAAGATAGTGAAGTTGTGGCCATCACATAGTAATATGTAGGAATAGGATCCTAAGGTGGGGTCATGACTTACTAAGGTATGGGATTGAGATAGTTAAGACTACAGTTTAGTAAGGCATGATAACAAGATAATTAAACTGTGGTTACAACTTAGTAAGGTGTGGAAACAAGAAAGTTATGGCTACAACTTAATAAGGCACGAGAACAAGAAAGTTAAATTGTGGCTACAACTTAGTTAGGCATAAGAATGAGATAGATCAGTCATGGCTACAACTTAATAAGGCATAAGAACAGGGTAGTTAAGTCGGGGCTACAACTTAGTAGCATGTGGGAATGAGATACTTAAGTCATGGCTACAACTTAGCAAGGTATAAGAACAAGATTGTTAAC
The DNA here is from genome assembly GCF_904425465.1 of Colossoma macropomum. Taxonomy (NCBI): domain Eukaryota; kingdom Metazoa; phylum Chordata; class Actinopteri; order Characiformes; family Serrasalmidae; genus Colossoma; species Colossoma macropomum. The sequence goes on from NW_023494803.1 coordinate 693,042, forward strand.
TCATGGCTAGAACTTAGTAAGGCATATTACTCTGCACTATGCCTGAACCTGAAGCTCTTGCAAAGACTCGTCATTACTTGCAATAAGTGGTCCCAGACTGATACAGAGGGGTTACACTTTGAAGAGCGAAACAGGTGGAAGTATTGCTAAAAGGCATTTAGCCAATAACAGCACTATATTACATCCATAATAAATTAATTTGTTCGCTGTTCCCCACCTGGTGTTTGCAGTTACACACTGTTCAGTTTACCCCCATGATGTTTGCAATTACACCTCTCACAGAACGACAACTACAGATGAACTAATCAGCAGAAGTGGTTGGGAGGCCACGTACGACATGAAGTAAACATAATACCTTATCTTTATTATACTCACCCCAGCCATCAGAATCAATTGTACCTTAGATTTTATATCACTGTCACTCACTCTCGCACTCGCATGCACACAAGTGGTCCCAGCGGAGCAGTTCCCAGGCCACGCCGAAGGACTGCTGGGTAATTACTGAGAAAAGGTCAGACAGACAGCTAATGGGCCTCACAGGGTGTTAATAGGGAGGTGTGGACGCACACACACATTTCAAGAGAAGAGAGTGTTGCTAATCCCCTGCCACGAGGTGCGCATGCACACAGCAAGGAGCCCTCCAAGCTACATCCCAACAGAAACAATCAAATAAACACTCAAGACCCGCATAGTTACAGTCCTGCAAATCAACTTGCTTGAGTGCTTGTGCACAAGTGCAATAGCGGCCAGTTGATATGAACAGTTTATCCCCAACACCAAGATCAGTATTAATCTTTTAACCCCAGGCTTATTACATATTAAGGCTTATAATTCAGTAACCACAGGGTGCAAACTGGCTGAGCTATTCTTGAGATATAGAAGTGTGTAATTAAACTTCGGGCCTACTGGTGGGCCTTGGCCATTTAAGGGGTTAAGAACTGAGCCTAGAATTGGCCATTTGGACATATAGCACTATAGCATGGTGATACAACACACTATAAGTGAGACTATGTGCCAAAATACAAAAGAAAACCTCAATTTGTGTCAAAATTGAATACAATACAGCTTGAAATTGAATCAACGCACAGCTGTTCTATATGCTCAAAAGAATGTGGGCATCCTGTCCTAATAATTGAAAAAAAAAAAAAATAAATATCAATAAAAATAAAATCAAGCACACTGCCATGCAATCTCCATAGACAAACACTGGCAGTAGAATGGGTCAAACTGAAGAGTGCATAGCTTGTAAAAATCACCGATCTTACAGAATTCTAAACTGCCTCTGGAAGCAACATCAGCCGAAGAGCTGTGCAAGCCCAAGCAGCCGTGCACAGTACTAAGAACAATATGTAACATGCCAACAGATGGCTGGAGTGGTGTAAAGGACTCTGTAGAAGTGGAAACACTTCATCTGACTGAAACGCATTGATCAGGTTACCACTCATATTCACAGTTGGGGGCATATGCAAAAAAATGCAAAACATGATGAAATAAAAATGACATATTTTTTTTATTTTACAGAAATCATTAGGCTTTCTCTCAAGGCCCAGAGGGATCCCTACTGATTGCTACCTAGCTGCATAGAGCCATATCACACTTTTGACATTTCACTGCCTTCAAAACATTAAAAGTTGTTTATTGAGAATCTGAAATGTTGTAAATTCTTCCAGAAGTTGCGCTGGACCTGATAGGTCAGCAGTCACATTTTGCAGCAAGCAACTGAAATTTCTGCACATTTTCAGCTTTTCAGAATGAGAAATAGATATTGGACTTAAAACGATCACATTATCCTGTTTGTATTTCAAGAATTTGGTTTAAAAGCATTGGCAAATAAACAAAATATCATCAATGGCCTGTAAACTCCTTGTAAATTTGCTAAATGGTCTACAGTTGGTCATTTTGCATTTCAGTCAAACGGCCCTTTCCTATCAAAGTGGGCGGTTCTTAAAGCTTACACAAGACTGTATTTCAGGGTGGTTTTACTCAGCTTGCGTAGTATTTCCACACTGACAAAATCGTCCGGCCTTTGTGTTTAGCATAAAGTCAGATTTCTGGACTTACCCCAGGCACTGTCTTCGACTAGTCTGCCCACAGTGCCGACTCCTGGATTTATTAGTCAACTAGTTTATGCAACTGATAGCCTGCACAGACTCAGGGCAGCTCAGGGTGGGGCAGAATGTTAATCCCTTACCTAAACATGTGCAAACACTGACAGCAAAGTCTCAAGGCACACATTCCACACAGACACTTGCCAATACATCTTCCCCATGGAAACAAACAGACTGTACGATGTGTACCTTATGCACTCATAAGGTACATATTTTTTTGGTCAAATTGACCAAAAAAAATAGAGAAGGCAAAAACTACTCAAGCATTGCATGCCCACATCCCTAAAGGAGCAAATAAACAAACATACATGCACACGCACACACAGTGCACTGACATATTGACAGCCAGCACTGTTTATGGAGGTGTGGGTACGTGCAGGTCAATAGCAAGAAGCTGATCAATTGTACAGCAGGGAGAAAGGAACCGCTGAGAGGAGAGCAGCAATCGGACTTGAAGAGGAAATGAAGAGGAGGAGAAGCTGGTGTGTCTTCGAAAAACCTGTTAAGTTAAAAAAGAGACAAGGTGTTTGCTTAGATTCTGTAATCTAGATAATTGCTTTTTTATTGGGAAAACCACAGATAGTTGTTTGACACGGTTTCTAAAACATGTGCATGAACTGATGTGGTGGAAAGTCATTTGGCGTCAGGGTCCGCCCACCTGGCCTTCATGGGAGTGCGTTATGCAGCAGTCTGTCCATGTGTTCGGAAGGAATAATAGAAGTTGCTTTCTAGTTTCCTTAAACCTTAGTGGGATCATTCCAATGTCTATACTAGCTATTTTTTTATGATTCATGTGTTTGTTGCAAATTTCATTAATTGAGCTAATTGACCAGGGTATATTTTGGTTTTTCCATCTGAATTCACATGACCAAATCGTAAGGCAAATTATTCAGTAACTGCATGAAATATCTGCACATTTTTATTTTATTTTTTTATTTATTTTTTGTAAAAGTTCCCCTCAAATTAACAGAACATGTGTTTTATGATCACATAAATATTGCTATATGCTTACAATTTACTGCTGAAAGCCAAAAGTCTTAGACGCTCTTTGTATTATTTTATAAAAATAATGTTTCCAGAGCAGATCACTGAAGAGACGCCATCTGTTTATAGTTTATAGCCCAGATTTGTGGAAAAATGGGTCGACTTTCAGTAGAAAAAACAATTGTGAGTTCAGCTTCTTTTATTATAAGGGTTTAAAATTACATCACCATCTATTTGACTGGAAAGAAGACAGTTACAGCTCTCATACGACCCCCACCTTTGGAATGTAGCTTATGAAATATGAAAGTTATGAATATGACGAAGTGTGTTTTGGAATCGCCGGTGGTTCCAATGAATTGAAAAGGTTAAAAAGGGTAAAATAAACAAGCACATTAGCCAAAGTGACCTGAACCAGAAGTAGCTATTGATAACTGTTATCTCAACCAACCAGCCTTCTAACGAAACCATTTCACTGTGTGTTAGTATCTAAATGCATGAAAACGTAACCGAATGTCCACTGGACATTTTGGACTTTCTAAATAAGTAGATTATATCACGTTTGAGCAAGATAGTAGTATTTGTGTCGAAACAGTGGTTGAGTTTTTTCTCTCTGTCTGGAGGAAAGATTTGGTAGTTGCAGTGAAAGTTCCATTAACCTCATATGGTGTTGTTCATTCAACCTTTAGAAAATGGCAATATCATTTAGTTTCTGCATCAATTCAGCTCTGTTTTTCAAAATATATGTTCCTGATTCTTCAGAATAAAAAATATTCCACCATGTAAGAAAAGTCAGTAGGTTTCAGGTTTAAGGTTTAAGTTGCAGTTAATCAGATTTACATGCAACGATCAACCAAAAGTACTGTTGTTGGCAACATTCAGTGTTGTTGTCAGAAACACTGATGAGAAGATGATAAACAGTTGACCAGTTAATGTTAGTAGCTGACCAGTTAATGTTAACATGCCTAGCATTGCGTATTGAGGAAACATTCCACACAAAAAACCTAAACTATGAAAAAGTCAAATGGTGTGGCAGCCCTGATAGAGCTGGTGTCCGGTGCTGGTTTAGTTGGTCACCCAGCGTGGTCACTGAAAATATATGCTGGTTTTGGTCATGATCAGCATATCAATTTCCAAAGCTGCTGACCAGATTACCAGCATCCAAAAACATATTGTCAATGATCTGAGACATTTTTTTCAATGAAAATTCTATTCATTTATCCCATAAATCTGATTGGATCTAGAGTTCCTAATATGGGCATGACATCAACAATAGAATGACAACACGACTACCATCTGGACAATAAAGCCATGATATGCTCATATACCAACAAAATGATAAATGAATGAATGAATGAGTGAATAAACAAACAAGAAATAAATACCCTTCATAAGCCTTTAAGTTTATATATGATGCAAGGTTCTTCCTTAATGGGAACCCTGACTGTTACATGTAAGTCGTAGTATGATGTGCAAGTCCAGTTCTATTCAAATTTGTTGTATAAACTAAGAAAAATACTGATTTGCACTGCTGCTCTTTTTGTTAGAGCATCAAATTGTTGCTCTTTCGCTTGTCCATTGGGTGAGGAATATATTAAATATATTAATATTTTATTAACTATAATACATCATTTAGCCTTTCCAACATTAGCTAGTTTCACAAGACAAATACATTTTGATTGTCTAATGTTTGGCAGGACGTAGTTCAGTGCAACCACATGACATTATCATAGCGTGACAATGACAGCTAATTAGTACAGGGATTTTGCCAATAATACTTTATAACATACAAAACATTTCCATTTGGTTTATACAGACACAGCATAATTGAATAGTATTGGACATGTGCTATATAATACAATATATATGTGACTGTTTTAAGGCATATAAGTCAGAGGTTAACCTTATACCACCAAGCATGGTGAGATACCAAACTAAAAATGTCTTTTTATTATTGTGCTAATGCTAATTGTCCCACCTTAGTAGCTTCAGCTGGTGAAAAAGGGTAATATTTCCATATTTAGTGACCACATTGTGATGACATAGCAGCATTCATATATATGATAAAGTCAGTTTCACAGAAACATAGCCGTGTTCGATTTCCATCCCACTCTTACTCTGTCCTTTGCAGATGTGCTTTTCAGTATTGATTTGTTTTATCCACCCATATAGGCAGCAGTCTGAGTGTGGAACCTTTCCCTCCATCATCCTGAACCTGCACAGCTCCACCAATCCCCAGAGAAAACGCCTCAGTCCTCCTATCTTACTGTACCTATGTTATTCCCCTCGTGCCCATCCTTGTGCTTCTTTTTCTGCCTTGAATAAGATAATATGGAAGTTTTCTGGGGTTGTTTTCTAATTTTATTGTGTTCGGTTAGCAATACTACAATATTACTGTAGTCAGCACTTAGTTAGCAATTAGGAAATAAGGAATGTGCTGTATTTTTACTCTTAGTGTGATAGAAGGAACAAAAGTAGATTAGCTTCAAGTTAGAGAGTGTGGCAGAGATATTATGGTTGCAGCAGCTTGCGACCTTGTGGCTAGTTAGCAAGATACCTTCTCTGATGGCAAGAGGATAGTGCACCACTGTTGGCCCACTGATGGCAAATCTGGTGGTCCACTGGCGTTTTGTTCAGCATTTTCCGGGTGGTCCACTGGCGATTAAGCAGAGTATTAGACAAAATTCCACTTATCATCACTCATTTTCCACTCACTGTCCAATTTACTGATTTTTCCTTCCTTCCTTTCTTTAGTTATGCTTTGTAAAATAGTTTAGTAAATAATTTTAATCTAACTCAGTGTCAGTAACAACATTTTCTATAAAATCATTTTATATCAGGCCTAGTTATTATTTTTTTCCCTCTCTCATTTGTTTGTAATATTCATCTAAGTTTATTTTCCAAAATAAAAATCTGTGTGTAATTAAAATCTGTTTGAGGAGATGAAAAACTGGTTAGAGCTTGTATGGAGGACAGTAATCTGGGTGGTCTGAGGGTGGACCAGCAGTGGCACAGTCAGTGGGGTGCCGACCTTATCAAGCCAGCAGACCGATATAGGCTGCTATCTGGGTTGACTACTTAATGTTAGCCTATTCAGCATCGTATATATTGAACAATCACTTCATATAAGAAACTTAAACTATTTAAGTCAACTAGCATGGCAGTTATCGTACAGTAGTTAACTCATTATTAAAGAAAAACAGCACAGCTGCTAGTCTGTACTGGTTTATGCTGCTCTGGTGCTGGTAGGGTGCTGGTTTGGCTGGTCACACAGCATGGTCATGCTGGTTGACCAGCATACCAACGTCCAACACAACGCATGCTCATTTTGCTGATGACCAGCCATGCTGGCCTAAAGCTAGATAGCCAAATCAGCTTTTCCTTGATACTATCTTTGAAATATATTTACTGACCGAATATGACTGAATATAAAAAAGCCAAGCTTGAGACGGTGTAAACATTAAAATATGCTCCCCCAGCTATGTCAAAAAGACAAGTAATACAATTTCGAGTTGGTCATACCATTTCTTAACAAGCTAGCTAGCTAATGCAGCTTATCCTTGATACTTTTATCCATTTGCACCTCACAATGAATGAATATGAGCGGGTCAAGCTTAAGACAGTGTCAACTTTAATATATGCTTTCCCAGCCAAGTCAAAAGGCCATGTAATACCATTTCAAATTGTCCTGCAGTTGACCATCCAATTACCTCCCTAGCTAGCTAATGCAGTCTTTCCTTGATAGTTTGATCCATCTGTGCTTCTCAATGAATGAATACGAACGAGCCCAGCTTGAGATCGTGTCAACAGTTCAGAAATAGGATGGCCTCCTGTTGGAGAATTCAAAGTGGTATTGCATATGTCTTTGTGACATGGCTGGGGAAGCACATTTTAATGATTACAGTACATCATAACATCTGGAGAGTCTTAAATTAGGGGGTGCTCTCTCAGACGCCCCCCTCCTTTACCTGGCATCATAAACCTGAAGCTTTCTCCTCTCTTTCTGTTTATAAGCCAGGATGTTCATCTCTCTTCCTCTCTATCACCATTTCTTAAACAAAACTCTTTCACTTTCTTTCTCCATTCTTCTCTTTGTCTTCCTCTACCAGCCTTTGCCGCAGTCTTCTCCTCACTTTCATTCAGAAGGCCTTGTTTTTGACAGCTGTGACATAGCATCCTAGAGTGCACTGTTGGAGCTGCAGGCTTCTCACATAAAAAGCAATTCCGCTGTGACAGTAGCAGAGGAAAAAGCCACCTTTGGAGGGAGGGCTGAAGAAAGTGCATTTAACTAATGGGGGGGGAGAAAGAGAATGCACTGTGTATTGTCAACGTACAATGTGGTGGAGCATAGTACACCACTTAAGGGAACACTGCTTGTAATGTCCACTGCTGTTGGAGAGTTAGTGCTAGATGCATTACATCTACAGGGATCCTCCTTAAATGGACTGTTGTACTAATGTAGTTGAATGTACTTCAGTTGGCCATTGTGCTCTTTGAGATAGGCTGAGAATCTTTGTGCAGCATATCTACATAAGTAGATGGGCTGGAGTGCCCTTTCCTCCTATAAGCAATCATACTGTACATCAGGGACCGAGGCTTACATTTAACTTAAGTTAATGGCACGTTCCTGTAGCAGCATGTGTCAATGGGGTTGGTCCTTATTAACATAGGGCACTAAAAGTTGCTGACGGGACCGAAATTGATGAGATGAAGGTCACTTCTCTGCATGTGTGCATGTGGATGAATATGCAAGCAATGACTTCATCGTTAAAACCATTTTCTGCACTGTGGTTTCTTATTAAGCCTGAATTTGATCAGTGGAAATGTGTGAACGCAGAAAATAATTTTTTCCATATTTAGGGTGCCCACACGTTGCCTTTATTACAGCTTCCATTCTTTTCAGAAGACTTGCTTTCAGTTATCTGAAATCTGCAGGGATATTTTTTCCACACCTCCAAAGTTCAGTCTTAGAAGTTGGCTGAATTTGCTGTTTTTCACAATTCAAGTAATCCCAAACCCCCCAGTGATGATGAGATCTGGACCCTGGGGTGGGCAGTGCATTGCTCTGAGAACACCAGCAGCTTAAATTGTCCTAATTTCTGTCTATTTACTTTTCTCAGTGATGGCTTCCTGACAGATACACACCCTTTTAGATCCACAGCGTTGAGTTATTATATTTTTTAAGAACATTATGCATATTAGTAACATATACCTTATGGCTGTTTTGACTGAAATTTTAATAAATGAAGGAAGGCCTCTGATTTGGGCACGGTACTGTATGAACCTCCAAAAAAAAAGTTATAATGTGTTTCATTAAATTTAATATATACAAGATTTTGGACCACTTTAATTTGTCCATGCATCGGGAAATGTATATGAGAGCTGGGGATCAAATGGTGTCAAATAAATAAATAAGTAAATAAATAAATAACCAAACAAAGTAATGAGTTGACAAGATTGACATGAAAAGCAATTCAAAAGTGTGGTTTCATTTTATTTATGTGGTATGCACTACTACTACTATTAATAAGCACATTAAACTTCATCCAGAGAGATGAACAGGCTAAATATCATGAAATGTTGTCTCATGGCGGTGAGGAAGAAAAAGATGCAAGAGGCCCATTAGCAGCCATTAGCAACACACAGATTCCATTTATGCAGGTTATGTTACATTAGCATACTAATGCTGATAAGTTGAAAGATAAATATAAATATCTACGGAATACATACAAACTCATCACTGCAGGGTATGAGAAAATAAATGGACAAAATGAACCACTAAAGAATGGCTTTCTGGATGCAGCATGAGGCTAGTCCTAATGTCCATTATTCTGTTAATGTAATATTTCAAAATATTACACAGACCAGACCACAGTCCTCAAAATACACCCTTGAAGCTGTACGCAATTCATCACTGATGTGACAAAACCTTATAGCTCTGAAACAGTAACTTTGTAGAGGGAGGAAAAGTTCCTGTTTTGGTTTATGTTAATGTAAAAAGATTTTATTCGAAGTCATGTAATGTAAAGGGCAGCTGGCATTTGCATATGTATATATATATATATATAGTTCTAACACATCCCAAAGGTGTTCTATTGAATTCAGGTCCAGTGGCTGGGGGGACCACTAAAGAACATGAACTGTCATGTTAATGAAACCAGTTTGCGATGACTTTTGCTTTGTAACATGGTGCATTATTGTGCTGGAAGTAGCCATCAGAAGATGGTAAATTGTGGCCTTGAAGGGATGAACGAGATCAGTAATAATCCCCAAACAGGCTGTGGCATTCAAGTGATGATTGATCAGTATTGACGGGCCCAAAGTGTGCCAAGAAAACACTTCTCACACCATTACACCACCTCCACCAGCCTGGACTGGTAACACAAGGCAGGTTGGGTCTACGGATTCATGCTCTTGGTGCCAAACTCTGACCATATCTTCTGTGTCCCTTGGCAGATATCAAGGTCCTTCAGACCAGGCTATGTTTTGTCAGACTTCAACTGTCCAGTTTTAGTGAGCCTGTGCCTCTTGCAGCCTCAGCTTTCTGTTCCTGGCTGACAGAAGTAGAACCTGATGTGGTCCTCTGCTGTTGTAGCCCATCCACCTTAAGGTTCAATGTGCTGTACATTCTGAGATTCTTTTCTGCTCAAGTTTACAGAGTGGTTATTTGAGTTGCCATAGCCTTTCAGTCAGCTTGAACCAGTCTTCCAATTCCCCATTGACCTCTGTCAACATTAAGGATGGCTGTTTTTTCTTTATTGCACTATTCTGTGTAAACTGTAGATACTGTGGTGTGTGAAAATTCCAGCATATCAGCGATTATAGAACTACTCAAACCAGCCAGTCTGGCACCAACAATCAAGGCATGGTCAAAATGACTGAGATGCTTAATAATGCCTAATAAAGTGCTCAGAGACTGTATACGTATACTCATTTATAAACATTTGTATAAAACTGTATATACAGTATATAACGTATACATAGCCAACAATCTGTATCTGTTTCTCCAAATATCTGTATTCAGATTTGAACCAGAGGTGGACGTGTCCTAAACTGTTTTTCCTTGCATTGTATTTATTTTCATACAACAGTCACCTGATAATATTTTAGCAGATGATAATTTTTGGAGGCCACAGCATAGATATGCTGGTCTGTGCACAGCATGTAAGGCTATATGGAGCAGCTGCTCTACTGGCAAGAAAGGATGTTTTAAACTGGAGTCATATTTCAGTCAACAAATATTTAAATAAAAGCATATTTCTTTCGTGAAATTTATTTCAATTTGTATAAAAATATGGTTTTATTTTGGAGCTCAGTGAGGCAATGTTTAGGTCAGGTTGCTGGCTAATGTGAGACAGGCTGCTTCCAAATAGTTGAAAGAAACTTCTGCTACTTGTTTGGCTTGATTTTGCCTGATCTCGAAGTCATATGGACCCATAAGATAGTCAGATCTACCAAAATATTTATTAAGGCTATGGACTACAGAGCCGGCAAAATTAAGCCAAGCAGATAGGAAAGGTCTGAATATGACTATTGAGACACAGCCACAGATGCACACAATCAGGTGGAGTGCATGGTCAGTACATACATATATATATATATATATATATATATATATATATATATATATATATATATATATATATATATATATATATATATATATATATATGGCCACCCATGATTTGGTTGAATTCCAGTCAAAACAGCCATTATGTACAAGTTAAAACTAAACATATTACATATAACAACAAAAAAAAAATACACAGAAGTTTCAACAACCAACTATAATATCCTTTGTTTTCATTATTTAATGTGTTCAGCCTTTGCCTTTATTACAGCTTCCATTCTTCTCAGGACACCTGATTTTTCCACACCTTCAAATTTCAGTCTTAGAAGTTGGTTGCATTTTCACATTCAGTGGTGTTGAGGTGAGGACTTTGGACTTGGCCAGTCATTTGTTCTCAGAACATCAGCATTTCAAATTTTTCTCCTTTCTTTTCTTATTAACATCTTCTTGAAAGCCACACATCCTTTCAGACCCATAGTTTTGAGTGGTCTTCTTCCAGTGGAAGGATGGACAGAAACACCTATGGATATTTTCAAATCTGAAGCAAGAGTGGAGCTTGATTTGCTCCTATTTCTCCAAACGTACTGTTTGGCAAGACTTTTGGTGATTAACCAGATCTGGCACAGCTGTTAGGAGTTCCATTTTCTAGCTGTTAACCATTTTTTTTTGCCTTCGTTTAAAGTGAAAAGAAGAGAGCCAGAGAAAACGGAGAGCCTGGATGGACTGCTGTATGTGCCTGGGCTGTGCTGCTGTTCATTGTGTTGTCAGGTTGAGGCCAGGGCTTCGCGCTACAGGCAGAGAGGGGTCAAGTGCTTTGCCTGGCGCCAGAATGAGGCCGAGTGCTTTGCAAAACACACACAGATGTTCTCATGTGTTGATGTATGTGTTGCCCGCTTGAAGTGTGTGCAACCATTTCCAAATGCATGTTGGCAAGTGTGTGCTTGGAGCAGGTCTCGTGGGCCGGCTCTGTGCTGGCTCCGTGATGGGTGGGCAAGCGACCAACATGACCATAATCGCTCTCTAGTGTGATTTTTTTTCTTTTCAGACATGCTTGTTTATTTAATTATATTTCTTTTATCTTAACTGGGGAAATCCGAGAGGTTTCCAAGCTTCATTTTCATAGGAATGAAATGAATTATAAATTATTATTATTTTATAAATATAGAGGCCTCCAACAAAAATGCATCCAACAGAAATTTGTGAATAGCATCACTGTTGGAATAAAACATCTCCAAAATTGAGATTTTACAGGAGAAGGAAAACATTTGTACATCTAAATGGAAGTTAATGCAGCAGTTATTCATTCCAGGTCAATCTGGACTATTTCTATTAGTCTATTTGGCATGAAAGTTATGTAAATCACTCACTGTTGACATCATTTTAACTCAGTATTATCTGTTTACTATCCGGTGTCGACCAGAGGAGGATGGGTTCCCCTTCTGAGTCTTGGTTCCTCTCAAGGTTTCTTCCTGTTTCTCTTAGGGAGTTTTTCCTTTCCACTGTCGCCTCTGGCGACGCTCATGGGGGCTCGGACCCGGATTTCTTTCTGTAATGCTGATTTCCTTGTAAAGCTGCTTTGTGACAACACCTGTTGTAAAAAGCGCTATATAAATAAACTTTACTTACACCTTCCGTAGCAGAGACTGACACTCCTCACTCCGTTCAGCACTCCAATTCCCAGAATCCACGAACTCTCAGCAGTCCACATATCAACGTTCTTGCTCACCTGATTATTGATTTCTGTCACCTGTTGTGTGGACTATATATGTCTGGTTGCACCAGTTGTCTCTTTGTATTGTATCCGTTTCTGTGCATTACCGTGCCTGTTTTTCATGTTTTGACTTTCCAGTTTGTGTTTCTCCGCGTTCTCTTGTTTACGACTTTAGCCTCATCCCTTTGGACTCTGTTTGCTCTTTTGTGTACCGACCCTCACCTGTTCTGTACCTTGATTTTGGATTCTCCCATATTAAACACTTTCTACTTAAGTCTGCTCTGTAAGCGTCTGGCTATTCCCCAGCCATCACATTATCTCCTTCTTGACATCATTTTGACTCAGTGTTGTCTCGTTCTTGACATCATTTTGACTCAGTGTTGTCTCATTCTTGACATCATTTTGACTCAGTGTTTCTCACTTTCTAACATTACTTTGACTCAATGTTGTCTTGTTCTCAAACATCACCTTGACTTCAGGTTGTCTTGTCATGTCTTACAAACATTAGTTTGACTCTGTTGTCTCCTTCTTGAGCATCATTTTGACTATGTTTTCATTCTTGAACATTATTTTTATATTTTGACTCTGCTTCTTTCTCGTCCTTAGGGTAAGAAATATTATTTATTAATATATATTAGGTATAATGAAGGATAATGCACATACAATGAACCACAAATGAATTTCATTTTTTCCACCTTCTTTTTACTTTTATATAATGAAAAATATCCTAATCTGGTCTTTATCTTGTCTTGTTCTCACTACTCCAGGTCTCGATCTTGACTCATCTTTACCTTTAGTGATCATGACCACAACACTTGACTTGCATCACAAGTTTAAGATGTTTTTTTGAACATTTCTGGTCTTAAATTGCTTAATTTTCTTGGAGGGTGTTTACAGGCATCACTTCTCAGTAAAGAAGTATTTAACTTAGTGGAGTTTAATTTTTGACTACATTAAATTACATCAGCTCATTCCATCAGGATTCTATTTGGCCCTACGTTGAACAAAGCTTGGTCAGCTCAGACTCGACCCTTTGAGCCGTGCTGTAGAAGCTAGTCAAACGTGGCTATTCTCACTGTAAAGTTTGGCCTCCTTTGTGAGGAATGCGATAGTAATAACTTGTTGAGTGTAAAGTAGGACTTGTTTGTGTGTGTTTCAGTGAGTGTGTATTGGAGCTGGTAATATGAAAGGGAAAAGACTCAGCACTGACAGTAACAAGGACAAAGTGAGAATAATTATTTGGAGCTCCGCGGTGTTCTCGGCTCCTTTCAGGATCTAAAGAGAGCGCTGCTAAACTCCTCTTCAGGCGCAGAGACGCCAAGCTTCAAACATATACGCCCAACTTTTCTGTCATCAGACTCATACACACCAGGGACCCGAGTGGGCGGATTGCAAACTCGCAAACAAACTTCAAAATAACCAACATTTCGCAGTGGCGCTCAAGCACAGCAACATGATCATAAGCTTAAATTACTGCACTGTTGCTTATTTACGCACAGACACTGAGAATCGGTAACAAAGGGATAATTGATTGGCTGTGTGGTGGAAGCTCTGCTTGAGCAGGCCAGTGTTCATTAGGGATATACAGTCCTGTGAAAGAGTTGGAGACTATCCAATATTTATTTTCATTAACTTCCTGTCAAAATGGCCATTAGAAATAGAAGTTATTCAGACTGGATATAAGAAAGGTGATTTAAGATTTATTATACAACAGTTAGTTCTGGCCACACAAGCTTATTGGTTGAGAAGCGCTCTAACTGTGCTGTTATTTCACCATAACATCATGTTTTTTTTCACAAACACTGTATCACTCCGCTTTGACAGCTGTAGGAGACACTTAAGACATTTGAACGTTTTTACTTCTTACTTTGCCACAAACAGAAAATGGACACTTTTATGATCACATTTGACCGACAGGTGATTTGGTCAGACTCTGAAGATGAGACGACACTAAATTCCCAAACTGTCATCACCACTGAGCAGCTTTTCAGTCGGCAGCTGTGACAGAAGAACAGCTAAACAACCTGGAATCAGCCAGAAATGAACCCAACACCATTCGCCAAACTAAACGGGCTGTAAGATGCTTTACAGACTGGCTGGAACAAAACAACATTAATACTGATCTGGCAAAAACTGACAAAACTGAGCTGAACTTGATATTGCGGCGGTTTTATGGCTCAGTCTGTACTTCAAAAGGCGAGGCTTACAGCAGACTGTGCAGCGAGTGGGCGGAGTTCGTTACTCTGACGTAGCAACAAGCTGCTCGTTAAGGAACTATAATTTGGTGAAGGAACTGCGAACATTAAAACATATTAAACGCCGCGTTCACGGCCCAGTTTATTAATTTAGTACTTTATTTATTTAACTGTTGTATAAAAGCAATAGAACACTCAAGGAGTGTGTTATCGCCAATAACATCACAGCTGTGATGATCTATGGCGACCAAATCACAGCTGTGATGTTATTTTGCGGTAACATACTCCCTCTCGGGTTCTATTGCTTAAAGAAAAACTAAATATCTAAAAATTATTAAAAGATATGCAGAAAATGGAGCTCCTAACAACTGTGCAAGTCCTGGTAGACCACCAGAACAGAAGATAAGAGTAACTTGCATTTTTGAGAGATGGGAAAAAATTAAAGCTCCCCTCTTGCTTCAGATTTATGTCAATCCACAGGTGTTTCTGTCCATCCTTCCACTGTGAGAAGACAACTCAGTGATATAGATCTAAAAGGAGATGTACCTGTCAAGAAACTGTTACTGAGAAAAGGAATAAGTTGCTGGTGTTCTTATAACAATGTACTGACCACCCCAAAGTCCAAACCTCAACATCATTTAATGTGTTTGGGATTACTCAGATCGTGAGAAGCAGACAGTCCAACCACAGTCCAACCATCAAGACTGAACTTTGAAAAAATATCCCTGCAGATTTCTTTGAAAAACTGAAGGCAACAAATAAGTAACTGTTTTTAATGTCCGTTTTGACTGGAAATTAAATAACTGAGAGCTGACTTTTGCATAGCACTGTACATCAATATGTTATGGGTCCACTGATATTTAATTTGGAGACCTCTCTGGTGGAAAAGTGTAATTGCATGCAACTAGTAAGAACACAGTAATGCCAATTGTGCTTTGGACCCCTTCCCCAAATGGATGAATCTGATGACTGTGACTATGTTGAAAGAGTATTCAATTAGAATTCGCGAGGATGGCGGGGAGATGAGAACCAGCTCTCGCGGCTGTCATCGGGGTCCGGGGGACAGGTGCATACCTTAATCTACTATTGTTGTCATATCTTTATCAGTATTATGGGTGATTTTGCATTTGAGACCTAAATGTTGTCCAAAAACCTGCCATGAAATGTGACTCGACGCCTGACTTTAAAATTACTGTTTCAGGCATTTCAGAGTGACTCATTTTTTATGTAATGCTACTTCTTTCAATTTCAACACATAAATCTTACATATATTAGTGTATATAAGTGCAGCTTTAAACAAACTTACTTATTATGGTCAGTGGCTTCCTAAAGCAGATTCAAAAGGGGGAAAAAAATGAAAATACATCAACCATATTGGCCACAGTGCAGAACAAGAAACTGTGAGCACTAGTTTGAACAATGCTGCCTGCTATTACGTACCAAAGATAAGAGTGTCCAGTCTACGCAGAGAGAGAGTTACAAACAAGGTGTCACTGACCCTGTGCACTAACACACACACGTGTGCACACGCTGGAACTCGTACACAGACACACACACACACACCAATACACCATATCTTGTGGCTCAGAGGAAGTGCATTATGTGTGCTTTCGGAGCCGGCGCAGGATGCTGATTATTACAGAGCTGATTATTCCCAGACTCGGTGTCCTGTTCAGCAGAGATTACCTGCTCTTTACTGAGAAACTGCATGCAGCATACTGATGGTGACAGCCCGCTGTCGCTTACAGCTACACAGTCTATCAGTGGACACACTGATATACATGCACATGCGCACACATACAAATTTCCAGGGAGAAAGCTGGATTCCCTTCAAGCAGACTGACAGCAGGACTAGCGTGGTGACGCAACGTTCTTCAGCGAATACCAACTAACTCAAAGGTTAGGTTAGGGTGCGATACCTGTATGTGACTTCTAGGAGTCTCCAGAGCAGGGCTGCCAAAATGTTTGTCTTGGGAGCCACAAGTTCAATGTTTTTGGTGGGCCAAAGGCCAAAAATACAAGTTCTGAATATGCTGAAAAATATGTTTTTGATTTATCTAATTCAGATCATTTTTGAATGTTTCAGACAAAGCAGATAATCTGTTAATAGATCTGTCAATAGATCAAGATACTTAGTAGATTAATAGATAAAGTGATTTAAAAAAAAACTGGAAAAAAAATCTCTTTAAAACATCTCCTATTGATATATATATATATATACATATATATATATGTCATATATAAAATATACATATATTTGATATATATATATATATATATATATATATATATATATATATATATATGTCATATAAATATACATATATTTATGCACTGCAAAGAAGCTAGGCAAGTTTCAAATCAATGTTTTGTAATATTAAGCTTTTCATGCTTTTATTTTGTTACTAAAATGCTTCAAAAATAAAACGTTAGGGAATAACTGATATTTGGGAGGAAGACCGTGCAGTTCCCTGTGAAAAAGTCTTCATACCCCATCACTATCCCACCTCCTTCCTCAGTTCTTTCAGTCAGCCCTACATTATTAATCAGGGGGGTGGGGGGACCACTAGTAGTGGGAGGTATGGCCAAAAACATATTTCCTGGTATAATTAAATTTCTCATGGTTTTAGTATTTGTTACTATACATATATTACATTTTGCATATATACATATATATACATGTCGCTGTTGCTGGAAGAAAACCTCATATCTCCAAAATGGTAACTTTACAGGAGAAGGACCCACTTTACTTTTAATGTAAGTTAATGGAACCAGACTTTTTTCAAAGTAATTTGGGTCATTTCTTTAAGTCCATTCATCATGAAATTTATACACAACGTAAAGGGCAACAGGCATTTTAAAATTATGTAAAAAAATGAAAAATGTCAAAAATGGAGATATGAGGTTTTCTTCCAACAACAGCTCACTTTGCAAGAGAAGGAAAAAAAGCATTAAAACCTTATAATAGAAGTTAATGGAATCAGATTTACCCAATCTAGAACCAGATCATCGCTGTCCAGAGAAAAACAAGCATCTGCAAAATAGTAGCTTTACGGAAAAGACCAAAAACACTCCTACCTTTCAATGTAAGTTAATGTAAGGAGATTTTGTTCCAAGTAATTTTAGAGCATTTCTATTGGTCCATTCATCATGGAATTTCCACCCGATGTAAAGGACAACTGGTGAGTTGAAATGATGTCGAAAAATTAAAATGAACAAAAATGGAGATACATGTTTTTCTTTAGACAGTGATGATATATTATATATAAATGTACATGTACACATGCAGATTCAAATTAAACCGTTTTAGATGCTTAACTAATCTCATTTATGCTGTGTCTTATTATTCTGGGATGCCTTTTCACTTTATGTTTAATGATACAAAATTAAGTTAATAGCCAGATATTAAACATAATATTAATAAGATCATGTTTAATATTTTCCTTGTGCAAAATAGTGCATTCTAACCTGGCAAAACAGCGTTGTCTTCATTTTCACGATGCTTTTTGTTCAAAATTTCCTTTCCACCTTAAATAGAGCAGCGGTTACATTCTGGCACCTCTATAGGCACCTGAATGTAACTGCAGCACCATTTAAGGTGGAATGGGAAATTCAAATAACAAGCCATCTTCAGCTTTGTCAGATTGTTTGAATCGTTTATGTGATGGGTGCATCAATTTGTGCTGAGTTGTGTCTCCAGAACTGGAATTGGAACTGTTTATATTGCTACCTGATGCAATTAGAGTTGTCTTAATTCCCCCCATAACTTATTTATGTAAACCCATTACGCCTGGTGCTCCTGACTAATATCGCTGTTGTCAGAACAAAACCTTGTATCTCCAAAATGGTAACTTTACAGGAGAAGGAAAAAACAATCTTTACCTTTAATGTAAGTCAATGGAACCAGACATTTTCCAAGTCATTTTGGGCCGTTTCTTTTGGTCCATTCATCATGAAATTTATATACAATGTAAAGAGCATCAAGCATTTTCAGATGATGTCAAAAACTGAAAAACAACAAAAATGGAGACGCAAGTTGTTCCAACAGCAGCGATATACTCACGCTCCATCAGACACTGCTGGAATTTGGAAAATACTAGCTTCATTACCAGCTGGTCCTGACCGCATCCTCATCTAACGCCGCTGACCGGGTCTGGTGGCTCCTTAGACGATAGGAAATGGAAGCTGCAACAAAGGCAAAAGCACAATAAAGACTGATTAAAGACTGTTTCGTGATGCTGAATAATGAATGACTTCCTCCTAATGGCCATTTTGACTGGAAATGAAACGAATTAAAACTTTTTGCACTTGGAAATGTTGGCACAGGTTTGGGTTTGGCTGGTTTGAACAGTTCTTAGAGCCACTAGGAACAACAACACCAACAACATAACACATAAAAGCACCATGTGACCCTAATGCAGAGCTTCTGTAATCTCGCACACGGTTCAGGTTCACACTCTTTCATCTGTCATCTGTTTATACAGAGCCCCTTGTTATATTGTTATGCAGTCCTCCTTGATCTACTGAGCATTCAGTGCGCAGGTGTCATCGTCTAGATTTTGTTTTCTCTCTGTTTTTCAGGTCTTCTAATGATGCACCTCAGCCTGTGTTAACTGCTGTGTTCAATTAGTTCATTCTAATAGGCGGCTCTTGCTTTGCTGCATGTCTGGATGCACAGGGCGTGATTGCATTATTATTTTCCTGCGTATCAGACACCATGGGAGTCTTCGTTATTTGCAAAGTCATTTGAGAGACACAGCTGACTGCTGAGTGTGCTGTGCAAGATGTGGTGTTAAAAAAGAGCTGTAAGTGCTAATTTATTTGCCCACTCACATTTAATTGAAACTGTAATGCCATGCATCTCGTGAAGGTTCATAATAGCCGCTTGAAATATTTATGAGCCGTAAATTGCTGTGATGTATGATATAGAACAGAATCCCAAGAAGGTTGCGTCCCTGATGTGAGTAGTTAGATCACGGAAACCAGCTGTAGAAAGTCGTAGTCTTGTTCAGTTTAGAGATTTTCCTGTTCAAACACAGGTGATCCATCTCATCTGGGCCTCCTGGACTGGAATTGGAACGCTTTATATTGCTACCTGTTGCAATTAGAGCTGTCATAATTCCTCTCTATAACTTAGTTATGTAAACACATTATGCCTTGTGCTGTATATCGTCGCTGTCCAAAGAAAAACAGGCATCTCCAAAATAGTACGTTTACAGGAGAGGGCAAAAATGTCCTTTACTTTTAATGCAAGTTAATGGAAAGAGATTTTATTCTAAGCAATTCTGGAGCATTTCTATTGGTCCAGTCATCATGAAATTTTCACACAATGTCAGGGACATCTGCTGAGGTCAAATGATGCTGAAAATGGACATACATGTTTTTCATTCGACAGCGACGATATGCTAAATAAATGTATTTTTAAGCATATTTTAACTGTGTTTATTCCCATTGGTTCCTAGCAAGAGAATCCTACTTATATAAGGATGCACACAGTTTTATTACATTATATTAGTGTTGGGAAGAATGCTTTGAAAAAGTAGTTTTGACTGAATACTGAATAAACTGTCCACAAGTATTCGGTAATGTATTTCATTAAACACATAGAAAAGTAACAGATTCAGAACACACTCAGAATACATTTGGAATAGATATTGATAAGATGGAAAAAAGTCTCTGCTGTTGTAAAGTTTTCTTTATGTAATTCTTCTGTTAATGTGTCTCATGGGAAATTCACAATTTTAAATGAAATTACAAAATTCTCAACATTATTTTGGCTCTCGTCGTCTGCCTCAGTCCACTGCTGCTCCCATAGCTCCATGGCAGCTCCCACAATCCCACTGCTGTTCCCACAATCCCACTGCTGCTCCTGAAATTCCACCGCTGCTCCCAAAATCCCACTGCTGTTCCCACAATCCCACTGCTGTCTCATAACTAAGCAAACAATTCACCGCATCCTCACACTTATATTTCAATAATACTTTCTTTCTTTCTTTCTTTCTTTCTTTCTTTCTTTCCTTTTCTCCCCTTTCCATCTTTCTTTATCTCTGTTTTTCTTTGTTCTCTTTTTTCTTTTTCTTTTTTTTACTTCTTTTAGCTCTTTTTCTGTTCTTTATTTCTCCTCTTCTTTCTTTAGACAAAAGATTGTAAGGCTTTTTTTTATTGCCTTCAGGAAATTCAAATCTAGTTTATTTTCAAAGTCTGTTTTTACTGTTTGTTTTCACCTGTTTACTCAACAAAACTTCAAAATCATCTGTGAATTACTGCACATCACTAATTTAACTGATAATGATCATCTTAATGCCATCGTACTTTGCCTTACAATATATCAAAAATGCATTGCTGAATCAATTAAAGCTTGACCTGCATTATTTTGAATGAAATAATTGACTTTTGCTGGATTAAATGAACACATTGATTCATCACAACATCCACAGAAATACTCATCTGGAACTGTGATTGGTCAGGAATGCTCACAGTACACAGCATTTTGCAGCCTTTCACGAAATCAATACTGCAATGATCAATGTTGCATTTGAGATTAAGAACTTCTAGAACTGCAGTGCTAGTTTTCAGTACATCCAGCATCTATTAAAGTACTGTAGGGTGTAGTACGTCTGTTGTTTGGGATCCTTTTGGACTAGAATATTCTAAAATATGAAACACTGCGAGGGAAGTTTATAAATGATATATATAGCCATCCTGCATTAGTTGATTCACCCATTTGTGCTTTTGAGCTACAAATAAAAAAAAAAAAAAGTTCTAACAAAGTAGAGTTTCTACTCTGCGTTTACAGTAAGTAAATTAAATTAGTCATTTGATAGGATTTCAGTGCGCCTCGTGTGCCTGAGGCTTGTATGGCATGGCTGATAGTGGATTAGCATTTAGAGTAGTGCTGCCAACCAAGACCCCCTATCATTCTGGCCTACCTGAGTCTCTCTCTCTCTCTCTCTCTCTCTCTCTCTCTTTCTCCCTCTCTCTCTCTCTCTCTCCCTCACTTCCTTCTTTCTCCTCAAACTCATTTTCGGCATCCCCCGGGGTGTGGCAGCAGAGAAGGGGTCAGCTGCCTGAGCGGTCAGCAATAGCCTCCAGGCACAGAAAGAGAACGAGGGAGTGAGAAAGGGAGAGAAAGAAAGAAGGGAGTTTGAGGCCTGTCAGGGCCTCAAGCAAAGAGTCGAAAGTGTTATCGGCCTTCGCCGCGTTTATCTGTCAGCAACAGGTTTCCTGAAAATGATCCAATGCACTGGAGCACTCTCTCACTTCCTTCATTTTTTCTATGTCTCTCGCTCATAGAGTCACATCATATTGCAGGCAACTTTTGAGTGGACCCTTGACAGAGGCAACGCGGCGAAGACTAGCTGACAGCAGGCTGACAGCACAGGTGCTAGAGAGAGAGAGAGAGAGAGAGAGAGAAAGAAATCCGGCCTGTCTCGCCCAACGTACAGCCTGAAAAACATCAGGGCTTTTCCCCAAGGCCGAACGTGGGAAGATACGGAACAACAGCATGCCGAACATTTGGATGTGAATAAAGCACAGCGTAAATTTAGTTCATGTATAACAAATTTGATCTGGGTCAGCAAGCCGTGCTAAAGAAAAGAAAGCAAACGTTAACCTTTGAAGTGCAGTTATTGTCAGTGATGATAAAAGCATGATACGGATCATTTCTCACTGTTAGCTCATTGAAGTTGAGACATTCTGTTGATGCAGATTCTAATCTTTCAATCAAAACCTATAGATAGAGTAGCCAAAATCCATTCTCCAGTAGAGGTATTGTTACTTTGCTGACATAAAGTAAGCAAAAAACTCAGTAGAAGTGAAAAAAAAAATAGCAGCTCAAAAAAACTACTTGGAATAACTTGTGGAACTGCAGTGAAACTTTTTAGTCCAACCAGCATCTGTGAGCCTAGACTTCTGAAATAAAAGGTGCCAAACTGTCACTGGGGTGGTACCCTCAAGGATATGTCCAGTACCTTTAGTCAGGGAACATAACTACCATAATCTGTTGGAATTATATGTTTTAGGTTGTATTGACTCTACACACCCTGTCTTGTCTCCAGGCTTTTAGATTCATTGTTCTGTTTTAAAATTAAGGTTAATCATGGTACAAAAAAGGTAAAATCATGTATCTTTTCCCTAGAAAAAACTTAATTAAATGTACAGAGTTGGGCCTTAAAACCACTGTCGTAGCATTGAGAGTATATTTTTTACATCATTTGTACTTTGATGAATGAAAATCGTATCTGCACAAAACTGATTTCTATAGGATCTGTTCTCTTTTTGGGCCCCTTTGGTCTAAAATAAAATGCTAAAGCTCTAAAGTCATCGGTGTGACCAATCACAAAGCAGTACAGATACTGTCACTAACGTAACATCACGAAATGAACAATATAAATTAACTAGTATATAAATGTTGACGACAGCATCTGTAATTCTAAACTGCACTGCTTTGTGACTTTGGTGAAATTATGATCCAAGTAAATGTAAAAGTACAGAAGTATCAGGTAAAAAAAATAAGTATGGAGTAACTTGTGGAACTGGAGTGATACCTTTTAATGCAACTAGCATCAATCAACATAGCGACTGAAATAAGATCCATAGGGCCCATTCTTCTCTTTTTGGGATCCTTTTGGTCTAAAATAAAATGCTAAAGCTCTAAAGGCAGCGGGGTGACCAACTTCAGTAAAACTACTTAAGCATGGAAAAACTCATAGAACTGCAGTGGTTCTTCATAGTCCAAATGGCATGAGCATCAGAACAGAGGCTTTTAGGCTCTATTCTTCTGTTTTTGGAAATCTTTTGGTATAAAATAAAATGCTGAAGCACCAAAGTCAGTGGTGTGACCAGTCACAAAACAGTACAGGGGCACATCGCTACCATTACAGGAATCGGGCAATGGCCCAACACCTTACTTACTTAATCCTGCTGGTACAAATGCACCAATGCCAGCATCCATTACCAGCTAATACCATGTGACGTATGCCTACTGTATGCTGCTGAGCTAATGAACAAATGACTCAAGCTGGCAGTGAATGACGATCTACTCACACAGAGAAGTGTTGCTGTCAGTGTGGCAGTCGGACACAAAGTCGTTGGTCACTTTAAAGCAACCCACTTTGACATATTCCCACCAGTTTTTAGGCCAGTTTATAAACACATACCAACACAATCACAACCACTTCCCCTGTATGGGTGGACACATATAGGCTAACAAAACAGAGGCGGAAAAGACGACATTGGTGGCACCAAAGGCCGACTTTACTCTGTTTGACTGAAAAGAATTGCAAGCAAGGAATATTGTTATTTTAAAATTGTCTTTGTAAAATATGCCGTATCGTCTGATACTCACTGCCTGGCTTTAGTTTCCATGCACAGTCTGGCACAAGTTAGCAAAGCTGCTGTGCCTCTGTTTCTCAGTATGTTTGCTCAGTACTCGGTACATAGTTGTTTTTGGGATGAAACAGTTTTTTTGATAATTGTACATAGACAGAGCTGCCTGTAGAGGCTGCGTTTCACATAGCATGTCAGACCATTTTCATCAGAGAATATAAATTGTAGACTTTGTCCATTTATGTGAGTCTGTTCAAATGTACAGTGTGAGTCACCAAATGACAAGAATTTTAAAATCACACACTGTATGCCTGACTTTAGAGGACATTCAACTACAGATCAACCAGTCAAACAAAATACGCCAACAAGATGTAAAACTCTTTGGATGTAGTAGCCTCAGTTGTGATTTCTGCCATCACTGTGCCACAGAGACTGTTGTTGAAAGAGACAGATAAAAAGTAGGGATCAAAACTATGAAACATAGTTTAGAAAAGCTGTACCGAAGTGCTTTTCTGATGTGAAATGCAACCCACACTTCTTCACTGCAACACCACTTGATCAAACAGTGGCTAATGTGGCATAGCTAGCTAATGCATGCCATTTTAAATCAGCTAGATTTGAATGATTTAGCGGTTAAGATACATTGTGATCTTTTACACCAACAACTGCTTAATTCTAAGTAGGTTGCTTATTATGGTATCAGTATCAGCAAGTATTAAAAAACATATACTCGGCCTAAAGAATGGTATTGATGCATCCCTAGCTGTCACTAATGTACTATCGTGAAATTAAACACAAAAAAATAACTAGTAACTAAATGTTAATGACTGAAATGTAACTGAGCAAAAAGTAAATACCTTTTCTAACAAATTGTCATGAAAGATGCCATAATGTTTGATGTCATGATGGCTAACTAGAGTACACAAACAATATGGCATCTGTCTTGACAATTCCCAGTAATGGTAGCATGATACTATTATAATAATGACAAATTATCACAGCAAATGACATGCCTTCACATGTCTATAGCACAGTTACGTCAATGTCATGTAGCAGGATTCATGTAAAGTGCCACCAGATATGGTATGGACCGCTGCTCTAAGCAGTGACTTGTCCTCTGTCCTGTTTTGTCTTCCTTTTTCAGCCCCTGCGAATAGCTTTCCTTATCATTTCATGTGTGGAACATTTTTCATTGACATTCTGCCTAATCCATTTGTCGTCTAATGAGTTCGGCCCATGAAGGAAAGCAGATATCGATGTTTACAGAGGGCAATACTAGAAGTCGGTGATAAGGGCTAAGTAGGCGGCACACAGCATCATACATGATATGCATTCACCCACTGCCCCCCTGACAGCTTTAAAACATTTAGATCCAGTTTTCTAGCCTAGCCCTGATCTAAAGCTCTATTAGAGGCTTTTGTCCACCAACAGCCAATGTAAGCTAATTTGGCACTAGACTTCGCCGGAACAAACAAAACTGGTCCCTCAGATCATTCAAAGCTTGGTTCTGTTTCTAGGCCACCAGGAGCTAGATGAACAGGACGTGCGGGGGGTGTGTGGCAAGGGAGGTTGGGTCACTGAATGAAGAAGCAGTCTGGCCTGGCGTAGCTTCCCTCTTGGCTAAATCGTTAGCATATCCACTTCTGTGACAGCAGGAGTCTGGGTCTCTTTGCCCAACTCTACATGCCTTCTTACTAGGCAGCTCTAGCCATTCAGAGATACCAGCTGGCCATACCCACCATAATCCCTCATGCCAGCTTTGCCCTCTGCTACCCGCCCACCCCCTTACTGCCAGGCTGGCCCCACGCTGGCAACCAGCTGAACAATGCCAACTACACACTGCGGCCTGACAGATCTGAAAATTTTGTCTCCTGTAATGACAGCTATTTCAAGAAGATAAAAATTCCAATAACCGATAAAATCAGCGTAGACAAAAATCTAACAAGCGTCAATAGTTTTAGTCAAAGCTGCACTGTTTAACTCTTGGTAACACTTTACTTGGGTGGTCCACTTTAGATGCTTTGTAGATGCTCAGTCTATCTTTAACTAACATTAAACGAAATATTAAAGACAATAGAACTTGATGTTGCATGTGAAAGGTTCTATTAAATCTGTCCCTAACCCTAAACCTAACCCTCACCCATAACCTCAAGGCAAAACCTACACCTACACCTACACTTACACCTAATTCTAGCTTTAAGGATGTTGATAATCAACTGGGTATCACCAGATTGACAGCAAATGACATCTGCCTTCACATGTGTATAGCATAGAATAGCATAGTTTATAGCATAGCATGGTGACCTGATTTCCTTTTTGTTAAAACTGAAATAAGAAGTATTACTGACCACATCGTACGTCTGTTTATATGAAGCCACAGTACAGCTGGAGATATGATAACAACGGTACATCCTTGTGGATGTCATTTACCAAGTTCTCATTGAATACTTAAACACTCGCAATCATCAGATTCATCCGCTTAGGGAAGGGAGTTCCAAAATGTTTCCCCACACATAATGTGCAATTACACATTTCCACCAGAGAGGTCTCCAAATGGTCAAAACTAACACAATGTAGCTTTAAGCAGTGCTTTACTGGCTGATATGACTGTCAGTTTTCAATTGTCAGATTTCTACAAGATCCAGCACAATTGCTTTTTAAAATCTGTCAGATTTTGACAAACAATTTTATGCATTTCAGCTCCCTTCCAAAACCACAACATGTAGCATCCTTCATGATAAGTTTCTGAATGATAGCCTCTGCCTCAAACCTGACAGTCCAGTCTTCTCCAATCTTCAGTAATCACACAGAATGGAAATAGCATCACACTAAATCACATTTACATGTATGATCCTGAAGAGAATATAGATATGGAACATAAACTAGGAATGATTAAATGTATTTGAATATACAAATATCCAAACTCTTTAGTAGAAGGCTCAAAACTGTACTAAATAAACTATACATATTGTGATTTTGTTTAACAACCAGCTTGACAGATAACAGGCTCCTCCAACAATTTTTAGGGCTTAAGTTTAAGCAAGTACAAATATATTCCATACATATTTTACTAGCTTCAAATGTCAGTGTACTGCTATCATAAGAAGTATTAAACCTTCTATGGGGAAATGAATACCACTGTTAGCTTGGTGCTAATTCTGCAAATAAGACTGCAAATCCTATAGAGGTGCTAGTGGAACTTGCCAGTATGCTGGCACTGACAATTAAAAATAAACAATGTGAAACCAAGCAGCTAGTGCATGCTCATGATTATGTAACAAAAAATAAAAAAAAATAATGAACTTACAGGAATATGTCATGCTTTATTTGCTTGTGCATGTTGTGGAAGAAGATGTTTAGGGGGAAGTGTAAAAAAAAAAATTCTAATTTTCTGAAATAATTGTATGCACTTCTAAGTGCACACTGAAAAAAGTATGCAGATGATGACTGACTTGCTAGTTTTTAAGAAAGAAAGAGAAAGAAAAAATATATATTGTAAAAAAACAATTAAGTAACTAAACCTTACATATTTACATAGATTATGTTATGAAATGTTTAAACCTTGCATTAATAGAGATAGTAACAAGAGAAATATATTCCAAATGATCCTTTATAGGGTGCTTTCTACGGGGAGATGGCTGTCTCCTAAATTTCAAGTGAAGTTAATAATAAGTTTAATTTTTAAATAAATAATAAAGCATTTTAGAGCAGGGGTTAGGACTGCATCCCTGTCCATCATGGTCACATAGTGAGCAGTTAGATCCCACTTGAACTAAATGTGTCCCAAAGTCTGTAAATCAGTGTGCAACATTAAGATTTGTTACTACCAAAACACATATTTTCTGCAATTAAGTAAACTTTGTTTGTATTTTAGTGAAAAATATTATGATAGTATGTGTGAAAAAAAATTGTCAGTACTGAACCATTTAGTTTTCGTAGTGACAATTCAGTTAAACGTCTGAAATGGGTTTTGAACTCTTTTTAAGACTTTAAACCAATTTGGTAGAACGATCCACAAACGCTGCCAACTTCTCTGGGCCAAAGCTCATTTAAAATGGACTGAGGCACATTGGAAAACTGTTCTGTTATCAGATGAATGAAAACAGAGTGCAATAATTGTTAATTGAAAATGATTGCAGTTTGTCTATTTACATTTATTTACATTTTACACAGCATCCCAAATTTTTTGGAACTAAAAAGGGTGGGTCTTCCAAGATTTCTGAGCTATTTTATTGGCTTATATTAATTCACTCTTACTTCTTCTTCTTTTTTTATTAGTTCTCTTTATTATCATCATGCTAAAGGTTTTTGTTAATTTAACCATGATGGTGTTTTGGATTCTGTTTACCAATTCAGCCTGTACTGCTATAGTGAGTATAAGTCATTGGTCATGGTCATTTTAGCAGTTTGTATTAAAGACTGGCGTAAGAGCATCAAACCCTCTAAATCATAACAAATGAACAAGTATCCTTATATTAGATCAGTTTGTTCATTAACATCAGTGTTTTGTTGCTGACATTTCGACGAGACCAATACATTTGTTTACCCTTAATATCAGCCAGTTTATCTGCTTAATAATACATTGGTCAAGCCCTACTGCACAGAGCAAAACACTGTCTAGGCGCAATATCACAGTGTAACACAGCTCTTTGGTCACAGACATGAATTTACACATGAGAATGACCGCTCTCATCTGTGGCCATGCTTCGCAGAGCTGGTGTGATGGTTGAGTTATTTTAATGGTGGCAGGCTCGGACAGTCTCTTTGGTGTGGAGATGTGTGAAACGCTTAATCTGGTGTTGGATGAAATTTAACATGACAGTCAAATGTTACGTAATCACAGATGAACACAGGTGTTCTGCAGTTTTGTTAGAGTGTGTGTTTGGTTTTTGGGGGTGGGTGTCTGAAGACCTTCTCTGTGGAAAACAAAAATCACAAAAAAACGAATGCACAAACCACAAAACCACAGTCAGAATGCACTGAACTGAAACCACAGAAACAAATCTAAAACCACATCAAAGTCCTCCAGATGGTGTTTGTAGTTCCATTATTTTCCTTGATCACTCAATGATGCATGAGGTAGCTGAACAGTAACAGGTATATAAGGTGGTATATGTACCTAGCCTTTCAGGCCTGTGCTGTGTTAATGTGTTTACTTGTGTTTTCAGATTTTTTTGAGTGTTTTTGTTCTTTGTTAACCGCTTAAACTCTAGGTTAACTACTCAATTCTATAAATTAGGCTTATCCTTCAACATGTACTACAAAATAGGCTTATTATGCAGTAACTACTTTGAATTAGGCTTATTATTTAGTAAGTATTATAAATTAGGCTTACTGTTCAATAGTTACCATAAAGCAGGATTATTATACATTAATATAATGTACAATAATCAAGTATTATACATTAAATAATTAAAAACTGTGGTACACACACTCCCAGTGGTATGTCAAATGACAATGGGGATGGTTCAAAAAATTCTGATATAATCTTCATTTGATTCCATTTAATTAGCACAAGTACTTCCCCAATATGGGCAACACAAAGGAGCTTCCAACACAAGGCAAACTTAAAATAAGAGTTTGGTATTTTCCTTTTTTATTAAAAAGCTTGTATTAGAGAAGAAAGTGTTTCACTCCAGATACTCCAGTACATTCAGGAGAAACTAACGACCGTTTATCATGCACTGTTGTGTGGGTGAATGGAGTGAGTACTAACCCTTTACTAACTGTTGTTAAGGCCTGTATGAGGCCTGTGAGTTTGCAGTTTTAGTGAGTTGTTAATTTAATAATTTTTTTTAGTGAAATTATGTAAATTCAGTCCTCTGCCACCCTGAGCTTTGACAGGAACTCCAGACTGACCCTTACCTAGAATACTGTAGTACATAAACATCCGCAACATTATTTAATTATAATTCTTTTTAGGGTAAACATTAACAAAGTCCATTAAACGTCTAATGTACACTATCAGAAAATAGGTACTGTATAAGTACACACTAAAGTACAAACAGTATAAATACACTCACCAAGCACTTTGTTAGGAACACTGTTCACACTTTAAAAAATGGCCCTTAAATGGTTCTTTAGTGAAAATGGTTTTATAAAGAACCATGAGCACTCAAAGCACCCTTGGCATGATTAAAGCGTTCTTTGCATCGTGAAAACATTCTTCACATTGGTGGAGAACGTGTTGTATATGATGGTTTCTTTAACCTTGAACATTCAAAGAACCCTTTGCTTGATTAAAGGGTTCTTTGCATTGCAAAAGGGTTCTTCAGATTGTTGGAGAATGTGTTATATATGGTTCTATATAAACCTTTTGAAAAGGGTTCTATACAGCACCAAAAAGCATTCTTCTATTGTAACAAGCTTGAAGTGTTTTGGTGCTGTATGGAACCCTTTTCAAAAAGGTTTGTATAGAACCATATATAACACATTCTCCAACAATCTGAAGAACGCTTTTGCGATGCAAAGAACCCTTTAATCAAGCAAAGGGTTCTTTGAGTGTTCAAGGTTATATATAACCAGTTTGTGGCCATGAAGGGACAGACATGGTCAGCAACACTACTCAAATAGGCTGTGGCATTCAAGTGATGATTGATTGGTTTTAACAGGCCAAAAGTGTGTCAAGAAAACATTTCCCACACCATTACACCACCTCCACCAGCCTGGACCGTTGACACAAGGCAGGTTGAGGTTGGATTGATGCCGTTGATGCCAAATTCTGACCGTACCATCTGTGTTCCTCAGCAGAAATCGAGATTCATCAGACCAGGTTATGTTTTTCCAGTCTTCAACTGTCCTGTTTTGGTGAGGCTGTGTCCACTGCAGCCTTTCTGTTAGCTTGAACCAGTCTGGCCATTCTCCACTGACCTCTCTTATTAACAAAACATTTCCATCCACAGAACGGCCACTCACAGTTATACAAATACTCAAACCAGCCGGTCTGGCACCAACAATTACGCCACAGTCAAAATCACTGAGATCACATTTTCCCCCCATTCTGAAGGCTGATGAGAACATTATCTAAAGCTGCTGGCTTGTGTCTGCATAACTGTGTCTGCACTGCTGCCACATGACTGGCTGATTACATAATTGCATGAATGAGTAGGTTTACAGGTGTTCCTAAAAAGTGCTCTGAGCTTATCTGAGTATCTTTTACAATCTTTCTTGGTGACAAAGATCCAAGCAACGTTGTGGCTCCTGATAGCTGCAACTGTCTGGGTACCTAAATATCAAAAGATCCCCCAGCCATCCACAGTCATGAGTATGAGGGTAGGAAGCTCTTAGTGCTGCTGGAGGGGCGGGACACTATGTGCTTGGAGGAGTGGCATCCTGTGGGTGGGAATTACCAATGACCAAATTGGAGGTAGAGCTGAGTAAAAATCCTTCAAAAAGCTTCAGCAGTAATAAAGAGGCATAATAGAGAAACATTTCAGTCAAGCTCAACTCAAACCACTCTGTTGACCTGAGATGCTTAAAAATTGTTTTTTTTTCTCTCTTTTCAAGAAAGGAGAATTTTTGAGTGAACCAACCTCGACTGAACTAAAAATCTGTGCCAAAGCTTGAATAATTTTTGGAGAGCCAACTGTATTCTAGGATGTAAACAAACTCATTCAGAGGACGTGAAATGCTCCATTGTGGGTAAGCTTAGAGTCAGAACTGACCACAGTGGTGGTGATGGGAACCAGACATCTGCAGAGTTTAATGCCTCTGAAAGCTCCTCATTGAAAGTTGCTACATGAAGTGTTAATAATTATGCTGCCTGACATTGTTTACGATAGCTATGAGATAAAAGTTTGGGCTAAAAAGCATTATTTAAACCCATAAGTGGTGGAGGGGTACACGCCTGGTGTTAGGAGCCGAAATACAGATTTACTGTTATTCGACCATAACACTATTGACAAGTGGACAGACTTTGCAGCAGTGGCTTCTAAAACTGAGGTGTGTGTGTGACCAATAAGAGACCCCTCCACACAAAGCTGCCCTCGTGTCTTTCTTAGTTTATCACTGTTTTCCAAGGGGAGACAGGTGAGGTTCACTGCCAGGTGGTCTGTCTGGGTCTCTGGGCCTGTGTGTGTTCTTGTCTGTCTACAGCTGGTCCTTTGAGCCGTCACACAGATTAAGGTGGCAGAGAGAGTGTGTGAGAGTGAGAGAGTGGGGCGAGAGAGGGAGAAAGATCGAGAGAGGGCCATGGAGACATCTTTACAGCACTTTGAAAGAGATGATAAAGCCATAGACAGAGAGAGAGAGAGAGAGAAAGAGAGAGAGAGAGAGAGAGACAAACTAAACTCACTGGAGGAATTTTATAGTCAGAGAGAGGAAGTACGAGATGCGAAAGAGAGATGACAATGTAAGTGAGAGGATTAAGCACAACACATGAGATTTGAAGGGAATATAGTTGTGCTAATAGACAAGAACAGTAAGGTTTCAGCACTGTGGGTGGCTGGAGCCCTAAAAACAGATAGCATGGCCCCGTCCCATTGCCATTTCCCCATGATTGGCTCTAAATTCATACCCACAAACCAAACCAGAAAGTTTTCTGCTGTGCACGAGAAAAGCTTGGATCAGAAAAGTGCTTATTAAGCAATACTGTCCACAGCAAGGTGTGCAACCTGGATTCTACTCCTACTCTACAGCTTACCCCAGCGTAGCAGCCATGGATTCAGTCAGACAAGTGGAGGGTTACACTATATGTCCGCAAGTATCCCTTCTTATTAGTGTATTCAGCTACTTTAAGGTGCAGCTATTGCTGGCACAGGCAATAATTTTCTATAATCTCCATAGAAAAGCATGGCTAATGAAAGAGGAGGCTCTGGAGCAGCTGTATCTGAGCCCAAGATCACCATGCCCAATGCAATGGTCAGCTAAAGGAGCATGTACTCCCCAGCATTGTGCTGTGGAGCTGTGGAACTGTGTTGTCTAGAGTGATGGAGCTCCATCCTGACTGAATGCAAATAAGCCCTCATAGCAATGTTCCAACATCTAGTGTGAAGCCTTCCCAGAAGAATGGGTGTCGGCAAACTCTTGGACATGTGTTCCTTTTGTTTACCGTGTTACTAAACTGCTCTACTATTAATCACTTTATTCCAAAACAGATTTTTTACACTATAGTCTACATATGTTTGGAAATGGTTTACACATCACAAACAGTTGCTTGGGACAGATTTGACAACAAGTACTTCTCCTTGACATATTTATATATAAATATTATATGTAAGTTCCATTGGCAGTTTCTACACCAAAACAGAGCAAACGTAGGCAAGAGAAGTGATCAGGGTACTTCACTGTATGGAATAAAGTAATGAAGACATTTCAGAACTTCTCTGCACAAAGTAAAGTATTGAAGAGATTAAGAAACTTTTCTGTACATTGTAAAAAAGGGACGTCATTAGGGAACTTCTCAGAGTAAAAACAGAGAAGTGATTAGGGAACTCCTCAGTACAGGGTAAAGCAGAGAAGTGATTAGGGAACTCCTCAGTACAGAGTAAAGCAGAGAAGTGATTAGGGAACTCCTCAGTACAGGGTAAAGCAGAGAAGTGATTAGGGGACCTCTCTGTGTGGAGTAAAGTGCAGAAGTGATTAAGGAATGTCTAGTGCAGAGTAAAGTAGAGATGTGATTAAGGAAATTCTGTATGAAGGAGAGAAGCAAAGCTATCAGGGAACTTCTCTATAAAATAAAGAAATGATTAGATAACTAGGTAAATGTACAGAATAAAGTGAAGGTGTCATTATGGAACGTCTTTGTACGGGATAAACTAGTGCACTTCTCTGTATAGCTTAAAGCACAGAAGTTATAAGGGGGACTTCTCTGTACAGTGTAAAGTAGAGAAGTGATTAGGGAACTTCTCTGTAAAGTGTAAAGTAGACAAGTGATTAGGGAACTTCTCTGTACAGTGTAAAGTAGAGAAGTGATTAGGGAACTTCTCTGTACAGTGTAAAGTAGAGAAGTGATTAGGGAACTTCTCTGTACAGTGTAAAGTAGAGAAGTGATTCGGGAACTTCTCTGTACAGTGTAAAGTAGAGAAGTGATTCGGGAACTTCTCTGTCCAATATAAAGTGGAGAAGTGATTCTGGGAACATCTCTTACAGAATAAAGTAGAGCACATATTTAGCGAACTTCTTTCAACAGTGTAAAGAGGAGCACCATTTACAGAACTTCTCTGTATAAAGTAAAATTAAGGAACTTCTCTTTACAGAGTAAAGTAGAGAAGTGATTAGGAATCTTCTCTGTCCAGAGTGAAGTAGAGAAGCGATTGGGTAACTGCTCTGTATGGAGAAAAGTAGAGAAGCGATTAGGAAACTTTTCCATAGGAAGCAAAATAGTCATGAGATTAGTGAACCTCTCTATACTGTGTAAAGTAGAAAAGTGTTGGGGAACTTATCTCTGCAGCGCAAAGTGAAGAAGCTATTAGGGGACTTCTTTATATGGAGTAAAGCAGAGAAATGATTAGCGAAATTTTCTGTACAGAGAAAGTAGAGAAATTATAGGGGGAAATCATCTCTGGACATGAAGTAAAAAAGCTATTAGGGAATCTTTCAGTGTAGAATAAAGTAGAGAAAGTATTGAGGGGTTTTTGCTGTACAGTGTAAAGTACAGCTGTGATTAGGGAACTGCTCAGGACAAAGTAATGTATAGAAGCAATTTTGGAACTTTTCTGCACAGCATAAAGTGGAAAAGTGAATAAGGGATTTTCTCTGTATAGATTTAGGTGGGGAAGTGAATTGGGAGCTTTTCTGTACAGAGTAAAGTACAGCAGGTATTTAGGGTACTTCTCTATAACCATAAAGCAGAGAAGTGACTGTGGAATTTCTCTGTACAGAGTAATGTAGAGAAGTGATTAGAGAACTTCTCTGTACAGCATGAAGTAGAAAAGTGATTAGAAAACCTCGCTAGACAGCGTAAAGTGTGAAGAGATTAGGGACGTGAAAAAGCATCAAGTGTGAAGAAAACTGTACAATGTAATGCAAAGAAGCATTTAGGGAACTTCGCTGTACAGTGTAAAGTAAATAAAGTGATTCAGGAACTTCTCTGTACAGTGTAAAGTAAAGAAAGTGATTAGGGGACTTCTCTGTACAGTGTAAAGTAAATAAAGTGATTCAGGAACTTCTCTGTACAGTGTAAAGTAAAGAAAGTGATTAGGGAACTTCTCTGTACAGTGTAAAGTAAATAAAGTGATTCAGGAACTTCTCTGTACAGTGTAAAGTAAATAAAGTGATTAGGGAACTTCTCTGTACAGTGTAAAGTAGAGAAGTGATTAGGGAACTTCTCTGTACAGTGTAAAGTAAATAAAGTGATTTAGGAACTTCTCTGTACAGTGTAAAGTAAAGAAAGTGATTAGGGAACTTCTCTGTACAGTGTAAAGTAGAGAAGTGATTAGGGAACTTCTCTGTACAGTGTAAAGTAGAGAAGTGATTAGGGAACTTCTCTGTACAGTGTAAAGTAGAGAAGTGATTAGGGAACTTCTCTGTACAGTGTAAAGTAGAGAAGTGAATTGGGAACTTCTCTGTACAGTGTAAAGTAAATAAAGTGATTCAGGAACTTCTCTGTACAGTGTAAAGTAAAGAAGTGAATTGGGAACTTATCTGTACAGTGTAAAGTAAAGAAGTGAATTGGGAACTTCTCTGTCCAATATAAAGTGGAGAAGTGATTCGGGAACATCTCTTACAGAATAAAGTAGAGCACATATTTAGGGAACTTCTCTGTACAGTGTAAAGAGGAGCACCATTTACAGAACTTCTCTGTATAAAGTAAAACTAAGGAACTTCTCTTTACAGAGTAAAGTAGAGAAGTGATTAGGAATCTTCTCTGTCCAGAGTGAAGTAGAGAAGCGATTGGGTAACTGCTCTGTATGGAGAAAAGTAGAGAAGCGATTAGGAAACTTTTCCATAGGGAGCAAAATAGTCATGAGATTAGTGAACCTCACTATACTGTGTAAAGTAGAAAAGTGTTGGGGAACTTATCTCTGCAGCGCAAAGTGAAGAAGCTATTAGGGGACTTCTTTATATGGAGTAAAGTAGAGAAATGATTAGCGAAATTTTCTGTACAGAGAAAGTAGAGAAATTATAGGGGGAAATCATCTCTGGACATGAAGTAAAAAAGCTATTAGGGAATCTTTCAGTGTAGAATAAAGTAGAGAAAGTATTGAGGGGTTTTTGCTGTACAGTGTAAAGTACAGCTGTGATTAGGGAGCTGCTCAGGACAAAGTAATGTATAGAAGCAATTTTGGAACTTTTCTGCACAGCATAAAGTGGAAAAGTGAATAAGGGATTTTCTCTGTATAGATTAAAGTGGGGAAGTGAATTGGGAGCTTTTCTGTACAGAGTAAAGTACAGCAGGTATTTAGGGTACTTCTCTATAACCATAAAGCAGAGAAGTGACTGTGGAATTTCTCTGTACAGAGTAATGTAGTGAGGTGATTAGAGAACTTCTCTGTACAGCATGAAGTAGAAAAGTGATTAGAAAACCTCGCTAGACAGCGTAAAGTGTGAAGAGATTAGGGACGTGAAAAAGCATCAAGTGTGAAGAAAACTGTACAATGTAATGCAAAGAAGCGTTTATGGAACTTCTCTGTACAGTGTAAAGTAAAGAAGTGATTAGGGAACTTCTCTGTACAGTGTAAAGTAGAGAAGTGATTAGGGAACTTCTCTGTACAGTGTAAAGTAAATAAAGTGATTCAGGAACTTCTCTGTACAGAGTAAAGTAGAGAAGTGAATTGGGAACTTCTCTGTACAGTGTAAAGTAAATAAAGTGATTCAGGAACTTCTCTGTACAGTGTAAAGTAGAGAAGTGATTAGTGAAACTCTGTACAGTGTAAAGTAAAGAAAGTGATTAGGGAACTTTTCTGTACAGTGTAAAGTAAAGAAAGTGATTAGGGAACTTCTCTGTACAGTGTAAAGTAAAGAAAGTGATTAGGGGACTTCTCTGTACAGTGTAAAGTAGAGACGTGATTAGGGAACTTCTCTGTACAGTGTAAAGTAGAGAAGTGATTAGGGAACTTCTCTGTACAGTGTAAAGTAGAGACGTGATTAGGGAACTTCTCTGTACAGTGTAAAGTAGAGACGTGATTAGGGAACTTCTCTGTACAGTGTAAAGTAGAGAAGTGATTAGGGAACTTCTCTGTACAGTGTAAAGTAGAGAAGTGATTAGGGAACTTCTCTGTACAGTGTAAAGTAAATAAAGTGATTCAGGAACTTCTCTGTACAGAGTAAAGTAGAGAAGTGAATTGGGAACTTCTCTGTACAGTGTAAAGTAAATAAAGTGATTCAGGAACTTCTCTGTACAGTGTAAAGTAGAGAAGTGATTAGTGAAACTCTGTACAGTGTAAAGTAAAGAAAGTGATTAGGGAACTTTTCTGTACAGTGTAAAGTAAAGAAAGTGATTAGGGAACTTCTCTGTACAGTGTAAAGTGAAGAAAGTGATTAGGGGACTTCTCTGTACAGTGTAAAGTAGAGACGTGATTAGGGAACTTCTCTGTACAGTGTAAAGTAGAGAAGTGATTAGGGAACTTCTCTGTACAGTGTAAAGTAGAGACGTGATTAGGGAACTTCTCTGTACAGTGTAAAGTAAAGAAAGTGATTAAGGAACTTCTCTGTACAGTGTAAAGTAAAGAAAGTGATTAGGGAACTTCTCTGTACAGTGTAAAGTAGAGACGTGATTATGGAACTTCTCTGTACAGTGTAAAGTAGAGAAGTGATTAGGGAACTTCTCTGTACAGTGTAAAGTAAAGAAAGTGATTAGGGAACTTCTCTGTACAGTGTAAAGTAAAGAAAGTGATTAAGGAACTTCTCTGTACAGTGTAAAGTAAAGAAAGTGATTAGGGAACTTCTCTGTACAGTGTAAAGTAAAGAAAGTGATTAAGGAACTTCTCTGTACAGTGTAAAGTAAAGAAAGTGATTAGGGAACTTCTCTGTACAGTGTAAAGTAAAGAAAGTGATTAAGGAACTTCTCTGTACAGTGTAAAGTAAAGAAAGTGATTAGGGAACTTCTCTGTACAGAGTAAAGTAAAGAAAGTGATTAGGGAACTTCTCTGTACAGAGTAAAGTCCAGGAGTGATTAGGTGCAGTAAGTTTACATGCCCTAAATGCAGAAATAAAAATATTAATTCAACTAATATTAATCTCGACAATGTTATCCAAAGGTACAATTGTACTGCTAAAATATATCTACTATTTCTCATCTTCAGATTATTTTAATTTTATTATAAGAATATGTAACTTCTAGACATTTTAACTTTGACATTTTGTATTTGTTTTAGGTAAGATTTTAAGATTTTATGTGACCTTATTTATTTTTTACAACAGGCAACATTATCTGCCAATATATAAGACTTACTAAAATCACTTAACACAAGTTAAAAATATTTAGGAATAAGGTAACTAACTTCATAGTAAGATCACAACCGTCTCAAAATGAGATATATTTGATACGTTGACTGGATTTAAGATAATTTCACTTGACAAAATATTATTTTTTGCAGCTTGTGTTACATTTAAGAGGCTACTTTTACTTTTCTGCTGATTTTTTTTTTTTATTTTCTAATTTCTTTCACCTTTCTTTGGTAACTCAACCTTTTAATCTGATAATTTTACAGTGCAAGTGTATTTGCACTTGTCAAGGAATTGTGTACTTCTACCCCCTCTAACCTTGTAGAACTAATACACGCCTATAGACAGATGCTTTTACGGTGAGCTTATTCCATTTCACACATATCGTACCTGTCAACAACCCTTTCTCAAGGCTTGAAACATCACAATTATATCCTATGCAAGGGTCAACCTTGAGCTATTCTCAGGATCAATGTGCTGATTTAATGACAGGTGTTACATTATGGAGGCTGCATTTCTTTCAGTTTAATTACACAATCTCTCTCTTTCTGTTAGACTTGGGAGTGGGCAGGAGTCTCAGCTGATTGACAGGTGAATGGTCGGGTCTTTGACAGGTTAATTAACACATAGGTAGAAAAGGTGTTAGCTTGGCACTGGAGAGAGGGAGTCAGAATATAGTGTGTAGCCCCACAGCTGCTGCTTGAGGAGTGGGCAGGTGAGAAATGAACACATGTACCTGCGAGAGCGATGGGTTATTAACAGGTAGAGGAATAGGTAAAGCTACTGAGGGAACAGGTTGGCAGACAGTGGAGGACTGGAGATATGAACTGACGTCAAAGGCAGAATCAGTTGCTAGTGGCCATTTTATAAGAAATAGCTAACATATAGGTGCACTTTGTAAGTTTACAGTTACTGTCTGTATAGCTCACCAGTTATCAGCCTCCCTTCTACCATATCTATCAATGGAAAGAGACCACCATAAGACCTACAAAGCACATCTGTGGTATGTATATATATATATATATATATATATATATATATATATATATATATATATATATATATATATATATATATATATGCTCAAGCCCAATTCCAACACAGGGGGCACTGTGTAAAATGTAAATAAATGTAAATAAAAACAGACTATGATAATTTTCAAGTTATTGCACTCTGTTTTGATTCATCTGATAACAGAACAGTTTTCTATTTTGCCTCAGTCCATTTTAAATGAGCTTTGGCCCAGAGAAGTTGGCGGTGTTTCTGGATCATGTTGACATATGGCTTCTTTGCATGATACAGCTTTAACTTGCATTTGTGGATTGCATGGTGAACTGTGTTCACAGACAATGATTTCTGAAAGTGTTCCTGAGGCCATGCAGTAACTTCCAGTACAGAATCATGCCTGTTTTTAATGCAGTGCCGCCTGAGTGCCCGAAGATCATGAGCATCCAATACTGACCGGTGGCCTTGCGAACAGGGATTTCTCCAGATTTTCTAAATCTTTTGATGATATTTTGTACTGAAGTTTGTGGGATATTCAAGGTCATATTCAATTTTACTTTGAGGAACATTTTTCTGAAATTGTTCCACAATTTTTAGATGCAATTTTTCTCAGATTGGTGAACCTCTGACCATCTTAGCTTCTCAGAGACTCTGCCTCTCTAAAATGCTCTTTTTATACCCAGTTAGTTGCAAGTTGCTCCCCCAGCTGTTTTTTTTTATTTGTACCACTTATTTTTCTAGCTTTTTGTTGCACCTGTCCCAACGTATGTTCTATTGTGAATAAAATATATATAATGTGTCATAACCTTTGCACAGACCACATTTTCTGATATGTATTACATTATTCTATTATGTCAGTATTCAGAAAATAAACAGCAGTTATGGATTATTATTATTATTATTATTATTATTATTATTATTATTTGTCTGTAGAGCATGCTACTCATTTTTTCCTTAGAAAATCACCAAAACATTATTTGACCAGGGGTGCCCAAATTTTTTCACATGACTTTATATGCAGACGTTCATAGTCTTACAAGATCCGTGTCACAAACTACACAATTTTGGTCTCAGTCAATGTATAACAGCACATTTACATTTATTTAGGGGGCGTTTAACTGTTTTTAATATGATGGTGGGCTTTCATTCCATTTATTTCATGTATTTAGTCATTATACATCCAAGGGCTATGCGTTCATTTCGCACTGGACTGTCCCCAGTTTCTGACCCACCTCAGACCTTGTGGCAGACAGGGACCAATGGACACAGACAGTAGTCCAGCAGTCCATCCCTGCTTGTATGATTGGTGTTTCTGATAAAATGGCCTGTGACTAATTTGGCGAGTTTGTAT
Organism: Colossoma macropomum; assembly: GCF_904425465.1. NCBI lineage: Eukaryota > Metazoa > Chordata > Actinopteri > Characiformes > Serrasalmidae > Colossoma > Colossoma macropomum. The sequence continues at coordinate 733,615 of NW_023494803.1, forward strand.
TTGCAGCGGTTCATGTACAGTAGCACATCGTTATGAAACATCATTACATACAGACTGTATTCACTGCATGACATCACTGACCTTGTTTCAGATCTTGTGCGGCTTCACATCAGAGTAATCAGGTAATGACTGCAAAGGGTTGATCTTACAAGAATGATAAGACCAAGGTTTATGCAATGGATGAAAATGATGTTATGTAATCTCCAAGATATGAGGGCATTTTCTCCAATCAGTGCTTTTTACAGTAAACAAAATGATCTGCTGTTATCTGCAGTAAGAATTGCACTTGGCAGTCTCACTGAAAATAAGTAGAAATGTCTACAAACTTTATAGTGAGAAATGTTAGAAATACTGCCTATGTTGGCCAAAAACCATAGTTTAATGTGTTATTTGTTGTGATATGTTGGATTCTGTAGTGGAGCATGTTCATATTTTCATGTGTTAATCATCAGTGCTCTCACTCTACACTTTCAGTAGGTACTAGACTGTCATTGGGTCAGTTCCCCTCCTGTCACTGGGGTGGGACCCTCAAGGCTCCATCTCAGTACCTTTAGTCAGGGAACATAACTGAACCATAATCCACTGAAATGATATGTTCTAAGCTGTACTGACTCCACACACCCCGTCTCGTCTCCAGGCTTTTATTTTACTGTTCTGTTTAAAACATTCGGTTATGAAAAGGTACAAATACAAACTTTTCACCTGGAAACACTTATTTAAGGTTCACAGTCAGACCTTAAAACCACTGTTGGAGCTTTGAGGGAACATTTACACTGTTTGTACCTTGACGAATGAGAAATGTACCTGCACTGTACTTTATTTCTAACAGTGTACAAACACTGACAATCCCTGTGCTGTCCAATCCTGACTGCTAGCCCAGCCACTGATTTACAGGCTAATAAGTACAACCAGGCTAGCATTGGTGCTGCTCATACCTCAGCCATCTCACAATATTGTAGAAACACATCAAGTCTTCATTCAGCACAAAATGGATGCCAGATACAAGTGTTTAACCCTTACAGTCAGAGAAAAGAACAGACTACTGAGGAAAAGTATCTAGATAGCCAGGTAGCTGCCTTGTTAAATGTATTTAGCTTGTTGTTCTCCTCATCTGACAAGTCATTTCTGTCATTTCAGTAGTTCATTCTGTCAATTGCAGGGATATTTGAGGACATTATCTACAGTCGCACAGCTGCAATAAGACTTCCTAGTAGTACCATTATCTATCTGCATTCATCAGCTAACAAGGTTCCTCCCACCTTCAAGATGCATCATCAGAAGGTGGTTTTCCTCGTCTTTAAACCCAAAAATCTCACTCATTAATGAGGCACCGCTCGAGGATTCCTGTATGCATGTTTACAACAGTATTGATGGTTCAGTTCACAAGATCTTGTTTTTGCTGTGTGATTTGTTGTTTTTTTTTATACAACAGTTAGTTCCAGCCACGCAAGCTGATTGGTTGAGACGCGTTCTAACGGGTTTTTCAGAAACACTATCACTCCGCTGAGACGCTGTTGTCTTTGACAGCTGTAGGAGACGCTCAAGCCATTTGAACGTTTTTTTACTTCTTACTTTGCCACAAACAGAAAATGGACACTTTAAAGATCACATTTGACCGACAGCCAATTTGGTCAGACTCTGAAGATGAGATGACACTAAATTCCCAAACTGTCATCACCACTGAGCAGCTTTTCAGTCGGCGGCTGTGACAGAAGAACAGCTAAACAACCTGAAATCAGCCAGAAATGAACCCAACACCATTCGCCAAACTAAATGGGCTGTAAGATGCTTTACAGACTGGCTGGAACAAAACAACATTAATACTGATCTGGCAAAAATGACAAAACTGAGCTGAACTTGATATTGCGGCAGTTTTATGGCTCTGTACTTCAAAAGGCGAGGCTTACACAGACTGTGCAGCGAGTGGGCGGAGCTCGTTACTCTGACGTAGCAACAAGCTGCTCATTAAGGAACTATAATTTGGTGAAGGAACTGCGAACATTAAAACATATTAAACGCCGCGTTCACGGCCCAGTTTATTAATTTATTACTGTATTTATTTAACTGTTGTAGCAATAGAAAACTCGAGGAGTGTGTTATCGCCAATAACATCACGGCTGTGATGATCTACGGTGACCAAATCACAGCAGTGATGTTATTTCACGATAACACACTCCCTCTGTGTTCTACTGCTTAAGCAAAAATACCTCATGTTTTGTGAGGTATTTCTGTTCTATGAAAAGACAATAGTAGTGTTCTGCACTAACTGATGCTCTCTCTCTCTTTCTCTATTTCTCTTTTTTGCATGCTTTACTTGATGATGACTTCTTGAATTCAGGTAAGACTACTTTATTGCTATTTCCAAGCTCTGATCCAACCAGTGCCTCCTCAGTAGGTGGCTTTGCTCATGCGGTTCTAACATGAACACTGTGGATATGTCATCGCTGTCATATCTATCCTTGTAATTCCATTTTTGGGGATTTTGCTTTACTATTTTTTACACCATTTGAAACCTCCAGCTGCACTTTACATTGTGTGAACATTTTATGATGAATGGAACCATAGAAACGGTGCATGCCTTAAGATGAGGGAATTCCACCAATTCAAATGTTAAAATGTCAAATGCATAAATCACTTGATAAGACTTAGGGTGTAAAAAACAAAACAAAACAAACAAATATACAAAATATCAGAGTGGTTTGATGTGAAAAGCTCCATTCTAGAGAAACTTACTACGTCACATAGTTATGATGTTCAATGGTTACTAATAAGTGGCCCGATGCCTGAGACTGAGGTAGGAAATACAGGGGGTCTTGGGGGGTCCAAAACCTCCCAAATCAAAATTTTATGGGCTCCCTGAAAATAAATGTATTATGACTTTATGCTATCTGTTAGGAGAAAAATGGAAATACAGAAGAAGCTCATTGTTTTGCTGCTTCACGCAAGAAAAGAGCATTTCTAGAAAAAGAATAATTAAACCAAATATTTTGTTGCCATTAAAGCTTGAATCAGTGCAGCTATGGTGAGTGAGTTAGGAGCCAGCCAATGCTGGAGTAGCCAGCCAATGCGGGACCCCCAAATACCAGGGGGTATATCACACACTGCCTGAGACACTGGCTGTGTTAACATGCAAAGATTTTTTTCCGATTGAATTCATTGCGATTACAGATTAAGACTGAGGTGTTTATCTCACTCTACTCAACACTCTGATGGAGAATCTCAGTTTACATGCTCACTACAAGTAATCAGATCCAACATAATGGGCATTCTTAGAGAACCACTTACTGTAGACGTTACCATGACAACCAGCATCACGTGAGTCCAGTCAGAGTGAGATGAGCAGCAGTGAGCAGTGCTTGTGTTTTTAATTGCTTTAAAATGATGTCAGACTCAGGAAAACGTCCTTCACATGTCGTTATTAAAGAAGGCCGAGAGGAAGACGTCGTGTTCTGAGACACATAAGCTGGACGTCCGTCCCACCGCCGTCTTTTAAAGATCAGAGCATAAACTTTGTCTCCTCTGCAGACCAGTTTCTGCTCCGCCATGCTGAACTGTATAAACTTTCACTATGATGCGACGAACATGATCAGAACGTACTTAAACTTTCCGATAGGGAATGTAATCAGATACAGGCGTTTACACAGATATTATTCCTCTATTTAATGGATCATTTTGTCCGATTGGATAGAAATCTGAATTTTCTGAATGGCCTTAATCAGACTAGTCTATTCCGACTGATGTGTATACATGGACATATTCTATTCTGATTGGGCTATTAGTCAGATTATTACTATCAGGCTGTATGTAAACGTGACTAGTGTTTTACAATAGTTTTGAGCTAAAAGGTTTTGGCATAAAACTGATTTTTAAAACACATTCATGGTGGCTTTTGTGGAGAGGTACATGAAGGGCATTATAAAGCAACATACTCCCCAAATTAAACTTTTTTTCCAGATTTACCACTATTTTACTATGAATCTTTACATATGTAGTTCACTGGTGGTGCCACACTTGCAGTGCGACCCCTGGTTTCAATCACCACCACAGAGAAGAAACCTGAATTGGTGCAATGAACTATTTCACATCAGAACACTCTGAATGACACTGTTCACATTTCAATGATTGATTTATGCAGACATTTTGAAAAAAATGACAACTCCTTTTCAGAGATACACGGCCAAAATCTTTTGCTGTAAACTTAATTATCTACATGCACTCTGATGTCTAGTCTTTTGAGGAACTGTGTAGTATCCCGGGATATGTTGTGAAAACCCCTGTTGTCCATTTTTCCTATCATACTCAGGGCAGCTGCTGCAGTGATGAGTTCATATGTATCCAATGAAGAAATACTAACCGTAATTATCAGTGTGAGCTGGACAGTGGACAGGCCAGCAGATGCTCTAATTATAGCTAATTTGTTTAAATGAAAGGAGTAGCCTAATAATAATTTTATTTGCCTGTCACATCGCTGGCATACATTACTGGTTCACTGCTGGGTCAGAAGCAGTGAACCAGTAGCAGTGTTAGTTATGATTTTAGAGCAGGATTTGATCTGCTAATTCCACAAGATTGCTGTAGGAAAACAAGCTGATTCCCTCCATCAGAGACCAATATGTGGAGTTGCTTTAGGTCCATCCTTATTTAAGATGGATAAAAAGATAAAGTCTGGTTTCTTTACACTGCGTGAACATGTTCATGATAACCGACAAAAATAATGATTCCACTGGCATTACACTATTTCATTTCACTGGGGCATTTCAGTGTAGTTTAGTTATCTTAGAACTCTGTGCCTCACACTTACTGAGCTGATATCTAGAACACCTTGGACATCTCAGTGTAGTTTCGTTAAACTTTCTCAGAACTTTATTCTTCCCACTCACTCAGTTATTATCTAGAACCTGTTGGATGTCTCAGTGTAGTTTATTGAAACTATCTCAGAACGTTTCCTCAGTTTATATGCAGAATTATAGTTTCATTAAAAGTTTCAATGTAGTTTAATTAAACTTTCTCCAAACTTTGTACCTTACACTTACTCAGTTAATATCTAGAACCTGTTGGGCACCTCATTGTAGTTTTGTTGAACTATCTCGTTTGATATCTCAGTGTAGTTTAGTGAAACTATCTCGCAACTTTGTACCTCACATTTGCTCAGTTAATGTCTAGAACCCATTGGGTATCTCAGTATTGTTCAATTAAACTATCTCAGAACTTTGTATGTCACTCTTACTCAGTTAATATCTACAGCCTGTTTGACATATCAGTGTAGTTTAGTTAAACTTTCTCAGAACTTTGTACGTCCTGCTTAATGAATAAATATCTAGAACATGATGGACATCTAAGTGTAGCTTCCTGAAACTATCTCAGGACTTTGTACCCCACTCTTACTCAGTTAATATCTAGAACCTGTTGGGCACCTCATTGTAGTTTCGTTGAACTCTCTCATTTGATATCTCAGTGTAGTTCAGTGAAACTATCTCAGAACTTTCTACCTCCCATTTACTCAGTCAATATCTAGAACCTGTTGGATGTCTCAGTGTTGTTTAGTTACATTATCTCATAACTTTGTACTGTGCTGCTTACCAGAAGTCAGTCCCAGCTTGGAGAGCGTACAGTAAAGACAAATATAAAGTTTATTTACACCCTGAGATTTCCAGTATTTTATTCCTCAGTGCTGGTGCTGTTAGAGCTGCATCTTCAGGGCTTCAGTGCTGAATATACAGATGCTCCAAACTGGCTGTCCAGCCCAGAATTACTACTACAGTGTGCTTTTCTTACCGAGCATCTCACTTTAAACACTACATTACATCACAGCAAACCAAGTACCCATCAGCCCCTCCCCTGAACCCCCTCTGACATCACACTGAGCGTGAAGTCACTGTGGAGTGAAGGCCTGGAGAGGGAGAGGTGAGATAGTAGAGTGCTGTCATTGTAATTTGTTCCCTCACTGGTTCTAACGTCAAGTGCTAGAACCCTTCACTCTGTAACACTACACTACACTACAATATAGTAATTTCTGCTAGCATTCTATTGAATATGCAGTGTTAAGTTAGCTCCAAGCTAACGGTGGTGTACATTACCTTTCCCACATTGGGTAAAACACTGATGGCAGCTCTAGTTTAAACTCTGACATTTGAAGCCTGTAATGTGCTTTACTGTGAATGTTTTAGTGTTTCAGTAAATCCTTCAGTAAATACTTCAACTTGAAGCCTCACTCTGAACACTGGAGGAGGCTTTAGTACAGTACGCTTCACTTTACTTAGAGCGGACAAATACAACTTATGAGCTCTTATAATTTGTTATGAACAGTATTTATAATGCATTATGTTAACAATTCATGATGCATAATAGGGCTATAATGTGTAATACAAATTTTTCGAAATATTTATAGCCATGGTTGTGATGCCTTATGAATGCATTATACATTTTATGAATATGTTTAAAGATGCTTACAAAGGTGACATTCATAGAAAGTGTTACCAGATTTCTTTTGGACCCTGAGAAAACTCAGAGCTGCCAGGATGCGCTTGCAAGAACCCATGCAGTGACGCATGTGCAAGAACCCTGTTCATTGTTGAACGCATGAATAGATAGTTTGGATGTAGCAGAGGATGTACAGGCATGTAAAAGACTGCAAAATACTGACCAGCTGTATCCTGCACATCATTGAACAGGACCTGCCAAACCCAAACGGTCCTTTTCCACCTCACCACTCCATTGACCATTGCCACTGCACAAAGTGGACATTCCATTAGCAGCACTCGGTGGCAGGAGTTAAATGATCGCTTTTTAGATGATGCATAATTCATCAGAAATTTTTGTAGAAAAAGAGAGAATAAAGTTGCACGGAACATTTTTGATTTAAATAAGGATGGTTCGTTCCCAGCTCTGCTGTTCCTCTACCACGAGGTGAGCAGGTCTGGTGCTCGCGTGGGAAGAGGATCATGTTAAAATGACAGAAATTACATCTGTAATGATCTGCTTTGATAACTTATATTGACAGCCAATACATTTTAAGTGTCAAGCTTAATAATAGCCTAGGCTTAGTAAACTAGTCAAACATGTCACAATTGCAGTGTTCAGTTAAAACACCAAATCATTTTCACAGTGCATGGGGGCATATCAGCAGGGACAGCTCTGATGATAGGTAGGGTTTCTTTGCTAGCTGATGCACTGCAAAATTAAAAGCTAACTAATAAAAATAACTAGCAAAAGCTCTATTGATTATATATATTTAGAACTGATTAATGATGTACAGTTTAATTTACAGATAACCTTCTCACCTTTCTTGAACCAGTGCTCAATCTCACAATGCAGTATTTCTTGCTTGCTTAGTTATCTTTAAGCTTAGTTGGGTCTAACTCTGGTGGCAGTGCTTACAGCATTGCTTTTTATTGTTATGCATGATTCCCTGTATACATATTTAAGAAGTATGATTTCTTTTTCCTTCTCTGATGCCTCCTCCTCATGATGGCTGTTCCTCAGAAACGTCACACTTTTATATTCATGCACTTGTGGATTAATCTCAGTCTGAGTATCTAAACCCAGATTAATAGAGAAAGTTTTTAGCCACTGTTGTAAATCGAGTTAACTGCGTAAATCGAGCATGAACCTGCTTCAATAGACAGACTCCAGATCTACTACTTCTTGTTAGCCAACTTTTCTGTTTTTTTCTCTCTTTATTTTAGCACATGTTCATAAAAGCTATGTGGGAGGGACAAATGTCCTTTTTTGAGACATGATAAATCACTTTTTTCCACTCACTCAAGCATCTCAAACACCGTAATGGTACTGTAATAATCCAGTTGTTGCTATGAGGCCACTTGGTGGGTGTGGGACCCTGAGCAGCTGCTTATGTTGCTTATTAGATAGAGTTAGTACTACATATCACCCTGACAAAGAGTTTGCTAATATATTTTTTCTCTAACTCTTTTTGCACAGCAAGGATGGTATGATGTGGTATATACCTAAATATCGCTACTCTCGGAACAAAACCTTCTATCTCCAAAATGGTAACTTTACAGGAGACGGGAAAACATGCTTTACTTTTAATGTAAGTCAATGGAACCAGACTTTTTTCCAAGTAATTTTGGGCCATTTCTGTTGGTTCATTCATCATTTATATAATATATATATAATTTATATACAATGTAAAGGGCAACAAGCATTTCCAAATTTTGTCAAAAACTGAAAAACAACAAAACGGATATACATGGCTTTGTTCTGACAGCAGCGACATGCAGTTGCATGCAAAAGTTTGAATATTCCTGGTCAAATTACATGTTTAATTTACAGGAAACAAACAAAGAGTTTAGCAAATAAACAAATAAAAGCATTTAATATTTATACAGGTCACATTTTTGGGTTTATTATTTTTCCCAATAGGTTAAATTCAGCAAGTAAACAGCAAAAACATACAGACATGTTCTCCATAGAGGATGAGTTAACTTATTTTCATTGAGGAAACCAACAAAATGTAATTTGACCAGGGTGCCTAAACTTTTGCAACTGACTGTAATTGTAATACCTGACTACCCATCTTTGGGGAATAATCTAGCAGTTCATGATGGTGCAAGTAAAGTAAAATGTTCAAAATTATGTCCAAAAACTGAAGTGGTGGGAAGGTCTTGTTGGTGGTGCGATGCCCCCTTTTGCCTCCATGTATGTTTCTAATTTAATGGAAAGTTTACAGAAAAGTCAATTTTACTTGCTATTTGCTGTGTAATTATGAAAGTTGAATGACTTGGTTCCAGACTGTAAAAGCAGAGGTGCACATTGAAGATAAAGAAATATTTTAGACAAATAAGATAAATACAACTTACTATAAATCAAAATCATCTATCTGTTAGCCTTATGCAAAGGCATGTTGGTGGCTGGTAGCTTCTTTTTGTCATTTGGTTGAGAACCTTTTTTTCCTTCTTCTAAAGTTAGCAGTTCAGAGATATGATGTTTTGTGACTATTCTTCAGGATTGCTTTATAATTTTTCTCAAATTCCTTAAATAAGAATGTCAACGCGCTGCCTCTTATGACTCGCTGAACCACAGGGCAGATTGAAAGACAAGTTTTTATATTGTTCCTGTCGGCATGGGATTTAATAGGGACAGCAGTGTCGGCCCGTTGTGCCAGCGATACGAGCACTCGCGGAGTTTTTAATTGGCCGGTGGAGTGCTTCAGCCAGGCCTTCCAGCTGAGGGACACTGATATTCAAGAGCTGTGGGAGATTTATTAAGAGGGACGCTTTTTTCCCCTCTCACACACACCAGAACATAATTCATCTTTTTCTTTCTTGTGCTGATATTATTCTTCTGAAAGAGTTTTATAATCACTGTTCTTTAGCCTTTTTCAAACACAAGATCATTACCAGTCCTAATTTTAGCAGAACCGGTGCCCTTGATCAACAGAACAGTGGGTAAGGAAGCCACTGGGTATGTGGTTAGATGGGTTACCATGGTGACAGATCAATCCATCATTCAGAGATTTAACAGTTTCGATTTCAGAGAAGCTCCTTATGATTGATGGAAATGCTATGTAAACATAGTAAGATTGGAGTTTTTACACATAACTCAATATGGTACCAAACCAAGGAATAGTAATGGTGGTATATGTTTAAAACCTCAGGGAACCTAAATCCACAATTGCTTCTAATTATGTTAATGTTGGACTGTCACACAATATGCATGAACAATGTAGGGGACATGCAGGGAGCAACCTAACGTGGGGTACAAATTAACTCAGACTTTTATGTGGTTATACAAGGTCAAGCAGTGTGAGCCTCTGGCCACACTGCCACATTTCCTAGCCGCTGTCTTCCAGAGCAATTCGTCCGAGTTTTAAAGAGATCTGTGCCAAAGAGTAGATGCGTGTCATTTTTTTCAACACAATTTTTCCAGTCACTGAGCTGTTAATCTCTAAATCGCCATCTTGTTGCGTATAATGTAGCACTGTTTTGATGGATGTGACAAGCTTACAGGAAGTGCTAACTTGGCTTAAGTAGCCTCTGTACTGCAGTGTTAGTTGTAACATGACAATACAGCTAAGCTTTAGTAAACAAAGACAGTTCAAGTAAATGTTGTCCTTTTTCTGTATGTTCACAGATTTTAAAATAAAGAATAGAAAACATCTGAAAACAGGGATTTCCTTCTACTTTATTAGTATCTTTAAGATGTTAGTATTTTGCTTTTCAATAAGTATATTAATGAAATTGACATTAACAGGTAAAGCTGTAGTTATTTAGAAACAATGTTCCATAAATTTACTGATGTGACATTAATGTTCCACAAGTTTGAAGCCTATATATTTTGGTTCGACTGCTCCATCATCCCACCGCGACCCAGAAGGATAAGCGGTTTAGATGATGTATATGTATGTATGCTCCATCATCCCATGTTTTGTATGCATCAGGCCACTGATGTTTCTCAGTGTTTTTACTTTTGTTCAAATCAACAACATCAGTAACTTTTGACATAATAATTACGGTATTTAGAGGAAGAAATCAGCAAAGCTCAGTTCAAATTCTCCATTTTTTATTTATCTATTTTTACACCATTTTAATGCCAGTTTTCCTTTACACTGTGTGCAAATTTAATGATAAAGGATGACAAGAAATGGTGCAAAATTATATGGAAAAGTCTGGTTACATTGACTTACATTAAATTTAAGCATCTTTTGCCTGGTCATGTAAAGTTACTATTTTGGAGATGCAAGGTTTTGCTCCAGGAGTGACAATGTAAGCTCACTGGACCAAAAATTAGTCACCTGTGACTAATCAGTTTCGTCTTTCAGCCACATTTCTGACGAGAATTTCTGCTGTGCGACCCATTTTTCACACATCGAACGAGAGATTCACTGCATCGTACCACCTTTTCTCAATCTATGAATCCTGTCGCGCACTCCGCAGGTATTTATAGCCCAATCATCCTCGTGCAGCGCCATCTGCAGGAGCCTGAAGTTACCACTACCTTAAACATATAAGGTGACTCATTTTTTGTCCATTGAGGTAATAATGGAGACTAGCTTCAGCAGTTAGCTCAACATTTCTTAGGGTGTTTTCACATATAGTTCTGTTAAAGTGAACCTGAAAAGGAGCCAGCTGCAGATGAACACAGTACTTTTTGTGTCACATTGTAAGCAAACTTCAATAGGGACCAGCTTTCTTTGGTCTACTTTAGCATATGAGACCAGTTGTTGTTCTTATTTAGAACTCAGATCCTACCTAGGAAACATCAAATTTTGGGTAGTGCATATAATAAAACTCTCCAATTCTAATGGTGCTATTAAAAACCATTAAACAGTTAGGAACTACCAGGCATGCTTACTGCTCTTCCACTGGCCATTTGCACAGTTTTTATTTATTTATTTATTTATTTTTTACTTTATATGACCCTGTGCATCTGCTGTGGCAGACTTGATTTTCTACTGTGCTTTCCTCTGAGCTCAGTACAGTGAGAATTTATGTCTGCGCCACACATCCCAGTGAAAATAGTGAGGTAGTAAGTAAGGTAGTCTGTTTTTACTCACTACAGTGCTGGAAGACAGTGGCTGTTGTTGTACGATAAGCCTTGTGGTCGTAACTGTAAAGCAAAACACAAAGCAGACGGTGGCTTGGTTTTGATTTCACAATGCACGAATGAATGGAGCCACAAAACCAACTACAAATGAGGCCTACTCTGAGTTTAGCTCTTTATTTTAGAGTTTAGAGGAACCTGAGTTCATAAGATTTGTTACATATGCACAGAAAACTGTGACTTGAGATGCTGAAACGGTCCAAGTGTGAAAACACCCTTAATATAGCTGCAGCGGTTCATGTTTGTTTAGCAGCTGCGGTGCAGGCCAAGTGCTGCGATGAGGAAGTGAAGAAGCTAGTTCTGTAGGTCTCAGATCTTTACATATGTTCATTTGGCAATACCACTGAACAATATTAATATTTTCGTCAACACCTCAGAAGACAGGTCTAACTGCAGAGGTGCAGCACCACATGCTCAGACCCACCCTTTCAGCTCTGGATATGATGTTCCATAGTCTTCAAGAGGCTAAGAACCTACCTTGCATTTACTACATGGAGCTCACGTGGTGCGTACGATTTTTAGAAACCTTTAAATTCTATGGCTGAATCTCAAATGGCTCCCTACTCCCTGTTTAGTATAGTATCACTGCATAGGTGAGGAAACTATGGCTTCTGTGCACAATAGTGCTCTAATTGTTAGATAAGGAGTTGTGTAGCATTTGGCTAAAAATAAATGTCTTTCATTCAACATATATTGCACTATTTGGGTGTAGAAGGCATTATGCTACGACCTACATGGTGCACTACATAGAAAGTAGGGAGCAATTTAAAAATATAGCCTGTGTGATCATTAAATTAAGCACAAAGTCTGTGGCGTGGTCAAGTTTTGGCTCCGAAACAGATGCACGGGAGCTGAAAGTCTGAAAGTGTGGGGTGTAAAGTTAAGGTGTATTAACCTGAATCATTAGAATGAAAACACTTATTTTTATTAAAATGTTTATGCCATTTTAACTCGAAGTTGCTATCATATCTCGTAATGCTGTGCTGTACAGCCCAATGTTAACCTCAGTAACAGTAACAATAATAAAACAGTAATTTGCTGTTTTATTACCCCCCAAAAACAAAACAAAACAAAATAAAAAAACACAATAAAAACTTGTATCTCCTTTTTCGTCGTTTTTACTGAACACAGCATCTGTCCTTCACACACATATTATCTAATGCCACTTATCCTTCTGGGTCGCGGTGGGTGCTGGAGCCTATCCCAGCGGTCAATGGGCGGAAGGCAGGAAACACCCTGGATGCGTCGCCAGTCCATCGCAGGGCAGACTAACATACATTTACAATCACATGGGGAGCACATACAAACTCCACACAGAAAGGACCTTGATCGCCTGGCCGGGGAATCGAACCCATCTTCTTGCTCTGCCATCCATCTGTCTACATTGTGTGAAAGGTTCATGATGAACATATCAATAGAGATGCTCCAAAGTCACTTGGAATAAAACCACTTTACATTAACTTACATGGAAATAAAAAGGTTTTTTGTCTTCTCCTGTAAAGTTAGTACTGTTATGTCCAGCTACTGGCTCACATTGCAGTGGGCACTCGAGAAGTGTGGGCATGCAGAGCGGCCATGCAAAGAGGCCCTAGTGAACCCCAGAGAGACGTTTAATTGCAAATAAGGTGTTGTTAGCTAAAAGATGTGCACGTGTTATTTGTGCTGTGTGGGTTTACTGTCCACCGTGAACAGAAAGTGTATGTTTAGAAGTGGCCTTCCTGCTGTCCTGGCTGTTTCAGTGGTTCTCTCTTGCTGCTTGTTCAATAAAACAGCATTCACGTTTAAAGCACAACATTTCCTACGTCTTCTCCTTCACCAACACCACACTATTTTGGAGATGCATGTTTTTTCTTTGGACAGTGATGAGACGTTGATGTGATTCCACCATAAAATCAATACAGTATTTTATGCTGGAAAATTAGTGGCAGTCATTGGCGGTGTATGCTCATGTGCATTTGTGTGAAAAGTACCTGAAGACAGAAGCTGTTTGTCTAAGTAGAAGCATTTAAAATGTCTCAGTGCTTAAGCATCAGCATGTCCTACGCATGACATGTTTATGAATTTCCGCTGCTCGAGAAACAGCCACTGGCTGGTACATAATGTAAACCCGTGGGCCTCAGAGGCTGCCTCGGGCAATAAAGGTGTGTGTGTGAGGGTTATTGTGTGCATTTCTAGGTTCCTGCATGTGTCTTTCATTGTGTTAGTGCTGCTGGTGAGGGTGTGTGATGGCACTATCGAAGCCATCAGTTGAGATAGTGAGTTTTCATTACATGCATGTGTGTGCGTGAGTGGCGAGAGAGATAGAGCGAGTGTTAGTGTATACAGAGCCTCAGGCTGAATAGGCAGCGAGTCCTAACGCCTCTTACAGCACAGAGATAATCCACCCAGACACACACAGCTAACTCAAATATCACTCTACAGGAGACAGACCAATATTTGTATATAAATGATATCCATTTACTGAAATTCAGTTGGTTTTGCATTTATGAGCATGTTTAAGTCACTCTAAACACCTACGATATGTGCAGCTTATCCAGAAACTCACTTGGTCCCTGGAAATGTAGTGATTTTCAGCTCTTGTTTACTTGAATTAACATAATTCTCAATTACAATTGATCATCTCAATGAATTTGCAATGATTACTTGCCAGTTTACACCATGATTACTGCATATAACTTCCCCTACTGGTCTTAAATACAGTAAGATACACAGGCCTAATGGACACACTCATTTCTATACATTTTATAGATTTCCTTCCTTTTCCTTTTCTCAGTGAGGTTCTTCTTGACAGCTACACATCCTTTCAGACCCACAGCGCTGAGTCGTCTTCTCACAGTGGAAGGATGGACAGAAACACCTGTGGATGTTTTCAGATCTGAAGCAGCTTGATTTTCTCCTCTCTCTCAGAGATGAAAGCTTTAAGTGCTGTTTATCTGATGGGGGCAGTTTGGTGGTTGACCAGGTCCAGTTTTTTCACTTTGCTCTTTTTATGCAAGTAGATGGTCACATATCTAATCTCCTCAGAAATACTATCTGAAAGCGAGCACTTATGTCCATTTCTCACACATTGGGCCAGGATGTATTTGGCCTAAGCCGGGGTTACACTACACGACTTTTACCCCGATTTTAGCCCCGATTCTCAGTCTGAGCTGGTCAGCTCTAGTCTGCAGATTTTTGGGTCAGTCGGAGTCGACAGTCAGAGATAGTCGTGTGTGAGGGGAGCAGACGGAGTTTATCAAACACGTTTGATGATTTTTTCGACCCGACTCTGTGTAATCTAGTGTAAATGGATCAATGACTCAATCTTAAAGGACTCCTGCACCAGCCAATGAACACTGAGAGCACAGAAGAAGAAAATACAGCAAAGAATGGCAAAAAAATGGCAAAAAGTCTCTCACATGTGGAGCGAAGCTTTTCAATGAGCTGAGTTTAAGGCACGAGACATTCGAGTTTATGTATATTTAAAACTAAAAAATACCACTGATCACATTTTTAAATCCATGATCTTCACTTAAACATGTTTACCTGCTGCTTCGTTACTGTGTCAGTGCAAACGGCAGAGAAAACAGCAGCAGCTCCATGTTCGTTTATTTGGGTCTCCTAGTAATGGGAGAACGCAAGAGTTTGGGAGAGTTTGAGAGAGTTCACGCAAGTTCAGGGAATTCCGTTTGGTTCAGCAGCAGCTTAAAAGTCGTGTGATCCCTAATCATTTAGTGTGTGACCTCAATATTTCAGTCACCCAAAACAAGTCTTTTTATAATCTGTTAGGACTTTAATGTGTAGTGTACCCAAGGCTCTAGTGTGTCCCCTAAGCTTTGAGTTCCTATTTCATCATGGTAGGTAGTCTGTCCTTCAAACTGTATTGACAGGAACCATGTGGGATTCCTTGCAGTGGAAGCTTTTCAGATTTTCCAGTAGATAATGCCTGGTTTAAGCCTCTTAGATATAGTTGTGCTTGGTTCATCCTCTGTTAACTATCTTATCGGCCAGTTTGATATTTATTGGACCTGTCGAAGACTATAATACTAAGGCTTAGGTAATACCATCGTTTACTCTAGTACATGTGACTAGGGCTGTTTTTCCCTTTGTGTTCTGTGCCATAGCATAGCATGGCTTTGTGGTGGTGTGATTTGGGTTTTATTGACTTGGAAATATTAGTCCTGTTTCCATATTTAGTTGGTATTGAAGGTATATGCTGCTGCTTGGTTAATATTTCATTTGAGTTTAATATTTCCTTGATAGGCTATTATATAGGAAGGCTGCTTAACCCTCTAAAGCATCGCAGTAACGGTAAAGATTGGAGAAGGACAGTTGTGTAGTCATCGATTCTAAGTATATTGGATAACACTTTAACATAGATCAAGCACATAAGGCTACATGGCACTTACAGAAGTGACATAAATCTACATACACATTAATAAACACTTGTTCCAATAGGTGTCATTTGTCATAAACTGCATTTGCATCTGCAACTTTCTTGTCAAGTTGAAATAATATTTATGTCAACTTGATATTAGGTGTTACAAAACTTGCTGGGATGAAATGACATAGACGTGGTAACTCAGTGTATGTCACAATGACATAATGCAGATGACATGGCTTGCTAAGTCAGGCTGATTGAACCAAAGTGAGCCCTTTCGTTGTTTCATTTTACCAATAAGAAGATTTAGGCTATGCTACATTATTAGGATTATGTCACTGTGATATAAAGCTATAAAGTCAGTTGTTATAACAGTTATAATGTGCTGTGTAATTTCACCCAGGAAGTGTTATGACACAATGTTGTGTCAAAAAAGGTCAGTGTCTCCTGACATTGTGTAATGCAGGGGTGGAAATGGCCAGGTTTGACTGGGGATACCCTAAAATTCCTAGTGCATTTTCACATTGAAATCCACCTTAAAATGGAAACAAAACACCACTTTTCTTGGCTGCCTTCTTGTTCCAAACACAGTGTATCCAACAGTCGTTACCATGGAGACTGGGTGGGTGGATCCTGCTGTAGCACCGTGACCTTCCATTGGCTGAGCAGGGCTGTAGGGTGAACTTGAGGAGCCTTCAACAGGCACTTTGCTTCATTACATAGAATTTTTGACTTTTTCCACCCCTGTTGGATTTGACATCAAAGTTTACAAAACCAGCCTTTATGACAGATGATGCCTACTAGAATAATCTTTTATAAATGTTAATATAGGTTTAAAGCTACACTATGTCAGATTTGGAGACCTCTCTGGTGGAACTGCGTAATTGCACACAACGTGTGAAAGAACCTTTGGTAATGTCAGGTGTGCTTCGGACCCCTTCCCCAAATAGATGAATCTGATGATTGAGGCTGTCTTGAAAACTTAACGAACATGTCTTTTGAGAATGGAAGTGAATTATTTATAATTGTCAAATCTTCATCAGTACAATGTTGACTTTGCATTTGAGGCCTAAACATTGAGCCCTACCTTCTTTCTGAGCCTGTGCATGTGATGATAATATACAAAGACATACAAGGTGGTCTGAAAACTCCCACAAAACCCGACCTGATGCCTCTGAATTTTAAAAAAATGTTTGTAATGTTGTTTTGTTATAAAATAGTCCAAGTAAACATCATTTAAAGAAATTTTCATAAATAACTTTACACTTTAGAGTGTGTCACCTGAAAGCAGTACAGTACCATAATGGTAAGAAATGGACAAAAACAATTATTGTTTAAAATTTGAATATAAAATTATTAAAATAAGACTCATAGAAAACATTCTTTTGCCTCACCAGTTTAAAATTCTTGCCATTTGAAATTGAAAAACATTAAAAATGAGTTTTCTTGAGTAGCCTGAACGTTAACCTCAGGCAACAGCCTATAGGAATGCATGTGTTGAAGAGTGTGAGCACTTTACATCAACAATCTATCAAATCAGTCTCATTTCATTGTTTGATCATTTATGTCCAAATGCTTGTAAATGTTTGTTTCCTGGTGTCTTTCCTGACATGTTGCCATCAGACTTACTAAGTGCACTGTTATGGTATAAATAGTTACAGTGTAAAAGCTTTTAACTTTATTACAAATCAACATCATCAAGTTTATCTAGGTTAAATTACAGAGATTAAAAAATATGATATTTCAACAGTATATAAACCTACATACACAATAACAAAAATGCCATGGTGTCAATTCACAAAGGTATACTGTGTAACTTTAAGGCAACATTTGCATTTTAACAATTTCCATCACTTAATTATTAAATAAAGTACCTTAAACAATTAAAAACTATTATTATTATTATTAAACTTCAGTCACTTATTATTGTGAATTAAATTTTTCCAGATTGTAAAATGGCAGAAAAAGATGTTTTCAGATTTATTTTGTGGAGAGAGATGGTGGAGCTGAACTGTGTGACAAAGCCTGCAAAAAGATGCTTCCAGAGAATCATGTGACAAATTAAAACGCCTCTATTTAAAGTATTGCATCATGATTGAGGATGTATTATGTGAGTGTAAAAGGCCAAAAATGAGTATGTTGCCTTGAGGCAACACTGTACCATAGAGGATTAAATTATAATTTCAGGCTATACAGGGTGGCTTGCAGCAGTGCATGGACACCATATTTAACGTGTAATGCCACTTCTTTCAAAATTGATAAAAAATCTTACATAGTGCAGCTTTCAGTTGTCATGATGTATGTATGTAGGCCTCACGTAGCCTTACGAACACTGCCCAACAGTACCGTGTTACCACATATTGAATAAGCCAGTGTCACCAGACATTCACTGGGTGAGGGTAGTTGTCAAGCTCAATCAAGCCCCTTTACTACATCAGTCCTGCTGCTAGGCCTGGTCCTTCAGCAAACAGAAACGGAGAGCAGAAATATTTTGACTTTACCAACAACCGCTATGCTATCTATATTCATTGCTATGGATCTGTGTCATACTGTTACATAGAGAAATAAATCTCATGCCCTTCAGCCATGCTTCAATGTGAAGAATTCCCTGAGTGCGCTCTGGCGCTCCTGGCCATGGACAACACAAGAGACGCCTTGGACTGATTCCAGCTTTATGATTCATCAGTCTGTAGTGCTGCACAATATGGACAAAGAACCAGTATAGCCTTTACACTGCTGGATATTATGAATTAAAATTGCACTGGGGAATCAGTGATGAGATGTAGTCGTTATTTGACCAAAATAGGTCAGCTTTGTTGGATTACCTGAATACCTTGATTCATCAAAACATCCACAGGAACATTCATCTGGAACTGTGATTAGTCGTGATTCTCACAGCCAGGGCCGCGTCAGGGCTGAATTAATGGGGTGGGGAAATGAAATTCAGACTGGGGCAATGATAATTTGATGGAACATAATTTGCAACTTCCCAGGTAACCCAAGTGAAATCGTGCAATCTGAAGGGTGTTACAGCAGTGGCTTCTCACAGCATATTACCAGATAGTCATATCTTAAAAGCTGGTGATAACAAAACACACTAACCCTGTCCCCCTAGGCTACTGCTGATCTGTCTGGAAAGCTTTCAAGCATTTCCCAGCATGTCAACTGTTTTCAATGGCGAGGGTAATCTGTGATACTAAAAGTAATGAGATTTAGATTTAGAGAAGACTTGTGTTTGCTAAGAAAGACTTTGTTCGCTAGCCAGACTTAATAAGATAATTTAATCATGCAGCTTTGATGTTTTTATGGGTTAAATAGGTGATGTGGCCTGCCACAGTGTTTACTTTCCTCTTGTCTGCTGTTTTGGAAAGGCATAAAATTTGATAATTTGCAGATGCAATATGTAAAATTCCCACACACAACACTATAACATATTGTTCAATTGGAAAGCGGTTCAGTTTCTCAAGCTAAGCAGGTGCAGTACCTCACATGCACAGCCTAATCTACCCGAATATTTTAACCTGACCACTGCCAGAATGGTCAACATGTTAAATTCTGTAAATAAACAGTAGCTGTGCTGTAAAATGTGCAGTGTGTTCTCTGTTGAGGATGTGTTAACTTATTTCCACTTAGAAAATCGACAAAACATGTCATGTGACCAGGGGGAACAAACTTTTGCACATTTAGTCCCTGACCACTGATAGAGTAAAAGCACAAAAAACCTCAAAAAAGCTAAGTTATTTGTAATAGTGCAAATACGATAAAAAATTTCTAAATAATCACGTCAAAACTGACGGGGTCGAAGACTTAGTTGAGAGGGTGATACCTGCGTTTGCCATCGCCCAGGCTTGTTTACAGCACACAGTGGAAAAAAAACAAAAAAAGTGTTTCTAAGGCTTTGTTCACACAGCAGGTCAAAGTGGCCATATCCAATCTTTTTCCTCACATGTGACACAGATGTGTGTCTGTGTGTCAGTGTGAACAGATAAACACACTGAATCTGACATTTTCAATTCCATTTTGAGACGCTTTCATATGTGCTACTGAAATCCGATAAGTATCCGATCTGCAGCAATGCGACTCAGTCCGAACAGCCAGATAGGAATTCATGCAACTTTTCTGTCAGTCCAACTCCACATTTGTCATAATTTCCCGCTGCTGAGACTCAAACATTTAGGCTGATGTTTCTGTACCAAAAAATTAGAAGGCAATTATCACAACCGCTAAAGAGATTTCGAACAAAACGACCAAGTGCAGCCGGAGGAGGACGAGGCTGCAGCGTCCAAAAAAAGCCGAGGATGTGAACCAAAGAAGTGGCCGTGGCTGAATAACGTGCCCTATTTACTGCGAACTCGAACACATTCTGGGTGATGAGTCCAGCTGTCAACCACTGGAACTTTATAATCACTCCTGTGATGCTGGCGAAGGCGAAACTGAAAGCTCTGGGAGCGACAGGCTTTCCCTGGCCATAATGATTGTTTGCCTCTGGACGAGCCACGTGAAGCATTGTTCTTTTGCACATGTGGGTCGGTTTAGGAGCTGATCTGTTCAGACTGATGTCGCATACAGATCACATTTAAAAGATAATGTGAACAGCCACACAAAAAATCGGATTTGCTGCTGTGTAAATGTGGCCTGATAGTAGAGAGTCCATGTCTAATAGACTCATTTGCATATAGTAGCCTTCTGTGATATCGCTACTGTAAAAGCCAATATCACAGAAACCAAATTTGGTCTGACAAGTGTGGGGGGGGGGCAATGTCAGGACGCTTTAGCTTAGCTTATGTACAGTAAGTCAAACAGAAAGATGGGTAAGCAACGTGTTCCTCAAATTACACTGAATCATATTAATATCTCCTGCTTTATACATGTACATGTTCAGTATAGAGATTCAATTTGGTTGCCTATTAAAATGGTGTTTATTCTTTCCATTGTGTCACTAAACTTCTGGTCTACACTATAAACATTTTAGCAAAATACACCAGCAATGACAAATGTGATGATAATTAAGAAAAAAAAGGGATTATTTACAATAAGTAAACAAATGATCATAGCACGGTAAAGAAATGTTGAAAAAGATTCCAGAACAGGTTAGTGCTTCTTTCTTTTTTGTCATCACTGACTAAAACTACATGAAACAACAAATCTATTTTGCTTTTAATTTGAGTTTAAAATGTATTTGAGTGCTACATAATAACTGACAGCTCTTTTGCATCTCAGCTATGTCCTTTTTTTCAATAACCATAATAGCTCAGCTTGCATTACTGTGGAAGTCCAGAGAGGCCATGAGCTCTTGCCATAATTATTTAATTGTTCTATTGAGATAACGAGTTAATTATCTTGTGATCTGAGGATAACAACTTTTGTTATCTCAAGATAACAAGATAACTAATTTCAATATAACAACTTTGTTGTCTTGAGATACCATGATAGTTAACAGATTATCTCAAGATAACTTTTGTTATCTTGAGATAACTAGATAATTAACTCATTATTTCAAGATAACAACGTTGTTATCTCAAGATCATAAGATAATGAACTTATCTCAAGACAACAAATTTGCTATTTTGAGGTAACAAGATAATTAACTCATTATCTCAAGATAACAACTTTTGCTATCTCTATATAACAAAATATTTAACTTGTTATTTCAAGATAACAACTTTGTCATCTCGAGATCACAAGATAATGAACTCATTATCTCAAGGCAACAACTTTTTTTATTTCGAGATAACAAGATAATTAGCTCATTATTTCAAGATAACAACTGTTATCTTGAAAAATCAAGAAAATTAACTCATTTCAAGGTAACAACTTTGTTGTTTTGAGATAACAAGATAATTAACCCGTTGTCTCAAGATAACAATCCAGAAAATTATGACTATTTCATGGCCTCTCTGGACTTCCGTACATTACAGTGTGTTATTGAATAGTTATCTCGCTTTCCTACAAACACGTCCCTCTGATCTGCTGTAGTTTATCTCAGTGCAGCACTGTTTTGTCAGATCTCATTGAAGTATCTAGCAATCTCTGCCACCAACTTGTCAAACTACAGGCATGCCCGGCTCGAGTATTAGCCCACTGTGCATGTAAGATCACAATGAGTTCACAGTATTGAGATAAGGAGGTACGTAAGGCTGAGATCATCAGCTAAAGGAAGGTACATGGCAGAGTGTGCTGAATGCCAAGTATTAAAATGAAACAGATGCTCGTTAAAGTTGCTCTAGTATCAGATTCCTTCCCTCAAACAGGTAGGTTCTATATCTGTGTCATGGGCATTGAATGCAGGGACACTCAATAGGGTTGCTATGGAACCACATGGATCTGCAGTGACACGGAGGGCTGTTTTCTGAAACGATGGCAGTAGGAAGTAAAAATGTGAAGTGAAACTAGATATCTGTCATCAGCTTTTAAAAAGAAAGACTGAACACTGGACAAAAGCATGGACATCTGATGCTGGGAAGGAGAAAGAACTGCCATTGAACAGTGTTACTTGACAGTAGTGTTAACACAGTGATACTAGAACAGAAGCGCCCAGACAGCCAGATCTAGCAAGTGGAAGAAGGCTTGTTTTTCTTTTTGCAGTACACACAATAGCTCAGTTATGACATCACCAGTGGTTTAAGTACTGCAATCGCACTGAAGCCCATGGTGAAGGGAGCTTGCAGCAAATAGGCATCCTGAAATATTTACTGGGTCCCTCATATAAATACTGACACCATTGTACATCTGTACCACATAGAAACATCTCATTTCTTGACAACAAGAAAGAGGGGGCATTACAGAGCCCGAACGGCATAATGAGATACTCATAGTTGCCATAAGTGGTAAAGAAAATGTTTTGCACTCATCTCCTACTTTGATCCTTTTGAAGTTTCATTTTGCAGTCTAATTTTATCAAAAAGCTTTAGCCATCGTGTCGCTTAATGTATGCACAAGATTGTGGAAATGTCAGAGAGCGCTCTTCATTTATTTAATTTCCACTCAAAATGGTGATTATGTACAAGTTATTCATTTTTCAGGAGATATTTCTAAGAATATTAGATAAAAGATCTTGCAGAAAGACAGAGGGAAGAAAAAGGGAAAAACCAGAGAGATCAAGCTTCAGATCTCAAAAAATCCACCGGTGTTTCTGGCCACTCTTCCACTGTGGGAAGACAACTCAACTGTATGGGTCTGGTCTGGACCCCAGAGTCCAGATTTCATTACGGAATGTGTTTGGGATCGCTCAGGTCATGAGAAGCAAAAACTGCAACCAGCTTCTAAGACTGAACTTCGAAGGTGTGGAAAAATATCCGAGCAGATTTTTTCTGAAAAACTGAAAGTGAGTCTCCTGAAAAGAATGGAAGCTGTAATAAAGGCAACATGTGGACACAGTAAATACTAAAATACTAAAATAATATATATTATTGTTGAGGCTTCAGTATAATTTTCTGTTAAACATGTTTTCTGATTTTCTTTCTGAAAAATGAATAACTTGACTGGACATGGATTGAGGGGACTAATATTCTACATTCAAAATGAAAACAGAATATATTAACACCACTTACACAGGAGGAGCTGGACTGTCAGGTACAGAACGAGAACTGATACCTGAGCTGTTGGCCATAGTTCTGGAGTTTAGTATTGGAGTTAATGGAGTGTTGGCAGCAGAGGTGGATGCCATCACTGGGGATTTCCCATCAAAGTAAAATAGGCTCTTTATCCTGCAGACAGTGATTCACTAATTTATCTATTATCTAACCTATTGTCTGGACATCGCGCCACTTTACCTGAAAATATGAACATCATCTAGAAGATAAAGAATATTCAAATCCTTCATTTCATCAAGCATGTATCTCGTTTCAACGTCACTCCAAAAGTGTTTTGCTGCATCTCACGGCGATGCTGCTCGCTTATTTCCGGTACCGCGGCCCGTTTCCGCTTAAGCGCAGACGGACAAATCCGAAAGAAATCAGAGTAAGAGTTTACATGCACTCAGAAATCTGATTACTGAGCTAAAATCCAGCCTCTTTATCAGATTTCTTAATCAGATTTCTAGATCAGAGCATGGTGTTTACGTGACCCTTTGAATAATATTAATGAAAATTATTAAATTAATGAAAAATATTAAGTTTCTATAGTTTCAAAAGCAGCAAAACTCTTAAATGGAAGCTCACTTATAAAATCAATGGTCAGTTGCAGAATTCTACATACTATGTACTACAAATTGAACCATTACACCCTGAAAATAGAGGTTCATAAATGAGACTAACATAAAAGAATGTCTTACCAAAGACATTCTTATGAAGTTTTATGCAACTTTTGAACGCTGGAGTAACACAGTAAAAAAGCCGTTCCAGATATATTCACCATGCAGTCCTCACCCAAACATCATCCAGTCAAGACACAGCTTGTTTACGTTTGCTTTTTCAGAAACTAGATATTGGCATGGCTCTCGTTTTCTATGTAATATTCCAATTTTTTAAATTAAGCTGGTGTTGGATTTGTGCAGAGTAAGCGTGGCCTATACAAGTAGGTCTTTGTCTCAGTTTTGTCATCATGTAAATAATAAAAAGGGAAATTAATATGTTTGAAGTCATTTATCTTAGAAGCTTGTTCAGAGTTAATGTAGCCAATAAGCTACATTTTAAGTTACAGATTTTACAGATATTCCGCATTCCTGATCAAGAGGTCTGTCTCACCATGTAGTGTTTCTTGCTAATCCAGCTAATTTAAGCTTATTTGGATCCAACCCTGGTGTCAGTGGCCAAAGCATTGCCTTATATGATTATAAATGCTTTACGTTCTACATATTTAGGTTGCACAAATTCACATGATGGCTGTTCATCATCATGCTTTTGTGTGCAGTATCTAAACCTGGATTCACAGAGGAAGTCATTAACTGCCGTTGTATGAATGATTTGAGTTATCAGTTAAAATTCATCAGACAGACCTCAGATCCTCTACTTCACATTTACAACTACAAGCCAAAACAAATGGCTTAACATTATCACACAGGGTATCACATTAGGGTTTTCTCTTCATCTTCTCCTTTTCTTTTCCAATTTTTGGCTCCAGATGATGCTTTTTTTGAGACATGGTTAACCAGCTGCTTTACTTTCCCCTCACTCGAGCACCTTAGTCAATATAATGGTACAATAATAATGTAGAATTTGTTAGGGGGCCCCCTGGTGGTTGCAACTGCTTATGCTTATTAAGTAGCGCTGGCACTGGCTTTATATAACCTTTTCCAACTGCAGTGCAGAGCATTTCAGGCATCTGAAGTTGTAGCGAAAGCGAGTTACATATGTTTTGCTTAGCAAAGTTGAATGCAAAATATGGAATAAAAAAAGCAGCCAGATGTGTGTGGGCGAATGTGCACTGTCCTTCACAGATGATGAAGGACTTCAGCTTTCACGTTCACAAGCCTACCTTTGAAAACACATGCAAACATCTAAAAATAACAAAAGAGAGGCAGGAATAGTATTCAGTATCCATCAAAGTGGCATAAAAGAAGAGCGTAGATTTGACCGCTATTAATGCTATATGAATTATTCCTCGTCTGATTCATTAAACTTTTGTACAGTGTAGAAATCAGCGGAGATTTGAGCACAAAAGGTGAATCAGCTCCAGTGAATGAATCAAATGCCAGCATAAAAGTACATCATATACAAATTATTTATGTAAAGCATGACCTAAGTCATAGATGTTTTGGTAGGAAACCAATAAAACAACAGCCTTCAGCAGCTCGAGAGCCAGTGGCAGTGTCTGTAGGTGGAGTTTAAGCTCAAGCAGAGAGTGCACTGCTCCCCCTACTGACTAAACTATATGGTAGAATGAGCTGATTGTATGGTGTGATTATTTTCCTAAAAATAATCAGTAATATAAAACAATGTCAGTAATATAAAACAAAAGCATGGAGTAATATGTCTTTAAACGGAACATGGAATAGTTGCAGCATTAGTTTACACCAGGGGTCGACAACATGAGGCTTTTACTGCCCTGTTGTGGCTCCACAGCAGAATTAAATAAAATAATCCTCCTTTGCAGTAAAATAAAGCTCTGCTGGTCATTCAACGCAGTTTTAACAATAAATGGTCTTAAACGCTGGAGTTGTAAAGTGTATAACTGCTAATTCACCCTTTAACACTGAAGATTGGTGAACAGACTGCTGGTCACCATAGCAATGCAGACTAGCTAGTGGCTAATGTAAAAGGCAATGAGAGAGATTTACGATAAAAAGTGATCATTTGGAGACGAATGGACTTATGTTTCTAATCACTCCAGCTGGTTTCCTGATATGTTTAATCTGCAATGAGAAACTGACAAACACTAAAAAGTCGAGAAGCAGAAGTCAGCTTCTCTTTCGCCAGCTTCTTGTTCAAAATTTCCCATTCCACCTTAAACAATACAGCAGTTACATTCAATCATTTAAGGTGGAACAGGCAAATTCAAGCAAGAAGCTGGCAAATGAGAAGCTGTCTAAGTCGAACGTTAAGAGGAATTTTCCACTTTTGAGGAAAAGTTTCCTGCTGGAGATGTGAGAAAAGCAGCTATAGCTGAGCTAAAGCTTAAAGCAGAGCAAAGTAGATCAGTGTATTCATGTATATTATATATTTTTAGCTTATACTAGGACATTAGCACATACTGAGACATATTTACAGCAAAGTGGTAAAATGGAAATAAAATGCTGTGGCTCCCAGGGTGCTTTGATTTTTTGTTGAAAGGACAAAATGGCTCGCATTTGCAAACACTGAGTTTGACTTTGGTGATGGATAGAAAGTGGTGAGCAACAAAACTTGCATGCATTCATTTTACCAGATTTGGCAGTGCACAAATGAAGTCCAACAACTTTAGAAACTATATCCGAACACAAATGCAGTTACACTTGTCTGTTATAACAACATCCACATGTGTGACGCATTTGAATGCAAAATGTATTCCGGTCTCTCTGGTATGTGGAAAACTAGTCCCATTCTTTGAAAGAAAGACTTGCACAGATTGACAGCTTCATTCACAAATACGAAGAGTTCATTAAAGTGTTCCACAAAAATTCAAGCTTGCATAAAAGTTTAGTGATTGGATGCAGCAGCCGCTCATTGGCTTTTATTATAAGCAAGTTTCAGGTCAACGGTTTTTCTGTTCTTTTCTAAGAACAGGGAAATGTGTCAAAATTATTGTCCACAGTAACCGACTGTACTCTAAGGATGTGGCAGAAAGAGATTAGGCTGAAAAACACTGTAATATTCCTTTAATAAATCAAAGTAAATTGGTGACAGAATCGGTGTGCATTTACTGTGGGTTCGCTGTTGCGGTAGTTTTGGATGGAACCCCATCACATGATTAGAGTCGATAAAAGTCCTCTGGGTCTAATGCAGGCGGACTGCAGAGCTCTCAATCGGTCTCTGAGGAGAGGGGCGAGAGAGAGGGATGATTGTTAGGAAGGCCGAGTCAGTGTCTGAGAGAGTATGTGAAAAAAAGAGAGAGACTGGGGGGTGGGGGGGGGTGTGGGGGATGGGGTTGTTAGGGGAGAGAGTGAAAGCAGTCATGGACTCACTGTATCAAAGCCTGCACTGGAGATCACTTGTGCTGACCGCATCAAGCAACCCTTACCTCCTGCGACCTCCAAAATAAAGAAATAAATGCAAGTCAGTCTCTTGGATCTACTGAAACTTCTGCTTAAAAAACAGAATGTTCTACATCGTAAGAGGCTGTGGGCCATGGACTGTTGCCAGAAACCAATGTCAGAAGCAAACACAGCTTAGATTCCAAGGCTATTTAAAACTTGTCTTAGGTTGTGTCTCAATTGTAAACAAAACACCGTTTATCTGTAGACTGTAGACAGCATGTGCCAAACATCTAAAATTCATACCTAGGCCAAATCTAAATCTCTGAACCAGCAGATTCTGATCTCATGAACTTTGGACTTACCATCATTAAGTTGAATCTGCATGGCTGCAAGTGTCTAGCAAGAATAGCACCCCCTTGTGGAGGTTCTTCAGTCTGCTAAATGTGAGTGAGTCCAGAGACATTATAAAGAAGAAGGAAATTATTAAGAAGGGCAGTTCACTGGTTGTAAAAATAAAAGGAAAAGCTTGTAACGTTAACATTAAACATGCTGTCTGTTTATGTTTAAAGAGCCAATCAATAAATAAATTGGCAAAAATAGCCATGGGGATATGCGCAGTAGCCAGAACAAGCTGAATTATTATATTGCGTTATATTATATTGTGCACTGTCCATGAAGTGTCTTAAACCTAAAAAGCCCTAATGAGAGGGGACTTCAGCTCACGGCTCACTTCAGCGGTCGATACTGACACCAGGATCTGCACATTTGTACAAGAGTTGTGTAGTATTCTTAGTTTTTAAAAAATTCTGATTTATTAATTTTTTGAAAGCACTGCTCTCATTTATTTATTTTTTTGTTGTTGCAAAGTCTGTAGAAGCTTGCATCCTATGCAGATTCTCTGGAAGTTTGCAAAACGTCCACAGTATTCCCCTTATGACCCAGATCAGGGATTCTCAACCTTTTGCAACTTTTAAAACACTGTGTCCACTCTCTGTCCACTCTATTAGACACTCCTACCTTGTCTGTCCACCTTGTAGATGTAAAGTCAGAGACGATAGCTCATCTGCTGCTGCACAGTTTGCGTTGGTCATCCTCTAGTCCTTCATCAGTGGTCACAGGACGCTGCCCACAGGACGCTGTTGGCTGGATATTTTTGGTTGGTGGACTATTCTCAGTCCAGCAGCGACACTGAGGTGTTTAAAAACTCCAGCAGCACTGCTGTGTCTGATCCACTCAGACCAGCGCAACACACACTAACATGCCCCCACCACCACCCAAAAAGTACCTGCTCTGTGAGGGTCCATGGGGGTCCTGACCACTGAAGAACAGGGTAAAAGGGGGCTAACAAAGTATCAGAGAAACAGATGGACTACAGTCTGTAACTGTAGAACTACAAAGTGCACCTATATAGTAAGTGGAGCTGATAAAATGGACAATGAGCGTAGAAACAAGGAGGTGGTCATAATGTTATGCCCGATCGGTGTATGCATAAATCTGTTGTAGCTCTTTTTGCTTCATTTAGGTAGTTGTTTCAAAGTAGCCTACATGGATGCAGACTGATGGATTATGCGGGAATATCAGGATTATTCCTTTCTTTTGACATGTTTTGTACTATGTTATGTACTGTGTTCACATTTTGCATGCTGACCTGTCAGAACCTTACCCTATAGGATTAGTTAGTGTTGCAGTAGTGTTCAGTGATCAATAGGGTACATAGTGTACGTTGGCATTTCCTGTTTAATCCCTTCGGCTACATACATACAAGCAATCAACGTTTTCACCTGCAAGATGTTCCACAGTAAATCATGCCCAAACAGCTGTAGTTCCCCAGAGCTTTTCTCTGCATGCACCGTACCATGTGTAATAATGCTAATGAACGCGTGTGCTAGCAGCGCTGGGCTGGGCTATTAATATCTGCCCACCAGGGCCGACTCATTAAACAAGTTCATCTGTAGCTCAGTGGAGCACAGGCTACGCTCATCAGATGGAGCCATTTTGTTTTAGCCTGTCAAGCGTGTAATGGACCACAGCCTTGCCTCGAAAACTCATCTCTCTCTCTCTTATTTCTGGATGTATATCGCACTTTTGATTTATTTCTTAATTCTGCTTGTATTTTTCCACATCTTCACTGTGCATTTATATTCTTAAAGACCCACTTCAGTGGCAAATACTAGAATGACATCATTCAAATTTTCAGTAGACATTTTTTGGGGGGCTAAAACCTGGAGAAACTACATGAAGACATGAAGAAAGCAATATAAAATAAATTATGGTATATTAGAGTCACTTCAGGAACTCCTTAGTTTATGCTGTGAACCAGGTACAGTCATAAAATCATGGAGATTCATCATTACATAGAAATTACTAATGCAGAAACCTTGTATTTTGCATTATAAGTAGCTTTTCTTTGTCCAATTAGCCGCTACCGTAATGATCATTTCTGCAAGCACCTCTATGGGAATTACAGTGCTGTTAGTGCCAAGCTTGTAGTGCTGTATAATCACATTTGCTGGCAGTTCTAGCTTAAACACAGACATATGAAGCTTGTAACGGGAATATAAGTAAGTTATTTATTCTATATGCAGTTTTAGTAAGTTATTTATTCTATATGCAGTTTTAGTCATTTTGAACCAGCTTGTTTGCCTATTAGCTGCCTGATGACTTCATCTGGTTAAGGAAAAATATAGTTCAGTTACAGAGAATATAAAGTGACAACCAAGGCTGATAAACTGGCAGTTACTCATTTGGTTGCATTTTATAGACAAACGTTTTAGCAATAACAGGCTTTTTCATGCAGTGAATTGTTGCAGTACTGGATGAATATTTGTGGCAGCATTCATTAAACTCTGGGAGGAACAAAAACTCAGTATAGAGTGATGTAAGCTCAGAAAAAGTGCTTAACAGCAGAAACTGACCGAGAACTACTGACACTGCAATCAAATTACTGAAACTACATTAATTTTAATATTGAGACCCTTAAGCATTTTTTCATCAATGCTTTACCTAACAGAAGAAATCTCACACTGGAGTTCCTCTATAAGGTTTATTGGCATCTTTGTGTTTCCGTCTTTCTTGCATTTGTTATGTGTATCAGGAGTATATGATACTACGGAGCCCTGCTAGGGACAATAATGCCGTATTAACATGAGGGAACAGGATCCTAATGCATGGCCATGGCTTAGTAACGCATGGAAATGAGATAATTAAGTCATGGCTATGACTTAGTAGGCGTGGGAACAAGATCTTGTTTCATTAAGATGTGGTCAAGGCTTAGTTATCTCATTCCCATGCCTTACTAAGTCTTGGCCGTGAATTAGGATCTCATTCCCATGCCTTACTAAGTCATGGCCACACATTAGGATCTTGTTCCCAAGCCTTACTAAGTCGAGGCCACATATTATTTTTTATTACACAGGATGTTACCAGCAGGGATCTGTATGATACAATATATTAATGGCCAATTTATTATTGAAATAGATAGGAAAACTTTATTATTATAAACAATATTCAGTTATTATTTTTGGTCTGTTTTGCATGCACTAGTTATGATCTAATGCTATAGAGTTGCTATATGTTAGTGTGCATGTATATTCCTGATAAAAACATTAGGTTTCCCCTGCTAGAAAAACCAGCATAGACCAGCACAGCTGGTCACCAGCAAAATCCACACATGTTGTATTTTGGATGCTGATGTGCTGGTCAGCAGCAGCCAATGTTATTATGCTGATCACCATCAAAGCCAGCATATGTTGTGTTTGCATGCTGGTATGTTGGTCATGCTGGGTGATGCAGAAGCAGACCAGCACTAGACCAGCCTTCAGCGAAAACACTCAGCTAGCACCCTCCCTGATACCATGTTTAATCAGAAATTGTTCTGATTTCCTGTTTACTTTCAGCTATTTTGTATAGTTTTTATAGCAGGCTGTCATCCATCTGCAAAACAAAATAAATCTTATTAGCTTTGTTAAAGAGATACAAGTTATTGTGGTGCACTTCCATGTGTGCTATAAAGTGGGCCGCTCAACATTTTTACCACCTTGTCTTTCTCTGGCAGGCGTACTTCTGCTGCACAGTGAATAAAGATGAATATAGAAACCGTTAAAAAGAATTATTATTTTATACAGTTTGGTACATCGGGGATTACAGACTTAGAATTTGAGGCTTGAGGCTGAACGTTATTAGCCGGAGTTGGAAAGTAATCAACTTAAGTAAGCCAACTTAAGTACATTTTTCCCTGTAATAGTAGTTTATATATAGTAATAGTAGTAGTTTCTCCTATAATGCTATAAACATACTCAGTATGCTGTATACCAGCTAAATTACCTTAGTATATTTCAAACAAAGTATGCAATATATGCAAAAAATTTAAGAATTTTCACTTTGCAGAGAAAAAAATATCACATTCAACAATTAGCTAGCTAGCTGACTAGACTTAATTAAACTTACTTAATTAAAGTTTACTTTACAATATTTGCTTTTGGCATTTAAAAACAACAAACTCTAAAATTAAACCTGAATCTGTAGCTTATATGTTCTGTTTTGAGTGCCTGTTAGCTGCCTGTTGGCTAATGTAAGCTATTGTTGAAGGTAGACTAATAAGCAGGTTTTATAGTTCACAAACTTAGTAATATGTTTAGTGTTGGACCATCTTTAAAAAGAAGCATAATAACTTTAGAGGTGAGACTCTCAAATATGCATGACAGATTATATCAAGTAAAGTTATGTTGAAATGGGAGTGGTTATAAAAGTGTTGCTAACAAGTAGGCAAGTAGGAATCATTCCAGCAGTGTTAATATTTACTGCGCATTACAGTGATGTTACCATGGTTAAGTGTTTTTAAAGTGCTGGCCTGCGTGCTCACTGCTTGTCAGTCAGGTACAATAGAAGAGAAAAGGCTTGTGTGGGGAAGGGCTGTGGAAAACAGCAACTGACAAAAAATCATCTTAATTCTGACTGGTTCACGTCAGTATATTCCCGCCCAACTCAAATGCAACCGAGGAAACGCTACAATACAAAAAATCTCTCAGTTGAAACTATCAGTATTGTTCTTCACATGGCAGTCAATAGTGCAACTGTGTAGTAAACCCACAGCTATTGAAGATGAACTATCACTGCAGTAGCAGTAGCAGTGCTTCCCCTTCCTTAAGTAGAGCTTTCAGTACTCTGTTCCACTCCTCTTGTCTACACAGTCAGGCTCTGCTCAGTCTGGAACGTATGCCGAGAGATGGCAGGAGGTGACAGAATGTGAGATTCGAGATTTGGATGGTAAATCAGACAGTTGTTCCAGATATAGTTTTGCCAGCTGTTCCTCTTGAACTGTGACCGAAAAAGTTTGTTCTGGAGTGTGCGGCTCTGCGTCTGAGTGTGTGTAAATGCCTTTCTCTCCATCCTTTCTGCTTCGTCTTTGTTCAGTCTCTCTGGTCACGAGCCAAACCCTTAGCATGCGCACAGCAGCGAGTAATGGATTTCAAAGTTAGCGTTCAACTGTGTCTTCTATCTGAGAGGGTAAACAAACAAACAAACAAGCAAACAATCAAACACTAGAGCCAGAATGAACAGGCTGGGAGATGGGGTGGAGATGGAAATCAGAAGATGGTGGTGGTCAGGGAAGGCTGCTGAGGTCAGTCGTGCTGAAAAGTTTAATTAAAGGCATTGTTTACTCCCTTTGAAAACCCACCAGTCCTTTCTGCTGTGTGAGGGGACACTGGGGTAGGTGAGTGTGGGCACAAGTTAGGAAGTTGAAGAGACTTCTTTTTGGCTTTCTTGACATAGAAAATGTCTGAAATATTGTCAATGTCTAGTCAGACTGTAAATTGAATGTGTATGTAATTCATTGTATAACTCACTATGTGGTAAATCATGTAATTACATAATTACTAGGGATGCACAATCGGAATGGGCCAATATTGGATTTGGCCGATTTTTGCTCCAAACACGCCATTGGCGATCTGTAAATTTCCTTTTTTTACTTTTTTTTTCTGTATTGCAGTTTTATGATGATGCAGGTATGTGCACTCACACTGTACTTGAATGCTGCTGCTACACCTGTACCAGCTCTTCACTGATGAATTTACTGGTCGTTCATCTTATTTAAACAAGCAATTGATTTTATTGTGTTTTATGTGTTTAATCACGCGACACAGTGTGAGCTTCAGGTTAAAAAACCGGAATGTCACTTATTTAACCCCTTAAAATTACAGACTTATATACACTAAGACATGTTATTCAGTAACTACATGGACTACAATGCAAACTGGCTATTTTTAAGTTATAGAAGTGTGTAGTAAAACTTTGGGGAAGCCAGTGGGCCCTGCCCATTTAAGTGCTTAAAATCTGTAATTATTATCATCTGTCATTGATTAAAACATCTGTTATTTTTCTGAGGAGCACAATTTTACAATAATAAGTCAAGGAAGAGACACATGAGGGCCTAAATTTGAGTTTAGTTTAAACTAATGCAAAGATTTTAATGCCATTTACCAGTTTTCACTGTACAAATGATAAAGATCCCACATTTTTGAGCACAAGAAGACTTTAGACCATTGTCAGTGCAGTGGGTCCACCGTCTAAGGTAGCGTTTCTTTTGTTTGTATCTCCTTTTTTAGCTTCAGTATAGTTGTAGCCAATCCTGCCGGCTGGCTAGATCTCACAATGCTACCAAGCCAGGAGGGGGAAGGTTAGCATGTGTTCCTCCTTCCGTGAGGCACCACTGCATCCTTTCAAACTGCTGCTAACACAATGTCATTGGACAGCACAACATGCTTGGAGGAGGATGCTGACTGCTAATTCTGTTCTGCCAGCTAACAGATGCCAATTGGTGACAATTTGGCCAATGCTTAGATGGTTGTGTCACTTGGGAGCCCCCAAAAGACTGAGATATTCGTTTAAGGCAATGCTACAGGCATCCATGGTGTAACTGGCCCCACTGTCTCTGGGTGGGTAAGACGGCTCTCATCATGTTGTGTTAGTGGCAGTTTGAAAAGACGTGGTAGTGCTTTCTTGGAGGAAACACCTGCAAGGCTTCAGCCTAGGTAGTTGGTAAATGAATAGAATTGGTCATGATGAAATTGAGTATTAACCTTTTTAACTCCTTGAGACCACCGGTGGTTCCAAATTGCACTTTGTCATATTCTTCATAACTTTCATATTTCATAAGCTACATTCTAAAGGTGGGGGTCGTATGAGAGCTGTAACTGTCTTCTTTCCAGTCAAATAGATGGGTGATGTAATTTTAAACCCTTATAATAAAAGAAGCTAAACTCAAAATTGTTTTTTCTACTGAAAGCCGACCCATTTTTCCACAAATCTGAGCTACAAACTGGACCTCAGATGGCGTCTCTTCAGTGATCTGCTCTATAAAAATTATTTTTATTAAAAAAATATAAAGAGCGTCTAAGATTTTTGGCTTTCAGCAGTAAATTGTAAGTATATAGCAATCATATATGATCATAAAACACATTTTCTGTTAATTTGAAGGGAGCTTTTACCAAAATAAATAAATAAATAAATTTACATTTATTTCATGCAGTTACTGAATAATTTGCCTTATGATTTGGGCATGTAAATTCAGATGGACAAATCAAAATATACCCTGGAGAATACTGGAACATCATATTGATATCGCACACTTACTCTGTATCGCATCGAAAAGTAACTGACCTTTAGCGTCCACTCCTACTATGGGTATATGCAGATGTTTGTGTTGGTGTGCTGCTTTTTAAAACAGGCTGCCATCCTCTAAAACACACCTCATTTGCAGAAAGTCATGAACTCATTTGGTTAGTGCACGCTGCCATTAGCTTAGAGTGACACCACACAGAAGCAGCCCGCCATGCCTGTGTGTGTTGCTGTCGAGTGTCTGTGTGTACGTGGACGTATTTAACACCCTCACAGTGCCTGAATGTTTTCCAGCTGAGATTTTGTCATGGAGGGAAATGTTACACGCCTCGTTAGCAGCTAGCCCACAACAAACCCTGGTGACACTCTGCTTCAAATGTATTATTCACCGAGTCTATGTCGATGCCTCTTTGCCACTGTTCAAATCTACCAGGAAGCGGATGTGCCTGTCCATGAGCCATTAAGTCCAACCAACGTTCTGACCTTTGAGATATTTGCATATGCAAGCCAAACCGAGGCCAGACAGTTCTCAACCCGTTGTGTCTGAACCGAGCCCAGCTGAGCGAAAGCTGTGAAAAACGGCGCTACAATTCATGAATAATTTTCACTCCGCAGATCAGAGAGGCTGATTGTTTCAAAGTTTCTGCCCATCCAATTTAAAGCCATGTTTGAGGTAGCCGAGCAAAACTTGGCTAGAAGTGATGAAATATGGATGACAGGATATCAAGCCGAGCAATTGGCCAAGGCCGACAGCTGCCAGTCAAACGGTTAATCCATCTCATTTTGATACACATAAATTCAGGTCACAAACCACAAGCCAAACAAACACACTCACAAGGACTCACTTGGTTCGGTGATATAATGAAGGTCCCTCGATGTAAAGCATAGGAACATTTTAAACGGTTTTGGGGAAAAGCTCTTTTGATAAAGTTATTTAGAAGCTGAGGAAGTTATTGTTATATCCATATTAGAGGAAAAACCTGCAGAAAGTATATCAGCAAAAACAGTAGGTCCACACTTCCATAATGAGGGATATTATAGTGCAAAAATCCTTCGTTATTAAGACGAAAGTATATACACTGGTCTACAGAGATGTGGAAAAGGTGATATAGTCAGATGAATAGTCCTTCACCATATTCTACACAAGTGGGAGAGTGCATGTGTGTGATACACCAAGAGAACAGGCCTGAATGCTTGACCCCTACAGTGAGGGTGTCCAGTGGCTCTGTTAAGCAGTAGGGGGCATTCTTCTGGCATGGTTTGAGTCTACTTGTCTGCATAAATTGAAGGGTCACAACAAATCAATGCGGGTTAAGTTCTAGTGTTTATAGTAGTGATCTAAATCTAATATCTATGATTCATATCTAACAGTATAGTACTGATCTATCAGGTAGTATGAATACTAGAGAACAAATCCAAATGTTTGCAAAGTCTCAAAATTTACAAAATGCCCAAAAGTTGATTTCTTTTGTGGCTGTATTATATATCATATTTACGGCCGGTATCTGACAGCTTGAGTTTGCCTGGTGGAATGCATCTCTGGATTTGCATTCTTTAACCCATATACTATCCTTAGCCTATTACATTAAATGATCTATCTATCTATCTATCTATCTATCTATAATATATCACTGTTGTCGCAAGAAAACCTCGTATCTCCATTTTTGTCGTTTTCTAGTTTTTGACATAATTTGAAAATAACTGTTGCCCTTTACATTGTGTGTAAATTTCATGATGAATGGACTAAAAGAAATGACCCAAAATGACTTGGAAAAAAGTCTGGTTCCCTGGTTCCATTGACTTACAGTAAAAGTAAAGTATGTTTTTTCTTTCCCCTGTAAAGTTACCATTTTGGAGATACAAGGTTATATATATATATATATATATATATATATATATATACAACAACAACAGCTCAGCCATTAAGCAACAGACCACGCAAAATCACAGAACTGGGCTGAAGCACATAGCATACTATCTGGCGGGTAATTTGATGGGTAAATCTGGGTTTAACGGATGCCTGGAGAACGCTACCCACCAGAATGCATAGTGCCAACAGCAAAGTTTACAATGGTATTTTAGACAATTATATATTTTACAAATATATTTTACTATTAGACGATTATATATTTCTAACTTTGTTAAGTTATGGTCCTTTCCTGTTCCAGCTGTGTCAATCAAGCGATTGATAAAAAGAAATTAGTAAAATCAGATAATAACAAAACATCCAATGTCTAATCGGCTACTTTTTACTGTGCAGTTATTGCGCACTTATTGTTAAGGCTCTAGATAACTGCATTAAATTATGCATAAATTGACATAATTTATCACAATAACAGTAACGATGCCCACCCCAGATATAAAAATGAAGATGAAGGGATTGTAATTAATTAACGGCAGCTATTGTGAAGTCACAGATTGCGAGGTGGCTAATTTCAGTAAATTCCTGCCCTCATGGCATCGTG
The DNA here is from genome assembly GCF_904425465.1 of Colossoma macropomum. Lineage (NCBI taxonomy): Eukaryota > Metazoa > Chordata > Actinopteri > Characiformes > Serrasalmidae > Colossoma > Colossoma macropomum. The sequence goes on from NW_023494803.1 coordinate 771,170, forward strand.
ACAGGCGCAAGCTCTGTGAAACTTAATACACTCCACAACACGCTCAGACTCTCTGTCACTGCCACTGTTTTATGTGCCTTCTAGTTAGTTTTACAGCCTTGATCATTTCTCTTCCAGCCTCTCTGAGGATGATGAGGCAGTTTTTGTTCCTCTATGGCTGCTTGGCACTGTTGGATGACTGTTTGGAGAGTTGTGGTGAAGCTGTTTGAGTTCCGAATGATGGCAGCTCAGGGCACTGTGTCCTCTAAGAGAGTGCTTTAAAAAGTCACATAAACGTTAGCTAAGTGCACCAAATGTGAACTTGCTTTTTGGTTTATTAGCGACCTGTTTCTAAGTGCCCGTCTTTAACACAGTGATAAAAAGAGTAAAAAGACAGACCCCTCGATTAGCTTGTCTTTTATTGAATGTACTTTACAATGACATCGTTATCATGATAAATTACATCACATTATGTTTTCTGTGTATATCATGGATACTGATCCATACTGACACAGTTAGTTACGGTCATAAAGGAAGGCCTAGGCCTACCCTGAAGGATCTCAGGCCTACCCAATCAAATTGGTAAAGAATGTTTAGTGGGCTGAATTTTTTTCAGATTATGAAATTTGATTTGTTTTCTGTATTATAATGAACCAAATCATTACACTATCTGCCTAGCTCTGCCTTCTTTTCTCAACTCTTCAGTCACTTAGCAAGCATTGCACCAAGCCTTCTGTTCACTATCAGCACACCAGTGTTTGTATTTGCAGCTTTAGTTGAATTGAGATTCCGTTCTCCAAAGTGTGTACATTTTTTATCCATCCAAAGCCAGAAACTAATTTTTAAAATGTTGTCAACGTCAGTTTTTTGAGAAGTTGGTACTTACAAAGCTCTTTTACTACAAAGGCTGAAATGGGCTTTGTAAAAAATGTCAAAGAAATTGTCTCATATTAGTTCAATGCATCGAGTCATCAAAGGTAAAACATGAATGGACCATAATGTTTTTCATGTGGCAGTATGCTTTAGCCTAGGTTGATTATGTTCACTTGTTTAAGGCATTTTCCTCATCTTTTCATCTGATTTTAACTTAGTTATGTAATCTTCATTGGGCACCAATGTAGTGTAGTGAGTGGAGATCTGCTTTATAATAAAGGGTGTTGTGGTGTTGGTTGTATTTATATACATCCTGCGTTCTGCTATTGTATTGTATCACCAAAGAGAAGTGCTGTAATAGGGAGGTGATGACTATATGGCTAAGAGGAACAAGCTATAGCCTGATGTTATGTCATTACAGGATGTAGCGTGTTTGGAAACTGTATCTACCAAGTAGGCCTAACCACTTTTTCCCAGGCAAATTATTTTCTGAACAATCAGGCGAAACCATAGCAGGCTAAACAGGTTAAAGCATAGCCAACAGGTTAAACTGCTTCTTCATTTGTATTCAGTGTTAGGCTTTGAATTAAGTACAACTCTGCCTACATTTTAAGCACCGTAAACTGCTTATGTTTTAACAAACCGCCCCCAAAGTGACTAATAGTCTGCAACGGAGGCGATTTGGCTCACTGTAAAGGCCTAGGCCTACCCTGAAGGATCTCAGGCCTACCCAATCAAATTGGTAAAGAATGTTTAGTGGGCTGAATTTTTTTCAGATTATGAAATTTGATTTGTTTTCTGTATTATAATGAACCAAATCATTACACTATCTGCCTAGCTCTGCCTTCTTTTCTCAACTCTTCAGTCACTTAGCAAGCATTGCACCAAGCCTTCTGTTCACTATCAGCACACCAGTGTTTGTATTTGCAGCTTTAGTTGAGTTGAGATTCCGTTCTCCAAAGTGTGTACATTTTTTATCCATCCAAAGCCAGAAACTAATTTTTAAAATGTTGTCAACGTCAGTTTTTTGAGAAGTTGGTACTTACAAAGCTCTTTTACTACAAAGGCTGAAATGGGCTTTGTAAAAAATGTCAAAGAAATTGTCTCATATTAGTTCAATGCATCGAGTCATCAAAGGTAAAACATGAATGGACCATAATGTTTTTCATGTGGCAGTATGCTTTAGCCTAGGTTGATTATGTTCACTTGTTTAAGGCATTTTCCTCATCTTTTCATCTGATTTTAACTTAGTTATGTAATCTTCATTGGGCACCAATGTAGTGTAGTGAGTGGAGATCTGCTTTATAATAAAGGGTGTTGTGGTGTTGGTTGTATTTATATACATCCTGCGTTCTGCTATTGTATTGTATCACCAAAGAGAAGTGCTGTAATAGGGAGGTGATGACTATATGGCTAAGAGGAACAAGCTATAGCCTGATGTTATGTCATTACAGGATGTAGCGTGTTTGGAAACTGTATCTACCAAGTAGGCCTAACCACTTTTTCCCAGGCAAATTATTTTCTGAACAATCAGGCGAAACCATAGCAGGCTAAACAGGTTAAAGCATAGCCAACAGGTTAAACTGCTTCTTCATTTGTATTCAGTGTTAGGCTTTGAATTAAGTACAACTCTGCCTACATTTTAAGCACCGTAAACTGCTTATGTTTTAACAAACCGCCCCCAAAGTGACTAATAGTCTGCAACGGAGGCGATTTGGCTCACTGTAATGAAAATGCAGCGATACCTTGAAGAGTGCACAGCCACAACAGGTTTTAAAAAAATATAAATAAATCCTAAAAATACAAACTCCAACCTGAAATAAGCATAAATTAATTTGTCCTGCTTTGAAAGTATGTTGTAATTCAGACTTTTTAGAAATTATTTTTAGCAGTTGCAACAATCCTGAAATCTGGGGGTGCTGCAGCCCCCTCAGCACCCCCACTTCCTGCCTCCCTGGTCACAACTATGTATAACTATAGAACTTTAAACGAATTTGCTAGAGAAAGTTTGAAAGCTACAGAACGAATGTTTACACAAGACGTGAGAGTGAGGAACTGTAAGCTTCATATAATATAAAGGTTCTATACCAACTTTCAAGCTAAGAACCGTTTTGAAGCTTTATTTATATGTGTGATTATAAACAAAACACTTCGTTTTCTACTATTGACATCAGAAAGTTGATAAAATGATGATGTATTGCTTTAAAAAGTAAAAGTTCACCTGCTATAAGCACCAGTTTTAGTCACGTAGGACAGAAATGCAGTGCTTAACTTTGTCTTGCCTTTGAGAAGCTCCACATGGACCATTAACATAAGCCCAGCTAATTTAAAGTTGGCGTAAATGCAGTGATTTTGTTCCTTACTGAGCCTCTGGGCATATTTCCACTGCCCACACTTCCCTTTTCTCCTGTCCTCCTCTCTTCTCTCTAAACAAGGATGCCATTTTCAACACACCACTGCCATCTATCACTGCTCTTTAATGTGAACAGCACGCTGATCCCACTCTCACTGCTGATCAGTCTATGAGCGGAGGGAGGGCAGTGCCGGGTGTGTCGGGATGATGTTGTGCCAGAATTGTTATTCTGTTGTGCTTTTGGAGGTGCTTGTAGTGCGATACCAGCTTGTTGGTAGTGGAGTGTCATAGTGGAGGTGCAGTAGAAGGTCTATACTGAATGGCAAGTTTAGTAGGTACGTCTACTTTTAGCTACAGTTATTTATAACCAGAAACTACTACTATATAGGTGCACTTTGTAGGTTTGCAGTTGTGGCTGTAGCTGATCTGTTACCACACAATCTATCTGGGTGAGCTCTGGGTTAACTCTATTTTGGGGCTATTAGCAGCAGTTGTACAATACAGTACATGTCAAGATACAAGTGTCACAAAAAGATGCGGTACAATGATGCAACGAACTGAAGCCCAGTCTCATTTCTCATTTTTACCCCTAACTCTTGTTTTTGAGTGTCTGTTTGCCCCCTTGGATCTGAGTCACAGGCAGTAGTGGTTAAAATCTTCCCTACGAAATGGGACAACACTCAAAAACAGGCTACTTGTGCTGTTCTGTAGGCGACCCTGCCCGTCTGCAGTGACAGCAGAGGAGGGTAAAGTTCAGCTCCTCACTGCTGGGCTTTAGTTACATTTAGGGCATCATATGCCTTCAAAGAGGGGGGCAATTATTTATTATCACCCACCACTAATTCTTCAGTGATATGAAGCTGACGTCAGATATTTGCTAGGCTCTTGTTCAAATTCATCAGTTCCACCTTAAATGGAACTATTTAAGGTGGAACGGGAAATTTAGCCAGCTAGCTCCAGAGAGATTAGCATACTACTAGCAATTTTTTATGCTTGTTATGAAGAAAAGGACCATAATACACTGAAATAACATTAAACTAGGATGGATGGATGGATGGATGGATGGATAGATAGATACTTTATTGATCCCGTAGGAAATTTAGCAGCCAGTATCAGTCAAACAACACAGGACAGTAATAATAATAAGGGTGAAGCAATATAAAAAGAACAATAAATACAAAAAACCCTATCTACAGGCATATATACAAATAGAAGTATACAAAAATCTGCAGTAAGATCTATAACCAGATGTGCAAGATGCGCAGTAGGGGTTATAGAAAGTGCAGTATGTACAGTAAGGTGACCACATGTGCAGATGGATAGAATAAACCTATGATTTAGCCAGAGATTCAGATTCAGTCCTCATCGCTCCTCTTCCGTCTTCTTTCTTAAGATAATACAATGATTATTGCATTTTTAATGGAGAAAATTCTCTTTGGTCTCTTGTTCTCCATCTTGCCGGTGCTTCTTTTTTTCTCATAACTCTCTGTTTGGAGTCTCTGAAAAACCTCTGTTTGGAGGGTCATGTAGCCCTAGCACTTCACCCTACCCCACTATCTCAACAAACGGGACGCCCTACTGCTAGGTGTGACCGCACAAAAGGGAGGGGTAAAGGCAGAGTAGTAGGGGCAAGGGGTGAAATGGGATTTGGGCCTAGATGCCAGTGTTTTTTGCAATGTTGACCTTAACACTTGTTTAAAAATTACGATAACAATGAATATATATAGGTGGGTAAACCAGATGAAACCAGTATAGTGGTCAAAATATTTCCTCCAGTATGAATTTTGTCATAACCATTAAACCATACAATGATAATTAACACAGACGTTCAATATCTAAAAATTATTGCCTTTTAAACATTGCCATCGGGTTACCTGTCAGTCATTAACAGTATCGCCCACGCCTAATATGAACAGTGTGAACCATGCTAATGTTATCCTGTTTAGCTGAATGGCTAAACCAGTGATGTTTCAGTCAAGTTTCAAATAAAAATAAAACACTGCAGACCCTTGATTACCTCCCACTGTGTTGTCTGTTTCTTCTGAAATAATCAACTTTGTTTTCAACGAAAGGAATGGATGACTTGTTGGGATTAGCCTTAGCCTGATATGGACACCAGATTGACCATCACAAGTGTCTCATTCCACCTAAGAAGCTGCCTCACTCGGTCAACTGCATCAGATAGGGCCTCGTATACAAAACAAGCCATGGACCAGCTGGTACCAAAGCATGAATGACTAATAATTTCCAGATTTCTGCTGTATGACTTGATATTCAGTGAAGCTGAAGTATTCAAATTTCCCATTCCACTTGGTGCCAGTTCAGGTGTCAGAATGTATCTGCTGCCACATTTCAGGAAGGACAGAAATTTAAAACAAAAAGCTGCCAAATAAGAAACCAACTTCTTCAGGGAAACAGCATTTAGCACTGCTTGGCCAGGCCTGTGCGGCTAGTGCTAGAAAATAATATCGACATGACGCTAAGGGCCGAGGACAAGCAAATGTTCTTGTTGCTGGGACACCATCAATCAGTCATCTTGGTTATCGCCATGCCAACATGCCAACATCAGATACGACAGTGATTGGTTAGTGAGTTCACATCGCCTGCAGAAGAAAACTGAACAGAGAGCAAATTAAAGCAGTGTTGTTGGGTTTTTGAGTCCAAAATACACCATTTATTACTGTGCTGGGCCTACAGTCCATGTCAAATGCAGATATTCAGTCGATTTTTCTATATCCTTGCTCTGTTTGTCCTTCGCTTTCCTGCTCATGTACTTGTAACCTCCTTATCTTGCCCTTCTTCCTTTCTTTTTGTCTTTTTTCTTTGTTAAATCGACTTCATTCTTTCATGATTGCTACCAATTCAGTCTGAATTGAATGTCCTTGGAAAGGGTTGTTTTGTGGAATGAATTGCTTCGTGGTTTGGCGTTACATCATAACATTGTGGATGACATGAAATGAGTGGTTATTAACAAAAATACATCCTGTTAGATTACAGATGATCATAACAGCTGTGTCCTGCAGATCCTTAAAAGGTCTAAGAGGTTTTAACATAGATTTTTAAAGTTTAAATTCTGAAATTAAAAGTTAAAAGTAAATTAAAATAGGCAGATTGAACTAATGCTAGTCCACCTCCCAGTAATAGGCAGAAATGGACCACTGGTGAAGGGCTAGAGGACCGCAAGACTGATAACAAAGTCAAATATACTGAAAAGCCCATGCCCATGTTTAATTGTCAGCCAATCAGTTTGAGTGAAACAGACAGTAATGCAGGCCATATTTGAGTTTGGGTGTTTTGCAGTGGAAATTGTAGCATTTTTCCTTTTTCAAGGTCTTAAAAGACATTAAATAGTGATGAATTTGGTGGTTTGAACAAAACATTGTCACCGTAGCTCCATATGAAGGCAATTAGTAAGAATATTCTGTTATTTAAAGTTCACTTCTTTAGCTTTGCACTGGAGCTGCATGGCTAATGTAGCTAGCTTATGACATGCCTTAGTCATTACACACATATTTCAAACCACATGGTGCTGTTAAGTACTGTTAAATGTGTTTTTTGGGAGATTTCTGATTAATTTTTCCCCCAATTTAGTTACGACCAATTCCGTTAGCTAAGTCTCCCTCAGTCACACGATGCTACCAAGCTGGGAGGGTGAAGGCTAAGCACATGGTGCCTCTGAGTAACATGAGGCACCACTGCCTTGGTACTATGACTAACAACTCCTCACGCAGCCTTACTTTATTTGGATAGTCCACTATAGATTATCTACAGATTATCGGGTTAGGATTAGGACCAGGGTTAGGGTTGGGTTTAGGTTTTGGATTGAGGTTAAGGTTAGGGTTAGGATTAGAGCTGGTTTAAAGAATATTCTAGTGAATTTAGTAGATATTTACTTGAATGTAACTTGAAAGTGAGTTAGGTATCTAAACAGCATCTAAAGTGGACTCTCTTAATAAAGTGTTACCCCTCACGCTTGGAGAAGATGCGATGCCTGGGTTGGTTAGCATTGCGCTATGTGATGGCGGAGAGGGAAGACCACCCTACATAAATGTCAACCTCTAAAGACAGTAAACATTACATTTACAGCCTTCATGTATAAAATACCATGTTTAAATACCAACATATAAAAAGCAATTTATCCAGATTTGATTTTCTTTACTGTGATATACATTAGGTAACAAGATAAAAGGGGCTTAAAATTACACACGGAAACAGATGGACTACAGTCTGTAATTGTAGAAATACATGTGCATCTACATGTTATGTGGAGCTGATAAAATGGACAGTGAGTGTAGATGGGTAATTAAGGGTAATTAAGGGTAATTAATGCAGCTGGGCGGCACGGTGGCGCAGTGGGTAGCGCTGTCGCCTCACAGCAAGAATGGCCTGGGTTCGATTCCCGGCCGGGTGACCAGGGTCGTTTCTGTGTGGAGTTTGCCTGTTCTCCCCGTGTCTGTGTGGGTTTCCTCCGGGTACTCCGGTTTCCTCCCACAGTCCAAAGACATGCAGTCAGGCTGATTGGACATGCTGAATTGCCCCTAGGTGTGAGTGTGTGTATGTCTGTCTGCCCTGTGATGGACTGGTGACCTGTCCAGGGTGTATCCTGCCTTCCGCCCAATGACAGCTGGGATAGGCTCCAGCACCCCACCGCGACCCAGAAGGATAAGCGGTTTAAATGATGTATGTAATGCAGTGGCCAGTCGGTGTATATTTCTCTGGTAGTCATCTGAATTACTTTATATAGAATCATACAATTGTATTACCTAATTACCAAGTTTCCCATCCACCTCTTTATGAATTTTAAAAATGTGCTTAAAAAACCTGGATGGAAAAGCTAGAAATTCAAGAAAATGTCTAAATGTTGCATAAGAAGTTTTTATGTTTGGATGGGGTAAAAAAAATTGTTTTATTTATAAAGATGAAATGCAAACAACTAGAGATGGAAACGTGTCAGCACAGCAGGAATGAATGTCCAATCAGAACTGTTTGTCCCAGTGGCATTTGCAAGGTGGGTGAGTGTGAAGTGAGACTTCAGCCCTCATGAAACTGGTCACTCCCTGCTCTGCTCCATCCGGCGTCTCTGAACTGTTAGAGCTTCCACCATGTACAGCTGACAGGACTGTCAAAACTGCCCCACCAAGAGCTGCTAAAGGTTCAAATCTGTCCATTTCAGCTGCCCTGAACAGTGAGTGAGACTACTGGGTGAGGTCCAGTTTTCACCTGGTACTTGTGCCAGTTGTGCCATGTGAGCGGGGTATAAACTCCATTTACAGGCGACTCACAATCGAGTGCATGTTACTTTTGCTGCCTGAAAGCTCCGGCTCAGTCAGTGAAGATGCATCATACATGCAGGAAAGTACAGCAAAGAATGCTGAAATTGAAATATACTTTCTGTAGTGATAATTAGTTCTCAGTAAGGACAGCTGGTTTCTAGTTACCCTGGTTTAAGCACCAATGAGATTCCATTTAAAAGGGGTTTTTCCGCCATAGCTACTACATAAGAAGCAGTGAGTTGCACCGGTAAATGAAGTGAACCCCTTGTCTTTCTCCTTGTTTTCATGCCATGTGATCTTCAAGAGTCTGGGTGTAACCGTAGTTTATGGAAACTCATTAGATTGTATTTTCTTTGATGATTTTTTTTGGAACTTCCCTGAAAATTTGCAAAACTTTTAAATAGGCAAAACTGTTGGTGACAATTAAACAGCTGAGCAGTATCTATCACAGTTAAGCACACATACAAACACAATCAAAGGCAGTCATTATATCCATTGGCAGAACATCTGCTCATTCTAAAACTTTTTTTATTTTTTTTCCGCGCAGAAATCGTGGATAACCTCAGCTCGTCATGTGTCTCTTTTCACGACCTAACCGGTCAAAAAAAGAAGATCAGGTAAAACTGTACCTGAGAGTGAACACGGGGCTGAACAGCAGAACAAATTTGTGTGTATTTGTGATTTAAAAATACTCAGCTCAAAGATAAACACTGATTCACTGTTATTTTGCTGCTGTCGGAACAAAAGCTTGCATCTCCAAAAAGGTAACTTTACAGAACAAGGGAAAAAACTCTTCACTTTTAATGGAAGTAAATGAAGATTCGAAGCAATTTTGGACCACTTCTATTGGTATGTTCATCATGAAATTTTTCCACAACCTAAAAAGCAACTTGCTTCAAAAAATGCAAAATGACAAAAATTGGAGATACAAGGTTTTATACTGACAGCAAGGAGATCCTGTACCAGCAGCTGTACATTGTTATCACTGAATTAAAAATAAATAAATCAAAAATACAATAAAAAAAGAAAAGAAAATGGAAAAAGGAGAAATCTTTGTAAATAGAGGATGAGTGGTTTATTCAATAGAGGATGAGTAACACAGAGTAGGACAATTAAGCTCTCTTGGGCTCCTGGCCACAAATAGTTATAGCTTCACAATCTCCTAGTGATGAGGCCTACGCTTTCCAGTTGGGAGCCAACTTGTGAGATGTCTATAAATATGGGCAAAAATCAAGCTTCAAGGCTGCTACTACTGTTTTTAGCAGTTCAACCTGCTGTACTTTTGTCCATTTTCATAGATAACAGCATGTCATGCAGTGTCAGACACCAGATAAGCAAGTCTTCATAAGATTGCTTAACATCCTGATGTATTTAGAGGTAAGTGTGTGATGATTTAGGCATGCAGTTTGCACATGAACTAATTGTTAGTATATAAGCTGATATGGCTTGTTAGCTACATTTGCAGTGTAAGAGGAAGCTTAAGACTCCAAATGTCTTGGTTGATCATCTACACTCAGAGTAAGTGGGTAGAAAGTGACTTTGGAATCAGTGCTTTAAAAACAACAGGCAATAAAAGTTTGTTTCAGCACACTTTCCCTGTCTTTCCTCACGAAATGCTCCCTGCCTCTCGGGTCAACTTGTAGCTCAGGTAATGTCCTGAATGCGACTGTTTTTGCATATCTAAAGTCTATTTTCATTACTTCTGGGAGAGGTCAAAAATCTTTATGTTTACTCTTCAAGACAGCCACTGTCATCATGAATCAAGTCTCTCTCGGGAGGGAGCGCACTTTCAGCAGCTGATTTAAATATTTCCGCCGTTGCAGGAATGTTTTGCTGCAGACTGTTTTGATGCAGCCAGGGTTTTCCTCATGGGGCGCTACACTTCTAGTTGATTGTAAGTGGGTTTTTTAGGCATTCATTGTCCTGTTTTTTCTTAGGCCCAATCCCATTTCGTCTATTTACCCCTACTCATTGTTTTCGAGTGTCACCCTAACCTCTTGGAACTGAGTTACAGGGTAGTGGTTGAAATCTTCCCTATGAAATGGGACAACCTTCAAATTACAAAAAAAAAAAACCCTTGCTTCATTAACAGCTACCAGCGCTGCTCTGTAGGCGACCCTGCCCGTCTTCAGTGACAGCAGAGGAGGGTAAAGTTCAGCTCCTCACTGCTGGGCTTTAGTTACATTTAGGGCATCATATGCTTTCAAAGAGGGGGGCAATTATTTAGTATCACCCACCTCTAATTCTTCAGTGATATGAAGCTGAAGTCAGATATTCACCAGCTTCTTGTTCTTATTTTCCCGTTCCACCTTAAATGGTGCAGCAGTTACATTCTGGCGCTTCAGGTGTCAGAACAGCTGGACAAGGTGCTTCCATCACAGAACTGCCACTCACTGGACGTTTTTTCTTTATTGAACCGTTCTGAGTAACTCTAGAGACTGTTGTGTGGGAAAATCCCAGGACATCAGCAGTTGTTGAAATACTTAAACTAACCTGCCTGGCAACAACAATCGTTCCACGATCACTGTGATCACATTTTTCCCCCCATTTTGATGTGAACATTATCTGAACCTCCTGGCTTGTATCTGCTTGATTATATGCACTGAACTGCTGCCCTTTGATTGGCTGATCAGATAATTGCGTGAATGAGTAGGTGTACAGGTGTTCCTAAAAAAGTGCTCAGTGTCTATTTTTGGTTTGAGTTAAGACATTTACTTTTGGTGGCTGTTACACACAAATACAAAAAGTTAAAAATTGCACTCGTGGGAACGTTGTTGGCAAATTATATTTAATTTAAAGCAAAATAAAAGCTCTTTGGCTTGGCAGAACTGAGCTGAGATGGTGCTGTGGTACCATTCCAGTGCCTGCGCTAACACGTTTGTAATTCGAAGGGCATTTTATTCCACCCCTCAACGCTTTTCGATCCTTTTTTCAGCTCTCTGTGTAAGTAAATGCCCCGCTCTCCCTCCCACAATGTCACTAGTTAAACTCTAACAAAAGCTTTTGACCTTATGATGGATGATGTGCTGATGCCTGTGTCATTGTCCTCGTCTCAGACGGAGAGTTAAATTTATAATTTATCAGCGCTGTTGAGGGCTGTTCTTGTGAAATGATGGGATAAGAAAGAACAGCACTCAAGACAGAGGTCAGCAATGATTTTTTAAGATTCGCTTTAATCTGCCAAACAGTTCTAACTACAAAGGTCAGCCTTCAAGCCTGGAAGAGGACTTTGCTTTGACAGAGGTATTTTACAGGTATTTTATAGTTTTTTATACTCTGTATGTATTTTTGTGTAAGCTGTAGTCTCAGCGAGCTGTCTGCATGAGTGATGCTGTCCTGTGAGCTTATTAGCTTTGGACACAAACTGGGAAAAAGACAGGAAGAGTTCCAAGAAAGCATGCTCAGCTATTTCTCTTTAGGGCTGAGTGATGCTGGAGGAAGTCACAGTGCCACACTGTGATATTGGTACACTTTAATTTATCAAGCGTCGCAAATTAGTTGACAGTAACATCCTCCTCAATCCTGAGACACTTTAAAAAACAAACAATGTTTTGTCATGAAACATGTTTACTGCTGCATACTAAATAAGATAATATGTGGACTTTTTTGTTTGTTTGTTTACTCAGAAACATAAGAATCAGTGCCCAGTGTAGTGGACATTTGATCTTAGGCACATGAAATATGAGAGTTTTTGAATCGCCAACATAACAAGACACAAACCAAGCACTGAACTTTTCATGAACTCTTGGAACTACCTGGACTTAGGCATCTAAAATATTATATCTTTTTCACAATAATTTTTAGGATTTTATTAAATAATATTCAAATCAAAACAATAAACTATGAGCTTTTTAACACAAGCATGTTAAACACAACACCTTAACACCGGGGAGCTGATTTGTTATCAAGGTGACAATAAATATATCCATTTTTTCAAAGTGTTGGAGATTTCATTTTTATTTTCAATGTTCAGTGTACTGGACAGTGAAATCCATTGAAATGGGATTCAAGACTGGGCGTTCCATTGGAATTGCTCCAAAAAAGCCCTTTTAGTGCCTTCAAATTTAAGATAATAAGATAATACTATGACATATACTATCAATATAAGCATACATTCTTTCTTAATTGTGTACATAAACCGATCAGGTGTAACATTATGACCATTGTTTCTATGCTCATTGTCCATTTTATCAGCTCCACTTACTATATAGGTGCACTTTGTAGTTCTACAGTTACAGACTGTAGTCCATCTGTTTCTCTGATACTTTGTTAGCCCCCTTTTACCCTGTTCTTCAGTGGTCAGGACCCCCATGGACCCTCACAGAGCAGGTACTATTTGGGTGGTGGATCATTCTCAGCACTGCAGTAACACTGACATGGTGGTGGTGTGTTAGTGTGTGTTGTGCTGGTCTGAGTGGATCTAGTCTGATTGGTGTATATAAATATGTGGAGGTGAAGGAAAGTGTCCAGCAAAGCCCAAGGACTGCTTTGTGGAGGACAAATGTAACAGTAAATCAGTAGATTCATGAACAGATAACTGGAGACTGTCCGTGAGAATTTGTGTCCATTCATCCAGAAGAGCATTTGTGAGGTCAGACACTGATGTTGGGCGAGAGGGTCTGGCTCACGATCTCTGTTCTAGTTCATCCCAAAGGTGTTTGATGGGGTTGAGATCAGGGTTCTGTGAGGGTCAGTCAAGTTCTTCCACTCCAAACTCACCCAGTCAGGCCTTTATGGAGCTGCTTTGTGCACTGGGGCTCAGTCATGCTGGAACAGGAAAGGTTCTTCCCCAAACTGTTCCACAAAGTTGGAAGTGTAGAATTGTCCAAAATGTCTTGGTGCTGAAGCATTAAGATTTCTCTTCACTGGAACTAAGGGTTCTAGACCAACCCCTGAAAAACAGCCCCATATCATCATCCCTCCTCCACCAAACTCTACAGCTGCACAGTGCAGTCAGGCAGGTAACGTTCTCCTGGCATTCGCCAAACCCAGACTCGTCCATCAGACTGACAGATAGAGAAGCTGATTCATCACTCCACAGAATACGTTTCCACTGCTCCAGAGTCCAGTGGCGGCGCTTTACACCACTCCATCTGACGCTTGTCATTGTGCTTGGTGATGTAAGGCCATATCATGAAGCTCCCAGTGCTTAGTTTCTGTGCTGATGTTGATTCCAGAGGAGGTTTGAACTCTGCAGTTATTGATCAGCAGAGCATTGGTATCTTTTATGCTCTATGCTCCTCAGCACTCGGCGTCCCGCTCTGTAACTTTACATGGTCTGACGCTTCGTGGCTGACTTACTGTGGTTCCTAAACGCTTCCACTTTTCAATAATACACTCACAGGTGATTATGGAAAATCTAGGAGAGAAGAAATTTCACAAACTGACTTGTTGCAATGGTAGCCTCCTATTACAGCACCACACTTAAATTCAGTGAGCTCTTTAGACCCATCCTTTCACTAATGTGTGTAAAGGCAGGCGGCATGGCCAGGTGATAGATTTTACACACCTGTGGTGATGGGATTGAATGAAACACCTGAATTCAATGACTAAGAGGTGTGTCCCAATACTTTTGTCCATTCAGTGTGTCAGTTCATTTGCAGTGTAGTAAGCAGCAGTTAGCACACAATTAATGAGTAAATAAACTATGCAATAATAACAAACTATAGTATGAGTTAACAGTGCACTCAATTACTAATTAGTAAGTATATTATCGGTTTCTAAATAATAACGGTGACACTGGATGAAAGAGGAGACTACATCTCATTTCAGTGTGGGGTGATGCCGTTTCTCAATGGCAATTCATAATGATGGTGCATATTCATGGCAATTGTGAGGAAACATAAATCGAATTGTGGATTTCAGTAGTCTCAAAAACTTAAAGATTAAGGAATTAGTTCAAATCAAGCTCCATTTAGCTGTTAGCCTTGTCTTCAGATCGTAAATAAAGAAAAAAATGGAGGCCCCATTTTCTATTACCCGGTTTTGTTATCACATTACTGTGATGTCGATTCGATGAGCTCTACTATTACAGAGGAAGCTCTGGAATTATTACTCAGCAGACTTGCCAAAACTCCTGACGTGGTGGATTTGTGCTCGATTAAAAGCACGGATCTCATTGGTAAACGTTCGAATTACAGACCCTCGCCAGGTAAAACTAATCCAGCTCCAATAGGGCTGCTGTTTACGTTGGCTGGAACACCTAAAGAAACTCATCTAGAACATCTAATGTTGCTCATTTGCATCATATTTCAACCCTCTGAGATATCAGTAATGCAAAGATCCACAACACAACAGCCACTAACAAACATATATATATATATATATATATATATATATATATATATATATATATATATATAGTGTGCTTTTTCTCCTTTTCTCTTCTGCCTTAACAATGATAAATGAAAGACAGAGCTCCATTAACCTTTGACTGTGCCTTCTTAGTGAATTTTGGATTTCTGTAGGTACCTGAGAAGGAACCATGCACATGCTCTTTCAAAGCTGTGTCTAAAAAGGTCATCAGGAACAAGCAACTGCCTCCAAATTAATGGCTTGGCGGTGCTGTGAAAAGGCATACTAACAGGCCGTGGTTTGACTTTCAGGACAAAGGAGCAGACTGCTGCTTCTGGAATCACAGGGCTCAGAAGTCCTGCTAGGGATGCATTCTGGGACTGAAGATGTAGGGGGTGGTCACTTTTGGCTTACAGAGCCATCAATTGTGAGGAGAACAGAGGGGAAGTGCATGCTAGTAGATAAAGAGCATTGGAAATCAAGGTGATACATTTCAAAGTAAGGAACTGGACAGTGGACGCTATTTGTTTTGGCTCTGTACTTCGTCACATGAGATTTCAAATGAAACAACTGTGAGGTTATAAAATTCAGAATGTCAGGTTTAATTTGATGGCATTTACATCCACATCCTGGCAATCATATAGGAAACAGCCCATTTATACACAACGCTGTGGGGACTATAACTTCTGGGGACTATAAATAATTGGGCAATTACCTAGTCTTAAATAAAATAACAACCCAGACTGGGGGTTGTTTGCTGGTGATATCCTGCCTGGCCTGTAGTACAGGCATTTTCAGTTCCGGCTTGTTTTGTTTTCTTTGTTTTCAGTCTCTGTATAACCAGAAAATATTAGAAAAACAATCCCAAAAGGTGTTTTAAAGCAAAATTAAAAACACAAATGTTAATGCTAACATGTATTATGTCTCTTTTGTCTATTACTTGTGATTATGTTCTTATTTCATTCATTTTATTTAATTTTTTTTTCTTTTTCATTTAAACTGTACTGTTTCAGCATTTCCAAGCTAAGCCATCTAAGCTAGCTGAGACTCTTGTTTTCTTCAGATTTTCACATCTTTTCTAACACATCTATATCTCCATTCTGGAAAATGTTCTATGATTTTTAAAAGCAGTGCCAAAACTACAGGTAGGCCTTCATATTGTGCCATAAATTTCAAAACTTGGTCAATAAAGAGGAAAAAAACATCTATGATAAGGATCATTTCTGTATCCTGGATCCGAGTAGTATGACAGTGCTAAGGTAATGGTGATGCACATGAATGTTTTCTGGCCATTCTAAATGAAACATGGATGTTTGAAGCTTGTGAAAGACATTCCATGTATTATTTAGCATATATTTTGCTTGGTATGTTGCTGTTTACAGTAACGTTTCCAGTAAACCTACATAGAGCTTCCGCCACTGTTTTCCATTTCTAACATCTAACTGAAACCTGGCTTTTTTCTTTTTCCTTGGGAAATTGGTCCCACTCATTGTAAAAAATCATGAGAGTCATCGTGAATAAAAACACGATTGGTTGATTCCACTGACGTTTGTGGTGGCAAAGTATTTAAGGCCTTCTGTTCAGCTCCTGAAGACCTAACCATTACTAAAGTTATTTGTAGAGGTTGGTGTATTTAACATGTATTAGACACATATTTTGAGTTTTTAGGAATCATTAAAGGTCTGAGAGTTGCCCGCTGATTAAAATCATCCTTTGGTCTTCCATTAATCTGAATATTCAGCCAGTTTTGTTGACCCTTGTTCTTCTTTTTGAAGCAATATAAGTCATGCATTGATATAAAGCCACGCAAGAAACAATCAAAGAGGCCAACTGTCCAATTATTTTTGTGTCCCCTATAAAATGAGGACTATAACCAAAGGCTGGGATTCTAATATATTCACCCTATAAGGGCCTACATGACCTTCAATAAAAGCTGACAGTCTGCGCTTTAACTATGTGTTGGGGAATTAAAATTCAATGTCCGATTACTTATGGACTCCGCTATAGGTTGATCTTCCCCTATTGTCATACAGTTATAAAAGAACAGATGACAGGAAGAGATCCGCATTCATTTATCTTTGCAGGAGGGAGAGAGTGTGTGTGCTGCCTACAGCCTGTTAATACCTCCATAATTTACAGTGAAAGCTTCCAGCTCATAACTCACATTTATTTAAGAGGGCAAGGTTGACCTGGTCACTCTGAGTAAATCATTATTTTATAATGTGAGCGCTGTCTCAGTAGCCATCGGGGGACGCTTGTTGAAACTGTGCAATGGCAGAAAGGTTCTCAAACAAGCTGAAGAAGAAATATTCATCCATCCATCATCTGAACCGCTTATCCTTCTGGGTCGCGGTGGGGTGCTGGAGCCTATCCCAGCTGTCATTGGGCGGAAGGCAGGATACACCCTGGACAGGTCGCCAGTCCATCACAGGGCAGACAGACATACACATACTCACTCACACCTAGGGGCAAATTAGCATGTCCAATCAGCCTGACTGCATGTCTTTGGACTGTGGGAGGAAACCGGAGTACCCGGAGGAAACCCATGCAGGTCACCCGGTCACCCGGCCGGGAATCGAACCCAGGCCCTTCTTGCTGTGAGGCGACAGCGCTACCCACTGCGCCACCGTGCCACCCAGAAGAACAGTTCTAACACCCTTGTTGTCCAGTGTGAGTCTCTACGGTTATACACAGCCTGTTTATTAGAAACACTAAGTACACATTACTCATTTTTCAGAGTCAGAAAAAGAATAGAAAACATTTTTAACAAAAAAGTTACACAGAAACCTTCAATAACTGAATGTTATATCTTTTTAGTATTTATTCTGTCCGTTCTTTGTCTTAATTACAGCTTCTATTCTTTTCAGTAGACTTGCTTTCAGTTTTTAACCCTTTAATGTTCTGCTCAGCTATTTGGTAGAGCACTTTTTGAGTCACTATATGTGCCACGAAGTGCCATCTCAACCGTTTGGTAGCCATGAATATTTAAAAAATTGTGGGGTCAAAAAAACAAACAAAAACCCCACCAATTGTTTTTATTATTGCTCCCAAACAAATAACAAACACAAAAAGTAGAATTCCATTCCATTCCCTTGGTGAGGACATTAAAGAGGTAAACAAAATCTTTGGGGAAGTTTTTTCACACCTCCAAAGTTCAGTCTTAGAAGTTGGTTGCACTTTCTGATTCTTCCCTGTTGAGGTCTGGACTCTGGGGTGGCCAGTCCATTGTCCACCAGCAGCTTCTTTATTTGATCTGCAAATTTTCTTCTTTTTTATTCATTTCCTTTTCTCAGTCAAGGCTTCTTGACACCTACACCTCCTCTCAAACCCATAGCGTTGAGTGGAGCCATTTGATTCCAGTTTCTGATTCCAAGTTAAGAGAACCGATTGAGTCAACTGCAAGAGTTGCTTCCACATAATAATCCAGAATCCAAATACCAAGACATACACTCTTGTGCTAAACTGTCACTGTGCCTTTCTCGTCACTGGGGTGGAACCCTCAAGGCTCCATCTCAGTACCTTTAGTCAGGGAACATAACTGAACCATAATCCACTGAATGATCTGTTCTAAGCTGTACTGACTCCACACACCCCGTCTCGTCTCCAGGACTTTATTTTACTGTTCTGATTAAAACATTCGGTTATGAAAAGGTACAAATACGAACTTTTCACCTGGAAACACTTATTTAAGGTTCACAATCAGACCTTAAAACCACTGTTGGAGCTTTGAGGGAACATTTACACTGTTTGCACCTTGATGAACGAAAAATCAAAGTATAATATTTGTTATCTTTGACCTTAGCAGGGAAATTAGGAGACCTAATACTAGCTGAATTATCTGACTAAAGAAGGCTGGCTAAGCTTTACCTGATTCTTCTACATTTACTTCTTCAGCTAGTTAGATATTCCACTTCTGGCAATGCTGTTTGATTTCCAGATGTCTTTCTGTATGTCTTTGCATTTGGATTCTGGATTATTGTGTGAAATCAACTCTTGCAATCAGCTCAACTGATTCCCATCACTTAGAATAGCTAATCTCCTCAAAAATATGTCCTGAAAAATGAATAAACTTTGGCAATTTGGACTGGAAATCAAATAAATGAATGGTGGTCTCTGACTTTTGCACAGAACTGTCAATATAAAGAGCCCACCACTGGACTACCACCGACCAGATATTATTTGCATGGTGGACTTTTCTTAGCACAGCAGTGACCTCAGTGTGGTAGTGGAATCAGCTCTACACACTGTGTACACTCACTGGACACTCACTGGACATCAGAAACACTTACCTTGTTGGTCTACTTTGGTCTGTCTTTTTCCACACACAGTGTATTAGTCATCCTCAAACCCTTCTTTAGAGGTACGTTTCTGAGCACCACTGTTGGTTGGATATTTTTAGTCGGTGGACTATTCTCAACCCAGCAGTGACACTGAAGTGAGTAAAGTGGTTTAACGTGATGGGCCAATCATATTTCTCTCAGTAGCAGCACTATGTTTTTGCAAAGTCAACTTTGTTTACTCAAGCCTTCAGACACATGGACTGGGATTGCAGTAAGCAGCAATTTAGCAAATCCAGATTAGCCTGACACCACAGATTGGCTACTTAAGAGAACTTATATATGTTTTTAATTCCTGGATGTAAGGACACTCATCACAGCGAGGGCTGACACAATTTGTTACTGGGAAATATCTACCATGTTGCCTCTTCTTCTGATACTTGAGCATGACTAGGATGATAAACTGTGCAACATATTATTGCAAATTATATGTCTGTAGTGATGTTTTATGATGTTTTGGTGTTCAGTACTACACTGTGGTAAATAATTCACTATGTTCACATGGTAATCTGTTTTTATACTGTAAATAACTAAACTAAAACTAAAAATCAGGTCAATTTGAAATTTTAAGTCGACCTTCTGCATAGCTTTTTTAAAATTTTTCAACTTAGTTTAGTCAAACTTTCCCCAAACTGACGTTTTTAGTCCTGCATCCACAAAGCACAGTTAAAGTTGAACTTGCTGACAAAAAACAGTGAATGTTATTGCCTCTTTGGAAATGGCACTCAACATGTTTTGTAATGTCAGTTGTGCTTCGGACCCCTTCCCCAAGCGGATGAATCAGATAATTGTGAGTGCGTTGAAAGAGTGTTCAAATAGAACTCAGTCAAAACTTGGTGAATGTGTCTTCCGAGGACACATAAAGGTGTATAATGTGGTCTAAACCCAACCTGACGCCTCTAACTTTTAAATTTTAAAATTAAAATTATTATGTCAGGCTGTCTGTATTAACGTAAAACAAACAGGCTTAAAAAGAAGGTTAGATGTTTAGGCCTCAAATGCAAAAAAAAAAAATACCAATAGTAGATAATTCACTTATATCCTTGGGAGACACATCTTTCACCAAGTTTTGACTGAGTTCTTTTT
Source organism: Colossoma macropomum (assembly GCF_904425465.1). Classification (NCBI taxonomy): domain Eukaryota; kingdom Metazoa; phylum Chordata; class Actinopteri; order Characiformes; family Serrasalmidae; genus Colossoma; species Colossoma macropomum. The sequence continues at coordinate 791,365 of NW_023494803.1, forward strand.
GAATACCCTTTTATGTTTGCAATTATCAGATTTATCCACTTGGGGGAGGGTTCAAAACACAACTGATGTTGCAAAATGTTTTTCCACAAGTTGCATGAAATTACATTTCCACCAGAGAGGTCTCCAAATCCCCCCAAGCTTACATAGTGTAGCTTTAAAAATGTGAGGGCTTGTTAAGAAGATTTTTTGAAGTTGAGGAAATGTTAAAAAGCTATGAAGACAGTTGACTTGAATTTTTGTAATTTTAGGTTGACCTGACTTGATTTTACAGTACGGCTGTAGTCAAGATCACCTTTATGGAGTCCAAGACCATGACAGGTTTAAAGTCAAGACCGAGTTCAAACAAATAAATAAACAAAATAGCACATTTTTTATGACCAAAGTCTTTTCCAGCACCCTAACTGAAGAAGATCACCATCTGTAAGGTATAAATAACCCAAGGTAGATATCAGTCTAGCATTTAACCTCCAAGAAAGTGAGAGTTGATTAATCCTAGGCTCTCAATCCTTGGGATAACAGTGCTACCATATATTCAACTTCCAAGAGAGTTAATTAAATCTACGATGAGCAATACACAATTATCCATGAGTCGTTTTAGGCACGCTAAGTGAGGAAGACCATCATTAATTTATACTTCAAAGTAAAATAAAGTAAAACAAAGCCTCTAATCAATGCCCTGGGATAACAGTGCTAGCGTTTAACCTCCTAATGAGATGGATAAATAATGCCTTCCCCGACGATGTTAAACTGTTGGATTAACCCTCTGACATTATACAATTTTAAAGAAGATCTAGAATAAAAAAAGAAACAAAGAAAGAATAAAAGAGCGCTAAAAAGTTGCAAAGTGCAATTGCTTAAGGACAGTTATTAAAAACGAGTGTCTAGAAGTGTCAAAGGCACAGGAAAGGTGGTCAACTGTAAGAAGGACTTAAATTCCCAGATGTCATCGTCATCACTCGACATGAACAATGCTGGAACTGCACTGAACTCGTTTGTGATTTGCGTCATGAAATTGCAGTTTGGTTGAAAACATGGATTTCATTGTATTCTATAGTGAGAACTCTTTACTATGAACTTTAATGCTGATGTGAAACTGTGAAGTGAGTGCCTTGAAATTTTGGTTAGTCATGCATTTGACGGTATTCAATAATCATTCGCCTCCCCTCACTATTTTTTCTCTCTTCTACACTAGAAAAGGTATTAAACTGTCACTGGGTTGGAACCCTCAAGGGTCCATCTTAGTACCTTTCGTCAGGGAACATAACTGACTCCACAAACCCCGTCTCGTCTCCAGGCTTTTTATTTTAATGTTCAAATACATTAAATACGAAATACGAACTTTTCACCTGGAAAAACTTATTTAAGGTACAAAATTGGACCTTAAATCCACTGTTACATTATTTGACGAACAACAAATGTACCTAACATTGTAGCTGTTGCCTCAATGACTTGTTCAGCCACTGACCATCTCAAATTACAGAACTTGTGAGCATCTTCAGTCATAAAAATCAAAGGTGTGAAAATATAGAAAGGCCTCTGGTCACTCAGGAGCTTGACTAGAAGGTTAATTTGTATAGTGCCTTTCATACACGTTGGCAATTCAAAGTGCTTTACATTATAAAAATATTAGATAATAATAAAGCTTATAATATTTCTGTTATAACATTACAGCTTTCACCCACTGAATAGCAGCCATAACTGAACAAAAATCTTACTTCAAAGTAACACCAACCTCTAAGCTGTAAATCAATCCTCAGGATACTCTTGCTAGCAAAAACCTCCAAGGAGTTGATAAAGCTTATGAGAACATTTAGATCGACTCGTTTCCCCTTTCAAACCATTAGATCATCAGCACCATCAATCGCTTCCGACCGAGTTCCTGACCTGGAAGACCGCTTCCGAATGTGGCCATTTGTCAGAAAGGGCAAGTGGCTGTGGACTATACATTATTTCCTTGTCTCACTGTTAATCTTGCCTTTAAGACAGGTGACTGAGGCAGAGTTACTTACATTAATATGCCAAAGTCAAAGTCAGAGACCACCTTTCATTTATTCAGTGTCCACTCAGGAGATATTTCTGAGGAGATTAGATTTAAGATGATCCACTTGGATAAGGAACATGGAAAGGCAACAGAAAATATGTGAAAAAATAAGTTTCCAAAAACTGAAGTTCAAAGATTTAGAATTGTTGAAATATTTAGAGAAAAAAGTTCTCCTAACAACTTTGTAAGACCTGGTAGACCATCAAAGGTTTCACTATCAGATAAACAGGTCTTAAAGCTTTCATCTTTAGGAGAAAACGCTAAGGGTCAGAAATAACGTGATGCTTACCGAGAAAAGGCCAACCCAGAGTCCAGACCTCCACATCACTGAATGTGTTTGGGATTACTTGGGTTGTGAGAAGCAGAAAGTGCAACCAACCTCTAAGACTGAACTTCGGAAGTATGGAAAAACATCCCTTCCGATTCCTTTGCAAAACTGAAAGCAAGTCTCCCAAAAAGAATAGACGCAGTGATAAAAACAGAAAAAAGCTGATATTATATTTAGATGCTGAGGCTGTAGATATTGTTTTGGTATCAAGCATTGTGATGCTACACTTGGGCCCAATCTCATTTCACCCCTCGCCCCTACCACTGAGCCCTTACCCCTCTGTTTTGCGTGTTCACGTCTAGGGGTAGGGTGTCCCGATTCTCGTTGAGATAGAGGGGTGGGGCGAAGTGTTGGGGCTACATGGCCCTCCAAACAGAGGTTTTTCAGAGACTCCAAACAGAGAGTTATGAGGAAAAAAAGAAAAACAGGCAAGATGGCTGAACAAACGACCAAAGAAACCCAAAAATATGAGAATTTTCTCTGTTAAAAATTACAATAACCACTGTTTTATCTTAGTTTAATGATGTTTCAATGCATTATGGTCCGTTTCTTCACAACAAGCATAAAAAATAGCTATTAGTAGCTGATGTCTTGGTAGCTAGTTAGGTACATTTCCCATTCCACCTTAAATGGTGCAGTAGTTACATTCTGGCATCTCAGGCATCAGAACTGCTGCACCATTTAAGGCGTAACAGGAAAATTCGAACAAGAATCTGGTGAATATCTGACTTCAGCTTCATATCACTGAAGAATTAGTGGTGGGTGATAATAAATAATTGCCCCCCTCTTTGAAGATCATATGAAGCCCTAAGTGTAACTAAAGCCCAGCAGTGAGGAGCTGAACTTTACCCTCCTCTGCTGTCACTGCAGACTGGCAGGGTCGCCTACAGAGCAGTGCTGGTAGCTGTTAATGAAGTGATGCTCTTTTTATTTGAGGGTCCCATTTCAGAGGGAAGATTTCAACAACTACCCCTTATAACTCAGTTCCAAAGGGGTGAGGTGACACTCAGAAACAAGAGGTAGGGGTAAAAAGAAGAAATGGGACTGGGTCTTAGTGTTGGTTTTGAAGAGTTTAAGTACCATGACAACCGAAGTCTATACAGTCCTATGCTTGGCTAGGGAAGTGGTCTCAGCTCTTTATTTGGATTTGGCTGCGTCTGAAGACATTCTGTCTGTTCTGCTAGTCCTGCTGGAAAGTTCCCTTTGGAGCTAGTTTTGCCATGGGCTTCCCTCCTTCTGACAAGCATGTCGCTCCCAGCGGAGGAAGGAAATGTAGGAGGGAAAATAAATAGAAGGCCTTTGCTCCTGGTCTTTAGTCCCATCACAGTTGATGAACAACTTCAGCTACAGCTCAAATCAAACTGGAAATAAAAGAGGAGCAGAGAAGAAAGAATATGTGATCTTTTTTTCTGGAGATAAAAACTTCAAATCTAACTTATCTAAGGCATGCAATTACTGGCCTGTGCCCTGGTACCCCAAGGAAAGCAGAAAGCAATATGTTCAGCGCAGCGTTCAGATGCAGCTTATTTACCACGAGATTACCACTGGGAGTCGGCTCTCGCAGTGTATGCAAATGGAAATAGCCGAATCCACCTATTATTACGTCCTTTAAAAGAACAGATGAACGCGTGCTTGTACGAGTCGGCTAAACGCTTGTAGAAAAGCAGCTCGGTGATATTATAGTCATAAGTGCTTCATCAATAAATTGTCTCCCACAACCTGAAAACAATAATGCAGTAATGACACAATAATCTTCTGCAGTGAGTTCAATGTGTTTGCATTCAGCCTTTCATTTAGCACATTACTCATGCTCTCCTACACCCTTTTCTCTCTCTCTCTCTCTCTCTCTCTCATTCAGTTCAAGATAGCTTTGTTGGCGTGACTGTACTACTGCAAAGTTGTCAAAACACAGTTTAATGTTGAACATGTTGATTAAAATGAAAAAGAAGGAATACAGTTGTATACAAAAGTTTGTGTACCCCAGTTAAATTGCATGTTTTGTTGATTTTCTAGTGTAAATTAGTTACACATCCTCTACAGAGAACACACTTCTGCACATTTTACTGCACAATTACCATGTATTTGCAGAATTCAGCATAATTCAACATAAAATATGGCCTATGGAAAAGTTATGGCACATTTTTTATTGTAGGGCTTTCTTAGTAACGCTTTACTCGAAAGGCATTGACATAACACATTCATATCATCTTACATAAACACTTCATAACATGGTCATGAATGTTTAAATCAAGATTTATAAAGCAGACACGTTTACATGGTATTAAAATGGACTACTACACCAATCGGGCATAACATTATGACCACCTCCTTGTTTCTACGCTCATTGTCCATTTTATCAGCTCCACTTACTATATAGGTGCACTTTGTAGTTCTACAGTTACAGACTGTAGTCCATCTGTTTCTCTGATACTTTGTTAGCCCCCTTTTACCCTGTTCTTCAGTGGTCAGGACCCCCATGGACCCTCACAGAGCAGGTACTATGTCCACTCACTGTCCACTCTATTAGACACTCCTACCTTGTCAGTCCACCTTGTAGATGTAAAGTCAGAGACGATAGCTCATCTGCTGCTGCACAGTTTGTGTTGGTCATCCTCTAGTCCTTCATCAGTGGTCACAGGACGCTGTTGGCTGGATATTTTTGGTTGGTGGACTATTCTCAGTCCAGCAGTGACACTGAGGTGTTTAAAAACTCCAGCAGCACTGCTGTGTCTGATCCACTCAGACCAGCACAAAACACACTAACACACCACCACCACATCAGTGTTACTGCAGTGCTGAGACTCGGTTTCAATTTGCAAAGAAATCTGCAGGGATATTTGTTCACACCTCCAAAGTTCAGTCTTAGAGGTTGGTTGCAACACTTTTTGTAAACTCCAATTTTGGAAACTCATTTTTTTAACTTATTTTTCTTTGAATTTCTCCTTCTTTATGCAAGTAGATTATCTTATATCTTATCTCTTCAGAAACAGTTCCTAAAAAATGAATTACGTGAACATAATAGTCATTTTGACTGAGAATGGCTTCTGCATAACATTGCATAATTGACAACTAATATAATAATATAATATATGACATGGAATTACAGCTATTGTGGTTTTGTTGTTGTTGTTTATTAATTCATTTTCAACAATAAAGACAAGCATATGGTGGGGATTTGTAAGGATCTTTGGATCCGTCTCTCATACCTGCATTGCCTCCCTTATTCACTGCATCTCTCTCTCTCTCTCTCTCTCTCTCTCTCTATCCACCCACTCTGTGTGTGTGTGTGTGTGTGTGTGTGTGTGTGTAATTATATGAGGCTGCATGCACCTGCAGGTTTAAGGTGGTAAATCCGGGCTTAGTTTAGGCCCCTTGCCCCCTGAACTGCAGGCTGTGCGCTCTGAAGCTGAACTCTGGCAGAGGATAAAGCAGCGAGCTGACTCTGAGTATTAGACACATTTGAAGTGGAGGTTTAAAAAAAATAAATAAATAAAATACAGCCTTTCATTTTTCCTCATAAATTTCTTTTCTTCTCTTTACTTTGTTTGCTGCCTTCTAAATAAATTAGTACCTACAAATAAGCATTTTAGTACACTTTTTTTTTTAATACACTTTAATAAACTCCAAACACTAGGTAATTATTTCAGTTAAAGCTTCGCTTTGTATGATTTTTCAGTTGAAGTTGAAAGAATTAGCAGTACTGAGTCACGAGAGGAAAAAAAACATGCTAAAACATGGTGTTTGTGAGTCACCCTGTAAAAGTCAGAGGCGTCGGGTCAGATTTCACTGGAGTTTTTCAGTCCATGTCATTCGTCTTTACATAGTAACATCAGAAGGCTCAAAATAAGGTCCGGCTCGACGTTTAGGTCTCAAATGGAAAATTAGTGTTATACTGGTGAAAATATTATGACAGTAGTAGATCATTCAGTTACATGTCCAGAAGGCACTGCTTTCACCAAGATTTGAGTTCTCTTTGAATAGTCTTTCAACGTCAGATTCATCCCCTCGGGGAAGGGGTCCGATAGGTAGACAGACAAGGGGTGCCAATACTTTTGTGGCTCGAGATCTACTTTTTCCAGTGGACAGGTCTTCGTGATCTACCTTTAAAGGCCTCATCCTTTTCAAAAGCTTTGAAACTTTTTAATGCACTTCAGTGGCCTATATTAACATTCAGCATTACAGCGCAAACGACTGAAGATTCACACTAACCTTATTCTGTTAGTTGGCACTGAATGGTGTCGGCCGGTTCGAGTTGCCTGGGCAAATTTTCTTCCTGTGTTCACTTTAAGCTGAAAAATCGTCGTCATAGTCTGTGCATAGTTGGAAAATGCTTCTCAACATTCCCCTTATTTGGAAGTGTGATGGCTACTTGGCAACCAAGCAGATGCATTTGGACATCCATCCATCCATCGTCTAAACCGCTTATCCTTCTGGGTCGCGGTGGGGTGCTGGAGCCTATCCCAGCAGTCATTTGGCAGAAGGCAGGATACACCCTGGACAGGTCGCCAGTCCATCGCAGGGCAGACAGACAGACATACACATTCACACCTAGGAGCAATTTAGCACGTCCAATTGGCCTGACTGCATGTTTTTGGACTGTGGGAGGAAACCGGAGTACCCGGAGGAAACCCATGCAGACACGGGGAGAACAGGCAAACTCCACACAGAAATGACCCTGGTCACCCGGCCGGGAATCGGACCCAGGCCCTTCTTGCTGTGAGGCGACCGCGCTACCCACTGCGCCACCGTGCCGCCCCTTGCATTCGGACATTGTGAAAAAATAGTCCTCCTCCTGCTCTGCATGGAAGAGGTAAGTGTTCGGTTTCTTTGTGCCCAGTCTGGCACTCATCATCTGAAAGAGTCAGTGTAGGTTGCAAAAGGAAAAATGCTAAAATGGCGCTACATGAACTGCCCACCGACAAATGAAAACTTGCTATTTTGCTAGAGAGACTAACTCGCAGCAGTGCTTTAGACTGGCTGTGGCGTAGCTATGGTAACAAGCAGTAAATTAACAACATGCACTGTGGATCTACTGGTTGATCGTGATGTATTGGGCACCCCTGATCTACATGTTGCATGCAATTACACATTTCCACCAGAAGGGTTACTTACATAGTGTAGCTTTAAGTCTGTAAACGAAAGCATTAAGAAAACAACTTTGCTGCAGAAAACTGTGAATTAGAGAATTTTTCTCCTCCTCCTGAAACCTTTTAAATGGCAACTATAAGAGCACATCAGGAGATGATCTTAGTTAATTACCTCAAATCACGCTAAGCAGCTGAGAGGAGTAGCATTGTCAGAGGAAGACCTTACAATTAACCTCGTCAAGCACGTAATGACAAACTTTTTCAGCTGTGTTTTCAGGCACAAAAGTACATTTGAGTTCTTCCTCCGTCAAAACAATAAAAGATTAAGATTTCTCAGAGGCGAGATAAGCCGTAATGAATCAGGCGGGCTACGGCTCTTGCGTTGCTTCATAAGGTTGACTGTGGAAGTGTAGGTGTGGCGCCGAGACACATGGGAAATGTAGTTATCTGTGTAGTTTTTATTCAGCCTCCGCTCTGATAACTTCTGCAAGTAATTGGAATTACTGATAAGCGCTCGAGTTGGAGAGAGAAGGCGAGGGAGAGAGAGGTTATGAGAGGATGAGGATTATGAAGGGAATGAAAAGGTAAAAAAAAAAACAATGACTAAGAAGAGGAGGGAGCATTAGGGAGAGAGAGAGGGAGAGAGAGAGAGGGGGAGAGAGAGAGAGCAGAAAGGGAAGGAAGAGGGGAAGGAGATTAATTGTCTGTTGTCTCAAGGCTTGCTTTAAGCGTTCTGCTTCCTGCTGCGCATTTTTACGAGGTGTGGATGAATAGAGGCCTTGTGCTGCGAATCTCCACGCTGAAGAAATTAGCACTCTAAGAGAGAGTGAGTGGGCGAGCAAGAGAGAAAGAGAGAGAGAGATGAAAGATGATGAGAAGCAGCGACGTTCGAAGCTGTTATAAAGTTCCGGATGCTGGATAATTCTACCTTTAACCGACTTGGACTTCGGACTAAAATACGGTGGCGTCAGTGTGAAGCGGGACGCCGAGAAGGCCGTGATTCAGCTATGAGAAGTGCTTTTTATTAGACGCCAGGGTGAAAAGGCACATACAAAGCACTGAACTCACGGGGAGGTCAGCATTAGTCAACTACTTCTACTTCTACTCTGCGGTGACTAACACAGAACACCCACAGCTCAACATAAAATAACACAAACACATTCCACATCCTTTTAACTGACAAACAACAAAACAAACAACAATTAAGTCCCATTTCTGGAGGGCGTGCAGCTCCCATGAGCCTCCTGGCTTGGTTATCAGCACGGCTGGTTCTGCTGACTTACATTAAAAGTAAAGTAGGTTTTTTCTTCTCCTGTAAAGTTATAATTTTGGAGATTCTACACAGAACAGCGATAGATAGATAGATAGATAGATAGATAGATAGACAAATAGGTAGACAGACAGACAGACAGACAGATAGATAGATAGACAGACAAATAGGTAGACAGACAGATAGACACACAGACAGATAGGTAGACAGACAGACAGAGATAGATAGATAGATAGATAGATAGATAGATAGATAGATAGATAGATAGACAGATAGAGAGACAGACAAATAGTTAGACAGACAGAGAGATAGACACACAGACAGATAGGTAGACAGACAGATAGATGGATAGATAGATAGACAGATAGACAGACAGATTGATATATAGATAGATAGACAGAGAGACAGATAGACAGACAGACAGATAGACACACAGACAGACAGACAGAGATAGATAGATAGATAGATAGATAGATAGATAGATAGACAGACAGACATACAGATTGATATATAGATAGATAGACAGAGAGACAGATAGACAGACAGACAGATAGACACAGACAGATAGGTAGACAGACAGACACACAGACAGATAGGTAGACAGACAGACAAACAGATAGATAGATAGACAGACAGAGATAGATAGATAGATAGATAGATAGATAGATAGATAGATAAATAGATAGATAGATAGATAGACAGACAAACAGACAGACAGATAGTCGTGGTCCACTACACATAGGAGGTATGGTCATGCAGTGTGGCCATGAGCACAGGCGCCGGAGGTGGCAGACGAGACGTACAGTGTTAAATGTTGTTGCTATGTTGACGATGTGTATGTGTTGCTGGGCTATTATGTGCTGGGCTGTGGGGTAGTTAGGGAGCGGCAGTATTAGTGTCCACCATCAGACAGAGTTGTGTTGCCAGTAGTGACCTACTCCACTTTATCTCCACTTTCTGAAGGGATGGATGGTTTATATAGTATAGCTCAGGTTTCCCAGACAAAAATTAAGCCAAGTCTAGGATTAAATTTCAGTGCCAGTGATGAGTCAGCATGGGAAACTCTTCTTAGTCTAGGTTTAGCTTCAGTCTGAGCCTGGGAAACTGGCCCTGAGTGTTTACAATTCTATATGTGTTACATACATCTGTGCTGTGGGGTGCTTTTGCAGATGCTTTGTCACATGATCCCATGCTGCACATGATGTGTGGACAGATATGGGATGAGAAGCACATTTAATCCTGCTGTAATCCAGAATTCCCAATATACACACTTCATCAGTCATGAGGGCTACAGCTACCATTATACCTCAGTTAGATCCGGCCTGACTGGCTGGGAGGTGGACTATGAGTGCCAAGATGTTCCGATAGCGTCATCCATTTTTTAATCGTTTTAAGTATCATTCAGCTTTTTTCACCAGTAACCTTGGCAGTGGCCATCAGCATAAAGACCATTTTATGGAACCACTTTATTTTGTGACTGAAAACAACTCTTATCAATTAATATTATTATTACTTTAAAAATATCAGTAATGAAATGGTATAACTGCAATAATACAGTTATGTTCAAAAGTTTGGGTGCCCCTGGTCAAATGACATTTTGTTGACTTTGAGTGAATGCAAGTCAACACATCCTTTACAGAGAGAGATTCTACATATTTTAATGTACATTTACTGTTTATTTGCTGAATTTGAAACATTGTAAAAATGAAACGGCCTGTGAAAAAAAGTTATGGCACATTTTATATGGGTATTTTAGCAAATAAATAGAAATCGTGGATCTAAATTTGCAGGAAAATAACATATTTGAGTTGGTTCCCTGTAAAGGATGTGCTAACCTCAAAACCAGACTTTGTAAAAGTCAAGCCTGGGTCAAGACTGAGACCAAGAGCGGTGATACGGAGACAAGACCAAGAGTTTGGAGTAGTCGAGTCCGAATCAAGCCCAAAACCAGGAGTTTTAAGATGGACCCAAGACCAAGACTTTGCAGTAGTCAAGACCGAAACCTGGACAATTAGAGTCAGAGAAAAGACCAAGACTTTGTAGAAATGAAGTTTGAGGCAACACTGAGACCTGAACACATCAAGACTAAGATAAGGCCAAGACTTTTTGGTAGTCGAGTTCAAGTCCAAGACCAGGGGTGGGGAGACCGAAACGAGACAGAGACTAGATTAAGATTTTTTCAGAACACAAAAATAAAAAGAAGAAAAGGGAAAAAAATGAAATTCCTTTGTAGTTCATTATACATTCATTCGTTATCATTCTCCATACATCATGTACATTCATAAATAATATTTTATCATATTGTTGGGTTTGTACAATGTAACAGTAAAAGCCTAGAAATCTTATTAAATATTTAATAATATATTATAGTCTTAGTCCAACTTTGCATGGAAGCAAATGTTGAAGTTATTCTCTGTACGTCCTCCTCTAAAATTTATTCAGAATCACCACATAAAGTCAACTGTATATAAAACCAAACAACATACATTCATTTTTATGATTTAATCAAAGCGCCGTAATAATAACATTTTGATCTGTCCTCAAGGGATGTTTGAATTGCGGAACCAATAATCAACAACAAACAAATAATACCCAGTTAAGCCATCATGGAAAGTAGAAATTACTCTCAACTGGCAGCACAGATTTCATGTAAACATAGAGACATGGCTGTTTAATTCACTTTAAAGGTTTTGTTGATATTTAGCAAGGATAGAAGTACCTCAGATGGAGGCATTACACTCAGCTGGTCTCGAGAACAATTTGAGATCATGTCTGAGTTGAGACCGAATCCCAGAGGCAAAACCGAGACTGTAAATTTAGGGTCTTGAGACCTAGACTGGACTTGTGCACTACAACACCATTCCTAACTACAGGAAAATGAGTCAAGATTACTGTCTGAAGTAATCGGCAGTTTGGATGCAGATGGTGTTCCTTTAACTGATCATTTTGACCATGCTGTGAAGGCAGCTCACTAGTGAGTGACTGACATGAGATTTATAGACATTTGTTTGTGTGTATGTTCACAGAACGAGAGAGATTCGGTGTCTGAGCTGTAATCACGCTCAGCAGGCAACGTGCTGTGACTCACTGCTCGTCTGCTTGTTGTCTTAAAGACTGAGAAACTTACATTTGGGATTTACACAAACATGCTTTCATATTTGCTCAAGTAGATAGCAACTGAGCTGTAGGCATACATGCACAAGGAGGCTTTATCTGGTGATTCTGAACTTTTCATGCGTTTACCAGATCAAACAAATGCAGGAACTCTTGACTGGAGTCTGGAGTAGTGCAGTGTGGGAGATTTATATTGCTGTGTAAGAAAAAACATCAAGATTCACTCTTCAAAATTCCCTTTATACACACTTGACTTATTCGCATCCAAATCCATCTGCATTGCTGGTAGGTTGGCCAGCTTTTCAGACCTCATGTGTATTAAGCAGAACTCACACTACAACAAACCCCATTCAGCTCAGGTGTTTTCAAACTGCCCAACTTCTGTTTAGCAAATACAGTATGGCCAAAATTATGTGCACACTATACCATAACACCACTGTAATATACACCGATCAGGCATAACATTATGACCACTTCCTTGTTTCTACGCTCATTGTCCATTTTATCAGCTCCACTTACTATATAGGTGCACTTTGTAGTTCTACAGTTACAGACTGTAGTCCATCTGTTTCTCTGATACTTTGTTAGCCCCCTTTTACCCTGTTCTTCAGTGGTCAGGACCCCCATGGACCCTCACAGAGCAGGTACTATTTGGGTGGTGGATCATTCTCAGCACTGCAGTAACACTGACGTGGTGGTGTGTTAGTGTGTGTTGTGCTGGTACGAGTGGATCAGACACAGCAGTGCTGCTGGAGTTTTTAAACACTGTGTCCACTCACTGTCCACTCTATTAGACACTCCTACCTTGTCGGTCCACCTTGTAGATGTAAAGTCAGGGACGATAGCTCATCTGCTGCTGCACAGTTTGTGTTGGTCATCCTCTAGTCCTTCATCAGTGGTCACAGGACGCTGCCCACAGGACGCTGTTGGCTGGATATTTTTGGTTGGTGGACTATTCTTAGTCCAGCAGTGACACTGAGGTGTTTAAAAACTCCAGCAGCACTGCTGTGTCTGATCCACTCGTACCAGCACAACACACACTAACACACCACCACCACATCAGTGTTACTGCAGTGCTGAGAATGATCCACCACCCAAATAGTACCTGCTCTGTGAGGGTCCATGGGGGTCCTGACCACTGAAGAACAGGGTAAAAGGGGGCTAACAAAGTATCAGAGAAACAGATGGACTACAGTCTGTAACTGTAGAACTACAAAGTGCACCTATATAGTAAGTGGAGCTGATAAAATGGACAGTGAGCGTAGAAACAAGGAGGTGGTCATGATGTTCTGCCTGATCGGTGTGTATCTTGTTGAACATCCTTTCTCAAAACCATAGGAGATGGCTCACTTTTTCACAGCTATAAAACCTCCACTCTTCTAGGAAGGCTTTCCACAAGACTTTGGAGTGTGTCTGTGGGAATTTGTGCCCATCTGCACCCGGGACCCTTGGACCCTTGGACCCTGTAAATGCCTCAAAATCAAAATCCTGGGGGATGCTTGAAAATAAACTTCACATACAAACACTCACATACAAATTCAATGAAAGGTTATCATTTTTCCTACTTCCTACTTCTGTCTTTAATATTCTTAATGAACTATGCAGCACTGGTCTGCCTCAGGGTGGCGCTGTCACAAATTAGTTTAGCCTGTTGGTCGTTCATTTGTGAGGTCAGGCACTAACGAGACAATAAGGTCTGGCTTGCAATGGACACTCCAGTTTATCCTGAAGGTGTTCAGTGAGTTTGAGGTCAGAGCTCTGAGCAGGCCACTAGAGTTCCTCCACACCAAACTCCTCAAACCATGTCTACCTCACTTTGAGCAGGGGCTCAGTCATGGAGGAACAGGAAAAGATCTTGCCCAAACTGTTCCCAAAATGCAGAAGCATATAATTGTCTAAAATGTCTTTATATGCTGTAGCATTAACATAACCCTTCACTGGAACTAAGGGGCTCAAACCCTGGAAAACAGCCCCAGCCCATTATCCCTCCTCCACCAAACTTTACTGTTGGCACTATGCCTTCCGCTAGGTAGTGTTTTCCTGACATCCTGCAGACAGTTAAGCATGATTTATCACTCCAGAGGACGTTTTCACTGATCGAGAGTCCAGCGGTAATGTGCTTTACACCACTCCAGCCAATGCTTGACTCTGCACATAGCGATCTTATGCTTATGTAGAGCTGCTCGGCCACAGAAACCCATTTCATGAAGCACCTGATGCCTAGCTCTTGGCAGTTTGGAATTCTGTGGTGAGGACAGCAACAGAGGATCAGGAATTTTTACATGCAATGCACTTCAGCACTCCGCAGCCTCGTTCTGAGCTTACATGGTCCACTGCTTCATGGCTGAGCTGTTATTGATCCTAGATGCCTCTATTTCACAGTAATAGCTCTCAGTGGCAGGACAGAAATTTCACAAACTGAACTGTGGCAAAGGCGTCGAATGGCAATGCCACATTTAAAGTGACTAAGCTCTTCAGTATGGACCACTCTCCTGCCAGCGTTTGTCTATGGATTGCATGGCTATGTTCTTGATGTTGCACACCTGTTAGCAATGAGTGTGAATGAACAAGTGAACTCATTGTGTCCAAGGTGCGGAATACAGGGGATCCTGGGGGGTCCAGGACCCCGTAATTAATCCCATGGACCCTGTAAATGCCTCAAAATCAAAAATCTGGTTCAAAACATTGAAATATAAATTCAGGGAAAGGTTATTATTTATCCTACTTCACAATTGGCAAGCTTCTGTCTTTAATATTCTTATGCAGCTATGCAGCTGTTATGCAGCACTAGTCTGCCTCAGGTTGGCAAGTAGTTTACCCTGTTGGTCTTTCATAGCCTAGCAACTGTAACTCAGCCTGGAATTCCTCTGAAAAGGTTTACAATATGCCTCAGAATATTTGTAAATCTGGAAACTTGCCCAATTTCACAAGAGTTTGAGGAAAGAGTGAACTGTTACTTATTTCCCAGACCAACGACCGTAGAGGAGATGTGTAAGACCTCAATTAATGTGAGGAATATGCATTTCTAAAAGAAGAATTGTTGAATTTTGGTGCCACTGAAGCTAGCACTAGCTCCGCTAAGACGAGTAAGTTAGCAGTCAGCCAACGCTGGAGTAGCCAGTCAACAATACCAAGGAGTTTTTCACATACTAGGGGTGTCCACATACTTTTGGCCATATAATGTACGCATGTCTTATCTAGAGCTTTGTGGATGTTTCAGCCAATGTTCTTTAATGCGGCCAGGACCAATAGAAGAAATCATAATATTTTAAATGTTATTAATTGCACATTATTTTTAGTTAAAGGTTATTTAGAACTGACTATAAGTACACTTTTAAAAATGATGGTTCTTCAAGGGTTCCTTAGTAAGGAAAATGGTTTTATATAGATCCATGCACATGCATGATAATGCATTATGAAATGGTTCTTCAGATTGAGGGAGAGCATCAAAAAGGGTTCTTCTATTGTTTCGATGTTAAGCTCATAATAACAGAGGAACCCCTTTTGGTGCTATATAGAACCCTATTCAAAAAGGTTCTCTATAGGACTATCTACAGCACATTCTCCATCAGTCTGAAGAACCCTTTCACAGTGCAAAGAACCCTTTATTTATGCCAAGAGTTCTTTGAGTGTTAAGTTTGTACTATAAACGTTCTTTTTTTCCTTGTAACATTTATAAAATACAGGAATTGGAGAAATTTTGTAAAATTTGAATGACGCAGGGAAAAAGGTGGGAAATATTTAACAGAAAACTACACAGAAGCCTCAACAACTAAATATAATATCAGTTTTTGTCAGGACATATTTTATTTACTGGACTTTATTACAGCTGCCATTGTATTTAGGAGACTTGCGTTCAGTTCTTCAAAGAAATTTGCAGGGATTTTTTTCCACATCTCCAAAGTTCAGCCCTAGAATTTGGTTGCAGTTTCACATTCAAATTAATCCCAAACACATTCAGTGATGTTGAGATCTGGGAGGTCCATTGAGGTCCACAGTTGTTAGAAATCCCATCTTGTCTACATCTTTTATCTCCAGTTTTAGAAACTCCTACTACATGACTAAAAAAAAACAGACTACAGTCATTGGCAGCGCATTGCATGGCGGAGTTAAAGGAGCTGCTGCTGCTACATGCTTCATTTTGCACACCGTATATATCAGCACAGAGCAGAAAACAGTGCTCCATTCAAGTCAATGGGCAAGGATGCAAGCTTTTTCCACAGTAATGTAAATATGGCTTTAACCTGAGCTCCGTCCTGAAAAGTGCCTTTGACATTTTTTCATGCACTTTCAATCAGTTGAAGATCTCTGCAGCAGGCCTTCTTTAATCCAAACATGGCAATCCTTTCCTAGAGGCCCCTCACGCCGAGCACCCTGCTGAAGGACGGATTGGAAAGCCTGAAAGCTATATCTTTCATCCAGGAACGTGTGGATGTAACTAAATATGAACTAGACAAAATAATCATGTTAGCTCTTCCTGTCATCTGGATTGCGCCATCCTTAGCAGTTTAAATTGAGACTGTGACTTCTGCCCCCACCACCGTCCACATGGGGATAGCCTTCCAGAGTGACCCCAGCAGTCTTTGTTAAACCTATACTGCAGGGGGATTAGTTTTACTCTGGCTGTATTGTAGAGGCTGTGATCCAGCTAAGACCATATGCACTGTGTTCAGTGCTGAATGAAAAGATTTAAGCACATTAGTCTGGACACAGTGTGTAGGGAGTAGGACATGCCTGAGTGTTCAAACTAGTGTTGTAATATGGTGCTTGAACTATATATATATATATATATATATATATACATACATACAGTGTATACCCTTACTTTTTAGTTAATATAACTCTACTGAGAATAGATTTCTGCACACTTTAAATGCACATTTTCTCTATATTTGATGGATTTAACATATTGGGGTAAAACATAAAATGTGGCCTGTGCAAAAGTTATGGCATGATTTATTTTGTTTCAATATATTAAAGCCCTGAAGAGTAAGATTCAAAATCTTACTGTTTATTATATCAGTTCTGGAAGAAACTTATTAAATTTATTAAGTCTGACAGTAAGAGATTATGTATGAGTCCCTTCCCATTTGGTTAGCTAGAGTTTATTCATTGTTTGCAGTGTATTGTAATGTATGGAAGTCCAGAGAGGCCATGAGGAAGTTATCATTTTTTGGACTGCAATCTTCAGATCAAAAGACAGATAGACAGATAGACAGACAGACAGAAAGACAGATGTCATAGTGGTGTGCAAGTTGAGGCCATGAGGTAATTTTTCAGACTGTTATCTTGAGATCATGACTTAATTGTCTTGTGATCTCAAGATAACAAAAGTTTTCCTCAAGATAACAACTTATTTTTCTTGTGATTTCAAGATAAGTTGTGATCTTGAGAAAACAACATTTGTTATCTTGGCATCACAGGACAGTTGTGATCTCAAGATAACAGTCCAGAAAATTCTCATGGCCTCTCCAGACCTCCAAAGTAGTGCCTCACAAGACTCAACTTGCACACCACTATGACATCTGTCTGTCTGTCTGTCTGTCTGTCTCTGTCTGTCTGTCTGTCTCTGTCTGTCTGTCTGTCTGTCTGTCTGTCTGGCATTCAGTTGTTATTGCCTCTTAGCTCCCCAGTGATTTTTTTCACTTGCTCCCCAAAGGGCAAAGAAAAAAACAAAAAAAAAACAGCGCCCCCTCCTGCTCAAAGATGTTTTATAATACATTGTCCAATCTGTAGCGTAAACAAGACTGGGGAGAACTTTTTTTCTGAGGTTTTGATGGCGGAAATTGATGCTAGAACTATTTTTGGCTGTTTTTGGTACATTATAGTGGCAGAAAACATGTGTAGTGTATAATGGCATTAACACATTTTCCTATTTTGACCCTTTGAACCAGCTGTATTTCTATCCTGAAGTCCAGCTGCAGTGCTCTGTATGTTGCTGTGAATTGCTGTGGCAAGTTCCTATTTCCAGCTACTGCAACGGCATGAAACGGTTTAACATTAAAATACATCAGTTCCAAAGTATCATTTAAACACCAGTAATTGTGCATACTATGCTGGACAGTGGTCGCACCTGTAAGGTAGATGTTTCTGATAAAATGGTGAATGATGAGAGGTGCAAATTGGGTGTTTCTAATAAACTGGCGACCCAGTCTCCTAATTGTAGTGGGGTTTATTCGAACACAAAGAGGTGAGTGTACAGATATTGAAACCGTAACAGCTTCATTGCTCATTCAGAAGACTGTCATTACCAGGGAAGTCCATTTTTCTGCTCTCAATGGCTTTAGACTAATTGGAGCTGCTAAATTAACATCCTGACTAACGACTTCAGCTTCGTTCTTCAGCCCAGCAGACCGAACATATATATATATTTTTTCTCTTTAGATTTTCAGCCACAGGAGCAAAGCGAAAAAGCCTCAATTATCCAGTCCTTGTTACTAATCGCATTGGTGTGGTTCTTCACTTTGTCTAGGCTCTAATGGGAAAAGTCTGTGCAGTGTTAAGTAGCAGTGAGATCGGATTTGGACGGCATCCATACAATGTGTGAATGCAGTGACTTAAAGGACATGAATTGTTTTGCTTTGCCGACTGCATGTATGTCCAAGGGCTTTTGATAAAGTGGCTGAATAGTGCTTGTAGAACAGATACCGTATCATGGCTCCTTTGATAAAAACTCGTTCATCCAAAACGACCTTTTTAGTGAAGCACAAATGAAATGTTCTTTAATGCTGCTTTAACCTGAACTTAAAAGCTCTTGATGGTGTTTAAAGTTATAAAACATACAAAAGTAAGTTTAATCAGTCCAACCTAATCAAATTATGCTAGAGAATGAAACGCAATGTGAGAGAGAGAAGCATGTGTTAGACACCAGGGCTAAAGGGGAGATTTATTGATTGCTTTATTTTACACGTGCATAAGAAAAAAGTCTTTACTTGATGCTTGCTGTCTGAGATGACGGTGGAAATGGGCTGGAATTCCCCAGATTTCGAAAATCTAGGGAACTGTTTTCATAGTGAAACCACATATCACTGTGTGCATGAAGTGAACCGTCTGTTGAACGCACCTCAGGTTCCGCCTACAGTCTGATCAGCCAATGGAAAGTCACAGTGCTGCAGCATGGTCTCCATGGTAACAACTGCCAGCATGCTGTGTGTTTGGAATGTGAATGCAGCCAAGAAACACCACAATCTAAAGTGGTGTCGGTTTCTAACTTCCTCAAACCGTCACTTTTAAAGAAGATCAAGGGTTCTTTGGTAAAGACAGTGGTTCTATATAGGACTATGAGCACTCACACAACAATTTACAGGCTTAAAGCGTTCTTTGCATGGTGAAATGGCTCTTCAGATTAATGGAGAATGTGTTGTATATGGTTCTACATAGAACCTTTTTGAAAAGGGTTCGATGTAGCACCAAAAGGAGTTCTTCTATTGTTATGAGCCTGACATCGTAATGATAGCAGAAACCTTTTTGTGCTGCATAGAACCCTTTTCAAGAAGAGCTATTTCAAGAAGCATGCTTTGAGTGGTCATGGTTCTGTATAGAACCACTGTTTTTGTTTTAAAGTGACTCTTTACGTTAATTATGTTTATTTTATTAAAATAAATGATTCAACGTTCCATTTTGTCACCAACAATATAATAATAACTCTATTGAAATTTTACCAAATGTTTCGGTAATGACAATTTAAGCTAATTTTGATCACTAGCAAACACAGCTTTGAACAGTTACTTATACGTAATATCTTAATATTTTTATTAAAACACAAAAACGTTTACTTATTTGCAGAAACTGTGTGTTTCGGTAATGACTGAGTGTTCCACACTGATTTTCAGACTTTGGGACACATTTACTTCAAAACAGTGGGATCTAACTGCTCACCATGTGGCCATGAGAGACAGGGATGCAGCCTCACTTCTTGCTCTGAAATGCAGGGGTGTGGCTAAAATAAGGCTCCGCCCATGAAGTAAAACTCGTGTTCTGGTAGTGACTTTTTTTCAACTTTTAAAGAAATATATATATATATATATATATATATATATATATATATATATATATATATATATATATATATATATATATACAAAGAAATTGTACTGGTATTGTATTGGTAAATGGTTAATTGCGGGCCTGCAGTTTGAACTACTTTGGTAGAATAGTCCATTTAAAAAAAAGCATTAATAAGCTCTGTGATGAAAATGTCTAGGCTGGAGAGAGACCTTGATTTATTTGCACCTGTCAGTCAGAAGCACTGCTGTTGGCAGCATGTGGAATCTGTGTTTTTGTTCTTTTAGCTTTAACCACAGAAGTTGAAAACTCATTCAAGGTAGTAATGTTAAGCCTCTAAGAAATACATTCAAGCTTTCAGCTCTTAAATTGTCTTAGTATTTTTGCAGGAAGTGCACTAGATTAAAGCATATTTGGAGGTTAATAAAAACCTGAGTGGAAAGTTACTTTAAGTTATATGTCAATGTGAAAAAGCTCCAGAAACAGGCATTTTAAGCCATTTTTGCCAAGAAAAAATAGGTTCCCAGTTAAAATATGGCCATTTCCAACCCCTGAACCTAACCATGTCATGGCATGTGAAGCTCAGAATGCCAGCTGGGCACCCAAAGACTTACTTAAATTAAAATACAAGCTCATGTGAAAAATGTAAATGTGTATATTTACCTTAGTTCACATAGGAATCGGGCACCAATGGGTGCGTCTTCCTCTAGAAGCCAGAAGAAGGCAGCACAGCAAAACCTGTCGCAAAAGAAACACTGTTAAATAATATTTTATGAACATATTAATGTACCTACTGGTATATGTAGCTAATAGAAAACAATGGTATTGGAACCAGACATCTACATATTTCTATATTTTTTTAAAAGAAGTGTTATGATCCAGACCCTGAGGGAGAGGTTTCTGGTATAAAATCACTGTGATCAAGTGTTTTGGGATTTTATTTAGTTTGTTCTAGATGCTACTTGGTGAGGCTTTGCAGCCAACAGACATAGATACCAGAACTGATTTAGAAGCTAGTCTCCTAGTTATGCATCAATATAATTTCTTTTAGGCCTGCATAAGAGTGCAAATGTGCTTTTAACTACTTATCGAAACTGATAATATATTGAGTAACCTACTTGGAATTAAGTGGTTGGTAGTGTGAATGTGCCTTAACAGTTAAGTCATTAAAATCTAGCTGATATAAATGATGTGCTGCAGTGGGTAAAAGCAGTTTTGTTCAGTGTTTCTATGCAGCTGCAAGTAAAGTATGTTTCATAGTTTTGATCTCATGCTCCTCGTCTGGCTTTTTTTAACAGCAGCAGCAAATCACATCCAGGGCTGATGCAACTGAAGAGCTCACTTGTCAAGTTTTACGTCTTGCTGGACCTTTGGTTTGGCTGGCTGAGCTGTAGCTGAATGTTCTCTAAAGCCAGACATTCACTGTACTGTTTTAGAAATCTTGCGTACATGCAAAAGTACAGACAAAACCTATGATCTATATGTTTACACTATGTAAAAATGCTTGGTCTGATTGGTGTGCTGCATGAAATGCAGCCTATATCAGATGGCTCAATCTTCAGACATTTACCAATTAAGCTGTTTTATTCAAAACAACATGCTGCATGTCCAAGTACTGGACAAAAACACTGAGAAACTGAGCTGTGCCAGCTTTACTACCTTGTGTCACACTGTGCACTGAAACTAAAAGCCGGACGTGACGTATGTGGTAGTATAATAGTCAATTGCTTCTCTACAGCCTTTTTAAAATAACTATATTAAAGTTTATACTTTACAATTCTGTTCAGTCAAACAGAGTAAAGTTGTGATATAACTTTGGTGCCGCAAACGTCAAGTTTTTTGCTTCCTTTTTGTTAGCCTACATGTCTCCACCCACACTGCGAAAGTGGTTGTGACTGTGTGTTTAGAACTGGGCTAAAATCCCACAGTGTATGCCATGTGTGAATGCCAAAGCAGAAATTTTAAAGGCTACGTTTACACAGCAGGTAAAAGTGGCCTGAATCTTTTTCCTCATATGTGACACAGATGTGTGTCTGTGTGTCAGTGTGAACAGATAAACACACTGAATCTGACATTTTCAATTCCAATTGGAGACGCTTTCGTATGTGGTACTGAGATCCGATACGCATCCGATATGCAACGCAGTCTGGACAGCCAGTTTGGAATTTGTGGGAATTTGTCAATCCAACTCCACATTTTGAAAAGGTTTTGAAAGAAATGTCCGAACGCGGCCGCAGGAGAACAAGGCTGCAGCGTCAAAGAACAGTAAAAAGTCTGAAAGCAAAGTTTAAAGAATCCGAGGACGCAAACCAAAGAAGTGACCGCGCCCTTTTTATGGCTCGAACACATTCTGGGTGATGAGCCCAGCTGTCAGTCAGTGAAGCTTCATGATGGCTCCTGTGATGCTGGTGAAGATGAAGCTGATCCTCCGAGAGCGACTGGCGCTCGTTGGCGGTCGTGATTGTTTACCTCTGGATGAGCCGTGAAGCAGCGTGACGCTCTGTTCTTTTGCACATGATCATCAGTTTAGGAGCTGATCTGTTCAGACTGTTGTCAGATATAGGTCACATTTAAAAGATAATGTGAACAGACAAAAAAAATCTAATTTGGTGAGAAAATCAGGTTTGGGCCACTTTTACCTGCTGTGTGAACGTAGCCTAAGTGACAGCAACTTGGTGTCTGACTGCCACGGTGTCAGCAACACTTCACTGTGCAGACCTTGAGTTATTTGTTCATTAGCGTACCATCGTACACTAGGCTTACATAACATGGTATCAGGTGGTATCAGACGTTGGTATCGGTGGATTTTTATGAATATGAGTAAATGAGCACAGTATCGGGCCGATACACAATACCAATATAGTATTGAGGCATCCCTCTACTCCTTCTCCCATGACTGTAAACAGTGTTTGGTCGTTTGAATACTCTTTATTTTAGACTTTAGTTTGTGACCATATAATAATTCACATGGGCCCATCTGTCATTCTCTGCTTGACATGCTACATGCATTCTCAGGAACTGTAATTTGATGCGTTAACAGTTTAAAAGCCAGTAAATGTGCAGATCTATGTATTAATCATGAAGTGGGTTATTTTGAACACCCAGGGGCATCATATGCGAATTAAGCAAACAGGTTGTGCATATTTCATAACATATTCGTTAAAATTTTATAAGTATAAATGAAGGCACTAAAATTCAAATGAGAGATTAATCGCTTATTTTCAACACATGTTCGTGCATGAATAATTGAGGTGTATCTTTTAAACATCTGTATGCAGAGTTACTGTATGGAAAAACGAAACACACACACACATATCTATATAGATATATAGATATAGATGCTGCGATAGGTGTGTGTGTGTGTGTGTGTGTGTATATATATATATATATATATATATATTATTTAGTATTTATTATTTATAAACATTAAAGAATTATTTTTTTTAAAGAATATATTCTTTAAAAAAAATAATTCTTTAATGTTTTAAATGAATCAGTGCGTTAATGTATAAAAATTAACAAAAACATGTCACATGATTGTGGTGTCCAAAACTTTTGCACGCGGCTGTCTCAGTCTCAAACACACAGTGGCAAAAAAAGTCAGTTTAGATTACTCAACTCATAACTGATTGTACAGGGTGTATAGCCTTTTATGCAGGTGTGCCCACAGACTATATAGTTTAATACGGCAAACTGTATATTAATACTGTAAATATAGACTGTAACTGGACTAAATTGGTTGGTTTACAGAGTACTACCATATTTATATGTTTACCAAAACAATTTACATTGAATAAATAATACGTTATCATCAGTGTTGATACATTAGTGCCTTTGCATTTTAACAGTGACCACATAATATGCTTTTGTATTGGCATTTCAGGGAAAACAGAAAAGAGGTGTAAATAATAATTTCTCCTGTATGGAAAAAGGATTAACAATGTAATACCTCAGCTGAACCCATTAGCTGGAGTTTCAAAGTAATTGCCAGCCTTTCCCCTTCACTTCTGGTAAAAATTGAGAAATATTTTCATCTATGAGCGGAGGTTGAAGCTGGTAAATTAAGTCAGACATTGGATATGTAATTGTTCGCTTGATGGGATTTCAATTGCAGTAATAGAAAGCCAACCTTTTACATAGACATTGAGCGACATAAGCTGTATTCATACAAAACTCCAGAATAAAATCACTAAATAATTAGAGTTCAAATTGATCCCTTTCTCTCTCTCTTTCTGAGATTGGCGAGGGCTGCATTGATTTGCTGCATAATGATTATACTTACATGGTGTAGAGAACCTTCAGAGTAATCACACCAACTCTCCTCTGGATATAAGTTCTGTGGTGTTTCCCAGCTGAACTTTAACCAACTGTGCATGATAGTCCAAAAATCCCTAGAATGTTGAACCTTGATTAGATTATGATTCATAACTTCCAGTGATTTTTCAAAATGTCTGCACAGTTCAGTCACTGAGGAGCAACGTCATTAAGAGTGGTCTGATATAATTCAATAGCAACATGGTTATTTGTAGAACCAGGGGTCGCCATGAGTACAACACAAATACAGCCATTTTATTTATTAATGACTGGAAAACTTACATGTGTTTTCTAAGTTTTTATATGTAATGTTAGTAATGGTGAAATAGTAGTAAATTTGAAAAAAAAAAAAGTTTTTTTCCTCCTCATGTACTCCTGCATGTACTTCTCCACCATGAACAGACTAAAAAATAGATTTTAGGCAAAAGATTTATCTCAAAACTACTTATTAACAAATAATGATGTGTAGAACACTTTACTATTGACCCAATAAGACCTTTGGCTAAAGATCTGATTGGATTACACATTCAGAAGCAGCTCGTTTAAAGTAGTGGTAAATACAAACAGAACAGACTGAACCACAAGTTTGTCAAAAATGGTAAAATGTGATTGTATTGGAGGCTGTAATGTCAAATGTTTGAGGGAAATAGGATCAATATGCCTGTAAGAAGTGCAAAGGTCCCCCTTTCTGTTAGAGAGAGAGAGAGAGAGAGAGAGAGAGAGAGAGAGAGATTGATTGAATAATCAAGTCTGTTAGGAAAACTGCCTTTTTGCTCCCTACATTATCCACCCAGAGCTCCCCCTTCTCCTTATTTTGGTAAGTTTAATTTCAGTACTTGGAACCGCAAATAAATGCCGGCGTGCTTTGGAGCTCCACCTTGCTTCAGTGTGACTTGACTTGCTGCAGTGACAAGCACGCTAAAGTGGCTGGGTATCACCTCGGAGCAGCTAGGCCTGACTCTGAAAACTTCACCTAATACTCATCTATAGCCGGAACACAGAATCAGAGAACGACGTAACGCGTCTACCCAACAACGTTCTGGTTTAGGTTTAAATTTTCCTCGTTTTCCAGCTTTTCAAAAGCTGCTAAAAGTAATATGAAACCCAGTGAATGCATCATTAGCTTGGCGCCAAAGTAACAGCTATTAGCAATGTCACAGCAGATACAATAAAGGCTACTTATAAAGTTATGTTCTTTTCATTAAACACTGTAGACAAAACATTAACTCCATGCAGTCCAGTTAACGGTGAGGCTATCAGAGTGAGAAAATTTTGGAATTTAATGGCACCGGAACAGATTTAGTAGCACACAGGTTTGTCAATGTCAACAACGACGACATTAGCAGCATAAAGTTTACCAGTATTTAATAATGAACACGTAGAGGAACACATTAACTCAGTATTTAGATGTTTCATCATAACATCACTGAAAAAGTTTTCTCCAATATTTTAAATAATTCTCAAATAAGTAACAGCACTGGTACAAAAGCTCAATACTAGACAGGGAAGTACATAGAGTTAAGTGTCAGAATGTACTGCACAGGGTCTGAATTGAGACACAGGGTTAAAACAGAGGAGACACAAAAAATAAAAAAAGACAAAATTAATGAGATTGAGTAGAGCTTCCCACTGCTACACTGAAGCATACGCAGCGCTGCAGGCTCAGACACTGCCATTTTTCACACAGGAAATTGTGCTTTCGCACTTGATTGATGGTTAACGAGACAGAACAAGTGAATAAAACGTGCTTAAAGGTATTTCTACGTTTTATATAACTTCATTTGTATTGCTTTTTTACTTTGAGCAGGACGGTACTCTGTTTCCTCTATTAACCAGCCGCCTCCGATATACTATCTAGACTTTTTGTCGCTGCACTAAGGAGAGATTTCCAGCCTAGCATGAAAACAACAGTGAAGAATGATCATTTCAGGGGAAGATAGGGGAAACTGAAGCTGTGAGATGAATCCCCAGTCTCACTCGCAGATGCTTTGTGAGAAAAAGAGAAAAACCTAATTGAAACCTGGGGTTTTCTCACTCGGTTTAGATGCCCTCGCTCTTTAGTTTCCAATCGACATGAGGCAGTATCTATGGAGTCTATTTAAAAAGTGAATTATCAGTCTTTTTCTTTCTGGGAGTTATTTTTACCTGTAAGAAAGACTGCATGTCTGACGGAGAGAGAGTAACTACGTGAGGACTGCTTGACGTAGACAAAATACTAACACTGTGACAATATTGGACCATTTTGTGATTGCAATATGCTTTGCAATACAGGGTGATTCAAAAAGATTCATCCGATTTCAAAATGATTTTCACTTCTAAATCATCACAGATCAATGCAGTAAACTATAAATGGTTTAATTGAGCATAAAGTTTATTATGTAATTGTAGAAGGTCTCAGTATGAACCTCCTCCAGCTGTACAGACAACATCAACGCCATAGTCAAACTCATCCCATACTGGATTGAGCATGTCGGGTGTCGACGCACTCACGGCTCTTTCAGTGTGATTTCAGAGATCAACCAGTGTTGTGGAACCAACGATGAACGCTGAGCTGTTGGAGGTTCACTGCCCATGAAAATCACACTGCACAGTTATGACGGATTCACTCTTATTGAAGTGGAGAACGCAGAACGCTTTCTGCTCAGGGGTCTCATCTCCTCTCAGACTGAAGGGAGCCATCTTCCACTGACAGCCAGAAACTCTATGACCCCCTCTTTCAATTGGATTGTGATTGGTTCCTCAGCACCTCACGGTTGTAAAAATATGGCGCTTTGAAATCAGGTGAATCTTTTTGAATCACCCTGTATATAAAAAAAATAATTGCTTAATGAATAAGGAGACATCCTCAAAGATTGGTCCAGGTTCTGCCCAGATTTAGTCATTGCCAGTTCCACTAGGGCTCCACCATGCAAGCTGGGAAGATGAAGGCTAGCTTCGCAAGGCCAGATGTGATCTTGTAACAAGAACATCTGGGGACATCCATGAGAAAATGGTGGGCTAAATATGGGTGGGAATGTAGATTTATTAGAGTGGGAACAAACTGTGTGTGAAATTTCAAAACCAATCCAAGGCCTAATGAAAGCTGAGCTCAAAGTAAGGAGGTGATGGTGAGCTCGTCAACACTGTCTGATGGATAACAAGCCTATCTTTAGTCCATGTGTGTAACTTAAATTAGCACAGCTCAAAAGCCCCCCAGAAAGCTCCAATTAGGCATGTGTGAAGAACACATTAGATGCGGTAAGAATAAATAGTAGGGCTTTACACGAATTACATGTACATGAAGTATTACTGGCTTATTCATTAACAGTACAATAACAATCCATTACAAGTCCGTAACCACATTGGAACGCTCATAAATGACATGAATGAGTATTGACCATATAATGTAACAGATTGAAAATACACTCAGTGGTGTTTAGCGTACACTTATGGGATGTTCATATGTAAATTGACATCTGTTCGGGGAATAAACAGCCTGCGATACTTGTTTGGTGAGCCTACTCAAGAGTGATCCAAATTACATTTATTATTGTTGTCATTCTGCATGATATGAAATTTATGCAAGTTATATGTACTCATAGAAGTATTCCATACAGCATTCATGAATTTTACAGTAATTTTACAGTAAAATGACATTATTTCTCTGGTTCTGTGCTGCTATGTGAAGATGCTTTGTTTATCTTTGTTCTGCAGTAATAGTGCATAGAGCTAACAGTGTTTTAGTGAAGTGTTATTAAAAGGTAGGAGGCTAAAGGCTCAATTTCCTCTGAAAATATTGCATTATTGAGCTCATTGTGAGCTTGGTTAAGGAATAAACTGCAAGCCAGTGTAAAAGTATAATATGCAGGAAAGTTAGATTCATTTGTACCATTTTTGTATCAATTAAGAATGTTCCTGGAATGTTATTAAGGAATCAATAATGAATGTTATTGAATGCCCTTTGAATACCATGTGCACTTCTTTCCTGAAAACTAGGAATGTATATATTTTAATGCATTCATGAACATGTAATGACGTATACACACTACACATCACTGCATTTTCAATTAATTATATTATTTGATAAAAGTTTTGTAAAATGGTTACATAATTGTAATGTGTCATTGTTTTGTTAATGAATATGGTATAATTGCTTTATGTACATGTATTTTGTGTGAAGAAACAGGTCAATTAGCTGGCAGTAGTGTTTTGTGAGCTAGCTTGTTACGCTTGTATCATCAGAAGCACTCCAGATGTTGAAAAAGCAAGGACTAGAGGAACTTGGGGGTGGGTTTTGTCACCACAGTCCAACACTAAACCTTTAACAAGCTTCCCCAAGACATCATGTTTGTCCCCTTGAGACCAAGACACGTGAAATGGCAGCTCAATACGCTTGGAGGAGAACATTAACTGCCAATTCTGTTAATAGATGCTTGCATTGGTTAGCATCATGCTGAGAGTGGGCCATCCTACCAGAAAGAGTAAGGACAATTATACTCGGACTTCCAGTGACGGATGGCTTTGGCATCACTGTGGATCAGACCTGCGATTTATGGCCAATAGAGCGCCTGCATTTTTACCAAAATAGCTGACTCATCTGAACACCCACAATGTGGGTTATATACACCGATCAGGCATAACATTATGACCACCTCCTTGTTTCTATGCTCATTGTCCATCATCACCAGACCATGTCCATTAGCTGATAAAATGGACAATGAGCGTAGAAACAAGGATGTGGTCATAATGTTATGCCTGATTGGTGTATGTGTACATCTGTACGAGCATAGAGTTTTACTTCTCCTGTAGGAGTGTTGGTCAGATTCAGCTGTAATTGAGTTTAGATGGGCAGACCTGTGCTTCTCTTCTTGCACCCTCCTCTCATTACTCTTCACTCATTAGGACAAACTAGCCTTTTGCTCTGGTTTAATCAGCATCAGAGTGGTCAGTTGAACTGATCCACGTTCCCCTTGAGGGCACACACACACACACACACACACACACACACACTCACACACACTCACTCACACACACACAAGCAATTGAGTGAAAGCCGCAGATGTAAGAAGCTCAGCCCAAATTTCACGTACAGTTAGCAATAACTTCATGTTTCATTTCAAATCTGACTCATCATGTCTGAAGGGGAAATTCATCTGATTCTTAGAAAACAAGCCTCATCATCAACATTGGCTGGCATATTGAATGTTTCTAATGGACTCATCATTTTTGTGGCTTCAGGCTTTGTGTGGAAGTGTGTTTTATTAGTTTTTGTTTCAGACACAGCAGATTTCATATGCAACTGACTGTACAGTGCATTATATACTCTTTTACGACCCCATAGGCAACATAAATATACACTATAGGTCCAAAGATATTCAGACACCCCTTCTTATTAGTGAATTCAGTGACTTTATTGGGTACACACAGCTTGTATAATCTCCATAAAGAAGCACTGCCAATAGAATGGGGCACTCAGGGGGCTTAAACTCACTTTGCCCAATACCAAGTGCCAGCTACTGGGGAATAAGGCCATCCAGCGTTAGGCTGGGCAACAGCGGACCTGCATTCTCTGAAGTAATGAAGCTTCATCCCAAAGGCATTGTTCCAATATTTAGTGTAAAGCTTTCCCACAAACCTATATTAAGAGCCTTGATTTCAGATGCTGGATAAGCAGACTACAAACTTTTGGACAGATATTTACATATATTTTTCAAAACATAGAACTAAAAATATATTTTTCCCCTATATAAAAGTACTACCTGTACACTGTAATATACATATGTGCATATATATTCTGGCAAACCAGATTTGAATTATATAATCCTGGTTTCATTCATTAAAACACTCACAACTGAAAATTCACAGTGCTAAGATAACATTTATTAATATTTATTGCTCATATGTTGGATTTGACGATATATACGGTGAGATCCAAAAGCCTGAGATTGCTAGTGAAAATGCGTCATGTAAGGCAAACGAACCAGATGCTCAATGAAGTAAAGTGAGTGAGTTTTATATGGCAAAACAAGGGAGTAGTCAGTAATCCAGGCCAGGTCAGAACCATGACAGCAATGGACAGCTACATAAGGAAACCGAGATCAGAGTTCATAAACAAGCAAGGGTCGAAATCCAGAGAAGAAAACCCCAAAACCGCCCAAGTCCAAAGGAAAATCCGACAGAGCAAACAGGGAACAAAAAGGGTCAATAAACACACACAAGAAGAACGCTCAGTAGGTGTCCACATTTTTACAAGACTAACATTGCTAAGAAAAAGTCAGAAATAAAGGTATGAAACTGTCACTGGGCCAGTTCCCCTCTTGTCACTGGGATGGTCCATCTCAGTACCTTCAGTCAGGGAACATAACTGAACCATAACCCACTGAAATGATATGTTCTAAGCTGTACTGACTCCACACACCCCGTCTCGTCTCCAGGCTTTTATTTTACTGTTCTGTTTAAAACATTCGGTTATGAAAAGGTACAAAGACGAACTTTTCACTTGGAAAAACTTATTTAAGGAACACAATCAGACCTTAAAACCACTGTTGGAGCTTTGAGGGAACATTTACACTGTTTGTACCTTGAAGAACCAAAAATGTACCTGCACAGAACCTTTATTCCCAACAGTGTAAAGCAAGTGAACATGAAGGAGAGTTGAATTCTCTGGGCGAATTTGGCACAACAGCTTTTGTCTAAAAAGGCTATTCGCAGAAAGTTATTTCAAGATCTAAACCACACTGAAAAGCCTGCGTGACCGTAATGAAGAGCTGGATGGAGTTTTAGGGATGTATTTGACATCTACTATTAGAAATGTTAGCTTTGTAGCTCCAACACTAAGCAAAAAGGGCTAAATTTGAACTGTCTCGGCAGATCGACTACACCTGGGGTAAATAATAAACAATGTACATTTGATTTTCTGTCAAAACATTTCTTTAATAGTCATGTTTTTAGTAGTGAATTCTTAGGATGCCCTGAGAGAAAGAGAGTCACTTTACTCATGGCTTGAGTTTTGTCTATAATTCTTTATAAGCACTGAGAAGTCCTCACCCAGTCTAGACCACACAGCTCTGACGGATGTGACAGCCCATAATATTCATTTGTCAAGCAAGAGTGCTCTTAAAAAACAACACTTTGCCTTCACTCTCCCTTTTCTCTCTCCCCCGTGTTCTCCTGTCCCACCTCCTCGTGAGATTGAGTGTTGTAAGTCATTGCTCCAACCTTGAGATGAATTGCCGCGGCTGAGGCTCGGGACGCGTAATCCATTTGGGTCCAGGGGAAAGCCATTTCCCCCCATTCATCTTGACATAAGGTCCCACTGCCACGTTCTGTCTGACGGCGAGAGTGATGGGGAACAGGGCAGGAGGGTTCGGACCAAGCGGAATCCATCACGGAGGTAAAGAGAAAGAGGTGAAGAGAGAAAAGAGGAGTGCAGGTTACAGTTGACATCTCTGGGCGCTGAGCAATCGGCTCAGCTGAGGATTGGAGGATTGGCGGCCTTTTCGCAAGAGATGGATTGCAGGATGGATTTAGCCACTGGATAAACAAGCTTTTAGACAGTACAGCACTCTCTCGGTGGGAAAAGTCCCAGTGTAGTAATGTGTGAGTGTTGTGTCTGTTCCCAGAAGAGGTGCAACAAAAACATCATGAAGTAATAGAGTCCGGATCGCTCTGGGCATTCTCTAACATCGGTGTTTTTCAGGACACTGTGTTTCGAGACAAATTTCAAATCAAATTCCCACCTTTGCTCAAATCAGTTTGGTGTCCGAAGCTTGTTTCTTCAGTTTTGTGCTGGAGCTACGAGGCTAATGTAGCTAACAAGCAGCGTGAGTTTAAGATCACCAATTAGCCTCAGGCAAACTGCATGTCTAAATGATCAAACTGTGAGGAAATGTTCAATAATCTCAAAAATACAGAATTTTCTCTGTCCATTTTTATACATAACAGTGGATATTAAACATGTCTTGGCTGACAGATTACATCTGGGCTGAGGGAATTTCTTTTTATTTTTTGTCACGCTAGTGCTTTAGACATATGTTTAGAGAAACATTGAAAATCTATAAAATTTAAAAAGTTCAAGCTAAACGGCAGATTTTTTTTTTTTTTTTAGAGTTAAGAATTTATACAACTTAATATTATCAGGTATGGAGGAAACAAGCCTGTACCTTATATAGTCAAATGTATGTGGACACTTGACCATCATACCTATATGACTATTTTCCACATCCGATTTCAAAAACATGGACATTAATATGGAGTGAGCCTCTACTTTGCCACTATACCAGCATCCACTTATCTGGGAAGGCTTTCCACAAGATTTTTGAGTGTACCTGTTGGTCAGGTACCTCTGCTGGACGAGAAGGCCTGACTCTCAATCGACATCCTAGTTGATCCCAAAGGTGTTCAATGGGGTTGAGATCCTCCACACCAAACTTGTCAAACCATACCATTATGGAACCTCGCTTTGTGCATAGGGACTCAGTCATGCTGGAACAGTAAGGGCTCTTCCCCAAACTGTTGCCACAAAGTTGGAAGCATATAATTGTCTAAAATGTCCTTGTATGCTGTAACATTAACATCACCCTTCACTGGAACTAAGGGGCCCATGCCTTTCAGCAGGTAGTGTTCTCCTGGCATCTGCCAGATGTTGTTTAATCAGTCAGACTGCCAGATAGTGAAGTGTGATTTATCACTCCAGGAAACATGTTTCCACTGCTCCAGAGCCCAGTAGCAGTGTGCTTTACACCACTCCAGCAGACACTTGGTATTGCGTATAGTGATATTAGAAAGCCATTGAACGAAGTTTCTAACGCTCGGCTCTGCTGGTGTTGCTTTGAGGTAACCAAGACTAGGTGATTTATATGTGCTACTGACTTGTAGTGGCATCCTTAGACAGTGCAATGTTTGAAGTAACTGAGCTCTTCAGTAGGACCCATTCTACTGCCAGTGTTTGTCTATGGAGGTTGCATA
This sequence comes from Colossoma macropomum, assembly GCF_904425465.1. Classification (NCBI taxonomy): domain Eukaryota; kingdom Metazoa; phylum Chordata; class Actinopteri; order Characiformes; family Serrasalmidae; genus Colossoma; species Colossoma macropomum. The sequence goes on from NW_023494803.1 coordinate 824,469, forward strand.
ACTATGCATTTGATTTTATATACCTGTTAGCACCGGGTGTGGCTAAAAGAGTTGAAATCAGTCATTTGGGGGGACATATACTTTCTTTTGGCCATGTAGTATATATGTAATAAAGCAAATGGTGATTCACTGACCATAACCAGAAGTGTGCTGTACATTTTTACATACAAAATGAGAGATGGCTTTGGATGTCTTCGTTTAGCTAAGCTAAAGACATCACAACATTGTGAATGTTATAACTTGTGTGCATGAAGTGAGCACCAATACTGTGCTGAAGGTGATACCATCCTTGGAACAACATTTGTAGTCTGCCCATTTTGAATGCCAACAACACATTCCAAAAAAAGTTGGGACGGGAGCAACAAAAGGCTGATAAAGTTGTGTAATGCTAAAACACCTGGTGGTTGATTGGCAACAGGTCAGTAACATGACTGGATATAAAAGAGCATCTCAGAGAGGCGGAGTCTTTCAGAAGTAAAGATGAGGAGGGGTTCACCACCCTGTGAAAGACTGCACCATCAAATAGTGCAACAATTCAAGAATAACGTTTCTCAATGTAAATCAGCAAAGAACTTTTGCTTTTCATCATCTACGGTACAAAATATCATTAAAAGATTCAGAGAATCTGGAGAAATCTCTGTATGTAAGGGACAAGGCCAAAAACCAGTATTTACTGGCCGTGATCTTTGGGCCGTCAGGCGGCACTGCATTAAAAACAGACATGATTCTGTAGTGGAAATCACTGCATGGGCTCAGAAACACTTCTGAAAACCACTGTCTGTGAAAACAGTTCATCACTGCATCCACAAATGCAAGTTAAAACTTTAAAACACAAAGAAGAAACCAAAACAGGATCCAGAAATGCTGCCACCTTCTCTGGGCCTAAGCTCATTTAAAATGGACTGAGGGGAAGTGGAAAAGTGTCCTGTGGTCTGACGAATCAACATTTAAAATTCTTTTTAGAAATCATGGACACTGTGTCCTCCGGGCTAAAGACCACTCAGCTTGTTATCAGTGAACAGTTCAAAAGCCAGTATTCATGATGGTCTAGGGGGGCATTAGTGCACATGGCATGGGTGATGTGTACATCTGCGAAGGGACCATTAATGCTGAATGATATATACAGGTTTTGGCAACAAATGCTGCCATCCAGGCGACGTCTTTTTCAGGGAAGGACTTGATTATTTCAGCAAGACTATGTAAAACCACATTCTGCATGTATTACAGCAGCATTGCTCTGTATTAAAAGAGTCAGGGTGCTAAACTGACCTGCCTGCAGTCCAGACCTGTCACCACTGATAACATTTGCCGCATTATGAAATGAAAAATATGACAAAGGTGACCTTGAACTGCTGAGCAGCTGAAATCCTGTATCAAGTAAGAATGGGAAAACATTTTACTATTAAAACTACAGCAGAGTCTCCTCAGTTCCCAAACACCTACAGAGTGCTGTTAAAAGAAGTGATGAAACACAGGGGTAAACAGGCCCCCGTCCCAACTTTTTCTGAACATGATGTTGGCATCAAATTCAAAATGGGCATATATTTTTCAAAAAACAACACCATGTCTCAGTTTCAACATTTGATATGTTGCCTTTGTAGTATATCCCTTTAAACATATGGTTTACATGATTTGCAGATCGCTGCATTGTATTTTTATTTACATTCTGCACAGCCTCCCAACTTTTTTGGAAATGGGGTCGTATGTGTTGAACAACCATCGGGGGTAATCATCCACCCTTCCTTCCGGAGTCTAAATATTTTTATTCCTTCTGCTTTCCTACCTTTGCCTACACATTCTCTTTTGTAAAAGCAATATCCTCCACCAATTTTAATAACTTTGAATCAGTGTGGATTCAGGGCACCAATGGACAAGTTATGCAACGGCCAGCTCTAAAAAATGAGCTTTGCCTGTCTGATCAGACTGACGGTCGATCATACCGCAAGTTTGATTTATTGTGTAGATAAAAAAATAAGCAGGGAAAATGAGAAAAAGAGAACATTAGATTAGGTTGTCTAAGTACATATGAACATGTTCATATGTGTGCACATGTGTGTCTTGGTTGATTTGATTCTACTGTTTCCCAGTTGTTGCACAAAGTTGTCAAGACATACTGTCCTCGAAGCAAATCAGATTGCAGGTTCATTTGGTGTGGAACACTAATACTGTGGCAGATTGTTGCCTGAGCGTCAGGCTTTCAGCCTGAACCATGCAGTCATTTCTGATCAGAATTTAAAAGCTTTGCTGATAAGACCAAACCGCTGTGAAGAATTAAGAAAGGAATTCTACCAATTTGTCCAAATTGCTGTGTAATTAAACCTTTAATGTGTAAACAAAGTTATTTAGAGTGGGTTGATGGTGCTCCATTCTACAGAAACCTACTTAATAAGAACAGTGATGGTAACAGAAACCACACACACATTGTCTAAGCTGTTTATCCTCCTGGGTTTAATCTAAGATACTTGATCCGGATAATGAAAGCCTACGGGGGCATCTGAGTGTTAGAGCTGGGGGTCTTGGATCTGAATTCTCCAGGGTGGTAGGCCTCCAGGACCAGGATTCAGTACCCTGCTCTAAAAGCATCCTTACAGAAACTATTACATGAAATGGTTATTAATATAATAGTTATAATAGTATTGGTTATTAATATAATATTAATATGAATTGTTGCTTGAGTCATTGTTTATAGTTTTGAGATAAAAGTTTGTCTTATTTTTTCACATTTGCTACTATTTTACCAACATTGTTTACATTGAATGGTACATACGGTTTGGACAATTATGCAATTCAGTTAAAAATCGGTGGAAATACCTAGAAAAAAACAGAACATTTTAAAGGAGTAGACTGGATAAACATGCTAACAGTGAGTGAAAGGTGTTTGCATGATGCTCATGTTGATTGGAGGCCATTTACTTTCACTCATTTTTAGCAACATTAGCTGTTGCATAGGCCTCACAGCACTTACTACAGACAAACACCCCAGCCTTTAATCCACTGTAACCACTTTGTTATTATTAACCACAAACCTTGTGACTTTTCTTTCCTCACATTATTAAGAGTATAACCTGTCAACACCTCGATACTTTCATTAGCGTGACCCGACAGCAGGTATGCTAACCTCAGTAATGAGTGTGCAAGTCCGTATGTCCGCTGGGTTTTCTTTATGTGTGGGTACGTATTGCTCACCACTACTGCAGAGACTCCAGAGGAGCCAGGCCAGGTGGGATTGGGTCAGCATCGATCACTGGCCCGGAGGTGTAATTGGGCAGACAGGGGGAGCGTGTTCTCATCGGAGTGCTGAGAATGGTCTGCGTCTGTCTGGAGGCCAGGACCTCTCTGCATTAGATGGAGAGCGAGCGAGTCATTAGAAACCAATGATAGGAGTGTTGATGTCTTTCATCAGCTGAAGGGCATTCATCGACATTCACTAAGCTGCAGAAATGGCAATGAATCTGAGTGCCAAATCTAGAGCAGTGCCACAGTTATTCTACAAAGAGGATGTCACAGATTTAATTCAGTAGGATCGCAGACAGTCAGGGCCATAAATGTTTAGACACCAACGGTTATTCTTATTCTAGCTGTCTACCACAGCATGTTACAGTTGAATTTAAATAAAGAATATAAGCTCAAAGTGCAGCATTTATTTACATCCATGTTGGGTGAATAGTAGGAGCTACAACCATTTTCATACAACCCCCCCCCAACTTTAGGAGTTCAAAAGTAACTGGACAAACGAACAATCATAATCATTCATTTGCAGTCGTCTGGAACCCATAGATCCTGGTTTCTTCTCTGGTGAGGCTCTGCCAGGCCTTAACTGCAACTATCTTCAGCTCCTGTTTATTCTTGGGGCATTTTTCCCTCAGTTTTGTCTTCAGTAAGTGAAATACATGCTCAATTGGACTGAGGCCAAGTGGTTAACTATGCCATTGCAGAACATTGCACTTCTTTGCCTTAAAAAAAGTCTTACGTCCGCAGTTTGCTTCGGGCCATTGTCCATCTGCACTGTGAAGCACCGTCCAATGAGTGGATAATATAGCTTTGCACACTTCAGAATTAATCCTGCTGCTTTTGTCAGCAGTCAGAACATCAAGAAATACCAGGGAACCAGTTCCATTAGCAGTAATACACATGCCTATGCCATGACACTACCTCCACCATGCTTGACAGGTTAAGTGGTATGCTTTGGATCATGAGCAATTTGTTCCCTTCTCCATACTCTTCCCATAACTGTGGTACAAGTTAATCTTTGCCTCATCTGTCCAGAAGATGTTCCAGAACTTTAAAGGCTTTTTTTAGATTTTTTTTAAAGATTCTTCCTCTTTTTGAGGCTTGCCAGTGGTTTTTATCTTGTGGTAAACCCTCTGCATTTATTCTGGTGAAGTTGTCTTCTGACTTCTGTTGATTTTGGCATAAGGGGTTTTTCTTCACCAAGGAAAGAATCCTTCTGTCATCCACCACAGTTGTTTTCTAAGGTCTTCTGGGCCTTGCAGTGTTTTTGAGCCCACCCCTGTGTTCTTTCTTTAAGAATTTAACAAATAGTTGGTTTGGCCACACCTAATGTTTCTGCTATCTTTGGATAGATTTGTGATTTTTCAGCTTAGTGATGGTTTGCTTCATTGGCACTGACAGCGAGTTAACAGCAACAGATTCCAGATGCAAGTGCCACACTTGAAACCACCTGTAGATCTTGTATTTGCGAGTAAAATGATGAGAAAACACAATAACTTTGTCAGCATCCAAATACAGGGTGATTCAAAAAGATTCATCTGATTTCAAAATGATTTTCACTTCTAAATCATTACAGATCAATGCAGTAAACTGTAAATGGTTTAAATGAGCATAAAGTTTATTATGTAATTGTACAAGGTCTCAGTATGAACCTCCTCCAGCTGTACAGACAACATCAATGCCACAGTCAAACTCATCCCATACTGGATTGAGCATGTCGGGTGTCGCTGCACTCACAGCTCTTTCAGTGTGATTTCGGAGATCATCCAGTGTTGTGGAACCAACGCCGAACGCTCTGAGCTGTTGGAGCTTCACTGCCCACGAAAATCACACTGCACAGTTATGACGGATTCACTCTTATTGAAGTGGAGAACGCAGAACGCTTTCTGCTCAGGGGTCTCATCTCCTCTCAGACTGAAGGGAGCCATCTTCCACTGACCGTCAGAAACTCTATGACCCCCTCTTACAATTGTATTGTGATTGGTTCCTCAGCGCCTCATGGTTGTAAAAATAGGGCGCTTTGAAATCGGATGAATCTTTTTGAATCACCTTTTATTTATGGATCTGACTGTTCAGTCCTGACCAGCGTGAAAATATTGTCCCTGACACAGATACTGTTTTTAGGTTACTAAACATATCAATGGCTGATAATATTAGCCAATATTGTTTTATATGGTCGAAAACTAAAGAGATTCATACTCGTTCTATGTTTCTGGGAAAGTCTTTTTATGAGGGTGCAGGGGTTTATCCTTTACTCGATGAGTCAGAATCATCAAAAAAAGATATTTTGAACTCTGTCCTCCTTCCACTTTTATCTGCCTCGCTTTCTTCTCCGATTGTGCAACAGTGAGGATAAATAAGGCCAGTCTTACTCTATTTACAGACTGCAGGAGAACTATTAAACATAACGAGAGATAAATCTGTATCATCTCTAAACTGGGTGATCCTCTCTTTATGCTTTATTTACATTGTAACATATTTCTATGTTTCCTTTTTCATTATGTGTATTATAATCACACTTATTATTACTATAACTTCTACTACTAGGATCTAATATTAATATTGTTATTACTATCAGTGTTGTAGGTAAAGTCTGGGCCTTTATGCAGTTCTTGTAGTTAATATGCTTTCTTATTAATGAAATATTGACCAGAAAACAAATAAATAATAGACTCCAGAGGTTTCAGCCAAACAATGCTTTACTGACTGACATGACTGTCTATTGTAAACTGTACATTTCTTAACGCTCTGTTGCATAATGGTTGCCTGAGGTTAACAAACCCATTTTGACTTTGCAATGAAATGATACATATTTATTCATGGTGAAATGATTAATAATGGTGGAGAAAGTTTGAATGAACCAAAAAAAAGTAATTTTTAATGAAGTTCATTCTTTAATATCAGTGTCATATAAATAATTTTTATGTTATGAGAAATTGCTAAAATGCCTTTGTTGCCTTGACGCAACGTTTAGTGGATAGCGAGTGTGCTGTCACTTATGCAGCAAGTCAGAGAACACTTATTTTGTTAAGTTATTGCTTCATTTATATTTATTTAATTAATTTACAATCATCTTGTGTTTTTGTTTATTTTGGAAATCTAACTTATCTAACTCTAAAGTATTTAAATGGTAAGCAATTTTAGAGGTTAGAAGCCCATTCCACTCAATCATGTCATGTAGCCATTAGCATCCAGTCTGTTTTACTGATATCTTTAGTTTCATTTAGAAAATAAATATAATTTATCATCATTTGGAATTGATTTGATTGCTTTTTGGATGTTTTAGCATAATTTTAACACTTATTTGTTGAATGCTCTTTTTTGGTGTTCAAGAAACTGAAATATTATTCCAAATGTAATGTATTTATCATGTAAACATGGTTTCTTTGAAAAAAAGCATTTATTTATTTTATTTTATTTTAGCATTTATAATAGTTAAAGATCAACAAATTATGTAGTTACTCTTTCAATCCAAATATATAGATAAAAGAAAAACAGTGTTCTATATAATGCCTTTATCATTTCTTTACATTGTTGCACAATGTTGCCTCAAGGCAACGTATCACACAATCACCCCGCAAGTATTATTATTTTAAAATGGTCTTTGATTTTAGTCACCAGGCCCATTTTATGGAAGAAATCAAACTCTTAAACATTGCTAAAGAGTATAGAGGATTAAACAGCACTTATTCTGAAATTATTTTTTTTTGCAGTTTTGTTGGTTTCTGATAGCTGTATTTTAATTTTTTACCCAGTTCTCAAAATAAACACTGGAGTAAACCTTTATCAGCAAAGCCATATATTTGTCATGTCCTAGTAGATACACTGGATTCTGCCATCATTTTCCTCTAAATGAGAGTTTAGATTGTAGTGATCCTGAGCGCGTTTCACAGCTCAGTTCGACAGAGCCTGGCCTGGATGGATGTATTGCTATTATAAGCCTCACTCCACTTTGAAGAAGTCCAGAGTTGAGAGATGAATGTCATGTACAGCGGGCTGAGGTAATGAGTACAAAGGCGCTTTCAAAGTGTTGGTAAACGCTTCATTGGGGCAGCTACATCACAGGGAACTAGCTTCATTTCGCTCGGTAACAGAGAGACTGTTTTTTTGGGGCAATGTTTGGCCCTTCACCAGGTGAGAGAGGCAGAAAAGATGGAGAAAAAGCTGAGGAGAGGAAAAGTGAGGAGTGAGGAGAGCCAGTGCAATTAGGCCAGTGCTTACTAGAGGGCTGTGAGTTCAGAAAATCCAATAAAGGCCCGCCCTTTTTCCATTGTGCCACTGTCTGGGTCCAGGGTTATTACAGAGATGAGCTGTCAATCAAACTGAACTTAATCATGATTTGCTGATTTCAGGCTTTTGAAGTTCTCGGAGGCGGGTAGAAACTAGTTCTGTTCACTCAGGTACATGTACTTAAAGCAGCACTCCACTGTAACAAAATTAGTTGATGCATTAAGCTTAAACTTGCATGCGCAGAAGTTTGGAAATGCACAGTATCCATATATAGATACGCACGCTCACTTGTGTACACTCTCCGAAATAAAGGTACTAAACTGTCTCTGGGGCAGTTCCCCTCTCGTCACTGGGGTGGGACCCTCAAGGCTCCATCTCAGTATCTTTAGTCAGGGAACATAACTGAACCATAATCCACTGAAATGATATGTTCTAAGCTGTACTGACTCCACACACCCCGTCTCGTCTCCAGGCTTTTATTTTACTGCTCTGTTTAAAACATTCGGTTATGAAAAGGTACAAATACGAACTTTTCACCTGGAAACACTGATTTAAGGTTCACAATCAGACCTTAAAACCACTGTTGGAGCTTTGAGGAACATTTACACTGTTTGTACCTTGATGAAGGAAAAATGTACCTGAACAGAACCTTTATTTCTAATAGTTTAGGGGTTCAGCTAATCACACTGTGGCTGGAGCTGAAATGGGAAAAAACACTCGATTAACTTTGTTTACACTTTAATGGAGATCACTGAGAATTATTTTAGTCTGAGAATTGCTACAACATTTCTTTCAGTTATTTTTATGAAGGAAACTGTCATTTAAATGTGAAGGGAAATCTTTTAGCCACTGTGTAAATCACCACCCAGTCAGTTTTAATGTTCAACAGGAGGCAGTCGCCATCTTCTACACTCTTCTTCAGTAAAGGCAACGGTTCTGTTTAGAAACATGAGTTCTGTATCAGACCATTTCATGCAAAAATGTTTTTTAATATGGTGAAATGGTTCTTGATAGAGAAAGTGTTGCATATCACTGTTGTCGGAATAAAACCTCACATCTCTATTTTTGTCAATTTTTCAGTCTGTCTGTTGCCCTTTACATTGTACGTAAATGTCATGATGAATGGAGCAAAAGAAACAGCCCAAAATGTCTTGGACGAAGACTGGTTACATTGACTTACATTAAAGGTAAAGCAGGTTTTTCCTTCTCCTGTAAAGTTACTATTTGGAGAGACAAGGTTTTGTTCTGACAACAGCGACATATAACCTTTTTCAAAAATGGTTCTGTATATTACCAAAAAGGGTTCTGCTATTATTATGACGTCAAGCTTGAACGTTTTTTGGTGCTATATAGAGGTCGAATCGGCAATCGCAGATAAGAAAGCAGCTCTCTTCTTAAGGTAAAGTGGGACTGAATGGACATACTCACAGTGTGTGAGCAAAAGTGTGAGTGGAGTTGGATCACCGATCACATATAGTGAAACAACTCTCCTTTTCAGGGCGCACACACCCACCCCACAGAAAGGTGGAGGCTGATGACATGGCAGAAATTTGGGGCATCTGGGGTGGCCAATCAGATTTTAGGAACTACACTGGCCACCAAGGCCACCCCTTTAAAACCTCACATACTAAAACCCTTGAAGAACCATCTTTAGGTGTGCACAAATAAATTTCTAAATAATTTTCTGCCACTGGACAAAATGGAAACATCATCTTGTTGAGGTGATGTTGAGAACAGAGATATATCTTATTTTGGCATTGATTTCAGTTATTCTGGTTAGCCTAGCCTCAGTCTTTCAGACTTCTTAGTCACGCCTGTGGCACAAATGTTTTGTAATAACTTTAGCAGAGTAAAATAATAATATCTATATAAATATAAAGATCTCTCAGCTGCTATTTGAGCTAATAAACACATCTACAAAATGCTGGCATAAATCCCGGCTGCTAAACTAAACAGTAAACTTGTTTCAGCATCGATTTCAACATTTACTCGATGCTCTGAGAATCTCACGTCAGCTTTTGATGGCGTGAACTTTTCTTGTTACACTGGCCTAAAACTGTAGTTTAATATGTTATTTGTGGTGTTATGCAGTATAGCTTTATATCCCTCAGCCTCATCGGTGTGGCAGAATGTACAGTTTTATGTATTTTCATGGCCTCGTTCATCAATGGTCTCTCACTACAATATCCAGGATACATTAATACATCATACAACCATTGAGAATCCCTCTGCTGTCAACTAATCCTGACTGCTAGCCTCACCACTGATCTATGAGGTGATAAATAGAATCAAACTACCATTAGTGTAACTTTTACCTTAGTCGTCCATCTTTATTCAGCACAAAATAGACTCCAGAGACAAGTTTCTACCCTTCCAGCCTGAGAAAAACTGAGCTAAAACTGAATATCTTGATTCCGTCTTCAAGATACATCAACAAAAGGGAGATTCCCAGCCTTTAAACTGGAAACCCTCACTGTGGAGATTGCTGCGGGTCTGCTATAGGATAGTACAACAACAGATAGTAGCAGTGGTTAAATTTTCCATTGACCTTTTAAAGCAGAGCTTTGGTGGACGTCTGGTTTTCAGATGAAAATACTTTCACTTATAAGGTAAAGAAAGCAATCTTCTTTTGACTTGTTGCATTTTTGGGATTAATTCAATTCTTTCTATGAGTACAACGACTAGACTGCTTTGCAGAAAGTTGACATATTTAAGGTTGTACCCTGTAGAGCAGTGACCACCAACCCTCCTCCTGGAGATCTACTGTACTGCAGAGTTTCGTTCCAACCTGCTACATGCTGCCCACTCCACATATCTACACTAATCCAGCTGATCCAACCAATAAAGGATGCCTGATTAAGTTAGTGAGCTGGAGCAGATGTGGAAGACTGGTTGGAACTAGACTCTGCAGGAAGGTGGATCTCCAGGACCAGGACCATTGCTGTAGAGGATGTGTTGATTTATTTAAAATCAACAAAACATGTTTTGACCAAGAGTGTCCAAACTTTTGCTTTTTGGGACTGGGCTAAAGTCGTCCAACTTCTGTCAGCGCGAGGAAAACTACTAATTAATCATGATTACTGAACATTCACAAAGACAGAATTATGTAATTACAGGCAGCGTTTTGGCTAACATCGCTGTACTGATGGACACTGAGGGTCGTTTTCTAGAGTTAAAGTCCTGTTCCTGTTTTTTATATCGCTGGTGTTGGAAGAAAACACCAACTGTTTTTCAGTTTTTGGCATGATTTGAAAATGCCTTTTACCCTTTACATTCTATGTAAATTTCATGATGAACGGAGCAAAGGAAGCAGCCCAAAACGACCTGGAAAAAATTCTGGTTCCATTGACTTACATTAAAAGTAAAGTAGGTTTTTTCCTTCTCCTGTAAAGTCACCATTTTGGAGATACAAGGTTTTCTTCTGACAGCAGCAATACGCAGCAAAAGCCCTGGTGATCACTGACAGCCAGCCAATCAAAACACAGTTCCAGAAATCAGGAGTAACCAATCATATGTCAGGACCTGCCCACAATTGTCAAAAATGAAGTAATCTCTTGTGGGAGCAGAAGCTAATTTTCCTCGAGCGTGGTTTACTCACACCAGTAGTTCTCTTCGCGTGCACAAGGGGTTTTCCTTGAGCGCAAGTAGTTTTGCTTGTGCGAGAGTAGTTTTGCCTCGCTTGCCAATTTTGAATTGGATTTGACTCCATAGGTGTACAATAGTGATGCCACTTAAGCAACACAAGTTGTTTTTATTAGGCTACTTTTACTTCTAATTGAAACATTATTTCAATGAAATGAAAGGTACTTTGGCTCGAGTCTGTGTTTAGGCTCTTTATCCACGTCTGGCGGTGGTGTTTCGGGAGACACACTTAGCTTTTATGTAGTTTATGTAGGCTTTTATTCTTTAAGGCACCTGATTCGAACCGCCGTCTTTTCTTCCGTTCATCATTTATGAGCTTTGTTAATGTGTGCTTTGTTTCTTTTACAGGCCCACTGTGAACTTGGCTTTGTTTTTTTTTTTAAAGTCTGTTTCTGCCACCTTAATCTGTGGCAGGAGAGCAGAGATGAGACACTTTAAAGTTGGTTTTGAAAGCATCGTAAAGAGAGAGAGAGAGAGAGAGAGAGAGAGAGAGAGAGAGAGAGACATCAAAAGAGTCGCAGCACTCCAAACGCTTCAACTGTCCACCTTCTCAAAAAACACTTTGCGTGCCATCACACCCTGCTGACTCTGACACTTAGTGGAACTTTTGATTTCAGCTCTTTTTAAGCACAAACTCACACACACAGATTTATTTATAGCTGTATTAATAGCCTTTTTCATCCTTTCCTCCTATCAGTACAACAACTAAGAACCCTTTTTTATGAAGCACAGTATCTGAGTCATAGACATAACACAGATATAGATTATTATACTGTATATAATAGGCCTACATATAAAACAGATGTATTATGCCTTGTTTATATGCTATATACTGAAAAGTATGTGGACACCTGCCCATCACACCCATATGAGCTTGTTGGACATCCTATTCCAAAACCATAGGCATTAATATGGAGTTGCCCCGCTCCCCCACCCCCTACCTAACAGTCTCCGTCCTCCGGAAAAGGCTTTTCACAAGTGTGTCTGTGGGAATTTCAGTAAAAAGAGAACTTGTGAGGTCAGGCACTGATGTTGGACAACAAGGCCTGGCTCGCAATTCATCCCAAATGTGTTCAATGGTGTTGAGGTCAGGGCTTTGGGCAGGCCACTGGAGTTCCTCCCTTTAATGATGCAAAGGATTGTTTGAGCGTTCATGGTTTTAAATAGAACCATTTTCTTTACTAAAGAACCCCTGAAAAACCATTTTTAAGGAGTGGACACTGTAAAACGTGGCTCACTAGATCTACTAAAAAATTACTTCATGGGGTTACGAGTAAATGAACTAGTTTAATTCAACCTAAATAAACGATTCTTTCAGTCAAAGTCATTTTTTGAGTTGAATAAAACTAGTTTAATTACTTGTTACCACATGAAGTAATTTGTTTAAGTAGATCTGACAAGACGAGCCACTTTTTACAGTTTAGGCCATGTGACCCTCTCCTCATTCTCAAATAATTTTCATCTTTTGGCTCCCAAATGAATCTGAGCTCTGTGTGAAATCAGGGGGCATCAAGACAGGAGAAATGAATGGAGACACATGCAGCCATGTAAACAGCTGTTGGTGTTCGAAGGCTAGTTAACGCAGCTGGTTACAGGCATTCATATTTGCTGTCAGGCACAGAAAACTGAAAAAAAGGAGAACTGTCAACCCTGAGTCGGGCGAGGGGCGTCTCTTTTTCAACTGTCCAATAAACCATCTTCTGTTTGATTTTCTTGTCAACTGATCTGGTGAAATCAATGGCATTATTGCTCAATGTGATCACGTGATGTTATTGGCATTTTGATTGGCTGTTTCATGATGTTTTGATTGTCGCAACTGTTAGGTTTCAAAAGAGTAGCAGGACACTATGTTGTGTAGCTCAAACGCAGTTTAGTTTCATGTAGGTTTCAAGCAACTAAAGTTGCATGAAAGTTTCACCGTGTAAAGCTAGCTTAAGACTTTGAAGATCATTACTTAGATGCTTAACTGGACTTCATCAAACCAAGTGAGCTAAAACATCAAGGTAGAGTTTGCAGAAAATTTATTATTAATTAATTATTAATTATTTAATTTCCAGTCAAAACAGCCATTAAATGCAGGGATATTTTTCCACCTCCAAAGTTCAGTCTTAGATGTTGGTTGCATTTTCTGCTCCTCACAGTTCAGATCATCCCACTCATTTAGTGATATTGAGGTCTGGACTCTGGTGTGGCCAGTTTATTATTCTGAGAACACCAGCAGGTTCTTTTCTCAGACCCATGGCATTGAGTTGTCTTCTCACAGTGGAAGGATAGATGGAAACATCTTGATTTTTTTTTTCCAGATGTGAAGCAAGAGTGGAGCTTGATTTTCTCTCAAAGACAAAAGCTTTAAGCACTGTTTATCTGATCACTTGACTGATATTTGGATACCTTGTTTGAATGTTCCATACCACTTTAAATGCTGCTGCAGTTACACTGAGGTGCCTTAACCATAGGAAGAATTTCAAGCGAGAAGCTGGCAAATACGAGCCCACCATCAGCTTACCTCAATAAATGCATCCTTAATCAAGAAATGCCTGAAACTTTTGCTTGGAGATTACATGAGCAGCTGTAATCAGAACTATAATCTGGACTGGAGCTGCACAGTTGAACACATCTCACTGGCTGCATCCCAAACCACACACTTCTGTACTTTACCTACCACACTAATGAGTGCACTTCTAATGGTACTGCACTGCTTTTACTTAACACTTAGAGTGGCAGCATTAGTGCCACAGCAGGAAATGTCATGTTCAGATTCTAGCTGTCATTTGTAACCACTTTGGCGACAGATCAAATTAAATACTTAAAAATACTTAAATATATCAGTTGATACACTTTAAAACTCATTTTTAAGTATTTTTAAGTGTTTTCTTGCCTTTACTGGATCAGGTATCTCATAACAAACTGCGACTGCACTGCTGAATGAATTTCAAGTTACCTACTGAAAGGGTGGCAACACGACTGTGTGACATCATTGGAATATGGATTTAACTCCAGTTTTGGAAAGTGGCTCTTCAGATCTACTTAAAAATTACTTCATGTGGTACCAAGCAATTCAACTAGTTTTATTCAACCTAAACAAACACTTTGAATGAACGATTCTTTCAATCAATGCAGTTTTTTAAGTTGAATAAAAATAGTTTTATTGCTTGTTACTACATGAAGTAATTTTTAAGTAGATCTGAAGAGCCATTTTTTTTTAGTGTACTTTTCTTTGACTTTCCGCTATAGCTTTGTAAACGATTCTTGAAGTAATTCTAGGCAGTACATGCCCAAACTAATGTAAGCTACTCTTATAACCGTTAAAGCAAAGAAATAGAAAATAATGTAATTAGACACATATCGCTGCTGTCGGATCAAAACCTCGTATCTCCAAAATGACAACTTTACAGGAGAAGGAAAAAACTACTGTACTTCTAATGTAAGTCAATGGAAGCAGACTTTTTTTTACAAGTCATTTTGGGCCATTTGTTTTGGAAATGAAATTTACATACAATATAAACAACAAGGAATTTTCAAATTATGTCAAAATCTGAAAAACAGCAAAAATGGAGATACAAGGTTTTCCTCTGACACCAGCAATAAATACCCAATGTTGCAGGGAAATGCAGCACATCTCACTATTTTTTGAGAATATATTTACATTTCATGCCTAGACAACTAATTTAACAGGTGATGGGTTAGAGCAGGGGTGTACAACTCCAGTGCTGGAGGGCCGGTGTCCAGCACAGTTTGGTAGTTCACCCCCTCAAACACACTCAAGTAACAGATGAGTTAAATCAAGTGTTTTTAATCAGGTAAATCACCAAACTGTGCTGGATACTGGCCCTCCAGGACTGGAGCTAAGCACCCCTGGGTTAGAGGCTTATTTGCGTATGTGCACACCACTGCGACACCAGTATGGCAAAGGCCAGTGTTAATAAACAATATATTGTGCAGCTCTCCTCGAATGCCTGGACAGAATGGCCAACTGTTTGAGCGCGCATGTACATCTGTCACTGACAAGAGGTCATTACCTGTAGTGCTATGACCTGACAATGCAGGCAGTAGCAGCGAGCTGTTGGGAATGAAATTGTTTCTATTTTTTACACCGTGAAGGTTACACAATCACGTTCAGTGACCGTCATACTTACAGCTATCACAGTGCTTTATGCGATACACAGCAAAAAGGCACCTATATGTATGCAAAGAGGAAACAACCCATTGTGTAGGATCAACCGGTTCTCCTTCAGGGGGAAGGAGAGTGATGTGAGGGAGAGAAAGACCATGTGAAGGTGTGCATGAAAGAGAGCCACACCTGCAGAAAGAAATGGAAAAGCATGTTACTTTTTTAGCTTAACTGGAGACTTTTGCTATAAAAGATATACCTCAGTGTTTTTAACCTAATCTCGATCTGCTAGTGTACAATTGATTACCATAGAGAATAATTTTGATATGTTTTCCTTAGTAAACACAACAGATTATGAACACCACTGATCTTTTTTTTATGCTGTTAATGCATTTTTCTAGTTCTAACCATCCGTATTAGTACTGGATGAAGCCCAGCTGCAGCATGCTTGTATGTTGCGATGATAGAAGTCATAATCTTGTTCGAATACACCTTTTAAAATAGCTTTTAAATTGATATCTTCAGTCTTAAAAGAGAACCCTATGGATAAACCAATGAGCAGCAAACTAACAAAAGCAACAGCAAAGTGAAAAGCTCTAGTAACAAGAGCCCACGAGCTGTGTGAATGAGAGCGAGAGGCTACAATCACCAAGAAGTGGGAGCAACTGGCTGTTTATATTATACGTATGATATGCACTCATTGGTGGGAACATGCAGCCACTGCTGCTCCCACTGGAGGTCTGTGATGAAAATTTCACTCAATGGAAGTCAAGTGATTTTCATGTTCAGGCTCATGTAAACTCCATTAAGTACATTATTCCTTTTTGTCTAATCCCCTCAGATATTTATCTCATCACAAAGGAGGAAGTCAAAGGAAAATAAGTTGAAAAACAGTTTCCAAACCTGAAGATTAGGTAATGATTGTAAGATACCGAGAAAATCAGACTCCTAACAACCAACTGCAAGACCTAGTAGACCACCAAAACCCCCACCATCATAAACTGTATTTTAAACTTTCATCTTTTAAAATAGGAGAAAATTAAGCTCCACTCTTGTTTAAGTCTGAATATTCCACAGGTGTTTCTGTCCATCCTTCCACTGTGAGTGGATAACTCAACAGTATGAGTCTGAAACGATGTGTAGCTGTAAAGAAGCTGTTACTGAGAAAAGGAAATAGACAAAAAAAGAAGGATATTTGCTCTGAAAAGAATGGAAGCTGTAATAAAGGCAATGTATGGACACACTAAGTACTGAGAAAAATGATATATTTAGTTATTGAAGCTTCTGTGTAATTTTCTGTGCACTGTCATGCAAAAATCTCATGACTACAATTTTGACTCCAGTTTTTCTTTTTTGAAAGTTTGAAAACCCCAGTTAATCTTTGCATTTTGTTGCAATTTCAAGAAAAATAGACCAACAGAAATGCTTTACAATACCTAGAAAAAAGTGTTCCATTCACTTCCATTACAAGTTAATCCCAAGCTTCGTACACACTAAGGCTTATTATTCTGTAACTATGGAGAGTTCAGTGCAAACCCGTTGAGCTATTCTTAGGTTATAGAACTGTGTAATAAAACGTTAGGCCGGCCGGTCGGCCCTGGCCATTTAAGGGGTTAAATGGTCTTTTTCTTTCTGCTGTACAGTTACCATTTCGGGAATACAAGCTTTGGTTTAGACGATAAGTTTTCTGCTTCTTTTCTTGGCACTGAAAAATGAATAACTTGTACTTAATGGCCATTTTAAAGGCCAGTGCAATACTATATGTAGAAAAGAGCCAGAAAACCACCATTGTTTGTTGTAATCTATCATACAGTACAGATGCAGCGTATAGAGATTAGGAGAAGTACGGAGGGGTCTCTCTCTCTCTCTCTCTCTCTCTCATTATCTCTCAGCCTTTCTTTCTCCCTGTCTCTACACATGACTGAGTGGATCACCCTTTAGCTGCTTTAGGCTGGTTAAAGCCCTGCTGATGAGGATAGTAAGTGTGTGTGTGTGTGTGTGTGTGTGTGTGTGTGTGTGTGTGTGTGTGTTCATTCTGTCTCTAATGAGGATGAATTGCCGTGGGCGTGTTAGTGATGCTTTAGATTTCGTTCACGTCCGAGACGCTCCCTCTTCCACTTTCTACCTCCACAGGCTGCTCACTGCTATTGGCTTCCTCATGGACAAACCATCTCAAAACCCCCACCCCTCCCCAAACACACACACACAGCCGGATAGCCCCTCTCTCTCCTCTCTCCAGGCAGCGCCCTCTCTCTGCAAAGACTACAGTGGCGGTCCAAACAAATCTAGAACACTGCTTCAGGCATCGTTCTCAAACAAACAAAAACTGCTTTAATAGTTTTCCTGGATTTGCATGGTCATCTTAAAGTCAGAGTGGTCTGCAGAGGAGGCCTCAGGCTGACACTGGTCTGTGATAATGAGGGACGGTTTGGTTTGGTCTGTTAGGTAGGTTGGACTGGGTTGACAAACAGCGTTTAACATCAAAGTACATCACCGTTGTGTTTCTGTTCCACTTACATTCTTGTTATCACTCATTCTGTTTCTGTTTGTTGTCCAATTAAAACAGAACACACACCAATTAGAGATAATTGTAATTGGAGTTAAATTATGCTCTAAAAGGCATTCTGTGATTGGCTGTTGAGAGAGAGAGAGAGAGAGAGAGAGAGAGAGAGAGAAAGAGAGAGAGAGAGACTTTGGACTTTTCAACTAAAAGTTATCAATGCAGCTGAAGTAAAACTCAACATTTGAAAAAAAAAAAACATTAATATCAGTAGAAAATTTTAATTATCACCTCCGTGGAAGTAAATCAAGGCTATTAGACATGCAGAGGGCGTGCATTAAAGCAATAAGCTGCGAGAGGCTGTGGGTTACTAGAGAGGGATGTTGTTAAAATCTGGTAAAATCACAGTAAGTGGCTTTTATTGCTTTTATGAAATGGCGGCCAACATAAAACACGACTTTTAAGAAAATAATTTAAGTTAATATTAATAATAACAAACATAAACCAGTATTCCGACCAAGAAATGTAGTTCCTAGTAGTTCTTAAATGTAGTATGGTATCTTTGCCAAGCAACCATGGACCACTGAATGAGAAGAACATTTGGTCGCCCATCACTGTATATTGGTCTTTCATGAATTTAAGATTGTCTTTTTTTTTTAAGACTTTTATACTGCAGTTTTACAGTGAATCACACCATAAGTGCTTTAACTCAAGCCTGTGACATTAATATTGGAGCTGTTTAGGCTGTTGGCTCTTTTAGCCTGTTAGCTAGCTGACCAGCTTAGTTCTGGTTAAGAAAATAAGTCATCAGCCCCTCAGTTTAAACGAAAAACGGGTTCTTACTTTATCAGTACACTCGGTGCTCCATGCGAACAGTACTAACAATACTAATAACATAGTATTTGTTATTAGTTAGCTCTTATTTTATCATCAGTTCTCTCTACATGAAGTTGAGTGTTGTGTTGTGCAGTCTTAGCAGTTCAGTTTGAATTAATAAACGTAATAAAAGTGCCGGCTGTGGCCTCTGTAATCTTCAGAAGTGCTCACACATTAGAGAGTGAGTTTATTACAATACAAAGCAAGTTGCTTAAAAATATCAGTGCTTTATACCAGAGTTTTTTTGCTGATGCAGTACATTTTTTTTGCTGTGCTCTTATTACTCCACTCCAGGGGTCTCAAACTCAAAATACATGGGGGGCACTAAGGATGGCTGGTTGAAAAAATCCAGATGAAATTTTTTTTTTTTTTTAAATCATAACATATACACCGATTTAGGCATATCTTAGTGAATGTTTGTTAGCAATTCTTGTGTCACCACAGATAACAAGTACTGCTGCTGCTACTACTACTACAATTAGTATCCAGCTAACTGAGGTAAACTTAATTTAACAGTAGAATTACATGGGACTCTTACTGTGTGTGTGTAAAGTTATTGCCACAATTAAGCATCAAAAGGGATTTTCATAAATACATAATTCAATCATTAAGATGTAAACAGACTCATTCAGAGTGGTTTGGTGTGAAATGCCCAGTTCTAGAGAAACTTGCATCGTCAGAATTGCTCGAAATGGTGATGACAGGAATTAGATGTCTGATGCATTTATTGCCTCTAAAAGCTGCATCACAGAAATGGTAATAAATGCACTACCTGATGCTGGAGACCAGGCGTGTCATCTGGCCTGGGCTTCTATAGCCACGAATATTTTTTTTAAACTAGCCCCAAACCTTAATAATATTAACCTTTCACACATTTGCACATCATTTTCATCATCCATTATCCATCCTCTTCAAACTTCAAGTTCATTAAACATCAAATAGCAAGTTTACAGGAAAATGTCCGTTATATTTTGTTATTATTCGAGGTACAATCAAATAAAAACTAAGACCTACTTAAAAGGTAAGATTAAAGGTGTGGTGTGTAAAATTTAGTGGCATCTCACTTTAAATTCGCAGACAGATGTATGAAAGCCTGTGGTAGAACCCATGGCAGCCACCATGTTTTCACTTCTATAATGATGATGATTCACCCTCCCCAAGTATGATTCTCCTTTTTTTTAAATTTGGGTTCTTAAACTGATCACAACACAAAATAGTTTGCCAGCACTGGCAGCAACCACTGATTCTTTTTCTTTCTATGTCTTCCAACTGGTGGTCCAACTATAGCACCACCAATTTTAAGCTACTGCTTCAACATAAAAACGAGAAAGGCACTTTCTACATCCAGTGTTTGGTTTGTCGCTCTGGGCTACTGTAGAAACATGGAGGCTGAGTTGGAAGGGAATCCGCTCCCGTAGATATGAAGGCCTCATTCTAAGCCAACAAAAACAACAATTAGTAGTTACGGGTGATTATACACCAATGAAAACATGGTTTCGTATAATATTTTCTATTTCTGCTAATAGATCTCCCTAAATCATACACACTGCACCTTTAAAAGAGGCTTGGATATTGACATGCTCAGCCAATGCCTGAGACTTTGCTGTATGATAGTTTTGTGATAAGCTTTTGACCTAAAACACATTTTTTAAAATGCATTCTTGGCAGAGAATCATGCATTATAAAGCATTTTAGGGTTCACCATTATTTTACCATTATCAACACAACAACTCAGAAGACACATTCAGGGTCACTAGTGTTTTTGAATAGTAAATGATATAAAATATTCAATATACTAAATAAAAATATTAATAGATACTAAAAATAGTAGATAAAATATAAAATAAAACTATAAAATATTAGCACTGTAGACAAAGCGACCCCTGGTTCCTATCACCACCACTATGAATCCATCACTGAATCATGCAGATATTTTGGAACAATCATGGAATTCCTTTCTTAATTCTGACAAATTTAAGATATTTAGCCATGGAAAAGTGACAAAGAGAGATTTGTGAGCCAGATTAAAGGATAAATCTGTCTCATGCTGGTAGTTTGAGGCCTGTTCTGTACTCTAATCCCCTCCATTGTTTCTGCACTTAGTGGTTTAAGCACTCTCGCTGTATGAAGTCTACAGCTTAATGGGTTTTGATCACCGTTTGGGGTGATGGCTTGTTCTGTGAGTCTATACGTGTTTCTACACCGTATAGGTCTCGTGTGGCGCGTGTGGTCTGTAAACGCTAATGGAGAAGCTTATCTTTATAGGCAAGTGTAACTATGTTATGGTTTTATCACAGAACATTATGGACGTCTGAGTGCGAGAGGTGCTGCATGTGCAGGGAAACAGGTCAGGAGGTCATTCCGGCGCGCACTGCGTCTCCACCAGTAAACACTTTCATTATCTTTATTTGGATGGAGAGAGCATGGATGGAGATTAGTGTGCTTCTCTCTCTCTCTCTCTCTCTCTCTCTTTCATTCATGCGTGAACCACATGCTTCAGCTGCTTTAGTCTGCTTAGCAGTGACTGTATGTGTTCATGTTCAGTGTCCTTCAGTTGTGATTTAGTGGTCACAGAAGAGATTTAATTCTTTAAATTTGTAGCTTCATCTCTCTCCTCTATTCCTCAATATGAGTATCAATGATACATGTGATGCATCATCATTTTATAGTTTGATAGGTTCTGGATATGAACCATTTTTCTTTCTGTGTGTGTGTGTGATGCATACACACATACATTAATACAACTGAATATGGCCCAGCTTAATAGCCTAATAACAACAATAAGCTACAATAACACGTTAACAGTAACACATTAAGCACTAGCCTGTATTATCATCAGCAAGAAGCAAGTTAAAGACTAACACAGTGTTACTTTATTAAACCTCTAACAAGAACTAACAAAACATGCCAATAACAAAGTTAGCCTCTAACCTTCTGGCAGGCAAGCACGCTTGTTTTCTCCAGTTTGTGTTGGCTCAGACAGTTTATTCCAAAGGTTCACACAAGCCTGACAGAATAAAAGATAGAGACGCTAGAAATATCAGAACTAAGGAAAATCCTTGAGAATGAAAGGTTAGCTTTAAAGGCCATTGTGGTTGGTCCTTTGATAAATATATCATTGTAGGTTTTGGCTCAAAAGATCAATTTTTATTGACTTCTGTGGTCAGCTGGGTTGATATTAACGATTAGCTGCGGTCAAGTCAAGATGATGCTTTGCAGATACGCTGCATCTGTCACTAAACACTACACTCTCCAGTTTTCATTTCATACAGAGAACTTTGTTCGGCTTTATATGTGATCATAGGACCTGGGTGACATATCATTCGGCAGATAAACCTGGCTGATATTAAGGTCACATGGGTTGAGCATCATCGGAAAACATGAATATTGGTGTTTTATAAGCGGCTTGTTTTGTATAGTGATGAAAACATCATGTTTGTGTAAAGGGATGGCTGATTCAGAAGGACTTCCACAGCATTATGCTCTTATACAAGCCTTTATAGGACCAAGGACATTTTTACACTATATGTTCAAAACCAAGAACTGATCCAAACATGAACCACCAGAGTTTACTGTTTTAGTTCTAGTTTATAAGTCTAAAATTGGCAATCTATGCATCAACATACCTTTCTAGTTTACATCCTGGTCTATTTATTGGTGATGAAATAGTGCTTGGTGATTTTATCCTCTATAACGAAGGGGCTGAGGCAGGTTGCAAGTGCGGAGCGACTTCATCAAGGGCGATCCAATACACATCCATAAAACAGGCAGGAGCCAAAACACAGGCAGGCAAGAGAAGACAAGCAGGGATCAAACCACAGGGCCAAACAAGGAGAACCATGTTTAGAACTCAGGCATACAACACAGAGACTTCCCAACAACTGAAGCAAAGGGGTTCAAACAGGCAGGTAATGAGTCAAGGATGACTTGCAGGTGTGCAAGTGGGTGGAGCCAGGGAGAGTCCCAGGATTAGTCACAGGTGTGTGTAGTGGAGGAGTGGGTGGAGCCAGAGTGGACCAGAAAAAGAAAACAAAAGTGCACTGCTTAGCCATGTGCACTACCATGCAGGCCCAGAAGGGGGTAGTTGTGACATCCTCACCAGGTAAATAAATTGCTACATTTTTGGTGGCTTCAGCTGAAAGTGTTACCAAACACATTGTATAAAAATATTTACATGCAATCTCCCATAAAATATAGCATCAATTAACATACATTTGTATTCTAAAACATGAAAAGTATGGTAATTGATGCTATATTTACCTCTTTCCATGCTTGCTACAAACTACTCTGGCATAATTTGTCCACTTCAACTGAGAGGCAGCACAGTTTTGTCATGTGGGGTATACTGGTTTTATGGATTTTAACAGGTCCCACCACCACTTGTAGCCCCAGGGCCCTAAAGCAGATTATGATACCCCTGGTTTTTGTAAAATGATGGACATTAACTGTACATTTACAAAAACCAGGGGTATCACAATCTGCTTTAGGGCTCTGGGGCTACAAGTGGTGGTGGAACCTGTTAAAATCCATAAAACCAGTATAACTCAATATGACATAACTGCGCTGCCTCTCAGTTAAAGTGGACAAATTATGCCAGAGTAGTTTGTAGCAAGCATGGAAAGAGGTAGTTAACAATCAGCAGAACCCATGCTTAATGTTACCACACACCGAACGACACACAGAGTTTTTAATGACACACTTTGTTTTATGTTTGTGATGAAGGTGTACGCACTGCCACCACTGCCCCAGCCACAACTTCCAGCACTGCCATTCATCATCTCCCCATTACCGCATTAAAAGTAGACAGTCAAGTTTTGAAATTTACACTGAAAATGCAATTAAAAGTGCTAATAGTCTTTTTCAGCTCAACTGGTGTTACTAACCTTGTCACATTCCACGTCGTGCTGTACCCTTTATCCCGAAAAACAGAGGGTTTTTAAAGTTAGTTAGCTGTTCAAACATGATAAATCCACTAAATTTATCAAAATCAAAACCATATGATACAGTCGGATACAACAAATAAACTTATCGTGAGATGAATATGAACATATATTCAATATAAAATGTGCTTCACTGTGCGGTAGAGTTTACTTGGAAAAAAACAAATATTAACATTACTAAAACAACTAAGATCAATGACAAGCTATTGTCTATTGTTTGATCACCTTAAATGCATGGGGTAAATGAACCATTTCTCCAGATCAAAATGCTGCAGAACTGTTCTAGTGTTAACTAACTGTTCTTCTCTTTCTTGGCTGAAGCATTTAATAATGACCATTTCTTAAAATGTCACCCTCAAGCCACATCACTGCCAAAGACAGCATTCACCGCATGTTAACGTGGCATTCTGGCTATGGGAGCTAATGACTGGGCTCGCTAATGTTGATAGTGAACTAAAGGTACTTATTTTTCTTACTGAGCTGTTTGTTTGAGCTCTGCTCTCATACATGCTGTAAGCAGTGGTGGACAGTAATGAAGTACATGTAATTCATTACAGTACTTAAGTAGTTTTTATGTGTATCTATACTTTACTGAAGTTTTTACATTTTGGGTGACTTTTTACTTTTTACTCCACTACATTATGAGAAATCTGTCGTTCCTTTCGGTTTATGTGTGAATAAAAACATAACATGAAAACGAAAGAAGCGCAAAGCAAGAACACCAATCAGGGCACAGCGGTCACTTTGTTTTGAGCTGGTTTTGACCTGTTGGTCATACCGACCCAGTGCAGCACACGGTTCAACATCAGTGCAGCAGCGTAAAATTGTGGGAATGTCTATTCAACATAAATGATGAACTAACCTAACTTTGTGTAAACAGACCACAATATAGAAATATGTACTCATATGCAGTTGTGACTGACGTGTCTTTTTTCTGAATTTATACAAACACATTTCATTTTATAGTAAATTAGTTTTGGCTAGTTTATGTTTATGAACAGAGACCTACAGATACAGTTTAGTAAAGGAAACTCATTTGTGAACCTGAGTTTAAAACAAGTTTTTATTAAATTTAAACTAAATTTTATTTAAACTAAGTTGCAAATAAATCTTAAACTGAAACTTTGCTTGTTTGTAAAAAGTGATTTCAGAGCCACTCAGTTCTACCTGATGGAAACTGTTTGCCTTCAGTGTTTTGTGCTTATGATAATTTTAATAGACATCAGCGTCACTAATTAATGACATTCTATTAAAAGACTGGTTTACCAAGAGAGACACTGGAGTATTTTCACCTAAAATGAGTTAATGAAGCGAGTCTTGTTATAAAATGATAACAGGACATCAGAGTCATAATTAATCTTTTAGTACTTTTCCTTTTGATACTTAAGTACATTTGAAGTCAAATACTTTCGTACCTTTACTCAAGTGGAGCTCTAAAGGGAGGAACTTCTACTTTTACTGCAGTAATATTTTACCTTGGGTGTCTCTACTTTAACTCAAGTACATGGTTTGTGTACTTCGTCCACCACTGGCTGTAAGTACCTGGTTCTAACTTTCCAGTGTATAGTAAATGCTTCCGATACAGCCGCCAATCAGCACCAGAGCTGATGTTTTGAATAAATCTGGCCAATCTCCAGACACGGACATGAATGACATGCATATAAAGATAAAATTGGTGTATTTGTGTGTGGATGGGTGGAAAGGAAATAAAGAAATCTAATTTAAAAAAATGGCCAATCAGAGGCCCTGAATCACTCAGGGCTCCTTGGCTTCAGCCCAGCTAAACTTAGGCATTAAATTGCAGCTGCCAAAAACCATAAAACTAGAACCTTCTGTACTGCCAGTGCACAAAGCACAGCTCTAGTTTTCTGGTGCCAAAAGTTTCAGCACTTTGTGGAAAAACACCCTAATTGTTTGCTTTAGTTACAGCAATACAGGCGAAACTGTTAACACAAGACCATGATTGACCATCATGGTCATCAAAGCAAAAATGTTTTATTCATTCTTTTCCAACAAAAAATTCCACATCAGTCAACCCCTGGTGCTCTGATGATCCAAGGAGATTGAATTTTGTGCTGTAGTTTAACTAAAGCAATGCATTGCAGCAGTTATTGTTCCGCTGAGCTACAACATGCATTGGTCTGGCTGTGCTGGTCATGAGATGTGATGCATGATGGGACTGATGTGTCAAATTGGGGATGCAGCTCGCTGAAAAATGTAGGTAGTTGTTAAGCTTAAGAAACATTTTCTCACCCCAAAGCCTTTGAGGTAAATGAATTCAAAAATCTGTGGTTTATTAATGTGGTTTATTAGAGGATGATGTGGACCAAGTCATAAAATACAGAGCTCTCAGACTAATCCTGTAAAAACCTTCAACTTAATGTTTCACAGAGTGTCAAGTCTTTCCACTGCAGATATATCAAAGTTTAAAATGTTGCATAATTTGTCTCCAGCAATTGCAGTCTGCTGACAGCAGGCTTTCAATTTATGAGGAGGAAAACAATCAAAACTGTCAAGAATTATATTATTCTATCATATATTTTCTCCCAAGTGCAGAGATCTTTTATTCATAACAACTTTCCTGTGATCTTCTACTTGCAATATTTCACTTTTAAGAGAAAATAGTGTAATCACAGCGTAATCACAGCGTAATCATTTTAAAATGTCAGAACATTTGGTGAAGTGTTTAATGATGTATGCTGTAGTGTAACTTGTTTGGATTTGAGAAAGGAGAAAGCTGAGCAAACCTCTAAATGCTGAACTGGAGATGCAGTAAGAGAGCAAAAGGCGGAACTAGAGAGGCTGACGGGTCCCAGCTGAAGTGTCATGGGACGAGTGTAGTGAAATAGCCGTCATTAACCCTAAGTGGTTCCCTTAAAAGGGATCCTCCAATATGTTTCAACCTAATCTCTGTCTGCTGTATCAGTGTCATACTGTTGATTTTCAGGAATAATGATTTTGATATTTTTCCATGTACCTAGAAAAGAACCAACTTGGAAGTCATTTATAATAGAATTCAATGGGCAGATGCTGAGTTAGATTAATGAATGTTTGAAATATGGGACTTTATGAATTCAAAAATACAACAATACAGGTCTTAGGATGAGGCCAGCATGACAGAATGCCTTACCAATGCTGTTCTGATGTGGTTTTGACCAACTTTTGTAAAGTGAAAAACATCAGCTCTGCTTACTTATCAATCCTCCACTCATAGCTCTGCTGATAATGTACTGCCACTAATTTTTCCTCCTGGAAAACTAGACCCATCTCCGAAATAATGGATTATTCAGCTTTTAGAACTGGTGCTGCTAGGCTAACGTTGCTAACAAACACAAAGTCAATAGTCACCCAAACTGTTTCCATAAATACATCCCCAAAACTTCTCAACCTGCATTTCAGGTCTTTATTCAGGTCACACAGACAAGACAATGAGGTTTAGAACACAGTATGACTTACTACAAGCTATAAAAATAAACAAAACCCTCTCCATGTAGCTAAAAGAAGGGGTTACAGGAATCACTTCTTTCCTGAGCACAATTTGGTATCATTACATGCAAATGAGCCTCAGTCGTATATGTTTGAACCTGAATATACACATGAAGAAATGTGTCAGTTGAATTCCTGGACCCACCTGTGAATTCCTGGACCCACCTCTTATCTACACATGGCAGAACAGTAAATGTGTACAACAGAGACAGAGAAAGTAAACAGATTCAGTCAGACTCACTTCTGAGATTTTCTTTGTGGATTTTAGAAAATCCTGCTGAAGATCTTCCTTGTAATTGTCAGATGAAAAATGTTCCCCACATACACAAAGGTTTTACACGGTAACATCACTGAATATCTCTCTTGTTAGTTTTTGGCTCATGTTAGTTATTGGTGCATGTGTCTGCATCAGTAGGAAATCAGTGGTAAACAGTGTGGAGGGTAATCCATTACAAAGTAATGTGTTACTGTAATCACATTACATTTGTCTGTAATGCAGTAATGTAACACGTTGTTGTTCCCAAATCCAGCAATCGCTTTACAGTTCCTAATAGTGCATCAACTGACCTCTTGTCAAGTGACTTTGGCTACGTTTGTGCTGGAGGTCTACATTTTTCCTTCTCCTGTAAAGTCACTATTTGGAGATAAGAGGTTTTCTTCCAACAACAGCGCTAAATATGCTCTTCCATTAAAATTACAACAACCATTGTATTATCTTTGATGTTGTTTTAATGTATTATGGTCGTTTTCATCGTAACAAGCATAATAAGCATGTCTTGGTAGCTAGCTAGCTAACTTTCCCGTTCCACCTTAAATAGTCCAGCAGTTCTGATGCCTGAAGCGCCAGAATGTAACTGATGCTCCATTTAATGTCTGACTTCAGCTTCATATCACTGAAGAATTAGGGGTGGGTGATAATAAATAATTGCCCCCCTCTTTGAAGGCATATGATCCCTAAATGTAACTAAAGCCCAGCAGTGAGGAGCTGAACTTTACCCTCCTCTGCTGTCACTGCAGACTGGCAGGGTCGCCTACAGAGCAGCGCTGGTAGCTGTTAATGAAGTGATGCTCTTTTTATTTGAGGGTCCCATTTCAGAGGGAAGATCTCAACCACTACCCTGTAACTCAGTTCCAAGGGGCAACAATCAAAAACAAGGGTTAGGGGTAAAAATAAGAAATGGGATGGGGCCTAAATCTCTTCAAGCACCTGCACAGACAACATGCTAACACGGCACTAGCAGCGAAAG
The DNA here is from genome assembly GCF_904425465.1 of Colossoma macropomum. NCBI lineage: Eukaryota > Metazoa > Chordata > Actinopteri > Characiformes > Serrasalmidae > Colossoma > Colossoma macropomum. The sequence continues at coordinate 852,732 of NW_023494803.1, forward strand.
ACCCCTGGACCCAAAGTGATGCTTAAGCTGAATATATGTTGACCCTGACAAACAGCCAAAGCTTGATTTTCCCCAGGTAACAAAGGCAGAGATTAACAGGCTTCTTTCTGTGACGTTTTTCTTTGGACTGATTTTCATCAGTCTTGCTGTCGGCTTTGCGATACTTTACTAAAGAGCATAAAATAAAGAACTTCTGTATGTCCTGCTTATTTGGATAGGGATTTGTACTGAGGCTGAAGTCAGCTTCCTACCCACCAGCTTCTTGTTAAAATTTTCCCTTTCCACCTTAAATGGTGCAGCAGTTACATTCTGATGCCAGAGGCGTTTTAATAATAACTGCTGCACCATTTAAGATGCAACAGGAAAATTTAGGAGGCTGACGTCAGCTGTGTGGCATATGTAAACTTTAACACTATAGGTTATTGTTAACTGGCAATTACGCGACAATTTTCTCAGCCAATGTCGTGGAAAAATGCACAAATAATGCAACGTAGTGTAACAAATTATTTTCCACCAGCAGTAAATAAGTAAAGTAATGCATTACTTTTTTTTAAATGAGTATGGTGTAACACGTTACTGTTTTTGAGTAACGACACCAACACTGGTGGTAAAGTACTAGACTACTTGTAAATTTCTGTGTTCTGTTTTTGGAAAATGGAACACCTCATTTTTGTAGGTTCATCATTACTTGAAATGCAACTACTAATTATCTTACAGTAAGCAAGCCTTAGAAATGACTGTGCTAAAACTACGTACCTGTGTAGTTTATATGTTTTACAAGACACTCCTGCACTCATCCTCCAGATACTGAAAGTAGTGTAGTGCCAGAAAGTGGGGCATTGTGATGATAATGTGGTTCTAATTGTAGCTTGAATGTGTAAATAAGCTCTAAACTATTTTTTTGTTACATTTACGTAATTTATTGACATAATTCGAAATAAATATATGGAGATTTTAGCATGTATTTGCCAAAACAGTCTGGGTGACTATTGACTTTCAGTGTTTGTTAGCATCATTTGCCTGGCTGATCCAGTTCTAAACTAAAGAAGAAAAACTTGGACACTAAACATGTTTTGGCCGGTTGGGGATCATGCAAGTCGAAGATCATGCAAATTAGATTTTTCACTAAACTAGTCCTTTAATTGACAAATTAGTTTTGCATAAACATTTATCGACAAAATTCAGCACCTGGCAAGGGGCTTCTAAAGAATGTGTGTGTTAACAATTTTCTGTAAGCCCACTTTGACATTATTGCCCATCATAATTGACTGTGTAGCAAAAAAAAGCTGAAATATTCCTTTAAATATTGACATTTATCTGGTTATATGCCATTATAATTATAACTGCATACTAGTTATTTTTTAATCACATATAAAGGTGATCCATATACATGAGACATCTGCGAATCAATGTACTGCCACATCCGTGAGCACCGAACTGAGCAATACATCATCATTTTAGAGTGAGTGTTCACACAGGACACATCTGGACAGATGAAACAACTGCAGATGTACTTTAATAAACATTGACATTTATTATATTGGGGTTCAGTTAGAGACATGTAGTCTGTAGCTTATGGCCAGAAAAAGTATATAAGAAGAAAGCAATATCCTGTGTCTGCAGTTGAAAGGGCAGGGACGTTGACAATGTGTCATGCCAGGAAATGACTGGAGAAACTTGTTGGTTATATGGTTGCTTGTATTCGTTATATGCCTCTCTTGTCCAAGAAAAGTATAACTTTGACACTTCCAAACTGAGTCAGAGCTAAAAAAAAGTCACAGAGATGCTTTGTAATCCTCAGGTTTTTCTGCAAAGCTTGTTCAAATACAAAGCAGGAAGAAAGGTAATAATAATAATAATAATAATAATAATAATAATAATAATAATAACAACAACAACAACAACAACAACAACAACAGCACCTTTCTCAAACTCAAGGATGCTGTGCAATTCCAAATAACAGCAAACAGAACTGCTGTCTGCTGTCATTGTGTGAAGTAACCCGACTTTGAAAAGTGACTCTGAAAAGTGACCCAGCATGTGGCCCAGTCAAACTCAACTACTGCAGTAAAAGTGATCGAGTATGTGGCCTAGTCAAACTACACTACTGCAGTGAAAAGTGATCCAGCATGTGGCCCAGTCAAACTACACTACTGCAGTAAAAGTGATCGAGTATATGGCCTAGTCAAACTACACTACTGTAGTGAAAAGTGACCCAGCATGTGACCCGGTCAAACCCCACTACTGCAGTGAAAAGTGACCCAGCATGTGGCCCAGTCAAACTACACTACTGTAGTGAAAAGTGACCCAGCATGTGGCCCAGTCAAACTACACTACTGCAGTGAAAAGTGATCCAGCATGTGGCCCAGTCAAACTACACTACTGTAGTGAAAAGTGACCCAGCATGTGGCCCGGTCAAACCCCACTACTGCAGTGAAAAGTGACCCAGCATGTGGCCCGGTCAAACCCCACTACTGCAGTGAAAAGTGACCCAGGATGTGGCCCGGTCAACTCCTCTGCTACGGTGAAAAGTGGCCCAGCATGTGGCCCGGTCAAACTCCGCTGCTATAGTGAAAAGTGTCCCAGATTGTGGCCTAGTCAAACTCCCAAACAGCGCTGAAAAGTGTCCAGTCATGTGCATTAAAATGTGCTGTAGTGGGTTCTCTGTAGAGGATGTTAACTTATTTTTTATTCAGAAAATCAACAAAACATGGCATTTAACCAGAGATGCCCAAACGTATGATTGTTCTGTTTGTTTGTTGCATGTAGTATTGATAATGGATTTTGATCAAGAGGACCAAAATAATACCGAGCGGTTCCACAGCCCTCAGCATGGGTAGCGAACCACGTTGAGAAAACGGTGTTGAGAATGGTTTGTCAACATTCTTTGTCAAACCATGTCCATGTTGGAATTCCACTGGATGGTTACTGTATTCAGAACTGTTCAGCCCTGAAGTGGAAAAGAGGCCAGTGCAGCTTAGTAAACCAGGTTTAATAAGCACAAAATTTAGTGTCACTTTGGTTTTCGTCATCTGCTGCTACAGAAGCATGTTCAAACTAATCAGTTCAGTGGGGCATGATGATTGGGGTGGTAGGGAGGGCAGGACTAATCACTAAACTGTGCAAGAATCCAGCCCAGAACCAGATGTTTAAGCCAAGAACCATTAGCAGAATTTCACCGATTTTCCAAAATTTCTGCATAGTTAAATGATTAAGACATAAACAAAGTGACAGTGCAATGTGCAATATTAGCGGACAAATAAACAAAATAAACTAAGTGGCAGTGCAGTATCAGATATGATAAACAAAAGTCAGTAAGTACCATTTCACATCAAACCACTCTGAATGGCTCTTACATCTTACATCTAAACTCTTAAATCATGCGTACATTTTGGAAAATCAGTGGAATTCCCCCTTTAGGAAACATTTAGAACTCTACTTCTCTGCATTTGAACAATTCTAATTGATAAACTCGTTCAATTTGCATCTCACACACAAAACAGCTTCTCCCACTGTGACAGAGAAGTTGCTTTTGTGGACAGCTGAGGTTTCTGCGTCTCTCCAGCAGGCTCAAGGACGCTGTCCCCCACCTCCTCATTAATCAATTTGCAATTAAGAACGAGGGAGGAGGTTGCTGTGACAAGCCCCTTTCAGGTGACTGCAGCGTGGAATGCGTGTCCGATCGCCACACGCATCGCTCCCCGGCACCTGTTTGCGGCTTTGCTGTGATTGATTCCGACAGTGTTATTGAGGAGGAAAAGATGCCGTTCTCACAGGGTAATTACACTGATTCTTCTCGCTGGGCCGAGCCCTCGGCTCATGATGCCCGGGTGTTGCGTCACGGGAATTAGAAAGCAGCTCATGCGTTCCATTTTGTAATGTGTTCTTTTGCGGTAATTTCATTTCGCTAGTTCGCTTGCTACCCCTCCTTTCCATCCCTCTCTCTGTCCATTCCTCCTTTTCATCCCTCCTTTGTTGGCATGTATAAGTGATCCCCCCCCCCCTTTATATGCCAGGACAGATTACTTTGAAGAAGCGGCACAGAAATGTCGTAAATCTCTTCTAGGTTTTTGGGAGTTTTAATGAAAAAAGCTTTCGAAAGGAATCGGGTCTGAATTATTTCGCCCCCTCTTTTCTTTCCTCTCGCTGATCACACTATGCTCTGTTTGGCCTGGGCAAAAAGTGGGACAAGCCAATGCCATATGGCTTCTGAAAACATTTGCCTTTCATGCAGTCTGGTCACTGTTAATGCATTTGGGAAACATTGTTTATATGGGGCTTTTTTTGCTTCATAAGGCACAGAGGGCACTTGTATGTACCAAGGCCTGACCGATGTTTCATTTACAGGGTTGGGTAGTAACAGAGCGCATGTAAGTGGACATAAAAATGGGGTTAACTTGTTACTTTAGGGCATTGTTTATAAGGCTACATGACATGTACATCAGCTTGTCATTAATCTTACTTAAACCTATATCAATATTTATAAAGGCTTATTCCAAAAGGCGTCATCTGTCACAAAAGCTGCCAACTTTGATGTCAAGTTACATAACAACTATGTCAAGTGGCATTGATTTTTATCTGACCTTAGGTTGTGTCGTCACACATTTTTGGGTAAGATGACATGGCATGTTGTAATAATTGACTTTAACTTAAAGTCTTAAAGCATAAAAGCAATAAACAGCATGTTTACTATGGCGCTGATGTTAACGATCAACTGATAGATACAAGTTAATCCGCCTTTTGCTTATTTATTTGGTGAATTTCAGTTTTTTCCACTGTTTCTTTTGCAAATCTTTACTGGGAAAGATAGGTCTGTAATCTAGTAGGAACGGTGTATGTTACACTGTAACAACATAAAAGTATAAAGTAACTGATCACACTGCTTTAGGTTAAATCAGTTTAAGTTTACCCAAAAGTTCTCCTGATACTCACTTCTAGTTTTTCAGTTAGCCAATTCGTTTTTTCCTCAGTTTTCCCACAAGTGCAGATTATTTTTTATCACACAACCCCACCAGGCGTTTTCTCCTCCTGGGCTTCCAAAGATGGACAGTTGTGGCCTTGCTGGGGTTCAAACTCACAATCTTCTGATGTCGGAGTGAATTCTTAGACCACTACATCACATTACTTTAAGTTAAAACTACTAATTTTTTTTTTTTCACAGTTAATTAAACATTTCAGAATTCAGAGAAAGTTTAGGAGCATGCAATAGACTATGCATTCACCCCCACCAGTAGGTTGTGAGTTTGGACCCCAGTGATGCCACAGAGGTCAATAACTGGGAGCCCAAGAAAATGTCTAGTGGAATTGTCAGGTGGAAAGAGTCCCAACTGGTGGGGAACATGGTGGGAAAACATACATTCAATACTGTTTACCTAACTGAGATGCAGAATCTATCTAAAAAAAAGCACATTTAATAGTCTAATAGATGGTTGAATACATATATGCATAATATATATGGATCATAGATAGGTCAGCTTAAGCAATTCCCAGATGGTTTGCTGGGGTGTTGCTAGGAGGTAACCACACTCTCAAAAAAAAGGACTGAAACTGTCACTGGGTCAGTTCCCCTCTTGTCACTGGGGTGGTTCCCTCAAGGCTCCATCTCAGTACCTTTAGTCAGGGAACATAACTGAACCATAACCCACTGAAATGATCTGTTCTAAGCTGTACTGACTCCACACACCCCGTCTCGTCTCCAGGCTTTTATTTTACTGTTCTGTTTAAAACATTCGGTTATGAAAAGGTACAAATACGAACTTTTCACCTGGAAAAACTTATTTAAGGATCACAATCAGACCTTAAAACCACTGTTGGAGCTTTGAGGGAACATTTACACTGTTTGTACCTTGATGAACGAAAAATGTACCTGAACAGAACCTTTATTACTAACAGTGTGTTTTTAGGTGATTGCCATGGTATCCCAGCTGGTTGCTAGGTGGTTACAATGATATCCCAGGTGGTTGCTAAGGTGTTACTAGATAGGTGCTAAGTGTTTGCTATAGTATCACATATGGCTTATAGGGTGTTGCTGAATAACCACAATAATCATGATACAAGTTTGTTTGCACCAACAGATACTATAAGATTCGATGAAGTTGAGCTAACAGACATTAAAAATCAAGTTGGGATGGAAAGCTTTACACACAACACACAAAACAAATCAGGCTGAGAACAGTAGCACGCAGCAGTGACTGATAGAGTCATATCAGCTGAAAGGTATAAAAGGCTTAGCAAGGAAATCCACATCATTCGTGTGACTGCAGGTGGAAGGAAAGGTCACCTTCAGTGACGAAAAAGGAATATAAAGCTGATGAATACTCCAATATCCAGAATCCCAGGAATACTCCAGTATCCAGAATCCCAGGAATACTCCAGTATCCAGAATCCCAGGAATACTCCTGTATCCAGTATCCCATGTTTGCTCTCTTTCATCACAGTTACATAACTACACCATGGGGTCTGAGAGTAACACAATTTCAATACCCTGTATGTCCTGTACATATTGTAGTATTGACAATAAAGCTGACTTGACTTGACACCATTTATTGGAATAGGAATGTCTGGTACTCAGAAATAGTGGTGGGAAACTTCAATTTTGATTCAGAGAGCCAAGATGCAGTTATTAAACAGTCTAGATGCATCTTGATTTTTGATTTTAATAGCCAAGGTTATTTTTTTTTTTTCCCTGTACACATGATTAGCAAGTACAGTTTAATTAAAGCTTTGTGAAAGCACTCTAACGTTGAGAACCTCTTCCATAGACCACTGTAAAGTCAAATACTACCACACAAAGTAGCTCGAGATACTCCCCCATTCCATAACCTTTTAAATGTTTCATTATTACAGACATGCACATTTATAGCAGTCTTATTACCACAAAACAAAAACAAACAAAAACAGCAGAGACTAGCATGAATTCCATGCTGGCCTAAGACGGTTTGTGCTAGTTTTATGCTGGCCTGGTGCTGGTTTAGGTAATCACCCAGTATTGTGATCCTGGTTGACCAGCACACCAGCATCCAAAACAGAACATATGCTGGTTTTGCTGGTCTATACTGTTTTGCAGACAACTGTGTTTACCCATACGGAGATCTAGTGAAAAAGAGAATATATGAAATGTTGAAATATAATGAAAATATATTTCAACATATATGTAAACATATCGCTGTTACTGGAAGAAAACCTCATCTCCAAAATGACGACTTTACTGGAAAAGAAAAAAGCCTACTTTACTTTTAATGTAAGTCAATGGAACCAGACTTTTTTTGAAGTCAATTTTGGGTCATTTCTGTTGGTCCGTTCGTCATGAAATTTACACTAAATATATAGGTATTTTCAAATTATGTTCAAAAACTGAAAAAACGTCAAAAATGGAGATATAAGGTTTTCTTATGACAACAGTATACATAAGTATACATAAGTACATAAGTATCAAATATTGGACATGTATGCATAATAGTCTAATAGATGGTTGAATATATGTGTGTGTGTGTGTGTGTGTGTGTGTGTGTGTGTTTGAGATATATGTATCATATGGATCATACATATGTCTGCTACATGGTTAAATACCTCCTAGTACAGTTATAACTGTTACCATGTTCTTCGTTTGAACAAAATTTTCATTTATTTAATGATGTGATTGCAGTCTTATGTACACTTCAATGATCAGGACCCTCACAGGACCACAATTTGAGTAGTGGGTCATTCTCAGCACTGCAGTAACACTGACGTGGTGGTGGTGTGTTAGTGTGTGTTGCGCTGGTCTGAGTGGATCAGACACAGCAGTGCTGCTGGAGTTTTTAAACACCTCAGTGTCACTGCTGGACTAAGAATAGTCCACTAGTCCAGGACACTCCAGGATCTACTCACACCAGCACAACACACCACCACCGCGTCAGTGTCACTGCAGTGCTGAGAATGATCCACCACCCAAATAGTACCTGCTCTTTGGTGGTCCTGTGGGGGTCCTGACCACTGAAGAACAGGGTTAAACAGATGGGCTACAGTCTGAAACTGTAGACCTACGAAGTGAGACTATATGGTAAGTGAAGCTGATAAAATGGACAATGAGCGTAGAAACAAGAAGTGGCCAGTCAGTGTATTAAATCAGCCGATATAATCAGTCGCCTGGATTTTTTAAGCTGCTTAAAATTGGTATCAGTATCATTGGCATTTTTATATCAGTTGGATGCTGATATAAAGACAGTGAAGGGTTCAACAAAGGACACACAATGGTAATCTGATATGCTGAATGATAGCATATTGTTTTCCAACTGGTGCACAGGAGTCTTGGGAGAGAGTGCTTTTGTGCTCATGAATGCAGGTTATTTGTCTTTTCATATGGTAATCATTTTGCTTAGTGCAAATAACAGGAGTAAGTGATGTGCTTATTCTCCCGGCTTTTACCTTCCGCCTGGCAATAGAGCACTACCTCTCTTAAATAAGCCACTGACATTCCAATGACGAGCAGACGGGGCAGGCAATAAAAGTGGATGAGTCATCATGACGGGTCTTTCTGTTCCCTTCATGGTGAGAGACATTGAAAGGAACAATAGATGAAGCAATACCGTGGCTAAGGACCTTCTGGCTTCATTTATTAGGACAGGGAAGTTTGACGCACTGAAGGTTTGACTTACAGAATGCTACGAGCAGGCCTACACTAAAGGTTACGCACAAGGGTACGAATTAGGGCTGCACAATACATCGTTTGTGGATTATTATTACAACATTGGTCTTTGCAATACTGACATTGCAGAGGGCTGCAATATGCGAATGAGCCCTCGAACCAATCAGAATGTTTTTACTGTTTCCTGTGAGCATTCTGATCAATCACCGGAAAGATTTTCTTCAGAGCAACTTTGGAGCATTTCTATTGGTCTAGTCTTAAATTCTAACACAATGTCAAAGACAGATATTTTTAAAATATATAAAACATTAGAGACACAAGGTTTTGCAAAAGGTCCTCTGTAGGTACATTTATTTGCTCATCAAGGTACAAACGATGTAAATGTACCATCAAAGGTATAACAGTGGTTATAAGGTCCAAATGTGTACCTTAAATCATTTTTTCCCAGTGGAAATTTTCATTTTCATAACCGAATGTTTTAAAGCACAACAATAAAATAAAAGTTTGGAGATAATCATGTTCCTTTACTAATGGTACTGGAGATGCACCCTTGAGGGAGCCACCCCAGTGACAGTTCAGTCCTTTTTTATCGAGAAATTACATCAAATTACGTTTCGTTGAGAATAAGAAGTGAACACATCCTCTAAAGAGAACACACTCCTGCACATTTTAATGCACAGTTACTGTTTGTTTGCTGAAGTTAACATAATGGGGGAAAAAAATGTCCAATATGTTAAATTCAGCAAGCAAATATAACATGTGCACTAAAATTTTCAGAAAAGTGTTTATTTCAGTTTGTTCACATTAAGCATGTACTTATTTCCACTTAACTTAATGTTTAACAGAAACATTTGACTGAGGCTTTCAATCTTGCGTACAACTGTATTGACCCATATAGAAATCTGATATGTGGCCACATATGCACACTGTATACACGTACACATACACATACTATACATTTATATATATATATATAAAAAACACTGGGAAGGGGGGATAAACTCTCCTAGCCCACCCTCCATGGCCGCAATTTACTACAAATTAACCAACAACCTAACAACAACAACAAAAGTCTCTTTCGCACTGCACTCCCAAGAGCCACTTTGCAAGGTCACACCCTTGCAAAGTGTATATATATATATATATATATATATGGGTCGTTCTACAGAAACGTCCATTTTTGTGTCCCTAGTGTTTACAGATATGTTACACTTGAAAAACATGTTACGGTTACAATTTATTTATATTTTAAAATAAAACAATAAATTATTTTAACAATTAGACCTTCTTGAGCCTCAATTTAGCAATATTGGTTTTTAAATCAATCATATAGAATTCCAAACACCACAGAAGAGCTCGTCCTCACAGTCATGTGTGAAGGCTGAGGCCATATTTTTGAGGTAAAAAACATGTTTTTCTGCCATTTTAACTGCAATAATCTATACATGACTATGGAATGTATGAATTAAATGACATAAAGAAAACAAATGGCAAATAAATATGATAAAATATATAATGAAAGTTGTCCCCAGGAGTCGTGTCACTGGTGTTACTGCGTAACAAAAAATCTCTTATTTTGAAATAAAAGTCACACTGATGACATCACTTGACTTCCTTTTACCTGTTTTCTGAGGGTCTATGAAGAAAAGCTCATGGTGAGTCCACTGTGTCTTTCAGTTATCAGAGATTTTCTCATTTAGCTCATGATTTCATATGAAGCTTTTAGCTGAAGTCACTGGTGTGACCGACTTTATTCTGAGGTAACTGTGAAAAAATAGAATACAAATGGATTAAATTCCATATTTTAGTGGATTTTCCATGATTGACAACATGTTCACTCTCTACAACAAATACCATGAAAAGAAAATGCCTGAAAGTGGGACCCAGTAGGTGAATTTTATGTGTACATATACACTATATGGCCAAAAGTTTGTAGACACCTGCTTATCCAATGTTTCTTTCAAAATCAAGAGTTTTTAAAAAAAGAGTTTGCTGCAGTAACTGTCTCTACTCTTTGGGGAGGACTTTACAATAAATGTTGGAACATTGCTGTGTGGATTTGATTGCATTCAGCAGCGGCAGCACTACTGAGATCAGGTGTTGGATGGTTAGTCGTGGATCAGAAACGCCACTCCAGCTTATCCCAAAGGTTGGAGCTCCATCACTCTAGAGAACACAATTCCACTGCTTCACAGCCCAACGCTGGAGGGCTTTATACCCCTCTAGCCTACGCTTGGCACTGGACATGGTGACCTGGTGTAGAGAATCCTGTTCGATGGTCAGCACTTTTCTATGGAGACCATAAAGCTGTGTGCGCATCTGAACTCCTGTGTCAGCACTGAGTGCACCTTAATGCAGCTGAATTCACTAATAGACTGCCAATTACTCATTTGATTTTAATCAACGATTAATTAAGTAGCATGAGTGACAGCCCTAATTGCAAGCGTGCAGTTTTAGTATTTATCCCACATTGTGCAGCCTGTATAAACGCAGTCCATACTGAACTCCTTAGATTAAATCTGCCTGCTGTGTGAAACTGTGAGTGTTAATCACTTCGCAGTTAAATGAACTCTGTACTGTGTACCGTAGAACGTAATGCGTACAAATTCCTCTGCAGGCACTCAACAGTAGTGGCTTTGCTTGTAGCTCTTTTCCTCTCAGTGATGAGAGAGCGGGAGTATGGAGGGATTGAGTGTAGTCTCTCTGTGGCTTTTGGAGCTTGGCCATAGCCCTGTAGTAGCTTCCCCCATCTCTTTAATGAAAAGGCCACTGCCTAATACAGCAGCATGCATCAGCAGCAGCAGCAGCAGCTCGGCTAAATTTAGCGGTCCGTGCTACGTCAGCATTGCTGAGCCAGGATCAATATGAGAGCGCAGTCTGATGCCAGAGCTAAGAGAGAGCTGTCAATCACCGAGCCTTTTGGGATACGGCTATAAATTTCTCTCTCCCTCAGTCTCTAAGTCTCTGTATGATAACTCCCTTAATGAAGCAACATAAGAAAGTGTTGAGGGCTAAAAAAAAATGAAAAAAAGAAATTAATATGGTCATTAAGTGCGCTTTGATTATGCGCTATAAATTGCATGCTTGTTAGCTGAGATCAAAGAGGATGAGTGCTTGTGAAATTTGATTTAACACAAATATGCTAATATCAAACACCGGGGGCATCTTTGGGGTAGAGCGTTTGCTGGCTTATGCTAATCACATTCAACAGATATGCCGTCAGTTCTGAGGGAAAGACAAAATAATTGCCATTCTATACGCCGCATGTTTGTTTCCCCTCACATGATTCGTATTGTTCTCCTCACCTCGTCTTTGGGCGTTTTCAGGTTAAAGCGGAATACAAAGGCTAACGTCTGGATAAGGCTCGCATTTGCTGGAGACAACAGCAGCCCGATCAGTGACTGATGACTATGCGTCTGAGGGACGTTTCAGCCCTGCGTTAATGTCCCCAGCGCATCTGTTGGGGGAAAACGGATGAGCTAATTAAACTCATCAGGGCTCAACTTTTTAATAAGCCGCCCCTAAGTGCTATTTGCCGCCACGTTAATCGCCAAATTTGAGTTTTGTCCATTATGGAGGTAAACCTGCAGCGCCGAGGCCCGCTGAGCATAATTAAAGGGGCTGGCTAAAATTGGACTCCATTAACTATTATGGAACACCCAGACCTTTAACGTGTTACAGTTTGTGCAATTAAGGATATTGCGTTCGTGCAGACGTGCACAGAAACAGTCAAAGCTGCGAGTAGAACAAGTGAAAACACAGTGATTGCATCGGTACTTGTTCTGATGAATTAAATCTTGTCTTGGGCAGCCCTGGTCAGAGGACAGGTACACATCCTCTATAGAGAACACACTTAGGCACATTTTAATGCCCTGTTAGTTTCTTTGCTGTATATGATGTACACCGATCAGGCATGACATTCTGACCACCTCCTTGTTTCTACGCTCATTGTCAATTTTATCAGCTCCACTTACTATATAGGTGCACTTTGTAGTTCTACAGTTACAGACTGTAGTCCATCTGTTTCTCTGCATACTTTGTTAGCCCCTTTTACTCTGTTCTTCAGTGATCAGGGCCCCCATGGACCCTTACAGAGCAGGTACTATGTCCACTCACTGTCCACACTATTAGACACTCCTACCTTGTCAGTCCACCTTGTAGATGTAAAGTCAGAGACGATAGCTCATCTGCTGCTGCACAGTTTGTGTTGGTCATCCTCTAGTCCTTCATCAGTGGTCACAGGACGCTGCCCACAGGACGCTGTTGGCTGGGTGTTTTTGGTTGGTGGACTATTCTCAGTCCAGCAGTGACACTGAGGTGTTTAAAAACTCCAGCAGCACTGCTGTGTCTGATCCACTCAGACCAGCACAACACACAGTAACACACCACCACCACGTCAGTGTTACTGTAGTATCTCACATAGCTCACCAAGCTCACATAGGTTTTTGCATAATTTTAAATGATCTTCTGCAGTTTCTATAATCCAGTGCCAAAATCTTGGAGTGACGCAGCCCCTCAGCACCCCCACTCGCCACTTCCATGCTTTAACTTTTTCCCATTTTCTTCACCCTTTACAGCTGAACAGGCAGTTTTTGTAACTATGCCTTTGAGACTGATGTAAATATGTATGTAAATGAATCTTGCTCTAATTGGCTGCCCTGTCTTGTGCCTCCCTCAAAAAGCAGTCCTTATAACTTCAATATGAGTGGGCGGAGCTAAACTGCTATACGCTACATGATAATTGTAAATGATTTAGTTCCCATGAACCCATGCGTTTTGAAATTTTATTGTTTCCATATTGCATCAAATTCTTAAGTCAAAAATGCAAAGAAAATGCAGTTTCATTCATAATGCATTTTAATCGGTGATTTCTTTTTGACTGAGTGAGTTTAATCGAGTAATAGTTTCACCTCTGCGTTTCCAACATTGTTATAATTGCATGTTTCAGACCCGTCATAAATGGTTCGCACAGACCTCTGAAGTTGTGAGTCACTCTGTAGTCTTCAATAGCGACTCCAGGTCTAAGCTGGATTTCTCTGTGACAATAATAAATGGGACTTTTCACTCCCTGTGGTGAACAAAGAGGTTCCAAACCTGATATTTTTTGTTCTATGCACATTTTTCCACCGGACCCTCTAAATCAGGGGTCTTTAATTAAAATTCAATAAGGTCCAGTTAGAGAAAATATCCTCAAGCGAAGGTCCAGAACATCATAATGTCTGACTTGTATTATGATTCAGTGCCATATACTGTAGCCTAGTAGGTATATCAACATCTTATACAGTCAACAACTGAATATCAAATCAAGTAAAGTACAGTTCAGTCATATTTCAACAACATTTACTGTCAGTTTTCTCTTTTTAGATCACGTCATGTGAAATAACTTCCCTCTGACTCACTTTCTTCTCCGACTGCTGTGTCTCGCCTCGTCCCTCCCCTGTCTGTGCGTCGCTCACTCCAGCCTCAGTGCTCATCGTAATGCACAGATGTGATTGGCTGAGTAGTGTCACGTGTGATATTTACAACGCATGCGATTGGTCTGTGAGTCTCCGGCCACTAAACCGGTCCCATAAAGAGTAGAAATGATACGCCGATTAAAACAGGACCACCCCGTCGAAACTAAATAATTCTCCACAGTTTATTGGTTATAGGTCCAGGTCCGCATAGGACAGCATCTGGGTCCGGACTCGGACCACGGTCCACCTGTTAGTGACCTCTGCTCTAAATTTTGAGGTCATTGGTGTGTTGACATATGAATAATGCTAATTCTGTGCAAATGGCAAGCTGTAACATGACACTGGATGAAAGTAAGTCTACTATCAAACCTACCCTTTACTACTTTACTACTGCCAGAGCCTGTTAACTACCAGGCTTGACAAAGCTTGCTGGTTTGTTCAGGGTGTTCTTGTGTGGTTGTATGTCTTATGATGTCAATTCAGCAGTGTTAGCTCACATATTTCATCTCCTTAATGACCCTGTAATTCAGAGAATCCAGTGACATTCAGAGGACAAATGTACATGGGACACAATGCATTGAGTTTAGAACCACTTTGTTTGTGATAGCAGCGGCCAGCGTCCTTTCTGTGTGGAGTTTGCCTGTTCTCCCCGTGTCTGTGTGGGTTTCCTCCGGGTTCTCCGGTTTCCTCCCACAGTCCAAAGACATGCAGTCAGGCTGATTGGACACGCTAACTCGCCCCTAGGTGTGATTGTGACTGTGAATGTATATGTCTGCCCTGGGATGGACTGGTGACCTGTCCAGGGTGTTTCCTGCCTTCCGCCCAATGACTGTGGTCCATTTAGAATATATTCACCATTTTTTGTGGGATTTGCAATCATCCTTATAAGCATGTCTCATTAGAAAGCAGCAGTTTTTGTAAAAACATTGCTAGGGATTTTTATTAATTTTAGTATCGACTGCTTTCAGTTTTTCAAAGAAATCTGCAGGGATATTTATCCACACCTCTACAGTTCAGTCTGAGAAGTTGGTTGCATTTTTGGCTTCTCAAAATCCAAACAGTCCCAAACACATTCAGTCATGTTGAGGTTTGGACTCTGGAGTGGTCAGTCCATTGTTCTAAGAAAAACAGCAGCTTCTTTGATTGATTTGCAAACGTTCTTCTATTTATTTTCCTCAGTAACAGCTTCTTGAGCAGCTACACATCCTTTCAGACCCACAGCGCTGAGTCGTCTTCTCACAGTGGAAGGATGGACAGAAACACCTGTGGATGTTTTCAGATCTGAAGCAGCTTGATTTTCTCCTCTCTCTCAGAGATGAAAGCTGTTGATCTGATGATGACAGTTGTGGTGGTCTACCAGGTCTTGCATGGTTGTTATGAGTCCCATTTTCTGTATATTTTAATCATTTTTATTTCCAATTTTGAAAACTCCTGTTTTTACTTATTTTTCTTTGACTTTCTCTATCTTTGTGCAGGTATCTACTCTCTTCTCAGAAATATCTCCTGAAAAAGTCTTGTGCTTAATGGCCATTTTGACTGGGAATAAAATACGGAAAAGTACTGTACTTTCATTTTATCAAAAACACCCACCATGGTTGAAAATATAAAACCTTTTTCTGGTGGTTTTTCATTTTTGTCAGCATCAACAAAACGTTCTTATTATTTACCGCTTTGTAGTGACTGATGCATTAATGGCCACCCATAGAGGCTGAGACCGAAAAACATATTAGCCAGATGTGCCAGGTGAACTTTGCTACATTTCACCCTCGGAGGTGCTAAGAGAAAGCAGAAAGTGGGATTCATTAGCTTAACACGCCAGGTACCTGGAGTAAGCCAAACGAATGCCTTGCCAATTCTCTCACCTTGCTTCTCTTTAAATGGCATCCTCTTGCTTCTGGGAACTAAAATTAAGCCCATCTGCTAATGGCCATCAAGGCACAACCATGTCTATTATCAAGTCCATTAAGGCCTGAGGGAGGAAAATAAGTACATTTATCAAAGCCTCTCGGATTACTATAGGGTAAGTCACATTGTGTGTCCATCTGTGGTGGTGAAAGTGAAAAAAAAGAAGCAAAAACTCATGTTGCTTAAATGTGCTGGCTAAAGTTGGGCCTTTATGTCTGTGGGGACCAGAAAACATTCATTATTGAAGATCATGGTGTTCTCTGAGGGGACGAGCTGGACATGTCTGCTACCTACATCATTATATTTTAAGGAAGAACCACATTTAACCTGCATATATGCATGTCTACTGATTTACCTTTCATTTCAGGCCACCCTTAATTTATTTAATTTCCAGTAAAAACAGACAATAAGTATAAATTATTCATTTTCAGCCCCAGGAAAAGAAGCAAAAACACATTTAACTGAACTTTAAGCAGAACTAAAGGTAATTCCAATGTTTTTCAAGGAAATTTGCATTTTTTCTTCACCTCCAAAGTTCAGTGTTAAGAGAAATCAGCCCAATTCTAGTCTAAATATCTAATATTTCTTATGTGAGATCGTTGTATGATTATTATATCAGTATAAAACCTATTTATAGAGATTTTTTACTTGTTTAAGGTAAATTTATTAAGTAAATTATCTCACTATAATGGCAGATAATTTTGCTGGTTTCAAGCATATTTCTTTTTTCTTTGTTTTTGTTTTTTTTTTCCCCAATTTTCTCCCCAATTTAGTCGCCTACAATTCAGCCCACTAGTCAGGACTCCCCCAGTCACACAATACTACCAGTACTAGGAGGGCGAAGGCAGCACAGGCTTCCTCCGAGACCTGTGAAGTGCCACAGCATCTTTTTCGAACTGCCGCTCACGCAACGTCACTGGACAGCCGAACGCGCTCGGAGGAAAGCGCCAACCACCAGATCTGTTACGTCAGCTAACAGACGCCTGCGCTGACTAGCATCGCGCTGAGTGATGGGGGGAGAAGGAGGGGCCATCCTACCCACCTAGAGAGTGAGGCCAATTGTGCTCTCTTGGACTCCCGGCTACGGATGGCTGGAGCATCACCAGGGATCGAACTCGCGATCTCCTGATGATAGGGCCAACTCATAATTTAAGCAAAATTATCTGCCAATATAGTGAGATAATTTTACTTCATAACATTAATTAAAGCTAGTAAAAAAATGTTTAGAAAAAAGTTAAATAATCTTTTTATGAGCTTCAACAATCTTAAAATGAGGAACATTAGATACATCAAGTAGATTTAAGACAATTCTACTTGCCAATTAATCATTTATTGCAGTATGTTGAGGTCTGGACTCTGGGATGGTCAGTCCACGGTTCTGAGAACACCAGCAGCTTCTTTATTTCATGCGCAAATTTTCTTGTTTATTTCTTATTCTCAGTAACAGCTTCTTGATAGGTACACATCCGTTTAGACCCATAGGGTTGAGTCTTCTCACAGTGGAAGGATGGACAGAAACACCCTATCTGAAGCAGCTTGATTTTCTCCTCTCTCTCAAAGATGAAAGCTGTTGATCTGATGGTTTTGGTGGTCTACCAGGTTTGCACAGCTGTTAAGAGCCCTGTTTTCTCTGGATCTCCAGTTTTCATTAATTTTCCTCTGACTTTGCTCTTCCTTATTTAAGTAATCTATTCAGAAGAAAAATGAATAACTTGTACTTAATGGCCATTTTGACTGAAAATTCAATAAACAAAGGGTGGTCTCTGACTTTCATGCAGCACTGTACATGCATTGGTCATTTTTTAAAGAACTGCCCATCGTACTGATGCATTTAGGTTTTTCTAGTTATGGACTGTTGTCATATCTGTTGCTGCTCAATTTATCCATCAGCGGAAAAGACCTGCTAAAGGGCCACCACTGACAAGATATTTGGGTGGTGAACTGCTCTCTGCACAGCAGTGACACCATCATGGTAGTGGCATGTTAAGCTGTTTTCCCACCAAAATCCGCAATACAGCACCATATACTTACTAATACAGTGATTTTGACTAATAGATGCTCTGCAGAAACAGATATAGATGACAAAACCAATGTCTGACAGCAGGTCGAGTGACAGAAACCTGAAATCACAACTGTTCTGTGGTGTTTGGGACTGTAGCGTTTTGGCCAAGCTAAAAAACTCATAGTTAGCAGACCAAACCACAGCACATGGATGGTTCCGGCTAACTGATGCTAAATTAACACCCATTTTGAGGATATCCAAGAGCGCAAAGTGGAGTGGCTGGTGTTAGAGTGAACGTGGAGATAATATAATAATGATATCTTTATTAATAGAGCAGTTTTCATACCGGTGGCAGCTCAAAGTGCTTCATAGACAGGTCATAAAGCTTAGCGGTAAAGGAAGAAACTATAAGTATTAATTTAAAATCAAATAAGACAACGACACAGATCACATTAAAAAGATAAATACCATAGAGACAGACTTGGAAACGCTTAGTTAAAGAGATACGTTTCTTTAAAGTGAGCACTGAGCTTGACTGTCTAATAAAAGGTGGAATTGAGTTTCACAGTTTAGAGGCAGAATAACTGACCGAGGCCTCTGACATTTCCTCTATTTTACGGATGGTGTTTGCAGAGGTATCTGCAGATCTAAGAACATGTGTTGGAACATAGACAGACATTCTGTGATGCTATGTCACTGACAGCTTTAAAAACCAGTAGCAGAACTTCAAAATCTAATCTAAAATGGAAATGGAACATGTGGAGGTTTTTCCTGGCTCTTATTTTTACTGCCAGCGCCACCTATTGGCGAGCTCACACACCACCAATCATGAGCCCCTTTAAAATATAAATGGGTGGAATTTAGTTATTTTATTATTTAGTTATATTTCGGAAAACCGTCACCTCCTCTAAATACCGTGGTGTACCTTATTACTGTATACCACCTAGGCCTACCTACAATGTGCACATGTCCGGTAAGTGCACAACACTGCTGTGCCTGATACACTCATACCAGCGCAACAATCACTAACATGCCGCTACTATGTCAGTGTCAGTGCTGTGCTGAGAGTGGTCCACCCCCCAGATAATATCTGGTCAGCGGTGGTCCCTTTTCCATTGATGTACAGGGTAGAGGATAACAGATAAATTGAGTTGCAACAGATGGACTGCGGTCAGCAATTGTAAGGCTACAAAGTGCACCTATACGGTGCAGCTAATAAAGTGTAGACTAAAGACATAACACCATCTGCAAGCACTAATGAAAGTGCACTACATGGGCTACACATTAGACCTATTAATTATTCAGCTTTAGCTTTAAACAGCACATAAGAAATTCAATTAATTAGCCGTTCTATTGAGTATAGGCCCACATCCTAACTCCCTCTGCCTCTCTCTGACTCATTTCCCTGCAGAATTGGCCTTGCTCTAGTTTAGCAGAGCATATGTCTGCGGTTTTGTGCCAAATACTTAGCGGAGAACGTCTTACATGATTCTGAGCGTCCTTCCTAACACAAGGGCAGAAAAGTGTCCCCTGAATTCCTGGCATGAACGCGAGGATTAGTCACATGGTGCTAATTTCATTCCTCGCCTATTAATCTAATGTCTGTGGTGTTTTGATGGTGTTACACCTGTACTTGCATGCATGATTTAACTTGTATGTGGGAAGTTCCAGTCGGCGCAGGCTGTCCATCTGCAGCTAGGCCTTGTCCTTATCTGTTGTAGAGACATGGAACAGATAGAGGCCTCATAAATGCACGGCATGCTCTTGTATTCTTAATGACGTTCACATATTATGCTAATGCAGGTTTGTAATAAATTTCCTGGAAGCCGCGAGGCAAATAGATGCATTGTGTTGTGTTTGGCAGTTTATTAGGGCAATTAATTTTCTCGTTCTTGTGACGCACATGCAGAGACTGTCCTCTGCTGGGCTTGTTCATCTGAAAACCTGAGCTAATGACGAGTCAATCAAGCACTGATGATAAAGCGGCCGAGGGGCTCGGTTGTCAGTTAAAAGAACTGAAGGCAGGCTCTCCGGTAGTGCTGCTGCTTTAAAGTGGACTAAACTAAACAGCTACCGGAGATTTGCGCTATATGTCGACTGCACTGAGAGAAATATTTCTGTCTCAGATTCATTTCCTCTGTTTCTCATTTTAATCCATAAGTGCAGGCTTGTCTCATAAACCTGGTTATAAAAACAGGCCTCATGAAAAACAAACAGGCTACGTTTTAAAAATAGTACTAGTCAAACTGTACCCGCCTATGAATATGAATGCTACACTGTGCATCGAAGAAAGAAGAGGATTGTGCTTTATTGCTTTATATGAGACAGTTTGGTGTTAAGATTCATTAGGCATTGTTAGACAAATATTTAAATGACACAGAGAAGTCAAATGACCAAAGGAAAAGTAATAATAATAATAATAATAATAATAATAATAACTGTTGGACTCTTTAGGATGCCACTCAGGATCTTACTATGAATGTATTGTATTAAACCCAAAGCACAAATCCATAGTAGTTGACATCTGGCTTAAAAATGTACTTAACAAAATGCAGCCTATGTAGAGTCTTTACAATAAACGGACAATCTAATCTAATCTTATCATCTGTTTTCACTTCAGTTAACATTAACTAAGTAAACTAGTCATCTTCATTTTTTCACTGTTTACCTTTCAGCTCAGAGCAAAAAAGAGGTTATTTCACTTCAGAACGGCAAAGATGTTAAAAGTTTTATTCCATTAAATCTGTGGAAAATGAACTTGAGCACTTTGTTTAGTGCCACTGTGCTGGGACGCTTCCTATATGCCATAGCTGAGCTCTAAGGCATGACATGCAGTGGTCTTTAGCTGGCTGCAGTAGTCTGCTTCCTTCTTTGAAGTAAACAGACAAGAGAATGTAAGATGCATGCTCTACACTGCCCTCTGGTGGAGTACAGACTTCTCATAGTTCTTAAAAATGAGAAAGTATAACATTAGAGGGAAGCTAAGTTTTCATATCAAAAATGTAATTCCATAATTCTAATCCTTTTCTTACTCTATATCGCTGTGGTCAGAAGAAAACCTCGTATCTCCAAAATGGTAACTTTACAGGAGAAGGAAAAAAACCTACTTTACTTTTAATATAAGTCAATGGAACCAGACGTTTTTTCCAAGTCATTTTGGGCCATTTCTTTTGGTCCATTCAGCATGAAATTTACATACAATGTAAAGGGAAACATGTATTTTCAAATTATGTCAAAAACTGAAAAATGTCAAAAATGGAGAGGTTTTCTTCCGACAACAGCGATATGCTTTTATAACAGTCCCACTCTTTCTGGGTTCACCTCATTCTGCCTGCCCACAAGGAGCATGAGGAGTTCCATTATTCATTTGTTCATGTATTCAAAGTTCAAAGTTGATGTATTCATTTGTAGTGGAGATGTATATGTAATATCAGTCTTCCTTAAATACTTTTTAAAACTCTTTAGCAAAAACCAAAATGCTTCAGGCTGTTCTCTGTTCTTCCCCACAGTTAATCAATGTAAAAATGGCACATCGAAACAGTTTAAATCAAAGTTGTTGTTTTGTGAACACCAGGCACTTTGCGTTTGTGGTTTGACGACAGCAGGGGCCTTCTTCTCGCAAACCTTGTCGTTTAGATGATTTACGGCATGTAGGTGGGTCTTATTGACGTTTTGTCTCTTTAACTGCATGTGAGGGCAAAACACACTTATTTTGTCTTGTAGGTAAATTCATTACGGCTCCAGCTGTTTCAACATTTATATTACTTTGAATACTTATTGCTTCAGAGATATTATGAAGGTCAAAAAAACCTTTCCTTTATTCTCTGATCTATTCCACGTTAATGTGTCTGACCTCACCTTTATTTCCTGATGAAAAGTGGATGACCACTTAAGAGCTTAAAACTCTGATGTGCTTTAAAAAGCTAATATTGCTGGAAATGTGTCAATTACATTGTGCTTATGGTAATTTCGAAAGTTGTGAATAATTGTGTTCAGTGTGTAAAATACCCCCTGGTATTCGGGGGGTCCCATGGTGGCTGGTGGCCCACTCGCCAACTTCCTCACCATGATGCTAAATTCAACAGCAACAAAATGTTTGGTTCAACAGTTCTTCTTCTGTAAATGTCCTTTACTAGTTTGTTAATGTTCTTTTTTACACATCATTTCGGATTTTACACATCGGCTCTTCTGTCCTCAGTTTGAGAAATGAGTAATAATTCACTCTTTCTATCAATCCCTTGGGAAATTGGGCCAGTTTTCAGATTTACAAGTATGCTATGGCACAGTATAAAGTTTTTCAGAGGTATACCGGGCATAGTTACAATTGTAGGATATGAAGAACCAACTGGATGAACCAGTTTGCTACAGCGCCACCCTGAGGCAGACCAGTGCTTCATATCTAGTTAGTTAAGAATACCAAAGACAAAAGCTTGCTGATTGTGAGTGAAGCAGCTAAACAATGGCCTTTCCCTAAATTTGTATTTGAGCACCTATTTGTCCCTAACAGACATGAAGTCATAAGTTTATTTACAGGGACCTCTCAGAATTTAGATTTTGGGACAATCATGGGTCCAAGAGGTTAATTAGGGAGGTCCCAGACCAGCCAAGACCCCCTGTATTCCGCATCTTGCTTGTGTTATTCTCCAAACAATGTCATCTCTCAAAAAGGTTTGACTTCTCTATTTTGGGGGTAAAAACAAAACAATCTTTCCTTAGAATGCTTTTACTTTTTAGCGAGCATGCCAAAAATTTTCCAGGGCAATTTAAGAATTTTCTCTGATATATTGACAAGATTTGTCACTGTTTACTTTCTGATGAGAACTATTAATATCCAGAAGAAAGAAAAACAAACACTGTCTTTGATGTAAATTACATTATTAGATGCCTCTTATTTCTACAAGTCAGAGAATAAGAGTGAAAAGAAGCAGCTCTTTAAGCAGCGCATGGCGTTCACCACGCAAAAGCAGCGGTTTCATAAACTGTCAATCAAACTGCCTTAGCTTTAGATTAATAAGCAGGAGAGCACTTTGTAATCATTATTCCTCCAGTCAAATTCCATTACATTTCTCAAGAGAGGCCACTCATGAGTTGAGAGCCGACGACTTTTAGGAAACTTTTTTTGTTTGTTTTTTGCTCATGCTGGCTACGTTAGCTTTCGTTCATTAGTTTACTTTGGCTCAAAGAGAGGAAGATCATTGGATTATAATGGATACGTTTGATAAAAGCTGTGTGAGAGGGACGAGTGTCATCAGCCTTGAGATTGATAGGAACCATTGTAAGTGGGGCATCTCAAAACAAATGTTTTGTTCTCCTCACACTTTCAGTGGTAGAAGAGTTCAAATCTGTATTTTTGGGCACATTTACTTAAGTGTTAATTACAGACAGTCTACTGACACTTTGCACTGTGGGGGGAGACCAGTGTGTTGGAATATCTACTAAGGACTTCCATGCTAATAAACAAAGTTTCTTCTCCTCTTCTGTTTCAGGTTCAAACTGTGATTCAAAGTCAAAATAATGGCTTATGTTCTCAAGACCACATAAACTAGCAAACTGCCAGACAGATAATGTCATTCGTAGATTAGAGATGAAGATGTGGCTGCAGATAAGCTGTCAAATCATTCCATCTGATCCGCAGCATCGTCTTCAGGCAAACATGTCTTTACTGTCCAGCAAGCCAGACTTCTGGCTGTCTCTAGAGAATCTGGCTTCATTGCTCAGTGAGGCATTTTTTCAGTATTTAGTGTCTCCACTTGCAGGGGTGAGTCTATGGGTAGGCTGGGGTGGGCAACAGCCCACCCAGAGACGAGACTTGCCCACCCAGAGGAATTATCTGCCCATCCAATGAAAAGTTTTCCTCTCTAGTTCATGCAAATGCTCATTGCTCATAAAATCCAAGACAAAATTTTACAGAGTTTATTTATTTTTTCTTTCTTTTTCAGCCCTGGACCCCCCTACAAAAATCGGATACCGTAATTGTATTCCTTTTGCCAGCCCCCATTAAACAATGTCGTTGTTTACATACCCTATTTAGGAAAACCAATGCTGTTGTTGTTGCCCACCCAAATGATTCAAATGCCCACCCTACTGCTTTCAGCTTTTCAAAGAAATTGCAGGGATGTTTTTCCACAGCTTCAAAGTTCAGTCTTAGAAGTTGGTTGCACTTTCTGCTACTCACAATCCCAGTTATGCCAAACACATAGATCATTGAATTATAATGCATAGGTTTGATAAAAGCTGTGTGAGAGGGACGAGTGTCATCAGCCTTGAGATTGATAGGAACCATTGTGATTGCAATCCTCCACCAGCAGCTTCTTTGTTATAATGAGTATGTCTTAATGTTTTCAGTCGTGTGTTTAGGGTCATTATCTTGCTGTAGAATTAGTCTACTAGGTCTCGACTGCTTTACCTTTGTCTTCCTTCTTTCCTATGCAAGTAGATTATCTTACATCTCCACAGAAACATCTTCTCTTGTGTTTATTGGCCTAAAAAACAAAAATAGGTGTGTTCTCTGACTTCTGCACAGTTGTTTACATGTAAAAACTGGTATGTTATTCACAGGGCCTACTCTGTACACACATACTGGGCAACCACAAGTACAACATTAAGCTAATTAGAAAGCAGTCATGTATTTAGATTCCCTGGGGCTTTAAGTTTTGTGTTGTGATCTCATTATTGCATTGTAACAAAAGGCTTGCAGCATTTTAATGTTTCCATATAAGTTATAAACATCAATTCTACCAAGCCAAAGGATTCCTGGAGTGGTGTGCACACTGTAATTAATCCCAGCATCTCACTGAGTCTCAGTGAGCAAACCCAAAGGGGTAGGGGAGTCTTGCTGGTTTGGACTGACCCAAATCATTTAATCTAATCTGATTCGATTACTCCCGGTTTTGTTAGACGTGCACATAAGAACAATTTTTAAAGTCTTGCGGTTTTGGACTGACCCAAAGTCTTTATTACGTGCTATTTATTAGGTTTTCCTTTGATAAATCTTCAATTATGCGTGTCAGTTTTGTTGTTTGTGCACATTGTTTATTCCCTGAAAGTATTTGATTATAGTTTGACTTGTGGATGCTGGCAAAATCATTTTTGCTTACGTTGTGGAAAAGTCCAGCTAAATTGTTCAAAAACACGTCTACATCAGCAGCATGAGCTGAAATATTGCTTTCTTCAGACTCCACACCCACTATATCACACTCTCGCCAGTATGGGTCTCAGTGTCTGCAGAACAAGATGTTTTCATAATTAGGCCTGCGCTTTCTGGACAAAGGAGATGGAAATGTTGACTCTGAAGCTGGCAGCATGTTTCAGGAACCACATATTAGCAACTCGGTCTCTTGGTGATTAAAGTGGCAAAGTCTGACAACGGTTGAAACGTGCCCACTTTAGTACACTTATGCCTTCAGCCTTCATTGCTCAAAGAGAGCTCAAATGTAGCATTTGATGTTATTTGTCATGTTATGTGGGTTTGAGGTGGCGAACAGTGTGAATGTTGATATGAGATTCAAATGTAAAACATAGTCTGTTATATTTGACAATATCAGTAAAGTCACACCACTGACCATAACACCCCTCACAAAAATCACACAAATCTGAACTTTTCTAAAATATGGTCAACTGTTACTTTAGTTTCAAAGTCACTTTGTATGTAGGAAACCACAAATATTGCATTCATAATGTTATTTAATGTCAAATTTAAAATTCATGAGTTACACCACAGACACATGACATTTTCCGACACATAAATCTGTCAATTTTTTGGCTAAATTTGCCAGAAATACAAAAAAAAAAGAGTTCAGTAAGTGTTGACTTCTCAGAGTCTTTTGTCCTTTGAGGTGTCCACACAAGTGAATTAAAAAAGGACCTTCATGTGTTTTAAACAGCATTCTATGTTTCTGTAACACCACTGACAGAGGACAGTCTTTTTAATGCATTTTTACTATTAACTGAAAAACAAGCATCTTAATTTTTGTTTTACAGAAAAATGGCACTTATCACTGCTGTGAAATGCTGCTTTTCAAGCATAACGACTAAAAATCACTAAAATAAAAATTTCATTTTGTTAGTTAACATTAACTTTCTATGTTTTAGTCTTACTCAGAGATCATTCTCATTGCTTCAGAGTTCAGGGGCACCATTTAGCACTGAAATGACCTGTGGAATATTCTGTATCACAGCATTGCATCTCTCAGCTTCATCAGTTTGACAGAAGTTCACTATTCTTTATCTTTATGTTTTCATCCCTCAATGTTCTCTCACTACAATACCCAGCATGCATTACACAAATATGTACTCACAGCGACAAAGAAATGCTGCCTGTCTAATAAACACAAATGTGATATTTGGCTTTCTAGCAGTAATGTTAGCTGTCTGGCTTTAATTCTGTCTTCACCAGCAAACAATATATCATCAGTGTTTAAACTGGAAAATCTGGCTTTAGAATCTAGACACTGCTGTAGAGTGAGAGTGATTAAGCATGTTCACAACAGAGGAAACAACAGGTATTTTGTCCATATTTCTCAGAGCGTCTCTTTAAAGTTAACCTGAACTTTTTTACTTTTTTTAGATGATGCTTTCGGTCATTTTAAGCACAATCCATTGTGTCACATCATTAAAAAGACCAAATTCTTGTCTCTCTGTAATCTTTGATCGAAGTGTAGTGCCTCTAAATGGCATCTGGATTCTGCTGTCCAGCTTTATGATCAAATTCCAGGAGAAAACAAAGATAAACAAGAATGTCCTCCCTCCCTGAAATGAGGATGTAAAGACACTGCAGTGTCCAGGCCTCACAGACTTTGATGGAGAACTTCCAAAGGTAACATCAACACTGTATGAGCTGGAGCACATATTAGAGTTTCAACACCAGCACCTCGTAATCTACTCCATACACAGTTAAGACTCTAATGAAGCATGAGCGTTTCTCAGGTTGGTGGTCAGGGAACCGGGAAACAACAGCGTGTGACCATCTCTCTCGCCTCTCGTTTCCACCTGGTCGTAATCCAGCTTTTATAGATCGAGCCCCCTGCTGGACTGGAGTCATCATGACACTGCAATATGGGAAGGAAAAGAGAGAAACAAAGGAATTTGCACAGAACAAAACATCATGACCCCTAGGGTCGTAACAACGATCCAATCAAAAGCCATCTCCCCCCACAGTTATTTCCTACCCAAGTATTCTGTTTCATTCGTCAAGCAAAGTAAAAAAAGGTGTGTTCTGTTTTTATTTACTTCAGCAACTCAGGTTCCTCTACATTTCTCACCACTCGGAATGACTTTTTAACATCTCAGCAATTGAACTGTGTTGAAAATGAAGCTTTTCCGAAAAGAGAGCTTTATTTTACAGTGTTTATCATCTCATTTTAGGAATAAAGCAAAGAACACAGACATCAACTATTTGAAGCCGATTTCTGTGGTTTCAAATTGAACCACACCCACCACAATTACCCATATAACGTTCCACACCACAGCATTGCTCAGCCTCACTGGTTTGACAGAAGTTCATCATTTTGTGTCTTTATGTTTTCATCCATCAATGTCTTTGTACTACAATACCCAGCATGCATTTGCATACCCAGCAGATATGTACAACGCAGCCACTGGGAGTCCCCTCTCTGCGATAAAGAAACCCTGCCTGCTGATGTAAAGGCTAATAAATACATATGTGATATTTGTCCTCCTGCTATATTCTGTCTTTGCTGTCTAACGGGAATTAACACCCCTTTTGACTTGGTCAGCCTTAAAATATTACATGTGCATTACAATATGTCGTTATTAATGTCATGCAGTGTTGAGGATGAGCATTAAAGGCAGAGGTGTTTGAAAAAGAGATCATGAAAATAGACAAAGAAAGAGAAAAACTCAGCCAAAGGAGTGCATTTCAGTCCTTGTCTCACTCAGTAAACAATAATTTCCATTTGCGCTGAACACTTTGGCCACCCCAGGCCCAAACAGCCCGTCTCTCAGTGTGCTCGCTCCTCAGAGGGAGGAAGAAAAGGGAGAAGGACAGAGAGAGAAAGATTGGGATGTCAACTGATATCAATCACTGAAACTACCCAACAGCCCCTGTGTTAGAGCAGAAATTGGGCGCATATCTGACATCTTTTCTGTCAGAATGCATCTCCCTCTGTTTTCCTCTTTGGCTTATTTTTGGTTTGGCTAACATATCAATATCAAAGCCTGCAGATTTAGTAATATCGGTGACAGTCTCTCTAATAATTTCACGTGTTGGTGGTTCTCTAAGTTAATGCATCCTCTACAGGGAACACACCTAACCCTTGTGTGGTGTTCAGGTCTGTGGGACCCATTTTCAATGTTTACCAAAAGAAAAAATGATGTGATTTCTTGTCCTTTGCTCAGTGAAGAACACATAAAATAACACATTTTCAGTGCCTTCACATGTGTGGAGGTGCTGTGTCCCTCACTCTGTTCCTCCTACATGGCCTGCTGTTAGTGTGTGTGTGTCTATGTGTGTATGTGTTCGTATATGTGTGTGTGTGTGTGTGTGAGGGTGGACAACATGGACAGGCTGCTGACTGGCTACAGCTGCTAAAGGAGAACCTACACTGGACACATGATATTTGAAACATCTGGTATTTTTACATGAATTGTTATTACTGTATTGATTTAAATAATAATAACAATAATAAATATAATGCAGTGGGTCCACCAGAGCACTGAGCAACACAAACATGAACACCACACACGTTTTAAATATGACATTTGTTTGCTAATTTTAGTGCACAGTCTTTATTTACTTGCTGAGTGGAAAAAAAATACAAAATCCAAAGTGTGCCATTACTTTTTCACAGGCCAGATTTTATGTTTTATTTTATTTTTCAGCGAATAAAGAGAAATTATGCATTAAACCGTGCAGAAGCATGTTCTCTCTAGAGGACGTTTACTTCGTATTTTATTCTGTATTTTTACTCAGAAAATCAATAAGATGTATCACTTGACCAGGGGCGCCCAAACTTTTGCACATTACTGTATTGTAATAAACAAACACCACTGATGTGAAGAAAATTCTTCATATCGTTGGAGAGTAATAGCACCAGGCTCTACATAACTTAGTCATAAAAATGTAAACAAAGTCATTCAGAGTGGTTTGATGTGAAATATCTATTCTAGAGAATCTTGAGACTTGTTCACAGTGGTGGTGATAAAAACCAGACGTCTAAATTGCTCGATGCCTCTAAAATCCAACTCTCAGAAAGCTATTACACGATGGTTACAAATACGCTGCATGGTGTCCGAGATATCATTTTACAATGGTTCTGATCAATTTTGGCCTTCAAAATGTATTTTTTAAATCCATTCCTGGTTGAAAAGTACATGCATGGTGTTGTAAGCAGAACAGTCCCTGAAGAAAACCCATGTTTTCAGATTTACCACTACACTATCATGTAGGTTCACTGGCCATTCTGGATGGTAAATATACCTTTGTTGTAGACTTTGTGACCCCTGGTTCCTCTCACCGCCAATGTGAAGAAATCAGAGTGGGCGAGTTCCTCTACAATGAGTCATTTCACATCAAACCTCCCTGAATGACTTTTATATCTCAACATGTTCCCCTTTTAATGAGGACTTAGTCACCACATGTTCTCTACTACTGCAGTCATAAAGGCTGTGTTGCAGGCTTCTATTACATGATTTTCACTTTTTTTATGGTTTTTATTTTTTCCGTTTGTGGCAGCACCAAAACAGTGAAGTCTAATATGTTGTTTTTTTTACAGCTTAGTTTCCAAACATGTGGCAACATATTTGTTTGCAAACTGGCCTTGTGAAATGGTCATGACTGAGGCTGGAGTGGAAGAAACAAATCCTCCATATTGGTGCGCCTAGCGAACCAGCTAACACACATAAACAGTTAAAACACAAAAATAAATTTCATTAGAGCATATAATTATATAATTCTGAGAACATAGTGCTGTAATATAGTAATAAATGGAAATAAATGATCTATTTCTAACAGAGGGGGGTCTTAGCTTTTGTGCAAAATCTTGTTTTTGTAAATGCTTCATCTTTTTATACAGAAAAATGCACTAATTTTCTCTAGAGCAGCCTAAAAGAGCACTTTTAAACTCCAGTTATAGGACTTTCTAACCATGTCTTGTGTACATTCATGACATGAATGAGCACCAACTACTTTACCCAGGCGGTGAGCTGATCAGCTCGCCAATCAATCAACTCGCCAACCAGTCAGCACTCAGTAGCAGTAATGGCAACCAATCAGCACTCACTAGCAGTAATCCCAACCAGTAGCACTTAGTAGTAACAATGCCAAACAATCAGCACTCAATGGCAATAATACTAACCAATAAGCACTCAGTAGCAGTAATGCCAACCAATCAGCACTTAGTAGCAGTAATGCCAACTAATCAGCACTCAGTAGCAGTAATGCCAACCAATCAGCACTCAGTAGTAGCAATGCCAACCAATCAGCACTCAGTAGCAGTAATACCAACCAATCAGCACTTAGAAGCAGTAATGCCAACCAATCAGCACTCAGTAGTAGTAATGTCAACCAATCAGCACCCAGTATCTAGCCCCACCCCTTTAGTGCTCATCATCGTCAGAACAGTAGCGTTATTGGTCAAGAATGCAAATTTGTATATCAGAGCTCACTAAAGTTGACCTTAATGCAAGTTTCACCAGAGATTCACCAACATTCACAGAGATGGAAATCCTCTATGGTTTGCCACTGGGGGAAAAGCGAAATGTCTGGCTTGACCAATCAAATCAGACCAAATCAGTAAATTGTAAGCCAGTCATATCTGACTTTGATATCAGTGAAGCTCAGTGAAGTGTTAGAGCAGTTTTCTTCAGCAGAACCAAAAGAGATCATGAGCGCAACACAGAGCCAGTAACGTTGTTTCACAGGTTAAAAATAAAACAGCCATATTCTGTTCAAACCTCATTCAAATGTTTATTTAATATATTTAGAGATTTTGATGTAATGGAAATATCTTTCCTTCCAAAACCAATATTATTTTTCAAAGTCTTGTTGCAGGAACACTGATGTGATTATTAAAATGTCCTAGTATAGTTTTAATCTTATTATCCAAAATTTTAATCTTATTATCCAAAGTTCGGCGACTGTACCTGTCTCTGCTGTTTTAAACTGTAGTGAAGTACTTGGGAGTTCAAGTGCAGGTCAGTCCTTTAGAGAAATAGATGGTTTGCCCGCTGTGCACACTGCATATCCAGACAGCTGCAATGCTAATTAAGCAGCTATTGTTTACCTTGATGTTGTGTGTCTGATGATAGCAGAGCCAACCCCACACACACACACACACACCCCTACAACAATTAAGTGTAACTGCACTCAATAACCATAAGGAAGGGATTGAACACTCTTATTAATTCTAGTGTGTCTGCACAGTAATTATGCTATTGAGAGAAGATCATTAAAGCACAGCTGAAAGAAGTTACATAATCAAAGAATTGTGCATAATAACTTAAAAAAGGTATTAGGCTAATGAAGCATGCATTAATGTGGAAAATATGAACTTTTTAGTCCTGTTTTATGCATGGAGACCATAGCTACAGCGCAGTAAGGGTGGAAACAAAAATCAGGCTGAATCATCCAGTATTCTAGTGGAAATGTGTGTATATATATATATATATATATATATATATATTCACACCGATCAGGAATAACATTATGACCACCTCCTTGTTTCTATGCTCATTGACCCTCACAGAGCAGCTGCTATTTGGGTAGTGGATCATTTTCAGCACTGCACTGAAATCAGACACAGCAGTGCTGCTGGAGTTTTTAAACACTGTGTCCACTCACTGTCCACTCTATTAGACACTCCTACCTTGTCAGTCCACCTTGTAGATGTAAAGTCATCATTAAAAAATTCATTGCACATGTGAACATGTGTTTCAGTAGTGATAGTTCTTAATATAACACACTGATTTTCACATCTGGGACACATTTACTTCAAAATAAAGGCATCTACCTTGCAGTCCAAAATGCAGGGGTGTGGCTTAAATAAGGCTCTACCTACAGTTTAAAACTCTGTTTCGGTAGTGACATGAAAATGTGGGACAGCATTTTTTGGAACCATTTTTTTTTTCTAAATTTAAATCTTTCAATTTTAAAATGAATCAAAAATATCTTTTTTAAAAACAACACATACAATAAAGTATTTTACAATGAGTATTATTTTTAAGAGAGTTTATGCTTTGGGACAGCATCTCTCAATAGAAAGTACCCTATAAATGTTGATTTTATATGTATTTAGATTATTATCATTATCATTTCAATGATTTCTTGGGTTCAAATAGATCATAACATAATTTTTGTAGATGTCTAAGGTCTAAACACGAAATATTACTTTTTTCAACAGTGCTTTTATACCGTGGCTCTGCAGTGTGACCTAATTCAGTAGAATGCTCCATATATGTACGGTCTAGTGTTTTAGCTGATGTGAGTGCAGTATGGAGGGATCTGCAGCATCCGGCCTTTCCACACTGTTTCCAACTCAGTTCCACTCTGTAAGCGCTTCAAGCTCTCTCAGTTCTTTTCTATTTCACAGGATGTTTTAAATGTACACAAACAGCAGGTCTGTTGGACAAAATCATAATCAAGTTTTTACCCCTGTTGATGCTGACTAAAAGGCCTGTAGTTACAGCAGACTGCAGACACTGTTAGTGTAGTGCACATTATACAGCAGTTAGTTCCGGCCACGCAAGCTGATTGGTTGAGAAGTGTTCTAACTGTGCTGTTATTTCACCATAACATCACGTTTTTTTCACAAACACTGTATCACTCCGCTGAGACGCCGTTGCTAAGCAACGACTTTGACAGCTGTAGGAGACGATCAAGCCATTTGAACGTTTTTATTTCTTACTTTGCCACAAACAGAAAACTCTCTGACTCTGAAGATGAGACGACACTAAATTCCGAAACGGTCAGTTGGTCTGTGTGGAGCTGGAGAACGAACTGCCAGCTGTGCAGCGAGTGGGCGGAGCTCGTTACTCTGACGTAGCAACGAGCTGCTCGTTAAGGAACTATAATTTGGCGAAGGAACTGCAAACATTAAAACATATTAAACGCTGCGTTCACGGCCCAGTTTATTAATTTAGTACTTTATTTATTTAATTGTTGTATAAAAGCAATAGAACACTCGAGGAGTGTGTTATCGACAATAACAACATGGCTGTGATGATCTACGGCGACCAAATCACAGCCGTGATGTTATTTCGCAATAACACACTCCCTCTGTGTTCTATTGCTTAAGTAGCTTCTGGTTGCTAAGCCAGCAACATAATGGTGACATAATCAAAACGTAAGACATTTTCGAGACTAAACTTGAAAAATCAGAATTTTGTCTTTTAATTGGTAGGATATGATGCTTAATATGACCAGGGAGATGAATTAACAAGGCAAAAAAAGGCCAAATGTGTTGTCAAGGTCACTTTAAATATAGTTCACAACACTGTTGAACATGCAAGCATGTAATTGGAATAGATCTTAATGGAGTTTACGCTTCACACATTTGCAAGGGAAAAAATGTCAATGCATAACAAAATGCAGCAGAGTGGAAGTGGCTGATGCAGCAGAGTTGGAGTGGATTGAAACATTGCTTTCAATGGAGGTGAATCTGTTCTCTCAGATGGACGACTGAAAAAAGGGCTTCAGAAACGCTTTTGGTGTGAATTGGTCTTCAGAGACCCAAGCTGTGCCTCTGTGGGTACAATAGTCAGTCTCTCACTTGGCAAGGACAGCAGCTAACAGGCCTCTGCTTGCTGAAAAAAAAAAAAACTCACAAAGCTCTTTCTAAGGGTCTTGATCTTCTCGCTGATGTTAAACATAGAACCACTGAGAAAGTCACTTCAAGTTCAGACTTTTCCACAATAACTGGTAAAACTGACTTGAATGCTGAACACCATCCTTTTGTCCAGTGGAGAACGACATCCATTAAAGCTAAGCACAGAGTTTGGGCTGTCAATGTCAAAAGTTGGGGGGAAACAAGAGAAAAAAACCCTCTATAATAATAATAATGCTGATTTCTATTAGCACCTCTATGGGGTTTCTAGTAGTTAATTAGCGCTAAGTTAATAGTACTGCGCATGGATATATTCTGGCCATTTTAGATTAAGCATGGACATTTAAAATCTTGTAAAAGACATCATTAAATGTTGTTTTAAAGCTTGTAACAGTTTATCCTGTGTAATGTAGTTCTGCAGTGACAATTTTAGTAAAGACAGCTTTTCATTTCTAAAGGCTGACTGAAACCTGGTTAGAGTACGGCTTATATTCACAGTCAGTCATGTATCTACTTATATAAGGCCAAGGGTGATGTCATAAAATTGGTCCCACCCATTTGAAATCAAAACGTGATTGGTTGATTATAGTGTCACTTCCTAAATACATTGTTAGGCCTTCAGTACAGCTCCTGAAGTCCTAACCAATGGGAGAGCTAGATTGACAGTATCTACCGAGATACCACAGAGAAAGAAAATCTGATTGGAGAAATGCTTCACTGGCTTTCAAGATCTTAGCCCTTTTGTTTCCATCTAAAACAACCGTATTACTATAATATTTGAGAAGTTTATAATGATTCTATGAAACAAAAATTAACTAAAATTGCAGGCATGGACTTAAGTGGACAGAATTCACTCGGCTTTTTAAAGCCCCTGAAGGCCCTGAGTGGTCCCGTCTCCTTTGAGCTATGTAAAAATGAGATCAGTGGCCGTCCTATGTTTTGTACTAAACTATCTGTCTGAAAATAGGTTTCATAGTTTTGATCCCCATCTGTCTCTTTAAACAGCAGGCTCTGTAGCACAGTGACAGCAGGAATCGCATCCGAGGCTACTGCAATCGAGGACTGTTGGGTTTAACATCATTTTGGAGTCTGATTAGCTGGTTGAGCTGTTGCTGAATGTCCTGTAAAACCAGACATACAGTGTTTGCTTGTTTGTATGCTATGATTTACATACTCACACTGTTCGAAAACACTCAGTCTGACTGACATGCTACATGAAACTCAGCCTCTACAGATGCTCTGTCTATGGACAATTATCAAAAAAGCGTTTTCATTCAAAATAACACGCTCATATTCAAGTACCGAGCAGAAATACTGAGAAACTGAGCTACAGCAGCTTTAAAACTTTAAATCTTTGATTCTATGAAACAAAAATGAACTAAAATTGCAGGCATGGACTTAAGTTGACAGAATTCACTCGGCTTTTTAAAGCCCCTGAAGGCCCTGAGTGGTCCCGTCTGCGTTGAGCTATGTAAAAATGAGATCAGTGGCCGTCCTGTTGAGTTTAATACTATGAAACATGAAGACTTGCTTATATCTATTCCATGACATCTAGTATATTAGCATCCTTTAATGGCATCTGATCATCTCTACAGCACATTAGCTTCTATCTGTAGTGATAACCAGACATATTCCATGAATGTGTCTATGCTGTCCTTTTAGATTATTTTATGTTCTGTACTAAATTATCTGTCTGTCTTCTGCATTATCTCCTGTCACCTTATATCCCAGAGCTATATTCATGCGGTGCTGTCTGCTGGTATTATATGGGGCCGATATGAAGAGACAGTAAATAGATTAGAATATGACAGCGTTTATTTGTCCTCATAGTTGACTGCAGTGGCTTGTGATTTCATCTTGGGAGTTGAGGCTCTGAGCTCGGGCAAACATTCATTACGATGTTACTGAGCGAGTGAGTGTGTGCGTGCTCTCTTGAGACAATGAGCTTTTGTTGTCTTAAGATGATTTGGAGATTTGTCCTTGTTCCTTTCTCTCTTCTTGTCTCACTCAGAGGTAGGGGTGGGAGGTATATCGGTATATTGGTGAGACATTAGTACTATTTGGGCAGGATTTGTCAATTATTAGCACATCACCCAATTAATATCTCTCATTGTAGGCCTGTCCAAATCAGTCAGTCACTATATACATACCTGAGATTAGAGCAATCCTATTGGAAATTGACGGAATTTTTCCATTATGTACTGTAGTAAAGCTGCTTTCACATTTTTCCTGAGTATAGAAGCATTTACTTGTATTCTCTGCAGCCCCAATTGATGTATAGATAAAGTATTGACCTACTTCATGGGTACAATGTCAAACATGTAACATCACTGTAGATCATTCTACCAAATTGGTTCAAAGTTGAAAACACAATTTGGATTTGGATTTTACACTGAAATCCTTTTGCTTTGAGTGACGCTATGCCTAAATTGTGTTTATTTTATCAAAATTAGTGTTTGAACAGTATTTGGTCACTAGCAATACAATAATAATGCCTCCATAACTTTATTAAATGTTTTGGTAGTGACATTTTCATTAAAACACAAAAAAGCTAAATATATGTGTTTCAGTGGTGGCAATTCCTAATATTTAATATTGATTTTCAGACTTTGGGACACATTTACTACAAGACAATTGGATCTCATTGCTCACCATGTGACCCTGAGGGACAGGGATGCAGCCTCACTTCTTACTCCAGAATTAAGACTCTGTCTGTGGTCTAAAACTTTGTGTTTCAGTACTGACATGGGACAGCATTTTGTGGTTTTCTATTCAAAAA
The DNA here is from genome assembly GCF_904425465.1 of Colossoma macropomum. NCBI lineage: Eukaryota > Metazoa > Chordata > Actinopteri > Characiformes > Serrasalmidae > Colossoma > Colossoma macropomum. Next base: position 889,279 of record NW_023494803.1, read on the forward strand.
TGAATTTACTTTAAAAGAAAACAAAATACAAATAAAAAAACATATTACAAATTTGGGGGTTGGGTTTTGGGCCAGCAACCTCCCATCTCACGCCTAGGGTTTACATAGATCATAACATCATCTTTGTAAATATCTAAAGTCCGAATACTTAAGTTTGAAGTAATTCAGGAGAATGGTCCATATTATGCATTATTGTGTTTAGGGACGCATGAGTACCAATTTTTTCAGACTGATTTTAGTACCTGCAGATACTGATTCCGATACCATAAGGAGTAACCTACTTAGAATCAAGTAGTTGTTGGTGTAAATGGGTGCAGTGTACCCAGTGTACAGCTAAATCATTAAAATCTAGCTGATTTTAAATGACACGCATTAGCTAGCTATGCTACATTAGTTACTTTGGATTGAGTAGTGTGGCAGTAGAGCAGGCTTTTGTTCCATGTCAGGAAAGCACTTTTGTACAGCTGTAAGTAAAGTACATTTCATAGTTTTGATCCCCACTTCCCATCAGTCTTTTTCAACAGCAGTCTCTGTAGCACAGTGACAGAAGGAACCACATCCGAGGCTAATGCGTTCAAAGAGCTCCCTTGTTGAGTTTAACAACATCTTTTGATTGGCTGGTTGAGCTGTAGCTGAACGCCCTCAAAAGCCTGATATTGGTGACTCACACTGTACGTTTGAATAGTCTGTCATGTACACACAAAGCCTACAATTTATAGACTCACACTGTACATAGCCTCCATAGACAGCTTTGTCTACAAACAATTATCAAATAAGCTGTTTCATTCAAAACAACACGCTCATGTCCGAGTACTGAGCAGAAATGCTGAGAAACTCAGCTACAGCAGCTTTACTAACTTGTGCCACATTGTGCACTGAAAGTAAAACCAGGCAGTGATGTACACTGTAGGACAATATTGTCTTTGTAAAATAGGACATAAAGAGACCATATGTATTAAGGTTTATACCACTGTTATGTCCAGTCAAACAGCATAAAGTCAGCATATATGGACTTATGCCAACTTTTTCACCTCTGTTTTGCTGGCCTACATGTCTCTGCACGTATTGAGGAGGTGGTTGTGCTTGTGTTTGTGTGTTTTTAAAAATGGGCTAAAATTGCACAGTGGATTCCTGGCAGGAATTCGCTAAGGCAGAATGTTTACAGTGACCAACAGCTTTGTGTCCGACTGCCACACCGTCAGCAATGCTTCTCTGGGCAAGCTGACCTTCATTCACTGCCAGTTTAAGTAGTTTGTTCATTAGGGCAGCAGCGTATGCTAAGCTTATGTCACGTGGTATAAGGTGGCATCAGATGATGGTGATGGTGCCTTTTTACGAGAACAACTACGAGTAAACGAGCACGTCATTGTCGGTATCGATACATCCCTAATTGTGTTATAATTTTTGTCCAAACAGTAAAAAGATTGAGATATAAAGTCCTGTCACATGCTCCTACAGGGTTTTTGAAGCCATGTTTCTTTTAGTAGTTTATTTACACCGATCAGGCATAACATTCTGACCACCTCCTTGTTTCTGCGCTCATTGTCCATTTTATCAGCTCCACTTACTGTATAGGTGCACTTTGTAGTTCTACAGTTACAGACTGTAGTCCATCTGTTTCTCTGATACTTTGTTAGCCCCCTTTTACCCTGTTCTTCAGTGGTCAGGACCCCCATGGACCCTCACAGAGCAGGTACTATTTGGGTGGTGGATCATTCTCAGCACTGCAGTAACACTGACGTGGTGGTGGTGTGTTAGTGTGTGTTGCGCTGGTCTGAGTGGATCAGACACAGCAGTGCTGCTGGAGTTTTTAAACACCTCAGTGTCACTGCTGGACTGAGAATAGTCCACCAACCAAAAATAACCAGCCAACAGTGTCCTGTGGGCAGCGTCCTGTGACCACTGATGAAGGACTAGAGGATGACCAACACAAACTGTGCAGCAGCAGATGAGCTATCGTCCCTGACTTTACATCTACAAGGTGGACTGATAAGGTAAGAGTGTCTAATAGTGTGGACAGTGAGTGGGCACAGTGTTTAAAAACTCCCTGGAGGGTCCTGACCACTGAAGAACAGGGTAAAAGGGGGCTAACAAAGTATCAGAGAAACAGATGGACTACAGTCTGTAACTGTAGAACTACAAAGTGCACCTATATAGTAAGTGGAGCTGATAAAATGGACAATGAGTGTAGAAACAAGGAGGTGGTCATAATGTTATGCCTGTTCGATGTATGTTTGTGGAATGCAGGTCTAGTAGAAGATCAAAGTTATTAGTTGTATTTTTTCTCATAAAGTTTATGAGAATAATTAAGATATAGATGTGTGGGCATAGATGCAGAATCTTAATGCCAACCGCTGAGAAAAACATGCAACTTGTTAGTTCACCAACCATCTGCTGTAAAATTTGTCTCTCTCTTTCTCTTTCTGTCTGCTCCATGTCGTACGCCCTGTTAATGTTTCTTGTTTGTGCTAGCTGTGCTGTGCTTCACTTTCCTTTTTAGGGGGATAAAGATTTTAGCTAAAAGATTACAATTTAAACTCATTATCTTCTATTAGCTTAGCAAACATTTTATTCCTGCTGCTTTCTGGCGGTGCCTTCCACATAATCCACAGGCCCATCTGTACAAGTGTGCTCCTGTTTCTGTGGGCATGCAGCTCTTAGCAAGACAACTTTAGCAACAAATCATACCATTTTACAGCAGGTAATGTTCCTTCTAAGCCTAACTTTCAACACTAATGTATTTTGATGTGTTGTAATGTTTACAGCACTGCGCAAACGTCATACACCTTCCCTTCATTAATCTATTTTCCAGTCAGAACTGCCTTTAAGTAAAAGCTACTCATTTTATCAGGAGATATGAGTACAGAAGGAAGGAGAAAGGAAAATTTGAAGGAAAATTGATTAAAAAGTAGAGGAGTAGTAAAGGAGTTTACAAAAGTGAAGTTCAAAAAAAGGATTAAATAATACAGACAAAGTGGGCCTCCTAACAACCACCTGCAAAACCTGCTAGATCAAAAAAACTGCCCCCATCAGATAAACAGCACTGAAAGCTCTCATCTCTGAGAGAGAGGAGAAAATCAAGCTGTTTCAGATCTGAAAACATCCACAGGTGTTTCTGTCCATCCTTCCACTGTGAGAAGACGACTCAGCGCTGTGGGTCTGAAAGGATGTGTAGCTGTCATGAAGAACCTCACTGAGAAAAGGAAAAAAGGAAGAAAATTTGCACGACAGCATTGAAAACTAGACATCAGAGACGTGTAACAAGGTTTCATGGTCTAAAATTGTGACTTGGATCGTGAGAAGTGTGGAAAAATATCCCTGTGGATTTCTTTGAAAAACTGAAAGCAAGTCTCCCAAAAGGCAGGACACCAGAGACAGTGGACATTTTGATATATCTAGTTGTTGAGGCTTCTGTAAAATCCTCTGTTAAATATGTTTGCTGCTTTTTTTCTGGTTCTAAAACAAATGAAAATTTGCATTTAATGGCTGTTTTGAAGTAAAATAGCTGAAGGGTGATCTCTGGCTTTTGCACAGTACTGTGTATGCATATTAAATTTACAGTTCATAATACAGAAGTTGTTGAATATTGACATGGAGAAATAGAGAATTCAGTCAAATAAGTTCCAACTGCATTTAACAGTTTAAAAGAAAATCAGACCTTGGACAATTACAAGGATTGTGTTATGATCTGTTTAAACACAAGTCCTTCATTGAGATAGTAATAAGCTAAATATATACTAAAAACTTCGTTTTTGGGACTCTTAACTCTTAAATCCTAACTCTTAAATTTCAACTTGTGAAAATACATTATTTTCATTTTTTAAAGATCTTTTGGTTTCTTTTAGAGTAAAGCCTAATTGTCACTATAAAAACAAATAGGAAATAAGTAAACTTTCTGTTTTAATGAAAATTATGTATGATTTTAAATGTGTAAAACTGCTCAAAGCCAGTTCGGTAGAACGATCTACATACACTTCTGGCCTTTACCAGGATTCAGTTCCTGTCAAAACCTTTTTTTAGTGCCAGACAAAAATTTAAATGCATTTCCCTGTACAGAGAAAACTGCACATAGGAAATGCACATCTAAAAATGAGAATATATGGGTCATTCTACAGAAACGTCCACTTTTCTATCTCTCCATAGGAGTCACTGGTTTTACTGACCCTCATTGGTGTTACACATAATAAAGGAAACACCAGAGACATTTTAATGAACAATGCATTTTACAAAACGGCTGCTACAGAGCATCAAACCACATGTTGTCAATCATGGAATATCCACTAAAATATGGAATTAAATTTTTAACACAATTATCTAAGAATAAAGTCGGTCACACCAGTGACTTCAGCTAAAAGCTTCATATGAAATCATGAGCTGAATGAGAAAATCTCTGATAACTGAAAGACACAGTGGACTCACCATGAGCTTTTCTTCATAGATCCTCAGAAAACAGGTAAAAGGAAGTCGAGTGATGTCATCAGTGTGACTTTTATTTCAAAATAAGAGATTTTTTGTTTTGCAGTAACACCAGTGACACGACTCCTGGGGACAACTTTCATTATATATTTTATCATATTTATTTGGCATTTGTTTCCTTTATGTCATTTAATTTATATATTCCATGGTCATGTATGGATTATTGGAGTTAAAATAGCAGAAAAATGTTTTTTCTTTTCTTCAGAATATGGCCTCAGCCTTCACACATGACTGTGGGGACGAGCTCTTCTGTGGTGCTTGGAATTCTATATGGATTTAAAAACCAATATTGCTAAATTGGGGCTCAAGAAGGTGTAATTGTTAAAATAACTTGGTTTTATTTTAAAATATAATTAAAGTGTAAGCCTAACATGTTTTTGAGGTGTAATATATCTGTACACACTAGGGACACAAAAATGGATGTTTCTGTAGAACGACCCATTTGTCGCATTCCAGCAGCACTGAAGAAGTGTAGAAGAGTGATTTAGTATAAAGCACTGCCACCAATGTACCACTGACAATTACAGACAGGTGCAACCAGCATCCAATTCTGTTCAGACCAGGGTCTAAATAGTACACCCTTTAAAAATATGGTTCTTCAAGGGTTCTTTAATAAAGAAAATGGTTCTATATGGAATCATATGCACTCAAAGAACCTTTTAAAGGGTTCTTTGCCTGGTGAAAGAGATCTTCAGATTGATGTAGAATGTACTGTAGATGGTTCTATATAGAAACGTTTTGAAAAGGGTTCTATATAGCACCAAAATGATTCTTCTACTGCGACAAGCTGTTCAAAAAGGTTCTATATAGGACATATTCTCCACCAATCACTAATCATTTCACCATGCACAGATCCCTTTAATCGTGCAATCATGCAAAGGGTTCTTTGAGAGCTTTTAAGAACCATCATTTTTTAAGAGTGTAAGAGTGCACAGCCTCTATTCTTCTTTCTTCTTCTTTCCGAAGGCTTTCTACAAGATTTTGAAGTGTGTCTGTGTGAATTTGTGCCCATTCAGTCAAAAGAGCATTTGGAGGTCAAGCACTGATGTTGGATGAGAAGGCCCAGCACTGCAATCAACGCTCCTATTCACCCCAAAAATTGGCTGAGTTCATTCCTTTATGGACCTCGCATCGCGCACAGGGGCTCAGTCATGCTGGGACAGGAAAGGGCCTTCAATAAACTGCTGCCACAAAATTAGAAGCATATAATTGTCTAATATGTCTTTGTATGCTGTGGCCAGACTGCCAGATAGTGAATGTTTCCGCCTTTACACCACTACAGTTTACACTTGGCACTGCGCATGGTGATCTTAGACCTGGGAACAGCTGCTCAGCCATACAAGCCCATTCCATGAAGATCTCAATGCACAGTTCTTCTGCTGATGTTGTTTCCAGAAGCAGTTTGGAACTCTGTAGTGAGTGATGCAACTGAGAATAGGCGCTACTTAAGCACTCAGTGGCCCTATTTTGAGTTTGCATGGTGAACTGCTTCATGGCTGAGCTGTTGTTGCTCCTGACGCTTCCATTTCACAATAATAAGAAACTGGCTTGTGGCCAAGGTTACGTCCTTTGACAGCGGCACATGTAAAGTCATGGTGCTCTTTAGTACGACCCATTCTGCTTTCAGTGTTTGTCTATGGAGACTGCGAGGCTATGTGCTTGATTTTATACACCTGTTAGCAATGAGTGTGGCTGAAACGCCTGAACTCAATAATTAGGAGGGGTGGCAAAACATACTTTTGGCCTTATAGTGAACCTTTCCACCAGGATTATATTTTTAAGTCTCAAATATAAAACAATGGATTTGTAACAATTATAGGTAATGACTTTCTGAGGAGGCATTAGATGTTTTGGATGTCTGGTTCCTATCAGCACCACTGTGAACAATTCTGACTCGGTAAGTTTCTCTAGAAAGGAATATTACACATCAAACCACACTTAATGGCTTATTTAACATCTTAAACACTTAAGTATGCTGCAGTTTCTAAAAACTGGTGGAATGCATAATCCCGCTGACACTATTCCGGAGTCTGTAGCGCCATGTCTTTTGCACGGTGTAGGGAGCCTAAACGGTGTGAAGAATAATGAGACTAATAAACTTTTATGGTGGATTTCTATTCATTTCCTTAAACAGAATCATAATATTCAAACACAACATGCAAAGCATACAAAAGCAGGCGAATGCCAGAAATAAGGTGCACATACTGCGCAGAGAGCAGTAGAGAGTTTCTCCTGTATGCAGCTAACTGCAAGACTGACTGCCTTGCCCATGGCAGAAGACAGCAGATTGCAAACATAACGTGACTTCGGCTCATGGAGCACCCATCTGTTCAGAGGCTGTGCAGTTCAGGATGCAGAGGAGCACCAAAGAGACACTTCTGCTATGCGGTCACTAGAGAAAAAGTGGCAAACACTATGAGTGACTGGGGAGGGCACACAAATCTCCTTAAGCCCTTAGTCCCCAAGCAAAAAAGCTTGCTTGCCTGCCATTCTCCAGAAATTGCCTCCTGATCCTGCATGAGGAAACAGATCTGAAACTGCCACAGGATCTCTGAGGGCCAGATGTACTGCCCTTTGTGCCAGGTTTCAGAGACACATTGGGTCAGAGAAATCATGCATGTAATATATGAAATTGGCATACAAGCCTAAACATGCAGCTTATATACATGCCATGTACATGGAACACAAAGATATTTCCCCTCATACATATACTGTACATGCTGTCCCCAACAAAGTTCTGCACTATAATGTGTGTTAATTAGGGGTTTGAAAGTTAACGTGTTAAATTGTTGATACTCTTTTGAACAACATTTACAGTAACCTACTTAGCCAACATAGCCACTTCTTTGAAATACGGTTTTTAGATGGTCTGTGTGCGTCTGATGTAGGAGCTGTGCGCTTTTGGAGTCGCCACTTTACATCTGGGTCTTTGTTTGTTTGTTTAGCACTGTTTGTGGTATGTTTGTGATTTGTTTTGCCTTCGAACAAACTGGCTGAGAGATGACAATGGCGGAGTTTGACTAGTCTGCACGCCAGAGCACTTTTCACCACAGTGGTGGATTTTGACATTTTTTACTGTGACAACAGGATTTGATTAGGCTGCATGCTAGGGATTTCACAAAGTGGTGGCTAGCACTTTTCAGCATGACAATGGAGTTTAACTAGGCCACGAACTGGGACACTTTTCAGTGTGACAGCCAAGTTTGACTAGGCTGCAAGTTGGGACACTTTTCACCATGCCAATTGAGTTTGACTAGGCCATCAACTGGGATGCTCATCACCATGACAGTAGACTTTGACTGGGTCATGAGCCGGGACAGTTTTCACTATGACATATTAGTTTGACTAGGCCAAGAGCTGGGATATGTTTCAGCAGAGTTTGACTAGGCCACAAACTGGGACCTGTTTCACCGTATTAGTGCAGTTTGACTAGGCCTCAAGCCAGGACACTTTTCACAGTGACAGCGGTGTTTCACTAGGCCACAAGATGGGGCACTTTTCGGCATGACCATAGAGTTTGACTAGGCCGCAAGCCGGGATACTTTTTCATCAGAGAATCTCTCTCCCTGTAACACCACAGTATCAGGGAAGGCCACTGAGCTAGCTGTGTTTTCGCTTGATAGCTGCGAGTGGGAGGTGAAACATGATATTATTGGTTATTATTTTTTTCCCCTGCCTGGATGTGATGTAAAAAAAAAAAAAGTTTTAGAAGCAGAAAAGGTCATTGTATTGTGATAGAGGATAGATATTTATGATACATAGATATTTAAACATAATTAATAGAATTGTTCTTAATATGACCGGGGGCTTGAAGGTAAACAAAGGTAAGCTTAGATTTCAGATCGACTTTCATCATCTTGTTTTATGCCTTTTTCTTCTTTTTCCTCTCTCTCACTAGCAGCATGTGTAGGAAGGCATAGGATGCTTTCGCCCACTACTAGGGGCATAATGTGTGCACAAGAAGCCTTGCCATGCACTCTTAAGGGCACACTTCCTCGGAGTTAATGATAGCCAGCTGGATGGTGTCTCTGATCTTACATTGCAGTGTAGGCCACAGTGTAGGAGCACACTTCAAAGTTGATCCAAAGGCTTACAGTGTAGTGCAGTCATTAGTACATATTTTCTAGATGATCCATGCATCTTTATTTTGTAATTTTTTGCTTAGAAAGAACAATTTTCTTTCTGCTGAATTATTCTTGGCTTTGTTTTGGTGCATGCATTCCTTGTTTACTGTGAATTTCTGAATACAGTCCTCTCTGAAATGCTCTCTAATTTTCCTTAAGCTGTTCATTTGAGGATGCAAAAAAAATGGATGAAAAATTGTTTTATATACAAGGCATAAAAATGCATAAATGATGGTCATCTATCATTCATGAGAAGGTAAGCTCCGGCCATGGTTTAAAAATAGATGAGAAATCCACAGGGAAGTTTTGCATACAGGCCCTCTGGGTGTAGATCTTTGCTTCAGAGAGAATTTTTAAGGATTCTTATATTTGGGTCACATTTTTTGAGAATACAAGAAGGCAGATGTGAGTGTAATGCGGTGAATACTGAAATCACTGCGATTGTATGCGATAATGGAATGTGAACAGCAGAGGCGTCGCTAGGTCAGCTAGGTCAGTCTTGACATTTCAGCCTCAAACACAGGATTTTTGCCCTTCTGGCCAATGTTTTTGTCTGTTCTCTTTGTATTTATTTGGGTTGACAACCCAAATGTTGGGAAGAGCCATTTTGGTCTTTCAATAAAAATCAAACCACTTTGGGAGCCACAACATTTTATGTCCATTTTACCATCTTAGCTGTAAATGTGTCTCAGTATGTGCTTATGTGCTAGTATAGACTAAAAAAAAGATTTAGCTCAGCTATAGTCACTTTTCTCGCATCTCTGGCAGGAAACTTTCCCGCAAAAGTAGAACCGTTTCATGTCTCTTAACGTTTGACTTTTTACATGGCTGAAGTCGCTTCTCATTCATCAGCTTCTTGTTTGAATTCTCCCATTCCACCTTAAATGGGGCAGTACATACATTTTGCACCTCAGACACCATTTAAGGTGGAACAGGATAGTTCGAATGAGAAGCTGACTTCAGCTTCATGACTCTTTAGTGTTTGACAGTTTCTCCTTGCAGATTAAACTAGCTGGAACTCAGCTGGAGTGCTTATTGACGCCGCCTGTTGCTGACCCCTGACCTAGAAGTATAGCCAACCATTATGTTTACAAACATTCTGATTTGGTCTATACAAGCTACTACTGAACATCTATATTAGCATTGCATGCACCTTCAAGCAACTAGATTCATTAATTAGAAGAATCTTATTTGGACTAGCCCTAGCGAAATGTAAAGGTTGGTGCTTTTTCAAAAAAATATACACTTCCCTGGAAAAAAGTGCCACTAATCCAATCTTTCTCTGGGTCCTTAGCGATATAGTTGAATTAACCAAAAACATCTACAAAACAATTGCTAAATCATCTGCAGGCCTCCCTTTATAATTGTTGTTAAAATGTATGACCAGCAGATCAAGAACAAAAATTGTCCATTGAAGGGTTTTATTGGAAAACACTGAAATACAAGGAAGTTGTTCAGAGATCCAGAATGTAGCGGTAAGGATGTCATGTTATTATCCACACCATCTAAGCATGGTTCAGGTCAGCTTGTCCTTGTCCTCCAAATGACCCATTCTATTGTTAATAGAATCTTTAAGACAACAGAGCAGTTTCTGTTGGACAACATGCGCTATTTCTGCAAGGTCAATCAATACAGTCAGGTGTGCATGCTTAGCGAAGAGGTCTGATCAGTACTATGGGGAGACATAGGTTTCCTAGATACCTCTGTTTTCTCCATTGGTGACCTAATCGCATAATTCAAGATGACAGCACACTGGCCAGACCCAGGCATTGAAGATTTTCACAGCAGGTCATGTGTTTGACTGAAGTACAGGATGGACATCTACACGTGTTTAAAAGCTGTCCACTGTCCTTGCATGCAGCTTCATGAATGTGTTTCAAAGTGGCCTTTTTGAGACATTCAAAATGTTATAATTCTGATAATTAATCATTAGCCCTGAATGCAATTTACCAGTTGTTTATTTGTTTATGAGGAAAAAACAGACCAAAATATCACTATCACTGTGAATCAGCTTTGCCTAAGGCTTTGTGCATGTTGCCTGAAGGCAACGAAGCATTTTTAAAATAACTTTAATATAACTTTATTCCAAGAGGACTAACTTCGACTAAAAGCAGTACATTTTAAACAAGATCAACTTTTTAAACAAGATCAACAAGATGTTTTAACTTTTTTACTACAAACCGTCGCCATAAGGCAACAATAACTTTTTTTTTCATTTATTTTTTGCCTGACTACAATACAAAATAGTTCTTAATATCTTAAAGTGATATTTATAAACAATAACAACTTGTAGAAAATATTTAAACACAATCTGAGGGGGTTTTTAATTTATTTTTCATAAATAAAACCACTTAAGATTGTATGTGTTGTACACAAAAGGAAAAAATATTTTTGTTGCCATATGGCAACAGCATGCAATGATGGGACAGCAAATGTATACAGTATCCTACTGTATATCTAATGTACACAATGGGAGTAAATGAATACATTGCTTTACATTTCAAGTTGATTCTTTTATCAACATAATTATTTTCATATTCCTTTCCTTTTCAATGCATTCACTCCCACTGTATGCAGACTGCAGTTCCATTGTCGCATGCGGTTGCCATATGGCAACAAAGTGCAAAGTGCATCCCCCACAAAAATTAAGAAGTCATAAAAACTTGTGTACTTCATAATTCTGACATAATACAGTTAAAATGGCACCTAAAAAATAAACAGAAGTTACGAGCTCATTGCTAAAGCGAGCATGCAAAGTAAACGTGGAAAACGGCAGCATAGTCACAACAAGCATGTTCACCATGAACGGTGGGCCCAGCATGGTGTTTACCATCTGTGAATGGGTACCTCCAGCAGAACAGCGTTCAAAACCAGCAGATTACACAAGAAGATTACACCATACCCAGAAATCTAGCAGCCATCATCTTGTCCACGTCAAATCCGTCTCAGGAATTCTTTTTGTACTGATGTGACATATAATGATTAGGGAAGCCATTACAGTGCATTTCAAGCTTAATGTGTCCAGAAGCCTGAAGAGATTCCCCTGACTGACAGTACTTTAAGCATCCTGCCACATTCAGAAGCTTCTGAAGTGCTTACAAATGCCATCGCATTGCCACAACCCCACTTACGCTGCTGTTCAAAAGTTTAGAATCACCTTTCGAAAGTTTGAAAGCACCATTTTCCTTAATATAAAAGCAATTTTGTGGAAGATAAACTTACAAAATAATTACAATTTATTAGGTTTCAACTAATTTTTTGAAGCTATAAAAGCAGTAAAAATGAATACATTTTAAATGTGTCTTGAATGATGAATGGACCTGTAAATGATTTCATAATGATTGAGAAAACTGTATAACATGAAGAATGAACTCACAGTACATTTCCCAAAAGCCTTGCATCAAAGAATTACTTCAAATAGATAATTTCACTATTATTAATTGATAATCAAGCCTAGACAGGGAAACTGACAGTAGTGCAGTAAGGTTTAATAATAAATGAAACATAGAAATTGAAAGACAGAGTAAGAGACAAGGACATTAACAAGAGACTGAGGTCTAGAAAACTGAGGCTGGCTAGGCTAACACAAATTTTAAAATTTTAAGGTGAACACAAGAAAACAAACAACAAGCAGCTAAGGCTAGGCAAGACAATAGCTAAGGCTGAGTAAGACAGGCAGCTAAGGCTAGGCAAGACAATAGCTAAGGCTGAGTAAGACAGGCAGCTAAGGCTAGGCAAGACAATAGCTAAGGCTAAGTAAGACAGGCAGCTAAGGCTAGGCAAGACAATAGCTAAGGCTAAGTAAGACAGGCAGCTAAGGCTAGGCAAGACAATAGCTAAGGCTAAGTAAGACAGGCAGCTAAGGCTAGGCAAGACAATATGCTAAACCTAAGTAAAACAAACAGCTAAGGCTAGGCAAGACAATATGCTAAAGCTAAGTAAGACAGGCAGCTAAGGCTAGGCAAGGCAATATGCTAAGGCTAAGTAAAACTGGCAGCTAAGGCTAGGCAAGGCAATATGCTAAAGCTAAGTAAGACAGGCAGCTAAGCCTAGGCAAGACAATATGCTAAAGCTAAGTAAAACAAACAGCTAAGGCTAGGCAAGGCAATATGCTAAGGCTAAGTAAGACAGGCAGCTAAGGCTAGGCAAGACAAAATGCTAAAGCTAAGTAAAACAGGCAGCTAAGGCTAGGCCAGACAAGACAATATGCTAAGGCTAAGTAAAACAGGCAGCTAAGGCTAGGCAAGGCAATATGCTAAAGCTAATTAAGACAGGCAGCTAAGGCTAGGCAAGGCAATATGCTAAAGCTAAGTAAGACAGGCAGCTAAGGCTAGGCAAGACACTATGCTAAAGCTAAGTAAAACAAACAGCTAAGGCTAGGCAAGACACTATGCTAAAGCTAAGTAAAACAAACAGCTAAGGCTAGGCAAGGCAATATGCTAAGGCTAAGTAAGACAGGCAGCTAAGGCTAGGCAAGGCAATATGCTAAGGCTAAGTAAGACAGGCAGCTAAGGCTAGGCAAGACAATAGCTAAGGCTAGGCAAGACAATATGCTAAGGCTAAGTAAGACAGGCAGCTAAGGCTAGGCAAGACAAAATGCTAAAGCTAAGTAAAACAGGCAGCTAAGGCTAGGCAAGACAAGACAATATGCTAAGGCTAAGTAAGACAGGCAGCTAAGGCTAGGCAAGGCAATATGCTAAGGCTAAGTAAGACAGGCAGCTAAGGCTAGGCAAGACAATAGCTAAGGCTAGGCAAGACAATATGCTAAGGCTAAGTAAGACAGGCAGCTAAGGCTAGGCAAGACAAAATGATAAAGCTAAGTAAAACAGGCAGCTAAGGCTAGGCAAGGCAATATGCTAAAGCTAATTAAGACAGGCAGCTAAGGCTAGGCAAGGCAATATGCTAAAGCTAAGTAAAACAAACAGCTAAGGCTAGGCAAGGCAATATGCTAAGGCTAAGTAAGACAGGCAGCTAAGGCTAGGCAAGACAATAGCTAAGGCTAGGCAAGACAATATGCTAAGGCTAAGTAAGACAGGCAGCTAAGGCTAGGCAAGACAAAATGATAAAGCTAAGTAAAACAGGCAGCTAAGGCTAGGCAAGGCAATATGCTAAAGCTAATTAAGACAGGCAGCTAAGGCTAGGCAAGGCAATATGCTAAAGCTAAGTAAGACAGGCAGCTAAGGCTATGCAAGACACTATGCTAAAGCTAAGTAAAACAAACAGCTAAGGCTAGGCAAGGCAATATGCTAAGGCTAAGTAAGACAGGCAGCTAAGGCTAGGCAAGACAATAGCTAAGGCTAGGCAAGACAATATGCTAAGGCTAAGTAAGACAGGCAGCTAAGGCTAGGCAAGACAAAAGCTAAGGCTATAGGTTAAACAATGAGAAAAGGCTAAAGGACCACAATATAAGATATGCAACAAGGAGCCTGTCCAGTCAACAGACACATAAGGAAAGTTTAAGGCTTCACAATGAGAGTCTAAGAGGAAGTAATGAGTGGGAAACAGCCACAGGTGAGAGCAGTGTCTAGGAGCAGGTTCCAGCATGGATTGGTCCAGGATTGGCTGCCGATCACCAGGAAATATTGAACACAACGTCTTAAAATACCTCATGGTGTCCAGCTTATAGCAGTCAAATCTACTTTGTTTTGGTTGAAGCTGAATAAAATAACAGCAATTATTACTATAACAAGTGATAAAATTATGACCGGTACCTAGTAGACTGACCTCAATGGGTCACATAAATGAAAGGATTTAGCTCAGTGAAATATGTTTTGCTTTAAGAAAAACACTAATTGGTTATTGTTTGATATGGATTTTGAACTTGCACAGTCATGCAGTGTTGTATAAAATGTTTTTTAATGCGTTCAGCTCTAGATGTAACATTTTAGTTGAACTTTTCTGCTCTTATTCTACTTATTCTGCAATTATCTATTGTTCTAAAATGAACCTGTCATCCTCCAGTTATTTGCACAGGTGTGTGAAGCTCATTCAGTGTGCAGTTTCAGTGTGTGTAAATGTCTTAACTTGTTTTCTGCGTAGGTTTTTATCTCTTCTTTGTATTCTGAACTGGCTCTTGTCAGCTACCATACGAGAATGATCTAACAATTTCAAATATTCCTAGATATTTTTCCAGTCGCCAACTATCATTTGACAAAACAACAACAACAACAACAACAATAAAACATAGATAGAAATTACACCTAAGACGTGGTAAACCCAGTAAACAAAAACCACTTCCCAACCTGGACTGTGCTCTGAATCTCACACACCCATCCATCCAACAATAAAGGAGCCCTCATGCATCTTTTATACAGTGATAAGAAACACAGTAGCACACAGAAATCTCTGAACCTACACGTTTCTGGTTCACTCTGGCCAACATGAACATACACAAAGTGTTTTTTGTTTAAGTGTAATTTCTATAAATGGGTCGTTCTACAGAAACATTTTTGTGTCCCTAGTGTTTACAGATATATTACACCTCAAAAAACATGTTAGGGTTACAATTTAATTATATTTTAAAATAAAACAATAAGTTATTTTAACAATTACACCTTCTTGAGCCTCAATTTAGCAATATTGGTTTTTAAATCCATACAGAATTCCAAGCTCATCCCCACAGTCATGTGTAAAGGCTGAGGCCATATTTTGAAGAAAAAAAAAAACATTTTTCTGCAATTTTAACTACAATAATCTATACATGACCATGGAGAATATATATATATATTAAATGACATAAAGAAAACAAATGCTAAATAAATATGATAAAATATATAATTGAAAGAGTCGTGTCACTGGTGTTACTGCAAAACAAAAAATCTCTTATTTTGAAATAAAAGTCACACTGATGACATCACTTGACTTCCTTTTACCTGTTTTCTGAGGATCTATGAAGAAAACCTCATGGTGAGTCCACTGTGTCTTTCAGTTATCAGAGATTTTCTCATTTAGCTCAAGATTTCATATGAAGCTTTTAGCTGAAGTCACTGGTGTGACCCACTTTATTCTTAGATAATTGTGTTAAAAATTTAATTCCATATTTTAGTGGATATTCCATGATTGACAACATGTGGTTTGATGCTCTGTAGTAGTTATTTTGTAAAATGCATTGTTCATTAAAAATGTCTCTGGTGTTTCCTTTATTATGTGTAACACCAATGAGGACCAGTAACACCAATCACACCTATGGACAGATAGAAAAGTGGACATTTCTGTAGAATGACCCATATGTTTTTGTTGTTGCTGTTGTTGTCATTGTTTTTTGTTCCCCAAATGGTAGATGGTGAATGGATAACACTTTAGGAATATTTAGAATTGTTAGATCATTCTCTTATAGTAGCTGACAAGATCCAGTCCAGAGTACAATGAACAGATAAATGAATGGTACAAAGTAGCAGTAACTTTTGCTTGAATGGCTGGGGTTAAACTGATGAAGGCCAAATTGGCAGATACATGTAAATTTGTAATAGGCTGTTTTTGCAGCGTAGTTTCCATGTATAAAGCACATGGAGTTGGGAGTCAATGGCACTTTTGGAAAAATGGTTACATCTTATTTTCAAAAAAGCAAAGACAATTCAGTTTTTCCTGATACGGCCCGATAAACAAGTTCAACATTCCATCGCTGAAAATTTCAGAATAGATTGAGACGCTTGGTTTCATAGGATCAAGTCTAAGAAGTGATACACCTGTTTTATTGTAACTATTGAAGTTAGTAATTAGCTTGTAACATTTTCTATTTGCATTGTGTTCAATGATGAATGGACAAACAGAAATGGTCTAAAATTGCCTGTTAAATTGACTTAAACTAATTAAGTTAAGAGTGTCTTCTCCTTTAAGTTTTGAATATATGAGAAGGTACTTGTAGCTGATACAGTAGCCAAAGAAGGCCAATCTGAGCAGATAGTATAAGAACAGTTATGTCTAAAAGATGAAACAGAAGTAAGGTCTGGGAATATTTTCTTAAAATGAAGGATAAAGTATATACAAAACCTTGTATCTCCAAAATGGTAACTTTACAGGAGAAGGAAAAAACATACTTTACTTTTAATGGAAGTCAATGGAACCAGACTTTGTTCAAGTAATTTTAGGTCATTTCTTTCAGTCCATTCATTAGGAAATATACAATTTAAAGGGCAACAGGTATTTTCAAATTATGTCAAAAACTGAAAAATGTCAAAAATTAAGATACAAGGTTTTGTTCCGACAGCAGCGATATGCAAGTCTGACTTAGCTTTCCTGCATGTTTATTACCTTCGATTACTGGAACAGAAAACATTCTGCTGTCGACTCTGAAGCAGCAGAACTGTCAGTAAACATTGGCTTTCCTTCCCTATTGGTGTTCTGACAAAACAAACTGCCTGCAGTTCGCCCTGAAAGTGACTTGTCAGAATGAGAAGGGTAATGTTACCCTGACAAACATCACTAAAGCTCATGTCACATTATAACATCAGTTAGTAGAAGTTTCTAAGCCTGTATCAGTTTCAGTTAATTAGAAGTGTTTAGCTACTTCTGAAAACCGCTGAACATTTGGCAGCTCATCGTGTCGTAGTGTTACGTACAAGGCTAGTGATGGAGACTCGACCAAAAGAGTCGGTTCTTCATCTCTGGTGCATCTGGGAGTCAGAGTAGAGTCTTGACTAAAAACTTAGAGAGTCGAAAAGCTTCCAGTCGACTCTTGAACTATATCAACTTCACATTATTTCACACATAACGCAGTATTCCCAAAGCCTATGATTCATCAGTGTAGCCTGGCTGCTCTGATGGCCTGTGGAATGCTTGTGTCTTCTTTGTTTCATTTTCAGGCTTGGCAGGCGTGTCAGATCACTACACTGCTATCTTTTTCATGCCAGTGCTGCTCACCAGCCGCTGTGAGTTCAAACTCTGGCCGCAAAATATCTAGATGTCGCATTTCACCTGAAGCGTCTACATATGCAGTCTAGGCTGTGGAAATCTGAGCTCTTCATAAAATATTATTCATATTCGAGCGCCTATGAACAGATTACAAATGGAACAAAGGTTGTTTTTTTCTTAGATTGATGTAGAAAACTTGAAAACAACAACGAAACAAAAGCTGTTCTTGAGTGAAATCATGGTTAACCAGAAAATAACATTGAGTGCATTTACACGCACGTTTAATGATCCGATAACAGAAGAAAATCAGATTTTGTCAGTAATCAACACGTTTACATGCACTTGAGTAATCAGATAATGTGAAACTCCAGGTGTACATGCAATAATCAGACAATAATCGGGTTTCGGCTTTGCAACCATACAATAAACTCAAAGAAACAGACGTGGCGTAAATGTCACGTAAATAACTCAAATTTCATGCTGTGGCTTTTTCTTTCAAAATATCGCACCACTTTAACTGAAAATATGAACATACATCACTTAGAAGACAAAGAACACTTAATTCCTTCATTTCGTCACACATGTACTTAACTGAAAGTGTTCTGCTACGTCTCGCGGCGACGCTGCTCGCTTATTTCCACCTGCTTTTTTCGCACATGCGCAGGCTGAGGAATGCGAAAGAAATCAGAGTAGGAGTTTACATGCACTGAGAAATCTGATTACTGGGCAAAAAATTATTTCTCTTTATCCGATTTCTGAATCAGATTTCTAAACTGTGCTCTGTAAATCGGTGTATGCTGTTTACAAGATCATTTCGATAATCAACTGCAGAAATCTAATTATGATCGGGTTATTGAGTGCATATAAGCACACTTACTGTTTTGTTCTGGTCAATTTTCATAAAACTGTGTCTACAGGAGTGATTTTCTCAGTACACAGTACTGAAATTTCATCTTGTAGGCCACCCCAGTTACTCTCCACTGCTGTGTTCCTTCTGCATGGCTGCTCCTTAGGCTCCTTTATAAACCTGGCTGTATTTGTGTCTTTCTAATTAATAATATTTTACTTTACATAAGCATGTGTTTAATGATTTAGGTCAGCTTCCATCTGAGGCAAATCCAGCAGAAGCCGAATAAGTGTGCATGAATGCACAGTAACGTTAGTGTGTCACTCAGTCAAAGCTTTAGACTCATAACTCTTTAGCTCACTGTTATAATATTGCTATGATCTGTGACGGCCTGAAAAGTGGGTAAACTACATTTAGGATGCTTTCAATTTTCCCACATCCATGTATCAGTGGCTTTGGTGCTGTTTTGGTTCAAATTAAGTGGAGCTGAGGAGTCGAGAGTCAGAGTCGACTACAGAGAACCCAAAGTCGTGCATCCACTGACATTAGCTAGCCAAAATCGTACAACTGGTTAATTAGCTTAAACTAATACACTCTGAGAAATAAAGGTATGAAACCATCACTGGGGCGTGCCCCTCTTGTTACTGGGGTGGTTCCCTCAAGGCTCCATCTCAGTACCTTTAGTCAGGGAACATAACTGAACCATAATCCACTGAAATGATATGTTCTAAGCTGTACTGACTCCACACACCCCGTCTCGTCTCCAGGACTTTATTTTACTGTTCTGTTTAAAACATTCGGTTATGAAAAGGTACAAATACGAACTTTTCACCTGGAGAAACTTATTTAAGGTTCACAATCAGACCTTAAAACCACTGTTGGAGCTTTGAGGGAACATTTACACTGTTTGTACCTTGATGAACGAAAAATGTGCCTGAACAGAACCTTTATTACTAACAGTGTACTGTATGTATCAAAGCACCATAGCATCATATAGGGTAGAGTTAACAGATACATCAGAGTCATAAACCTACAGGAATTCTTTGGGCTGCTAACCAAGCTTCACTAGGAGAGAATCTAACTTTATATCGAAAGAGATGGCCTGTCTGGTCAGAACATCATTTATGAACTTATTTTCTGGCATCTGAAGCTGTTTCTGCTGTTTTCTCGGAAAAAAAACACACATATGAAAACATAATCTCTGCCAAAAATGTAAGAGATGACTTGCACTTTCAATGCATGCTGAGCCTCTGAATTCAAACTGTGAGCAATGTTTGTTTGCTACATTTTTAGAATAGAGATTAGCCAACTCTTGGGCCATTAATCATTAATGTCATAACAGCCATGACAGTGCTGATCCACACCAAGCATTTATTCATACATGCTGTATAGAATGTTATATTTAATAACTATCCATATTGAGTAATGGTGCTGGTAGAACTTCTTACACAATCACAAACAAAATAGGGATTTAGGGCCCAAAGCTAGATGTAACCACACTCAAACATGGATAATGTAGGCATTTATATACATACGAATAAGCATCTATTATTGGTTTGTACAAAAAAACACATCTCCAAACCCGCACTATGAGTGATCATACACACAGTCTCTATATACACAGAAAACAGTTCATGAACATGGTCTTTAGCTCAAAAGAGTCTTGATTATACAAGATAGGCTTCACTGGTCTGTCTTTTAGGGCTTTGTTCAGACCATAAGATGAGGGTAGGTGGTACAAAGACTAGGCTGTGGACCGCAGTGTTGGTGGTAGGTTGGATTGCAAAGGCTGATGACATACTAACAAACTGTGTCCCCAAACGTTCCTCTGTAAGTTCCACAAGTAGTCTACAAATGCTCAGGGGTACCAGATGTAACCTTCAAAGCCATAAATGAACAGACCTTCTGAACCACAAAGGCAAATACCCACATTTAGTATAACCTACTCAATACGGGCCCTAAAACATTCATGTCACCAATATAAACATACGCTCCAAACCCACAACTCTTATCAGAATAGATGAGGACAGTGTAATAATGTACTGCATTTACTTACATTGAGCATTGAGTACGTTTATTAGTCTGCTTGCTGCTTGACTTTGTGTTCTTCATCTTTTATCTTCTAAAATTGAGCTCACTACTTACATTCTACACTAATCTCTAGTGGTCAGAGCTAGAATTACATTCAAATTGTCCTGACAAAAAAAACTCAAAAAGTTGGGGCAGTATGTGAAATGCTTTAAACACTGAAAGGAGTGATTGATAAATCCTGTCTGGCCTAAATTGAAAATGTGTTCATGCAAAAGTTAATGCCTGCAGTGCATTCCAAAAAAGTTGGGACAGGACCAACAGTGGTTCTAGAGAATTTTACCAGGGGTGGCAAGGAGTTTCAGCAGAGTGGCAAAGTGGTGGCAAGGGTGGCAAAGTGGTGGCAAGGAGTTTCGGTCGGGTGGCAAAGTGGTGGCAAGGAGTTTCAGTAGGGTGGCAAAGTGGTGGCAAGGAGTTTCAGTAGGGTGGCAAAGTGGTGGCAAGGAGTTTCAGTAGGGTGGCATAGGGGTGGCAAGGAATTTAGGTAGGGTGGCAAAGTGGGTGGCAAGGAGTTTAGGTAGGGTGGAAAAGTGGTGGCAAAGAGTTTAGGTAGGGTGGCAAAGTGGTGGCAAGGAGTTTTGGCAGAGTCGCAAAGTGGTGGCAAGGAGTTTAGGTAGGGTGGCAAAGAGGTGGCAAAGAGTTTAGGTAGGGTGGCAAAGTGGTGGCAAGGAGTTTAGGTAGGGTGGCAAAGTGGTGGCAAGGAGTTTTGGCAGAGTGGCAAAGGGGTGGCAAGGAGTTTCAGTAGGGCAGCAGTATGAACATGGAAGGGAGGGGTTGGGGTGGTTTCAACATGCAAGTGCTGGTGGGGGGGGCGTGTTTGTAAGTGCGAACAGGGGGTGATGTCAGTTGTGGGGGTATGATGGTACGAGCGGGGGTGGATAGTTGTTCTGTCGGCAGCAAACAACTCTCCTCTTAAAGGTGCAAACACCCGCCCCACAGTGAGGTGGAAGCCAATGACCAGCAGCAATTTTGGTTGTGGAATCTGGGATGGCCAATCAGTTTTGAGGGAAGGCCTTGGCCACCTCAGCCACCCCTTTAGAACTGTGCATGGACAGGACCATGTTTCCCGCTGTGTTACATCACCTTTCCTTTTTACAGTTCAAGAGTTTTGTGCCATTCTTCAGTTATACAAGTCCTCATTTGTGCAACCATATGGGAACTTCATTATCATACTTTACACATCATAATGCATCATAAGACAGGTTTGCCTTTACAGTTGTGCAAGTTACCCACACCATGGGCACTAATAGACTGCCACACCATGACAGATGCTGACTTTTGAAATTTATGCTGGTAACAATCTGGATGGCCTGGATGGTTTCTTCTTTGGCCTGGAGAAGATGATAAACAGTCTGAAAGGTTGACTTGTCAGACCACAGTACACATGTCCACTGTGCATCATGTCAGTTAAGCTTGAGAAATTTGGCGGCATTACTGGACGTTGTTAAATATGACTTCCATTATGCACAGCAGTCTTAACTTAGCATTTGTGGATACAGTGACGAAGGTTGTTTACTAACAGTTTGTCAAAATACTCCCAGCACATGAGGTGATATCGATCACAGAAGCCTGCTGATTTTTAATGCAGTGTCTTCTGAGAGATCGAATGTAATAGGAATTCTATTGTGGTTTTCGTCCTTTCCCACAGAGATTTCTTAACATTTCTTGAATCTTCTAATGATATTATGTATGATGGAGGATGAAATACTTCAAATCTTTGCAAACACTGATTGAGAAACCTTGTTCTCGAACTGGCTTATGTGCGAATACATTTTTTTGGGAAAGTGGCAAACATTAACCCATCTTTGCATCACAAAAGACTAGCCTATTCTTGGATGATCCTTTCACACCCAAGCCTCACATCACCTGTTTAGATGCTTTTTGAACATTTTCACAACATGCCTAGTTTTATACTGTTCTTGTCTCATTTAGGTAACCAGCTACTCTCAGCTGTATGGGGAACAGAAAGAAGTATATGAACCAGTCCATCATCTCTTAAAGACTATTTGCAATTGCAAATTATACTCCATGTTTTTTTGTGCTATTCCAAGTTTCTTTTAAAATGGACTGCTTTATTCAAAGCTCATCCTGTTTATATGAAACATGTCTTCATATCAAGTTTTTTTTTATTTTAAAGATAATGTTTTTATTTAATGCTACACAGCTTTTATCAAGTCTGTATTTTAAAAGAACCTACTTTCAAATCCATGTCCAAAACAACTTTTTGAAACATGTTATTTAAAGGCTGCTTGCATAAGGACTTCATAACACATGCACAAGTATACTTAAAAAGCAATACTTGAATATTTAAAGCAGTACTTAAATATTTACAAACAGCTTAAGTCACTAGTTCCAAGATGACATAAGTTGGCGGTTGGCGCTTTCCTCCGAGTGAGCGTGAGCGGCAGCTTGCAGAGAAGTGGTGGTTGGCTTCATAGGTCTCAGAGGAAGCCTGTGTTAGCCTTCACCCTCCTAGCGTTGATAGCATCGTGTGATTGGGGGAGTCCTAACTAGCGGGTGGAATTGGAGATGACTAAATTGGGGAGAAAATTGGGTAAAAATTAAAAAAAAAAAAAATAAATAAATAATTGAGTAAAAGTAGAAAAGTAAAAATACTCTTGGTAAACAAAAATATGAGTAAAACTATCTATATTTCTACTTAAGTACAAAAGCACAAAACTGCTAACTTTAAATGAATTTAAGTATTAATAGTAAATGTACTGTGAGTTACTTTGATGATAATCTTGTATTATATTGATTACATATATATATCCTTTTAAATGATACTTCATAGCAGTCTTGTAAATGAAACAAACACATCCCACTTCAGCTTAAGGGTTTTTGTGTCAACACAATTTCATTACTTCATTACATAATTTAAGCCCACTTACAACTACTGGCATAAGGTATTCATAAATATACAAGAATTGCTTTCTAAATGTTATTCAATGCTTATGCATGTATTATAAAGTCCCTAAATTGGTAGAATTAAAATAAATTATTATCCAACTTGACATTCAGACTGAACATCACAGCATGTTCTAGTCAACTGGAACATTCTTAGGCCACCACAGGCCATTTCTTTTGATATAGGCTTTGCTTTATAGTCTTGCATGCTTTATACATTTTTAGCCTTTCCTTTTCATACAGTTTTCACCGCATAATATGACATCTACAGAACAAAAAGAAATGAAGCTGTTCTCCTCAGAATCGACTGGATTCTAAAGCCTGTCTTTTAGTGCTGTATCTGTCTTTGAAGGCTCTTGTTTTGGAGTCTTACTTTTCCAACAGATGAACAACGTCTTTATTACCATTCATCTCCATAATGAGCTCTAAGAAACCCAGAAAGAACTCATTTTTCCACACTAGAACTAAGAAAATGCATTTCTATGTACAATCATATGCAAAAGTCTGGGCACCCTGGTCTAATTACATGTCTTGCTAATTTTCTACGTGAAAATACGGACACATCCCCTGCAATTACACATCATTACACTCTAGCTGAGACCCCATGTTGCCAAATCTCTCACAGAAAGAAGCTGCTCGCTGAGAGATTTACCTCCAGAGGAAATGAGATAAAGCCCAAAGGCCTTTTCTGGATGGAACCACTCAGCTTTGATTGATTAAAGACAATTAAGGCCCGCAGAGAAGGTAGATGTGCTAAAAATACAATGAAGGAGTTCCAGCATTCCCTGATGTGTAGATAGTCAATACTGTTATGGTAACAAATGAGTTCGTTATTGAGTTTGGAATTGTTGAATTATGTTAAAATATTATTACATTTATTAATATTAAAATGTTCTTTTCCGGAACAAAATGCTATACATTGAACTGTAATTGAATTATGTATTAATGCGTCAAGTTAATAAACAATACAGAATAATTTTTGCTTTGCAACTGTAGCTTACTGAACTGGAACTAAACTTACTGGAACTAAACTCCTTTGTGGAAAAACTACTTTTAATAATTATAATTGATAATTTACATTTTTTCACAAATTCAAACGTTTAGCTGAAGGGGTGCAAAACAAAACCTGTTCATGAACGATAAAAGTATTTTTTCTCAATGATGGCAAAACTCTGTAAAATTACAAACCTCTAGTTTCTCAAAATATTACATTTTACTGTAATTCAATAGTTTAACTTGTTCAGTATTTTACCATAATAATAACAACAGTAACAACCAACAATCTTTTTACCATGTAATTAATCTGATAATAGAGTTATAGGGAAACATATTTTATTTGATTATATAATTGAAAATATCCAATTTCCATTCAGCCAATAAAATAGCCACTAGGGAGGCTGCAGAAAGATACTGTATTATTTATTAGCAAAAAGCCACTCAAGGCCACAAGTTAGAGCCATTTAATCAAGAATAAGTTTCGTTGGGCACATTGAGAAGATGTAACATTACTGTAATGCATGGCCTCCTTGGGCAAGACTCCTAATGCTACATTCACCTGCATCTGTAACATAATAAAACTGCATGACATAAATGTAAATAATGCTTTATATAACCAGACTTAACAGTATAACAGTAGAAGTAGGTTCCAAACATTTTAAGCCACTTAAACCTTCCTTTTCGGTCGGGCTTTCATATGATCCCCTCATGCATACTAGATTAAATAGGTTCTGAATGGAGAACTCCAGTTAAAAGTGAATTTGTTGCACCTGGCTAGGCTTAATCTGTCTGCAAATTCCATTTAATGGATCTACTGAGCCACAGAAGTAGCAGCACATTACTCTATTAAGTCAACAAAATGACTAAACAATGATTTCTTTAAATAATGATCTGACAATCACAGACAACGGCCTATTTTTCTAAAAGCAGTTTCAAAACGTATACTTTTACTGCCCAGTCTTAGTGACAACAAACTTTTTGAAATCAATTATGGTTGTAATTTCACAACAATAAGCATGTTTTACGTGTCCACCCATTCAGCCTACAGCAGCTCAGCTCTGCCCACTCATAAGGAGTGTTGTTAGTGCCAGTTTGAAGTTTACATCCCTGCAGATTTCAGTCTTAAAGATGAACTCAATTGCCAGATTTCATCTGTTTAGGTCTAATGACATTTGTTACACGATGAGGTATTGATTTGAACAACTGCTTAAGGGTCTTTCAGTCTTAGTCATCTTAGTGTGCTGAGTCTTGGTTGATGCCACTCAAAATATTTCTCCAGTATTGCACCAAATCACTGGATAAAAAAGCTTATTATTGCTAAAATCCTTTCTTTATAAAATATAACCAGATAAAGAACTGTGGGTTAAACAGCTGTTGCTGTTGATTTCTGTCTCCATTATCCAGTGTACAATTTAAATTCTCTATAAAAGGACTATGTTTCCTTATAGACGAGGTCAGCAGGTAGCTAATAGGCTAACATGCTGGTTTTGAGAACCAGACTTCAAATTTGGAACTGTTGAACTGCCTATACAATAAAGAGTATGTCACTTATATGGCCATTACAGGCCTCACATGTCTATGTTTAAGCTGAAATTGGCATCAATTGTGATTATACAAAAACTGCTCGCTTGTGCTACAACATTGCAAATTCCCATAGGGATGCTAGTGGAAATTAGCATTATGCTAGTGGCTAATCGGACAATGAAAGACGGCTCAAAAAGCGGCTCAAATTACAAGGTTTCTGCATTAAGTATTACCATGTAATGACATATAACTGGTGGATCGTCATGTTTTTACGACGGTATCTGGTAATTGTGGTCTGGAGTGTCTCATGCTTAATTTTATATTCTGTTAGGTCCATGCTATCCCATTAGAGCCCAGCGCTCCATATGATCAAACATGTACAGCATAGGCTGATGTGAAATAATGCTGCATTTGACTTGGCTCGAAGGTGGAAAGTCAACTGGGAATTGCCCTGCTGAGCTCAGAGTGGAAGGAGCACCAATGTCTCTATGAAAGTGAATGTTGTTAGCAACAAGTTAGGTAACATGACTTTAACATTCATGATGTATTTACCTTCACATTACACTGAACTTTATGATCAGTGTTACAGATTTAAGCAGTGACTGTGTTGTATGTTGATTAATCTAAAGTAAATCTCATTTAATAAAGTAGAGAAGTGGTTCTACATTAGCGTTTACGGGGTGAGCTGCAATATTTATATGATGTCATATGCTGTGCTCTGAGTTGAGAACAATATCCTGACTCTTGGAGTAGGAATCCCCAATTGAGGGGCCACTTTCTTTGATTTTCCTAGTCAAAAGTGGTCAATTATAAGTTATGTGGAACACAGTATTAGTTCTCTCTTGCTGTTCTAGAGCAGGAGAGTGGTTCTTCATTAGTGTTGACGGGGTGAGCAGTCGTGTTTATTTGAAATCACATGCTGTGCTCTGAGTTGAGAACACTATCCCGACTTTCAGAGTCGGAATTCCCAGTTGAGTGGCCACTTTCTTCGAATTTCCTAGTCGGAATTGGTAAAATACGTGTTATAAGCATTAGTTCTCTCTTGCTGCTCTAGAGCAGGATAATCATCCCACACTACTCTTACGGTCACTTTGTTCTTCTCTCCATGCAGTAGAAATTTCTC
The DNA here is from genome assembly GCF_904425465.1 of Colossoma macropomum. Classification (NCBI taxonomy): domain Eukaryota; kingdom Metazoa; phylum Chordata; class Actinopteri; order Characiformes; family Serrasalmidae; genus Colossoma; species Colossoma macropomum. Next base: position 916,214 of record NW_023494803.1, read on the forward strand.
CAGGTTTTTGAACACTGTCCACTTTATGAGTCATGAATATTAAATGTTTACATCATGTCAGGCTGCACTGTACACAGAAAATTCTAATGACATCATGCCTCCTTCAAGCAGTCACTTTAGTGCATCTTCAACAAATTGTCCTGTACATTTCAGGCCAGGCTGCTTTTGAAGTGATACAGGGCAGCCAATCAGAACAGGGTCATTTACATACATCAGTCTTAAAGGCACAGTAACAAAACAGCATGGTTAATTGTAGGGCAGTGGTTCCCAAACTGCGGTACGAATACACTCAGGGGTACGCCAGATAATGTTGGGAGTATAAAAATTCTGACATTTGATGTTTACAATTCATTAAATCTTCAATTCCTTCCATTAGCCAACCCTGCAATTACTTCCCTGATACAGACAACACAAACAGCTCTGCACTCCACTCACCAACTCCTGAACAAGTGAACCTCACTGAAACTGCTACAAGCAGATCTTTAAATACTGAGTTTAAATGAAAGTCATTGCCAGACTTCTGGATAGTATTGCTCTGTTATATCACTGTTGTCGGAAAACAAAACCTCATCTCCAAAATGGTAACTTTACAGGAAAAGGAAAAAACCTGCTTTACTTTTAATGTAAGTCAATGGAACCAGACTTTTTTACAAGTCATTTTGGGCCATTTATTGTGCTCCATTTTTCATGAAATGTACAGAAAATGTAAAGGGCAACAGGTATTTTCAAATTATGTTAAAAACTAAAAAACGTCAAAAATGGAGAGGTTTTCTTCCAACAACAGCGATATGCTAAAGCACGGGTGCTCAATCCTGGTCCTGGAGATCTACCGCCCTGCAGAGTTCAACACACCTGGCTCTAATGGTCAGATGCTTCTGAAGGCCTTCATTACCTGAATCAGGTGTGCTAGATTAGGGTCGGAGCAAAACTCTACAGGGTGGTAGAACTCCGGGGCCAGGATTGAGCACCCCTATGCTAAAGAGCCACTTTGGGCGCTCTTTTTCTATCTTGCTTATATGAGGCTGATTATTTGCCATGAGCATGTGCAAATTAGGCTCTCTCACTACAGCACATGGAAATTCTCTGATGGTGGCTCTGAGGGGTTCAGTGTTTTGAATGTAGCCCACCACCCACACAGTTTTTGTATACTGGAAATGTGATCTTCTGTTTTACTCATGTGAAATTAGAGCTTTCACCTTCCAAGTGTTGAAACCAGACATGCGTTCCTCTAAACCACTCAGCATTCCACACCATGGATTAGCATTGATAGGCTTTTGAATGGTTTCTCCCTCTTCAACAATCATAAGACAGCAAATGAAAACATCAATTTGCAAGCGTGAAGCGGCCCTGACAGCATGGCTTATGCAATTTGTCTTAAGAGCGTTACATTTGATTCCTTTTTTAGCCTCTTCTCTGTCTCTCAGGAGTTATTGTAAACCTTCTGTCATGGCTGCTTTTCAATTGCATGACAGACGGAGTTTACGCAGATGAATTATGGACCGTTGATTAATAGACGTCGTTTGCGTGCCTGTCATTGGCCTCTCCAGCGCACTTTAGTGGAGTTCCAGAACACAGTGAGACTACAATTACAAACACGGCATGTTATTTTCGGGGAAATTGTCCCTAGTCCACATAACACGATGCAGGTAACGGCTTAAAGGGGCCTCAACTTAGTTCCATGATCCATTTTTGATTGTTAGCTGGATAAAGTCGGATAAAGAAAAGTGCTGCTAATTTAAACTGAGAGTGCCAATCTGCTTAACGCTGATAATACGTTTTTCTCCTCTGCCCCTTTACTTTGTTAGCCCCCTTTTACCCTGTTCTTCAGTGGTCAGGACCCCCATGGACCATCACAGAGCAGGTACTATTTGGGTGGTGGATCATTCTCAGCACTGCAGTAACACTGACGTGGTGGTGGTGTGTTAGTGTATGTTGTGCTGGTCTGAGTGGATCAGACCAGAGTTTTTAAACACTGTGTCCACTCACTGTCCACTCTATTAGACACCCCTACCTTGTCAGTCCACCTTATAGATGTAAAGTCAGAGACAATAGCTCATCTCTTGCTCTACGGTATGAGCTAATCATCCTCTAGTCCTTCATCATTGGTCACAGGACGTTGCCCACAGGACACTGTTGACTGGATATTTTTGGTTAATGGACTATTCTCAGTCCAGCAGTGACACTGAGGTGTTTGAAAACTCCAGCAGCACTGCTGTGTCAATCCCAGGCTGAATCCCAAATGGCTCCGTACTCCCTAAATGGTGTTCTAGCTATGAAAGTTTGGAAATTCTAGCCTCTACAGTCCACATAATATATAATTTATTGAGTTTGGATGTGTCTGAAACCCAAATGACTATTTCTTCGCAGTAGTATTCACTGTTGGGCTGCAGGATCCGGTACTTAAACTCCGCACTATGTAGGTAGCAGGGAGCCGTTTGAGATTCCCAGCGTAAGAAGAGGGGCACGTTAGCTTGGTGCTAAATGAGACTTGCGGTGGTGACCAAAAAGTACTTATAAAATGAAAGGTTTTGCATTAAACAGTGCTGTGTTATCATATGGTCATTCTTATATGACAGACAAAAAAAATCATGAAATGACCGCAGTATACAGCGATGGGTGACCGAACGTTCTCCTCGTTCAGTGGTCCAACAATACTGTACTCTAAAGGAACTACATTTCTTGGCAGAATACTTGTTTATGTCGATTATTATTAATGAAAAATCATTTTGTGGAAAAATGTGTATTTTTTTCAGATTTTATGTTGGACCCTTTTTTCTAAAAGCAATAAGCCACTTGAGGCTGTGAGTTGCTGTGGTTTTATTACAGGCAAGGGAGGTTTAGGACCCTCAGAACACCCTTCCCGTGATAAAATCACAGTAATGCACAGCCTGCCGTGGCTTATTGCTTCATTATCTGATGGGGCGGTGGGGTGTAGGGTGGGGTGTGTGTTGGTGGTCTACCAGGTCTTGCACGGTTGTTAGGAGGATTGTTTTCCTTTTTATCTTTTTTTTTTTTGGTGGGGGGGCTGAAGGTAGGATTTACTTTTGGTTGAAAACAGCTTTGCCTATTAAAAAACTGATATCTTAGACAGCTTTAATTAACATATTCTTCTGTGGCAAAGACCTAATAGTAAGTTTAGCCTTGCTATCGTATATGTGTTGTCACCACTGTCGATCACCTCACGCTCTGAAACACCCACACAGTCCTGATCAGGGATAACAGTTTTTCTAGCATTTAAATCCATTAGAATTATGGTAAAGTGTATTTTTCATATAACCTTACTATGATTCTTAAATATTCACAGTTGCATTGACAGCTCATTTAATAACACTGGAGAAGAGCCTTAGAATAGCACAGTGGGAAAACTGACATCTGTACATAGCCTGATAACAGTGTGGGCGAATAAAGAAATCAGATTTTGATGCTCACACACATCGACGTGCTGGCTATTTTCACCTCCCCTAAGCACAGACTGGGGCACTAAGGTCTGGAGTCTCCACACCTACTGAACTGATGACTGAAATCTGGTGCATTTGAGCTGGAAAATCACTGGTTTTCCAGTATCCATGTGTGACCACTACACTGGTAACAGATCATCATAAATCCTTCTCTAAGAAAAATGAACTCTGTCTCAGAATAAACAAACTATGTAACATCTAAACCACTTATTCTTCTGGGTCACATGGGAGGCTGGAGCCCATTCCAGCTGTCATTGGGCGGAAGGCTCAAAAAAGCATACTTAAAAAATACATTTACAAAAAAATGCTGACAGGCAATATTCAGCAATGTTTTCAGCTAGTGTTGTAAGACTTAAGTTTAGTCCCAAGACTGTAAATTACCGGTCTTGGTCTTGTCTTTGTCTCAATATCATTTAGACTTGATCTTGTGTCAGTCTTGGGGTAAGGCGGACCAGCCAGGTGCAACACCTCCATCTGAGGTAGCTGGAAACTGGACTTTTTTTTCTCTTTTTTATTGAATATCAACAAACCTTCAAACGCAATAAACAGTCTTGTCTCTACATGTTTAAATAAAAGCTGTTTGCTGCCAGTTGCTGATCTAATTGATGCTTTCTGTGATGGCTTAACTGGGTAGTATGTTTGTTGACGGTTATTGCTTCCAAAATTCAAACATCCCCTGAGGGTAGTTCAGAATATTATTACTACTGTTTTCTTTTAGCAATAAAAACTGATGTTTGTTGTTTGGTTTATATTTTGGTGATTCTGAATAAGTTTTAGAGAAGAAGGAACAGAGGATAAATGCACCATCATTTGCTTCCAAAGGTTATAATGCAATATTGAACTAAAGCTATACTACTACTACTACAGTAATTATAATACAGGTACATGTTATTTGATATTTTACACAATGCATTAGAAAATATAATATTACTTATAAATATATATCACATAAAATGAATAATAATGAATGCACATTCAACTACTAACAAATCAGTTTTTATATGCATTTCCTAAACTGGTCTTGGTGTTGTCTTGGTCTCACCACTCCTGGTTTCACTCATGACTCAGACTCAGTAACTACAAAGTCTTGGTCTTGTCATGGACTTGATGTGTCCAGGTCTTGGTCCTGACTCTGACTCGATTACCACAAAGTCTTGGACTTGACTTGATGTGTCCAGGGCTGCATCCAGCCTCGACAAAATGTCGAACAATGTTTATTTAAACATAAACCATGGTGCACTGAACACTCACAATAAAATACTTATGATCAACATATCACTTTCAATATTTGTGTACAGCAAGCTGCAGCCGCTGCATTTACAGAGGACTTTATTAGTATCCATTTTGTGCACTGCCTTTCTAATACAGCAGGGTTTATACATAAGTCGCTGCTGAGTAAGTAGCACCTCTGACACACTCAGTAAACGAGAGAAAACGTCAAATCGTTTGCACATCATTTCACACTGTTTTGACAAAACATTGTGAGATTGACCACAAACCTGGATCAAGACTCGGTCATGACTGCAATATTAGACCACACGTTATAAGTACTGCCGAATGCTATAGATAAAGCAGATAGAGATGAGATTCACATTCAGTGAGCATGATGGGAAATTATTCAGAAGAGAAACTGTTCCTTTGGTGACTGAAAATGTCCATGCAGGGTGATCAGACTGTCAGCAAGAACAGTCCATTGAATTACATACTGCACCCAAGACTTAGATCACTATGGGCAAAGCCAAGCATCAGCTGGAGTGGGGTAAAGCACGCTACCACTGGACTCTGGATCAGTGAAAACATGTTCTCTGGAGTGATGAATCACGCTTCACTATCTGGCAGTCTGATGGACAAATTGGGGTTTGGTGGACGCCAGGAGAAGACCACCTTGCTACCTGCTGGAATGCATAGTGCCAATAGTAGACTTTGCTTTAGGGGGTATAATGGTCTGGGGCTGTTTTTTTATTTTGGCTAGGTCGCTTAGTTCCAGTGAAGGGTAATGTTAATACTACAGCATACAAAGACATTTCAGACAATTATATGCTTTAAACTTTGTGGCAACAGTTTGGTGAAGGTCCTTTCCTGTTCCAGCATGACTGAGGCCCACAAAGACATGTTTATATTAATGTCCATATTAATGCTCCTGGTTTTGGAATGTCTAACAATCTCTTATAGGTGTGATTCTCAGGTGTCCACATAATTTGATGCATACAGTATGTTAAGTGAACATATTAATTAAAACTATTCAAGCCGAGCCAATGGAACGGCCACTAGGGGGCCTGCAGAAAGAGGTTAACTACTACCAGATTCCATAGATGCTTCATTTCTCCTCATCATTTCTCCTAAGTGGATTTAGCTGTGTGGTCCTGCAGCTAAAAGTAGTTCTCTCACACCGTTCTCTGTTCTGTAGTGCAGTTGTAGGATGTTGTAACGTTGACTGATGCTGCTGCCCCACCATTTCTGCCTCGTATTTGAGTTGCAGTCTCCCGAGTGTGGTAATGGAGAGAACCGAATAGCAGGCCAAAAGTAATTTCCACTTTTGAGCAAGTCTGCAGTTTGCGACCTTTGAGAAAACACACCCACAGATACAGATTTACTGAGCTGTAATGTGGTTCTGTGCTGGGTGTCTGCAGATAAATTTCAGATTTGCCATAATAGTCTCCTCACAGTCCGGCTCAATTGCAAGTATAGAGGCCTAGTCATAGTTCTGAGTAATCATAATTGTTCTTGCATCACATTTGGTTCCAGCTATAATGAAGTGGTGGTTTTCCCAAGTACATTATCTTTAAAGGACACATGAGGCTTTCTTGTGAAAAAGTTTGGGCACCCCAATCAAATTATGTTGATAGGTTGATTTTCTGATTGCAAATAAGCTAACATGGTTTCTGCAGGGCACAAACCTAAATATGGCTTTAATGTATAGGTGAGGCAGGCTGCATGTGCCGAAGAGATTTACTGGGGCAAATCCAACAGTCTACAAGGCCGGCAGGGATCAAAATACCAGTAGACAGACACATCAGAGGCAAATCCATAATCCAAAAAGTAGATAACGAAGCACTAGTCAAATATAAAGAAGCCAAAGGTTCAGTGCTTGGTTATGGCAACACAGAGATTTTGCATGGGAATGTAAATAAGGCCATAAACTAGCTGCCGGTGTGTGTGATGATGGAGGGGTGGAGCAAGTTTTTTCAACTTAACTCTGTACTGCACAGGCAGATTGCCACCTGGCTTGGTGCAGTGCATGCTGTCCAACTTGCGTCGGCACCACTGGTGCATCACGTCATACAGCATTATAATCTTGCAAGAGTGAGGCGGCTACAGTTTTCAGAGGCAGTCGGCGCAGTTGCTCACCAGCCGACTGCCCAAGTTAAGACAGCTTGATGATGACAGAACTTAATCCTCGTTGGCTAGAAGCTCAGCCGACAACCATGTGGCACAACTTATGTTGAATAGAGCATGTAGCACATTGAAATGTGTCGTGTTTGTGGTTATTATTATTAAAAGTAAAGTTTGAATTCATATTCTTTATTAAATGCCACATCTCATATTGAATGCTGCAAGAGCTGATGGCTTGATGGCTCTGTTCTCAGTTCCTCCCCCAACTGCAACTGCTACTCTTACCAACTACCAAGTAGAGGTGCAGTTCATCTCGAACAAGCCCACTGGGACAGTGACATATTTTTGCAAAAAATTAGCACACTAGTATTATAATTGAGTTTAAGTAATAAAAGTGAGTTTAAACATTGGGAAACCTGTATTAAATACAGTTAATGTGCTCATTTATTTTCATTCAAAATATCAATAGAAAGTGTTATTTGACTGGTCTTTGCAGAGCTGTAGATTATCATAAAGTAAAAGAATATTGGACAGCACAATATCATTCATTGTTTTAGCAATGCTGCATGTACTACATTTACTTACCATTTCTTTGATAGTGATATATCTCTCACCCCCCACCCCCCACACTACTGGATTTCTTCATAGCTACTGTTGTTAAGCTGGATACACTATAGAGAATATTGACAAAAATCCCTTTCAACCCAATGAGGAATTATAGTGAGTAGTGTAGCTGTTATAGTCGTCTGTGATCAGGAGTCCTAGACAGCACAACTTGCCTCGCTCTCTCTGGATTGGCAGGATGGCCCTCAACCCCAATCACTACAACGCTAGCTAACCAAGGCATCTTTTCGCTCATATAGCAGAACTGGCAGTTAGCACTCTCCTCCAAGCATGTTGAGCTGTCTTCATGGTCGATGGCTTCACCCTGCTAGTGTTGGTAGTATTATGTGACTAGGGGAGACCTACAGAGTGGGTGGACAAGCAAATGCCAAAAAAAAAAGATTAAGAAATAAAAAAAAGATTCTCTTCACTTTTATTTTAAAGCCTTTATAATATGTAGACCTGGGGGAGTGCCTAGGCAGATGGGGACCCCAAAAAATCCTGCTTAGGGCCCCCTACATGCTGGAGCCGTGGGTCCAGTTGCTAGGTGTGGACCTGAATATTGGTGGAGTGTTCACACCTGCCAAAACAGACCAAACTAAATAAAAAGTCTGATCGGTCCGCACTAAACAAGGTAGGTTTGAAAGGAATACGAGGCTTTTGTGAAATTGGACCCAAATCAGAACATAACAACAGAATAAATGTACTTGTATGCAAGGTTAGGATAGGATCGATGTGTAATCACAAATGCCTACTAGATGAACCTTGTCAGACCTCTGTGCACGACTTAGCACTGTTCCGCAACACATTATCCTCCTGCTTTCCCTCTGTATAAAGCGTTCCACCGCCCAGTCACAAGCCATGAATTCAATTTCCTTTGCCGTCTTGTTTTCCGGGGGTTTGTATCGTAATGCATTGATCTACCCGGTTCTCTACCTGGTGTACTTAGGTGTTTTTCCTATAGTTCTATCAGCTTCTCAGCTCAACTGAAATTGAACAAGCAATAGCTTTTCTCTCTCTGGGGATACATGGATATATAGCCACTGTGCTGAATTGCTGTGGTTTGTTGGCTTGCATTGTTCACTCGGAATGCTGTTTTGTCTTTATTAGCTAATCCTGCTACAGTTGGCTTCATGTGTTTTAGATGCCGGTGAGTTTAATAATTCATCTGCCAGCACCACTGCCTGAGCTGCAATGGAGCATATGCCGTCATCACAGGCAAAATCAGTCACTGTACTGTTTTTGCAACTATTTTCAAGGTTTTATAACCAAATATCTTTGGTTTAAAAATAGAACTGCTGTTTTACACTTTTGATACAACTTGGAATGTATACAGAAGAAACCACTTGGGAAATTGTGTAAAATGCGGTACACAGTTTCTTCATCGCAGCAACAGAGGAGCATAATTTATGAAGTTCCATGGTTGCATCACATTTAGGTGCGTTGATGCAACAACTCTTTAAAATGCTAATTATTTCCCTACAAATGTGCATTCCAAGTTTGAAAATTCACTTTCAAGAGCATGCAACTGGGTCTAATACTGACTAACTTTGATGCATTCATTAACAAATAATTATTTTAGAAATGTATAAATACAAGACTGCAAAAAAATAAAAGTCAGGTTAACTTTCTGCACTGCTTTTTTATACTGTCTCTGTTTAATTTAGGCCTGATTTACATTTTTAGTACTGCATATAAGTAGCAGATTCTGGCCTTCTACCTCCAAGCAGAGGCCTCCCAGAACTCCAGCTCATGTTCTCAGAGCTCTTTTCCTTCATACTAACAAACATGATTTCACTGCTTTTGGAACAAAACCTTGTATGTCCAAAATGGTAAGAAGGAAAAAACCTACTTTTAATGTAAGTCAATGGAACCAGATTTTTTCCCCAGTAATTTTGGGTCATTTCTTTTGGTTTGTTTATCGTGAAATTTACACACAATGAAAAGGACAACAGGTACTTTCAAATCATGTTAAAAACTGAAAAATGGAGATATAAGGTTTTCTTCCAACAGTAGTGATTTGAAGGCACAATCCAAAATGTAGTCCAGTCATCAGTCATGATACAAAACATTATGACATCTGTCACGAGTATTGACATTAGTGATGCAGTTATTGTACTGGGCATATCTGTCATGACAATTCATATAAGCAAAGCACATTTGCCATGTTTGTGACATGCTTATGACAGTGTTATGTAGCAGTGTTCATGTAAACCATCACCCCTCCTTGTATATCCAAAAATCTTTTGTTAGAATTTTACTGAGTCTCTGTCCAAATGCAGTCATGGCCATTCCTTACCCACAGGTTACAGTTTCCCTATCACACAGTGCTGCCACCCTGTGGGAGAGGGTTCCATGGGGGGTAGGGTTCCTCTCAGACTCCAGACTGCAGAGGACTGAGGCCTTGGTGGGATTTTAACTCAGGACCACTCTGGAGCCATAAAATTACAGAAAGAAAACATAAAAAGATATCAAAATGTTTACTCAACCTAATTTGATCAAATTAAAAAAGTAATGCCGAAGGTTGACTTGGGAGAAATGAGGATTTGTATTGAGAGCCTTAAAGCCATTAAACAAGTATTTTCTTTTTCACCAGATATGACAGGATTTTCACTCTTCCCACTGCAGTAATAAACAAACTAAAAAGTTTGGGCCTCATTCACCAACCCTTAATTTCGTCTTAAAACCCATCATTTAAAAACAGCATGTTTTGTTTACTTGGGCTATCTTTGTCTAATATTAAAAGGAGTCTGATGATCTGAAACATTCAAGTTTGACAATTATGTAAAAACAGAAGCAATTGGCAAGGGGGCCAATACTTTTTCACAGCACTGAGGTGTTTGCTCAGTTGTATGTGTTTTATCCTGATCCACAGCCAGAACTGGAGAGGGCTGTCAAACCCTCTTTATTTTTGATGCTGTTTATCATAAATAAAATCTCTTATAGTCTACAATACGGTCTATTATACCACACATTCTGTATGTCGGCCTATTCCACTAATGGAGCGTGCGGCCGCCCCTCATCCTGCACACCTCCTGCATTTTACATTTGCCATTTGCTCTGAATATTACCTTGGCTTTTACTTTTTCTCCAGTGTAAAATGACTTTACTTGCTCATCTTTCATTCCTCTTTGTCCAAACTCACTTCCCCCCTCTCTCTTTCTGTCTTTGTAGCCTGTGAGCTAATGAACCAAGGCATCCTGGCGTTGGTGTCGTCTACTGGCTGTGCAGCAGCTAACGCTCTGCAGTCCCTGACAGATGCCATGCATATCCCGCACTTGTTTATCCAGCGGAACGGAGACGGCACACCCCGAGCAGAATGTCAGCTCAACCCCAGTCCTGATGGAGAGAGGTATACGCTAGCTGCTCGGCCACCAGTACGGCTCAATGATGTCATGCTAACGCTCGTCTCGGAACTGCGGTGGCAGAGGTTCATAATGTTCTACGACAGCGAGTACGGTAAGTGTCACACACCTTTTCCAGGGTCACATTCAAGCACTTTTCAAGCACTTTCAAGGTCCGTTTTCAAGCTTTTCCAGCACATTACAGCTGTAGCAAATTACATATTTATACAATTTGTATCACATTAAAAGAGACGGTATTATGCTATAAACAACCAGAATTGTGTTTGGCTGATCTTCAGGGTTAAAGGGTGAATTAGCAGTTCTACATTAACTCCAGCGTTTAAGACTATTTATTGTTAAACTGTGTTGAACGATAAACTGTGTTGAAATAAGGATTATTTTATTTTTACCTACAAATCTAATTCTGCTGTGGAGCCACAACAGAGCAGTAAAAGAGCCGCGTGTTGCCGACCCCTGTTTTAAATGAACGATGGGAGCCGGCTCCCGTCCAAGAGCTGTTTTTCATTCTTTCTTTTCTGTAACTTAAGAGTTACAATGGCAGGAGGTTAGGGTGATCCTCTCCACGGTGGTATAATGAAGAGCCGTTTGGGAGCCAAAAGAGTCGGCGCTTCTGGGCGGGCCGAGCCAAATGATCTTGGTTCTCCAAAAAGAGCCGAAATTCCCATCACTGTCACACAAGCAGACACGCAAGCGAGCCCAGGTGGAGCAGTTTTCATTTTAGGCTGCAACTTATTTTATTTCTCCATCTAATAACCAAACTATTCAGTCAGATAGTTATTTGTTGCGAAAGAAATACGGTTACAATTTCAAGCATTTTTAAGCACTTTATCCAAAATTCCAGCACTTTTCAAACCTGGAAAATACAACATTGAAATTCAAGCATTTTCAAGGATTTCAAGCACCTGTATGAACCCTGCATATTTGGGTGAATTGAGTCAATTACATGGAACTCAATAGCTATGATAAGAAAGCAGCTCTGAAGGGGCTTTATCATGAAGGCTGAACCTTTCTTGCTTTTTTAAACGAGACTATATAAACATCGTACCAGCCCATTTTGAATTAACCCTCTAAAGTCTAAGGCAGGGGTCGATAACATGCAGCTCCGGAGTGTTAAATAATAAAATAACCCTCCTTTGTAGTAAAATAAATCTCTGCTGATCGTTCAACACAGTTTTAACAATATAGCAATTTAACAAAATGCAGCCTGTAACTGCTAATTCACCGACATTTAACCCTGAAGGTTGGCGCTCAGACTGTTGATTACCACAGCTACTCAGACGAGAATCTCACCTAGCTAGTAGCAATGTAGTTACGAAAAGGCACAGAGAAAGATTTAAGATGAACATCAATACTTTGAAGCCAAACTGACTTATTTGACTTATCACTCCAGCTGGTTTCCTGATACGGTATCTGCAAGTCAGCTTCTTGTTTGAATTTTCCCGTTCCACCTTAAATGGTACAGCAGTTATATTCTGGTGCCATTTAAGATGGAACAGGAAAGTTTGAACAAGATGCTGGCAAATGAGAAGCGACTTCAGCTCCATAAAAAGTCAAACGTGGAGAGACATTATACAAGAAGTGATTCCACTTTTGAGGAAACGTTTCCTGCCGGAGATGCGGGAAAAGCAGCTATAGACATATTTAGAGTTAAGATGCTAAAATGGACATTAAATGTTGTGGCTCCCAAGATGGTTTGATTTTTACTGAAAGGACAAAATGGTGGTTCTTCACATTTGGGTTGCGACCCCTGGGCTAAGAATATTTTCTTGATTTTTGACTATATTCTTAAAGGCCCCTTTAAAGGCACTTGCATATAAAATGATACCCACTTGTTATATAGCAAAATGTTCAGAACAATCTCAGCTGTCTCTGTGATGAAGCCCTTTTAGAGCACTATGTAAAGCAATAATTTGGCTGTAAAGCTGTAAATTGAAGTACAATTGAAATTCTTAATTGCATGAGTAAGGCTATGTTTTCACAAGAGATATTAAGAATTTCTAAAACCGTACTTCAATTTTTCACCTTTAGGGCCAAATTATTGCTTTACATAGTGCTCCAAAAGGGCTAAACCCATTTCAAGCACCAAAACAATTGCATAAGTAAGGTTATGTTTTGACAAGAGATATTGTTTTGGTGCTTGAAATGGATTTACCAACCAATCTAACCAAAAGTCATTTAGGTTCACAACAGTAGTAGAATGTATGAATAAAATAGTAGATAAATGTTATTCTCATCGCTACTTTCCAAAATCGCTGCCACAACTTCAGCAGCTATAAACTTTTTACACACAACTTCATGTCTGTGTCCTAGGCAACTAGTGAAAAATTAAAGGATAAGGTGTCCATTGGTCAGTTTCACGCAAAACATAGACGGACAAACGAATCCACCAATTACATCACTTGAAGGAACATTTATCTTTAACTCTTGGATTCAATATCTTGTCTATGAACTGTTTCTTTTAAAAACAGGTCAAAATGGAATTACAAATCCCTGCTTTTTGTTTTTTATTTGCATTTCACATAAAGTCACAACATTTATGGAGATGAGGTTGGTATTTACATACAACCTCCCATTCAGCCTGCAGCAGTTTAACCTGCCGAGTATGAGAGTGACCGAACTGTGGGCCAAAGAATCTACTGCAGACGATGTACTATAGTTAACACCCATTAATTTGAATTGCTCATTTTCCCCATTTCCCAGCAGCCTCTAAGCTGGACAACCTTGTGATTGCTGAGAGTAAAGCATATACAAGCTTCACTGAAGATTAGGACCACCCAATTTACATCAAAAGAGAGGAGATTCTGGGAAAGTACATGTAAATTGGTTATTCATAGGGCCCACAAGACCAACATTAACCTAATTAGAAAGCAATCACAGATATAGGCTCCCTGGGGCTTTACGTTTACTACACGACTGCTTCAGCATTCATTGTAATTGTTCTCCTGTGAGGCCAACTTTTCGCTGTAAAGCAGGCGGATGTTGATTAAACCTTTGCTTTCTTTTCTGTCGGCTTGGTGCTCTGATTACCCCTTTCAAAGGTTCTTCCTTTTTTATCATACTCTCCTAAAAATCCCCAATTCCCCAAATTAGAAACATCAGGGCACACAGCAGTTTCCTTCCTCTGGGCTGGGTTTTGCTGATTGATGGCAGCTTGCTGTGCTAACATGCAGCCATTACCAAATCACACACCTGGAATGAAGGGACTCACAAGAACAATGGGGGTCTGTCGATCGACCCAGTCGATGCAGAAGTCTACTTTGATTCGCTCGGTGTGGATCTATAGCCTGAGAACAGGGCTTCACATCTTTTTAAATGGCTCTGCTTTTGTGCACACGCGCCGTAACCGCTATCGGATTTGGGCTTTCAGGGGAGCAGCCTGCAAATTCAGACAATAGGATAGCTTTCCTTCTTCTATGGAGCAAGTGTTTTAGAGAAAGCTCTGGAGGAATAACTATGATATTGCACCTGTTTATAACAGCACATTTTGTACCAATTACAACAGGCTTGGTTTACAGCGCCTCTGTGTATTCCCTATTCTCTTGGATCCGAGCCATTCATAGTCACTGTGATAAAGTTTTAATATCAAGTATTCCCAGAACGGAAAGATAACATACTTCAATGAGACAAAAAAAAATGTGGCCATTACAGATGAAGCAAATAACAATGAGTGCGTTTACATGCACTTAATAATCTGATAACTGCAGAAAATCTTTTTTTTTTAGTATTCCGATCAACATGTTTACATGCACTTGAGTAATCAGATAATGAGAAAACTTCAGGTCTACATGAGTCAGACAGTGATCAGATTTCTGCTTTACAACCAGCCAATAAACTCACAGAAGAAGATGTGACATAATTACTCGGTAACACTTTCTATGAATGTCACCTTTGTAAGCATCTATAAACACATTCCTAACATGTTATAATGCATTCATAACGCATTATAAACATAGCTATAAATATTTATAAAAATGCATTACACGTTATAGCCATGCTTATTATACATTATGAATTGTTAACATAATACATTATAAGTACTGATCATAACAGATTATAAGAGCTCATAAGTCGTATTTGTCCGCTCTAAGTAAAGTGAAGCGTACTGTACTAAAGCCTCCTCCAGTGTTCAGAGTGAGGCTTCAAGTTGAAGTATTTACTGAAGGATTTACTGAAACACTAAAACATTCACAGTAAAGCTCATTACAGGCTTCAAATGTCAGAGTTTAAACTAGAGCTGCCATCAGTGTTTTACCCAATGTGGGAAAGGTAATGTACACCACCGTTAGCTTGGTATTTGTCTTTACTTTACGCTCTCCAAGCTGGGACTGACTTTATTGGCACTGACAGTATAACATGTTATTGACACTTATAATGCATTATATTAACAATTCATAATGTATAATAAACATGGCTATAAAGTGTAATTCATTTTTATAAATGTCTATAATCATGTTTATAATGCCATATGAATGCATTATAACATGTTACAGATGTGTTTTGAGTTGTTGTTTGAGGAGCATGAAGAGTTTAAGGTGTTGCCCTGGTTTCAAAATTCCCCTGCTTAACATGTTGGTACCAGATACCACAGGGCACCTTTAGAGGTCTTGTAGAGTCCATACCTTGGTGGTTCAGAGCTGTTTCCGCAGCATATTGAGGACCAACAGCATATTAGGCAAACAGCTCACGATGAGTCAGATGAGTAGTCATTGTTTTGGCTCTAAATGGTGCATTTTTAGCTAATGGATGCTGTCTTCTGTGTGACGCATCTATCTAGTAGTAGTCTGTAGCTTTAAAAGTCATTGGAACCTTTTTGCTTTACAAATTTGAACATGGAGGTTCAGGTCAGATAGGAATTGGACTGTATTTTTTGGGTTGAACCAAATTGTCAGGGCTGATTAAAGCTCACATCAGGGATCGTCTCAAAGCTATCTGAGCATTTTTATCTTGATGGTAGGTGGGGGTGGTGGAAGGAGATAAAACATGATGTTATTGGATATTTTTCATTGGTTTAATGCTATGTTCCCCCTCTTGCTGGTGCACTGTAATCAAAAACCAGAAGTCTTGGATATGGGCAAAAGTGATCACATATTGCTAGAGATTAAAACAAGAAATTAGTCTTTTAAATGATATGAGGTAAAAAGGTAAAAAAGGACGTTTTTGATCTCAAGTTACCTTTACAGGCCTTCACTGTTGCTAGTAAGTTATTAGTCCTGTGATTCATCTGGATGAGGAAGTATGTAGAAATGGCATTTACAGATATGGTCTTATACAGTTGTATGCAAACATTTGACTAACTCTAGTCAAATTACATGTTTTGTTGATTTTCTCAAGAAAATAAGTCAATGTATAATGTATAGGTAATTTACATATGGGATTTTTCTGCAACATTTTGTGCACAATATCTATTTATTTGCATGGAATGGCATATAAGGAAAGAAAATAAAACATTAAGCATAAAATGTGCCATAACATTTGCACTTATGTTTTTTCCAATGTGACAAATTTAGCGAAAATCTGCACTAATCTGTTCAGAGGTGACTCGTCATTTGACGGGGTGCACAAACTTTTTCATATGAGTGTATATGTTACCAAGGTCAGAGCATACAACACAGATAAATGTCACAAAGAAGTTCCTATGATCATTAAAAGGCACCACCAATTTCCCCCACTGGACAGCTAACACAGGAATTAATGTATTTGTCCATAGATATGATGACTTATGGTTTACATCACTAAGGATCTTACTGTATAACAGTCTACTGATAATGTTGCATGTTTTAGTTTAATTGAAATCAGTTGGTTTATCTTCGTACAGTAGAAAGGTGACAGCAGAAGTAAACTGGTGAGCTTTCAAATTTCTCTTTGCTCTGTGGTTTGCTGGTTTAGCTGAAGCTGCTTTTTAATGAGCATATTTGCGCCCATGTTATGGAGCAGGGACATGATTTGTTTTTAATGAAACCAATCTGATAACTAATTAGTATCTTGTAATAAAATACATACAGAGCCATTTTTTTCTTTTTTTTTAGCACAAACATGATGGGCTGATTACCTTCAAGCAGATTAAGCCCAAGTCTAAAATAAATAGGATTATTAATGATGAATGACTATTGGTATTTTTGTTTAGTCTAGGCTTAATCCACGTCTGGGAAACCACAGTGACTAACTAAAGATGACAGTTGTTAGCATAACTGTGGGATGCTAGAGAAGGGATCACTGGTTACACGTACCTTCAGTCCAGTTCAGTCACATTTGTAAAGCATAATTAATAAAGCATGTTGGAATAAGAGGTTGGCGGTCTGAATTCAATCAGTTTGCTAGTGCTTTTTTCTCTATGGCTAAAGTCTTAAAGGGGAAGTAAAGAATGAAACAGAAGTAATAAACAAGGCATAGCTGCACGAAAAGATGAGCACATTGTATCAGTGCTCCAAACCTCTATACTGTAGCTTGAATATTATCACAATAGGAGCCGCATTGGGGGAAAAATGAATGCAAACATAGATTAAATAAAGATTCATACGGCTAAGAGAACTTTCTAAAAAGCACAAGCAACTCAAGTGGGCAAAGTGTAATTTCACAACTACACAACTACAGGCAAAGATTATGAGAAGGAAGAGGTAGTAAACAAGAAGCAATGCCAACTGGTTTGGTGTGAAATGTGACTTTGTAGAGAAATTTACAAGGCAAAATTGTTTACCATTGTAGTACTAGGAACCAGACATCTGTACACTATCTACACTACAAATATCACCATTTTATCTGCTATCCAAAATGACCAGTGAGCTTACATGTGGCTTATAAGTGACTGATAAAAGTAAAGTAGTGCTAAGTTTGAAAAAATATGTTTTCTTTGAGTACTATTTTTTCCTTACAACGCCCTGCATGTAACTCTCCACACCGTATGCGCTTTGCGCTGTTTGGGTTGGCAGCATTGCGTTGCACGGTGTCAACAAAACCTATAGCTGATGTGAGTATTTATCAGAGGAGCTGTGAAAGACAACAGCTCCACCTTGGTGGTTAATTATTCAGAATGGTGGTGAACTGCACTGCACAAGGAAGCAAAAATAATCAGAGAAAATGCAGCACGGTGTGTTTATTCAGTTGCCGTTACAAGTACCAGAAATCCTGGTGTTGTAGCTGATTGTTTAGAAGCTACACACAAATACCAAAGCTGGACAACTTCACCGGCGATGACGACTCAAGACCAGTGAAAAAATGCAGAGCGGATTTCTTCAAATGCAGCTGCTAAAGAAAACTGCGCTTCCCTCTGTTGTATTTTCCACCACAGAAACTGGAATCAAAGTAAGAAACGTTTGTGAGTGAAATAAGTTAGTTGTCATTAGCCCCTGTGCATACATCACTGTTAGCCATGCAATAAAATAATGATCTACCTCACAAACTGGTAACTGCTTCAGTGCCGGTGGGCTCAGTCTCTCTCTCCCTTTTAGCGCTCTCTTTTTCAAGCTGCTGCAACTGTATATTTTGGTTCAAATCCATTTGGATCTATGACATTTTTGGAAACAGACTTTCCCAAAGTCCTCCTCATACTCTGCCATCTTCCAAAATAGGTAAGAAAAAATAGACAGTAAACAAAAGCTGCTGCTGGCGTTAGCCGTGTTGAAAAGCTGTAGCTACAGGCTACTAACAACAAAAGCATGTTAGCTCGCGCACTGATCTCAGCTAAAAAAGCGGTTTTGAGATGAAACATGGAAATAATCCTGGAGTAAAAGTTTATACTAAAAATACATTTTAGGTCAAAACCTTACCCTCTCAGGTGTCATGCAGGGCATTCATAACCTTTTTTGTAGCAACTCAACGAGACATAGCTTTTAGAGCCATTACATATCTGGACGTCTGGTTCCTAGTACTACAATGATGACCAATTCTGACTCTGTACATTTCTCAAGAAATGCCAATTTCATACCAAACCGCTCTGAAAGATTTTGTTTTACATCTAAACCACTGAATGATTAAGTCATTTTGCCTCGAGATGCGAGTCAGTTAAGCGCATGAATTGACACTGACTCGAATCCCCATTTCTATGTTTTGTATAGCTTTGGTTACGAGCATTGACAGTTTTCAGTATAGGCCTGCTGCATCAATCAACAGCAGCCACACTGGTGCATCGCTTAACCCACGCAGGATAATGTTTAAGTGAAAGAGGCAAAAGTCATACTTACAGCTGTATTGAATTTATTGACATAGTATCTCAGCTTTGAGAAACTCTTATTATAACTTACTAGCATTATTTATTACAGTGGCTGAGATGGGCTTCCAAAGACCCTGTCCACCAATAACCAGAGTTGTTGGAAATGGTCTAAAAACTGTCTGGTTTGTATCTAACCCCATCCAGCCCCCCCATGTTACAATATTCTTACTTCTCACTTACCCACAGTGAAGCGCTGTCTCCTTAAAGTCTATCAAGAATTAACTTTTATGGCATTCAGCACTGTAATAAAGTTCACTGCAGGATAATCAACTTCTTCTCAACCAGCAGCAATTACTGCTCCTCTGTAGCACTTTGTCTCATTAAGCCTGAATCCTAAACTCATCTTGCTGTTGTTTTATTAAGTTGGCTTCATTAAGTTGGCATTGCTTCTTGTTTACTACTCTTCTTTCTCACAGTCTTTGCCTGTAGTTGTGAAGCTAAAACAAGGAACTTTTGAGAAATGTTTTAGAAAGTCCTCTCAGCTGCATTAATCTTTTTTTTTAAATCTATGTTTGTGTCCATTTTTCCTCCTATTTTAATAATATTCATGCTACAGTATAGAGGCTTGGAGGACTGATAATGTGCTCATCTTTTCGTGCAGCTATGCCTTGTTTATCACTTCTTTTTCATTCCTTCCTTTTTATCCCATAGATATCAAGTCATAACCTGATGCTTTTTTTTTTATTCATATTGTTTTGCAAACATACAGAGAACACACTGCAAAAAATAGTATCTTGTCAAGTCAGTTGATCTTAAATCTAGTTGATATATGTAATATTTCCCGTTTTGAGATGGTTGTGCACGAATGAAGCAACAGACTCGATCTCCCAGAATCCTCTGGGAGATCACATGACCTTACCGCTTCCTGAAACACACACGGACTTCATCTCCCAGAATGCACAGGGAGATCAGCTGACTTCTGGTTCCCACACACGCTCCTATCAGCGATTAAGATCACCCAAATTCTAATGTGTTACACCTGTTTTTATGATCACATGACTCTATCAGTTTAGCCTATCAGCCCAGGCTTTAGCAGTAGTTAGTGGTGAGGTGGTGTTTCTTCTGAAAACTGCTGAGTGTTTTTCGATTGTATTCCTGTGTATGACTTGCTGTTTCCCCGTTTTCTCTGACTCTGGTTTCGGATTTGCCCTTTGGATTGTTTGCCTTGGATCATTACAATAAAATTATTTATCTTATTTTTAGAATTTATTACTTGTTTTAGGTAATTTTTCAAGTTAAATTCTCTATTATACTTGCAGATAATTTTGATGGTTTTAAACAGATTTAAATAAACAAGCAAAACTATCTGCCAATATAGTGAGAAAATTTCTGAATAAAATTACTTAAAAGAAAATGACTAAATAATTAAAAATTAAGCTTACAGCAATCTCGACAGGAGAAATATTAGATAAAAAGATAATTTAAAGATAATTTTATTTGACAAGGTACCATTTTTTGCAGTGCACTTATTCCGTACAGTTATTGTACTTCGTTCTTGGTCGCTTTGAAAGAATAAAAGTATGTCAATCCTTTGGAATTCATTGCATTCATGTATAAAGTTGTCTTATTTTTGGTTCGGTGTTTTTCTAAGTTACACTACAGAACAAACACAATATATTTAAATTAATAACACAAACATAAATGTATTGTTCTTGTCCATTAAACAAATCACTCAAACATTCACAGTGTAGATTGGAAAAAGTAGATTTCAAAATGAGCTAATTGACGTCCTGGAGTCCAATCAGTGAATTTAGTTTGGAGGTGTGGGTTAGAGCTACTGTGACTTATAGAAGAGCTCTTAAAAGACCTACAACCAATAGTTGTTGATTTGTATAAAGCTAGAAAGGGTTACAAAGTCATCTCAAAGAGTTTAGATATTTCTCAGTCTATGATTAGGCAATTTGTCTATAAATGGAGTTGATTTAGTGCTGTGTCTATTCTCCCTAGAAGTGGGCAACCAGGCAAAAGCACTCCAAAGGCACTGTGCAGAACACTTAAGGCACACTGTAGAACTCAAAACCATAAAGTAACAGCTAAAGGCTTGAAGGAATCATTGGAACTGCTCAACATATCTGTTCATGTGTCTACCAAATGAAAAACGTTGAACAGGCATGGTGTCCATGGCAGGACAACACGGAAGAAGCCGCTTTCCAATAAAAACATCGCTGTTCGCTTAAATTTTGCCAAAGAGCACCTTGACACTCCAAAGCACTACTGGAGAAATGTTTCATGGGCTGATGAAAATAAAAATGAATTGTTCACAAGAACATGCAACACTACATTTGGCGTAAAAAGGGCTCTGCATACCAACATTAAAACATCATCCCAGCAGTGAAGTATGGTGGAGGGAGCAGCTTGATTTGGGGCTGCTTTTCTTCCTCTGGATCGACTGCCATCATTGATGAATAAATGAATTCCCAAACTTTCCAAAGTATCCTACAGGATCATGTCAAGATGGCTGTCCAGTAGAAGCTGGGTGATGCAGCAAGACAATGGCCCTAAACATCAAAATAAATCTACTGAGAAAAAAAAAAACAGAATTATAAATGTTTAATTGTTGTGCACTATAAAGACGTCAAAGATTATAATTGTTTGTGTGTTTAGTTCATTGTGTTTGTCTATACTTAAGATTGCACCGTTAAGATAAAGTGACCCTTATTAGTCCCACAACGGGGAAATTTCACCTCTGCATTTAACCCATCTGTGCAGTGAAACACCACATACACACTAGTGAACACACACACTAGGGGGCAGTGAGCACACTTGCCCAGAGCGGTGGGCAGCCCTATCCAGGGCGCCGTTTGGGGTTAGGTGCCTTGCTCAAGGGCACTTCAGTCACGTACTGTTGGCTGAGGGGATCGAACCGGCGACCTTCCAGTCACAAGGCTGGTTCCCTAACATCCAGCCCTTGACTGCCCATCACCATCACACTTTAGTAACGAAGTTTATTAATGCAGGTAATTAGGTCATTTGAACGTTTTCCAAACTTTTACTTGCCTCTGTATATATTACACCTCTATGTTGTCCTCTTTTTCTTTTTTAACATTTTTAGAACATGTTACTGAAGGGCAGCATCTGTAAGGCCTGCATAAGCCTTTCATGACAACTGACAAAAGTCTATTTAAACAGTAATAAAGGCTAAGTGGTATTACAACTAAATGCTTGTTGCAATAGGTTTATATATATGTCTCCATGGGTTTATGTCAGCTGTTATGAATGGCTTATGAAGTCTTATAAACGCGAAGCATGTTCCTGAAGAAAGATATCCACCCATCCTCCCACGGCAATCCACTGATTTCACAGCTTTCAAATTCATTCAAATTTGTTGCATTCAGCTGTTGACCCAGTAAACGCATTTCAGCACCTGATATCCTTTCTTTTATCCCTCCATCTTCTTATACAAGTCTACTGATTTTGATAAAACTTTGCGCTTTCAAACTAATCAAACTTGGCATAAACCTCCAACTGCTGACCCAGAGCACAGGGCTGCATTTCACTTCCTTTCATCCTTACTTCCTCCCACAGAAACACATTGATTTTGATTCGTTGTGAATTTGCAAGCACAAACCACCAGCTCTGACAGAAACATTCTGCTCTCGATGCAAACTCATAACTCCATCTCCTGCTGATAGCTCTTGTTCATTTAACCCCGGTATACTTTCTCTCACTCCTCTGTTCTTCTCTATGTGATCTTCCTTGAAATTGGAAGCTACAGCCAGTAAAGCCAGGTCGACATTTGACCCTACATTCCAAATCTACTATCCTTTTTTCATCCTTGCATCATTTCTTGGCATTAAACTGATTTCACCACTCTTTGAATACTAAAGCTACAGCCAATACTTTTTTAAATCTTTGTTTTTTTGGTTTTCATTGTTTTTAAATGGGCATTGACAAGTCGTGTTATAATCACGAACTTTGCTTTGTAGTTGCTTTTATAGCTTTCATGGATTTTATTTTGCTGACCTCAAACCCCATGATGCAAAAATATGTAAATTATGCAAATGTATGGCTCATTTACATGTTGCAGTATCTATAAACTACATTAAGCTCCCCCCAAGCTCTTCAGTAAGCAAGCGCTAATCCTAAATGGATACAGCTCAGCAGTCTCAATAACAACATAGTAACAGTTTAGGGTCTTTAGCAATACTGAATAGAGGATTTAATACATCCAGCATTTCATTCACCTTAAAGAATGCAAGTTAGCAAGAGGAGACAACACAGTCTGAACCAGCCTTAACATATCAATAGCATGAAGTAGCAGCCAGAGTTAGGTAGTAACAGAATACATGCACCAGAGTTACATAATTAGAGGACAAAAAGGTAACTATAATCTGTTACAGTATAATCTGTAATAATCTGTTACAAAAAGGCAGTAATCAGATTAGAGGTACATTATAAAAACAATTTAAAAAAAATAATTGTACATCTTCTGTTCAATTTTTGCAGATGAAATGACCTCATTCTACCATTGTCTAGTCTAGGTCAGGGGTCCCCAGATGTTAAGAGCCATTTTGTCCTTTTAACAAAAATCAAACCGCCTTGGAAGCCACAACATTTTATGCCTATTTTACCATCTGGCTGTAAATATGCCTCAGTATCTTCTAATATCCTAGCATAGGCTAAAAAATATAGTTAATATAAGGAAAACGCAGACTTACTTTGCTCTGCTTTAAGCTTTAGCTCAGCTTTTATCTCATCTCCACCTGGAGAGTTTTCCATAAAAGTAACATTAGAATAGTTTCTCGTAAGATGTCTCTTAACGTTCGACTTTTTACGAAGCTGAAATCAGCTCCTCATTTGCAAGCTTCCTGTTCGCATTTTCCCATTCCACCTTAAATGGTGGCGCCAGAATGTAACTGCTGCACCATTTAAGGTGGAACGTGAAAATTCGAACGAGAAGTTGACTTGATAGTTTCTCATTGCATATTTCAGGTATCAGGAAACCAGCTGGAGTGATTATAAATGCAATAAATCCATTTGTCTCCATATTATTGATGTTCACCTTAAATCGTTCTCTTTGCCTTATTGATAGTTAGCTACTAGCTAGGCAACATTGTTATCTGCGGTGCTATGGTGACCAGCAGTCTGCACACCAATCTTCAGGATTAAAAGTCTGTGAATTGGCAGATATACATTAGCTCCAACTCCAACAAGACCATTTATTGCTAAAACGATGTTAGAATGATCAGCAGAGCTTTATTTTACTGCACGGGAGGATCATTTTATTTTTATCTAGAAATCTATTTTTGCCTTGGAGTCACAACAGGGCAGTAAAAGAGCCGGATGTTGCCGACCCCTGGTCTGTGTGGTTGGCATAGTAACACTCAAGCTGATTGGATACAAGCAAACACCACTTTTCTTGACATTTATGGCATTTTGGCAGACGCTCTTATCCAAAGCAATGTGCAATTTGATCATTTTTACACAGGGAGGTGATTGTAGTGTTAGGAGTCTTGCCCAAGGTCTCTTATTAGTGTAGCATAGGGTGCTTGACCAGGTGGGGATTAAACCCTAGTCTAAAGCATGGCAGGCAGAGGTATTATCCACTACACTATACCAAGCATTATAGACCTCAAAAGGATTAGTTTGTCCTCTGCTTCATCACGTATGTTGCTGAAGCTCCAAAATCAGCTCAAACTGGACTGCAGATATCTGAGCTAAATTAACATGTATTGATGCTATTGTTTTTTTCAGAAATGGAAAAGTAGCAATGTCACCATTTTCCTTTTTTAGTGAGGAGCAAGTCGTATCATTGTTTCTTGAAGACATTCTGCCATTTGTTTCTTTTTAGGATGCAACGACAAGGCAAAACTGAAGGTTTCCTTAAATAACATCTTACATAAAGTGCTAAATCAAACACTCTACTGTCTCTTCTTACAGTAGGGACTAGTAGTTGAGCTGTACTAGTTCCTAGCCTAGTCTACATAGTAAAGAAAAGATGAGACAATCGCAATTTTCAGCCATTTGCTGGAGACAATTACAGCTAGTGCTGTAAAAAGAAGGACTCTATCAACGAGCCTTTACTTACTGTGCGGTGCTGCAGGTGTTAAACACAAGGTCAGCAGTTTCAATTTTGATTTTATTGACTGTGGAAGCTACAGTGAAGTGAGCCTCGCTATAACAATGTCTCTGGGACATAATCATAATGCATCCTATGGCTCTTACATAGTTTTGGCAATTATATGTAACCCATAATATATTGTTTCATTTATCTGTTTTTTCCACCACCGCTCACCCTTTATGGGGACGTTAACTTTTCTTCTCTATTTCCTTTTTAATGTTACACAATTCACCATTGTATTTATTGTATATAGTCATACAAATACAAGGTGACCAACTTCCTGAACACCAACACCCACAGTCCCTTCCCCTCCACCCACAGCAGGCCCTGCCCACCAATACTGCCCTTCTAAGGGAAAGGAAATATAGAGAGAGCTGAGAGAGGTGGAAAAAGCAACATGCAGATGATGGGAAAACTGGACAGGACAGACATGACAAAACAATAAACAGAGGAAAAATTCTGCTTTCTCCATTTTTTAAATCATTTTATTTCTTAAAACAGTGCAGTTTTCCGGTTTGCCTTGTTTAAAGACATTTTAATGCAATTAGTTTGCACTCCTTATTTAATGACTTTAAGTAGCAATCCGAACAAAATTAGAGATTACATTACTTTACATTATAGAAATCTTCTCGTTACATATTACATCTTTTAACATGTGATCAGTAGGGCTGTAATCAGGACCACCATTGTTGAGTCCAAGACAAGTCCAAGACCATGACTATTTGCAACTGAGTCAAGACCAAGTCTAAATGAGTCCAAGTCAAGACTGAGTTTAAATGTAAGCAAGACTGAGTCAAGACAGAGTAGTATATCTAGCAAGTATGGCAGTGCAGAGGTCAGCAAACCTCTCAGCCATGCTACAGTTAAGCAATAGAGCACTCGAGGTTATGTGTTATTGTGAAATAATGAGTGTTTTACAGCTTTTATACAACAGTCAAATAAATAAAGTAATAAATTAATAAACTGGGCCGTGAACGCGGCGTTTAATATGTTTTACTGTTCGCAGTTCCTTTACCAAATTATAGTTCCTTAACGAGCAGCTTGTTGCTACGTCAGAGTAACGAGCTCCACCCACTCGCTGCACAGCCGGCAGTTCGTTCTCCAGCTCCTTACGGTAAATTCCCAAACTGTGTTCACCACTCAGCAGCTTTTCAGTCGGCAGATGTGACAGAAGAACAGCTAAACAACCTGGAATCAGCCAGAAATGAACCCAATACCATTTGCCACATGCATAATCTCGTCTTCAGAGTCTGACCAAATCAGACTGAGCCATAAAACTGCCGCAATGTCAAGTTTAGCTCAGTTTTGTCAGTTTTTGCCAGATCAGTATTAATGTTTTGTTCCAGCCAGTCTGTAAAGCATCTTACAGCACGTTTAGTTTGGCGAATGTAACTAAATGTAAGCTGCTCTGGATAAGAGCATCTGCCAAATGCCATAAATGTAAATGATATAAGATAATTCATTTGCATAAGGAAAATAAGAGAACAAACAGGAGTCATCAGATAAACGGCACTTAAATGTTTTATCTTTAAGAGAGAGGAGAAAATCAAGCTGCTTCAGATCTGAAAACATCCACAGGTGTTTCTGTCCATCCTTCCACTGTGAGAAGACAACTCAACATTGTGGGTCTTAAAGGATGTGTAGCTGTCACGAAGCCATTACTGAAAAAAGTAAAGAGACCAATCGAACAATTGTGTTCTCAAAAGAATGTACTGACCATCCCAGAGTCCAGACCTCAACATCACTGAAAGTGTTCGTATTCAGGACACAGGAAGTTCAACCATGTCCAAGACTGAACTTTGGCGGTGTGGAGAAAAACCACTGCAGATTTCTTACATACATACATACATACATCATCTAAACCGCTTATCCTTCTGGGTCGTGGTGGCCTTCCGCCCAGTGACAGCTGGGATAGGCTCCAGCACCCCACCGCGACTGCAGATTTCTTAAAAAACTGAAAACAAGTTTTCTGAAAAGAATGAAAGCTGTAATCAAAGCAAAGCGTGGACACACTAAATACTGAAAAAGCTGATATTATATTCAGCTGTTAAAGCCTCTGTGTTTCATTCAGTTTTTTTTATTTATTATTTAAGTTTTCTAACAACCATATGACTCGTAAATGAAGTAACATCTGTGCTGCCGACAAATTTTCCTTTTATAGCACAACAAGTTGTTAGAAGCCATATTGCACCAGCACGTCCAGTTGTGTTACAGTCTGTTGGAATGATAGCAATGTAATGAACTATAAAGAGTTTTCGAAGCATCAAAAACAATTTTTTGTCTCTAATCGATGGTCAGCTTTTGCCTAATCCAGGGGTCAACAACATGTGGCTACTGAATTAGATTTTTAGGGAAAAATAAAATAATCCTCCTTTGCAGTTAAATAAAGCTTTTAAACAATAAATGGTGTTAAATGTTGGAGTTAATGTACATCTGCTTATTCACCCTTTATTCCTGATAATTGGCATGCAGACTGCTGGTCACATAGCTGGCAATGTGGATAACAATCTTGCCTACCTAGCTTATGAAAAGGCAAAGAGAAAGATTGATTGATTGAAAGATTGATAATTTGGAGATTGATTTAAATTGGAGACACATTATAATCACTTATAATCACTCCAGCTGGTTTCCTGATACATTTAATTTGCAATGAGAAACTGTCAAACACTAAAAAGTTGTAAAGCTATGTAGTTAGTTACATTCTGGCGCCTCAGGGACCATTTAAGGTGGAACGGGAAAATTCAAACAAGAAGCTGGCGAATGTCAAAATGTAACATTGAGAGACGTTTTACAAGAAACTGTTCTACTTTTGAGGAGAAGTTTCCTGCTGGAGATGCGAGAAAAGCAGCTATAGCTGAGCTAAAGCTTAAAGCAGAGCAAAGTAGGTTGTTCCTATTCTGTTTTTAGACTATACTAGTGCATCAGCACATACTGAGACATATTTACAGCCAAGATGGTGAAAAGTTACTTCAATAAAATGGACATGAAATGTTGTGGCTCCCAAGGTGCTTAGATTTTTGTTGAAACTTGACAAAATGGTTCTTCTGAACATTTGGGTTGCTGACCCCTGGCCCAATCATCGCAACCTCTGAAGGCAAACTTCCATTTTTATCTTTGAAGAAAATCTTCCCGTTCTCCTCACTGTTGAGCAGCCTTGAGCTGACATAGTTAACCCCAAAGTCACTCTCATCTATGTAGACACTAGTAATAATGAGGCTCTTGTTATAATTTTCTCCTTCTGAGCAAAAGCGAGATGACCTATACTTAATTGGCTCTGTGGGAGCGAGAGATTCCAGTCTGTTCTCGTTCTGCAATGGGTCTGGGTGGTTGAAGTGAGAGCCAGTTAAAGGAAAATCGAGAAAAGTCTCGGAATGCTCCGATTCTGGAATGTGGCCAGATGGAACCAATCAGCCAATCAGTGTCCTGTCAACCCGAGCTCTACGCATTTAATGCAAGATAATTATCCAGGCTAATTTTAACTAATCCCTCGAGGATCAGTGGCCGAGCCAGCACAGCATGATCACCTACTCTGGTCTTTGGTTTGGTGTAGAGTGGAGGGCTGAGCACATGCAGAATTAAAGACAGTAAACACTGATGGAACAATCCTACCATTTTCTAGCATCTGGCTACAGGAGGGACCATAACCTTGACATAAGAATGCCATGTTGTGGAAGGAAGGTTTGAATTAAGAGGGGGTTGGAGGGTCCTCCCATAAGAGTAAAGGTACCCCCCCCCATAAGAGAGCCAAACTTGAACTTGGGGTGGTTATTTCCTCGAATAAAATGCCATCTTTCCTATGTTTGCATTGTGTTAAATAATATATTCCTCCCCCTGGATAATCTGTAAACTTGCTCAGTCCAAACTCATAACTGTACAAACTAGTGCAGGGTTTCTCCACTGGGCCGAGTACCACAAGGGGGCTGTGAAGCACCCCTTGGTAGTCCTTGGACCTGTACTGAGGGGGCCAGTAGTTTGTAGTGGGTCTGTGGTGGTACTTTGTCATAGAAATCAGTGTACATATAATTGACTTCACAATAAAAAAGAAATAAAATGTCAACAACATTAACACGAGTTCCACAATAACCGTGCACAAAGGCAGCTTCTTCAGTTGTTTTGCCCTTTGCCTCTAGAAACACCTGACCTTTCAGTTGTCCACTCGCACCAATATTCTGTTATGCTGTGTTTACTAATACACATCACGTACTGCAAGAGTAGGCCGCCACAAATCACTGTGTTGAAAATTTCCCAAAAATGTTGGGTTTTGATATTTTGTGGGCCTCTGCTTTCATGTGATAAACAGGTGGGCCTTGAGGTGGAAAAGGTTGAGAACCCTTGGTCTAGTGCACTAAGCCACATCAAATATGTGGTGAAAACTCGAGAAGCTCCAGAGCATCTCAGTCTGCTGAGAAACTTTAGGTACCTTTGACTTTAAGTCAGCAGCAGACGCAAAGAAAATATATTTACATTTATTTAGCATATCGCTGCTGTCGGAAGAAAACCTTGTATCTCCAAAATGGTAACTTTACAGGAGAAGAAACAAACATATTTTACTTTTAATGTGAGTCAATGGAACCAGACTTTTTCATAGTAATTTTGGGCCGTTTCTTTTAATTCATTCATCATGTAATTTACATAGAATGTAAAGGACAATAGGCATTTTCAGATGATGTCAAAAACTGAAAAACGACAAAAATGGAGATACAAGGTTTTTTCCCGACTGCAACAATATGCTCTTATCCAGACCGACGTACATAAGTGCTCTGTTGTCCACTCAGAGAATGTATCCTAACTAGTACAAACAGATCAGAGTCCAAACTACTTTTTGAGCTCAGACACTGTTAGAAACAAAAGCCAGAAGAGCTGAAACCTAGAAAGAAAGACACAGAATTAAACATAGTATAAGTGCAGTACAATATATGTTAATAAGTAATTTGATTAGTGCTCACTTAAGTGCTGAGATGGGTTTTCAGTCTGCGTTTGAAGGCTGTGAGAAAGTCAATGCAATTATAACAATGCAAACTTCAATGTTTCGGTTATGACAATTTTAGCTAATTTTGAGCATAACATAGCTTTGACAGTTGTACACACAAAAAATCATAATATTTTACATTAAAACACAAAAAGTTTACTTAAATGCAGAACATATTTGTTTCATTAGTGACAATTAAACATGTTCCACACAGATTTTTACTTCAAAACAATGGGATCCAACTGCTCACCATGTGGCCATGAGGGACAGGGATGCAGCCTCACTTCCTGCTCTAAAATGCAGGGGTGTGGCTAAAATAAGTCTCCACCTATGGACTCAAAGTCGTTGTGTTTTGGTAGTGACATGAAACAGAGGACAGCATTTTTTGAAAAGTTTTTTTTTTTTTTTAATTAAATTAATTTAAATTAAACTCATGATAAATCTAATCTTTTAGCTTTGAAATACAGCAAAAAGTTCAAAGTAGTTTAAAACATAATAATATAAAAATATACTTAAATTAAAAAATACAGAAGAGCATATTTTTAGTGTATCTCCATAAATTACATGAAATTACCAAAAGCTTTCTGAACGTACTTCATGTACACCATTGATTTATGCTTATTTTTCTCAAGAAAATGATGTCCAGTCTGACCCCCTTGGTTTTGGACAGATGTTTTATTAGCTTTATTATGCAAGACAAGCAGGCTATAATGAAATGGCCATCGATTGAGCTTTAACGTAAACATTTTACCAGCATTTTCCCATTTTTGATTGAAACTGCTTAAATAAAATTGACTCAAATTAATATTTTGCTCAAGAACACAAAGTCCAGAGGCAACATGTGATGCTTGCCATTTATGCTCCTTCTCATCAAAATGCTTTTAATTATTATCATTATTTTTTTTTTAAATCAGAACCCATATTCTTTGGTGCACTAGGCTCTAAGATCTTCAACCTACGAATAGTTTTGGTACTTATTTTCTTTAGCCTTATGGGTTCAAATGCATATCCGTTTGACCCTTTCAAGGCACAGCAGGAGGAATAATAGGCTAAGAATGTGAATTATTCTCTTTGATGGTAGTTACTCTGCTGAGGCGCTTAGATTTATTTATTCACACCGCAGCTCCAATATCACATACTCTTACTCAGTGGAACAGGCTTGTTTGTGTTCGTTTGGAAATATGCCTTTAGATATATAATTAGGCTATTAAGCAAATCCAATTTCCATCCCAGAGGACTTCTTTCAACCCCCCCCCCACCATTCTGTTTGTAGTTATTAATATATTACAGGGCTTACCACCTCTAGGGATTTACTTTGTCCTTAGTTTAAATCTGCGGTTGTTGTAGTTCTATTAAAGAGGAACAGCTGAGGTTAAAGAGCAGAAGATAGCAGTAGTGAAGACCACCTGGGCTTTGCTGATTTAGCAATACTGTGATGTCAATGGCCTTGATTAAGTTTCTTTTTTATTGAGGTGGCCGCTTTTTTGCCTAATTGCATGCACATATTTTACATTGTGGAAGAAGCCGCCCAATAATCAAACTCAGAAACAACCAGTGGGAAACCCTTAAGGTCTTCTAGGTCCTCAGAAAGGCCTAACGATTTCTGGAAACTGAAAAATACAGTGTATAATTTGATTCATTATTATTTCATATATTCAATATCCTTGTTTTTAAACTCATAATACTTGTATTTAATTGTAAAACAGGTGGTTAATATCTTGAATTGTCAAAAATTGAATCTGAACTTTTCCCTGGAGTATCTACATAGATACAGCCAAGAGAGCTCTCTCATTGGTCAGGCCTTCAGGAGCTGGACAGAAGGCCTTACAGGTTAGATGAACTACCAACATAATAAGGAATTAATAGAGTTAACTAAGCATTATTGATTTCCAGTGGGACCAGTGCGAGAAAACCATCACTTTAGGCTTTCTGAAGGTCCTAGATACCTCAACGACTGTGATTACAAACTGAAGTCTTAACAGGCTTCAGTCAGTTGTTAGAAATGGAAAACAGAAGCAGCTCTTTATTGAAAGAATCACATTAAAACTTGTACATAAAGACATTACAGGAGAAAATATACTTTACTTTCAATGTAAGGCAATGGAAACAGACTTTTTCTGAGTAATTCTGGGCCTAATTTTCGAGTCTCATGAACTTCACTCATAATGTAAAGGACAACAGACATTTTCAAATTATGTCAAAAACTGAAAAAAGCAGCGATATATAAATAGCTTTGAATGTCTGTGTTTAACAGAGGTGGCAGGAGGGCACAAGAAGTAATGTAAGTAAATGTACTCTGGTTAAAAAAAAAAGTTGAAGTATGGTTTATATTTTTTTTACTCAAGTAAAAGTAGAAAGGTTAAATGGTCCTAGATGTACTTAAAGTAAAAACATAAAAGTATTTATTTAAAAAGTTCTTAACTGAGGGTGTTAATAGATGTATGCAACTATGACATTAAGTGTAAATAATTGGTTTATGCCAGATTTTCTTGCATCAGCTGCAAAATCATCAACTGATCTCAAAATATTTTTTTAGAGCGTACGCCAAGAAAAGTGTTTTGAACTAACAAAGTCAAAGAGTTCTTGGGAGTAAGGTCATGGATATATATATATATATATATATAATGTAAAAACATTTGCCAAACAGAAAAGGAGCAGAGCAGATCTTTATGGCCAGCGTTACGGACAGGCAGTTCAGCACCTCTAAAGGCCTCAGCATACTTTTTGTGGAGACGACGTTCGCCTGGCTTCAGTGAACAATATGATGCAATTCTGGAGAAAACAAACTACTGCAGATGTCACGCAGAGGCTTCGTTCACCGTATCACTCACATGACAGCTGGGCGAACTCTGTGGACGAAGACGATACGCGACAAAGCCTCTGATTGGTCGGTAAAAAAGAGGCGTGCCTTAAAATAAAGATGGACAACTCTGAGGAGCTTTGGGTTTGGCAGACACTAATATTTCACTGTGAGATGCACATTTGTTAAATAAACAATGAATATCTACTAAATGTAAGAAGTCTATTATTCGATAGTACTTAGTAGTACTAAGCACCAAAACATACAGGTTATCTTATATTTAGGTTCATAAGAGGACGAGGCTGAAGTTGGCTTTCTATTCACCAGCTTCTTCTTTGAATTTTCCCGTTCCACCTTAAATGGTGGCGCTATTCTGAGCTCAAACGTCACCATAGTTAGAACTGTGAAAGAATCGTTTTCCAGCAGCCATGAAACTTATCATGAAATGTCATAGCGATGTGGAGCATCCGTGACAGGCAACACCAAACCACAGAAGGTATGCGAGGTTGTAAGCTCACGAAGGCGCTTTCGGCTTCGCACAACCCTCGAGAATTTCGTTTCACAAGAAGTGTTGAGGCCTTAATGCAGTTCAACATCACACTAAATGGATAGACTAAAGAAAGAAGCACTTATTGTTCTTCTTTTTGGAGGAGAAAGAAGTGGAGAAAATGTCCAGCAGGTTTAGCCCACGTGAGCACAAGCAATGTTAGCAAGAGTCTTGAGCACCACAATCAGCAAAGAGACACAACATCATATTTCTACAATAAAGTAAACTACTCACCAAGCTACAATGATGAGGAGTGCTTGTTGTCTTTTTCTCAAGGTCTTTTAGCAAATCGATGAACAATGTAGAGAAGTGTTTCTCGGCCCTGGCTCTGGAGGCCCACTGCCCTGCACATTTTACTGCTGTTCTTACTTTAGCCCACCCACTTTAACTCAATAATGCGCTGGTAATGAGCTGATTATTTGGAGGAAAAACAATAAAAAATGCAGGGCAGTGGTCCTCTAGGACCAGCATTGAGAAACACTGATGTAGAGGTCGGTACATTCACCTGTGAATTAGTTTATCTTCAAGCTGAGAATTTTTAAAATCAAAAATGCCAGTAAAAGTTTTCTACTGTTCAGCCCCGTGTTCTCTCTCCACTTCAACATTACCTGCCATCTTTGGGGAGCAAAGCCTTTCAGCTACGGTTGAACGTTTCTGAACTTAATCATCAGTGGAAAAATTCTCAATCCTCAATCCTGTACTGGAAAAACTGTAATCCGCAGTGGAAACAAATAGATATATGTAACATAGGAAGCGATGAGGCCTGATGCAAGTGCGAGTTCCTTTTTTTGGGCTCAGATTTAACAGAATCCAGAAACAGAATACAGAACAAAAAAAAAACAGAACCAAACTAGAAACAAAACCTAACAACAAGACCAGTGAAACCAGGCAACAGCAAGAAGGTATCATAGACAATGCAAGACTGGAGGGACTGAGCAAACACAGGGCTATAAATACACTGAGGGGAAACAAGAAACACCAGGGACTAATGAGAGCGCAGGGCTACAGACAACAGGCAGGTGGAGCAGATGACAAGGGGGCAGGACCAGGGAGGAGACACAGACCAAAACAACAACGAAATCACACGGCACAAGAAAACAAAAGGCACATGATAAAAGACAAACAAAAGCATGTGGCACAGAGAAACAACCAAACAAAGGCTGAAACAGAAAAAGACAAGAACAGAGGAAGACAGGATGAGCTAATATATAAAATAGACAAATAAAAAATGTAGAGTAGTGAGGCTCGTTTGAACATGTCAGTAGTAGAAAATACAGATTTCTCTTTTGAAGTGTAGTGAGTAAAAGTAAAAAGAATCAAGGGAAAGAAATACTCAAGTAAAGTACAGGTACATACAGGGACATGGGAAGTGGAGGGTCCTGAGGGTGCGACAGCAGCCCCCACATATCAGGGTTGGTTAACTGCAACTGCTGAAACAATACAGAAAACATCTGAACCTGAAATTTGAGCATGGTAAAGTTTTTATTTTTAGGCTTTATTAATATATTTTAAAAACTTGCAGTAGTTGCAATGTTAATGTTCATAATATATTTTCATTACAGTGAGCTGAATCGCCCACTACTGGCTGCTTTGGGGGCCCTAAAATACACACAGGTCGAGGTGGATTGAACACATTCTTTTTTGGCGGTGTGTATTTACACTAAGTGAAAATAGCATTAACCACACACCCTGGTTATTTGCACTAACTCTGCCTAGTACATCATGTGACTAGAACACCAAAGGTTTATTTTATTTTTTGCTGCAATTTTCATACTTTCATGAACACAAACTGTGAGAATGCTGTGTTCAAGGTTATATAGTTTTAACCAGAGTAATGTTCCACTTACTGCTCAATACGTATTCAATAAATATGTGAAAATCAATCTAACAATAACAATTACTAAAGCCGAAACATTATCTAGGACAACAGAATGATGGTGATTGGTATAGTGTAGTGGAAAACACCACTGCCCTCATATTTAAGGGGGTTTGACTCCCCATTTGGGCAAAGGTCTAATATACTATGGAAATTTTCATTTTTTTTTACATTAAGAACTGTAATATCGTCTATTTACAAAACAATCAACAGTTATGACCAATGAATATTGCCTAGAGTGACCAGCCATCTTATAGCTTTTAAAGTTCTGGAAGCTGAAAGGTCTCAACAGCAGGATGCTCAAAAATTTAGATCTTTTATTGGCCATAAGTTCACCTCATGCATTTGTTGTCCACTCTGCTGATGAGAATGGTCAGGTGAATCAAGGTGGACGCTCCACTTTGTCACAGGTTTTCCTGTGATGTGTGTGCCATCATCAGAGAAACTAGCTTTCATGATTCTTATTGGACCATTACAATGCATTCAGTGATACTGTGTAAAGTGTAAATGAGAATTGAGATTTTTCAGCATTTCTGCATAATTAAATGGTTATGATGTAAATAAACTGGTTTGATGTGAAATGAACCATTCTAGAGAGTCAGAACTGTTTACAGAAGTGGTGATATGAGCCAGACTTCTAAAGAGTTTAGTGCTTCTGAAAGGTACCTCATAGAATATTATTACATGAAATGGTTATGAATGTACTGCCTGATGATTAACATCATCATCAACATTACATATACAAACTCAGACATGTATAGGTTCACTGTACGTATAGGATAGTAAATAAAATGTCTATATTTGTGTTGTAGACATTGTGAGCTCTGTACGTTTTTCTACAATGCACCATTTCAAGTATGTCTCTATTTTGTCTATTACAGCTATTGAAATATGCAGAAATATTGAAAAATTGCTAGAATTCCTCTTTGAAACAGTACAAAGGACTATGGAATAGCTTGAGCTCAGTGAGGAAGCCTCTATGAAAATGGATTGCTAAGAACAGAAAGCGACCATGACTGTGAAGCATTAAATTCACACTGATGTGTTTGCTGCAGCTCATCCATCACATTACTGTGGTGTTGTGGTGTAAACTGACATTTACCGTTCTGTGTACTGTGGCTAAATCTGGCCTTTTGTTCTCCATTGCAGTGCAGTATGATAGCATACTTTACCTTCAGAGTTCACGCCAACCAATAATCAGCTGAACTGAATACTCAGCTCTAGTCTGTGATTATATATGATATGCACAAAGGTTTGAAATAGCATTATAGTACAGTTTTTCTTAATTAATAAATGGATAGTTTTGAGCCGTGTTCAAATCCTTTGTAAAACACTCTATATACCCATATCTATAACTGCCCCAGAACAACTGACTTCTGTATTAATTCCCCATTGTTTTGCTTATACTGACCACTGAGAGTATTGATAGGAACCAGGTATGTTCAGATATATATGAAATGTCCTATAAGAGTACTAAATGTACCCTAACTAAGAATCCTGATTTGTTCTGATATTTCTTAACAAGCAGAACTATCCAGAATCAGTTCAGCTGATAGTTAACAGGCTAGCAGGCCTCTCTATTGATGTTCAGTGTTAATCAAGTGTGAATTGAAATATTTACTGAATTATTCATTGTAAAACTGCAGCATACAAAGTAATGAATCTGTAACTTGAATCTCTTACAATGTTTGGTACCTTTT
Source organism: Colossoma macropomum (assembly GCF_904425465.1). Classification (NCBI taxonomy): domain Eukaryota; kingdom Metazoa; phylum Chordata; class Actinopteri; order Characiformes; family Serrasalmidae; genus Colossoma; species Colossoma macropomum. The sequence goes on from NW_023494803.1 coordinate 953,132, forward strand.
ATGTTAGGTAGCTAATTTAGCCTACCATTTAGGGAAACCAAATCTAGTTGTCTCTAGCCAATGTTAATGTTCACATTAGCGTTCCTTAGCTATCTCTCCCTATTTCCCTATTTATTTGATATTGCATAACTAGAAAACTTATTGAGGTTAGTGAGGAATTATCCTTACGTCAGACTTTTGACTTTTCTGCTTGCTAGATATTTTAAACTATCTTCTTTGCCTTTTCATTACCACTGTTGTAGCATTTAGCTAGTATCTTGCATGTTGCTTGGCCACTCTAAAACCTTAATTTTGTTTCTTTTGAGCCATTCAGAGGTGTGCTTGCTTTTGTGCTGCAGATTATTGATTATTGTGAGCTTTAGGTCACAAACTGATGGCAGGTCGTCCAGGTGCTGCAGAAGCAAAGCAGCCCCGGACCATCACACTACCACCACCATGTTTCACTGTTGGTATGATGTTGTTATGGTGGAATGCGGTGTTAGCTTTACGCCAGACGTAATGGGACCCATGTCTTCCAAAAAGTTCCACCATTTTCTAATCAGTCCACAGAATATTGCCACAAAAATCTTGGGGGTCATCTAGATGTTTTTTGGCAAATATGAAATGAGCCTTTAAGTTCTTTTTGGTCAGCAGTGGTTTGCACCCTGCAGTTCTCCAATGGATGCCATTTTTGCCCAGGGTCTTTTGTGTGCTCCTGGTGAAATTTTGGTGGGCCGGCCACTCCTGGGAAGGTGCACCACTGTTCCAAGATTTTTCCATTTGTGGATAACAGCTCTCGCTGTGGTTCTCTGGAGTCCCAGAGCCTTAGCAATAGCTTTGTAACCCTTTCCAGACTGATTTCAATGACTTTGTTTCACGTCTATATTTGAATCTCTTTAGAATGTGGCATCATGTGCTGCTTTTTGAGACCTTCTAGTCTGCTTCACATTGCCAGACAGGTTCTATTGAAATATAATATAATATAATATAATATAATATAATATAATATAATATAATATAATTAAGCAGGTCTGGCAATAGCCATAACTGGGTTTGACTAGTGAAATTGAACCCAACAGTCAACTGAATTTTGTGAACAAGTTGATTTAGTAGCTAAGCGGCCAATTACTTTTTCACATTGTGCCAGGTAGAACAGCATTTTTCCTTCAGTAAATGAAATCATCATTTAAAAACAGCATTTTGCATTTAATGGGTTGTCTTTGTCTAATATTAAAAGGAGTTTGATGATCTGAGTGACAAATATGCAAAATTAGAAGAAACTGGGAAGGGGACAAATACTTTTTCACAGCACTGTAAGTCAATATTTTGATATAGTGCTGTCAAAACTAGAAAAGCAGAACAAAAAAGGTGATTTGTTCTTCTCTGTCTGGCAGTAATGCACTCCTATAAGACAGTGTTGGGTCAGTTGTGCCACTCTGCAAACTATGGTGTGAATGATTTAGTATTGTTGGCTCTGCATTCTTGCAGCAGCAGTCAATTCAATTCATATGATGGTTATTGAAGTCATTCTCATTCATGTCATGCACAGTCCATAAAAATGGTTCTTCAATGGTTCTTTAGTAAAGTAATGCTTCTGATTAGAATGACGAGCTCAATATTGAAGCATTTCATGCTTAAATGGTTCTTTGCGGCTCCCGAGTGGCGCAATCGTCTAAGCGATTGGCTCACAGAACTCATAGGAAGCCTGTGCTAGCCTTTGTCCTCCTAGCACTGCTGGTATCATGTGACTGGGGGAGTCCTAACTAGTGGGTGGAATTGGAAACGACTAAATTGGGGAGAAAATTCTTTAAAAAAATGGTTCTTTGCGTGGTGACAATGTTCTTCAGATTCATGGTATGTGTGTTGAATATGGTTGACATCGTAATAACAGTAGAACCCTTTTTGGTGTTTTTGGTGTATACAACACATTCTCCATCAATCTGAAGAACCATTTCCCCATGCATAAGCATGAAAAGGTTCTGTATAAAACCCATGGCTCTAGTAACCATGCCCTTTAGTTATGGCCCCCTGAAGAACCATCTTTTGATCTGAGAAAGACTCGGTCATACAATCAGCGGTCTGACTTTTAGGTGCTTTATGCCTGATGCAGTGACATATGAAACAAGTGCCTCTGCAGTGTTCTTGTAGGCATAAATGTTAGTACCCATAGTCTAAATAAACCTAAAGGGATTTTTGGTCAATGTTTGAGTCACTTAGTCAGTTGTAGGATGTGGTCTTTTGTGGTCTGTTTGTCTGTGTGCATGAGAGAGAGAGAGAGAGAGAGAGAGAGAGAGAGAGAGAGAGAGAGAGAGAAACCCATTTAAACACTAATTATTTAGTGACTTGACTCTGGAGTACAAAGGAAGAAAGAGAAAGCCAGAAATGAAGAAGTAATATAACCTTACAACCACCAGCAGCGCAGGGGGACAGTGAAGGCAGTCTGATTATTCCCTGTGTACTCCGGGTTAATTTGTTTTGAAAACAAACAAAAATTGCTTTTTCTTTTGTCTCTTTAAGCATTTTGAAGGTTTCTTGTAATGTCGAAGCCCAGACAGTAACACAGCAGTCGAGTAGGCTTGATAACAGCCACACAGACATTTCCATTTTTTGGGCTTATTTTTCATGTAAAAGATTCATTTTGAATAACAAAAAATAAATAAATAAATAAATAAATAAAATATAGAAACAAAATATGGTAACACTTTACCTTGAACCTTGAACAGAAGCAAACTATAAACATGTCACAGCAAATGCCATATGCTGTTAAAGCTTAGATTATGTGCCACAATATAATCCTGTTATGTTAGAATTATGTTGGCTTTACATGGTGAAACGTTCATGCAACTTTAGTTGCTTGAAACCTTCATGAAACTAAATTGCACTTGAGTTGCATAATGTAAAACATCCTGCAACTCGCTTGAAACTCAGCTGCAACACTTGTAAGCATTTTAACTTTAAGTTTCATGAAACAACTAATCTAAACGCCAATAGCGCATCATGATCACATTAAATGACATACTTTCAGGTGATTTCATCAGGAGAATGAATCAGAAGATGGCTAATTGAACAGTTAGTAAAGAGACCGTCATTTCATTTTGTTTGTTTACTGAGCAAATTGCCCCTAGGTGTGACTGTGTGTGTGAATGTGTATGTCTGTCTGTCTGTCTGCCCTGTGATGGACTGGCGACCTGTCCAGGGTGTATTCTGCCTTCCGCCCAACGACAGCTGGGATAGGCTCCAGCACCCCACCGCGACCCAGAAGGATAAGCGGTTTAGATGATGGATGATGGATTTTTACTGTGCCAAACGTGACTTTCTTGAAGCTGTTTCTGTACCCAGCTGTGTGAACTAGTCAGCTAAAGCTAAGCTGATTAAACAATGTTATTGGGATCTACATTCTATATTATAACAGAAGACGAGACCGAGACGAACTTGGTCTAAGACAGGATGAGCAAAATGTCAAGTACAACCATAAAAGCTACTAAACATTATTAATAAAACATTAATATGTTAAAAAAAAACCCACATAATGCAGAGGTTCTAGGAAGAACCCTTAAATTGGTATAGAAACCTGTGAAGGTTTCTTAAAGCTTTAAATGGTTTCTCTCATTCATCTCATTTAACCTGATTCTTTTGGGAACCAAAAGTGGTTCTTCTGTGACATCACTCAGAGAACGCTTTTCTGCAATCTACAACTGGAGTGAATTATTTCGGGCTGTTGAAAATGCATGTAAACACAGACATTTTCACAAAGCAGGAAAGATTTACGTTACAAGAACAAACTAAATTGAGTTTGCAGTGGAACGTTATCTGTAGCAGCACTTAAACAGGAAAACTCATGGCAGTCAGACACAGACAGAAGTCTGAAAGGCCTGCTTTGTCCTTTAAGCCTCATTTGTCTTCCCTTCAAGGACTGATATCCAGCCCCCTCCCCCCTCCCTCCCGCCCGCTTTGAGTGGGTGACCGTCTTATCGTCCACACGAGGAGCTTCGCTACTGCACTTCATAAACCTTCGACGCACCATTAAGCCATCAAACGATGACACTGGCTTTCCAGACGGCTCCTGATGTTAGGCCTGGGATGGACGGAGAGCAGAAATGAACGGTTCTAATCTGCCAGACTGTTCTTTAATTGTCCTTCCATCCTGCCTCACTCCACTACGCTTTATCACGCCTCTGAGGCCTGTCTGAGAAGATGAGAGAGGAGCCAGTTTGACATGGTTTTATACTTCCAAAAGCATAAAAAGAGACAGTTATAGACAGTTTGTTCAAGACTTGGCTGATTCTATTGAGAGCTACATGCTTCACCAGGAGACCAAGCACAAAACCTCAGAAACCGGGATGTGAAAATGCAACGATTAAGCCATACGACATGTGTGTAATCACAAACAACAAATCACTCACAGCTGTGATTTATAAACAAACACATGACCCTGAGATTTGTATTACTTTATACAGCAGTTCTGCAAAATTAAGAACAAAGTAAAGCAAATAAGGTCTGCACATGTCAACACATGTGCTTTAATATTTATGATTCCTTCTTGCATCACAGATAGAGCCATATCACTGTCACAATATCAGATTCAGCTCAGCTTTTTCAATAGTTGCCAGATTAACCTGAATGCCATTTTGTTAATAGAATAAAACAGAATTAGTTTCATCTTACAAATATTTGGGTTTTATATTAGATGATAACCTGTCTTTTAAATTGCATGTGGAACAATTGATGAAGTTAAAGTTGAAGTTGGGATTTTATTTTAGGAGCAGTTTTTCTTTACTCAACAGGCACGAAAAAATCTAGTTTTTACCTTTTCTAGATTATGGTGATATTTTTATAGGTATACTTCAAAGACAACGCTGCACTCACTGGACTCTGTTTATCATTCAGCGTTCAGATTTATAACAGGCGCTAGATTTTCAACTCATCATAATTTTTGTCTATAAAGCAATAATTGGTCAGCTTTCTTCATGTTTGTCTGCTTTCATATCAACAAATAAGTTCCGTTCTAGTAGTTACATTCAGCTGGATGTTCTGATCCATACGGTCTGAACACGGCAAGGCTTTTAGTTACAGAGCTCCATCTGCGTAGAATTATCTGTAGAAACATCTGAAACTGGAGCCGTTTATTTCCTCGAGTGACTTTAAGATGATTGTTAAAGAGCTGTATCATTCTGTTTATTATTGTTTTTAATTTGGTTTTGACCCTGATTTGATTCTGTCGGTTGTGGTCATGTTGTTTCTTTGTTGATTGGTTCCTGCCTTCTTGGCCAGAGCTCAGATTTGACTACCCTGGATAAATAAAGGTAAAATAAATTAAAATAATAATAAAAAAAAAAAAGTCAGTCTGTAAAGCATTTCACAGCCCATCTTGGTTGCTGTATTGTATTCTATTTGTTTCTGGCTAACTCCTGTTTGTTTAGTTGTTCTGGAACAACAACTTAGAAGCAACAACAGGTTTGGAATTTGATGTAAGTCTGCTGTAAATAAGGCAGGAGGTTTGGTTGGTCAGGAGATACTGCCACACATAGAATGCCTCTCAGCCAATCACATTGCGAGGTCAGAATTTACTGTGGTGTATTGCATTGTGTTGTACTTAACTAAAGGTGGGGATTCAGTGTCATTAATTTCGGAATGCCAGATTAAATAGTTTATCCAATGCATTGAGTAGAGCCCAATCAACACACCAATTGGCCGGCATTATTGGACGACATTGATAACTTATCACCAATAAGGGGATTCAAACTCGCTACCTCACTATTAGACACTCTCTGTTTAATTACATGACAGCAATACAGGCTGAACTGGTCAATTTTAATACTATCAGCACCATTTAGCACCATCAAGGTTACAATAACAAACGCAAAATGTAAAATGCGTCCAAACCGAAGCTTTTGTTTATCGTCAAGTCAAATTTCTTGTACAAGGACGTTTTGTATTTCAGTCGTGAGTTCACGTGCACTTACTCTCACCCGTCTTTCTCAGATGTACGTGGCTTGAGGGGGTTCCTGGACCAGGCGTCTCGGATGGGCCTGGACGTGTCACTGCAGCAGGTGGATCGGAACGTCAGTAAGGTGTTCTCTACTCTGTTCAGCACCATGAAGACAGAAGAACTGAACCGCTATCGGGATACACTGAGACGAGCCATCCTGCTGCTGAGCCCTCGATCTGCACAGGTCTTCATCCACCAGGTCAGGCAAACGTTCAGCATAATCTCACTACTGCAGATTTCTTTGAAGTCATGCAAGGAAACCTGAGTAAAAAGGTATAAATCATTAAGGTTTAGATCTGCAAAGCCTTCTGTATGAATTCCAGCAAACATGGTTTTACTTGTTATTGTTTATACTTCTTCTTCATGCGATCAGCTCATAATCCTAATCCACCACGACTCATCAAAGATGACTTGTGAAATGGCTTGAATAGCCTTGGCTGCTTGTGATGTACTCAGACTGTAAGACATACCGATCCTTCCACATTTTACGACACCCTCGGTAAAGATCCAATCCAATAAACTACCTCTTACTAAGGTAGCTGGCTAACAGCTCATCTATACCAACAGCTCAACTGTTAGCCTGTTGCTATGTAAGCACTATAGCTTTGGTAGCTGACTAACTATTCCACACAATGCAGGACATGCTTGGTTTTGGGTTTACTCCTCTGACACAAGACTTAAATCTGAGGAAAAGGTTGCTGGAGGTGCTGGAGAGATTAAAGACAGCATCCTCACAGATTATTTTGGTAACACACATACACCTGCCCATTGGTTTGCAGCACTTCTGGGACAATAGACGGCTGTGGCTGGTCTTCTTGCACAAAAAGGCTATGAAAAAATGTCTTTGTTGTTGTAATACACATGCCGATCACTTAGACCTCGGTGTGATACCTTTCACCCTTCTTTTGCTAAGATAACAGCACAGATTATTCTGCTATAATCATGGATGAGGTGAAAAATAAGGAGATATATGATATATTCAGATTTACATTTATGGCATTTGGCAGACTCTCTTATCCAGAGCAACTTACACTTTGATCATTTTACACAGGTGGGTGAAGGTAGTGTTAGGAGTCTTGCCCAAGGACTCTTATTGGTATAGTGTAGGATGTTACCCAAGCAGTGGACTGAACCCCAGTCTACAGCGTAGAAGGCAGAGGTGTTACCCACTGCACTACACCAACTGATGTTATTTTTGGTCCTCTTCAGGCTTCCAGTGGGGTTTGAGGAGAGGACTTGGCTAAACATTGAAAAACTTGGTCAGTGGATTTGGTAGTATGACATTGATCATTGTCTTGTTAGATTCAATCAGGATCAACCTAAGATCCAACTTGTGAAAGAAGCAAGCAAATGTTGTTAAAACTCTTCGGTGAAGTCCATGACACACATGGGGTATTTGAATGAACAGAACATCATAGACTGACCACCATACTTTGCAGGGTCTTTTACGCATGGCTAGATATTTTGCACCAAAGCTCCAACTTTATTTCATTGTACCATATAATCAGCTTCCAGTCAAACCCCCATGATTCTTAGATTGTATTTCTGGTTTGTTGACAGCAGATGCTTTCTTCTGGCAAGCCTTCCAAATAGTACATAGGCGTGGAAGTGCCCTCTAATTGAAGTTTTAGAGATTTGATCACCCTGGGATGTGAAAGTCTCCTGCAACTGCTCAACTGTGATGCTTTTAGAAAGTTCTCAAAGCATTTGCCTCAACGTGTGCAGGGCATTTGTGACCTCTGACCGGCAGGTTCACCACAGCTACAGTTTTTCTATATGAATAATTCCCTTAACAGTGAGTATGAGGATATTTTTTTAAAACCATTGGCTGCTTTATTAAGGAAAGTATGTCTTCTTAAGAGCTCATCAAGAACCAGGTGTGCTTTAAAAGGTAAATATATAGGGATATTCCAATTAGATTTTGTTTAGAAGAATTTCTAGTGGTTAACTGAAAGGTTGAATTTTTTTTGAGGTTTTATAGGTTGAGGTTTTATTTTTCAATATCACGTTCAATCAGCAAGGACATTCCTTCTAAAGCCTTTTTGCTCATTTTGACCAAGGGTGCTAATAATTAGGGAGGGAAATGGAAAGGTCACACTCTAATATACCTTTAGAAACATCTGCTGGCGTGACTTAAGGTTGTGTTTTGATTTGAAAAGGAGAAATCTGGGGTAAAGGTGGCCACTGCTGCTCAGTCTGAAGAGGTTTCAGTGTTAGCTTGTGCTCATGGACTTGTTTGTAGTCTGACAGCAGCGTTTGACATATTCCACCTGCATTGGAACGAGACGAGCTTCAGATGGGGTGAAATGAAATGGAACAGGAAGAAGAAAGATTTTGTGTTTCTTTTAGGGCTGCAAGTAATTATTTCAGAAATTGAATAACCTGTTGATTTAATTTTCAATTATTTGATCATTCTAAGAGCCTGACTTAGTTGTTTGTTTGGTTAAATGTTAGTCTAGAAAACTCTCTCATTACTGTGTTCACTAAGCATTACATTGACTTTTTTAGTGTAGGGCTCTCAGGGCTTCACGTATAGCATATTATATATATATATATATATATATATATATATATATATATATATATATATATATATATATATATTTTCCTCAATGGCAAGTTGCTATGCTGGATAGGAAGGTGTAGCTTCAGGGATGAGCCAAGCCAAAATAATAAATAAAACAAGTAAAGCTTTTTAATGCTACCCAAACCTGGAAATAAAGCGAAATTTATTCACATGAATTGAACAAGGCAATGGACAGCTATACTTCCAGGTCAGCCCTGAACCAGTCCCCCAGCTTTTACCTTCCAAAACAGTTCTGCTTAGGCACAAGTGGACCATAAATAAGAAATTTGAAATAATTGAAATAAGCTTTCCATTCACTTTCATTCATTTCAGGCTGATATCAGTCCAAAAATAAAGCTACACCAGAGCTTTTCTACATCACCCTATGGTTCTGTCCTCTTCTAGAGAGACTGGGCTGTCTGTTATTTGATCTACAGGCCTGTCAATCACTTTATGGCTTCAAAATAAATTCACCATAGTATGTAAAATGATTTGATATAGCTGCGATTGTGAAAGACTGTGCTGTGATATTTGGAGTAGAAGCTGCTCAAGAATACAAAGTATGGAGTTTGTTTATTACTACTACTACAATAATGTGGCAATGCAACACAATAATTACAATACATTATTTAAATTGATTTATTTATTAATAAGCAGTATTTTAATACATGTTTAGCTGAGGCTTTGTTATCACTTGTCTTTCTCTTGCTCTGTTGTTCCCATCTTTATCCTATTCGTTCAACTTCTCCGTCTCTAACAACTAATGATGGAGGAAGCCACAACCAATTTGGCTTTATTTTCATTATGTGTTGAAAGTACTGTCATTCTGAATGGTTACGATGATTTATGGTCCCTCCTGCCCACAGTTTGGTCTCATGCGGTCCGCATGATAAGCCAATCAGGACATCACACGAATGGCCTCACCTGATCCCACACAATGGGATAAGTGGGTTCAGGTATATATACTGTCAATGCCTTGAACGTCTCCCAGGTACTGGCTCGGTGACCTCTTATACACGATGGCACCCCTGTGAAGCCAATCTTGGACCTGCACATAATGCAGCATAAAACAGAGGGAAAAACACACAAAGACTGTTATCACCAGGGGTCGTAACACTACCACCCTTAAGAATAACATGCTATAACACAAAGCCTGCAGTTGCCACCACAATTCCAAGACCTTTGACACATTTACAAATGAAGAGATCAGATAAAAGATAAGATAGTCCTTTATTAGTCCCACAGTGGGGGAATTCACAGTGCTGCAGCAGCAAAGGCAGAGCAGGACACTCAAGAGAAGAGTAACAAGAAGAGAATTAACAAAGTAATTAAGCTTTTTAATTACTTAACGAGGTTACAATTTATTACTTGTTACTATATAGACAATATATAAAATACTAAAGATTAAAAATATAAGATTAAAAAATGTAATGTGTATGTCTATCCTTCACATAAAGTCTATTCACCAAAATTAACAATATAAACAATTATAAATAAAGAAGCAAAAATATTTACACTGTACGGATATTTTACCCGAATTGCACATGGAATATTTCAGATGGAGTACAGATTACTGAAGTACTGAAGTATTGATTTTTGAAGTATTGAGATATTGACTAAATTAAGTATTGATTGAAACTCTGTATACAAGGAACATTCAAATTACAGCACTAAAAAATTTGCAGACATTACAATGACTAAGAGTGCTCTTTTATTTATTTGTCCACTAATATTGCATATTGCACACTTTGTTTATGCATCCACACATTACTCTTATTATTTATTGTTTAGTATATTTTATTCTATAATTTATCTCTACTTTCTTTTTATATATCTGTATATAGTGTAGGGCAACACTTTGCTCCTGTTCATTTTGCTGTTTTGCTCTTTACTGCTTTGTACTGCTGCAGTAGCAGAATTTCCCTCTGGGGTTAATAAAGTGATCCATCCATCCATCCATCCATCCATCCATCCATCAGTATCTATGCATCTATCCATCCATCCATCTAGCTTTCTATAACAAACTCAAATTACTGTGATGCTTTGTGACCTCTTATTCAGGAGAGCACCCCATGTGGCCAATCATGGACCTGCACAAAATGCAGCATAAAACAGAGGGAAAGCACAAAAAACAGCAGCGGACAAACACACGGAAATGGAATGGCAGCACATTAACCTCTTATCAAGAAAGTTCTGACTCCAGTATACTCTAGGATCATTTTCCAAGTGGTGTCTGAGTTCAACACCGACAAGAAAACTAATGTTAAACTCTCTCTGAGCAAGACCCGTCATGATTATTGGGAGCCTTGAGTTCAGCACGTCTGATCCTTCCCCTCGGTCTTAACAGGACCGTCTACCTCAGTTCACTAACGAGGTGAGAGAACACATGGCGAATGGTCTGACACCTCCAAACCATCTTCAAATCTGTCAAAGGCTTTAGTCCTCACTTCCAGGTCGCAGGTTTTTAAATTACAGAGTTGCCACCTTATTAGAAACGCTGACCTTGTTGGTACCTGTTGTAAGTATACAGTTACTATGGCTGCATTATAGTTACAGTGCAGTTTCCATTCATATTTTATGTCATCCACTGGTACTTCATCAGTGGTCAGTTTATGACTACATGACTATTATATCTGTTATAGTCCACAATGGATCACCTAGCAGTGACATCAGTCCACGACCCATATAACTCATAATAATCTGACCCTGTAGTGGTGCTTTTCCATTGATGGACGGAGTAGAGGGAGGATAAACATGTTATAACGTTTAAAGTTTACAATGAAGAAATTTTTCATTCAAAAATAAACTGGCTTTACAAAATGTTAAGTACAGATAAAGATGGTTGAGAACTGATAAAAAATATGAAAAATACATGTACATATATTTGCTTGTATTAAAAACATATGCGCAATATACACCGACCAGCCACTTCATTAACTGCACTTCCTTGTTTCTACGCTTATTGTCCATTTAGTCAGCTCTACTTACCACATAGGAGCGCTTTGTAGATCAACAATAAGAGACTCTAGTCCTTCTGTGTCTCTGAATACTCTGTTAGCCCCCTTTTACCCTGTTCTTCAGTGGTCAGGACCCCCATGGACCCTCACAGAGCAGGTACTATTTGGGTGGTGGGTCATTCTCAGCACTGCAGTAACACTGATGTGGTGGTGGTGTGTTAGTGTGTGTTGTGCTGGTCTGAGTGGATCAGACACAGCAGTGCTGCTGGAGTTTTTAAACACCTCAGTGTCACTACTGGACTGAGAATCGTCCACCAACCAAAAATATCCAGCCAACAGCGTCCTGTGGGCAGCGTCCTGAGACCACTGATGAAGGACTGGAGGATGACCAACACAAACTGTGCAGCCGCAGATGAGCTATCGTCTCTGACTTTACATCTACAAGGTGGACTGACAAGGTAGGAGTGTCTAATAGAGTGGACAGTGAGTGGACACGGTGTTTAAAAACTCCAGCAGCACTGCTGTGTCTGATCCACTCAGACCAGCGCAACACACACTAACACACCACCACCACGTCAGTGTTACTGCAGTGCTGAGAATGATCCACCACCCAAATAGTACCTGCTCTGTGGGGGTCCATGGGGGTCCTGACCACTGAAGAACAGGGTAAAAGGGGGCTAACAAAGTATCAGAGAAACAGATGGACTACAGTCTGTAACTGTAGAACTACAAAGTGCAGCTATATAGTAAGTGGAGCTGATAAAATGGACAATGAGCGTAGAAACAAGGAGGTGGTCATAATGTTATGCCTGATCGGTGTATATATAAATACACATATATGAGCTGCCAATATTAAAACACATTTGATATAAAGTTTGGGAAATGTTCCTGTATTTTGGAGAACTGTTGCATCAAAAGAAGAGAGTACGTATGCTGCTTCAGAGGAGCATGACATGCACTGATATCCAAATCGAAGTCGTGTTGAGTGCATGGCTCTTTCTGCTTTTGGTCGTAAACAGCATAGACGGTTCTGAAGACTGGGATAGGAGCAAAATGTCTAGAGCACAGAAAGAAGAAAGAAACAGACTGAAACTAGTTGTTCATCTTAAATTGAACATCTTTTCACAGTTTGCCGCTCTGTCAGTAGAGTGAGCAAAACATTCCTGACAAAAAGTACTGCACCGCTGCAAGTGAAATGGATTTGCTGTAGTTTCAACACAAAATAAATACAACTGAACTTGTTTTAAGTGGTTCTACTCTTGACTGACTCTGCATGCACGTGTGTGTTTGTATCTACTTCCCTGATATATTTATACTCCAGGTTCTCCAGCCACCTCTGTATATTTAAATGATGATATTTAACAGGTATGTATTACTCAACAAATATGTTCAAATTGGGACAAAAATGCAAGGGAAGTAGTGGGTTCAAAACACTGGTGGGGGTAGTGGGGGAAAAAGCCTTTTCAGTTATATTTTGTGTTATGCTGAGATTAGATTGTCTTGAATGCAATTAGACTTTAATATCATTATTATTAGCTTATTACCTGCTAATAACTACAAATATAAACGTATTACATTTCTTACATCCAGGGCAAGTTGATATGTAAACCTCTAATGTGGATGGAACTAAAATGTTTAATATTTTGGGTGATGGCATTAATCCAAAGGGCATGGACAGGCAGATGGATGGCAGTTTTTGACTGGGGGTTATTGTCCACTTGCACCTGCCCTCAAATTGAGCCTTGAATTCAACACATTCTTTGCTTCAACTTCATTTATTCTTGGGATCAGTTTCTGAGCTGCTGAGCTAAATGTTATTATTAGTTAAACAGCAGCTGAAATGCAGTTAGTGCGTTGGTGTTAGAGTGGAGTAAATACTGAAAAATTTATTATTTTAGGTGTAATTTTCCATTAAATATTTATTTGCTGCTTTTTTCTGACATTGAGAAATGTATCATTTATACTTAATTAATGCTTTGACTGAAAATGAAATAGATGAAAGGGGGTCTCTGACTTTTGCACAGCACAGATTATAGATCATGCGCTAAACTGGGCCAGAGTCAGTGTTGGAAACACATTTTAGGCTTATAACTGACTTGGATTTTACACTAAAATCCTTTTGCTTTGAATGACTCTATTCCTTAATTATGCTTTTTTAATTAAAACAAATGACTGACCATTCCATTTCGTGACTACCAAGCAAACATAATACTACCGAAGCTACCAAGTGTTTCGGTCATGACTGTTTCGGGGGTGACAATTTTAGCTTATTTTGAGCAGAACTAACAAACACAGCTTTGAACAAAATAAAACTTTAACAAAACAAAACTTCCTGGTCTAAAATTCAGAGGTGGGCTAAAACAAGGCTATGGACTACTCTTTGTATTTTGGTACAGACATGAAAATGTGGCCTAGGTTTTTTTTTATTCAAAAATTAAACTCAAAATAAATTTAAATCTTCCACTTTATTACATAAAAAAAGCCCAAAACATCAAAAAAATTGTAAATATTATTTTTTAATTTAAAATTTGGGAATAAGGGTTTGGGACATTCACCTCCCAGCTGAAAGGGCCATATAATTGATTTTGCATATATTTCACTTATTACTACCTCAACTGTAACCCTGACCTCAGCTCCAGCTCTAACACTGGATAGCTGCTTTAATATGGACCCCAAATACTTTAAAAACACACCTTTGGCCTTTATAACACACATTTTTAGGGGATGTACGTAGGTATGTATTGTGTAGTATTAGTGCTTAATTTATTGAAACTTCCTGCTGTTCCACTCTGTCAGCATAGCTTGCGGTATGATTGTGTTTATAGGTGTTTTGGAGGGCAGCCCCAGGCCCCATGCTGCCACACTCTAGAGTAAAAAGGCAGACTGCAGGGGTTCCTCAGAGGTACACAAGATCTGAGCACAAAGCCACTTTATCGTGTTCCCTGTAGACCTTTAGCACCGAGGGAGCCACACTACTATGTAATGTTTGCTCCCTAAATCTTATGGATGATACATTCCAAACTCTTGGGCTGCAGGTTCTTGGGCTGTGATGCTGAATTATATCTGAAGGCTGAATGTATAAAGTACTGCAGCTGTGAGGAGGAAAAACTGTTAAAGAAATACTCCAGCATTTTACAACCTAATTCTTTACCTGCTGTGTCCGTATCGTACCACTGACGGCCACATACAACAATTTTACGTTTTTCTATGCTTAGAAAATGACAGAAAACCTAAAATGCAATGTGATACAAGCTTATGGGCATTTGCTGAAATCCATTCTTTTCCATGAATAAACATTTGAAATGTAACTATATAATACAAATTCAAAATTACAAGAACATTCTAAGAAAACAGATCTTAAAATGAAATAGACATGAAATTCCTCATCAAGTTTTATGAAGTTTTATCCAACTTTCAGACACTGGAGCAACATGGTAAAAAAGTAGTTCCAGTTACTTTTATTGGTCCTACTTTATATTGTCTCTCTAATAACTGTGTAATTACAAATGAATAAAATATGCAACAACACTGTAACTACTGATGATTTAGTCAATGTTACAGATGGATTACAGAAGTACAGCCTATGTAATTGCACATGTGTATCAACTTCAGTTTTGCTTAATGTAATTACACAAGGAACTTTCCTATAGTGCAGTGCTAAAGTTACACTTTAAAATAAGTGGACAGTTCCTGTGTAGTTGTTATGTAGGTACTGTGTAATAATGGAGTGGTAATATAGACGTTACTTTGGGGCAATACAACATATTTAATTAATGTCATTAAAGTTACATGTTAAGATAAGGGGTCGTCTGCTGTTCTGTCACATTACAGAATGGTTTAAAGTTGAAACATTTACAATGTCACAGCACCAGCAACATAAATACTGGCTAAATGTTAGGAAAGCTGGCAGATACAGTGTAAGTAATGTCTTAGTGTACGTTATTAGATACTTTCTTTTACTGCTGGAACTGCTGTTCCAGTCTGATTACAAATGTAATTACATTTGTGCTGTTATGCTGTGTAATTACATGAGAGAGAACAGGCTGTTACAACTATTAAGATACACTTGTGTAATTACATAAGGCAAAACTGAAGTTGATACATATGTATAATTACATAAGGTGTAGTTCTGTAATCCATCTGTAACAGTGACTAAATCATTAGTAGTTACATTGTTGTTGCATATGTTGTTCACATGTAACTACACAGTTATTAGAGACACTTAATATAAAGTGGGACCCTATTATTTTTAGGTGTCTGTGTGATCAGGCAAAGCCACCCCACTGCTAATGTATACTTAAACACCTCCCTCTGGAAAACTAGTCCCATGAAATATTCTCCAAAATTTGATTTTTCAATTCAAATTTGTCTAAAAAAATTCTATGCAATGGAAACATTTTTGAAATCATCCGTGGTAATTGTCAGCTCATTAGAGATGTGGGAAATGAAGATTCCATTGGAAATGCTGGAGTGTTCTTTCATTCTGAAGTATGCTAGCACCAATGTCTAAGAGATCCAAGAGTTTTATTTTATTTATTTAGTTTTTAGCCATTTAATGTTATGTCAATAGAATGGTTTGGAATAAAATATCTAATTTACACAATTGTCCACTTGCCCCAATTTAATAAATCAGATATTTAGTGTCCAAATTGGGCTTTAGCACTGGAGCTGTGAGGCTAGTGTTGCTAACAAACACTAGAAGTCAATAGTCACCTAAGTTTGAAATGTTCTTAACCTGCTCGAACCTCCACCAGATCTTCATTGAAGTCATGCAGATTTATTGATGTGGTTTAATACACAGTGTGACTTACACCAATCGGGCATAACATTCTGACCACCTCCTTGTTTCTACGCTCATTGTCCATTTTATCAGCTCCACTTACTATATAGGTGCACTTTGTAGTTCTACAGTTACAGACTGTAGTCCATCTGTTTCTCTGATACTCTGTTAGCCCCCTTTTACCCTGTTCTTCAGTGGTCAGGACCCCCATGGACCATCACAGAGCAGGTACTATTTGGGTGGTGGGTCATTCTCAGCACTGCAGTAACACTGACGTGGTGGTGGTGTGTTAGTGTGTGTTGTGCTGGTCTGAGTGGATCGGACACTGCAGTGCTGGTAGAGTTTTTAAACACTGTGTCCACTCATTGTCCACTCTATTAGACACTCCTACCTTGTCAGTCCACCTTGTAGATGTAAAGTCAAAGACGATAGCTCATCTGCTGCTGCACAGTTTGTGTTGGTCATCCTCTAGTCCTTCATCAGTGGTCACAGGACGCTGTTGGATGGATATTTTTGGTTGGTGGACGATTCTCAGTCCAGCAGTGACACTGAGGTGTTTAAAAACTCCAGCAGCACTGCTGTGTCTGATCCACTCAGACCAGCACAACACACACTAACACACCACCACCACGTCAGTGTTACTGCAGTGTTGAGAATGACCCACCACCCAAATAGTACCTGCTCTGTGAGGGTCCATGGGGGTCCTGACCACTGAAGAACAGGATAAAAGGGGGCTAACAAAGTATCAGAGAAACAGATGGACTACAGTCTGTAACTGCAGAACTACAAAGTGCACCTATATAGTAAGTGGAGCTGATAAAATGGACAATGAGCGTAGAAACAAGGAGGTGGTCAGAATGTTATGCCTGATCGGCGTATATGAGCTATAAAAATTAACAAAACTTCATGGTGTAGCTGAGCGAGCCAGTTTCTGAAGAGGAGTCAGATCTCAACAAGTCTAAAATAGTTGCTTACAGCATTCAGATACACTCTGAGATTTTTCTTCATTTTTATAGTGTACAGTAAGTCACACTGTGTCCTAAACCACATCAACAAGTCTGCACTACCTAAATTAAGACGTGAATGTGGTTTGAGCAGGTGGAGAAAAGTCTCTGAGCTCTATTAACAGAAATGATTTGAGTGACTATTGACTTCTAGTGTTTATGCAATGTTAGCAGAAGCAACAATTTGGACATCAAACATGTCTTGGCTGACCTGCTGCATCTGGGAGAGGTGGAGAATTGTATAAATTTTATATTTTCATCAAACAATCCCATTAAATCACCATGTCAGAAGTATCCCACAGCATGGAATGCTGATGTGGGCATGTATCAGTGGTACAGAAGTCCACCTGGTAGAATAGAGCTGTGATATACACATACTGATAACTTTTACTGCTCATTTAGGTGGGGGGGGGGAGCAAGCTTCCCCAGAGACAGAGCCAGGATTTACAGACCAATTTCCACATTTCTACAGCTGCAGGTTAGGAAGAGAGACTGATTAATGACTTGATTTGTCTGGCCATGGTTTCCCCAGCCATTTGGTATCTGGTAGTTGTGGGCTGCATGCTGTGCAGTGCCCGCGTGTGGGCCTGATGTGATAGTGCTGCTCTGATTCCCCGAGCAGTCAGAGCTGCTGAGCATATGGGCCGATAATGTCAATCAAACACGAACCTGCAGAGGCTGAAACACCAGCGGAAAACTAGACAAGACCTTAGCAGTGAAGTTATCATGCACTTTATGCTCTGTTTGCCCTTAAACATGAGGTTGTGCCCATGTTGACATGAATATTCAGCACTCTGGGATATAAAAAAAAGGAATCGAATACAAACCTTTAGCAATTCAAAGGTTTGTTCTGTAAATCCTGGCATAATGAAAACTTAAATCCTAATGTGTACAAATGAGATTGGAGAATCTGTTTACTATTACAATACTACTGAAACTGATGAATCGCCATCCATTCATTTGTACCTCCTAATTTAGCACATCGTCACTGTGTTACGTTTACACACCAACACTGTGTTAAAAACCTTTCATATCCAAAATGAAAACTTCAATAACTTTTTTAAAAAGTCCTCCACGTTAACCCTTTACAACCTAAGCCTGAAAGTGGATGGCTGGGCATCTCTTTATATATTTAACTGTAGTTTGGTGGTATATTACACTGTATATCAAGTGATATATATATATATTCAGCTCAAACTTAGCCTAGTAATACCATTTAATAAGACACATTTTAAATATTTAAGGACATACAAATATACAAATGCATAAAAAAACTCAAAAACAGAAATTCATTTTTTCACAATTTTACTGAAAAACACTGAAAATATACTGGAAAAAAAAACAAAAAAAACTTTAAATAGTTAAAATGAACAGTCAACCCAATTATCAACTTATTTAATTATCACAGGATACCTACACTTAAAAATGATGGTTCCTCAAGGGTTCTTTAGTAAAGAAAACAGTTCAGTATAGAACCATGAACACTCAAAGAACCATTTGCATCATTAACTGTTTCTTTGCATGGTGAAATGGTTCTTCACATTGATAGAGAATGTGCTGTAAATGGTTTTATATAGAACCTTTTGGAAAAGGGTTCTATATAGCACCAAAAGGGTTAGAAGAACTTTTGGGATTGAGAAGCATCGGTTCGAGACCATTTGCAGTCTCATATACTCTCTCTATCATCAAATCAACCCACATATAGGCCAAAGCTGCATGCTGAAGGCTGAATGCTTTAGGCTGCAGCCGGGGCAATCCACTGCTCTGGTGTCTGTGAGTCAATGATTAAAGGCCAGAGGTGGGTAGAGTAGCTTATATTGATTCAATTAAAAGTATTCCTGGTTCAAAGAAACAATAACTGAAGTAGAAGTAAAAGTACCCTAACAAAAACAACTTTGTTCAAAGTTAAAAAAGTGTTAAAGCACTGAGTTCTCTATAGGACTGCAGTGGAGCTGCTCAGTACATCCAGCCTCTATCAACATAGGAAGGAACGTTTGTTAGAGGCTGTTCTTCTCTTTTTGGCATCCTTTTGGTCTAAAACGAAATGCTAAAGTGAATTAGTAACTCTATGTTAATGACTAAACTGTAACAAAGTAGATTACTGTCCTCTTAAATGTGCATTCATGGAGCACTTTATTAAGAACACTATACTAACACTAAATTTATGATGGTGTTTTAGGGCCACTGTTAATACAAATAAAAATAGTAGACTTCAAGAATAAAGTCATAATATTTTGAGAAAAAAATTCATAGAATTATGACATTAAAGAGGCATTAATACCAGGAAAGGTTGCAATTAAATGAGGGGCGGTGAGGAGTTGGTGAAGTTCTACTTTCATATGGATTCACCCATAAAGAAACACTCAGTCTCCCTGTCTCTCCTGCTCATCAGCACCAGCCTGTTATGAGTATAAGAACCGGCTGAAACGGCTGAGCAGGAAACTGTGTTTATCTAGAATAAAGAGCCAGACGGACTCGGAGGAAACTGTCTGTCTGTGTTGTTGAAAGAGAATCTCAGGCAGGGTCGTCTACACGGCTATCGGGGCTCCATCTCCCCCCATTCAAAGAGGGCATGAAGTTTCACAGACAGTGAGAATGATGATCAAAATGATCCACAGAGAGACAGGAGTGAGTGGAGCTCCGGCGCCAGTACAGCAACCGAGACCCCAACGCGTTATGGCAGCCCCCCTACAGTACAGCAACCGAGACCCCAACGCGTTATGGCAGCCCACCTACAGTACAGCAACCGAGACCCCAACGCGTTATGGCAGCCCCCCTACAGTACAGCAACCGAGACCCCAACGCGTTATGGCAGCCCCCCTACAGTTAGCCCAAAATCCTCAAAATATAACTTTTTTCCCAAAATATTACGACTTTATTTGTGAAGTATTATGACTTTATTCTCGAAATAGTATGATTTTATTCTTGAAATAGTATTACTTTTTTCTCAAAATATTACAATTTTCTTTCTTGAAATATTGCGACTTTATTCTCAAAGTCTACTATTTTTATTTTTATTAACAGTGGCCCTAAAATGCTGTCGTACTCCTTTTGTTTCAAAACAACCTCAATTTTTCGTGGTAAGGTGTCGGAAGCATTTCTTTGAGATTCTGTTCTATGTTGCCATGATTGCATCATGTAATTCCTGCAGATTTATCAGGTGCACTTTCATGCTGAGAATCTCCTGTTTCACCACATCCCAAAAGTGTTCTAATGGACTCAGATCCAGTCAACGTGAAGGCCACTGAAGAACACTGAACTCATCTCCGTGTTCATGAAACAAGTCTCTGACGACTTTTGCATTGTGACATGGTGCATTATCATGCTGCCAGTAGCATTTAGAAGATGATAAAGAAGGCTGTGGCATTTATTCAATGATTGATAGTTATTGACGGGCCCAAAGTGTGCCGAGAAAACATTTCTCACACCATTACACCACCTCCACCAGCCTGGACTGTCGACACAAGGCAGGTCGAGCCATGGATTCATGGTGTCGGCACCAAACTCTGACCCTACTGTCTACGTCCCTCAGCTGAAATTGAGATTTATCAGACCAAGCTATGTTTTTCTAGGGTTCAGCTGTCCAGTTTTGATGAGCCTGTGTCCACTGCAGCCTCAGCTTTCAGTTCTTGCATCATTCTGAGTAAGAGAGACTGTTGTGCATGAAAATCCCAGGAGATCAGCAGTTATAAAAATACTCAAACCAGCCTGTCTGGCACCAACATTCATACCACAGACAAAATCACAGAGGACACATTTTTTCACCCTTTCTGATAGTTTATGTGAACATTACCTGAAGCTGCTGGCCCATATCTGCATGACTTTATGTACTGCACTGCAACATGATTAGCTAATTAGGTAATTGTATGAATGAGTAGGTGTACAGGTGTTCCTAATAAAGTATTTGGTGAATGTATGTGAGTATAAATAAATCAGTCAACGGAGAGTATTCTGATTATTTTACTATTTATATGCTATTTACACATAATTAAATGCTATTTCTTGATACAGCATAATTTCTGAATTATCTCGATTCAGTATTATTAGCCTGAATAATAGCAACTTTTAAAAAGCGTTAACTGCCAAACTATAAAGGCGATGGAGCTCAGGTACAGTATGTCATCAGGTTATCAGTATTATGTCACTCTGACGTACACTGAGCTATGCTATAAGTGTCATGACGCATCCCAATGTCAGCAAAAAGTCATTGTCACCTGAGTTAGATGTTATATTAACTTGATACCAAAGCTGGCAAATGTAACCTTTATGACAAACAGAATAAGTGCTTATAAATGTTTACGTAGGTCTATATTAGTTGTCATGAAGGGCTTATGTAGGTGTCAGGCAGCCTTATGAACACTGCCCTACAGTAAAGTGTTGCCACATTTTTATCATTGCTTAAATGTAGGTCAAATGGAAATGTAGCTCAGTGTGTAATTTACTGTCTAATTGTGTAACTAGATTTGAACAGTACAGCAAAAGAAATAAGGGTTAAAAAAATAAAAGATTTTTGGAATGTCTTGGAAAGGAATACCAAGGGTTACACGGGCGCACCTATTTCCCATCCATCACTGCTAGCCTTAATGAAGAGGGCTTGGGATAATTAAGCGTGTCCGATTGTGTTTTCAAGATTCAAATTTTAGGCCCACTGAATGGTAGCAACATGCTGATTAAAGGAGGGGGAGTGGGGGACTCAATTAAATGCTCACAGCACGCTGACGACTTTCTCTACTCTACTGCGCATTGATTGTTCTGATCTGCAAGTCATTTTATTAGACCAAGGCCTGGTGGGGAAGCTGACTATTATGACTCTGAGCAGAGAGCGGAAGTCAATTATTGTGTATTTGAAAAGAAATACGCCTATAAATTATTATTTTTAAAGACAGCACTGGGAAATAGGACCTAATAGAATTAGAATTTTTCTAGATGTTTTCAATCCCAAACAATGTTCACAAACACCCACACAGCTTTTTACACCATCGCCTCACTTTACGAGGAGTTCTTGTATTAAAGCAAAAATATACAAATCAGAAATGAAATGTAATTTATCATATTCAGTCCACATTCAGAGGAGTGTTCAGTAAGTGCATTTGTTATTCTGAATATAAAGTGACATCTAATTTAATTTGGTTTCTCTCTTACAGCAATTTTCAAACAGGTACATCACACAGTGACAACATAAAGTTCATTGAGAAACTGTGTCTGTACTGGGGATATAAACACTCCAGCAGTTGTGGATGTGATTATTCTCTTTCTGCAGGCCTCCTAGTGGCCATTTTGCTGGTGAACATCGTCTCGATATTTTTAACGAATAAAATGCCATAAAATGTATTTCCCTGGATTTCTGTTATCGGATTATGTAGAACACGGTTGGCTCTCTATACGTGACATGTTGTGACTCTGTGTTAAGCTGTTAGTGAGCAATGAGGGGTGAGAACCCCCTGATGTGAAAGCAGTTACGAATAGCATATTAGGTAAGTGGTCATATTGTTTTGATAGAAACATGCATGATCTACAAACTGGGAGAACAAACTGGATTTTTGTAGGTCGCGCAAATCTTTTGGTATCAAGAAAGCTGAAGTCGTGCTGTCCGTTTTGTCTTGGTAACAAAACAGTTTAATGTGCACCTACTTTTGTAGCTATACTTATTGGCCACTTAATCAGAAACACCTGCCAGATAGGTTCTTTTTGTAGTTTTGCAGTTACTGACTGTAGCAGTAAACCTACAAAATGCACCTATATGGTAGGTGTTTCTGATAAGTGTAGCTACAAATGTAGGTGTGCATGTAAGGATGGGCAACTCCTCTGGCAGCTGATGTAAATGAGTTTAAGGGGCCATCACCAAATTCTTGAGATGCTCAGACTGATAGAACAACAACTGTCCAATAACGAAAAACACACATGATAAGATCCAAACCACCGACGTGGTTCAAAAGCCACTGTACCCAATCCCAGTGTTGATGGGATAAACACTGAGCCAAAACATGACCAAGCAAATAACATGGCCTCTTTCAGCAGGTCAGTGCACACTGCGCAGATTGTTCAGGAATGGTTTGAGGAACATGACAGAGTTCAGGGTGTTACCCTGTTAAGGTGGAGCCTGGCCTCCAAATTCCCCAGAGCTCAATTTAATGAAGCATCTGTGGGATGTGTTGGAAGTACAAGTCCAATCTGCTGCTCCACCTCGTGACTTACAGGACTTAAAGGATCTGCTGCTAATGTGTTACCACAGGTCTTGTAGAGTCTAGGCCTCAGTGGGTTGGATCTGTTTTGGTGGCATATGGAGAACCAATAGCGAGTGGTCATGTTTTGGCTTAGTGTTTATCCCATCAACACTGGGATTGGGAACAGTGGCTTTTGAACCACGTTGGTGGTTTGGATCTTATCATGAGTGTTTTTGTTATTGGACAGTTGTTGTTAGTCCTATCAGTCTTAGCATCTCAAGAATTTGGCGACGGCACCTTAAACTCATTTAAATCAGCTGCCAGAGGAGTCACAGCATGTGCATGTGCCTGTTGGCCAAAGTTAAACGTGCACCTACTTTCGCAGCCACACTTATTGGCCAGTTTATCAGAAACACCTAACAAATAGGTGCAATTTGTTACTGACTGTAGCCCCTCTGTTGCTACACAATTCCCCCACACCTATCGTTTGTCCATCAGTGGACAGGGACCAGCCTAAGACCACTGCGGATCAGATATTAAATTGCACTGGACTGGTAGCCTCAAGGATAAATAACATTGACTCTAGACAGCATTTGGTTATGAAAAGTTGCTAACATGTCTCTTGCCCTCGGTAAAACTTATTTACAGTACACAGTTGGACTTTAAAACCATTGTTGTAACTTTGAGGGTGCATTTAGATAGTTTGTACCTTGATTTACAAAAATATGCACAGAACCTTTTGTTTTAACAGTGCATCAGCGAAAAAATATGATAGTAGAGTGTCAGCGTCTGTTGGTCTGGTATGAGTGTATCTGCCACATCAGTATTGCTCTGTCCACTTTGTTAGAAACAAATTCTCACAATGGTCTGCAAAAGGCACCACTGGTCAACTTACACACTGCATATTCTGTTTTTTTTTTTTGTTTTTTTTTTCTTCATTTTGGTTTTGCAAAGAAATGATTCTGTACCTGCAATATAACAAAATATCCATAAAAATTCATGAAATTATGAACAAAAATGTGAAAAATATGTATTGATGTTTGTGCTGGTAGGAAAATCAGTTGAAATATGCCACGCTTTTATTATCGCTGAAGATATTTGTGACTTCTAAGGGTTAAAACACACTGAGCATGACTCTGAAATAGCTTTGGATGTTCTAACACACACACACACACACACACACACACACACACCACCTCTTTGCTCCTGTCAGCACGGTGGCAGAATTAGGGGGTGAAAGGTCACGGCTGTCTTGAGAATATCTCCCTGCCCGACCCTCTGCGTTTCTCTGACCCGTCTATATTCAGTGACCTTTCTTAGAATACGGGGGCATTGTTTGAAGGGAGAGAGCATGTGTTATGAAATTTTACACCATATCTCCTCAGTCACACGGTAACACGGTGATAAATTGAGGCTACCATTGTGTTATCCATCACTGTCTGTTCTCCTGTCCCACACTATTCTCTCCTTCATCCCACAGACATTCGTACCTGCTTTCATGCACCTCCACATAAAGTCTGGAGTACTCTTACAGTCAGCTATGTGCATAAATATAATTTGATAAACAACAACACGTCTACCAATCTCATATTTAGGAATCATGAGATGTCTGGACTCTACACTCCACCGTGAAGAGCCTGCGTCTTACATTTGGGTTAGAATTTCTTACCTGTTTTGTCCAAAGAAGGAAGCATACTACTACTAAACTACTGCAGCCGTCTAATGACTACTGCAAACATGAGGAGAGTGGGGAAGAATTGGTATATATATGGACAAAAGTATTGGGACACCTACGCATTACACCTACAGGAGCTTTTATGAATCCCATTCTAAATCCATAGGCATTAACCCTTTACTGCACACAATATGAGTGCAATTAAAAAAGCTATTGAATTTTTTTTCTGCACAAAGTGGTCCTTGATTTATTTTATCAGACCTGTTTATTAATTTCAAAAACATACAAATTTAATAATAATATTGTGTGCATGGGTCCTTTTGGAGTATGTTGCCTTGAGGTAACCTTTTCCGACTATGGGAAGAAATTATATGAAGCCATGTTCTCTGAAATGGTGAGACTTGGTGTGTGACTCGCTAAATCCATTCTTTTGTTACACAGTTTTGCTTCTGGGCAACAAACATATTTCTGCAAATTCTCAAACACAAAAATGATACTGAATGTTAAAGAAGAAGTTTAAATATGCCCACTTAGAGATAGTATGACCAAGTACATGCTTTTTATTGACTTAACTCTTCCCTTTATTGTTAACCCTATCATTGCCTTTAAATATGTATACTGTTATGTTAAATGTTAATGTTCAAAGGAAAATAAGTTTGTTGCCCTAAGGCAACATTATGCAATGGAGGGTTAATGTAGAGTTGGTCCCCCTTTTGCAGCCATAACAGCTTCCACTCTTCTGGGAAGCTTTCTACAAGATGTTGGAGAGTGTCTGTGGGAATTTCTGCCCATTCATCTAGAAGACCATTTGTGAGGTCAGACACTGACGTTGGATGAGAGGGTCTGGCTCACAGTCTCCGTTCTAGTTCATCCCAAAGGTGTTTGATGGGGTTGAGTCATGCTAGAACAGGAAAGGTTCTTCTCCAAACTGTTCCCACAAAGTTGGAAGTGTAAAATTGTCCAAAGTGTCTTGTTCTACTGAAGCATTAAGATTTCCCTTCACTGGAACTAAGGGTTCTAGACCAACCCCTGAAAGCAACCCCATATCATCATCCCTCCTCCACCAAACTCTACAGCTGGCACAGTGCAGTCAGGCAGGTAACGTTCCTCTAAAATTTAGTCTAGTAAAACTAATCCAGGATTAAAGAGACTCTACAACACTTTATATGGAACCCTGCCTTTACAGAAATGCGATTACTTGTAAACACGTGTTTTTTACACATTTTACAAAAATGAAACGTGTGATTTGTCTGTAAGAGTGATTATTTACAAACTAAGTTTAACTGAATTAACAGATACACCTTACAAACACGTTGATATAATCTGAGCTTAATCTTAATCGCCATCGGTGCACCCCACCCTTGATCAGTTGTATCATTATGGCTGTCTATCACCATTAACAACATTTGTCCTTGTTCAAAACATACCATAACTCTACCACCTTACTCTGCAGAACTGTGCTCAGAAGAGTAAAGAGACACTTGGGTGTTTTACATATTTCAGCGGGGAGAAACAGTTATGAAAAATGACTGTAGGCGTAATACGCTGTATTAAAGTGGAAAAAGGCAAGATGGATGAAAATTACTTATGTTAATACTTAACGTCTGGGGAAGTTTAAGGGCATGGCAGAAATAAATTGTTCTTTCAGAATTGATTTCTGTGAATTAAATGCAAACTCCAACGCAAATTATGCATTTGGAGGGATTACCTGAGATATGAGCCTGACGGAAGGAAAACAGTTTCATAAATTAGCTTTTTACAAGCTTTTCTCAACACTGTGATTACATTGCTAATTAAATGTGTATGCAAATATGGGTTTGTGTTTTTCTTTAAGGAGATTTAAACAGCCAACAATACTGAAGACGGCTTCTGTCATACTGACTAATATTAACAAAATACTAGTGTGGTGATTATACTGAAAACAACTGAACCCATTAATTGCAGTTAATCATATTTCTCCACTGAAATTTGGCACTTTTTCCATATAGATACATCGATATGAGTGGACATAATATACTTATTACTTTTAATAGTTCCATAAATGTAGTTGGTTACCCTTTACAATAAGAGTACATCAATCAATGATACTAAAGAGAATAAAAAGCATTACTAAATGGTTAAGTAATGTCACAAATAATGATTAATTAATCACTAATTCAATTAATTAATTAATGATAGAAATACAAACTGATGTTATTTTAGATTTCATTAACTACTTTATAATCATTACTAAACGGTTGATTATTACCCCTCGCTAATGCTGATAATTAGCATATTGTTTTAGATTGCATTAAGTAGTTTAAAAATGTTTTAATAAATGTGGCTCAACAATTGGGACAATAAGAGCTAAACACTAATGAACAATATACTAAAGTCTATAAAACATGTCAAAGTCTTAATTAATACCTCATAACAATCAGCAATAAATGCATAAACTAATTAATCAATTATTTGGACAAAAATTAGAATTAAACCATCATACATGCATTAATCTAGATTCTCATGTTAGCATTTAATAATATTAATTAAGCTAATTAAGATATTTAGATTATCTCAATACTGAGATACTTGTTAAAGATGGCAGATGGTCAGATAGATGTTTAACCTGTTCCTGCAGTATTCCAGGTGTTCCACTGTTCCAGCTAATCAGGGGCCAGTTTTCCTAAAGAATCTTAGATCATCCTAACTGGTAGAGAGAGTGTTCTGTGTAATACTCGCTTTACCATTTCACAGTCATTTATGTGCTGAGACAAGGTAAGACTTCTTGATAAAGGCTGAAATCTGTGGACAGGCTCTGTGTTCTTTATGTAGATGTTTGTTTTTTTGTTTAGCGAATTTCTTTAGTGTTGTTTGTAACATTGTAAAGTTGTCTGCACGTACAGTGTCTCTAAAGAATCTTTACAAGTGCAAAACAGTGTTTAATCAATATTACACAACCACTGTGTCCTTCACATATTAATTAGATATGTACTTAATATACCTTGCATCTATGTATATGTATATGAAGAGGTCATTTGCAAAAACAGGCATCTCAGTTGTAATGAATTAATGAATTCTCATTAATTAAGTTTTTTATTGTGTATTCCAAGTTCATTCAAACAGCTGTCGGGCTGTTTTGATTAAGTAATAATAACTCAATAAAATACATGTAACTTAAAAAAATAAATTTAATTGATTTTTTTTATTTAACTTTTATTTTTTTGGCAAAAGCAGAAAACTCCAATGGTCAATTTGGGTTTCAGAGTTAGGCAACATTTACATTCCTTAACATAAAACAAGCAGGTAAAGGGCTGAAAATTACAAAAAGCAGCCCAATAATGATCAATATTAAACGTCTATAAGATCAGACCTCAGAAAATCCTAAGGCTGAATCTCAAATGGCTCACTGCTCCCTATATATAGTCACTATGTGAGGTATGAAATTTTGGCTTTTACTTGTGAATATTGCACTTTATATCCAGTATGAATTGAGCTCTCATGGCTGAATCCAGAATGGTTCTCTGTTAGACTCACTGAGCTCTGTTTAGAAGCAGCAGCCCTTAAGACCTACATGCTGCACTTTGTAGGGAGACGGGGGTTGTCTGAGATTCTGCCTCAAACAGTTTGCAGCATCTGACTCGAATACTGCGCACTGATTCGCTGAATGGATTTATTGGGTTCAGCTCGAGAACAGCGCTGGCATTTGACTGTTTCTGCTGTAAATAGTGAACTTGCAATGCCAATGACAATGAACACTAACAGCTTTTTGACCAAACGTATGTGTGAAGAATAACTGAGCTTGTTTTTTTTGTCATTTTTTGCAAATTAACTCTTTATGTATATTGCTGACTCTCTGCTCTTATGCGTTTATGAAGTACTCATAAGGTAGGTAATTAAGACTTTACTTAATTAAGACTTCATTTCACATTATTATAGAAGGTTTACTCTCATTTTTAGTTCAATAGATTTTGTAATAGAGCAAAAGTCACGAGTCCATGCTCTGCTTTAAACTTTATTTTTCCAGTGAACTTTTGCGGCATTTACTTTGCCTTCCAGCAGATATTATGTGGGCAGAAAAAGAAGCCAGTGCAGGCGAACAGATTTGTTTTTGACCTTGCTGGTATTGTCAGCAGGACGCATTTCATGCTTGCTGAGATGTGGTCTAATTCTAATGACATTCTTTTTTAATACAAACATAAACGCTTACTTTACCATCTGCCCTTTCTTTTAAGGCCTAAAGTGATTTCATAATTCTCCTTCAGTTGCTGCTTAAAAGCTACGGTTTTCTGTAAAAGCACTTAGCCCATTTGAAAATCAACAATTTCCTGGATTACAAATGGCACACATTTTGCCCAGGAGCATTTCTATGGTGACGTCTAACATTAAATTTTCAAAGCCAATAAGTTTTGTCAGCAGATATTATAAAGGAAATGAATAACTGAAATGTGCCGCTTGCATAAGTAGGCCTATTTAAAGCCCAGCACGTTGGAAGCTGTTAGTGAAAAACAATTCCCTAATAAGGATACAATCACCTCTTAACTGAGCGCAATTGGTTTTTACCTGTGAACCATTAAAGTAACTGCCATGTTTTTCTAGTGAAAAAAATCAGCCTGTTTAAGGATTGTTGAGTGCTACAAAACACTGTAATTAGAGATAATGTCAAAGAAATTAGGAAAATGGTGCAAAATAATAGCCAGTTGTTTGGATCTCCCAGTGAGCAATGCTGGATCTGTGGGGATTCCACTGATTTTTCAAATTGCAAAGTTGTCTATTTGTAATTAATCCTTTAAAATGCCAGCCTTAATACATACTAAGGCTTTTTATTCTTTAACTACAGAGACTTTAATGCAAACTGGTTAAGCTACTCTTAAGTTATAGACTTGTGTAATAAAGCATTGGGCCTGTCGGTGAGCCCTGGCCATTTAAAGGGGTCAAAGACATTGAGAATGGTTTGATCTGAGAGAAAATATATATATATATATATATATATATATATATATATATATATATATATATATAAAACAGGGGTGGGCTCTTGAGGACCAGCACAGTTTGGTGATTTCTCTGCTTTAGCACATCAGCATAACCTGGTAATTAGCTGATGAGTTGAATCACCAAACTGTGTAGGAATTTGGACTGAAGTTCTCCACCCCTTACCCAAAGAAACCCAAAGAAAACATTTTTTATGCCACTATTTTACCATCATCAATATTGCATTAACTCTGTGGGGTCTGAGGGCATTTTCTTAATTTGTTCATATCTTCTTAAACTCCCCTTTAAAGGCCCTTCATATAAAATGATCCTCATATGATTCATATCTAAATGCTCCGTTATCTTCATCACTACTTTCCAAAACTGCTGAAGCAACTTCAGAGGCTGTAAACCATCTGCACGCTACTCCATGTGCCTCCGATGTGGACTGAATAAAGTGTTTCCAGTGTGATGGTCAGTCCTTAGTGATTTCCTGAGTGTCCATTGGTCAGTTTCACTCAGAATGTAGATGGGCACACGAATCCACCAGCTCCACACGGTGAGAGGCAGATATCTCAGCCCCTCTTTATATAGGCTCATAACTCTGGAGTCATGTACAGATTCAGGAAATGCTTGGACTGTATTACTGTGCTTTATTACCACAAAGATATAGAAACATATGCAGAAACATCAAATTTGACATGTGGGCAAGGTTGTGGACCCCATTAATGTCATAATCCTAAAAAGTCAAGAGTTATTACTCTCATTTTGCCATACTATTCAAATGTCATTACACAATTCTGTATTTAAGCACTTAATAAGTTACAAACATCTCTTCTATACTTCTCAACAGAAGTGTGGCATCAATAGAGTGTATAGAATCTGCACAATACAATCCCTCCCTCCTCCCCACAGCTCAAATATCACAACCCTACTTTAGATTCATTTCGGCCTTACATCTGTCCTTCCCTGTGGCTAAATGAATCAGTTTGTTTTCTCTTCTGGACACTCCAATATCCAAATTAATTAAAAAGCACACCTCTAATGGCAAATCAAATGAATATATCTGCGTTATAGACATTGAGACCCCTGGTTCCTGTCACCACTGTAAAGATACTTGAGTCTGTTTGTTTCTCTACAATGAACCATTTCATCTCATATATAGCTGGAATTTCCCTTTAATTGCCAGGAAACAATTTGAAGCTACATCACATCACCCAAACATCCAAGACAAATGTAGACTTGTGATATGCCAGCATTCACTTTGAAGGACCTACAGAGTTTTTTGGCTGAATGAAGAGCGAAGATTCACGCAGATCCAGCCCATAATATCACCACAGTCTACAGAAAGCTGGTCCCATAAGGGAGGGTGAAAGTCATTTGAAGTCAATACTCAAGAAAAGAAAACATATGAAGGCAGTGGATTTGGAGTTTTGCCAGAAAGTGTGCGAGTGACCCAACAAAGATTCTTATATTTTGTGGTCAGATGAGACCAAAATAGACCAAGATAACATCTATGTTTGGAGCAGAGCCAACACTGCCTCAAGAAATGCTATCCCTAAAGAGAAGAATGATGATTCATAATGTAGCGTTTGCAAAGAAAAAGGACGCGGACGTCATTGCTTGTGTGGGCAAATACAGGCTTTTCAACAGAGCCAGCACTACCTAAACACACCACTCAGGGAGGGTGTAGCTCACTGTAATCCAGCCCTCACAATTACTCTAATAATTACAAACTAACCCACTCAGCAACAACAACAGCAGTCACAACCAGTGGTGGACAGTCACAAAGTAAATGTAGTTCATTACTGTACTTAAGTAGTTTTTTGTGTATCTGTACTTTACTGAAGTTTTTCCATTTTGGGTGACATTTTACTCTCACTCCACTACATTTCAAAGTCAAATATCTTATTTTACTCCACTACATTATGCAAAATCCTTTCCTTTGGTTTCAGTGTGTATAAAAACATAACATGTCAAAATGAAAGAAGCGCAAAGTAAGAACACCAATCAGGGCACAGCGCACTTTGTTTAGAGCTTGTTTTGACCTGTTGGTCATACCGACCCAGTGCAGCACATGGTTCAACATCAGTGCAGCAGCGTAAAATTCTGGGAGAGTCTATTCAACATAAATGATGGACTAACTTTGTGTAAACAGACCACAATATAGAAATATGTACACATATGCAGTTGTGACTGACGTGTCTTTTTTCTGAATTTATACACACACAATTTAATTTTATAGTAAATTAGTTTTGGCTAGTTTATGTTTATGAACAGAGACCTACAGATGCAGTTTAGTAAAGGAAACTCATTTGTGAATCTGAGTTTAAAGTAAGTTTTTATTAAATAAATCTTAAACTGAAACTTTGCTTGTTTGTAAAAAGTGATTTCAGAGCCACTCAGTTCTACCTGATGGAAACTGTTTGCTTTCAGTGTTTTGTGCTTATGATAATTTTAATAGACATCAGCGTCACTAATTAATGACATTCTATTAAAAGACTGGTTTACCAAGAGAGACACTGGAGTAATTTCACCTAAAATGAGTTGATGAAGTGAGTCTCATTACAAAAATGATAACAGGACATCAGAGTCATAATTAATCTTTTAGTACTTTCACTTTTGATACTTAAGTACATTTGAAGGCAAATACTTTTGTAGCTTTTGTACCTTTGTAGCTCGAAAGGGAGGAACTTCTACTTTTACTGGAGTAATACTTTACCTTGGGTATCTCTACTTTAACTCAAGTACATGGTTTGTGTACAAACTTGTGCATAGCCACATCCCCTAAGCTTCCCACGTGGCATGTAGCCAGTGGCAGACACCACACATTCTAGAAATTCTAATGCTCAGTCAAGCGAAAATAAATGAATGTGTAATGCTAAGGCTGGCACTAGGCTTGCATTTCACCATCATACATTGGTGTGACCAGGTAAAACTGACCATAGTATTGCAGAACAAGTCTGCAAACCATTCTGTGGTCGGGTGGTTGTGGTAATGATGTTTTCTCCCCGAGAGATTTTCCTAGTGGCATGCTATTTCAAATTTAGAAAGTCTGGCTTATCTAATGATGTGTATTCTGGAATTATCGCTGCATGCACTGATCGGTTTCAGAGGTTTTCCAAATGTGGTAGACATTATATTTATTATATATATATATATATATATATACACACTCTCACACATTCACACAGGAATGCCTGAAGGGTATTTACTGAAGCCACAGCAACCAAGTGTAAAGCCTTTCCCTGTGTTGTGCTCACCTTCAATTCCCACAGCTTCACTAGTGCCTCATTGCCCAATGTCTCTGTCAATACCGTGCTTGAGGCCAAATGCACTCAGTCTTGTGCTCCCTGCTTGGGTGAGGTCTACTGCAGAAGCTCCACAAAGAACTGAGACTTTTGTGTTTTGACAAAGAAAATGTGACAAATAAAGCAAGGAGCAGCGTAATGCCAAAAAGGAGCAAAACAGACCACTCGCTAAAGCTCAATAAAACTCTCAAAACTCTTAAAAACACTTCAGCATCCTTATAAAATTGTTTACAATGGACAACAGGGGTCGCAAATGAATAACCTATGACAGTGCTGGTCAGTAATTATACCCATAATTATAGTTATAATAAATTATAATAAATTAAAAGAATTAAAAATAATATTAGTCAGCTATTTGTTACATAATGGCCAGTAAGTATTTAACAAAGAGTCACTGAACACTGTTAACTGATTTTGTGATCAACTTAGTGCATTTTTCATCATGTTTTACAACAAGGGTGGGGAGAGGTAAAGAGGAGGCGAAGGCAGGATGGTGACATACATCTTAGCAATACACACATCAAAAATAATGCAAAGACAATATATAAACAACTACACAACTAAACAACATTACATAATTTAATTGAAAACTAAAGTTCTTGAATAGAGTCATATTAATTCTCCCAGTTTCCTATGGTTGACTGTTTTGGCTTGTTAAGCTTAGTCGTAAGAGATTCCATCTGAACTATATTTTGAAAATTAGATCTCCAGAATTTCATAGCAGAAAGCTGTGGGGTGATCCGAAGTTACAGGACAGTGGCTGTAAAACGTCACAGTGGAATACTGAGATTAAGTACTTCAGACTGTTTTTTGAGTTTGTCAGTATCGAATACCAGTGACTAACCATAACTAGTAGTGCTAGGCCTTCAGTTTGGGCCATGATTTTCAAAAAACACCTTTATGATAATGCTTTCTGCAAGCGCCTCTATGGGATTTCTCATAGTATATTAGTACTGAACTAATGCTTGTGCACGTGAACATTTTTGGTCGTTCTCCATTACACATGACATTTAAGTATATAAGATATTCCAAGTGTTTTATTTGAAGCTTGTAACAGACATTAACATATATTTGACCTTGTATGCAGCAGTTTTACAGTAACTCTTTCACTAAGGAGTCCCAGCATTGAGCTGCTTCTGTTTTCCGTTCCTATCAACTGACAGAAACATGGTTAAGCTGTTGCTTGTATTCACAGTCTTATGTAGGGCTTCCAGAAGGCCTAGAGTGATGTTTTTGCTTCACAAAATTTGTCCTACCCATTGGAAGTCAAAATATGATTGGGATATTCAGCTGTATCTTGAAAGAGCTTGTTTGGACAATTTTCTGTTTCAACCAAAACTATATCAATACAATACTTTATTACGTTAAATCAAGTGTGCTGGTTATGGAAATCAGTGTGGCTGAGTCCATGAGAAGTCTGAGGCCAAACTTTAATCTTTAAAACTCGCTTGCAAGATATCGACTACTGTTTTTGGGAAGAAAGGAAATTCTTGTTACGTTTTATTGAATGTATGTATTTTAATGATTTGTGGTGTTTTACAAGCAAAAACCTAATTATTGTCAAGATTATGGCTTCGAATAATGTGCTTAGGGGCTAAGGGGTGCAGAACTTCAGGACTTTTTGACAGTACTGTACCATACAGTTACTGCTTCTGTCAATTTGCTGTATTCTGTGAGTGGAATGTTGTGCTTTCAAGTGGTATGAAACCTTACATTTATGGCATTTGGCAGACACTCTTATCCAGAGCGACTTACAATTGAATCATTTTTTACACAGGTGGGTGAAGGTAGCATTAGGAGTCTTGCCCAAGGACTCTTATTGGTATAGTGTAGGTTGCTTACCCAGGTGGAGAAATGAACCCCAGGCTACAGCGATGTTTCCTACTAAACTATACCAACCACACACCTGTAGTGGAAGTTCCTGGGTGTTGTACCTTCTCTAGATACTCAACATGCACAAAGTTTACAAATTATATGTCTAATGTTCCTTGTAGAAACTCTAAAGTAGTTTCACATGGCCAACATTTACAGTGTTGATCCGCTGTCACTCAAACTGTTTGAACGTTTTAGTGTTGACTATTGCAGGAAAGCGAAAGAGGCTTAACTGAGCTCTGTATTTGCCAGCGTCCTTTTCAAAACAGTTTTTACCTGTATGGGTAAAATCATTTATCATCAACCTCCCTCTACCCTATTTATCAATAGAAATAGACCACCATAGGACCACCGCTGAATATTATTTGAGTGGGGAACTATTCTCAGCACAGCAGTGACACCAGGCACTGCAAAACTAGTATTGGATATTAATGTTTTATATGCCTCCAGCATCAAACATACTTTGATGATGTTGAGCCATTTGTTTAAATGAAGCATGAATTAGTGTCTGTCACTCACTATCAGTGTAATGCTGCCTAGAACTGTCTCTCTTTTTATGACATTAAATATATCATTTCTGGTATTCCTCCTCTCTCTCTCTGCTGGCTGTCCGCAACTATGTGCCATGAGGTACAAACAACAACAGTGGAAAATCAATTCGCGTAATTAATGTGCCCTCTACCCTGCAGCAGATGACCTCTGATTGCTTCAGGTTAACAGCTGATCTGCAATGGCATGACCTGCTGTCACTGCATGAAAGAGCGGATAAGCAGAGGGCCTAAAACTACACAATATCAAGAGTCTAATTTTTCAGGAATTTAACTGCTCTCCACTCAAATTAAGCAATAAGCAAAAAGAGGTTGCACATTACAGTGATTTTACACCATCGTTGATGTTCCTTTGCTGAAACAAACTGAGCAGCTTCACTTTTCTAATGTTCAAGACTATCAAGGGTGTCTAAAAGAGAGATAAACTAATGTAGAACACGGCCAACATGCTGTAGGTCCCCTAGGTTGAAAAGACCAATAGCTTAGCATGATAGCTAGCTGGCTATTTTAGTAAGTCTATTAGAATTATTTACTTTGTTAAACCTAGAAAAACATATTCTATATCTAAAGTTGTACTGCTGTGTCTGCATGACACCAATGCATGTCTAACTAGGGTTGCCAGGTGTCTGGTTTTGAGCTTTGTTGTCCAGTGCATAGTTGGTCCTGCCAACTAGACGTTAAAATAATTATAATAATTTGAAGCGTTCATGGTAAGAATGGGCCTCATTCCTCAATCGTTCTTAAAAAGAAATTTCTTTTTTAAAAACTTTTTATGAAGATTCTGACTCACCAGTGTTCTCTTATCTGGGATTTGTTCTTAGGTAAGAACAGAATCTACACACTCAAGAGCACAAAGGTGAGAACAGTTCTGTGGTTTAAGAACACATCATGAATCTGACGTGGACTTTTTCTTAGGATCTTTCTCAAGAACACATCTGAGAAATAACCTAGGAAGTTATAAGTGAATGAGGCCCAATGTTTTGCATTCCAGCACATTCCAAATGTAACATATCTTTAATGCTAATGATTAGTATAAAACAATTATCGCAGGTCAACCAAACTGATAGGCAAGGGCCGGATTCACAAAAGACTTTCACAAGAAAAAACTTGCGAAGTTCTTAAGACCAACACTAAGAAGTTCATAAGAATGTTCTTGAATGCAATTCTTGAAAGAAACTCAGGAAATTTTCAAATATTCTTTTAGGATAATCTTAATTATTTTCTTAAGAAATCTTAACTGTTTTCTCATGTATGCTATTTCCATTATTTCTAAAATATTATGTTATTTCCACTGTTTAGTTCAATCCAGAAACAGCCAACAGGAAAAAAAAAATTCTCCTTAGAAAAACAATAATTGTGAAGTGACAGAAACATTTAAGAGCAAACATTGTTCAGTCATGCCACTTGTTCTTAGAACTATTCTTATTTAATAAAAGAAACTAAGATCATTCTTAAGAAGTTATTTAAAGAACAACAATTTTTCATAACTTTTTTCTTAAGAATGAAGTGAAGAAAAAACACACATTTAAGACGATTTTCTTTCTTAAGACACTTTTCTGAATCCGGCCCGAGATCCTTCCAGTGACTCATTTACTCACATCATGAGTAAAGCTTTGCTGATGTTCGAGCATAAATCAGTTCAGAGCTGAGGACATACATGAATAGATGTGTTTATCACCATATGGTATTTAAAGTATGCAGTTAAACAGTTGCTGATTTAAAAAACAAGTACATCTCAGCTGTTGAACGGTTTCAGGCTTAATCACTTTAATCAACTACCTTGGTGGGTAATTCATGTCATTAAGGCCTATTGTTGCAGGAACAGTGAGAACACGGCACCATATTAATGATGAAGTAATTAATGCATGCTGTGCAACAGATATTAGTCTGTTTTCCAGTTAAAAGCAGTTTCCAGAGATGATTTGTAATTCAAACACTTGGTTGTATAAGGTCAGGAGTTGTCAGGCAAAGTTTCGCTCTGAGCTTTGAAGTCTCTGCAACTACAGGCACTTTTAAAGAAATAGTGTGGAAAAAAAACAGATGTACACAATTTCCCACTTACCCCAAATACACTGGATCAGCCAAGACATGTTTGATGTTTAAATGTGGCTTCTTAGCACTGGAATTGTGAAGCTAAAGATGCTAGCAAGCACTGCAACCCAATAGTCACCGAAAATGTCTCTCAACCCACTATTTGGTAACACTTTACTGTAGAGTATGGTTCACAAGGCTACATGACACCTACGTAAGCTTGTCATGATAACTGACATAACCTTACATAAATGTTTATTCATTTGCTATAAAGGTTATATTGCCAATTTTGATTTAAGTTAGCTATAGTAGCTTTTATGACAGGTGATGCCCATTGGAATAAGCATTAATAAACATTTATATAGGTCTATGTCAGTTGTCATGAAAAGCTTATGTGGGTTTTATGTAGCCTTATAAACTGTACCCTACAATAAAGTGTTACCCACTATTTCGTAGTACTGGACTGATGTCATGTCAAACAAAAAAATGTTATATTATATTTATATTTAGATTATAGATTATCACCTTTATTCCCAGTGGCAAACTATGATTATTAGAGCTAGGACTGTAATTTGAGACCTAAAAGACCTAAAACCTGCCTCTACGATAACGCTATTTTTTTCTATTTATCGGTAAGTTGATGGTGATTTGCATAAAAAATTTGGCTTTATGAAGGCCTAGAGTGTTTTTTTCAAAATTGGTCCCATATATTGGAAATCAAAACGCGATTGGTTGATTCCTCTATCACTTTGTAACTATGTGGACTGTTAATCTAACATGTTTGGCCTTCTCCTCAGCTCTTGAAGTCCTAACCAATAGAAGAGCTCATTTAGCTATATCTAGATAAATTTCTATTTCGAGAAGTTCTAAGAAGAAAAAATTGTAATTGGCCAGTTTTCCACTCAACAATTCAAAGATCGAACCCTTTTGTTTCCAATACAAGTGTTTTTCTTTAAATACAAGCATCATTTTATTGAATAAAACTGAACTAAAAAGCTTCTATAAATCATAAGACAAAGTTAGATAAAGCTTTGTTCATTTATGCAGTTTACAGTATAGTCATACTGGATCCTAAACCACATAAATAAGTCTGCACAACCTTAATGAAGAGATGCTGTTTTAGCAAGTTGGGAGAAATTTTTGTGATATATATTTTTCTGGAAATGCTATTTGGGTGACTATTGAGTTCCTGTGTTTATTAGCAATGTTAGCCTCTCAGCTCCAGTTTGAAACTAAAGAAGCGCAATTTGGACAAACTTGTCTTGGCTGATCAACTACATTCGGGGAAAGTGGAAAAATTGTGTAAATTAGATTTTTTTTCCAGATATTACATTTCAGTCTGTCAATGGATTATTGGATATATGTTCACATTTTTAGAATAAATAGTATCACTTTACTGAAAGGCAGCATTGTAAAGCTGCTTTACACCTGCAAAAGCCTTTCATGACAAGTGACATAAACCTACATAAACATTAATTAAGACTTATTTCAACAAGCATCAGTTTTCAGAAAAGTTATTTTTTGTTTGTTTTATGCTATTTCACCTCTGCAAATGTTTAGATGGCTCTTGGAATAAGCCTTTGTAAACATCTCTATGGGTTTATGTCAGATGTCCACTCAACAATTCAAAGATCGAACGCTTATGTACACAAGGCTTATGTAAGTGTTGTGTAGCCTTGTTCACCAGCCTTCAGTAAAGCACAATAGAAACTGCATTATGTAAATGTCAAATGAAAACATGTTTAAATGAATAATGTTGTAGTCAAGTTATTGATCTCATTTATATGTTCCTACTGTAACACATGGGCTGGCGAAGCAGACGAGGAGACTATGAATGAACACAAGAACATAATAAAATCAGAACTGTGAAAAACAAGACTATGAACACAAAGACAATTAACGCTAGACAATTGCAAATAAACCGCACCAGGAAAGCAACCATCAACAATTCAACAACGTTGGCTGGGGAACAAAGGAAACAAAGGGGTTTATATACCAACACAGAAGACAAGGAACACCTGAGACTAATGAGAGGGCGGGGCTAGAAACAAGGAACAGGTGAGGGCTGGAGACAGTGCAGGAGAGGGGAGGAGCTAACAAAAATAATAAAAGCACATGCTGAAAGTAAACAAAGGCACATGGCACAGGGAAACAAGAAAACAGAAAGTTTGATTTTTTTTTCTATTTCTTTTTTTGCCATTTTTATCCTAATTGGCATTACCATATAATATGTGTTACTCATAACCTATATTTATCCTTTTTTACGTTTTTTTATGTTTTTATTGTAAAAAAGTAAAGATGTGAACCAAAACAACAAAATGTTATTGCATTAGTAAAGCAAAACAAAAGAAAACCAAAGAAAATCAATGGCTGTCAATTTGTTGCGGTAGTAAAATAAAATTGCAAATTACTATATTTTTTTAAAAATATATATGTTTGAACAGTTAGCTTTAAAATACATAGACTGACAACAATATGCAGAAAAAGTGAAAGGAAACATTACAGACTTATCTTCAAATTTTACTGTGTTGTGGTAATGAGAATTTGGTCACTTTTACTGTTACTAAAAATTTATTATCAATTTAACAACTTTTATAATTCAATCAAGCATGATTGTTTGTATATTATTATTTTTCTTTACTTTTTTCATCCTTCTATATTTAGTATTTGCCACATGTCCTTACTGTACAGTTTATAACTCATGCAATTGGAATTTCAGTTCAGTACTATTCATATTAAATTCAAATATATTGAATATATATATATATATGCAGCCGGCCATGCTATTTGCCTTTTTTCTACTCAAGAACAGTTCAAATGTCTTTTCCACAGCACAACAGCTTCAAGTACTGCGGTAAAGTCTTCATGTTGCTGCATAGAAAAATCCATGAACTGTACATTTTACATCCAGAAGTTATTTCTACAGAACACTGGAATAAAAAAGATGTTCGCCACTCTGTGCAACTGTCACTGCACTCAATATTACATAAAATTACCACTACATATTGCACAGCTGACTGTTATACATCCATGACTAATTCATGGCTGATGTTCACCCAGAGAGATTTGACAGACAGAGAAAAAGGGAGTACAGGCCATTTCCAAATAGTCATAGAATCTCCTTAAAGATCCTTTTTTCCCTTTAGTTGTTCCCGTTCTCCCTCCCTCTAATCAAAGACGGGTAATTGCATCATTTTTCAGGGCCTCGCCTCTGTCTGAAGGGTGGGTCTGCCCCATTCATCAAACTAATGGAGGAAGGAGTGATTGGAAAATATTGTATAGGCTTTGATCATGTTTTCCTCTCCTGTCCCATTACTCAGTGGACAAACTTGAGGAATACAGGTGTAATCAACTTAATTTGCACTTAAAATGCTGTTTAAGCACAACATTGTGTGTAATGTGTTCAGTACTGAGCCTTCTGCCCCTCAGGAAAGGCAAAGATAAACTGTACATTTACTCAATCATCTATCCATTAGTGACGGCCCTGACACGCGTGTGAAATGTATATTGTACCAATTTAATTACAAAAAGTGTTGTGTTTATATTTTTTTATATGGCACATTAGGCAGCTGATAAAATAATAATAAATCAATAAAAAAAGTATATCAATCCATCAGTCAATCAAAATGCTAGCTAGTTACCAGACCGGTTGGCTGCTCTGTGTAACAGTGAGCCTTTAGGAGCAAGATATACATCTACATCCCAACTTAGCAAGCTATTGAAAACTTTTTTTTCTGATGAACAAACTTTTTCCTTGACTGCCATTACAGTTGTAGGCAAAAGTGGAGAATAACCTTGGTCAAATTACATGTTTTGTTGATTTTCTATGTGAAAATAAGTTAGCACATCCTTTTCAGGGAATAAAACATTTGTTTATGAATTTTAATGTTTTTGGTTTTGCTGATTTGTACATATTGGGAAAAAAAAACAAAAACAAAATAAAACCAAAACTTTTGCACACGACACATTTTACTTTTACAATGTGTTAAATTAAGTTAATAAACAGTAATCGTGCATTATAATGTGCAGGTGTGTGTTCTCTGTAGAGGATGTGGGTTTATTTTGATGTAGAAAATTAACGTCATTTGAGCAGGTGTACCCAAACTTTTGGCTTTTGACTGGGCTGGCTTTCTTGATTGGCAGTCACTTTCCACTACATGCCGTGCATATGAGTCAAACTCTTCCTGTCAAAGTAGGCAGTCAACAGCCATGTTAAGCGGATTCGGTAACACTTTACTTGAAGGGTGTCTACACAACACATTCATAACATCTTACATAAAGACTTCATAACATCTTAACATCAAACACTTCATTAACATTCATAACATCATAACATCAAACACTTCATTAACATCCATAACATGTTAATGTTCATTTCAATCAACATTAATAAAGCATACATGTTTTTCATGATATTAATATGGACCACTATATAATTTTACTCAGAGAAATTTTTCAAAATAAAAGTTTTCTTTTGAAAAACTATTTTATTTTCAGTAAAATGCATCATTTTTGGACAGCCAAAATAAAAGTGCTTTGACACTGAGGCACACCATCATACTTAGATTCAGTGGAATGATTGTTCCTGAGCACTTGTGTAATTTACTGTCCATGTAGTAAAGTGACATGCAAAGTAACAAATTCTTAAGAAAAATGACATAATTAAAAATTAATCAAAAGTATAGGTGAAACATACCTGAGTGTCAAAGCACTTAATGACCAAAGGGATAAAGTGAGGTCATTTTGGTTGTCTGGAATTTTTTTGAAAACCATATACTTAAAATGCAGACTTTTATTTTGAAAAACATCTCAGTAAAATGACATAGTAGTCCATTAATATGATGTAAAACATGTATACTATAAGTGTTGATTTAAACAGTTTTTAACAAGTTATGAAGTGTTTATGTAAGATGTTATGAATGTGCTTTGTAGACTCCCTCCAAGTAAAGTGTTACCCTTGATTCTCTGGTGATTAGCATAGCAATATTGATTCTAATGTAACTCTAAGATTGAAATATGCTAAGATTTTTCCCCCTATTTGATCTCAGACAATGAAAAATCAATGTGTTAATTACTTATGATCATTTCTACCATCCATGCACTCGTTTGTCCATCTATTCCTTCATTCACGCCCCTCTTTTGCTCTGTGTAAATTGAGGTCCAACTAGTCGTAAGTTCCTTTGGTACGAAGGCGCAGCTGCTTTGGTATTCAGTGCTTCTAAAAGCTATTCTTGTGAGTGAAATGTCAACTTTAGTTGAGTTTAGTTTTTCCTTTCAAAAGAGATCATGCAAATTCTTTGCCAGCAACAAAATAATGTCAGTGATTTGCATGCTGACCTGTACAACAGACATCCTGAACAACAGTGCGAGAGACAAAATCACATGAGAAATGGACTGAAGAGCTGGAAAGGCTGTATGCTAATTTAGCATCTGAGTCATTACAGCAGCAAAGGCACCTGGAGGCACACTCTCACCAGCGGAACGAACAGGTGAACTGAAAAAGAACACGAAGAATGGCAGCCCTGTTGGCTTCATGGCTAAGTTAATTGCAGAGCAAACTAGAGAGAACCGCCTTTATAAGCCAATACCAACTCACCAGACTGACCGAAGCCTCGTGCCTGAAAAACAATTTGTCCAATCTTGCCTGCAAAAGCCTGGGCTGGTTTTCATCCCACTAAAGCAGGGGCACACTTCATATAGCTAATCAATTGTTTGAAGGCTGAGACCTACTGATTAAACAAGAGGAATCAGCTGTGCTTCTGCTGGAGTGGAATGAAAGCCTGGAGCCCCTCCAGCCCTAAGCAGATAAGAGTGGACACATTTAATTTTAAACTGTATTAGCAGGCTTTGCTACATTAGACATATTGTACACATTAGCAATGTGTTAATTCTGCTGGGGGCCACCTGATTGGTCAATAGCAATTTCTCCAGTGCCTTAACCCCGTACTTTTCTTTTGATTGGTTAAGTGCAGTGAATTGCATCTAACTGAGATTTGGGAATATAGATGTGTGCTGTGATATTTCAGTATGGTTTATATACACCGATCAGCCATAACATTATGACCACCTCCTTGTTTCTACACTCATTGTCCATTTTATCAGCTCCACTTACTATATAGGTGCACTTTGTAGTTCTACAGTTACAGACTGTAGTCCATCTGTTTCTCTGATACTTTGTTAGCCCCCTTTCACCCTGTTCTTCAGTGGTCAGGCCCCCATGGACCCTCACAGAGCAGGTACTAATTGGATGGTGGATCATTCTCAGCACTGCAGTGACACTGACGTGGTGGTGGTGTGTTAGTGTGTGTTGTGCTGGTACGAGTGGATCAGACACAGCAGTGCTGCTGGAGTTTTTAAACACTGTGTCCACTCACTGTCCACTCTATTAGACACTCCTACCTTGTCAGTCCACCTTGTAGATGTAAAGTCAGAGACGATAGCTCATCTGCTGCTGCACAGTTTGTGTTGGTCATCCTCTAGTCCTTCATCAGTGGTCACAGGACGCTGCCCACAGGACGCTGTTAGCTGGATATTTTTGATTGGTGGACTATTCTCAGTCCAGCAGCGACACTGAGGTGTTTAAAAACTCCAGCAGCACTGCTGTGTCTGATCCACTCAGACCAGCACAACACACACTAACACACCACCACCACGTCAGTGTCACTGCAGTGCTGAGAATGATCCACCCAAATAGTACCTGCTCTGTGAGGGTCCATGGGGGTCCTGACCACTGAAGAACAGGGTAAAAGGGGGCTAACAAAGTATCAGAGAAACAGATGGACTACAGTCTGTAACTG
Source organism: Colossoma macropomum (assembly GCF_904425465.1). Taxonomy (NCBI): domain Eukaryota; kingdom Metazoa; phylum Chordata; class Actinopteri; order Characiformes; family Serrasalmidae; genus Colossoma; species Colossoma macropomum. Next base: position 997,755 of record NW_023494803.1, read on the forward strand.
TAGAACTACAAAGTGCACCTATATGTTAAGTGGAGCTGATAAAATGGACAGTGAGTGCAGAAACAAGGAGGTGCTCATAATGTTATGCCTGATCGGTGTATATATTTTAATTTGATTAGTTCTTCTTTTTGCTCATGATAATCAATAAGGTGGCTCCACTGCACTCATAATGGATGAAATACCACTGACCAAAACAAAACACCACACCAAAACAGCACCTATGCACAAACCAGACCTTCTGTGCAAACAGCATTAGCTGTGGCTGACCTCTGTCTTTAGCAGCAGTCTTCATGCCAATGCAAATTGATTTACACAGGCAAAAACAGAACTTCCATCCACCTCCAAAACAGACGAGATGGCTAGAAAAAGGCATGCATCAAAGCCTGAACGGCACCGTCATGGCTACTGAAAGACTGCAGGGTACAGACAGCAATAACTCTTGTATATAAGCCTCAGTCATTTCCAACCCTGCTTTTGTGCATGCAGCGCTTCTTCCCAAACCTGTGTTGAATTTGATAAGGCATATAACTCAGCTTCAAATGGAGCTGTAAAAGTTGCAGCAATCAGTCAAAGTTCTTTTTGTGAACAACTGAAGATGAATGTACTAAGTCTCAATCACTGCTGTTGGCAAAAAGGTTCTTCCAACTGGCTTTTTAGCCAATTTCAGTTTGTAACTGAAGCTGTACAGTGTTTATACTCCTTGACTTCTCTGTTGAGAAGAATTGTCCCTTTGGTGACCATTTTGACTAGAAATAAAAGTAAAATTCTGCCTAAAATAGCATAATTTTTTGACTACTTTAGAGCCATCATTTGCTTTTTAGATAGACTTTATTGATCCCTGAGCAGACAAAGAATAATAAGTGCTGTCAGCTCATATATTAACACCTTTGGTATAGATGGGTAAAAGAAAAGGTCATAAAAATTGTCATATAGCTCAGTAACACTGAAAATATGAATGGAAATCTTACCTTTAATTAAAGCTAGTCTACAAAAACAAAAACCTGTTTAATACAATGCTTAACAAAACCACAAAAGTGCCCATTTTTGGCACCCCTGTATTGAAATCACACTGCAAGTTTTCAATGGGCTTTTGGTCAGGGGACTAGGATGATCATATCAAAGCTTACTTCTGTGGTCATTGATCCATTTTGTGTGGATTTGGACACGTTTTGGATCACTGCCCTGCTGAAAGATCCAGCCACAATCCAGTTTAAGCTCTTTGGCAGAAGAAAAATGATCCATTGACCACAAAATAAGCTTTTGACATGGTCAAAAAATGTCCTTTTGAAAACATGTGGGGTGAGTTGAAGAAGAGAGTCTAAAAGAGAGGATCCTGGAGAATCTGGAGAGCTGCTGTACTGAGGAGTGGTTTCCTTGCTTTGTGTTCTCCAATCATATGGAGTATTATAGGATTCATTGCTGCTATGCTGGCAAATTGAAGTTGCACAAGTAGTAAATGCAGGGGTGCCAATAATTCTGACATATTTATCAGAACCCCTGCTTTTTTATTACTTTTCTGATGGGTTTTTGTTTTCATAGACTGTAGTACATAATTGTTCATATTTTAGTGTGACATTGAGCTCATTAATCAAAGAAATCTTTTCATTAGCTTTTTTTTTACCCATCTTACTAAGGGTTCCAATAATTATGGAGCTGAAAGTAAGTAGTGTGCCTATAATTCCAGTATGGGATGTTAGTTATTGTATGCATGCAACAAGTAAGTAAAACCTTGCTTGAATTGACAGTGCATTGACATACCTATGCCATAAACATAATGGTAGATGTTATATGCTGTCATAAGTTGTCATGACAGATTTTGTTCAGTGATATCACACTGAAAGTTACCATTACCAGTAATAGCCATTATGCCATCAACCATAACGACATCTGTCATGACAATTACCAGTAAGCTGATGCTGTGGCATCCCAGGTGGTTGTTAATATGTTGCTAGGCTGTTGCTATGTGGCTGCTAAGGTGTTTCTAAGCAGCTGCTGTGGTATCCAAAGTGGTTGCTAAGGTGTTGCTAGGTCATTTCTATGGTACTCTAGGTAGTTGCTGCTTCAAAACTGCTATGGTATTCCAGGTGGTGCTAAGGTGTTGCTGGGACATCTGCTCTGTTATTCCTTTTATGGCACTGTTAAATTAAAAACACAATGAATTACTGTTTTATTACTGGAGATAATCTGTCATGACATTTGAAACTGACATTTCTGCATACTTGAAGTTGTAGGTGAGTCTGGATTGGTAAAATATAAGCAAAAAAACTCTCAAAGATGCAATTAGAATCTTGTATTTACCAAGTACAAGATGTACAAGACATATTTCTTTGTTATTTCTTGTTATAAAGGTCAAATGACTATACACAGAAGAGACGCAGGGCTCAGCACACAGGGCAGGGAGATTCACACCAGTGCAATAGCAAGGAGGAACACTATTTTCACACTGCAGCACTCCATCATGTGCCTCACTGAGAGGGTGCAATAGGAGGAAGGCGTGTGAGCGCTTTAAGCGCTTTGTCTAAATAAAGCACATCATGGCAACTAGAGGGGGGGAGTTTGTGTTGGCTTGACAAAGCCATTGCTATGGAATCCCAAGGTGTTGCTATGCTATCCCAGGTGACAGCTAAGGTGTTGCTAGTCTGTTGCTATGGATTCCCAGGTGGTTGCTAAGGTGTTTCTAAGCAGTTGCTGTGGTATCCAAAGTTGTTGCTAAGGTGTTGCTAGGGAATTGCTATGGTATCCCAGGTGGCTAAATGGCCAGGGCCCAAGGTTTTATAACACACTTCTATAACCTAAGAATAGCTCAGCCAGTTTGCATTGAAGTCCCTGTAGTTACTGACTAATATGCTGTCGTATGTAACAAGCCTGGAGTTTTAAGGGATTAAAATTGCTATGTTATCCCTGGCGGTTGCTAAGGTGTTGCTAGGCCATTGCTATGCTATCCCAGGTGGTTGCTAACATGTAGCCTAGGCCATTGCTACAGTATCCCATGTGGTTCCTAAGATGTTGTTATATGCTGTTGCTGTGTTATCCTAAGTGATTTCTAATGTATTAGCCATTGCTGTGGTCATTGCTGTCGTATCCCAGGGGGTTGCTAATATGTGTGCATATGTGTGCTAGTATGTATGTGAGTCTGTATGTATGTAATATCTATGAGGAGCAGCATTACAGATTTCCTTTGTGACACCATTTGTGCCCATTTGATTCAAACTTTCTCCCAATTTTTCCAATTTTTCATCTTACATGGAAAAAAAAAACTGTGTTTGAATGAATGCTGTACAAAAAGTGTGTGATCAGTCCAAAAACTGCACTATTCCAGTATAGGCTCTTAATCCTTGAAAGGTTTATGGTTCTAGTTCAAAAACCACAACCTGTGAAAATGGTTAAAAAACATGTAATGATAACAATAATAAGGAGATAATGAAGCCAATTTAATTCAATGTGTTAATATCAGCTTTTGTACAAATTTTCCATTATATTATCACAAGATCAGGCTACTTTCATTAGTATCTCCACTTTACGAGATGTTATAGTGTAATTTACAGTATAAAGCTAGTAGAATTTTCAGATACATTGACAAGGTCTTTTTCTCAGTGGCCCCACAGTCTTTCACCAGTGCAGGCATTTTCATAATTTCAGGTTTCATCACACATTACATTCAACTCACGAGCCCCACTTCTTCATAAGACTGTTTCAAACCATCTGGACAAGCTGCTTTCTGACACGCTGCTTACAGATGTAACAGAAAATGTCGCAGAAGTGTGGAATACATGAAAAAATACCTGTGTACAGAGTTCATTGCCGGTCAGCAGTCGGTCTCAGTCTGAGGAAATGAAAGCATACAGTGAGCTATGTGATCTACATTGTCAAGATGTGAATGAACAGTTTTGTAAAAGGCCACTGCATCTCCAGCTGCACAGAATAAACTGTAATGCAAGACATTACATACATACCTTCATAGACAGTACAGACAGACTCACATACATAAAAGCATATTGTAACAATGACAAAACAGGTATGCTTGACATGCATATTGGACTATTTAAGAGAGGAAGAAGAACGAACATAAGATGTACTGACTCCTACCATGGCGTGTGTTGTGCTGGTCTGAGTGGATCAGACAGTGCTGCTGCTTTTAAACACCTCAGTGTCACTGCTGGACTGAGAATAGTCCACCAACCAAAAATATCCAGCCAACAGCGTCCTGTGACCACTGATGAAGGACTAGAGGATGACCAACACAAACTGTGCAGCAGCAGATGAGCTATCGTCTCTGACTTTACATCTACAAGGTGGACTGACAAGGTAGGAGTGTCTAATAGAGTGGACAGTGAGTGGACACTCCAGCAGTGTTAAAACTCCAGCAGCACTGCTGTGTCTGATCCACTCAGACCAGCACAACACACACTAACACACCACCACCACCACCACATCAGTGTTACTGCAGTGCTGAGAATGATCCACCATCCAAATAGTACCTGCTCTGTGAGGGTCCATGGGGGTCCTGACCACTGAAGAACAGGGTAAAAGGGGGTTAACAAAGTATCAGAGAAACAGATGGACTACAGTCTGTAACTGTAGAACTACAAAGTGCACCTATATAGTAAGTGGAGCTGATAAAATGGACTATGAGCGTAGAAACAGGGAGGTGGTGATAATGTTATGCCTGATCGGTGTATGTATTAACACACATATTACATACACACATATTAGCAACCACCTGGGATGAAATAGCAAAGGCCTCAGCAACTACCATGGATACTGTATCAACAGCCTAGTAATACCATAGCAATGGCTTATATCTACACCTCAGGAATCACCTTGGATAACATAGCAACAGCCAAGAAACACTTGGGTGTAGCAACTATCATAGCAACGGCTGTGTCAAGCCAACTTAAAGTTCATTCACAAAACTTCCTTCTCTACTTTTAAGATGCAAATACTTTACAGGTTAAATGACTATGACATAATTCCATTGAGTGATGGGAAGAAATATTTTGAGTTGCATCCTGCCCAACCAGGGCAACCACGGCTTATTGGCATGCATTGCTGCAAGGACTCGTGTACCACCTGAGTACAGAGGAAGGAATAAGGAAAGAGACAGGGGTGGAGGATTAGTTGTTTTGCCTTCCAATCCCCATTAGCAACTGTTGCAGATCCATAGCCACTTGCCCATGTCACCAAGGGTTTATTTCAGTGACTCCTCTAAAGAGAAGAAACCCACCTCTATTGCCTTCCTGTCACATACCCTCCATTGGCTCCCTGTCACTGGCTGTAAGCTCTGCAGGTTTGTTTGTGTGTGGGCATGTAGGAAAAAGAGAGCGAGGGAGAGAAGAGCTGGTAGGAATAAACTCTGTGTGACCGCTGCATCAGGCGGTGGAACTGTGGGATATGATAATCAAGCTCTCCAGAGACCCCATCGCCGAGGGGACGGGACAAAGAAGAGTGGAAGGGTATTAAAACCTGTCAGGAAAGCTTCTGACTGAGCCGCGAGACCCTTTTTTTACCCTGGCTATCTCAACACAATCTGACAAGGCTGTCAGCGCCAGAGACAATCTTCATTCTTTTGAAACCAGTTAATAGCTCTATCCCTTTCCTGTCGCCACTTCTGAGCTGTATATGAGTGTGCATGCGGTGTATGTCTGGCCATGTGTGTAAAGTTTTATCCCATTCAGTGATTGCAGCACCTCGGCTTGGCTAAATTGTAGATAAATTCCAAAGAAAAGCATCTGTATTTTTAGGTAAGCAAGTGTTGCATTCAGTATCTTTCAAATTTTATGACCTAGACATCTTTAGGTAGAAGGTTCCTGGGTGGTGCAATCGACTAAGCCTTTGTCTGGTCATAGGGAGATCATACGTTCAACCACTGGTACACCCACAGCCATCCGTGGGTGGGTAGGATGGCCTTTTCCTTCCCCCATCACCCTGTGCTGATTTAACAGAATTGGCAGTTTTGGCCTCTAAGTGTGTTGACCTGTTCAATGAGCCATTCAAAAAATACTCAGAAATTTAGGGCTAAATGTGGGTGGAGGGGATCCCAAGCGCCACAACCGTCTAAGCATTGGCCCTATTATTAGGATGTTGCGAGCCCGATCCCTGGTGATGCTGCAGTGATCTGTGGCTGGGAGTCCGAGTGAGCACAATTGGCCTCGCCCTCTCTGGGATGGAAAGGATGGCCCACCCTCTTCCTCAGTCACTTACCACAATGCTAGCTCAACAACAGAACTGGGTTCTCCTCCAAGAACGTTCAGCTGTCCAATGACGTCACGTCAGCAGCAGTTCGAAAAGATGCAGTGGCTGGCTTTACGTGACTTGAAGGAAATGGGTTGAAGTTGTTACACAGGGTGGGAACAAACCGACTTAAAGTTCCAAACTGACTTAACAAAATCCATCTTGACATAATAGTGGGCTCCTAAAATACACAGGTTGGAAACAGGTTCCTGATGAACTGACTTTTAAAAACAGATTTTGGAACCAATGGGCTTCATTAATCAATATCCTGCTACATTATTTCGTAAATTTGCTCTTGAGAAAGGTCCTAAAAAAAGTCTATGTCAGATTTATGACACTTTCCTAAACTGCAGAATTGTTCGCAGCTTTGTTCTCTTGAGTGTGCATAGATTCTGTTCTTACTTAAGAACAAATCCCCAGTAAGAAAACACTGGTGAATGTCAGAGTCTTCGAGAAAACTGCATAAGTGGGGTTTAAGAATCGGTCAACGAAGCCCAATGTTATCAATAAATCACTAACTTTTTAAAACACATTTCGGACATCCATTGATGTTATCACAAACAAACTTTCAAAAATGGATTTTGGACATCCACTGATGTTTTTTATAGGTCACCAGCCAAACTTTCGTAAGTCCACTGATGTTATTAATAGCTCAAAAACAAACTGACTTTTCAAACCGGAGTTTGGACATCCGTTAACTTCATTAATAGGTGACCTATGAACTGACTTATGTTTTAAAACATATGTTGGACTCATTTACAGGTCACCAATGAACTGACTTTTTGAAATGGATTTTGAAAGTCCATTGATGTTATGAATAGGTTTTCAATTATTTACTATTTTAACACAAAATTGGGCTTTGAAGTTGTCAATAGGTCACCAATGACCTGAGTTTTGAAAATGAATTTTGGATGTCCATTGGTGTTATTAATAGATCATCAGCTAAGCGACTTTTTTAAACAGAGTTTAGATCTCTATCGATGTTACTGAAAGGTCGCCATCAAGTTAACTTGATGGAAAATGAATTTTGGACGTCTATTGACGTTTTTGTTCATTGGGATGTTTTCAGCTTGAACCAAATAGTGAGAAAAACTGTGAAAATCCAAACAACAAAAATCTTTGTGCAGAATTTTGTTGTTCAGAACAGATTTGTATGCTGATTTTCACAAAGGGCTATGCAGCTAAGCCCCATGCAGATGTAAACTGCAGGCCTATATTTGAGAAAGTAAGAGATTATAAATGACAAAGGCCATTTGTAGGCTTTTGAATTCCATTGTCCACCTTTCAAATTGAGCAGTTTGGAATACCTATTTAAATAATTGTCCAAATCACTGTTTATCTGCAGTGCTGTTTTCTGTGAAGTCTGTGGTTATCTCCATTCAGAGAGTAGTGTGTGATTGAAATTATCAGGAGATTCATGCCTCCTCAAAATGAATTGGATCCACTCTTTGCTTATTTGGATGCTGAAATTGCACTCAAAGGTTACCAGGTTCAACATCAAACAAGGAACACCTTGAGCTTCTTAATGTATTTTGCGTTGTATTAATGGCCAATAACAGTGTCTAATGAGGCAAAATTCATTCATAAGACATAAGACTGCATTGTTCATTGGTGAAAAAAGCGTGATCTCTCTGGTTACGTTATATAAGATTTATAGGGTGCTGTGATTTCTTAAAGAAAAATATTATTATTTTATATAGCCCTAATTTAAATTAAGAATAGGGTGAGGAAAAGCCCTCATTTGTAGTGCAGCCAAGTATAACAAGAGGAAAGAAAACAAAGGAAGAAAAAGAGACATAAAGAGAAACAAGGAACAAAACAACAGTTACATTTAAGACTAGTGTTCATACAACACTTATATAAGCCTTTCATAACTGACATATACCTATATAAACATATTTAAAGCCATATTCCAGGTGTCAGGTGTCATAAAACATCCTGGGCTAAATGAGATCAAATTTCACGAGAGCTGTCTCTATGAGAGCTGATGCCCGTAGGAATGTCTTTTTAAATGATAATGGAGGTTTATTGGTGGTGCTATGCTGCTCCTAGACTGGGCATAGTTAAGCAGCAAAATGACAAACAAAGTACAACATAACATGATGTCAGCTGTAATAAAAGGCTTATATATATTATGTGTTCTTGTGTATATGTGTTCTTGTGTGTGTGTGTGTGTGTAGCTTTACACACCCTCAGTGAAGTGTTCTGCAAAGCTGGTAGCAAAGCTGTTTCTAGGCCATTGGTATGATATTCCAGGTGGTGGCTAAGGTCTTGCTAAGTCATTGCTATCGTATCCCTGGTGAATGCTAAGATGTTGCTCGGCTGTTGCTATAGCATCCCAGATGTTTGCAGGTGTTGCAAGGTGGTAACAATAGTATTCTTAACCATCTTAAAGATAATAACCCAAAACAATAACAGAACTATTACTAAAGCAATCAATAAAACTCTTACAGACTGAAAGAAAGTATTTGGAAACATAAATCTGCTAAACAAAACCAGGATCTTATAACATGTTCCAGCTCATTGGTGCACAAAGTACTCAGAAGACTTCAGCATAATCCAGTCATGAGATCATGTTTGCTAGAGTACACTCTTACAGGTCAACGTAGATATGATATATGGATTATTTATAAGATCAAATTGAATTTTTATGAAAACAAATGCCAATGTAAATCGAAATAGCAGTTTTGCTAAGTAACCCAGGTTTCCCAGCAACAGTCACTGTTACACTGTTTTTATATCAGCTTTCACCACTAAGACTGGTCTAAAATGCACCTAGGTATGACTTTGGCTCAACAGACGTACTGATCTCTCTGAAAATGTTCTCAACTATGACCAACTTAGCACCATGTAAGTTGGTTTCACTAGCCTTACTGTACAAGTAGACAATGAACTGGCCAACGATCCCCTTCTGTGCTCTGGTCCTGCAGTCCATTCTTTTTATATTGGACTAGATTAGAAACAACCCTAGATTTTTGTCTCTCTCGCTGTCTCAGTGGCCCACTGACAATTCCCACTGGGAATTATCTCAGTCTTCCTGATGGCCAGTCCATCCCTGCCTTGATCTTACATACTGAAAGAGATTACCTAGGGAGAATAACTAGATAGAAAGGTAAGACACTTGACAGTGCAGAAACAAGACATGTTTTGATTTTACGTACAAGATTAGTGTTTATTTAAATGCTAAAATGAGATGAGTCTGAGTCTGCATTGGAATACGGTGAGGGACTTTCCTTCACCTGAGTGCCAGGACATGGAAGAGTCTTGCTGCTTATTTTCCAGGGGTCTTAAAGAATGGGAGGGCAAGCCAAGCCATACTTGATGCTCAAGGGGCATGAGGTATGGATCGAGTATTGACCACTGCCATCAGGTTGGGAAAGACTGGTCTATTTTTGCCTTTGTAGGCAAGAATCAGGGTATTAAATCTGTGAGCAGCTACAGGAAGCCAGTGGAGTGAGTGAACTTAGGCAGGCATGCTAACAACATGGTCATATATTCTGTTTCAGTGTACAGGCTGTAGGCTGACAGAGGAGGCTTGACACAGGAGGAATGCAAATCTGTTATGCGTGTCTTGTGGTGTCTTGGTCTGCTGCTGTGCACTCAAGACTGATTTCCAAGATCCTGTGAATGTCTGTGATGGCTATTGCAGTGCTTTCATTCCCCACCGCCGAGTTATCCCAGCACATACAGAGCTCTGTAACAGATAATCATTCGGGAAGCCATAGCTGTTTGTCTTATTCAACCAGTTTAATACAAATAACCATGTTCACCATACAAACAGACACAGCTCCACAGTGTAAAACTAAGGGCCTTCAGTAGTGAAGTGCATTAGGTCCACGGAACCATATGCCAACTATAATTGGAATATATTTATATAAATTCTAATATATTTTTAGAATATAATTGGTTGGTTTTCATCCCTGTTATGCTAAAGCGCCACCTGCTCTTTAGACTGTGTGAACATTTCATGATGAATGGACCAACAGAAGTGATCCACAATCACTTGGGATAAAATGTTGTTCCATAAATGTTAATTAAACTGAAGAACGTTTTTTTCTTTCTCATCTAAAGTTACCATTAGAGAGATAAAAGGCATTGTTATGACAGCGACAATATAGTAAATCAACAAATAGAGCCTCCCTGTCCTAAACAAGCTGTTGTCTTTGTCTGGGAATTGCACATACTGCAGTGAATCATGGATAACTATGTTGAAATGTGCTGGGGACAGGAAGAAGGGCTTGTAATATAGCTAGTAAGTCCCCTCAGATGTCCTGCTGCATACCACCTACACTCCTTACACATGTACGTGCAAATAACTGTGATGCATATTGCTGCTGTTGGAAGAAAACCTCGTATCTCCATTTTTGTCGTTTTTCAGTTTTTAGCATAATTTAACAATGGCTGTTGCCCTTAACATTGTGAGTAAATTTCATGATGAATGGACCAAAAGAAATGACCCAAAATGACTGGTTCCATTGACTTACATTAAAAGTAAAGTAGGTTTTTTCCTTCTCCTGTAAAGTTACCATTTTGGAGATACGAGGTTTTCTTCCAACAATAATGATATTTTAGACATACATATCTATAAGCCTTGTAAAATCAATTCCTCTTAATGTAGTAAACATGATTACAATGTAGTCACTAAACATGTAACAACCTGACCAAACTCAGCAGTTACCAATAAAATCATCATCATCATCATCGTCATCGTCGTTAACCACTTAGTCCAGCTAGGGTCGCGGTAGCAGTTGGGAGAGCAGAGAATCCCAGGCGACCCTGTCCCCCGCAACTTCCTCCAGCTCATTCCCAGGGACCCCAAGCTGTTCCCAGGCCAACCAGGAGATATAATCCCTCCAGCGGGTCCTAGGATGACCCCGGGGTCTTGTCCTTGTAGGCCGTGCCTGGGACACCCCCACCGGGAGGCGTCCAGGGGGCATCCGGATCAGATGCCCAAACCACCTCAGCTGGCTTCTCTCAATGCGGAGGAGTAGCGGCTCTACTCCGAGCTCCTCCCGGATGGCCGAGCTCCTCACCCTGTCCGATAGAGTGTAGCCCTCCACCCTGCGAAGAGGCTCATTTCCACCGCTTGTATTCGCGACCTCATTCTTTCGGTCATTACCCACAGCTCATGACCATAGGTGAGGGTGGGGATGTAGACCGACCGGTAAACAGAGAGCTCTGCCTTACGGCTCAGCTCCCTCTTCACCACTACAGTCCGGTACAGCGACCGCATTACTGCTGCCGCCTGTCCCAGCCTCACCATCCCTCTTCCCATCACTCGTGAACAAGACCCCGAGATACTTAAACTCCTCCACCTGGGGCAAGTCCTTTCCCCTTACCTGGAGTGGGCATGCCATCCTTTTCCGGGCTAAGACCATGGACTCAGACTTGGAGGTGCTGATCCGCATACCAACCGCTTCACACTCAGCTGCAAACCACTCCAGTGCGCGCTGGAGGCATCCATGTGATCCAGCCAAAAGAACAACATCATCTGCAAATAGCAGAGACACCACCCTCCGGCCTCCACACATAATGCCCTCCTGACCACGGCTACGCCTTGAAGCAGAAAAGCAGTTGAATATAAGATCTGCTGCAGAAGTCCATTAGGTGGGATAAAGTTATTAAAGATTGTCTCTATTGAATCCAAAAAAAAAGTCCAAAAAATGTCAAACCGCCACCATAAGTCCAAAAATACTCAAAAATCAAAAATCAAAACAGGGCCCAGTAATGCAAAAAACAAATAAACAAAAAAAAACAGGAATGAGCTCACCCACTTCCTTGAGGTATCTCCACAGTTAGAGGGGGATCCAATCTTCAAGGACAAAGATGAGTAAACGAGGAGTAAAAGTTTGTTAGGGCTTGAACAGCAATGCTCCACCAGGCCTGTCTTCCCCAAACTTGATCCTCCGTGAAAATGGCTGCCATACCTCCCTTTCCTGTTCCCAAACCAGGGTTTATATTCAGAATAAAAGTCCCCCGTCGGAATGCACAGGAAACATTTTCAAAACAAATAATACGGAAAACAAAACATAATCAAAATACCATAAATAGAATGAGAACATCCCAGTGAGAAGTCATAAAGGAAATTAAGGACTTTATTTTTCTGTGGAGTAACCTAAATAACACTACCTGGAATCTATGTTAGTGTTAATCATTAAAAATAGGTCCTCCACAGGTCCCCTTATATGGTGGTGTCACAAACACATCAGATATATAACATTTTTTTGTTAATGTTTACCTATACATTAGAAGTACTGAATAAATTAATAATGTTATGGATGTTTCTAAGGTCTGTGTTGTAGGTGTGGTTCACTCTGGCGTGCTTTTCAGGCCATGGGGATGCAATTGCAAAGGCAGCAGCACAGGTAGTAGTTCATCTATAAGGGCAGATGTAAGGGTTTGCAACTGGAGAATGAACATCAAATAAGAAAATCTACACACACTACATAATTCACAGTAACATCATCTGCTACGCATGACAAAGAACTGCAAATATGTAACTAAATGCCAATCGATAAGCTTTAGCACAGCTGGCTACAAGCTAATAATTTCACTACAACCACAAACTAAAGTCTGTCTGTGAAAGTGAAGCTAACTCAACACAACTAACAAGAAGCATACAGGGCTTAACAAAGTTATTAAATAATGCTCATTTAATTCAACAACACAGTAAACAAATTAATTAACTCTCTATGTGCGACATGCAGAGGAAACCAGTATCAGTACCTTCTTCTCCAGCACAGCCTTTTATTCAAATAATAATAGAGAAAGAGCAAAATATTTAATTATAGCGCAGAGGTGTAGTGCTGGATATAAATATTGTACTTGCTCATCACTCAAGCATACACGGCAGGTGTAAAAGCAGAATGAAGACTGTGAAAAGGAAGGTATGAAGTGATTATACACTTTATAAAGTGAAATGTAAATGCTTCTTTTTTGACAAAATAATTGTGCATCCTCCTAGAAAGGAGGTATGCACCCCAAATTTGGGAGCACAGGTAATAAGCCAACTGCTCTTGTAAACTGAAAACATTAAAGACATAACTAAACCATAAAAAAGATTCTCAACAGGCTACACTTACAAGAATTGTTGGTGACAAAGCTGGGCATTACACCTATGAAGGCAATTTGGAACTTGCTGTTGAAATTTTAAGTGCAGGACATTTAAAATGCAAATCCCCATAAGTCCCATGAAACCTTTTGTTCTGAAATGAGCCGAATAGTGATGTAACAATCTTGACATTTTATTTCTACCATTGTAGGCCAAAAAGTGGTCAGTGTTTTCTTGCTCTTGACTTTCGTGCTCTACCTTTAGGGAGGCTTGACAAATTGGCCAGAACGATGCATATTTTACCATCCCCTGAACTAATTAAGTTAAATTATGGCAGCTTTTGCAGGTGTAATGAATGAACGAGCAAGAGGAACCCACACTATTAGTAAACACATTCTTTGTAGCACAATTAATTTAGAGACCAAGGTGTCTACAGTGGAGTGTTGCTTGTTGAAAAACAGATCTGAAAGACTAATATTGATTTGTTTCTAATATTGAGCTGCTGTGCTCCTCTCAAATCCCTTTTTCTACACACGTTCGGTGATATTTAAGCTCAAGTGCACTAAGATTTTGTCTCTTGTAGGGAAAGGCAAGAGGTCTGTGGTGACAGTGCTTTGACTTATTTGTTCAAACCTATATATCGCTGCTGTCGGAAGAAAACATCATGTCTCCCAAATGACAAAAACTCCAGCAGCACTGCTGTGTCTGATCCACTCGTACCAGCACAACACACACTAACACACCACCACCACCACGTCAGTGTTACTGCAGTGCTGAGAATGACCCACCATCCAAATAGTACCTGCTCTGTGAGGGTCCATGGGGGTCCTGACCACTGAAGAACAGGGTAAAAGGGGGCTAACAAAGTATGCAGAGAAACAGATGGACTACAGTCTGTAACTGTAGAACTGGTCCACTCGTATCTCAGATTGAAAGCTCATAATTATTAATTGAGCCCTCTTCAGATCTGAACCTGATTGTAAAACTGTGGTGTGTAGTGGAGAGGGCAGTCTACAAGCAAAGACCCAACCATATCAAGGAACTGAAGATGGAGTAGTGGTCCAGCATCCCTCAGCAAGTGGTCTCCAACTTCGTTTAGCATTACAAAAGCATCTCACAAGGGGAGCCTTCACCAAACACTTACAATGGAGGTGCCAACACAGCCTAAAAACAAAATGATGCTGCTTACCTATTTGTTTCAGCCCTAAATGTCACTCATTGCCTGTGTGTTTTGTTTAAAATATTGATTTTAGCTCATTTTCATGAAAGGTGCCAATAATTCTGGAGTTCACTCCACATCTGGCCCAGCTGAGCACTCTGCAAAAGGCCTTGGAGCTTTCACCTGCTTTTGAAGTAATTATTGAGTATTTATTTACAAAGTTATCTGACTGCCTTTCTAGCATAGTAGTTCATGGTGTCAGGAGTGAAAGTTGCTTTCAAAACACTTCCACAGTTAATGAGCAACCAGGTAGAGTTTTGACACAATTTCAGGTGCAACAATGGAGAAAAGGAAACTCTTGTGAGTGTGAGATAAAACACGGAGATGTGCACCAGCAGAAGCTCTGAGCATGTAAACCTCTTATCCCTGAATGTGGTTTCGTACTTTGCAAATTATGTTTGCGTAATGAGTCTGAAAGGAAGCTAAAGTAGGTCAGAATATTCTGTATAATGGCCATTAAGGCTGATACAGCAGTTCACGTTGCACCTCCTGCCATCATGCACTGCCAACTGGCTATAGTGGGCCAGGCATTTTGAACATCTGGCCTTGATAAAAAGCCTGAGCAAATGCATTTTAATACACATTTTACTACAGACTAGGTGATAAGGCAGATCATATGACCAGCACACGTTGCACCCCTGTTTGGTTCATGTCCTTTTTGTATGGAAACCTGTTTCCACCAGGTTTTATTATCATAAAAATTCCTAACAACGAAGGACTGGTAGACCACCATAACTGTCACCATAAACAGCACTTAAAGCTTCCATTATTGAGCGATGAAACACTCTTGTTCCACAGATGTTTTTGTTCATCTGTGAGAACAAAACTCAAGGCTATGAGTCTGAAAGGTTGTGTAGTCATTAAGAAGCTGTTACTGAGAAAAGAAAATAGACAAAAAAGGAAAAACAGTTGTACTTAACCACTGAAACTGGACCTGGAGGTTTTATGGACTGATGATACAATATGAAAGATATCATTATTGAGTCCACATGTGTCAAACTCCAGTCCAAATGGGCCAAAACACTGCAGACTTCTGCATGCTGTCTCAATAAACACACCTCATTCAGCTCATTCAGTTAGCAAGGCCTGAATT
This sequence comes from Colossoma macropomum, assembly GCF_904425465.1. NCBI lineage: Eukaryota > Metazoa > Chordata > Actinopteri > Characiformes > Serrasalmidae > Colossoma > Colossoma macropomum. Next base: position 1,013,349 of record NW_023494803.1, read on the forward strand.
CAGAGCGTTAGATGAGGGTAAACACTGATCTCTGCAGCACTTTGGCCTGGAAGGTCCCTAGTTTGACATGCCTGGTTTAGTCTGTCCACCTTTGCCTTTATTACAGCTTCCATTCTTTTCAGGAGACGTTCAGTTTTCCATTGAAGTCTGCTGGGATATTTTTACACATCTCCAAAGTTGAGACTTAGAACTTCGTTGCATGTTCTGCTTCTCATGCAATCCAAGTTTCAAATCTATATTCATCAGTCCATAAAACATCTCAGATCAGTCCAGTTTTGGTGGTGTTGTGCAAAGTTTCCCCTCTTCTGGTCAATTTCTTAACTACCCAACCTTCCCATGTGAAACTAATCCCATCCAAATGGTATTTATTTCACCTTTTTTGGTTCCAGTGCAAGTAATGTACTTTTAAAGCTCTATTATTCACACCCGCCATGACGTCCAAGACAGTTTTATTTTCTTTGCTGCTTTATTTTTAGGCAGCATCCAAAGATGATTTTTTTCCCCCAAGTGAACCATGAAGAACATTTTCCAAATGCATTCGTATTTTTTTTTCCAAAAGCATCTACACACCAGCCACAGGGATTCATTCACATTCAAGCCAGTGCCTGCTGTTATAAATATGTAATAAATATCTCATAAATTATGGATAAACATAGCCAAGGTTATTGATTCGGTCATGTTTTATCTAGCCTTTTGCTTGCTGTGCACTGGGCTTCCAGAGCACAGTTAGGGTAGAAATTTAATAAGCGTGGACGGGGTAGATCAGGTGACCTCGTCAGGCTAACAGATAAGAGCAGGAGATGAGGGGCGAGCTTGTGTCCACTGTGAATATTTGATGATGATGGTTCAGTGGTAACACTTTACTTGAAGGGCGTCTACATAACACATATGTCTAAATCAATAATCATAAAGCATACATGTTTTACATCACATTAATATAGACTACTGTCCTTTCACTTAGACATATTTTTCATAATTAAAGTCCTCATTTTTTGCCCCTTTTGGACGAAAAGTGCTTTTATTTGAGTCTTTCAACTTTTTATTAATTATTTGTAGCATTTGTATTTTACACTTTTATATATTTTTTCTCCTTATTATTCTTTGTCTAAACTTTTATTGTGCAGAAGGTTAAACAGTCTATACATTGTTGAGGACATAGTAGTCTATATTATTGTCATGTGAAATAGGCATAATTTGTAAATGCTGATTTAAACATTCATGAGCCTGCTATGGAGTGTTTATGTAAGATGTTATGAATGTGTTATGTAGACAGACATGTTGCCGGTTCAGTGGGGATTGAGCTAGCCAAGGGCAGCATAAACATGAAACAGTGGACCCGAAGTTCAGCACAGGCAGGGAGTAACTGAACTTGAGAACGTGGCTTGCCTCTGAAATCAAGCAACGTGCTGGTATATAGACGGCTACTGATGTTTCTGTTTGGTGCTCTAGAAATGGTGACGCATGTCACCCAATGTCCTGGAAAGGATATAAATATAACCTAGCAAACACATCAGGACTTGGAAACATATTGCATGTTATTTTCCATATAATATACACGACCAGCCACTTCGTTAAGTCCACCTCCTTGTTTCTACACTCATTGTCCATTAAATCAGCTTCACTTACCATATAGGTGCACTTTATAGTTGTACAGTTACAGTCTGTAGCCAATCTGTTTCTCTGTGTACTTTTTTACCCCCCTTGTACACTGTTCTTTAATGGTCAGGACCCCCACAGACAAGAGTGTAGATACAAGGGGGTGGACTTAATGAAGTGGCTGGTCAGTGTATGCATGTTGTGTCACATGTTAAAGCACAGGTCATCAGTCTGATCTGCAAAGGGCTGATGTTGCTGCAGATTTTCATTCTAACCAAGCAGCAGCACCACTGAGTCCACTTGTTTCATCAGTCTTCAAACAATTGGTCAGTTATATGTGATGTACTACTGCTTAGTTGGAATGGAATGAAAACCTGCTACCACACTTGTCCTTTATGGATAGGATTGGTGAACCATGTGTAAAAAACTATTCTAGTGTTTTTCAAACTAATATCTGGCTAACTTGTATCCAGCATCCAATCATAAAGCATTGATTTCCATTGATACTAATATCCTTGCATGTAGACAGAAAACCCACTGATTCAAAACTCACAATAGAAGGCACTGGGCAGTTGCTGAATTCCACGAATAAAACAAATATTTAACTATTTAAAATAAAATTGGAAGTATAGCATTAAATTACAACAATATAAGTCTTAGGATGAGAGACATTAAATAGTGTTTTACTACAATTATTTTTATGCATTTTTTGAAATTTGGAAAAACTGGAGCAGCAAAAAATTAGTTCTGGTTACTTTTGGTTTTCTCGTGCCCATGAGTGATCAGGCAGAATGCTAATAAAGGGACGCAAACTACAACATCCATATATGGACCAAATCGGTTCAAAGTCAGGGTTGAAAACACATTTAAAATTTTTAACTGACTTGTTTTTGACTCATTTTAGACCAAAATTCTTTTGCTTTGAGTACGTTATTATTAAAATAAATAATTGGACATTCCATTTTTAGTACCAAAACAATGATAATGCCTCCACAACTTTACCAAAGGTTTTTCAACAATGACAATTTTAGCTCATTTTGAACATATATTAAAAAATGCTAGCCAGTACATGACCAGCCTTCACAGCTATGAACAGTTGTACACACATAAAATCATATTATTTTAATTAAAACACTAAAAAGTACTTAACTGCACAAATTACAGCTGTCAATGCTACACGCTGATTTTCAGACTTCAGCACACATGAAATCTAACTGCTCACCATGTGGCCATGAGGGACAGGGATGCAGTCTCACTTCCTGCTCACATTTTTATTTTTTTTTTTAGTTTAACCTCTATTTTACCAAACTTAATATTACATTTAAAACCTCACATAACACATATGTTCACTGGTCATTTTGGATAATAAACAAAATGGCTATATTTATGTTATAGATATTGTGACCCCTGGTTCCCATCACCACCACTGTAATACAATGTGAGTTACTAAGGCCCAATTGCATTCCTTATATTTACCCCTACCCCTTCTTTTTCCAGTGTTGCCCCTTGGAGCTGAGTTACAGGGTAGTGGTTGAAATCTTCCCTCTGAAATGGGACCCTCAAATAAAAAGAGCATCACTTCATTAACAGCTACCAGCGCTGCTCTGTAGGCGACCCTGCCAGTCTGCAGTGACAGCAGAGGAGGGTAAAGTTCAGCTCCTCACTGCTGGGCTTTAGTTAAATGTATGGAGTCATATGCCTTCAAAGGGGAGGGGATGCGACAATTTTACATAATTGCCCACCTCTAATTCCTCGTGATATGAAGCTATTTGTTAGCTTCTTGTTCGAATGACCCCTTCCACCTTAAGTGGTACAGAAGTTCTGATGCCTGAGGCGCCGAAATGCACCACTTAAGGTGGAAGAGGAAATTTGGCCAGCTGGCCTCCGAGACATCAGAATACTACAAGCGATTTTTTAAGCTATGCTTAAATACATTGAAATAATACATAATACATTGAAACAACATTACATTAAGATCATTGGTTATTATAATTTTTAATAGAAAATATACTCATGTGGGTTTCTTGGGATGCTTGCACAGCCATCTTGTTGTTTTTTTCTCATAACACTGTTTGGAGTGTGCCTCTGAAAATCCTTGTAGCCCTAACACTTCGCCCTCCCCCTCTATCTCAACAAGAATCGGGACACCCTACCCCTAGACGTGACTGCCCAAATTAGAGAGGTAAAGGTTCAGTAGTAGGGTCGAGGGGTGAAATGGAATTGGGCCTAAGTTTCTCTACAGTGAACCATTTCACATCAAACGACTCTGCATGACTTTGTTTACATCTCAACCACTGAATTATGTCGTCATTTTGCAAAATCAGTGCAGCTCCCCTTTAAAGTTTTTCCCTGAAACCGCAACACGTCTGTAGGAGGAGACGATTCAAGATGTCGCCTGTTGCTCCTGCGGCGGACTGGCATTTGGTTTTGACTGAAAGTCCAAACCCCCCTCCTTCTGACAATGAACGCTCGGCCAGGATCAGGGTTACTATAGCAACTACAGTATATTTAGCTTAACAAGAGCCGTCTGTAAATTAGACAGAGCGGTCTTTGTGTGTTTGCCTCTCAGTGTGCATCTTTGCTGTAACTATGCTCAACATACTCATCTGGCTCTGAAAGTAATCCCCGGTTTTGGATGTTTACAGTGTAAGAAGGGGTACCAGGATGTTGATCTGAGAGCTCGGTGCGAGACTTGAATCATGAAAGCTGTCCGGCACTCCTCACGCCAAAAGCCGCAGTGAATCAATCCTCATTCACCGCCAACATGATTGCCTTTCACACATATTGACAAGGGAGGTACAGCAGCAGGGTGAGATGAAAGAGAGCGAGAGAGAGAAGAAGATAGGTCAGGAGAGAACAGAAAGAACTTGTTTGTGACCGTCACGAAACAGTGGATTAGAACAGCGAGAACTAGTCCAGCGTGAACTTCTCCTCAGTGGGCTAAATTATTTAAAGAGGGGAAAAAAAAATCACAAACTGCAGCAGTTATTATTGGAAGCATAGGCTTATAGATAGAGAGCCAGAGTAACTCATCTTTTCAGTCAGTTATTATGAATCATATCTGTGCTTTAGTTAACCCCTTAAAGTTTTAACACACACTTCTGTCACTTAAGAACATCTCAACCAGTTTGCATTGAAGTCCCTGTAGTTACTGAATAATAAGCTTTAGTATTTAATAATTTTCGTTCTTTTATATCATATAGACTTTCAATTAAACTAATACTCTTATCTCATTGTCAGGTTTTGGTGTGTTCCAATCAGGATTTTGACTCCGTGGTATCTAGATAGATACAGCTAAGCAAGTTCTCCCATTGGTTAGTGTCATAATAACCACTCACATAATTAGCAGCTGACAGTGGGACCATTTTTTTAAAGAGTCACTCTAGAACCTCTGGAAGTGCTAGATTAGTCCCTGACTGCAAGTACGAGTAGAAAACAGCAGCAGCCAGGGTTCTTTAATGAAAGAGCCACTTGCTGGGTTTCCATTCACACATCTTACAATTTGTAAGTGAATTTTCATCATTAGTTTCAATCATAGGTCACGAGACATGAGTCTCGCTGAACATGTGTGGCACATACTATGGCTTTATTAGCCGTAGTCGCCCACCGTCGCTCAGCGAACCCCTAGGACAGTGTTCTGAGAGTGTCACACAGTTTTCTCATTCACACTTATGCACACTTTTTCCACGTTTCTCCTCCAACTCTTTCAAGTTTTTAAGCAATATGTAGGCATTTCTCTCAAGTATATGTTAACATCTGTTACGAGCTTCAAACAAGACATGGAATGCCTTTCCAAGCATCTAATTGCTGCTGTCGGAAGAAAACCTCATATCTCCAAAATGGTAACTTTACAGGAGAAGGAAAAAACCTGCTTTACTTTTAATGTAAGTCAATGGAACCAGACTTCTTTCCAAGTCATTTTGGGTCGTTTCTTTTGGTCCAGTTTGGTCCAAATTTCCACCCAATATAAAGGGCAACAGACATTTTCAAATTATGTCAAAAACTCAAGAATGACAAAACGAGGTTAATTTAATGTAGGAAGGCTAAAAAATGTTAATGTGACTCGCCATTAGCTTAGTGCTAACATAGTACTAGAATCCCATAAGGGAGCTTTAGCATTGTCGTAGAGTTTTGACTTTTATGGCACTGAACTAAATGCCTGGCTCTAATTGTCAGAGTGCATATTTGAAATAGATCTGACATAAGAAAATGTTTTTCTTTATTATATGGGGGGTCTTTGTATTCCCATAGCATCACCGTTGGTGAATTTTCACAGCAATCAGACCAGTTTTTCTCAAGATTCATCCTGAAGACTGTTTTTATACCATTAAAGTAACTTTTTTCATCTAAAACATTTTTGATTATCAGAGTGATAGGAATTCACCATTTGGATGTCTATTTCAAAATTCATAACACTGTAGTATAACAGCCTCCACATGGTGGAGTTAGTGTTAACATGTGTTAACTAAGCAGCCTATGTAAAAACTATCCATATATCTTTTATATAAATTCAAAACAGTTCATTTTTAAGACTTTTTTTATTTTATTGTGCATATTAGAGACATATTAAAAATAAAATCAAACATTTCAGTATTATCATACTGATATTGTCTGTTTCAAAATACTATCACAAATCAATTTGCCAGTGTTTAACACAACCTCTTTCACTACATATATGATGGATATATTTTTATATATTTAAGTTTGAAAACTCAAAAATCCTAGAATTATAAGACATTTGTCCAGGTTTTTAGGACATTGTGCATTTCATGAGTTATGAATATTAAAAATTCATGTCACGCTGCACTGTACTTAGGCCACACCCCCATGTCCCTTTGAATGATGCCATGCCTCCTTCAAACAGTTGTTGTTCTGGACATTTCTGGCTGGGCTGCTACACAGCATTTGTGGATGCAGCAACAAACGGTGTTAACTGACAACGTTTTGTCAAAGTATTTCCAAACCCATGCAATGATCTCCATCACAGAAGCATCATAGACCCATCTGAAGGATCAAAGGTCATGGGCATTTCATTGTGATTTTTGGCCTTGCTTTTTATGTACAGAGATTTTTCCAGATTCCTCAAATCAACTGATAATTTTACGCAGCACAGATACCTAAAATCTTCGCAAACACTTGTTGAGAAACATTATTTCATTTTTAGATTATTTTCTGATGCATTTTTGGCAAAATGGCAAACCTTAGGCCAGTCAATGTTCTCAATAATAGAAATGAATTTGGTTAAAAATAGGACGTTTAGAGGGATGCTAGCAGAAATTAGCATTATCGTAGAGGTGGGAGCATCTAATTATTCTTTTATGTTAGTTCTGAATATCTTCACGATAAACAGAGCTGTTTCCAAAATATAAAATCACTGAGAATCCAGTTATAATAAATATAATTTCCAGAATTCATCATATTTCAAAAATCTAAATTTCAAAGCAGATCACATTTTATTCACTTCTTGTTCACAGAATCCTTGAAATATTTTAAATCTAGAAATGCATTTTGGTCAATAAAAATAATTAAATCCACACTGTATATATTATTACTGAATATAAAATAGTAAAACAATCTAAATATGTCAAGCGATTCCAAACTTTTGAAAGGTAGTATATAAAGTCAAAATATAATAGTTTATATATTATCATAGTAACATGTTTCATGTTTTACACCATTTGCAAACAGCAGCTGTTAACATTTCATAAGAAAGAGACTAACAGAAATGGCCCAAATGTACTTACAGTAAACTCTCTTTGCACCAATGTATTGATTAACACATTGATATTAAAGGTTTAGAAAGTTTTTTATCTTTTAAATCTCTAAGATTAAACTGGAATTACATGGATTTGTCAGAAATTCTACACAAATTGTTAGGATGTGGTTTGATGGGAAGTGCTCCATTCTAGAGAAATTTATCAAGTCAGAACTGTTCTTGGTGGTGAAAGGAACCAGGTGTCTGGAGAGTTTAATGCCCCAAAGCTAACAAAAGTTATTACATGAAATGGTTAGGAATGCATTGCCTGATGCCCGAGACTCAGTAGTTTTTAGGATAAGCCTTTGGCCTGAAATATATATATATATATATATATATATATATATATATATATATATATATATATATTAAATACATTCATGGTGTAGAGACATACACCGATCAGGCATAACATTATGACCACCTCCTTGTTTCTACACTCATTGTCCATTTTATCAGCTCCACTTACTATATAGGTGCACTTTGTAGTTCTACAGTTACAGACTGTAGTCCATCTGTTTCTCTGATACTTTGTTAGCCCCCTTTTACCCTGTTCTTCAGTGGTCAGGACCCCCATGGACCCTCACAGAGCAGGTACTATTTGGGTGGTGGATCATTCTCAGCACTGCAGTAACACTGACGTGGTGGTGGTGTGTTAGTGTGTGTTGTGCTGGTCTGAGTGGATCAGACACAGCAGTGCTGCTGGAGTTTTTAAACACTGTGTCCACTCACTGTCCACTCTATTAGACACTCTTACCTTGTCGGTCCACCTTGTAGATGTAAAGTCAGAGACGATAGCTCTGCTGCTGCACAGTTTGTGTTGGTCATCCTCTAGTCCTTCATCAGTGGTTGCAGGACGCTGCCCACAGGACGCTGTTGGCTGGATATTTTTGGTTGGTGGACTATTTTCAGTCCAGCAGTGACACTGAGGCGTTTAAAAACTCCAGCAGCACTGCTGTGTCTGATCCACTCAGACCAGCACAACACACACTAACACACCACCACCACGTCAGTGTTACTGCAGTGCTGAGAATGATCCACCACCCAAATAGTACCTGCTCTGTGAGGGTCCATGGGGGTCGTGACCACTGAAGAACAGGGTAAGAGGGGGCTAACGAAGTATGCAGAGAAACAGATGGACTACAGTCTGTAACTGTAGAACTACAAAGTGCACCTATATAGTAAGTGGAGCTGATAAAATGGACAATGAGCGTAGAAACAAGGAGGTGGTCATAATGTTATGCCCGATCGGTGTATATGGAGTGTTATAAGGCAAAATAGTACTCATTTAATAGATACGTATGACTATATGTATGTAAATTTTACCATTATCCTCATAACATTTTGAATGGCACAAAATGTCTATTTTTGAGTAATTTGCCAACATTGTAACTTAATATAGTCATGCTAGTAAACCTTTTTTTTAAGGAGAGAGAGAGAGAGAGAGAGAGAGTTTTGGATTGCTTCCATCCCTTCTTCACACTGTTTTAGTATTAAATCAGCCTGTATTGCTGTTTACAGTGCAATCTTGCATCAGCTGCACTCGCATATATGAATTAAAAATGGTCAAAATGCCACAGAAAGCAAATCTGTAAATCTCTTTTAGCTCACAGTTGCATTAATTATTCAAATCATTACTCAAACATTTACATTTAACTTTAACCACTATAAAGTAATTATAGGCCATGCTTATAAAACTTCTACAACTCAGGGCTTCTGTTTTTCAGTCTTACTGCAAATAAGGATTCAATCAGCTAATAGTGAGGAACGCTGTTTGCTTGGGTCTGTAAGCTGTAATAGCAAATCTTTATGATGCCACTGCCTGGAAATCTGCCTGTAATTACTGGTCAGACAGGGGCCAGTGGCTTTCTCAAGGCAACATTCACCACTATATACAGTTCAATGGCCCATTTAAAGACTTTAGCACTTGAGTGGGAAGCCATTTTCGTCATTTTTACATAAGTGGGTTTTTTATGTGGCTGCTTATGTTTGAAACAGCCTTGGTGTTGGTGTGCAGATGATATGTAAATGAAGGCTGTGTGTCATGACAGGCCAAACATTGCCGCGATTTTAACATGGTTAAGTGGTATTAGTTCTGACGTAGCTCAAACAGCAATTAAATTTAATATAATAAAATATTTCATTCTTAAACCAAGCAGTGTAGTTCTGTGCAATGAATGTTCTAAGTTCGCCAAGCAGCATAACATTGAAATATTGGTAATGATTGTAAGTCTTGCGTTTGAGGCTGTAATGTTATTAAGGATATGTGTTTCCACATGTATACACATTATAGCAAGGATGCCCCCTCTGTCCCCCGCTCTCCAATTTAGTTACTGAGCCATTACCTATCTGACTTCATAGGAAAGATTTTGGGCCATTACAACACAAGTCCATAAACTTTCCCTCTTTACTGTGGAACTTCTTTCATACATCTTTCATACATTTCCAACCCCATCTCTTCCCTCCCTCCAAAATTGGAAATATCCAGATTACAAATTTGATCCACAAAATAAAACTAATTATTTTATTTGTTAACCCACCACCAAAAGTACTTCTGTTCCCATATGAGACATTATATGTCTAAAAATTTATGGATGCCCCTTTTTATTAGTGAATTCTGCATTAAGGTGCACTCGCTGCTGGCACAGGAATTCAAATAAACACACAGCTTTTGTGGTCTCGATAGAAAAGCACTCATAATAGAACAGGATGCTCTGGATCTGAGCTGTAAAGCAGTGGAATTGTGTTCTCTGTAGTGATAGAGCACCAACCAAAACCTCTAGGATGAGTTGGAAGGGCATTTGTGATCCAGAACTAATCATCAAACATCAGTACCTGATCTCACTAGTGCTGCTGAATGCAATCAAATCCTCACAGCAATGTTCCAACATTTAGTGTAAAAGCTACCTCGAAAAGTAAGACAGTTAGTGCAGCAAAGGGGGACAAACTCCTTTTTAACACTCTTGATTTTCAAAGAAACATTGGATGAGCAGATGTCCACAAACTTTTGGCCAAGTGTAGCATTTGAGGGATTTGAATGCCTGACAGTGTTGTCCATTTATTCATTTAGAGACCTTTTCTTCAGAAATTTCTAACCAAAATTAGACATATTTAGGTGGGCCTCACTTCCTCTGCCGCATATGTGCCACATCAACCTGAGCAAATTGATTACCCTGCCAAAATTTCAAACTCTTTTTCAGCACATCCCAATTTTAATCAGTAAGTCTTCCTTTGGATTTGAGTGGCTGCTCAATTCTTTCCTGTGGAATCACCAGCCAGCCTTTCTCAAATGATTGTTTCTTCAACTCCTCACTTTCTTGAATTAAAAGAGTTTGATGTTGTTTGTAAACACTGCTAAACATCCCCTTTTTATCTATTGTTTTTGTGATATCTGCATCATTCAGCAATCAGCTCCTTTCATTCACAGTGAAATTCTATGGCATGTTTCAGCCCACACTGCTTTTTGAATGAGGCACAATACAGGCCAGCCAATCAGAACAGAGATCATTCAAGGTGCAAAGTACAGGGTGTGGACTCCCTAATTAACCTCTTGGACCTCCTGAATGTTTCAAAATTGTTTTGGGGGTGCAGGTTCCTTAAAAAAAAATGATGTTATGCTGTCCATTAGGGTAAAATAGATGCTCACACACAACTCAGGGAAAGGTACTTGTTCAACTGCTTCACTCACAACCGCTAAGCTTCTGCCTTTGGTATATGCAGCTAACTAGAGATGCAGCACTGGTTTGCTGGTCAAACTGGTTCACCCAGTTGCTTTTTCATAGTCTGACAACCACAACTATGCGAAGAATTCCTCTGAAAAACTTTTACAATATGCCATAGCATACGTTAGGAACGTGCCCAGTTCCTAAGAGTTTGGTGGAAAGAGTAAATTGCTACTCATTTCACAAACCATTGACAAAAAAGGAGATGTCAGTTAATGTCAATGCCAATGTCAATGTGTGGAAGATCGTCAATGTTAATTAATGTGTGGAAGAGCACATCACCAAACTAGAAAAGAGCATTTCCCAAAAAAGAATTGTTAAATCAAATATTTTGTTGGTATTGAAGCTAGCATCAGTGCCACTATGGCGAGTAAGTTTGCAGCCTAGAAACGCTGGAGTGCCCAGCCAACGTCGGACCTCCCAAATACCAGGGGGTGTTTTGCACACTGGGTGTGGCCAGTAAGTATACACAGTGTTTAAAACCCCCAGCAATGCTACTGTGCCTGATACACTCCAACCCATACAAGCATGTCACCACTACGCTGGTATCACTGCTGTTTTGAGAATTGTCCACCACCCAAATTATACCTGTGGTGGCCCTGTGGTGGTCTCTGCCCATCGATGGACAGGGTGGAGGGGGCTGATAAATTATAAAACAACACCTATGTAGGTATTTCTGATAAAATGGCCAGTGTGTGTATTTTATGTGGTGTTTCTGTTATTTTGTACACCCAAAGTAATATGATTAAAATATGCTGTGGTTGCCAAGCAACATAACAATTAAGGATTATTCCGTGATTAATCCAGTGTCACTGCATCCCAGTCCATGCAATCCGTTGTCCATGTAGGCTGTTTGTGAGCAAAGCACATTGATTTCATTTCAGCTGTACAGTTCTCGCTGCTCATTACTTCTGAGATAAATGCATTTGAACAGAGTGTCTGCCGGTGCCTGATGTCAACGCATTCATCTTGCACTCCCACTCTTAAGGGGGAGGTGTGAGTATTACTGGAAGTGTTTTCATTGAGGTTTGCTGCTTTACAGGAAGATGAATGAGCAAGTCCAGCTCAGTTCACCTAACCGTGCGCTCTGCACTGAACATTGTTTTGTTTCCGATGAAGAGTTGTACCCCATAAATGTTTTGTTTTAGTATCACTTTTTTATATCTGTGCTTTGTAGTGTAACTTGGACAATTTGTGTTCAGCACATATAGCTGTATTTTGAAAGGGCTGACAAAATTAAACAGCTTGGTTGTACATCACAGTTATCTGTATACTAAAGTACCATTCCTATGCCAAGCAATATAGATTCTTTAATAATATAAATATAGTTATAATATATAAGCTATTATTATATTATTATAATAGGTGAATAGAAGGTGAATTTCCCCATTGTGGGATTAATAAAAGGTAACTTAACTTAATAGTAGGCTATGATTTTAAAGCAACATAATAATTAATCTTTTGTTTGAGGCTGTAATTACAACAAGACCATGTGTTTCCACATATATACACACCAACGGAAGTCAACCATCGCCTGTTCCTCTCTGATGTGGAACATGGCAAGGATGCCCCCTTTCTCCCATGCTTTTTAATGGCCTAGTTGAACAAAATGGCACAGTTTAATTTCTGGTATAAGCATTGTGTGCATAACAACATCCGCTATCAATGCTGTATATCACATCATTCTGACATCGCAACGGCCAAAAAAAAGAAACAAGTTGACGATATCATTGATTATAGAATACTGTTGTAACTGTACACTCTTGTGTAAAAAGTCAGGGATCAGACCTAATAACCATTTTGACTGAAATTTAACGAATTAAGTACAATACATTCATTCAACTGCAGTTTCAGAAACTATTGCCTTTTCACTTATTTTCCTTTGACTTTCCAACCTCATTCAAGTCTAATCACCTCAGAAATATGAATAAAGGAGTGAACTGTACTTAATGGCCATTTTGACTGGAAATTAAGTTTATGAAGGTTGATATCTGAGCTTTGCACAGTATTATTTTACAGTGAGTTTTGAGTCAGTTTGTTCTCTGTTGCGTCAATAGATATTAGACTGAGAAATGCTTTAGAATTCCTAAAAAAGCCACATAAAGAACGCCAGCTTTTACTGTTTGTGCTCTTCATTAAGACGACTGGGTAACACTTTACTGTAGGGTGCTGTTCATAAGGCTACATGACACCTACATAAGGTTGTCATTACAACTGACATAACCCTACATAACTGTTTATAAATGCTTGTTTCAATAAGCGTAATTCGTTATAAAGGTTACATTTGCCAATTTTGATCAAAGCCAGCTAAAGTAGCCTTTATGACAAATGATGCCTGTTCTAATAAGCATTTATAAACAGTTATGTAGGGTTATGTCGTAATGACAACCTTATGTAGGTGTCATGTAGCCTTATGAACAGCACCCTACAGTAAAGTGTTACCGATGACTGTAAAAATGTCCTCAAACAGTGTGCATTGTCTTTGCCATAAGCTCTGACCTAATCCTGGCACAGCTAGGCTGCTCTGCTGGCAAAACCTGACTGGGACTGATATTTCATTATCATACAGTATCAGTAACATTCAGCAGATTTTAATTATTACTCAGATTATTCAGTAACTATTGATTACAAATATTATTCAGTAACTAAAGGGACTTCAATGCAAACTGACTGAGTTATTCTTAGGTTACTTTAGTGTATAATAAAACTGGGCCCACCGGTGGGCTCTGGCCATTTAAGGGTGTAATCACTTCAATTTGAATGTCGATTGTGTTAGCTCAGAAATCAATAAACTGATATTGAGTCAACATTTAACTGTATTCAGATTGGATTCAACTGAGATTTTGTCAGACAAAATCCTGCAGTTCTTACTAAACTGCTCAGCTGGCCTTGACTTGAGGTAAATATATTTCTCAACACAAAACATTTCCAATTAATTTACAACTGTCCAGTGCCCACTGCCCATTTCCCAGCATTTACCAGCTCTTATCGAGTCATGAACTTGGATACTGTAGCTTTTACTTCATACCTGACAAAGTACGAAATTATGAAGCCTCATAAATTTTAAATAACCCATCTTTCAAGCCTCTGACTGCAAACAGCCTTCTAGAGGCAAGGCTGTATTTCTCAATGCTGGGCGAATTATCCAGGTAGAAATATGACCTATAAATGTCTTCCTTAGCTGGGCATCAATCAGTTTGCCATCACAATGATGTGAAAATCGTAAAAGCCAAGGCTGACGCTATAGTCACTTCATCTCTTGGAGGACTGGCAGGGGCTGCGGTAAACACACTTATGAACAGTTGCTCCATTTGGGGATTTTAAATCTGAAATTATATAACAGTGTAGGAAACTGTTTGAGAGCATGTAAACAAAACTCTTAAAACCACTTTTCAGGAAAAGTGTCAAAAACTATGCTGCAGGCTGTTTTGTTTTTTATTGCTCCCTTACATTTCAAGACGCTGTAAAAGTCGACTTGCGGAGCCACCTCACTCCTGTTTTTCTGGGGGTTTTTTTTGGTGCTACCTCTTGCAGTTGGGATTGGATTATGGAGGTGTTTTCAAACTTTTCATTATTGCCATGTGGGAGCAGTATTTTTTTATTTTGTGTCTTATAAAAACAATTTGGTCTGGACTGAGTCCCCAGAGAGCCATTTATTATGATCTAATTTTATCCTCACACACAAAGACAAGCTCATTCTGACCCAGGCACCGTCCTCTCCCCACTCTCTCTGTCTCTCTCTTACACACACACACACACACACACACACACACACACACACACACAATTAAGGGGTCGATTTACTAATGGTTTGCACCAAAGTTTTGGGGCTAAAAAGTGGCTGTTGTGATTTACTAAATAAGCACAACAACCTTTTAGCACCCATAATAAGATGAAAGGGGTGGTTGCTCATTTTTTGTGCTTTTGCCTTATTGCATATTCATTTTTAGGAGTTTCCCTCTCAAAGTACTAAATACTGGCAGGAAATAATAAATTCAATTCCAAAAATAGGTTGGGACAGTATGTGAAATGTCAATAAATACAGTAAGCAGTGGTTGGTAAATTCTATTTGGCTTGGATTAAATTGAAAATGGTACAAAAATGATATTTGATATTTTAGCTTGTCAATTTTATTCATTTTTTGTCAATATATGTACGCAACATGTTCCAAAAATGTTGAGACAAGAGCATTTATTCATGAAAGAAATTGCAAACGTAATCTGTAGTGCCGTATATCTGCATGACATGAAGGGAAATTGAAATTTCCTGCAGCCGTTGTCTGAAATGGTTGACTACAGTGTTCAGCTACACCACATGTGTCAGGCTCCAGTCCTGGCAGGGCCAAACACTGCAGACTTCAGCTCACTGCCTCATTAAACACACCTGATTCAGCTCATCAGCTAATTAGCAAGGCCTTCATTAACTGAATTCAGTTTAGATGAGGGTAACTGGTAATCTCCACAGCACTTTGGCCTGGAAGGTCCCCAGTTTGACATGTCTGAGCCACACAGAACAAAATTAGGTACATATTTTATTCAATGTTATGGTTTCCAGTTATACTTCATCCTAAACCACACTGACAAGTCTGCCTGACCTTAATGAAGACCTGGATGTGGTTTGTGCGGGTTGAGAGTTTTGCTCTTCTAGTGTTTGTTAGCAACATTAGCCTCACAGCTCCAGTGCTAAAGAAGCAAAATTGGGACACCAAACATGTCTTGGTCAACTACATCTGGGCTAAACAGAAAACTAGGTAAATATTATCTCACCCAACCAGTATTAAAAATATGAGAAACTACTGTGTGGCCAGCATACCTTCCAGCTGCTTTAGTTTCTCTGCCTTCTCAACACAATATTCATTGTAATCCATGTTGTTTTTCATAATGTCTTTTGATATTAAATTTCTCATAGTCTTATTTATAGTCACGCATTTGCTATGGCTCTCGATGAAAACACATTCTGATTCCCATCGCTGTTGAAATCCCTGTTTCTCATTGTCACCTTTGTGCTTTTTGGCTGTCACCATGAGTAAATGTCATTGCGTAAATCCAGTTGCAAACCTCGTCGGAGAAAAAAGGTTTTACGCTACGTTCTACAACTACGTTCATGTTACTGCTGCCACTGAAAAGGGAAAGGAAATATAATGTATAGTGCATTATAAGCCAAAGCTGTGGACCGACTAGATACCCCTAGCATAAAGCATTATAGTCTTTAAAAGACTGTTATTTCAGCAGGAGCTAAATGCTGCTCATATAGTAAAATGCTGCTCATATGACTACATAGTGGTTGTTCACATCGAAACAATCATTCATATCAGTCATATTAATAAACCCGGAGTTGGCTGCTGGAAATTAGATGAACAACCCAATGCAATTGCAAACACTCGTCTGACATCTTTCATGACTCAGACGTGTAAAACGCATGAAACTTTTGGAACTGATGAATTGAACTATGACATTTTCACACAGATGAACCAGTCTGACCTACTACTGCAGCAGGCTTGACACCAGGCCTCAGTTGCCCAAGAACATGTGGTCTCTTTGGATATAGCTTTCATTGTTTGTCGGTCAGCAGACTGACTCACCTAACCTTTCCAACTGCCCAGATTACCTGGACAGCATGCCACTGTTGGACTCCTGAGTGACCTTGCTGATGGTTTCCCCAGATGGGTCCCTCTACTCCAGCCTACACTGGAGCACAGAGGGCATGCACTTGGAAAAGGCCTTTGTAGACTAGGCGCAGTGTTTGCTACATTCTGCCAAAGTAGAGCAGGTGGGTAGTGTAACTCCTTGATCTTTCCTTGTGTTACTTGGCTATACAGTCTATAACTGTGGCAGGCTCTTCTTTGGCTTATGAAACCAATTCTGGTTGGCTCAGTCCCTCCTAACCTGGGGCCTGTACAACCTCCCCAAGATCCTTACCAATGGCACCAAGGCATGTTTGACACAGTGGCTAAAGAAGCACTGGCAGCTTCTTCTGTTTGAGCTGTCGGTACCCGACCACTATCGATCAGGATTCCCACACCAATGTGTAAGAACTTCTCTCCTTGAGCCCCCACCATTGGGAGTTTAACCCTTTTAAATGGCCAGCGTCCACCAGCTGGCCCAACGTTTTATTAAACACTTCTATAACCTAAATATAGCTCAGTCAGTTTGCACTAAAGTCCCTGTAATCACTGAATAATAAGCCTTAGTATGTAATAAGCCTGGGATTTTAAGGGGTTATTCATCCTGCTGTGTCACTGCTCCCTTCCTAAACTCTCACCACCATCAGAGACAGAATGACCAGGATCTCAAGGTTACAGCTGCACTGCTTGGTGCAGGCTCAGCCTAGTCTAAAAAATGTGGGCACAGCCATCATTCCACAGATTGATTGATTCATGTTCATAGAACTAAAAGACACTTATTTTCAAGTGCCCTTTGCCCCACAACAGGTAGTTCCTTTGGTTTGCCTTCAGTGGCCAAGTGTATTAGTTCAAAGCTCTATCCTTTGGCCTGTTGCTAGCCTCAAAGCTGAAACTGAAAAAAAAAAAAATTGGAATCAGCCCTGCTTTGCCTGGAAAGGAAAAAAAAGCTCCAACAAACAATTTAACCTCAAAAACTGACTAGCTGAAATTTGAATTTAATATACACAATACATCTGCCAGGACCTGTTGTAAAATTAACCATTGATTAATTTGCTACCTGTAAACCTTTCTGCCAGTTGCAGCCAGTTACAGAGAACTCTCTGTAACTTGGTGCTGGGAAAACCTCTTAGAGACTTTCTTACATCTGCAAACTCACATTAATACCAAGTGCTTAATCTGTGCCCATCTCAGACACGAAGATTAAGCAGCAAAGCAAATATTCTGCATGCATCTGCTGTTTGAGTGATTTCACACTGGATATACTATTCTGCTTATATAGTCCAGACACTGTTTTCTTATATGGGATTTACTCTTAGGTAAGAACAGAATCTACGCACATTTAAGAGCACAAAGCACACAAATCCAGCAGTTTAAGAACACGTCATGAATCTGACACAGACTTCTTCTTTCAAATTTAAGACAAAACTTAGGAAGATATTGGTGAATGAGGCCTATTGTCTGGATTATTTGTGCAGTGCAGTGACTGCTGGAGTTTTAAACACTGTGTCCACTCACTGTCCACTCTTTTGGGCACTCCTACTTTGTTAGTCCACCTTTTAGATGTAAAGTCAGAGACGATAGCTCATCTATTGCCAAGCAGTTTGCGTTAATCATCCTCGCGGCCTTAAAGACCAACTGTAAGCATTACTAGAAGAGTAAGTTCATTAGCTTTTGAAAGAGTAGAGGCTATTGTTGATTTCGGTAATACTGCTGTCAATATTTAACAATTTAAAATACAATACAGTTCATCATAACTGCAAACAAACAAAACTATATGAGTGCCGTAAATACCTGGCAACTCTGCTCCCAATACGATACTGTACATTTACAGACAGTGTGTGTTAATAGCTGATAGACAAGTGTGACTTATGATGTTTCATGTAAAAATAGACAGGAGCTTTTTGCTTCCAGAGGCTACTGTAGTTCCTGATGCTTCTGTTCATGTAAGCCCACATGCTGTAATTCTCATTGCCCTTGGACCAGTTGGGCAGGAAAGCTAGGCAGCTGAGACAGTTAAAAAGTTTAGAAAGAACTACATGAGCTGAAGTGACTTAAGTCAGGTGATGTTTGCAAGTGATTTATGGAAGTAAAAAAAAAAAAAAAACTAATAAACATTGCATGGAGCTTCTATCTGCTGATGTCTTGTTTCTTTTCCCCTTTTTCTTGTCAGTGATAAATGCAGGATTAACATGTACATTAAGACTTAAAAGGTTCTTAGGTTATCTGCCTGCAGGGTTGGTCTCATTAGGAGCCAGATAAAAACAAGCAGAATGGCGGTTGGTATGAAAAATGCGACATACACATGCACATAAATCAGATCTCTGCAACAGGAGTGTGTGCATGAGTGTGTAATGGAGGCTACGAATGTGTGATTCTATCCATATTAGGACATTGAGATGAATAGCTTAGAGAAGCATGGCTGCACAGCTGGAAAGCAGAGCACAGTTGGAGTGCTAAAGGCTTTGCTTATTGCTTGGCTTGTTTGTTTTCTTGTCGGTCTCCACTGAAATGCAAATGAAACTTCTGTTGATTTGGGTCTTAACTACTTCAGAAGTGTATTTTACTTTGCCGTACTATTCAAATGCAAAGATGTAGTTGCATATTGTTTACATCGCTCAGACGTAACGTTATGACAACCTCCTTATTTCTACACTCATTGTCCATTTTATCAGCTCCACTTAACATATAGGTGCACTTTGTAGTTCTACATAACTTTTACCCTGTTCTTCAGTGGTCAGGACCCCCATGGACCCTCACAGAGCAGGTGGGTGGTGGATCATTCTCAGCACTGCAGTAACACTGACGTGGTGGTGGTGTGTTAGTGTGTGTTGTGCTGGTACGAGTGGATCAGACACTGCAGTGCTGCTGGAGTTTTAAAACACCGTGTCCACTCACTGTCCA
The DNA here is from genome assembly GCF_904425465.1 of Colossoma macropomum. Taxonomy (NCBI): domain Eukaryota; kingdom Metazoa; phylum Chordata; class Actinopteri; order Characiformes; family Serrasalmidae; genus Colossoma; species Colossoma macropomum. Next base: position 1,032,946 of record NW_023494803.1, read on the forward strand.
CTCTATTAGATACTCCTACCTTGTCAGTTCACCTTGTAGATGTAAAGTCAGAGACGATAGCTCATCTGCTGCTGCACAGTTTGTGACAGTCATCCTCTAGTCCTTCATCAGTGGTCGCAGGATGCTGCCCACAGGACACTGTTGGCTGAATATTTTTGGTTGGTGGACTATTCTCAGTCCAGCAGTGACACTGAGGTGTTTAAAAACTCCAGCAGCACTGCTGTGTCTGATCCACTCAGACCAGCACAACACACACTAACACACCACCACCACGTCAGTGTTACTGCAGTGCTGAGAATGACCCACCACCCAAATAGTACCTGCTCTGTGATGGTCCATGGGGGTCCTGACCACTGAAGAACAGGGTAAAAGAGGGCTAACAAAGTATGCAGAGAAACAGATGGACTACAGTCTGTAACTGTAGAACTACAAAGTGCACCTATATAGTAAGTGGAGCTGATAAAATGGACAATGAGTGTAGAAACAAGGAGGTGGTCATAATGTTATGGCTGAGTGGTTTACACACTGAGTTGCATTGAAGGACATACTAAGCCTTATTATTCAGTAACTACAGGGGCTTCAGTGCAAACTGGCTGAGCTATTAATCTTAGGTTGTAGAAGTGTGTAATAAAACCTTGGGCCTGCTGGTGGCCTCTGTCCATTGAAAGGGTATATACTCCCAGTGGTGGGGGTATGACGGGAGCCTAACAGAAGTTCCTACACATTGGTGGGGGAATCCTGATTTATAGTGATTGGGAAACAGGCATTCTAGGAGCTCACACAGGAGCTTCCAGTGCCTCTTCAGTCACTGTGTCAAACATGCCCTGGTGTTATTGGTAAGGGTCTTGGGGAGGTTGTACAGGCCCCAGGTTAGAAGGGACTGAGCCAACCAGAATTTGTTTCATAAGCCAGAGAAGAGCCTGCCACAGTTATAGGCAGTGTAGCCAGGTAACTCAAGGGAAGATCATGGAATTACCCTATGCACCTGCTCTGTTCACTCCGGTGGGCCCTGGCCATGTAAGGGGTCAAACGAAAAACCAATATAAAGTGATAAAGTAAGGTGTTGTGCCGCCTCAAGCCTCCAGAACAGTTTCACTGTGCCTTGGCATTGATCCTTCCAAAAGATAGGTCTTTAATTGATGTTTTGATGATTGTGGTCCAGGGCTCGGTCCAAAATCTCCCATAGCTGTACAATTTGGTTGTGATTTGATGATGTCCACAGCATATTTCATACCCATCAAACTATTGTCAGTGACCCCTCATATCCTGTAGATAGAACATCATGCAGAAAGTGATACCATTGAGGATAGGAATAAAGGTGATACAAAGCACCGCTAGCAGCCTTTTCATGAAGCAATGCTCTTTTTATTTAAGGGGTCCCCTTTCATCGAGAAGATTTTAACCACTACCCCTTGTAACTCAGTTCTAAGGTGCAAAGAAACACTCGAAAACAAGTGGTAGGGGTAAAAATAAGAAATGGGATTGGGCCTAAGTGTTGAGGTGTTTTAGCTCTGCAGCCCTACTACAATATCCCTCTCTGTGGACTTGTGAACAGACTGTTCTTGCTGTCTGATCACGTCCTGCGCTCTCTACCACAATTTCCAACACCTGTTTACTGATGTGATCTAAACACAGGTCACTTTAGCCACTGTTCCATTTAAAACACTACTCAGGTGAGCAGTCTTTGTGACCAAAGTTCCTGCCATCCGTGCTCCAATAATGAACCCTCTTTCAAGGTCTGTGCCTGCTCAGCGTTTTATACATGCGACAGAGCATGGTAGGACGTTAATTGCTTAATTGTATTACGCAGTCCACCTGTCTGAAAGCATCTGCACTTGTCATGTTTGTCCACTCATCTATTCAAGTTTTTCCTTTGTCAGCTGTCTGTATATTTGACTTGACAGCTTGTTGTGTTTGTTGAGATGTCAAAAAGTGAGAAATCTTGGCAAAATGTGATTTTTTTCCCACAAAACAAATACACAACAAAAACAATAACAACATCAAATTACAAACCTCTAGTCTCAAGGCTGCCAGAACCAAGTGGGCATTTGACCCACCACTTTTCAAAGCGCTGGGGTGACGACCCACCACTTATTGATACCATTCAGCTTATTTACATCAGAAAAAAACTCCACCCTCCCTAAACTGCATGGACTACTGATCTGTAGACACAAAGAAATAGAGAGTCAACTTAGCAGCAAAATCAATTAATCTTCATTTCAGCTGAGAGGAGGACATTTCCCCCCAAAGAGTAAAGCCTTTGTGAATTTATGCTCAGTGAAAGGTGCTGTAGCTCAACAGTCTAATAAAATGCTTCTTAACAATATATTAACTTTTAGAGAGCAATTCATAAATGCCATAGTAATGCATTATTAAGATCTTCTCTTAATTAGCTATAACCATGTGTTGACTAATGAGTTAAATGTTACTTAAGTGTAATCTCTCAGATGCAAGCATATTTGATATAATGATCTGAATTTGTATGTAGTGAAATGACCCTTTATCTCATGATCTTAAGGTGATAACAATCATCTCTGCCCCCTACATCTCCTTTCATATCCTCCTCTTTCCACTCCCACAGTTCTCAAAGTATATAAGCTCATCCTAAAATATTTATTGTTAGACTGGTGACAGACTGTTAATCAACTATGCTGCACCCATGCATGATTCCCTGTATGTGTAAATAAACTCCAGTCAACTCTGAAGCTCAAGTCTCCTGACTAATCCTGCTGAATTGCTAACAACTGTTATTGTAAAGTTTTACCAAAGAGAAATACACAGTGTCACAAAAACACTGGTAGAGACTTTAGGGTGAAAACAAATGTTCTTCAGAGATGTTAGCTAGCAAATTTTTCTATCTGAGGTTGGACCCAGCGAAGAGCAGCATCAAAACAACTACTGACACAGTTCATGAATAGGTTTATAGAAATGTTATTACAGATGTTACTAGCATCATTTATGTTTTATGTAGTACTAAAAGATAGTTTCATTCAGTCAGTCAGTTTTTATTTTATTTTTATGTTGATATAGTACGAGACTAGACCCCCTAGACTTGAACTTACTAACACAAATAAGGTATTAATTAAAAATTTCGAATCCAAATTTTCAGCTACATTTCCCTGCCTGATTCAATGAGCAACCAATGAGCAAGAATAATTAAAATGGATTTACACAATGCTTTGACCTCAACCAGCAACAATTGCAATTTGTAAAGGGTGATGTTTAAAGTTCATTTCACTTATCTCTCTCTCTCTTTCTCTCCCTCTCTCTCTCTCTCAGGCTGTAGAGACAAACCTGGCATCCAAAGACAGTCACTGGGTGTATGCGAATGAGGTAAGCACACATCACCACCTCATTATCTCTTAATAGAACTGCTGAAGCAAAACACTAATTTACATGATTTCCCACGTAAGCAAAGTGTGGGCGATAAACCAAAACAGGCTTTGACTTATTGGTGGAAGCCATCTGGAAACTCCTTGATTAATGTGTGGCAAATATAACAAAAGTGCTTTATCCATTCTTTGTTAAACGGCAATAACTCAATAAAGTAAGGTATTCTGAGACTTTGATATGCAGTGTTCATCATGCTGGCACCTGTTTGGCGTCTGTTGCCATCGGCAGCAGCTTTAGAGCCAAAACCCATCTTCTTTCCATCTCTCTTTTGGAAATTCTCCCACTGCTTCACTTTTTCACATTTACTCCTGTTATTTTTCTTGATCTGTCTCGCTCTCTCTTCATCATTCTGCCCCTCCTTGTTGGCAACAGTTCCTCCTCCCTCTCCGTTTTCTCTTCCTTTCCCTTTTCTGTATTCTCTACTGGCTTTAGAGGTCTGGTGAACTTGAAGCTGCTGTAAATGCCAAGTGCTTATTGAATAGCGATGCTCATGCTTTGAATACCAAGGCGAGATCTTTTTCAACCATGCAGGAAAGCAGACTCATGGACTCAATCAGAGGCTGTTACTCTGTGTTGTGAGGAAATATGATCAAAAGGAAACACAAGACAACCAAGCACATCTTTTCATCCCTTTAGTCTCTATAGTGTTAAAATTTCATCGGGATTGCAGTTTAGTTTCCTCTATTGCCTGTACTTTTTTAAATATTTTAAATCTTTGTATATATGAAGTCACAATATGTTTCACATTTCTATGAAATAGTCACTGATAGACACCGGAACTGCTCTGCATAAAATCCTACTGAACTTATATTTTCTAGCTATATGTCTAGTACAGTGGCATGACCAGGTGAGGCAAAGTGGGGGATTCAATAAGTTATGCTGATATTTGATGGGTTATTTTGGTCACACTTTACTTGGATGGTCCCCTACAGGTGATCTATAGATACTTAAATCATTATCAACCTTTCTGGTAATACTCAGTTGAACATCAACAACATTAAGGCTAGGGTTAGGTTTAGGATTAGGGATAGATTTAATAAACTCTTTCACACTGAACTTCAAGTTCAGTTGCATTAAACAGATTTTTAGTTGAATGTTACCTAAAGATACACTGAGCATCTACAAGCCATCTACAGTGGACCATCCAAATAAAGTATTACCATTATTTCTTATTAGGAATTGTGAGAAACTGTTTCTGGTATGATTCTACTACATGTATGATTCCACATTGCCATTCTCTGCATGCATTTACTTTCAAATCGCATGATTTTTACCAATACATTACACAAATGAAATCTTAACAAGCCAGAAAATGAAATAATTTAAAGATTAACATATCTAGACTAGATCAGTATGTATAAGATTAATAGCTTTCAGAACAGCCTACAGTTATTTTACTTGGACGAATGAGTTAATTATTATTATTTATAACAGCTTTCTTCAAATGAAGTGTTAAACTTTTTCATTTAAAAGCTCTCCACTCTGAAAGAGGAAATTTTAAGACATCTTTACTTATCTTAGGAATTTAATTGGAGAGAAGTCTGGCTTTTAGTAATAAAAATAAGAATAATTTTTATTTATAGAGCATTTTTCATGCCAGTCGCAGCTCAAAGTGCTTTACAGGCAAGTGATAATGCTTAACAGTAATACAAGAAATTATAAGTATTAATTTAGAATCATAAAGACACAGATCAAATTGAAAGATACATACAATGAGACGTAGAGCTTTAATTAAACGCTGAGATAAGGAGATATGGTTTTAGAGGCTTCCTAAAAGTGAGCACTGAACATGATTGTCTAATAAAAGATATAGAAGCAAAATAACACAGTATAGAAGCAAAATAACTGAATGAGGCCTTTATAGACTTTAAAGCATTCCAAACATTGCATTCTTCAAATAAGTAAAGTTGATGGAAAATTTCTTCTTTCATCATCGAGAGCTTCAGAACTTATGACTGTTTTAAAGATATTATTGTTTACTAAAAATGTTAAAGCAAAGTTTCACTAGTATTGAGCTTGAAAGCATTTCTTTTCGCAAGAAATATTGTATCGAATGAAGTTTTGAGAAAATGGCTGAAACAAGATTCCTGTTAGTTTTTGCTTATTTTAGAATATTATTATGACATCATATCAAATTAGTGTTACTTCAATCTAGCTTTAAGGTGTTAAAATATTTTTCAGCACAAGATTTTTTTTTTTATTTTAAGATGTTTTATTATGTAAAACTTTCTCACCATAATATCAGATGATTTTGTTTGATTCAGATACCTGTTTTCCTGATTTAGGTTTGTTTTTCTTCTGTTTTGACACTGGTTTTTTGTGGTGTACCTGAAGCGGCACTACCTGCAAAGTGAAACATGTTTGCGATGCTTTGCTGCCACAAATGAAAACCATCATAGTAGTATTTTGTCAATGCTTTTAGTGGCATGATGCTCACGACAAGTGGAAAAAAATAGATCCAAGCAGCTGGTATAAAAGGATTAGCTGGTTTGACATGATGCTGAATTTCTGTAGCATAAGCCCATACAGATATGATATGGACTCTGGCTCCTTTCACATTTCCTGAATGAAGCTAGAAGGTGGAGGGAGAGGACGTGAGGGCAGATTGGAAGAATATTTGACTCAGAATGGAACTGACCTGGCTTGTAAATTACTCACTTACTCATTCACATTTAGCAAGCTGAAGATTCTCCACAAGAGGGAGCTGTTAGCCCTAAAATAGCACGTGGTGCTTTGCATCAATGACACTGTGTGTTCTTGTTAAGTGATAGGCCTACATCATATTTGAAGTATTGAAAATAAAATGCTATTTAAATATTTAGTATAAATATTAGGAGACTGAGTTATTGTTATTTTAGCTGCCTACTGCAGTTGAAAGTAAATCAATATAAGCTCACAAGACTTTCAGCTTTAATTTGAGGGTATTTACATCTGAATTGATTAAACAGTGTAGGAATTACAACCATTTTCATGTAGAAACCCCTCTCCCCATTTTTAGTGGCTCAAAAGTAATTGGACAATTGGCTGCTCAACTGTTCCATTCCTTTATTATTTCACTTACAAGAAAGCAGATAAAAGGCTTAGAGCTGATTTCACGTATGGACAACATTTGGAAACTGTTGCTGTTAGCTTTCAGTTGTAAGTCCAAAGAGCTTCACTGCCAGTGAAATAAGTCAGCATAAGCATTCTGTCAAAAACACCCTCCAGGAGGTAGACATATCTGTGTCTAATTAAACATTCAGGAGAAGACTTCAGTGAATTCAGGGTTTACCGCAAGATTTAAACCACTGGTAAGCCTCAAAAACAGGAAGAGCAAAAAAGTAAATTCTTTTCTGAAACATCTTATGGACAGATGAGATAAAAATTAATCTGTACCAGAATGCTGGGAAGAGAAGAATATAGAGAAGGAAAGTTACTGCTCATGATTCAAAGCATACTACCTTAACTGTAAAGCATGGTGGTGGTAGTGTTATGGGTTGGGCATGTATATGGCCACCAATGGAACTGATTCCCCAGTACGAATTGATGATGTGACTGCTGACAAAAGCAGCAGGATGAACTGTGACATGTACAGGATTATATTTTTGCTCAGATTCAGCAAAATGCTTCAAAACATATGGAAGACAGTGTAGATAGACAATGAACCCAAAGCACACTGTGAAAGCACCCAAAGACTTTAAGGCAAAGAAGTGGAATTTTCTACAATGGCTGAGTCAGTCGCCTGACCTCAGCTTAATCGAGCATGAATTTCACTTACTGAAGACAAAACTGAAGGTCAAGAACAAGCAGGAACTGAAGATGTAATAAAGGTCTAGCAGAACATCACCAGAGAAGAAACCCAGTCTTCGGTTATGTCTGTGGGTCCCACACTTTAGACAGTCATTTACTACAAAGGATTTGCAACCAAATATTAAAATTGGGGATTGTTATGAATGAAAATAGTTGTAATTCCTGCACCTTATACTCAGTTTGGATGTAAATATCCTCAAATTAAAGCCTGCACTTTGAGCTACAGAGAGATTCACTCGAATATTCAGCTGTAACTCCCGTTAGGATGAAGGAATCTGAACCAAAAAATACGCTACATACCTTAACGTATGTGTAATCTATTGAATTACCTACCTCATCGTTCCGACTCAGGGGCATCCCAGCTTGTTTGAAGCTCCATATACTGAGGAGCTCATTGCACGTTGTTTGGTTCAGATTGCTTCATCCTAGAGAGAGTTATTACAGAACATTCGGGGCCTCTTTCGCGTGAATCTCCCTGTATAATTTAGGTCTCACTTTATTTGGATAGTCCACTGTAGTCCCCTATAGATGATCTACAGATGTTCAAATTGTTAACAAACTATCTGTTGAAACTCGATTCTAAACAGTGGTGGGATTAGGCTTTAGGATTTGGACTAGTGATAGTGCTAGAACAAGGGTGAGGGCTGGGTTTAGGTTAAGGCTAGGGTTAGGATTAGAGCCAGTTTAGAGTTAAAGAAAACTTTAGTGGATATTTAGTTGAATGTAACTTGAAAGTGCATTAAGTATCGACAAAGTTCTATGCATTGTTACCACAATGTATTATTTGGTTTGAACGCCAATATGCTGGGGTAGACTACTAAAATAGTTGATTTAATTTAATTTAATTTAATATTTATAGACCTGAGTGCAGATTTATTTAGATCTAGGTGGCCTTTTTTGGACCAGTGGGGAGTTTCTTTCCATGCATACAAAGCTGATTCATCAGTTGTGCTGAAACCTTTGCACGTTTCAATGTCAGCATTTTCCTCAATTGCAGAACAGCTCCTACATCAATCTGGGTACTCCATGTATATGTATATGTACATATGAATATGTACCACTGTTCTGCTACTACATACATGTGCTTTACATACTTTACACAAACAAAACAAACACATTTTGTTTACTAGCAGACTTGGTCCTCAAAGATCCTGCTGAATGCTGTAAGTGCGGCCCTCGTGCAGTGGTTTAACATGGGCGGCTTCACTCAGCGAGACATTTCACTCTCAGCATGACCTCATGAAGCCACAGAACAGCTGCGTCGTACTCCACTGATCCAGTCATGTGCATTAGCGCTGGATTACACGCGCCGAATTGTAGCACTGGTGAAGTGGAACACTGAAGCTGTTTCTTCTGCTTTTCTGTGTGTGTGCGAGTGTGCGCACATACATGTACACTACCTGACAGGGACCCCATTAGAGTCGTCTAATTACACGCTGACAGCAATGTGCATCTCCATGTTCACGAATTATCCTTTCATCGGCCCTCACTCCATCGCAGTCTCCGCTCATTTGCATCTCGTGTCTAGACTGTAAAATAAGAGCCAGTCATCTCCTACTCTCACATAATCTCCCCAGACAGAGGGTGAATCTGAACATGGACGTGTCAAGAGACGCCTCAGATTTATTACACACTACCTCAAGATTTCTAGAATCAAATGAGCTCACAATAAGCCAGTGTCCATTTTCTATGTTTCCACAGTTTGGGTCAATAACATGATGCGCATTTTTTTGTGTCAGAACCATTAATTTTGTATGAATACATTGATTTTGTATAAAATAATAAGAAAAAAAAAAACATCAAATACCCTGTACTGTGCAAAAGTCAGAGACCATCCTTCGTCAATTCCATTTCCTGTCAAAACTACAATTTATTATTTTTTCAGCTTCAGAAAAAAACATATATTTACACAGAAGCCTCTACAACATTAGTCATAAATGTTTCAGTATTTAGTGGCATTTATTACAGCTTTCAGACTTTCAATGATACTTTTCTACACTTCCAAAGTTCAGTCTTAGAAGTTGCATTTTCTGCTTCTCACAATCCAAATATTCCCAAATACACCCAATGATGTGGAGGTCTGGAATCTGTAGTGGTCAGTCCATCGTTCTGAGAACACCAGCAGCTTCTTTGGTTTGCATGTTTTCTTCATTTTTGTCTATTTCCTTTTTTCAGTAAGGGCTTCTTGGTAGCTACACATCCTTTCAGACCCATAGCTTTGAGTCTTCTCACTGTGGGAGAATGAACAGAAACATCTGTGGATTTTCTCAGCACTGACGCAAAAGTAGAGCTCGACTCTCAAAGATGAAATCTCATCTGATGGTGACAGATTTTGTGGTCTACCTGCTCTTGCATGGTCCTTAGGAGTTCCATTTTCTCAGTAGCTTTTGCTCATATTTTGAACCCCAGGTTTAAGTTAAAATAGGATAATATAATCCTTTGTTAGTCCCACAGCAGGAAAATTCACAATGCAAGCTGTTTTTTCACATATTTTAATTTGACCTTCCCCTTTCTTATGCAGGTGGTTTCTATCCTCAGAGATATCAGCTGAAAAATTAATAACATGCACGTATTGGCTGTCAAACTGGGCATTAATTAAATTCAGGACTTTTACACAATACTGTATTTTAAGATTTTTTTTTCTAAATGCAAAATGTCTGGGTAAATGAACAAAGGAACAAAAACATCTTTTAACAGGTGAAATGGTTTCAGGGCAAATGCAATGTTCTCAAAAGTCAACAAAGTGTAACCAACATGTGGAAAGCCTATATTTTATAATAAACATGCTGAAAGCCAATATAGTACAATTAAACAAGTTATGTCAACAAAAAATCCTTTAGAAATATCAGATAGGTTGACCCAATGAAAAGTTTAAAAAATCATCATATTTATAACTATTTTTATTTTAGATTTACTTCAGTTTTTAAATATGGGTCTTATTAAAAGTGTAAGTATGCACCGAAATGTTTTTATTAAATACACAATATACCACACAATTGTGTACAAATACAGCTGTATGCAAACATTGTCAGAATACATGCTTTTGTTGAATTTCTATGTGAAAATAAGTTAAATCCTCACATTTTAATAGAAAATACTGTTTATTTGGTGTATTTGGTGGAACAAACTGTGGAAAAGACACATAAATGTGGTCCATGAAAAACACATTGTTCGACAAATTTTACATTATTTTATTTCCAATATGTTGAACTAGAAATAGAATTTGTATGCTAGAATTAGCAGAATTAATGTGTTTGTATGTATTTTTGCATACAATCTGTCTATACAGAATTTTTAAAAATCTTAATTATACTGTGATTTATACCTTTGGCCATACTGCCCACTACTACTTAGCTCCTAAAATGTCATTATAGAGTAGCAGCATCGTATTTCTGTACTGTAGCTCCACCAGAAGAGACACAGGATAGCCACAATTCTGCTGCAAGAAGTGCTTTTTAACAAATACACAGCAAGAAAGACACATACTGAGCACTGAAACTGTGGGGGAGGTCACCACTAACCACAGGATTCACCCCGACAGTGATTCCAACACACACACACACACAAAACCCCCAACTAAGTTTAGACTCCACACATAATAACACACTAAACACATGCAAACACCCCAAACTAACAACAACCAAAACAGAACAACACAAACAGTCCCTTTGTTGGAGGGTGCGTACCGTGAGTCTTTGCGTGTGGCCATCTGCATAGCCACACCTCTAGAGTCTGTCGGAGCCAGTGCCAGCCAGTAACAGGACGCTACAATATATTTATACATTTATCTTCAACACATTGGTTTATAATTAAAAATAGTGATTCCAAACTTTGAAACTGTAGCTGACTTTCTAGGTCAAATTAGAATTAGAATTAATTGGCTTGATGGACGACAAAGCTATGGAAGGACTGGGTTAAATCTGTTCTTTTCTTGCTGTCTTGCTTTCTCGCCCAATCACACAAACACCTCCCAATTTTCACAGTACAATAAGAGCTGGCAATGCGTCCTCATATTCCTGACTGTAGATTGTATCATGTTGATAATCGTGGAGTTTCTAATTCATGTCCTGAATGATTAATAACTCTGACTGAACACCATATCACAGATAATTCATATGTCAGATGAAGCTGTTTTGATTAATGAATTTGCAGAACGCCTGTCATCTGTGGTCCCGACGTTACGCTACCTGGGTCACCGCAGGACAAGCAATACCAGCTTGTTTTTTCATTGTTGTTTTGTTCCTGAAGGCCATCAAGCTGCTGTTTCCTTTCAGATCTTAGTCTTTTGTGTTGTCTGGGCTCTTACACATTTAGGTCAGTGTCGAGATGCTATGGAGCAGAGGTGTGGACTCGAGTCACATATTTGATGACTTTAGACTCAACTCGAGAAAAATCAAAAAGGACTTCAACACCAATGACTCGGACTTTGACTCAGACTTCAACGTTAAGACTCGGTAAGACTCGAGAAAGTAAAAGAAACGTGGGGAGAGTCTGACTGCAGACGGCTACACAGTCGAGTACTTTTCATGTGAATTGATTCGTTTTCTACCTTAAACTGAACAAACAGCAGCGTCGTCAGGTGCCTGTCACTCAGTTTATGCTCCGTTTATTTTATTTCGAAAGACAAGAGAAGCGGTTAGAGTTCAAGTTCACCTTCATAAACTGGAAACAAGCAAAGCGTCAACAGCATCAATGCACCCTCAGCACCTAAACTGAAACTCACCAGGCGAACTGACCGTTTTCCTCATTATAGTGAGATAAAAGAACAAAAGAAACATGGTTCTCCCGATTTGACTAATTTTAAAACAATCCTATCATTCACCACGCCGCTGAAGTTAATTTCTTTTTTGCCAGCTTTATATTGGAATTTGCCATTCCACCTTAAATGATGCAGCTGGCACCATAACTGCTGCACCATTTAAGGTGGAACTGAAAATTCAAGTAACTCATTGCTGGCAAAAAAAAGTCAACTTCAGCATCGCACATTCACCATCATTTTGCTGTCGTTTCTGTCAACTTTGTTCAGGTCGGTCGTTTTGGTTTCTGTTGTTGTTTAAATTCAATCCAAACACTGTTGTTTTTAGTTTGCTGAGCTAGTTGTTGTTTTAATACTGTGTGTCCAGTGTTCCCAAAAATCATCAAAAATTATCTTCAAATATGAAGTTTTTAAAATTCAGTAGTACTTTTAAAATTCTTTATACCAGTATGTCTGTCACGCACTCTTAAAAGGGTGGTTCCTCAAAGGTTCTTAGGCAAAGGAAACAGTTCTAAAAAGAACCTTGAACACTTTTCATCCTTTTTTTTTTTTATTTTTACCCGATTTTTCTCCCCAATTTAGTCGTCTCCAATTCCACCTGCTAATTAGGACTCCCCCAATCACGCGATGCTATCAACGCTAGGAGGGTGAAGGCTAACACAGGTTTCCTCCGAGACCTGTGAAGCACCACCGCTTCTTTTCGAACTGCCGCTCACGCAACGTCACTGGACAGCTGAACGCGCTCGGAGGAAAGCGTCAACCGCCAGATCTGTTACATCAGCTAACAGACGCCTGCGCTGACTAGCATCGCGCTGAGTGATGGGGGGAGAGGGAGGGGCCATCCTACCCACCCAGAGAGAGCGAGGCCAATTGTGCTCTCTCGGACTCCCGGCTACGGACGGCTGTAGCATCACCAGGGATCGAACTCGCGATCTCCTGATGAGGGACAACACTTAGACGGTTGCGCCACTCGGGAGCCCCACCTTTCATCCTTTTAAGAGTGTGGTTATCTGGGAACAATGGATTTTGTCGGGAGGATAAAAACAAAATGATTTAAAATGAATATACAGGCATAACTGCTAACATGCTGTGGTTAGAAGGCTGTATTGCTGTTACCTTTATTCGATGTTACAGCCTTAAATTAGTGAAGAATGCATACTGACTTGTTTAGGGTTCAAAGATTAGGACTATTGACTTGGAACTCGACTTGTGACTCGCCTGAGCTGACTCGGGACTCGACTATCTTGACTCGGGACTTGAGTGTCAAGACATCAGACTTATTTGTTACTTGCAACTTAGTGACTAATCCCCACTGCTATGGAGATGCTAGACAGATAATAATATGAGGGGAAATGACAAAGACACAGGGCCAGCTTTACATACATGACAAGACGCAGCTCAAAATGTGATGTAATATTCACTTCCAGTGAATCTCCAATTAACAAAGTTTCCAAATAATCCCAGTGCCAGCTGCACGCTCTTTCAGACCCACTAGTGTTGAGTTGTCTTCTCTCAACTGCATATTAATACCCATCATTTTGCAGCTCCCGAGTGGCGCAACCGTCTAAGCGTTGGCCCTATCATCAGCGAGTTCGATCCCTGGTGATGCTACAGCCGTCCGTAGCCAGGAGTCCGAGAGAGCACAATTGGCCTCGCTCTCTCTGGGTGGGTGGGATGGCCCCTCCTTCTCCCCCCATCACTCAGCGCGATGCTAGTCAGCGCAGGCGTCTGTTGGCTGACGTAACAGAGCTTTCCTCCGAGCGCGTTCGGCTGTCCAGTGACGTTGCGTGAGCGGCAGTTCGAAAAGAAGCGGTGGTGCTTCACAGGTCTCGGAGGAAGCCTGTGTTAGCCTTCACCTTCCTAGCGTTGATAGTATCGTGTGATTGGGGGAGTCCTAACTAGCGGGTGGAATTGGAGACGACTAAATTGGGGAGAAAATTAAAAAAAATAAATAAAGAAAATACCCATCATTTTGGAATGGGATGTCCAACAAGCTCACATTAGGTGTGCTGGTCAGGTGTCCACATACATCTGGCCATAAGACTTAAAATGAGAAGAGCAGAAGTCAGAGTGTGAATTAATGATTAAGAGACAGCAGATAGTAGAAGACTATATGCCCCAGCCCTAACCCACACTGACCCTGTGTGTCTGGGGGTGACCCTTCCTGGGTTGGAATGCTGTCTGGGTGAGTGTTTGAAGTGTGTATGCTGTGCTGTGGGGACTGACCCCCTGCTCCGACTTGCTGTACCTCATCGATCTGGCACCATGAAGGATCTGACCACACTGCCCTCTTCACCCACCTCTCTCCGGTCTTGTTACATATAATGCATGCAGCTTATTCTGCAGCCTTGTGAAAGCTCTAGATGATACGAGTGTCTTTAAAACAAACATTTGCCAGCTGCATAGACACTTATTGGCCATTTTATCAGAAACAGCTACCGTAAGTGTGAATACAGTAGCCTATTAGCTGTAGTGCTAATGCGCTGAGTATTAATGAAGAAATTTTTCACATAAAACTAAATGAGGCATTCTTTGAAAAACTACTCAAGTATCTCAAGGATCTACTTTGAGTTATTTTAAGGTCCAGTGTTCAAAGTTTCATTGGGTTATTGTTTAATTGGACCCTTATACACCTTACACCTTTAGCAAAATTGGCTGGCTTACAGACACTATCATTAGAACACATAATAAACATGAACAGATAATAATAACAAATGCGGAGTCATTTCCCACAAGGCTTTTATATTCCTTCTCTGTTTCTGGAAGCAGTATGTCAGAGTTTTGACATATTGCCTCAAAATAATGACTTATGTTCTGGAGATATTGATGTATAATGACTTAATAAAGACTTTGAAAACGAGTTATTAAGACAAATTACTGTCGAGACACAGAGTTTTAGTCCATAGACGGAGCCTTGTTCTAACCACACCCTGAAATTTTAGAGCAGGCCATGGTAAGGCAATATTTTGATGTAATAAATCAAAACCTTAAGATCTTAATTCTCATTTTGACATAGCGAGTGATTGTTTATTTTGATACAAGTCATAATTTTAAGAATCTCATTCTTTATTTTGACAACATTATTTTGACA
The DNA here is from genome assembly GCF_904425465.1 of Colossoma macropomum. Classification (NCBI taxonomy): domain Eukaryota; kingdom Metazoa; phylum Chordata; class Actinopteri; order Characiformes; family Serrasalmidae; genus Colossoma; species Colossoma macropomum. The sequence goes on from NW_023494803.1 coordinate 1,047,975, forward strand.
TATTAAGTCATTATAGCGCATAGCAAGTCAATATTTTGAAAAATAATTCTTTTTGACACAGTAAGTCAAACTAGAAACAATAAGTTTGACAAAGTCAAAATTTTAAGAACCGAGATCTTTATTTTGACATACTATGTCATTTTTTGACAATGCAAGTCAATATTTATTTTGACATAAGTCAAAATTGTGTCATTATTTCTACATAGTAAGTCAAAATAAAAAAAAATAAGACAAAAATAAATTTTGTTACATCCAATTATGTATGATGTAACAAACTATTATTGTGACATAGTAAGTCACAACTTTGAGATCCTTATACTTTATTTTGACATGCTAAGTCTTTATCTTAACATTCTAAGTCATAATTTGGCATAGTAAGTCAATATTTTGAAAAAAATAAGTCATTATTGTGACATAAGTCAAAATTTTGACATACTACTGCCAGAGATAAAAAATAGTCTACAAGTCTACCAGGGAGGAGGTCCCATAGAAACAACACTATAGGTAGTCAGTGAACATTACTTCACTTTATTATTTCCGCAAATTGTGTAAGTAGAGATTTTTTTTTTTAACAAAAGTGAAATTATTATGATTTTAATATCTTTAAACAAGAACAACTACAAGAAAAACATACTCAAGTACTGTAATGAGAGTAGTCGCTTAGTGGTGCACTATGCAGATACACCAGTACTAACTGTATATAGAACTGTTGCTGTTTCAGATCTAGTAGGATTTTTTCGAACCAACCTGAAGTTTGTTTTCAAACTTCCTTTGCTTGTTCTTTTTCACTCTGCTAAAACCAGTGTTTTTCTCCTTGGTTTCCCCTGGTGTGTGTGTGTGAGTGTAGGAGGTGAGTGATACAGAGATCATGGAGCTGGTCCACAGCGCTCTTGGCCGCATGACCGTGATCAGGCAGATCTTTCCTCTGTGGAGGGACACAAACATCCGCTGCATGAGGAATAACCACCGCATTTCCTCGCTGCTCTGCGACCCCCAGGAGGGCTACCTGCAGTCCCTTGAGGTCAGTAGCAATGCTTGCAGTGGTCATTAGGAGAGATACTACTTCAGTGCTAATCAAATAAAATCTACCTGCAGCTAAATTCTCACATTTTTGACACAGTATAAAAAAAAAGTTGCCTTTATATTGTGTGTAAGTTTCATGATGAATGGACCAATAGAAACAGCCCAAAATTACTTGGAAAAAAAATCTGGTTCCATTGATTTACATTAAAAGTAAAGTCACCATTTTAGAGATACAAGGTTTTCTTCCGACAACAGTGAAATGCTCTTTGGGTCAGAGTTTCATTCAAAATTGCAGATTATTATATATTCGTAACAGTTTTGGATAGAACGAGTTCCTGATAATATTCCATTGATATATCTTGTACATCTTGCACACACAGAAAAAATTAGGACACACCATGAAAACCTTTGTCTTTAACATGTTTAAAAATATGGACAGTGGATCTTCATTTTAACTGGTGAAAGAGGGAGGTGATATAACTAAACACATAAAACTGAAGAAATGTCTTTGAAAAATTATTTGTGAAATGTAATTACATACATACATCATCTAAACCGTTTATCCTTCTGGGTCGCGGTGGGGTGCTGGAGCCTATCTCAGCTGTCATTGGGCGGAAGGCAGGATACACTGCCTGGACTGTGGGAGGAAACCCACGCAGAACATGCAAACTCCACACAGAAATGACCCTGGTCACCCGGCCAGGAATCGAACCCAGGCCATTCTTGCTGTGGGGTGACAGCGCTACCCACTGCGCCACCGTGCTGCCCTAGGAATGTAATTAATAGAAATGCAATTTCTTTGTGAGGAAAAAGTTAGGACACTCCCAAAATTATCAACACTTACAATGCCTAAAATTTGAATCAGGTGCTCCACATCAGGAGGAGGCTGCCTTCTTTAAACCTCAGATATTTAGTTTGGTTTGCTCTTGAATGTTGAAGTGAGCGGTATCACCATGGTGAGATCCAGAGATCCTCTCTGAGGCCTTTAGAAAGAAGGCTATAGGTGCATATGAGTCTGGGAAGGATTTAAAAAGATCTTAAAAGTTAGAATCAGCTGTTCCACTGTCTAGAAAATGATTTACAATTGGAGAACATTTGAAACAACTGCCAACATTGCCAGGTCAGGCTACTGTGGCAAGTTCAGCTCAAGAGTAGAATGCAAGATGCATAAAGGAGTCTCCAACAGTCCTGAAATGTCATCACAGGATCTTACGGGTAGCTCTTCCCACAGTCGATGTCAAAGTACCATCAAAAAGAGACTGCACAAGTTTCATTTTCATGGGAGCTGTGCAAGGAGGAAACCCTTCCATTAAGGCAAGACTAAGGCCCAATCCCATTTGACCCCTCGCCCCTACCACTGAGCTCTAAGCCCTCTGTTTTGCGCGTTCCGTCTAGGGGTAGGGTGTCCCAATTCTTGTTGAGATAGAGGGGTAGGGTGAAGTGTTGGGGCTACATGACCCTCCAAACGGAGGTTTTTCAGAGACTCCAAACAGAGAGTTATGAGGAAAAAAGAAAAACCAGCAAGATGGAGAACAAGAGACCAAAGAAACCCACAAATGTGAGAATTTTCTCCGTTAAAAATTATGATAACCACTGTATTATCTTAGTTTAATGTCGTTTTAGTGTATTATGGTCATTTTCTTCATAATAAGCATAAAAAATCGCTAATAGCATGCTAATGTCTCGGTAGCTAGCTAGCTAACTTTTCCGTTCCACCTTAAATAGACCAGCAGTTCTGATTCCTGAAGCCCCAGAATGTAACTGCTGCACCATTTAAGGTGGAACGGGAAAATTTGAACAAGAATCTGGTGAATATCTGACTTCAGCTTCATATCACTGAAGAATTAGCAGTGGGTGATAATAAATAATTGCCCCCCTCTTTGAAGATCATATGATGCCCTAAATGTAACTAAAGCCCAGCAGTGAGGAGCTGAACTTTACCCTCCTCTGCTGTCACTGCAGACTGGCAGGGTCGCCTACAGAGCAGCGCTGGTAGCTGTTAATGAAGTGATGCTCTTTTTATTTGAGGGTCCCATTTCAGAGGGCAAGATTTCAACCACTACCCCTTGTAACTCAGTTCCAAGGGATTAGGGTGACACTCGAAAACAAGGGGTAGGGGTAAGAAGAAGAAATGGGACTGGGCCTAAAGTTTGCCAGAGAACACAGAGACAAAGAGCAGGACTTCTGGAACAATGTACTTTGGACAGATTGAATTATTTGGGCACAGTAACAAAAGACAGCATTTGAGCACAAGAACCTCATACCAACTGTGAAGCATGGAGGTGGAAGTGTCACGGTTTGGGGCTGCTTTGCTGCAGCAGGGCCTGGTAGGCTCTCCATCTTAGAATCTGCTATGAAGTCTTTATTATATCAGAACATGCCTGAGGAAAATATAAGACTATCTGCAAAAACTGAGGCGAAAGTGGACCTTGAAACATGACAATGACCCAAAACATTCCAGTAAATCCACTAAGGAAAGGCTGAAGAGAAAGAAGTGGAGAGTTCTGGAATGGCCAAGTCAAAGTCTAGATCTTATTCCTATTGAGATGCTGTGGGGTGATTTGAAACTGTGCATGCAAGAAACCCCTCAAACATCACAGCTGAAAGAATTCTGCATGGAGGAGTGAGAAAACTTTCTCCAGTTAGAGTCAGAGGCTGGCAGTTATAGGAAATGTCTAATTAAGGTTATTTCAGCCAGAGGGGGTAATACCAGCTATTAGGGCACAGAGTGTGTCGCCTTCTCCCTTAGAAGGAATTGACATCTTTATTTCAATTTTTGTTAAATAAATTATCAAAAAGTCAAGTTTTCATTATTTTTGCAAACGTGATGCAATTACATAAACTTAATTTGTAAATGTTGTTTGAAAAAATATTGATATGACTATATTTCTTAATAAATAACAAATTATTTCATTGGGGTGTCCTATATGTGTGTGTATGCGTGTATTTTTTTTTTTCTGCAAATTGTGGTTCTGCACTTAAATGTTTATAAAGCACAATAAAGTTATTCAGATTTTAGATATTTACAAGGATTATTTTATGATATATTTAAACCCAAGGCACAAATTATCATTCATGGGTTTTTTTTCTGTTGGTAGGTGTCTGCCCCAAACCCTAACCTGTAAATTTAGACTTGGGAAAATATTTTTTTATTTTTTTGATTTATTTATTTTTTGTCAATGTTGTCTTATGTCACTACCGAAACACAGAGACTGTTAGTCCATAGACAGAACCCCTGCATTTCAGAGCAGGAAGTCAGACTGCATCCCTGTCCCTCGTAGCCATATGGTGAGCAGTTAGATCTCATATTTCCGCAGCTCTGAAAATCAGCATGTAATATTAAGAATTGTCACTACTGAAACACATTTTCTGCAATTAGCTAAACTTTTTGTTTTAAATCAAATCAAATTAAATCTTATTTATTGTCACATCACATTTACACAGGTGCATCTTATGTGCATAGCCCCATTGTATAATTTAAATACAAATATATATATATATATATATATATATATATATATATATATATATATATATATATATATATTACACACACAGACAAATATATGTATGTAATAACAATATGTACATACACGACTCTAAATATATACACATATACACACTATACACTACTATTGCACTTCCAGTGTACAGTTGTACAGTAATAAGTTAAAACTCTGAAATAAAACTCTGATCTGTACTGTTGTTCACATTTCCATATGTGCAGTTAGTGAGTCTGAGGTAGATAATAAATGAGATGCAAGGTACACAGGGGATAGAATACTGATACAGAAACCATCCAGATTATACAACATATGAAAAACATTTTTAATGAAAAACATTACGATTATGTGTGTGTAACTGTTCAAAGCTGTGTTTGCTAGTCATGTACCGGCTAGCGTTTTGTGTTGTGCTCAAAATGAGCATAAATGAGCAAATGTTCACCATCGAAACATTTCGGAGATGTTATTTTTCTATTATTTATTTTAATTACACAAGCATAATTAATGTGTACGGTCACTCAAAGCAAAAGAATTTTAGTCTAACGTTGAAGTCGGTTAGAAGTCTGACATCCCCTACATGGAACCCACTTTAATATGGCATTTTTCTGCAACATTTAACATATCTAACATTGAAATGTGGCAATAAAACAAACCTTTATGTTTATCCTTTTTTAACTTGATAACACACAGAAAGTAGTCAGAAATGCACATTTGAAACATTCACATCAATCCAGAATGTAAACCAAATGTATATTTAATTCATTATCTGACTATGCAATAATTAAAATAATAATAAAAAATGAATGTGTAGCAAACTGACATCAATAACACACACAGACAGCACCAGCATTTATGTTTTCTCTCTCTCTGACTAACAGCAAGGATTCCTCATGCTCAGTTCTGACAGGGAGAGTTCAAGCCCCCTTCATCATTAGCATGATTCTGTTCAGTCAACCTGATGAGTAGGCATGATATGACTTATATATGCTAGAGTCTATGAACTCTTTCTACATGCACTCAGGCCATATCAGGACAAAAAAGAGTGTTCATGTTTTTGTTGAGCCCTGCTGCTCTAGGGGAAGATAAATGAACCGCCCTACTGATCATCAACGGGTCAGCAGCAGTTAGCGTCATGCATGCAGCTGGGCTACTTGTTGATTTGTGAATTTAATGCTAGTGCTGCTTAATCAGCTTCAACACACATTTCGCAATCCCTAATTGAAGTGAAGAGTTCAATGTCATTTATGGTATAATGTTATAGCCGTTCAGGCAAAACAACAGGGCTGCAGTGCCTGTGATCCGGGCAGAGATGAGGCTCGATGGAGCCATGATTTTGTACGTAAGAGAGTGGGCTCTGCTGTGTGATTTGAGTTAGATGGGATTGATTTGGTGTGAAGTGGAATGGAAGGATCTGAAACACGTTCTTCTCTACATGAATCTCCAGGAGTTTTCTTTCTGTCTCCTCTCCATTAGTTATCATAGATGCACTCTAGCGCTGAATGATCTACACTGATCAGGCATAACATTCTGACCACCTCCTTGTTTCTACGCTCGTTGTCCATTTTATCAGCTCCACTTACTATATAGGTGCACTTTGTAGTTCTACAGTTACAGACTGTAGTCCATCTGCTTCTCTGATACTTTGTTAGCCCCCTTTTACCCTGTTCTTCAGTGGTCAGGACCCCCATGGACCCTCACAGAGCAGGTACTATTTGGGTGGTGAATCATTCTCAGCACTGCAGTAACACTGACGTGGTGGTGGTGTGTTTGTGTGTGTTGTGCTGGTACGAGTGGATCAGACACAGCAGTGCTGCTGGAGTTTTTAACTTTATGTCCACCCACTGTCCACTCTAACAGACGCACCTGCATTGTTGGTCCACCCTGTATATATAAAGCCAGAGATGATAGCTCATCTCTTGCTGTACAGTATGAGCTAAACATCCTCTAGTCCTTGTTTGGTGGTCACAGGACACTGTTGACTGGATGTTTTTGGTTGGTGGACTATTCTCAGTCCAGCAGTGACACTGATGTGTTTAAAAACTCCAGCAGCACTGCTGTGTCTGATCCACTCCAACCAGCACAACACACACTAACACACCACCACCACGTCAGTGTTCCTGCAGTGCTCAGAATGATCTACCACCCAAATAGTACCTGCTCTGTGAGGGTCCATGGGGGTCCTGACCACTGAAGAACAGGGTAAAAGGGGGCTAACAAAGTATCAGAGAAACAGATGGACTACAGTCTGTAACTGTAGAACTACAAAGTGCACCTATACAGTAAGTGGAGCTGATAAAATGGACAATGAGCGTAGAAACAAGGAGGTGGTCATAATGTTATGCCTGATCGGTGTGTATTATTATGATTATACTGCTGCATTGTGGTAACTTATACTATATGGCCAAAAGTATATGGACATATATGACCATAACATCAATATGAGCTTGTTGCACATCTTGTTCCAAAACCATGGGCTGCCCCTCTTTGCAGTTATAACAGCCTCTACACAGCTGGGAAGAAGATTGTGTAGTGTGTCTGTGGAAATCCATGCCCATTTGGTCAAAGGAGCATTTGTGAGGTCAGGCACTGATGTTTTACAAGAAGCCCTAGTTTGCAATCAAGGTCAGGGCTCTGTGCAGGCCACTGGAGTTCCTTCCCAAACTGTTCCCACAAGGCGTATAATTGGCTAAAATGACTGTATTTTGGAACATTAACTTTACTCCTCATTGGAACTAAGAGATCAAGCCCAAACCCCGAAAAGCAGCCCCAGCCCATTATCCCTCCTCAGCCAAACTTTACTGTTGGCCCTATCCTCCTGGTATCTGTCAAATCCAGATTCATTCATTACACTGCCAGATAGAGAAGCGTGATTCATGACTCCAGCTCCTGTGGTGGCATGCTTTACATCACTCTGGCCAACACTTGGCATTGCGCAAAGTGATTTTAGGCTTGACTTCATGAAGCTCCCAACCACAATTATTGTGCTGTTGTTGCTTCCAGAGGCAGTTTGGAACTCTGTAGAGAGTGATGCAACAGAGGATAGGCTTTTATTTGCTACGCACTTCAGCACTTGGCAGCCCCGTTCCATTTAATTATTCAGAAATATTGAAATATTATTCATTTCCTTTAAGATCAGTATTGTGAAGGCCAATATTTTAATAGTGCTCAACCAATGACATATTTTGCATTAGGTAATATAATGTATGCACAGTCATAAATGTTCAACCCCTTAATCATATTTTACAGGGTATTATTTTACTAGAGCATGATTGGGTGTAATTGCCTTATTAAAGCTCTTCCCCTCTGCCACATGCTGTAGTTATCAAGGACTTCAGCATGTGTGCTTTGATGGTGTCTGATATCGAAATGCAGCACTGTTTCAATTTCAAAGAAAAGTCATTCAGGAACTGGCTGATGTCGCAGGTCCCAGCAGGGGTGAAACTGCACTCATTCATTCTTATTCATTATATGCATTGCAGTCCTTCAATTCTTCCATGGACTCACTTGCTTTTCACTCAACCCATTATTCTTTTTCAGTACTTCTCCCTCTCTCCTACTCTTGTTTCCTCCCTCACTCTATTTCTTTCTCTCTAGGTGTTCCTGGCATAGTATACTAAAGAAAAAAAATGCATTTTTTAGAAATATTCGTATTTGTTATAAATATCTAACAGCATGTGTCAGGTAATTAGCTACAAATTAGAGGCTGTAATGAATGTTAATCTATTACAACAATAAGTGATAGAAAAAGTGATTATGCACTCTCAAAAATAAAGAGACCATAAATGGTTCTTTGCATGGAAAAACAACATTTCGTTCACCAAAAAAAAGTTTTTGACCAGGATTAATAATTTCACTTAGTACCTTGTTCACTTTGTACTTTTCCAATGTTAGTTTAGAAGCAGTAATGCTTACATTCTAAGCAGGTGTACTGTACACAGATCAGGCACAACATTATGACCACCTCCTTGTTTCTACACTCATTGTCCATTTTATCAGCTCCACTTACTGTATAGGTGCACTTTGTAGTTCTACAGTTACAGACTGTAGTCCATCTGTTTCTCTGATACTTTGTTAGCCCCCTTTTACCCTGTTCTTCAGTGGTCAGGACCCCCGTGGACCCTCACAGAGCAGGTACTATTTGGGTGGTGGATCATTCTCAGCACTGCAGTAACACTGACGTGGTGGGGGCATGTTAGTGTGTGTTGTGCTGGTCTGAGTGGATCAGACACAGCAGTGCTGCTGGAGTTTTTAAACACTGTGTCCACTTACTGTCCACTCTATTAGACACTCCTACCTTATCAGTCCACCTTGTAGATGTAAAGTCAGAGACGATAGCTCATCTGCTGCTGCACAGTTTGTGTTGGTCATCCTCTAGTCCTTCATCAGTGGTCACAGGACGCTGCCCACAGGACGCTGTTAGCTGGATATTTTTGGTTGGTGGACTATTCTCAGTCCAGCAGTGACACTGAGGTGTTTAAAAACTCCAGCAGCACTGCTGTGTCTGATCCACTCAGACCAGCACAACACACACTAACATGCCCCCACCACGTCAGTGTTACTGCAGTGCTGAGAATGATCCACCACCCAAATAGTACCTGCTCTGTGAGGGTCCATGGGGGTCCTGACCACTGAAGAACAGGGTAAAAGGGGGCTAACAAAGTAAAATTTGGTTGAGTTATAACAAACTGCCAAACCTGATTTCATGATATCATTGGAATACTAAAAATGGAGTATAGTAAAAGTCATAATCATGCTAATATTATGCTGATTTAGATCGAGCAAAATCTCCATTGTATCAGTACATAGGAATAGATATATGTGACAGCTTTGAAAGAGTCAGATGCTCGCAGAGCAGGCTGTGGTTAAAATGTTTAATAAGGGCTAATCCAGGATCGTAGTACATAAACAGGAAAGGCCCATACACGGGCAAACGGGGCAATGTAGGCTAAGCTAAATCAGAATGAGAGAACATGAGCTAAAGGTCGCTACACGAAAGAGAAGGAGTCAAAAGGGGTCCGGCTAGAATCGAGAATGAGAAAACGAGCAAAAAAAAACCGGGAGGTCAAAGACAGAAATAAAGGTACAGTAGACTGAAGCAGTACTTCATAGTGAGGCTACGGACACAAACAGACTATATAGGCAGGGGTGTAAAGAGTGCTGAAAATACCTACTCAAGTACAAGTACTGTAGTGATAATTTACCCAAGTACATGTAAAAGTATTAGTGAATAAAATTACTCAAGTAAGAGTAAATAAGTAGTTTGCTGAAAAACTACTTAAGTACTGAGTTACTTTTTCGTATTTCCGCCGTCACAACCTGAACATATTTTTGAGCTACTCGGCTACATCATTGGAAATATGCTGTACGGAAAAACACTAAACCTAAAGTTCTGAGAGCTGAGACTGATCACAGTCCGCTCTGCTAGAGCACATCTACACAGCTGTCTGTGAGCTGAGTCAGGAACAAGGTTTACATTAAACTGCATGCATTTCATGGTTACATCATGTTTATCTGTTTAAAATAAAGCATTTTAGAGTCCCTGAAAGACGGTGCAGAGGGTGTTACTGTTTACTTAAGTTCATTTAAGAGAAAAGAAATGAGTTTTTGAAATTTTGAGTAAATTGCTTAATTAATAATGTAATTTTAGTGAGAATCCAGCTGCCCATCAGCTCCCTGGACTCTAGCTTACGTTAACAGGTGTGAACCTACAGACAGTAAACACATTCACAGCCTTCCCACTGTATATTTACACTGATATCTGTTCAGAACATTTACACCATTAAAATCAGCAGCAACATCATCAGCAATTTACTTTGATTTTTACTGTAATATATTTCACTATTAATCATGCTGATCAGTTCATACAGAATCAGACATTATTACTGCATTTCACACTTAAACAGCTACACAGACTCTCACAGTTAAAGACAAAGCACTTGTAATAAAATATACACAACAGATTTCAAGTTTAATAAACAGAACTATTATAAAAGAAGGAAGAAAACCGTGAACACGGGACCTGTTTAGCTCGGATCAGCTAGCTTGGCTAACGCTGCCTCAGGTGGTTGAGTTCTCCTCTGCCCTTCTCCACTAATCTGGACATCTCTGTAGTGTTTTTCCTGCCAGAGCTGCTGTTTTTTAATTGGTGAATCTTTTATATTTAACTGCGCTTTGATCTTATTGGTTTCTGAGCTGATATGCTCACATTTTTTTTACTCTGTAACATTATTGAAAATTAAAGTAGTGAAGTAAAAGTATTTCATTAAAAATTAACTCAAGAAAGAGTAAAAGTACTATAATTTAATTCTACTCCACAAAGTACCGTTATAGGGAAAACTGTACTCAATTACAGTAACGAGAGTAAATGTAATTTGCTACTTATAGCTCTGTTTATAGGCACTTGAACAGGTGTCACCAGTCAATAATCAGGTTAATGGGAGCGTGGATAGGTGGATGGTTGAGAGTCTGTGGTCGTGTGATACCCCAGAGGATTCTGGGAGTTGGAGTTCTGAACAGAGTGAGGAGTGTTGGCTCAGCATGACAATGTAGCGTGTCAGAATTGTTAAACGAATCAGAGTAATCAAACAGTCCATCGCAGAGGCAGATATTTTAGATCTCCTTTGTGAATGTGGGTTGCTGATTGTACAGCATAGCACAGTGAATAATAATAAGATATATATAATAAGAGTCCCCTATAATTTTACTGTTTAAGTGTAAAGTAACTTGATTTACTGGAACATTTAATACCTACTATTTATCTTCTTCTCATTTTAATAATAATAATAATAATAAAAATAATAATAAAAATAATAATAATAATAATTATTATTATTATTATTATTATTATTATTATTATTATTTATTGATTTATTTTTTAATTATTGCTGTTTTTGTTGTTTCTGCTCCGAATCTTTGACCTCAGTGATGCCCCTGTATTCTACTGGGAGTGTAACGGTGGTATATACTTTCAAATTCAAAAGTTTGTGCACCCCGAATCAAATTAAAGGATGTGTTAACATATTTTCACTTCTCATTTGACTAGAGATTTTAATACTTTTGCATAAATGGAACGATACCACTTATCTATCAAAATAATCACATCTCAGAGTCTCTTCCATTCTTCCAGTGTCTCCTCAAATTCAGTGTAGTTAATGAGGCAGTTTGTAGGGAAGTCATGTGAAATAGTTATTTCACCTCTATGTAGGGAGTTTCGCAATGAAATATTCAAAGCGTCCTTGCTCTCTCTGTGTTCCTCCCTCTCTCACTCACACACACACACACACACACACACACACACACACACACATATACTTATTGTCTGTCACTTCCAATTACTTTCAGGCACTCTGTGCTGTGCTGGCACATTAGTGCGTGCGTTTTGTATGTGTACGTGCGCGCGTGCCAGGGTGATGTGTCTAGTTTAGCCAGGCGGTCTTGAGCTTTCGTCTCCTCGGCGATAACAGCAGTGGTGTCACTTTGAGTTTGTTTGCTCTCTCCAGGTGTCTCTCAGTGTGACGGCCACTCTTCGCTGGAGCTGAACCATATGAAAAGCCCTACAGCGCTCTCTCTCTCTCTCTCTCTCTCTCTCTCTCACACACACACACACACACACACACTTACACACACACACACACACACACACACACACACACACACGCACACACACACACTCAGAATCACGCTGTTTCTTTCTCCTTCATTGTCTTTCTCTCAACTGATAAACAGAAAGTAAAACTATTGATTTAAATGCAGCAGCACTGTTATGTTATTACTTTTTGTAAGTTATTAATTTTTCTGTGTCAGAAAAAATGACATATTTAACAGAAGGTTACACAGAAGCCTCAACAGCTATATATATATATATATATATATATATATATATATATATATATATATATACATATACATATATGGGTCATTCTACAGAAACGTCAACTTTTCTATCTCTCCATAGGAGTCACTGGTGTTACTGGTCCTCATTGGTGTTACACATAATAAAGGAACACCAGAGACATTTTTAATGAAAAATGAATTTTAAAAACGGCTGCTACAGAACATCAAACCACATGTCATCAATCATGGAATATCCACTAAAATATGGAATTTAATCCATTTGTGTTCTATTTTTTTCACAATTACCTCAGAATAAAGTCGGTCACACCAGTGACTTCAGCTAAAAGCTTCATATGAAATCATGAGCTAAATGAGAAAATCTCTGATAACTGAAAGACACAGTGGACTCACCATGAGCTTTTCTTCATAGATCCTCAGAAAACAGGTAAAAGGAAGTCGAGTGATGTCATCAGTGTGACTTTTATTTCAAAATAAGAGATCTTTTGTTATGTGGTAACACCAGTGACACGACTCCTGGGGACAACAACTTTCATTATATATTTTATAATATTTATTTGGCTTTTGTTTTCTTTATGTCATTTAATTTATATATTACATAGTCATGTATAGATTATTGCAATTAAAATTGCAGGAAAACATGTTTTTTTCTTCAAAATATGGCCTCTGCCTGAACACACGACTGTGAGGACGAGCTCTTCTGTGGTGACTGGAATTCTATATGACTGATTTAATAACCAATATTGCTGAATTGAGGCTCAAGAAGGTGTAATTTTTAAAATAACTTATTGTTTTATTTTAAAATATAAATAAATTGTAACCCTAACATGTTTTTAAGTGTAATATACCTGTAAACGCTAGGGACACAAAAATGGATGTTTCTGTAGAATGACCCATATATTTTTTTAGAAAGGCCACGCTTTGCCTTTATCACAGCTTCCACAATGTTCCCAAGAGTTACTTTCAGTTTTCCAAGGAAATCTGCAGGGATATTTTTCCACACCTCCAAAGTTCAGTGAACTTTGAATTCAGTGACACTGAGGTCTGACGTCTCGGTGGCCAGCTCATTGTTCTAAGAACATCAGCAGCTTCTTTGATTTGCAAATTGTCTTCCTTTTGTCTGTTCATTGGCTTCTTGACAGCTACACATCCTTTCATACCCATAGCGCTAAATTGTTTTCTTACAGTGGAAGGATGGACAGAAACACCTGTGGAGCTTGATTTTCTCCAATCTCTCAAAGATGAAACAGTACTGTTTATCCAATGGGGAGAGTTGTGGTGGTCTGCCGGGTCCCATTTTCTCTATAGCTTTTAATCATTTTTGAAATCCATTTTTTTTTTCACTTATTTTGACTTTCCTTCATTATGCAAGTGGAATATCTTATATCTGATCTCCCCAAAAATATCTCCTGGAAAATGAATATTTGTACGCCCTTAAAAAAGATTTTAAGTTATTTTTTCAAGGGTTCTTAAGTAAAGAGAATGGTTCTGTTTAAAACCATGAGTTCTGAGTAGAACTTTTTCATGCTTAAATGTTTCATCACAAGGTGAAGTCGTTTTTCAGGCTGGTCTCTGACTTTTGCTCAGTACGGTACGAGCACAGGTGCAGCACAGGAGCTGTTATTAATCTAAAGACAAAAAGAAAATGAAGTTCAGTGATGAATAGATAGCAGTGTTAATGAAGTTCTTTCCCACCAAAACACAGGGGTGATATTCTACTCCATTAACAGTAACATAGACTACGAGCACATATTGTGGCCTCATCATGGCATATTTTGCACTGCATTTTCTCCCAAGCATCTGATCCTAAGAGCTGAAATAATGTAAATATTCTCACAGCATGTGGTCGAGGCTGTGTAATCTGCTGTCATTCTCAAAAAAAGTACAAATTTATGACTAATTTTAAAAGGATGTCATCAGGCAGACTTCTGATCTCATTTTCTGTCACAATCCCACCTCAAACATAAAAGCCATTTGGTGTTTTAATGCACAAAGCCCATCAGCTGTGCATGTAGGCAGTTTTGTGCACAACGTGCATCTGAAAACTGCTGCAAAAGCCTTTATACATCAGGCCTTATTTGTTGATGTACAGTCATAGCAAAAGTCTGAACACCATTCGTCAAAGTAGATGTTCATTCTAAAAAAATTAGTAAAAAAATTAATAAAAAATTGAGTTTGCACATTTTCTACAGCAAGCAAAGCTTAATTTGATGAGTTGTGCATGTTTGCAGAGTTTAAGATATTGCAAAAAATAATAAAATATTAAATGTACTACAACTTTTGCACAGGCCACATTTTATGTTTTATTGTTTTTACTTTACTTTTACATTTTAATTATTCAGCAAGTAATTAATTGTGCATGAATACGTGCTGAGGTGTGTTGTATGTAGAGGATGCGTTCACTTATTTTCACACAGAAAAGCAACCAAACGTAATTTGACCAGGGGCGCCAACATTTTTGCATACAACTGTATGCATGTTTGTCTTCAAGCCATTTTAAGCCTCCTTCCTGTCTCATGGTCTTGCCAGTGATCTAAGCCTGAACTGCTTTGACAGGGTTTATAATGGAAATGCTTCATTCTGCTGATTTCAACAGCAGTGACAAAAGTAATTCCTGACCTAGTCTGTGTCCAGCATGGGTCAAACTGCAGTCGTTCACACTTTTTGCACTCGTTCATCGTCGTTCATTCTTCCACTGTTTCTCTTGCTTTCGCTCAGGTTTCAAGCCTGTACCTGTACGACAGCGTGCTGATGTTGGCCAACGCCTTCTACCGGAAACTGGAGGACAGGAAGTGGCATAGCATGGCCAGTCTGAACTGCATGAGGAAGTCAACCAAGCCATGGAATGGAGGCTGGTCCATGCTGGACACCATTCAGAAGGTCCGTGTACAGTTCCATCAGCTTCTCAATTCAATGTACTTCTGCTCAGATCAGCTTTAGACATTACATTTACAGCATTTAGCAGATGGTCTTCTCCAGAGCGGCCTTTAGTCATGTTATATGAAATAGACAAATGTATTCTTAGGAGTTTTGCTCAAGGACTCTTATTGGTGTAGCATGGTAAACACTATACCAACCAGATTAAAGAGGAAATTCCACCAATATTACTAAATTCAGGCATAATTCAACTGGCCAGATGTAAACAGTCATTCAAACTGGCTTAATGTGAGATGCTTCATTCAGAAGGACGTCACCAAGTCAGAACTGTTTGCAGCAACCAGACATTTAATGCCTTTGAAATAAAGCTATACACAAGTTTTTGAACTAAAATGTATTTCGAAGCCTTTCACTGTAGACTGGTGCATGCAGCATGTTGTGAAGACTCTTTGTAAATACCCCATTGTAAAGAAGGCTGAGTAAGTAATAAGTCAGTCTCTACAACTGACCAAATGTTTCTGATTTTATAAAACATTAAAAGCTAGAACATTTCCATTTATTCCCAGAAATAAGCTGAAACAGAGAAAGCTAGCTAGTAAGTGCCATCTTTGAATTGCACCTGGTGTTAAGATTAACATCCTAAGTTAGAGCCCTAAAACAGGTGGGTAGAAATAAGCAATGCATACTTCCTTCATTTCTGATTTGATAAAAATGTTAAAGACTAGAATGCTTTCATTCATTCTTACAGATCATTTGAACCTGACCATGCTGACATTCACCTCACTGATCCCTTTAACTGCTGCTGCACTCAGCACTTTAACTTAAGACACACACTTTGCACAATGTAAGGTTTACAGGTGTGTGTGTGTGTGTGTGTGTGTGTGTGTGTGTGTGTGTGTGTGTGTGTGTGTGCGTGATGGTAGGAATGCATGTTTTATTTTATTTTAATTACTACATGTGAATGATGTCTGATACTGTGCACTGTGAGCTCCTGTAACCAAAACCAAATTGTAACGGTGGAGGCAAGGAGGCAGGAAGCAAATGAGAGTTGCTTTTATTCAAATTAGAGTTAACTGAGTCCAGAAACTGAGAAGCAGAAGTTTGAATCCGTGACACAAATTCCTTGTATGTCTAAGCAAACCTGGCCAATAAAGCTGGATTCTGATTCTGCTAGGAAACCTATTTGGATTGCACCTTGTTAAGACTGATATTGTACCTCGAATTAGAGCTCGAAAGGAGTTAAAAATGAGTAATGCACACTTCTGATGTCTTAAAATGAGTTCTAAAAAGCTAGCATGCCTTAAATTATTTCAGGAGTTAATTGAAACTGAGAATGCTAGTTAGCTAGTAGGAAAGGTACTGGATTGCAAGTAGTGAGAAATTTCTGAATTATGCAGAAATTTAGTGAAATTGGTGAGGTTTTCACACTGCTTCGGTAGTAACTCTGCGTGTGCACGACCGGCAACGAAAGGTGACAAGGCAGCCGGAAGTTGTTCATTTTGAATGAGATCCAGTAACACAGTGTGTGTTGTGCTGGTCTGAGTGGATCAGACACAGCAGTGGTGCTGGAGTTTTTAAACACCTCAGTGTCACTGCTGGACTGAGAATAGTCCACCAACCAAAAATATCCAGCCAACAGCGTCCTGTGGGCAGCGTCCTGTGACCACTGATGAAATACCAGTGCAACACACACTAACACACCACCACCATGTCAGTGTTACTGCAGTGCTGACAATGATCCACCACCCAAATAGTACCTGCTCTGTGAGGGTCCATGGGGGTCCTGACCACTGAAGAACAGGGTAACAAAGTATCAGAGAAACAGATGGACTACAGTCTGTAACTGTAGAACTACAAAGTGCACCTATACAGTAAGTGGAGCTGATAAAATGGACAGTGAGCGTAGAAACAAGGAGGTGGTCAGAATGTTATGCCTGATCAGTGTATATAATTAAAAATAAAACAAATGCTGAGAAGTCAAATATTATAAATTTGCTATTTTAATTTTGATATCCAAATACTTTCGTGATGTTGGTTAGTAAAGACAGCCTCTGTTGGCCGAGCGCTGGGTGTTACCGGCTCCCGTGGTTTTAAACGTGTAGTTTGAATGACCACGCAATCCAGTCGAACTTCCTGCCTGCCTGCTCTCGCTTCAAAACGCCCACCAGCTGAAGGCTGCCTGAGCAACGCTGAGCAATTTTTTCACCGGCGGTGTGCACGCAGGGTAGTTGTAATTGGTGTATAAAGTACTATTTGGCTGCGATAAGTTTAATTAAGTGTAATTAATGATTAATGTTTTTATAGGAAATTTGTGTAAGAGATCAGTGTGTAACTGACTGACAGAGGAGCGTCTGCTTGATTTGTGCTCTGTTGCTGCACCAAAAATGTCTCAGACCTGGAAGAAATCATTCCAAATATCCTAAAGTTTATAGTAATTTCTCTCATCTATCTAACCAGCTGTCTTTAGCGCATTAAATGCCATTAGCTACATTTGAAACAGTAAAGTGTTTACAGCCAATAATAACCAAAATCACCACATCTCAGATAGCAAGCATGTATCTGTCCGCTGGCTTGATAAGGTCGGCACCCCGCTGACTGTTTGCCACTGCCGGTCCACCCTCAGACCTGTCCTGCAGACAAGCTCTAACTAGTTTTTAATGTCCTCAAATAGATTTTAAATACACAGAGACTTTTATTTTAGAAAACAAACTAAGATAAATGTTACAAACAACTTGATATGAAATGATTTCATAGAAAATGTTGCTGACACTGAGTTAGACTAAAATTATTTACTAAACTAATTTACAAAGTATAATTAAAGAAAGGAAGGAAGGAAGAATCAGTAAATTGGACTGTAAATGGAAAATGAGTGATGATAAGTGGAATTTTGTCTAATACTCTGCTTCAACACTGGTGGACTGCCCGGAAAATGCTGAGCAAAATGCCAGTGGACCACCAGCTCTGCCATCAGCGGGCCGACAATGGTCCACTATCCCCTTGCCACAGTGGTTCTCTATAGTTCTGCATAAATTTGATCTAAAACTTCATCAGATTTTCACACGTCCTAAAAGTAGATAAAGAGAATCAAATTAAACAAATGAGACAAAAATATTAGACATGGTCATTTATTTATTTAGGAAAATGATAATATCATGTATTGCGAGTGGCAAAAGTATGTGAACCTTTAGGATTAGAAGATAATTTGAAGGTTAAATGAGAGTCAGGTGTTTTCAATCAATAGGATGGCAATCAGGTGTGAGTGACCGCCCTGTTTTATTTAAAGAACAGGGATCTAGCAGAGTAGTTGTGGTAGAGTAGTAGTTGTTGCTCGTCAGGCTGAAAAGGGTTAAAAAACCATCTCTAAAGAGATCGGACTCCACCAATCCACAGACAGATGGAAATTCTAGACCATTGTTACTCTCCCCAGGAATGGTTGACCAACAAAGATCACAAAAGAACCCAGGGTAACTACTAAACGGTGGTAGTACCATGGTTTGGGCCTGGTTTGCTATATCAGGAACAGGATGGCTTTTCATCATTGATGGAACAATGAACTCTGAATTATACCAGCAAATTCTGACAGAAAATGCCAGGACATCAGTCCATGAGCTGAAACTCAAGAGAACGTGAGTCATGCAGCAAGAAAACAACCCTAAGAACATTAGTTGTTCTCACAAAGAACAGTTAAAGAAGAAAACAGTTAATGTTCTGGAATGGCCAAGTCAAAGTTCTGACCTTAATCCTGTAGAAGGACCTGAAGCAGCAGTTCATGGGAGGAAACCCACCAACATAACAGAGTTGGAGCTGTTTTGTATGGAGGGGCTGAAACTTCACCAAGCCGATGTGCAGGACTCATCACTAGTTACCGGTAATGTTTAGTTGCAGTAATTGCTGCACACCAGATACTGAAATCAAAGGTTCACATACTTTTGCCACTCACAGATCTGCAATAATGGATCATTTTCCTCAATAAATCAATGACCAAGTCTAATATTTTTGTCTCATTTGTTTCTCTTCATCTACTATTAGGAGTTTTGTGAAAATATGAAGAAGTTTTAGGTCAAATTAATTCAGAAATATAAAGGGTCTAGAGCAGGGGTCTTTAATTAAAGTTCAGTAAGGTCCAGTTAAAGAAAATTTCCTCAAGCAAAGGTCCAGAACATCATAATGTCTAACTTGCGTCATGATTCAGTGCCATATACTGTTTACTGAAGTAGCCTAGTAGGTATATCCACATCTTATACAGTCGACAACTGAATATCAAATCAAATAAAGTACAATTCAGTCATATTTCAACAATATTATATATAAAACTATTGCCAGTTTTCTCTTTTTAGAGCACGACATGTGAAATAATCTCCCTCTGACTCACTTTCTTCTCCGACTGCTGTGTCTCGCCTCGTCCATCCCCTGTGTGTGTGTCACTCACTCTCTCAGTCTCAGTACCCGTGGTAATGCACAGATCTGATTGGCCGAGTAGCGTCAAGTAGACTCTCCGGCTGCTAAACCAGCACCGTAATGACTAGAAATGATACGCCGATTAAAACAGGACCACCTCCTCAAAATGAAATAATTCTCCATAGTTTATCAGTTATAGGTCCAGGTCTGCATAGGACAGCGTCTGGGTCCAGACTTGGACTGCGGCCCACCTTTTAGTGACCTCTGGTCTAAAGGGTTCACAAACTTTCAAGCACCATTGTAAAATCAAGCTGCAGGGTCATTTTTCTGGTGTATTATATTACGTCTGTACACTTGATGCAGACCAGAACTTATTGGCTTGATTTGTGCTGCAGAGAATGGCTCCACAAGTGGCTCCATATTCCAGAAAAATGTGCCCAGTTTCTACAGTTCATCTTACAAAAGGTAAAATAATAACATGATCTGCACAAAAGATAAACAGAAGAAGCACCCAGTCTGTAAAAATTACTCACATGGTGGATTCAAACAGGACTAAAATCACAGAGACAGTGCAGTAATTAGACGAACGCACCTCCCCATGTAAAACTAATCCTGTTCAAATTATGCTTGTAGTATTATTGTTCCAAGATAAAAGGAAACTTTTGGGCACTGATGGCAAAAAAAGCACAGTTTCTTTTGTTTAGCATATCTAGGAGATGGTTCCTTGAATGCCAGCGCACTCATGCAGCACATTCAGTGGGCGCAGTATCAGCTGTTTTTGCTCTTTGGTTGTTATTGTGCCGTCTTTGCTGGTTTAAACTGTTCTGCTCAGGTTCTCAGCAGGTTTTTTTTATCTTTTCTCTCCTGCAGGGAAGAATCTCAGGCCTGACAGGTCTTATGGATTTCCGGAGCAATGGAGCCAACTCCCATGCACAGTTTGAGATATTGGGAACCACTTACAGCGAGACGTTCGGGAAGGATGTCAAACGGGTGAGTGATCGGGAACTAATGTTGAAGTAAAACACAGATGAGTTTTTGCTTCACGGTTTGCTGTCATGAGGACCAAAATGTGTTTTGAATGTATTAATGCTTTCCGTCTTTCAGTCAAACATAAAAGTGAAAAAAAGTGATATTAAAGATGAATTTCATCCATTTTTCAAAATGTCTGCATAATTCAATGGCTGAGATGTAAACAGTCATTCAGAGTGATCTGATGTTAAATGTTTCATGATAGAGAAACTTACACACTCAGATTTCTTTACAATAGTGGTGATCATAAGCGATCATCATGTCGACAACATAAATATAGGCATTTTATTTACTATCCAAAACCACCAGTGAACCTACACGTACCTTTTTAGTGTTTATATGTGATGCTGATCGTGGTAAAATAGTGAAAAATCTGAAGTTCTGAAGTTAAATCTGAGTTGTCTTTGGGGACTATTTTGCCTTACAACACCCTGCATGTGTCCCTCCACCATCAATGCTTTTAAAGAGGAATTGTATAGTTTTTTTCAAAATTTTCATAATTTAGTTTACAGTGGTGACTTGGTTTCTTTACTAATAGGAAGCAGGGTTGTGATGTTATACAGTGCAAACATAGCCCTTTTATTTACTATGCAAAATGACCATTGAACCTACACAAGACTGCTTATATTTCCATATGTGATTTTGATAATATTGATGAGGTTCAAATAGTTATTTACCTGAAAAAGTTAGTTTTCTTTAGGCACTATTTTCTACTACAACACCCTGCATGTAGCTTTCCACCATGAATGTTTGAAGAAGGGAATTCTCTACATTTTCTTAAAGATTTGTTTTATGTTGAGATGTAAACAAAGTCATTCCCAGTGGTTTTGCTGTGAAATTGTTCATTAT
The DNA here is from genome assembly GCF_904425465.1 of Colossoma macropomum. Taxonomy (NCBI): domain Eukaryota; kingdom Metazoa; phylum Chordata; class Actinopteri; order Characiformes; family Serrasalmidae; genus Colossoma; species Colossoma macropomum. The sequence goes on from NW_023494803.1 coordinate 1,069,505, forward strand.
AGACCAAATTATAGACCCAGATTTCTTTACAGTGGTGGTGACTGTAACCAGGGGTCATGATGTCCACAAAGCAAACTTAAAGCTATTTTATTTACAATTTAAAATGACCAGTCAGCCTATATATCATCTTGTATTTGCATATGTAATGTTGATCATGGAAAAATAGTGTTAAATCTGAAAAATATGTTTGCTTTGGGGACTATTTGGCCTGCATGAACTTTTCTGTGAATGTATTGGTAACTCTTTATAAAAGCTTTGTTTAATAAACCATTAACGGACCATTATTAATTAAGAACAAGTTATTACTTAAACCAAAATTTGAAAATGTATAAATGTAAAACAGTTCCTGCAGTTGTTGATGTGTGTATTCATATTTATAAATACTCTGCATGGTGTTTTTCTTATCCTTTCACTAATAAAAAATGAGTTATACAATATCAGTTCATGTATAGAAATCATCTAAGCAAATTATTGAAAAGTAAAACTTTGTAATAGTGACATAAGCTTTATATTTTGTCGAGTAAGCACATATGATCATAGAATTTCTTGTAGCTAAGTAATTAATGATAAGTAATTAGATAACTCATGTGTGAAGCTGTAACTCCTGCTAACAGATGTTTGTAAAATTCAATTTAACTTTATTGTCAGTATACAATCCCATTTCCAAAAAAGTTGGGACGCTGTGTAAAATGTAAATAAATGTAAATTCAAACAGAATGTAATGATATACAAATCTCATAGACCCATATTTTATTCACAGTAGAACATAGAACACATATCAGATGTTGAAAGTGAGACATTTTACCATTTCATGAAAAACATTAACTCATTTAGAACTTGATGAAGTTGGGATGCTACACAATGGTAGACACGGCCTGTCCCAGCTTGTTTGAGATGGGTTGCTGCCATCAATTCATGAAATGGTAAAATGTCTCACTTTCAACATCTGATATGTGTTCTATGTTCTACTGTGGATAAAATATGGGTCTATTAGATTTGCAAATCATTGGATTCTGTTCTTTATTTACTTTTATTTACATTTTACACAACGTCCCAACTTTTTTGGAAGTGGGGTTGTATATAAAGTGGGGTACAGCATAATGAAACACACTTTACTAGTGGGATAACACAGTATGTAAGTAAAAAAAGCAATAAATAGACAATAAAGGATAAGTACTGAATACACTAGATACTGAAGTGTACTGGTGCACAGAAAGTGTGTATATGTATGTGCAAAATGTGCAAATAAATGTGCAGCCATTTTCATTGGTAATCAACCCAAATTGTGAAAAATATCTGCTGCATTTTTAGAGGTGGAGTTCAGTAACAATAGTATGAATGAACTGAAGTTTTCAGTCCACGTATATGAAGTCAGTCAGCAGTTCGGAATAACACTAAAGTTCAGTGTGCCTGTAGTTGGAGCAGTGTTTGTATTCATGGTGTGGCGGGTGCTGTGGGTGACCAGTTTAACAGCTCGAGGGTAGAAACTGTTCTTGAACCTGGTGGTTGTGGCTCGAATGTTCTGATATCTCCTCCCTGATGGCTGCTGTTAGAACAGGAAGTGGCTGGGGTGTGTGGGGTCTGAGGTGATACTGCTGGCTTTCCTCAGACATCTTTTATTGTAAATGTCATGTATGGGTGGAAGGACAGCTGCAGTGATGGACTGGACAATTTTCACCACCCTTTGCAGGGCCTTCAGTTCCGCAGCAGCAGACTATGATGCAGCTAGTCAAGCTGCTCTCCACTGTGGACATGTAGAACCTACAGAGGAGCTGCTGTGGCAGGTTGACTCTCCTCAGCCTTCTGAGGAAATGAAGGCAGTGTTAGGTCTTTTTGAAAAGGTGTGACGTGTTGGCTGACCAGGTGAGATTCTCAGCTATATGAGGTTCTCATAAAATGGTCCCTTTGATGCTCAGAGGTGTGTGCATTCTGCTCCCCTTCCTGAAATCACCAATCATTTCTTTGGTTTTGTTTACATAAAAATATCTAAAATAGATTTCCTTTGTTATTGACCAATACTGAGCATTTTTGCAGCAGCTAAAGGAAAGCGAACCGTGACTCTTAACCTTGGCAACCTTCTGCAAAAGTTAAGAAACAAAAATTAGGACGATAGTTGAGCCTTAGAATTGCAACAAGCAAATAGCACAGAGAGGCTTATTACCCAAACAAAATAGCTAATTTCTTAAGCAAAATGCAAATCCTCCTTACAAATAATCGCATCATCATACAAGCTCTGTGTGCACTTCAAAGGAATATGGAGGCCTCAACAGGCCGGGGTTCAAAACACATGACAGTCACGCCTCCCAACTACACAAACCAACAACAAGCCTTCATATCATGGCAGCGCGCATGGCCAAGCAGATACATTAGTGTCAGAAAAATGACCAGTGATTCTGCATAACGGCCAATTTCCCAAATAAACCTTCACATTGCACAGTGTCAGTGGCGGCCTATAAGATTTTAAATAACCTATGCTTTGATCAGGGCATTGCTTGAAAACGAAGCCCATCCTCCTGTCCTTTTGGATGAAGTTCTCATCCAAATGATGAGGTTGTGCAACTGATCCTTTGCTTATAAATTCATCAATGGCTGCTTCTCAAGCATTCCTTTGGTGATTTGCTGACTGGGAAAAACTTCCTAGATCACAAAATCCATCTCTGGCCCAAAACCCCCTCATCACACCCAACAGCAACAATCCCAGCAGTAGAGCTTTCACTCCTTGGTCGATCCTGTCATCCAGGGGTCTCATGGCGTAATTGCTGGAGTTGAAATGCCACTCAAAAGCCTTTTCTGCACCAAATTAAGCTCTGATATAGGTCATCATTTGCTTATTAATTCCAACTTTTCATTAAAAGGTAATCTAAAAAATGGCACGGATAATAAATTTGCAGCGTTGCCCCCCCTACTAGCGGTAACGTCACTCTCGGCTTCCATCATGAACCAACAAGCTAGCTAGCTGTTTTTGCTCTCTTCATGTCTCCACAGTGGGCAGAACTTGTCATACAGTTAGCAATAACAAAGGCCACCCATTTTGAGGGAAGCTAAGATTGGTCAGTTTTACTGTCATTTGAAATTGGACTTTCATTGAAATACTGTTGCTTGGCCCCCTGTAAATGTATAGCTGGACCGCCAGTCACCGTCATTCTTTCCAGTGACAGCAGATACAGCAAAACTCTGATAGGGAGACAAAGGGGCTTCTTTAATTTACCCTTCACATTCCAGTACGAATTGAAAAGGTGGGTTTGAAGGATTTATTTGCTTAGATTTATATTTCGCTGTTTTTGGAAGAAAATCTCGTATCTCCAAAATGGTAACTTTACAGGAAGAGGAAAAACCTACTTTACTTTTAATGTAAGTTGATGGAAATAGACTTTTCTACAAGTCGTTTCTTCTGGTCCACACAATGTAAAGGGTAACGGGTATTTTGAAATTATATCAAAAACCGATAATGCCAAAAATGAAGATATGAGGTTTTCTTCTGACAGCATTTGTTTAGATGTCATATGTCAAAATATGATCAGAGAACATTATAACTGCTCAATTTTAAAATATCATTTTTCAGAATATCTTAGGCTCTCTCTGAGGGCGTAGAGGACCATGACTGTCCCCCTCTGGTTGGAACGGTGCAGAATAAGTTCATGTTACTAACAGAAATGCAAGAAGTGCCTGTCATGTGACTTTTGCCAAAATGAAGCCTGAGCAATGTGCAGTTGTAGCTTCTGAACTCATTTGTTGATGTCAATCCAGCTGATCTTTGGGAGTTTATTGCAGATTCAAAAACTTTCTCAGAGACTGAAAAATTGGTGCTCTTTCTCGACCCAGTTGCACAGCGTATCACAACTGGGTGGAGAAAGAGAAGAGCGGGAGAGAGTGCAGAAACAACAGCAGGTTGCTCTGTGTCACATGGCAGGTACTTCTTGGATATGATCTGGGGAGTCAGGCACGCTTTAGAACCCTCCAAGTGGAAGATGATGCAATGTGTGAAAATCTATGTACAATTTCATACTTCATCTTCTGTACTGAATTGAAAATGGCAAAAATAAGAGAAAGGTTTGTTTTTTTTATTGGTGTGTTTATATAAAGGTGTTGAGCCCCATCTGTGGAAGTGACACAGCCTTATTTGAAGTATGACAGTGCTATACATCCATCCATCATCTAAACCACTTATCCTTCTGGGTCGCGGTGGGGTGCTGTCATTGGGCGGAAGGCAGGATACACCCTGGACAGGTCGCCAGTCAGTGCTTTACATGACAAACTGTTTTAAAAAGTGTTGTATATAGTTTTTAGCTACTGTAAAAAGGTCTATAACTAAAGAATACATAGTTTACAAGCAACTGTTAGCAGGAGGTATAACATCACACATTACTCAGCCATAGGACATTTTGTCATAAAATGTACATAGTGGAAAAAATATAAAGATTGTCAGTATTAGAAAGTTTTGCATTTCAGTCATTAATACAACTAATGAATTATTAGTGAATGGGATGCACCATGTACCATATTTATAAATATGAATACACATATCAACATCTAGATGAACTGTAAATAATAAACATTTCTACATCTGATTAACTAATGGTTTCTTCACAGTAGTTAATGGTTACTTAAAGGCTTATTAAACAAAGATTGGTAACACTTTATTCAGAGTGCTCCTTTGTGGATGGGTAATAAACTCTTAACACATTATCAGTAACACATCAACAACATATCAGTGAAGTAGCAGCAGTGAAGCATCTGAATACACTGAAGTAAATATCTTGTAGATGTTTTGTTGATACATTACTTACATTAAGTAGATGTATTGTTAATATGTTGCTTCCATTATGCAAAACCTAACCTTACCAACCTTACCCAACACCTAATCCTCACCCTGGACCTAATCCTAACCCTCACCCTGGACCTAATCCTAATCCTCACCCTGGCCCTAATCCTAACCCTAACCTTAGACTCAACCCAAAACCTAATCCTAACCCTCACTTTGGCCCTAATCCTAACCTAACCTTAAACTCAACTCAAAACCTAATCCTAACCCTCACCTTGGCCCTAATCCTAACCCTAACCTTAACCCTCACCTTGGCTCTAATCCTAATCCTAACATTAACCTAAACCCCAAAACCTAATCCTAACCCTCACCTTGGCCCTAATCCTAACCCAAACTTTAAACTCAACTCAAAACCTAATCCCAACCCTCACCCTGGCCCTAATACTAACCCAAAATCTAATCCTAACCCTCACCTTGGCCCTAATCCTAACCCTAACGTTAAACTCAACTCAAAACCTAATCCTAACCCTCACCTTGGCTCTAATCCTAATCCTAACCTTAACCTCAACCCCAAAACCTAATCCTAACCCTCACCTTGGCCCTAATCCTAACCCAAACTTTAAACTCAACTCAAAACCTAATCCCAACCCTCACCCTGGCCCTAATTCTAACCCAAAACCTAATCCTAACCCTCACCTTGGCCCTAACCCTAACCCTAACGTTAAACTCAACTCAAAACCTAATCCTAACCCTAACCCTCACCCTGGCTCTAATCCTAATCCTAACCTTAAACTCAACCCAAATCCTAATCCTAACCCTCACCCTGGCCCTAATCCTAACCCTAACTTTAACCTCAACTCAAAATCTAATCCTAACCTTCACTCTGGCCCTAATCTTAATCTCACAACCTAATCCTCAACCCAAATCCTAACCGTCATATGTTTTTGAGGTCACTGAGGGTCCGCTGAGTGTTTGTTAAATCTGAAAGTACCACTTACAATAAAGTGTCACCCAAAGTTTTTATGAATGTTTTGTAAAGTCTATTTAGGCCAAAACTATCATAAAATCATTATAAAACAGTATCTTAGGCATCGAGCAATGGATTTGTACTCATTTTGATTAATAACTTTCTGCCCTGTAGCTTTTAGAGGCATTAAATGCTTTAGATATTTGGTTCCTATCACCACCACTGTGAACAATCCTGACTTTATAAGTTCTCTGAATGACTTTGTTTACATGTTAAAAATGTGTTTGGGCAGATTTTTTTAATCCATTGAATGTGTTCAAATCTCTGGGAACAATAGTGACCCCTTGTGGCTCAGGGAGTACTTTTTGTTTGCTGAAAAAAACAGGAAAATGCTGTTACTATTGCAGACAGACAGAGAGACAGATAAAGTGTGCACTGACACCGTGTCTGGGTCCCTGCTGTGAGTGGAGGTCAGAGACACTGAGTGGGCAGCTTCCTGCTGCGTTTGGACAGCTACTGCAGCCGGTGACACTCTGCCTGTGTCTGTCTTTCCCTCTCACTCCTGCTGTTTTTCTATTCGCAGCAGCACTGCAGCCATGTTTGGTTAAAGTTTTAGTGAAGTATTTAAAAGAATCAATCAATCGTGAAGGAGATCAAAAGAGATTCAACAGGACCTTCAGAGGAAGTATGGTGAAGACTAGAGTGAAGACTGTCTGATCCACTCATACCAGCACAACACACACTAACACACCACCACCACATCAGTGTTACTGCAGTGCTGAGAATGAACCACCACCCAAATAATACCTGCTCTGTGAGGGTCAATGGGGGTCCTGACCACTGAAGAACAGGGTAAAAGGGGGCTAACAAAGTATCAGAGAAACAGATGGACTACAGTCTGTAACTGTAGAACTACAAAGTGCACCTATACAGTAAGTGGAGCTGATAAAATGGACAATGAGTGTAGAAACAAGGACATAATGTTATGCCTGATCAGTGTATATCGATGTTATCAGAGCAAAACCTTGTATCTCCATTGTTGTCGATTTTCAATGAATGGACCAAATGAAACGGCCCCAAAATGACTTGGAAAAAATTCTGGTTCCATTGACTTCCATTAAAAGTGAAGTATGTTTTTTCTTCTCCTGTAAAGTTACCGTTTTGGAGGTACGAGGTTTTGTTCCAGCAGCTTTGATATATGTCTTTTTAAGGTGGTTTTTCTATAGCATTGCTACAAATTCACCCTTTTAGATCCCTTAGTGCGCATCCTACAAAGATAAGTGCAAGGACACATGGTAGAATCCCCGAACAAGTGAGAAAGAACCCTGCAGAGACAGTTAACGATCTTGGGGCATCTGTCACACTTGATAACATCTGTAGTCTATCATAACAAAACACTAAACAAGATTGGTGTATATGGGAGGCTTCCACCGAAGAAACCACTGATCTCTTACAAACATTGTGTCTAGGACAGTCACTGTTGATTATATTAGTGATGGAGGAACCTAATCGTTCATTTGATAATTAATCAAGTGATCAAGTGATCAAAACAGTACAAACTGAATGACAAACTCACCAAAAAAGCTGAGACAGATGGTAAAATGCAAATGAAAGCCAAAAGCAGTGGTTTGTAAACTGTAACAGGTATTTAACTGAAAACAGTGCAAACAAGAGAGATCAAACATTTTACCTTTTCAACTATATTTATTTTTGTAAATATACACTAATTCTGTCCTGCCTTCCGCCCAATGACAGCTGGGATAGGCTCCAGCACCCCACCGCGACCCAGAAGGATAAGCGGTTTAGATGATGTATGTATGTATGTACACTAATCCCAAATTTGATGTCTGCAACACAATCCAAAAAATGGCTCTGGGGTTATGTAAGAAGATCATTGAATTATCAAAAACATGTGTTTTGGAACTTTTCACAGGCAAACAGGTGAATAGGTAACAGGTAACAACATACCTATTGGGTATAATAGGAGCATTGAAGAGTCACCACTTTGTGCAGAAGTTTAAGAACAATGTTTCTCAGCACACGACTGCGTGTAATTTAGGGATTTCACTATCTATGGTCCATAACATTATTAATAGATTTAGAGAGTCCAGAGAAATCTCTATGCATAAAGGGCAAGGCCAAAACCAATATGAATGGCCATGACCTTTGACCCCTCAGATGGCACTGCATTAAAAACTGACATGCTTCTGTAATGAACATAACTGCATGAATACTTTAGAAAGCTCTCGTCAGGAAACATCGTTTACTGCATCTGCAGGACCCTACTAGGTAAAGCGGAAGCCATATATTACTAACATCTAGAAATGCTGCCAACTTCTCTGGGCTAAAGCTAATTAGAGATGGACTGACGCAAAGTGGCAACATGCTGTGGTCTGACGGGACCTTTCAAATCGTTTTTACATTTACATTTATGGCATTTGGCAGACGCTCTTATCCAGAGCAACTTACAATGTGATCATTTTACACAGGTAGGCCAAGGTAGCGTTAGGAGTCTTGTCCAAGGACTCTTATTGGTATAGTGTAGGGTGTTGGACCCCAGTCTACAGCGTAGAAGGCAGAGGTGTCTGCCAACACTACATAATCCATTTTGGAAATGGATCGTGTTCTCAGGGCCAAGAAGGAAAAGGACCATCCTGAATGTAACCAACATAAAGCTCAGAAGCCAGCATCTGTCCTCATATGGGGGTCTGTCAGTGCCAATGTCATGGGTAACTTGCACATCTGTGATGGCACCATTAATACTGAGGGGTACATATGCATTTTGGAGCTGCATGTGCTGGAATCCAGATGACGTTTGTGAAATAAAACGTTATTTTTTTTAACGATTTTTCTTTAAAGTCATTTTTAAGAGAATGAAATACCTTGATTTTGGTTTTTGTAGTATGGATTATGACATGGCAGCTTGATTTGAGTCGTTACTTTATTAACGCTATTTGAGTAACAGTGTAGTTTCCAGTGTAGACTCTCTGACAGAGAATAGATATGGAACCAGTGTACGAGGAGGATTGTGTACCTGCACACAGCAAATAATGCATGAGTTTTCAAAGAACTCATGCTGAAATGTTCTCTTTGATATTTTTACATGCCTGCAGCTGGCCTTTCTGAACAAACACAAATGATTTCATCATACTTTTGCTGGGGCTTGACAGCTCCTGCAGTCTCAGCCTGCAGAAAATAAGACGTACTGAACATCGCAGGGCTTCTAGGCACCATCATGACAATCATGCAATTACAAGATACCCAGAGCAATTCAGCTGCTTTCTGCACATAGCGGGTCTTATTCCATATATACACGATGCAATTTTCTGTACATAAAAGTATCTAGCATGTAAATACACTTGCACTTACCAGACTGTAGTACATGTTTATGTTTTACCTTCATCTACAACCATTTGTGCTTCATTCATTCATCTTGCTTCTGAGTGCATCATTTCAGTGTACTAGTTGTTAAATAATGCCATCCCTCTCTATCTGTCTTTCTCTTGTTCTCTTTGGTTCAATTCACATCAGCTTTGCGAATATACTTAGTTGAAGGTTTTGCAAAAATGTTTGAAAGAACCTTAATTTATTAGTCTAAATGCAAATATGCTATTATAGACAGGAATTTAGCCTAGTTTTGGACCTCAGAGGATTTTGAATGGAGATTTTTAATTGAATGGAAAATATAATTCATGACATAAGAAGACAAAAACACTCTTAAAGGGGAATTCTACCCAGTTTTTTAAAATATCTGCATAATTTAACCACTGGGATGTAAACAAAGTCAACCACATCATTTGATGTGCAATAATCAATGTAGAGAAATGTACAAGCTTGGATTTCTTTACAGTGGTGGTGATGGGAACCAGGGGTCATAATGTCCACAGTTCATTGCCATTTTATGACCAGTGAATATACACCTTCCTTGTGAGTTTTTAAATGTAGTGCTAATGATGGTAAAATAGTGGTAAATAAAAAAAAATGTTTTCTGTGGGCACTATTTTGCCTGACAACACCCTGCATGTACCCCTCCACTATTAATGTATTTAAGTGAAATATGTTTTAAGCCTAAACTTTATCTTAAATATATTGTTAAACAACATGTCAGGCATCAGGCAATGTATTCATATCCATTTTATGTAATAACTTTGTGTGAGGTAAATTTGTAGAGGCAAACACGTTGGACGTCTGGTTCCATTCACCACCACTGTGAACAATTCTGAGTTGGAAAGTTTCTCTAGAATCACCTCAAACTAATCTGAATAACAGTTTACATTTTAACAATTAAATTAGGTGGAAATCTTGAAAAAAAGGGGTGGATTCAATGTAAGTTAACTGAGATTTCATTCCAGGTAATTTTGACCCATTCCTCTTTGTCCATTTATCATGTACAACACAGCTGCTGTGGTTAAATGACAAAAAAGACAACAGACAATCCTGAGATTTTTTTGCTGGAATATTGTTGTTTCTGAACCTGAATGTTAGGGAGCCACTTCTGACCAGCGACTCCATTAAGTCCACCAAATTGTTTCTACGCTCATTGTCCATTTTATCAGCTCCACTTACTATATAGGTGCACTTTGTAGTTCTACAATTACAGACTGTAGTCCATCTGTTTCTCTGATACTTTGTTACCCTGACCACTCTTCAGTGGTCAGGACCCCCATAGGACCCCCACAGAGCAGGTACTATTTGGGTGGTGGATCATTCTCAGCACTGCAGTAACACTGACGTGGTGGTGGTGTGTTAGTGTGTTGCGCTGGTGCAAGTGGATCAGACACAGCAGTGCTGCTGGAGTTTTTAAACACTGTGTCCACTCACTGTCCACTCTATTAGACACTCCTACCTTGTTGGTCCACCTTATAGATGTAAATTAAGTACTGCTGCACAGTTTCTGTGGATCATCTTCTAGTCCAGTGGTTTTCAGCCCTGGTCCTGGAAAGCCACCTTTCTGCATAGTTTAGTTCCAGCTGCTGGTCAGGATTAGGCTCTGCAGGACCAGGGTCGGAGACCATTGCTAGTCCTGTAGACTCTGTTAGCTGGATATTTTTGGTTGGTGGAGTATTCTCAGTCCAGCAGTGACACTGAGGTGTTTAAAAACTCCAGCAGCACTGCTGTGTCTGATCCACTCAGACCAGCACAACACACACTAACACACCACCACCTCAGTGTTACTGCAGTGCTGAGAATGAACCACCACCCAAATAATACCTGCCCTGTGAGGGTCCATGGGGGTCCTGACCACTGAAGAACAGGGTAAAAGGGGGCTAACAGAGTATGCAGAGAATTTAACTTGGTGAATTCTGACATGAATTGGCTGGAACAGTTTGTACCTGGTTTTTGTTTGGTGAACACATTGAGCCTAGAGTGATCTGTTTGACCAGGTTAAGTGAGGTTGTTTCAAATAAGCCCGTATTTTATTTGTTTCTCTTTGTGGAATATCTCCCAGGACTGTTCTAGGTGTGTGTTTGTGTGTGGATGTTCAAGAGATAGAGAGTGAGAGAGGTGCACCATCTGAGAGAAGTCATTAATAGAGGTCTCTGATGGGGCTCTCTAATAGTATGCCAAACACATTTAGTATTGTTAGTTGAATGTTACCACAGAAAACACAGACCTTCCCTCAGGCCAGTAACCCCCAGCGCTAATGAAAACACTCATTCATAATTCAAACATACCCAGCATGTGCACATCACACACACACACACACACACACACACACACACACACACACACACAAGAGCATTCACAAAAACTTAATTATCACTCTAGAATGGAAGTTCTGCCTTTAGAGGTAGTAGTTTAATATTCTGGTCAATATAGACAAAATACACAACTGTTCAAAGGTTTGGAATCACTTGTTACACATTTCTGTTGTTTTTAATATAATATTAACATCTACAATATAAGTTTAAATCTTATAAACCAGCTGTCTAGAATTCTGAGTTATTATTTAACGTAAATTCTATTCTGTAATTATCTGCTTAGAATAATAATTAAGTTATCTAGAGTACTGGGCAAAAGTCAGAGGCCACATTTTGTTTATTTAATTTTCAGTCAAACAGCTATTAAGTATAAGCCGTTCATTTTTCACCATCAGGATAAAGACAAGCAGAAAACATATACAACCCCACTTCCAAAAAAGTTGGGACACTGTGTAAAATGTAAATAAATGTAAATAAAGAACAGAATGCAATGATTTGTAAATCTCATAGACCCATATTTTATTCCCAATAGAACATAGAACACATATCAGATGTGGAAAGTGAGACATTTTACTATTTCATGAAAAAAATATTAACTCATTTAGAACTTGATGGCAGCAACGCATCTCAAAAAAGTTGGGACAGGGTCGTGTCTACCATTGTGTAGCATCCCCTCTTCTTTGACAGCAGTCTATAAACATCTGGGAAGTGAGGAGACCAATTATTGGAGTTTTGGGAGAAGAATCCTGTCTGATGTAGGATTCCAGCTGCTCAACAGTTCTGGGTCTTCTTTGCTGGATTTTTCGTTTCATAATCCGCCAAATATTTTCTATTGGTGAAAGGTCTGGACTGCAGGCAGGTCAGTTCAGCACCCAGACTCTTTTGTCTGTGAAGCCGTGCTGTTGTGATGGATGCAGTATGTGGTTTATTGTCTTGCTGAAATATGCAAGGCCTTCCCTGAAAGAGACGCTGTCTGGATGGGAGCATATGTTGTTCTAAAACCTCTATATACTGTTCAGCATTGATAGAGCCTGTCCAGATGTGTAAGCTGCCCTCGCCATAGGCACTAATGCAATCAGAGATGGTCTGGGGTCACCATCTTTGCTTCTGAGAGACTCTGCCTCTCTAAAATGCTCTTTTTATACCCAGTCATGTGAGTCAGCTGCAAATTGCTCCTCCAGCTGTTTCTTATTAGTACCAGTTACTTTTAGTACCGTTTGTTACCCCGCTTTTCACCGCGTCCCAACTTTTTTGAAATTGGGGTTGTATTTAGCAACTTTTGCCTTTATTACAGCTTCCATTATTTCCAGAAGACTTGCTTTCAGTTTTTCAAAGAAATCTGCTGGACATTTTTCACACCTCCAAAGCTCAGTCTTAGAAGTTGGTTGCATTTTCTGCTTCTTATGATCCATAAAATCCCAAACATATTCATTGATGAGGTCTGGACTCTGTGGTGGCCAGTTGATTGTTCTGAGAACACCAGCAGCTTCTTTGTTTGATTTGCAAATTTTCCTCTTTTTTTTTGTCTTTGTCTTTTTTGGCTTCTTGACGTCTGCACATCCTTTCAGACCCATAATGTTGAGTTGTCATCTCACAGTGGAGGCAATGGAACATGTGATCTGTGGAGGTTGACTTTCTCCTGTCTCGCAAAGATGAAAGCTTTAGGGACTGTTTATCTGATGATATGGTCAAAAGGGAAAACCACTAATTCAATCATTACGATGTAAACAAAGTCATTCAGAGTGGTTTGAAGTAGAGAAGCTTAATTACTTCAATTGTTTACAGTGGTGCTGATAGGAACCAGAGGATGTAATGTCTACAACACAAATATAGCCATTTGCTGTCCATGATCAGTAAACTTACACAAGTCTTCTGAGTTTTTATATGTAATGTTTAGGATCATAAAACTGTGGTAAATCTGCAAAAACTATTTTATTTAAGGGACATTTTGCCTCACAATGCCCTGAGTGAACCTCTCCACCAGATGTTAAGATGTTAAAATATACATATTAGGCAAAAACTTTATCCAAAAACTACTGTAAAACAATGTCTCAGACATCAGGCAACATATTTCAGCCATTTCATGTAATAACTTTCCATGAGGGAGCTTTTTAAGCATTAAACTCCTCATATGTCTGGTTTCTATCACCACCACTGTGAATAATTCTGGATCTAAGTTCCTCTAGAATGGAACATCTCAGACCAAACCACTCTGAATTACCTTGTTTATGTCTTAACTATTTAATTATGCATATATTTTGAAAAATGTACCTGGATAATTGTTTACGTTGCTTGGATCATGTGAATGACTTCATCAAGCCGCCCAAAGAACATATGGCTCATTTGCATATTAGACTCTTCTACCAATCAATATTGCAAAGGTCAATATCACAATAAAGACTGAGGAACAATATACCGTGTTTTTAACCCTCTTAAAAGTCATGAGATTGATCTGGATTATAAATGCCACTTGCACAATATTGCAAACCAATAGGCTCTTAAAGTCAAACTTCATTATTTATTAGCATTTTTTATTTAAATATTAAAAGCTGAAACATGCTGCTTGCATAAGTATTCAACCCCTTCAGATTAGCTCTTGGTAGAACCACCTTTTGGCTAAAAAGACAATTTTTGTCTCATCTGACCACAAAACTATAAACCAGCTGTCTAGAATTCTGAGTTATTATTTATTGTAAATTCGATTCTGTAATTATCTGCTTAGAATAGTAATTAAAATATCTACAGTACTGTGCGAAAATCAGAGGCCACGTTGGTAGAACCACCTTTTGCTGCAATAGCAGCTTTAAATCTGTTGGGGTGCCTTTCTTTGCACGTTTGTTTGGGGGTAATTTTTGCCCATTCTACCTGGCAGATTTGCTTCAGGTTGTTCAAGTTAGTTGGATGACAGTTGTGGACTGCAATTTTGAAACAGTGCCACAGCTTCTTGACTGGATTGAGATCTGGATTTGATCTTGGCCATTGTAGAAAATTCACCTTGTTGTTGTTCAACCACTCCTGTATAGCTTTGGCCTCATGCTTGGGATCACCGTCCAGCTGAAAGGTGAATTTTCTCCTATGCTTTGGTTCTTTAGCAAACTAAAGCAGGTTGTCTTGCAATATCTCCCTGTATTTTGCACCATCCTTCCATTTTTCAAATTAAACAGAATGCCCAGTCCCCTCTGAGGAAAAGCATCCGTGCACCTGGATGCTGCCACCACCATACTTCACTGCTGGGATTGTGTAAATGAGGAATGGGCCATGTTAGGACTTCAAATTGTGGCTAAAAAGCTCCATTTTTGTCTCATCTGACCATAAAACCTTTCCACACATTTTATCTGGCTCACTTCGATGCTCTTGGCACACTTCAGACGTGCTTTGATGTGTTTTTTTTTCTTCAGTAATGTCTTCTTTCTAGCCACTTTCCCTTACAAGCCAGTTGTATGTGGAGCTCTTGACATCATTGACTGGAGCACCTTCACTCCAGTCTCGGCTATTGAATTCTGTAGTTCTTTCAGAGTGATTGCTGCCCTCTGTGTGGCTTCCCTCACAAGTCTCCCTCTTGCTCTGATGCAGAGTTTTGAGGGACGGCCTTGTGTAATCAATGCCTTGGGTGGTATGATGCAGCTCCCGTTTCTTCACAATTGATCCAACAGTGCTCTCTGGGATATCCAAACACTTGGAAATCATTGTGCAGCCTTTTCCTTTTTCTTGTGTCTATAACTTAGGGGTGGGAATCTCTAGGCACCTCACGATTCGATTCGATTACGATTCAGAGGGCTGCGATGCGATTATAAAACAATAATCAATTTTTTTTCTATACAGCATTAATCATTGTGTGATTAATGATCACACATATCACTGTGTGAGTTAAAGTTTCAAGTTTATTTGTCATTTGCACAACATGTCAGGACATTTATGCATTGAAATGCTTGTGGTGAGGCTCAGATAATCACAATACAGAAAGTAAATAAGTAAAAATAAAAATACAAGAAAAACTAACTGACATATATTAAATATACACAGAATATAGAGATAATATACATTTTAAAGTGACTAAGTGACTCGGTGTTGTTATTTAAAGTGACTTGCTTTAAAAGTACCAAAGTATTTGTAATGATCCATAATGAATTTACTTCCAATATCTCTTATTAATAAATCAAACACAGCAATATGTTACATAGCAACAATGCATTATTCGCATTCATAAGCAGCGCAGTTGGTTTCCTGGTACGTTAAATCTGCAACGAGAGACTGTCGAACACTAAACAGTTACTAAGATGAACTCACTTCTCTTTCGAATTCTCCCGTTCCATCTTAAATGGTCTCGCATTTACATTCAGCACCTCAGTCAGAATTTAAGGTGGAACAAGTAAATTCGAACATGAAGCTGGAGAATAAGAAGTGACTTCAGCCTCGTAGAACAGTTGAACGCATTTTACAATAAGCTGCTCTAGTTTTGAATAAAAGTTTCTTGAGGGAAAGAGGAGGAAAGTGGCTGTAGCTAAAGCTAAAGCAGAGCGGAGTAAATCTGTGCTCTCGTTTATCATTTTTAGCCTATACTAGGACATTATCACATACTGAGACATACTGGACATTAAATGTTGTGGCTCCCAAGCTGGTTTGATTTTTGTTAAAAGGACAAAATGGCTCTGCTTAATATTTGTGTTGTGACTCCTGACCTAACCTGGCTTTAATGCAGAGGGAGCCGGTCGGATTTCTCGCTCATCCAGTATTGTTTTTGTTATGTGACACAGACTGTCCGGGCGCTGCACTTTCCCACTTCCAAGTTCCGCCTTTTGCGTTCCGTCAACATTACGTTATAAATTAAATATTCAGAAAATCAATTTTTGACATTTGTTAATCGATTCAGAATCGTTCACGTCCGCATCGCGATGCATCTAAGAATCGATTTTTTCCCGCACCCCTACTATAACTTCACCGCTAATTTCATTAGAAGGCTCTTTGGTCTTTATTTTCACAGCTTAATAATAAATACTGCCCACTAATGAACAACACACATACACAAACTGTCTCCTCTTCGCCTTTCAGTCTCCTTCACCCGCAGAAATACGCATCCATGCACTGATCTCAGTTTCAAACGCCTTCAACCCCTCGGGCTGTGAAGCGTCTCCAGCCGCTCAGCATGTCACTCTGCTTTCCTCCTTCTGTCTAATCTCCCACTCTCATCTCTCCATCATCGTTTCTCTCTCCTTTCTCTCCTTATTTATTCCTCCCGCAGTTTGGCTTCCAGATGCTCTGAGCGCCGAAACTAATGAAGACGGAGATGTTATTTCCTCTTCCTCTTTTATTTTGGCTGTGTCATTATCTTAGCCTGTCTCTCTCTCTCTCTCTCTCGTTTTCTCTTCTTTCATTAGGAGTCAGGATGTCAGGCTAGTGGAGGGCTCTGTGAGTATTGTTGTAGAGCTCAGCAGAGCAGCAGTGGTTCAACTGGCTAATTTGATATAATGGCATGCTGCAGCACTCTCGCTAAAGAGCACTGGTTACCAACCACAGGCCTACAGCCTCTTGCTCGGCTTTGCACAATCTAACTTTGCGTTTCGTTCAACTCGGAAAGTCGGAACGTCTAACCTCCTATTAGGAAAAGTGCAATGGAACAGCAATCAATGCCTGCAGCTTAACCAGGAGGCTGTGATATGATGTCACACGAACATGGTGGAGAGAAACACACTGTAAATGCAAATTATGAGCTAAAAACAGCACAATTCCCCATTTTAAACCTGTTTTGTTTGCAGACAGGTGTACATTGATTGTACCATTGTTTTAATGCCTGCAGCAGCTCCTGAGGTTTAGACATTTTATTTGTTTATATACACACAAATATGCTATCTAAACTGCTTGACTTTCTGAGTCACGTTGAGGGTTGTGGTGCTGGAGCCTATCCCAGCGGTCATTGCGCGGAAGGTAGAAAACACCCTGGACAGTTCGCCAGTCCATCGCAGGGCATTTGTTTATACATTATATTTTAAAAAGTCTCCACCGCAGACATTGATTTCACAGTATGCTATCAGGATTTTGCTGGTTGCATTCTGTGGTGGAGTTGTAAGCATAGTCATTCAGATTGGTTTGGCATGAAATTGTTCATTTAAGAGAAACTTACTGACCAGGTCTCTTTACAATGGTGTAGATTTGAACCAACATCTATAACAAATATATTTACTATTCCAAAAACTGTTCCGTCACTATTCCAAATCTATATTTACTATTCCGAATAATCAGTGAACCTACACACGTCTTCAGAGTTTTTATATGTAATGTTGCTGATGGTAAAATGATATGTAAAATAGTGGTGAATCTGAAATAGAAGATTTCCTTGGGAACTATTTTGCCATATGATGCCTTGCATGTATCCCTCCACCATGAATGAATTAAAATATATAAGGTTAAAATTAAAAAATAAAAAAATAAATAAATATATATATATATATACATATATATATATATATATATATATATATATATATATATATATATATATATATATATAAGGTTAAAATTTTGTCTTAAAACTGTCATAAAACAATAATACCACTCTGAATGACTTTGATTACATCTTAATATCTTAATTATGCAGAAAATTTTGGAAAATATGGAATACCCATTTAAACAGTTTAAGGATAAATATCGACACTTAGCAGCTCTTCAGTGAGAAATCCTTGCATTCACCGACATGCATACCTGTTTATTTTACAATGATGTATTTTTGTTGTCTCACAAAAAATAACTGTCTGTGATTATTTATTTTACCTCGGCTTATCAAAGTTGGCCTTGCTAAGCTATGAAACGCTCCATACTCTTTCTTCTGCAAACCGGAGCACTTTGGTCATAAGCCATAATTAAATCAGGAACTTCTAACATTCAACTTTGTTTGTACTAAACCAGCAACATACCTGATTCAACTCAGTACTAAACCTTTAAGAGTCCCAGATGATTTCTGCTATTATTGTTGTTATCATTGTTAGCTTTTGTTCCCCCATTTTAGTCATATCCAATTACCACTCGCTAGCTAGCTCTGGTTATCACACAGTACTACCGGGCTGAGAGGGTGAAGGCTAGAACGTGCTTCCTCTGAGATGTGATGTGCCACTGCATCTTTTTGAACTGCCTTTAACACTGTGTCATTGGAAAGCTCAGCATGCTTGGAGGGGACAGCCAGTAACAGCTAACTGCCAATTCTGTTACACAAGCAACAGATGCCCATGTTGGCTAGCATCATGCTGAGTGATGTGGGTGGCCCATCCTACTCCCCTAGAGAGAACGAAGCCAGTGATGCTTTCATGGACCTGTGGTCACTGATGGCTGTGGGATTGCACTCATGATCTCCTGATGATAGGGTGAACACTGATGGTTGCACCACTCAGGAGCCCCTGCAGTGTTAGCATTTTTAAGATTATGTTGCAACAAAACCTTCTCTGAAATATAGTAACTGTAGTAAATTATGAACGTCTGAGTTCTAACTCTAGTTCCAGTCTTGAAATTTGATTTGCTGAGCTGCATTCGCCATGGCACAACAAAAAACCCTTGTACTGATAATGGAATAATCTTTGACTCTCATGTTGCTCGCATGGACCACCGAGTGTACTGATGAAGTAAAACATTTTTTGTTTAAACTGAGAGGCTGACGACTTATGTTGCTAACTAGAGCTAGGCTGGTCAGCTAGCTAACAGGCTAAAAGAGCCAACAGCCTAAACAACTCCATCATTAATATCACAGGCTTGAGTTAAAGTACTTACGGTGTGAATAACTGTAAAACGGCAGAATAAAAATCTATAAAATATCACTTGAATGTCTTACGCGCTTCAAATGTGTTTCAGTCAGAAGTCGCATCAAACTCAGACTGAATCCCAAACGGCTCTGTACTCCCTTAATGATGTTCTAGCTATATAAGTTTAGAAATTCTATCCTCTACAGCCAAATAATACATCATTTATCAAGTGTGGATGTGGCCCAAGTGACTATTTGTTAGCCGTATTTTTCTCTTCTGGGCTGCAGGATCCAGTATTTAAACTCCTAAGTAGTGCACTATGTAGGGAGCAGGGAGCCGTTTGAGATTCAGCCCCAGCGTGAGAAAAGGGCGCCGCTGGATTGGTGCTAAATAAGACTCGCGGTGGTAAATTGGTGCCCAAAAAGTATTTATAAAGCAAATGTTTTTGCATTACACAGTGCTGTGTTATCATATGGTCATTGAAATATGAGGAAAATGTTTAAAAAATCATGAAGTGACTGAAAGATACAGCAATGGTCCACCGAATGTTCTCCTCATTCAGTGGTCAATGGTTGCTTAGCAATGATACCGTACTCTAAAGGAACTACATTTATTGGTGGGATACTTGTTTATGCCAATTATCATTAATAATAAATTATTTTCTGAATTGGTGTATTTTATCATATTTTATGTTGATGCTTTGCGTCGTGCCTAAGAACACCTTTCCCACGATAAAACCGCAGTGGCCTCTTGGGGCTCATTGCTTTATTAACCCTTGACAATAAAGTTTTTGTTTAGCAATTTATTAGCACTCTGACATTACTGCCAAAGTTTTGTTTGGATGTTGACCAAAATAAACAATGTGACGCTTTCTTAAAGTGCTTGTCAGTGCTTTATTGCTGATAAATCCAGCACTGTAATGATCTCCACAGGCAGTTGGTACTGCACCAGAGGGGGCACCCAAGAGCATTAAGCTTGGGGGCGTGAGCTCTATTCCTGGGTTTTTGCAGAAACTAATGCTAAAGAATGGCCATATAAAACACAACTGTTACACACGCTGACATGTACAGTCTACAGATTTTATGGGGGCAGTCGTGGGCTGGAGGTGAGAGAACCAGTATTGTGACTGAAAGGTCACCGGTTTGATCCCTTGAGCCGACAGTACGTGACTGAAGCGCCCTTGATCAAGACACCTAACCCCCAACTGCTCTCCTGGTGCTGTGGATAGGGCTGCCCACCACCCTGCCCAAGTGTGCTCACTGCCCCCTGGTGTGTATGTTCATGAGTGTGCATGTTTTTGGGTGTTTCACTCCACAGATGGGCTCAATGCGGAGGTCTAATTCCTCTGTTTGTAAGCACAGTTGGTCAGTGATTCTGAATTCTGTGTTCTGTATGTACAGTCTAAAGGCAAGAAGGGAGAGGCTCAAGCCCTCCCTCTGTCTATTGGTAAATCACCAGATCGTCTCAAACTGCCTCTAATGCAACACCATTGGGCAGCTCAGTCCACTTCAGAGACAAAGTTACATCTGTTACGGATGGCGGAGGCATCGCCGAGGATTGAGTTCATGCTTTCCTGTCGATAAGGCCTTAAACATTAAAGTAGAAGCAAGAAACGATTTTAACTTAGTAGTTAAATGATAGTTTAGACAGTTTTTAAAATAATTTTAGACCATTTCTATTGGTCCATCTGTTGTGAGATGTTAATCCAATGGAAAGGGCAGCTGCTGTTTTCACACAAT
Organism: Colossoma macropomum; assembly: GCF_904425465.1. NCBI lineage: Eukaryota > Metazoa > Chordata > Actinopteri > Characiformes > Serrasalmidae > Colossoma > Colossoma macropomum. Next base: position 1,090,399 of record NW_023494803.1, read on the forward strand.
GTAAAAAAGCAAAAAGGATAAGTCTTATTATGTTATTTTTATTATTGATAAATGTGGGTACTTTTGTGTTTTTAATGGAAGAGCTTTTTGAAAGAAAAACAGACATGGATGGGCATTCAGACCATTCAGGCAATTACGTGTTTAAGATGTCAAATAAGCTCCAGCCTGCTTAAACCGAAACATACATCTGAAGTGAATTGTAATGAAGTTCAGAAAGGACGCTCGAACGGCAGCGGGATGAATCGGCCGATGCGCGCGAGGAAAAAGAAAATATTTGAACCTGCAATTTATGCTTGATTGTGAAACCCATTAGTCTTTCAATTCTGAGGAGAGTGCACTGCAGTAATTGATCTGCAGTTTTTCACAAAATCCTAATTGTTCCCTTTGGTGAATGAAATAATGGCCTTCTATTAAGACTTGTTATTATGCTTGTATTCATGCTGTCTGTGGACATGAGTAAGAAATAGAGGGGAGAGAAGTGGTGACATCGCCTATTAGCAGGTTGTGCGAAATCAAACACAAATTGGCATTTTAATTGGGCTTGACATCTTCGATGTGCACACACTCGGGTTGATAAAGCTCATAAACAGTGAGCGAGACTCTGTGCCTCGAAGGAATAAGCCTCGTCTTAGAGACACACTCCAGACTAATGGCCTCTAACACAGCGAATGTGAGTGCATGAGCAATCGCATGTGTGGCTTTTCCAGTTTAATGTCACGGGTCAGTGTTATGGAGTCAGGACATGGAGGGGGAGGGGGTTGTTCTGCAACCGTCAAAGTTAACAGCTCAATAAGGCAATAATACGACAAGGTAATAACTCCGCCAACACATTTTCCTAGTTTACCCTTCAGACCAGGCTGAAGCCCAGCTGCTTGCATGCTGTGTGTTGCTATGATCCCAGATGTGGCCCTTTCATTTACATACCTCCTTTAACCCCGTAGAGTTTTATTACACACTTCTATAACCTAAGCCTTAGTGAAATAAGCCTGGAATGGTGTTTAAAGCAATACATTCAGCACCTTCAGTAGACAGCACTGGACTCTGATTATGGGAGACCTACGGACAGAGCCAGTCAGCCCTACAGGCTCACATTGCACGTTGCTTAGGGCCCTGCAAATTACGCAAAGGGCCCCGCCTCCCCCTCATGTCAAAGATGAGAGGATGAAGAGGCTCTATCTACTTGGTGACAAAAAAAGAGAATAAAAAACATCATGTGAGTGAATTGTGGGAACGCTAATGAGGTAAACTTGTGTTCTCTCCAAATGTCATAAAATAAGTCAATAAAATAAGTGAGAGTGAAATATAGCTACATATTATGTTTAATAACACCAGCAGGCAACAGTGTTTACAAACCGCAGCTCAGAAAAGTTAACCACATCACGCGTAAACGTGTGTTCATAGGTCCGTGCGTTAAAAATGACACCTACGCTTTGCAGCAGCCTCTGTGGAGATCAGACTCGTCATAGATGTACATCATTTTAAAACAAGACAGTAATTATCTCTCTCAGTCAAGGTGTAGTTACAATTCTGGACCAATGCAAAATGGAAAGCAATGGATTGATATTGACTGTTCATTAAATATCGATTTTAAAATGTTGATTAGTTGGGTATACTGGGTATTATGGATGCACATCTCTCTGTAATAGATAACATCAAGTATTCATAAGACATTTAAGCAGTAGAACACTCGAGGTCGTGTGTATCGCGAAATAACATCATGGCTGTGATTTGGTCGCCGTAGTTCATCACAGCCGTGATGTTATTGGCGATAACACACTCCTATTGCTTTAATACAACAGTTAAATAAATAAAGTAATAAATTAATAAACTGGGCCGTGAACGCGGCGTTTAATATGTTTTAATGTTCGCAGTTCCTTCACCAAATTATAGTTCCTTAACGAGCAGCTTGTTGCTACGTCAGAGTAACGAGCTCCGCCCACTCTCTGCACAGTCTGCTGTAAGCCTCGCCTTTTGAAGTACAGACTGAGTCATAAAACTGCCGCAATATCAAGTTCAGCTCAGTTTTGTCAGTGTTTTCCAGATCAGTATTAATGTTGTTTTGTTCCAGCCAGTCTGTAAAGCATCTTACAGCCCGTTTAGTTTGGCGAATGGTGTTGGGTTCATTTCTGGCTGATTCCAGGTTGTTCAGCTGTTCTTCTGTCTCAGCTGCCGACTGAAAAGCTGCTCAGTGGTGATGACAGTTTGGGAATTTAGTGTCGTCTCATCTGCAGAGTCTGACCAAATCGGCTGTCGGTCAAATGTGATCTTAAAAGTGTCCATTTTCTGTTTGTGGCAAAGTAAGAAGTAAAAATGTTCAAATGTCTTGAGCGTCTCCTACAGCTGTCAAAGTCGTTGCTTAGCAACAGTGTCTCAGCGGAGTGATACAGTGTTTGTGAAAAAACGTGCTGTTAATTTCGCCATAACAGAACACTTCTCAACCAATCGGTTTGCGTGGCCGGAACTAACTGTCATATAAAGTATAAATATAGTATTTTATTTGAATATATAAATCTAGGGAAATCTAGGGGGCCTGATGCTGCTGATAAAATTAGAAAAAGAGGATCATACATAATCTTAAATATTGTGTGTACTTTATTCTGTTCTGTACATGTCTGCTTATCCTTAGACCGACAGATGGAGCAAACTGTTTTAAAGTAAGGAGGACCGTAGTGGGAGCACTGGGGTTCAGGTGTGATTGTGTGCCAGTTGTAAATGGTTTACATGGCTCATGGGTCAGGTAGGAAGGCCACTTTACAGAATTCTGCTTAGGGCCTCAAGGAGGTCAGGATCAGTTGTGCCTATGGATGAATCATCAAGCAGCAAACTAAGAAAAGCAATAGTAAAGTGGAAGGTTCCATCTCCCCCCGAGAGACCCCATTATAACAAGAAGCAATCAAGCTGCAATCATGGAGGAGTCCGGAACCACTGACTGTACATATATGCTAACCTGTTGTGTGCAAGTGTGTGTGTGTGTGTGTGTGTATTTGAGGTCATTTGAGTACTTCATTCTCTCCACTGTGGCTGCAATAAGACTTCCTAGCGATAACATTCGCTCTCTGCCTTCCTTAAGCAACAACAACCAACCACAGCTAACAAAAATCCACAGCCCGGCCCCAAAATCCCCCCCAGAGCAGTTGTAGTTTTTCAAAACTTCCCTTCACCTTCACCTTCAGGATGCATCATCAGAAGGTGGTTTTCCTAGTTTAATCTGGGGAATCTTACCCCAGAGACTACTAAGCGATGTAAGTAACCATGTTTACAACAGATGCAGTGATGATTATGCATTTTGGCTGGAGTGTCCTTGCAAGCCTAACCCAAAAAGGCTGTGAGCTGCCTGTTCAGTCACACTCCGGGTGTTTTAAAGAAAGATTTTTGTTCAAGGATGTTCTTTCTGAAGAAAATGTGTTTGAGTTTAGTTTTCAGTGCTCTTTCCATCAAAGAATATCTGAACCTATGAGGGAAAAAAAGCCTGGTGTTGAGTCTCCTCGAGTATTTATCACAAGCAGTCATAATGGATTTCATGACAATATTTTGATTTGGTGCAACTTCACTTCACTGAGTCTGATTGGTTGCCTGCATTGCATGCAAAGCAGTAAATCACTGCTTGTAGAGTGTATTTATTTAACTTTGCCAGAAGAAAGTGACTGGATTTAACACCTTAACATATTCACACATTAACCTCTTGTAAGTAAGGCATTGCGCCTGTTTTCTAAACGAAAAGAAAATACATAGATTCTTCTCATGAACTTCCATTTTGAGCAAGCAAACTAATGCATGAGAAGATAAATCCGATTGAACAAATGTTTCTGGTGTCCAAATTAAGCTGTCACTGATTTAAATTCTGGTCTGAATGGATGGCCGAACTTGCATACTTGTCCAGAAATTGCCTCAATGCATTTTAATGAGGCAGCACTGTAGATTTACAGCTCTAGCAGCATTATCACTGCCTCCATTTCACCCATTTGATACATTACTAACTAAAGTATGGTCATTTGCATTCACAATCAACAGAACACATCATTAAATTAATGTAAAATAAGTCTAGCTTTCTCTTATTGTTGTTATTAAGTGCTGTCAAGTTGATTCCAACTTCTAGCGACAGGCTTCTGAATGGATGATTCATGACTGCTGTATCCATCCATCTTGTTGCTGGTCATTCTCTTCCTTTTTTACCTTCAACTGTTCCAAGCATAATGCTCTTTTCCAAAGGTTCTTCTCAGAATGTGTCCACAATAAAACCAAGATGGTCTTATTGTGGACATGTTCTGAGAAGAACCTTTGGAAAACCATTGGAAAAATTCTGAGAAGAACCATTGGAAAAGAGCATTATGCTTGGAACAGTTGAAGGTAAAAGAGGAAGAGAATGACCAGCAACGAGGGCTTTGAGTGAGGGGTAAGGCTGGATTTGGTTGAAGATCCATTTGTTTTTTTTCTTTGCCATCCAAGGACTCTCAAAATTCAAAGCCATTTTTTTTTGTCTGTCTCACCTGTTTATTGTCCAGCTTTCAGAGGACCACAGCCTGGACAATTCTGACCTTTATTTGTAGAGACAAACTGTTGCACTTGAGAATCTTTTCAAGCTCCTTCATTCTTGTTTTGCTGAGTGACAATCTATGTCATATTTTTGAGTGCTTGATTCTTTGTGATTAAAAATTGATCCATGTAAGAAAAAAGCTGTCAACCATTTTCACATCTTCTCCATCAATGGTAAAGTTGGCATTCTTTCCTGTTGTTATAAATTTAGGCCCAATCCCATTTCTTATTTTTACCCCTACCCCTTGTTTTCGAGTGTCACCTTGGCCCTTTGGAACTGAGTTATAAGGGGTAGTGGTTGAAATATTCCCTATGAAATGGAACAACTCTCAAATAAAAAGAGCATCACTTCATTAACAGCTACCAGCGCTGCTCTGTAGGCGACCCTGCCAGTCTGCAGTGACAGCAGAGGAGGGTAAAGTTCAGCTCCTCACTGCTGGGCTTTAGTTACATTTAGGGCATCATATGATCTTCAAAGAGGGGGAGATTCGAATAATTATGTAATCTGTAATTTTTTTACGCTAGTTATGAAGAGACGAACCATAATACATTGAAACATTAAGATAATACAGTGGTTATCATAATTATTTAATGGAGAAAATACTTATATTTGTGGGTTTCTTTTATCGCTTGTGCAGCCATCTTGCTGGTTTTTCTTTTTTTCTCATACCACTCTGTTTGGAGTGTCTCTGGAAAACCTCTGTTTGGAGAGCCATGTGGCCCTAACACTTCGCCCTACCCCTCTATTTCAACAGAAATCGGGACACCTCGGGACATGAACCCGCAAAATGGAGGGGTAAGGCCTAACTGGTATGGGATTTGGGCCTTAGTCTTCCTCAAACTAAGCTAAAGTCCCATCTTTTCACTCTGTTCTTTAACCTTCTTTATGAGGGCCTTCAGGTCTTCCTTATGACTCAGATCATTGTGTTGTGTCATCCACATATCAAAGGTTGTTTCCTCCACCAATCCTCAATCATCTTCCTTCAGTCCTGCTTCTCTCATGATATGTTCTGCACATATGTTAAACATGTATGGTGACTGTATTGCAGCCTTGTCTAACTCTGTTGTCAATGTGGATCCAGCCTGTTGGTCCAATTTTGCCATGACTGTGGCTTGTTGGTCAATTTAGAGATACCTAATTAAATAAGATACTCTGATATTCCCATTTTCCTGAGGACATTCCATAATTTTGCGTGGTCAACAGAGTCAAAACACATGTTGACTTCCTTCTTGAACTCTATGGCTTTTTCAGTAATCCGGTGTACATCAGCCACGATGTCTCTTCTCCCGCTGCCTTTCCTGAATCCTGTCTGCACATCTGGCAGTTCTCTTTAGATGAAAGACTCTAGTCTGCATTGATCGATCCTCTGCATAACTTTACTGGCATGTGAGATTATGGCAATTCTGTGGTAGTTCGCAAACACTTTCTTATCTTCTTTCCTGTGTATTGGGATATGAACCAGCCATTTCCGGTCTGCAGGCTGTTGAGCCGTTTAAAGATGCTGATGACATTTAAAGGCCCAGCACAATATACTCAATATCTTAATCTAGTAGCAAATTTACTACATCTGCATACTTTTATTTCAGTGAAACATGACCTCTGAAGTATTTTAATATTTTTACCCAAGTCCCCTACACCACCTTTATGGAATTATGCTGTATTTGGTATTATATCAGGTGTTGAAGATAGCACTAACTGACTAGTGAATCATAGTGTACTTTATAATTCAAATGCATAAACTGTGAAATCAACTGATCCTCCCACATTGCTCTACCCAAAGCTGCACTCTGTAAGACTTTTGTTAAAATGGAAAGAAGTAGCATTACTGTGTGAGGAGAAAAATACAGGCTTAAATATGATCTCCATGAACTGCTGCGATTCCTCTTGTAGAGCCTGAAATAGTAATTTAAAAAACCAGGGGTGTCGGATCGGATTTTGGAGGCTTTCCTACCGTATGTCTTTACGTATTAACGCCACATGCACAGGCTGATCGATAGATGGATGGATAGACAGACAGACAGACAGACAGACAGATAGATAGATAGGACTTTGTTTCAGTAGCAAGACATATAATTGCACATAAACTTACATACACTATGCAGAAATATAGAAATAAATCTAGACATAAGTTAAAGTACGAGAAATAAAATAAAGAAAGTCTGGTTTGATGTTTATTCCACAAATGCAAAATCAACAACATACACTATATGGCCAAAAGTATGCGGACACCCTTCCTAATAATTGAGTTGAGGTGTTTCAGCCATTTCTAACAGGTGTATAAAATCAAGCACATAGTCTTGACATCTCCATAGCCAAATCCCTGGCAGTAAAATGGGTCATACAGAAGAGCTTAGTGGCACTGTCATAGGATGTCACCTTGGTCACAAGCCCATTTTTGAATGTTCTTTTCTTCCTAGATCTGCCCTGGCCAACTGTAAGTGCTATTATTGTGAAATGGAAGTGTCTAGAAGCAACAGCTCAGTTACGAAGCAGTAGATCACACACATTCACAGAGCTCACAGTACTGAGGTGCACACTGCATAAACATTCCCTGCCTCACTCACTACAAACTGCCTCTGAAAGCAGCATCAGCACAAGAATTGTGCATCAGGAGCTTGAAATGGGTTTCCATGGCCAAACAGCTGCACACAAGCCTAATATGGCCATGTGCAATGCCAAGCGTCGGCTGGAGTGGTGTGAAGCACGGCACCACTGGACTCTGGAGCAGTGGAAACTTTCTCTGGAGTGATGAATCATCATTCAGTACCTGGCCAAATCTGGGTTTGGTGGATGCCAGGAGGACACTACCTTCCTGAATGCCTAGTGCCAGCAGTAAAATGGCTGCTGCAGATCTAGCAGGGCAGAGATTTCATGAACTGACTTGTGGCAAATGTGACAACTTTTCACAGAGCTTCTTTTGCTATGTGCTTGATTTTATACACCTGTTAGCAAAGGAGGGGCTGAAAGAGCTGAAGGCAATAATTAAGAGGGATGTCCACATACTTTTGGCCATATAGTGTTTATCCAAGGCTTTGATTGTTTCCCTGAATTCCACAAAGAAGCAACCTGTTTACATGTTTGCAGTCTAACTAACATAGTTGTTTACCTGGATATGTATCTATATTCTATAATTGTTATTTCATATTGAAATGTGAAATAAAGAAACAGGTTATTTTTTTAATGTTGCTAAGAGTTGAGGATTTTCAGTTATGTTGAGTGAATGTAGAATATTTCTAATTAACGTTTTTTTGTTTGTTTTGTTTTTTATTGTTTTTTTTGTTTTTTTCCTGTCAGTTTGTGAAGCTAAAAATAATGAGAACCATCTGTCGGTTCAAAGATGAACCAGTTCCACACTTTTAAAAGCCGGTGGCCAATATGAACTAATGAAGAGTAACAAGTTTCTTTCAGTTAGACTCAATAAGGGATCAAAAAACAGATATTTTTTATAGGCTGTCTGTCTCCTCGCTCTCTTTCCCACACACACACAGACACACGCTTACATTCTCACACGCAGAGCTCAGATGCAGACTATTCAGCCTGTAAAGATAAAGATTATGTCCTCATGGATTTCCACATTTTCCTCCCTCAACAACAAACCTCTCCAAAGCCTCATTCCATTCAAAAGAGCAGCCTGCAGAATTTCATAACAGAGCAATCCTGAAACAGAACCAGCTGCCTCTATTTTCCAACCTTAACCCACGCCTTGTTTTTTTTTTTCTCTTTTCATCCTGCGGCATTCTTTGTTTCCTCTTTCTCATCTCTCCTTTTTCCTTCTTTCTCCCTTTTGAAAAGGTTTTATGTGAAAAGGACTTAAGCTAATTTATGTTGACTAATCCGTTCATTACATAACACTCAAATGTCTCAAATATTGTACTTCTTTATTGTTGAACGCACTAATAAACTGAAAATGGAAACATTAACATTTAAACATTAGCAGACCAGAGCTATACTAATGCTACACAAAATTCTACATGATTTACATAAGAATCTATGGTTTATTACAGGACACAGTATTAAGTATTATACACCAATCAGGCATTACATTATGACCACCTCCTTGTTTCTACACTCATTGTCCATTTTATCAGCTCCACTTACTATATAGGTGCACTTTGTAGTTCTACAGTTACAGACTGTAGTCCATCTGTTTCTCTGATACTTTGTTAGCCCCCTTTTACCACCACGTCAGTGTTACTGCAGTGCTGAGAATGATCCACCACCCAAATAGTACCTGCTCTGTGAGGGTCCATGGGGGTCCTGACCACTGAAGAACAGGGTAAAAGGGGGCTAACAAAGTATCAGAGAAACAGATGGACTACAGTCTGTAACTGTAGAACTACAAAGTGCACCTATATAGTAAGTGGAGCTGATAAAATGGACAATGAGTGTAGAAACAAGGAGGTGGTCATAATGTTATGCCTGATCGGTGTAGAGCGCTATAGAAATTGTGGAGCTTCATACAATATTACTGTTACCATTTAGTTTGCTTAAGAGTATTTAAGTAAGACACAATTTTTTTTTCTCAATTATTTTTGCTGAATCAGACTGAGAAATTGTTATATGTTGTCCAACCAAATTATGATTTTTGTGCTTTGTTACACCCCTAGTGCATCTATTTTGTACCTCTAAGTGTCTGGATAAGCCGTTCCTGGAAAAAAATGAGTGCTGTTTTCTTTATCTGTGGAGTTCCAAAGCCTGTTAGCAGTCTGCCAAACGGTTGTAAAACTATTTCCTCCATCCTTTTCTCCTGAATAGCACTGTCCAGCATTTCAATTACAAGCTAACATTCTTGTGCAGTGAACTGACATCATAAAACCGGCAAGCCAAGCTCCCCATAATCACCAACTCCACCAGCAAAGCAGCAAACTCCATTAAGTGTGGTAGATGAGTGGCTTTGACAGTGTATGTTTATAGTAGCAGCCTTACATTCACTTAATGGTGACGATTTAATGCATAGCAATTTTCAAGGGCGTTCAGATGCTGATTTTTCAAATGCTGCATTCGTTTTTAAAAAGAAGCAGGACGTGTTTCTTAAGAGGTGGGATAACCGCTTAAAATTCCAGGCTTATTACATACTAAGGCTTATTATTCAGTAACTACAGGGACTTTAATGCAAACTGGCTGAGCTACTCTTAGGTTATAGAAGTATATAATAAAATTTGGGCCTGTCAGGCATTTTAAGGGGTTAATGCATATGATTGACAAGTAGGAAAAGCTGTGGATGATGTATGGTGCTTTTTTGTGGGCGCTGAGCAGAAAAGTTGTTTTTATTATTATTATTATTTTTTTTATTTTAACGTGCTGCAGATTCTATAGTTCATTTCAGTCGCAGTGCATTGCTCCATAGACAACAATGAAAAGTATCATGCATGGCCTCAGAACGATATTCATATTTGAAATATTACCACAGTGTGATGGAGTGATTTTTAGAAATTCCATTTCTTTTATTTAATGGAGAAAAACAACTTATATCTGGAGTTTCCTATTTGGGCATATGTCGGAGTCGTGGGCTAATTATTATTAATAATTAAGGTATTAGAAATTGCTAACAACAACAACAACAACACCAACAATAATAATAATAATAATAATAATAATAATAAAAGATGGGGCACCAGTCCAGCAGATTTTAAGGTGGAGTACGTTTCTTAGCTATTAGATCTCCTGTGACAAGAAAAAATTCACAATGTTTTAAATAATAAAGCATCTTCTATTGAGAAAGTATTTGACAAGGTATAACGTGGAACCAATCAGAGAGATGTCAGAGGTCCAACTCAGAAGTTGGTGACTGGAAGTCGAGACCCCCAATTCTCAACTCAAAGAGAAACTTGGGTTCAATCCTATTTCACCCCTTTCCCTTACCACTTAGCTCTTACCCCTCCATTTTGCGTGTTCACACCTAGGATGTGAGTGTTTCCTCTGTTAAAAATAATGATAATCATTATCTTAGTTTAATGTCATTTCAATCTATGATGGTCCTTTTCTTCATAATGAGCATAAAAATCACAAGTGATGTGCTGATGTATTGGTAGCTAGATAGCTAAATTTCCTATTCCACCTTAAATGGTGCAGAAGTTAAATTCTGGTGCCTGAGGTGTCAGAGCACATGTCGCGATAACAATAAAAAACATGATTTATCATGCAGCCCTAATTCACATGGAAATGTTCCTACATCAGTCTGTAGCCTGTTCCTGACAGCAATGCAGTCATCTCTGTAATCTGGTAACTATGGTGATACAAAAAAACAGCAATCAACCAGAAAGTTGGATTCACATTAACACAACCAACACTGCAGCACCTTCACTATAAAGCATGTGTCCTCACACCACAAGCACATTTGTCCAATGAAGACAACATAACTGAGTTAATCAGTTAATCAGACAGCTGAGATGTGTCTTGCCTCTGATGACTCGATGCATTAAAGTGATGTTAGATCAGGGGTGCACAACTCTGGTCCTGGAGGGCCAGTGTCTGGCACAGTTTGGTGATTTACCTGCTCAATCACACCTGATTACACTCATCTGTTGGCAGGCTTAATGGGTATGTTTGAGTAGGGAAACCTAAAAACTGTGCTGGACACCAGCCCTCCAGGACTGGAGTTGTGCAGCCCTGGGTTAGATGTTTGGGTCCCACTTTATATTAAGTGTCTCTAATAACTGTGTAGCAACAACACTGTAACTAATGATGATTTAGTCAATGTTACAGATGGATTACAGAAGTACAGCCTATGTAATTACACATGTGTATCAACTTCAGTTTTGCCTCATGTAATTACACAAGTGTATCTTCTACAGAGGAACTCTCCTTTAATGTAAAGTTACACTTTAAAATAAGTGGACAGTTCCTGTGTAGTTGTTATGTAGGTACTGTGTAATAATGGAGTGGTAATTGCTTTGGGGGACAATGTAAGACATTTAATTAATGTCATAAAGTTACATGTTAAGATAAGGGAGCATCTGCTGTTCTGTCACATTACAGAATGATTTAAAGTTGAAACTGGTTACAGCATCACAGCAACATGTTAGCTAAATGTTAGGAAAGCTGGCAGATACAGTGTGAGTAATGTCTTAATGTAAGTTACATACTTCCTTTACTGCTGGGGGAAAAAAAAAACTTTTGAAAAAACTGCTGTTCCAGTGATTTTCAATGTAATTACATTAATGTTATTACCCTTGTGTAATTACATGAGAGAGAATAGGCGGTTACAACTATTAAGATACACATGTGTAATTAGATAAGGCATACTTCTGTAATCCATCTGTAACAGTGACTAAATCATTAGTAGTTACAGTGTTGTTGCATATGTTGTTCACATATAACTACACAGTTATTAGAGACACAATATAAAGTGGGCCCGATGTTTTCTTTGACATTGTTATAAAGCTCATGTCAACTTTTTTAGTAGAAAAGCACTGTAAGTGCCAAAATCACAGAAAACTGGCAAAGATGATGTTTTTTAAATTTGCTTTGAATGGGTAGAAAACAACAAACTCTGTGGGACAGAATCTCACTTTTAAACATCCTCAGTTACATCTTGTTCAACTAAAGCTTCTAATTCAAACAGCCGCATGCTGTAACGAACTGACCATGGTGGCTATTAATGGTTGCTAAGCAGTGACTGAAATGCTGAGGAAGAGAAGGCAGGATTATTTGATTTGTGGTAATACAGTGACTGTGCTCACAGGAGACAAATCAAAATTCATTATCCTAAAACATTCGGCTTGGTAAGCATTGTTGTCTTCTTTTGATTGGGTAGGCCTGTGATCAATCTGGGCAGGCCTGTCCCACCTGCGGCTATGCCTCTGCTTTGTTTGTGCAGTGGTGTAATACTGATGGTTTTTAAGTCCATTCTTTGGGCTGTAACACTGCAAAATGGAATGTTTTTCTCGCTATAATAAGCTACGTGTGCAGAATGGTTCCATCAAGGGCAGTACTAAATTGCATAATGCAGTGACCTTGCAGTGAATTTGAGGAGTCTGGAATACTAGAGATAGGTTGGATGATGACAGGCTTAAATTGCTGCATTAAAAAAGGGATGCAGCCTGTAAGGCATGCAGGCCCACGAACTCACTTTCACCTCATGATGGACAAAAATTAATTGTGCATTAGCAAGATTTTCATATTAAATGATGCCTAATTATACCTTCAAGCCTACTTGAATACCTCAAAGCATATTAAACTCCAGAACAGCAGGATGTGACAAACATCACAGCTCAGTTTCAAGGCTGGAAATGCATTTTACAATTTTATTGCCAAGGATCTGAAGTTGAAAATAACTACCAATTAAAATGTATGAAGAAAGAGCAAGTACGGTAAGTGGTGGGCTTTTCATTCATGTTTGATGGGGATTAAATATGTGTGTATTAGCGCTCATCAAGCACGCAGACGTTGCCTAGGCAACCATGTTATGTTGGTGTGATCCTGTTTCATGTGTCACATCGAAAAGCAAGAACATAAGTGATTCCTTTTATGAATGAAACTCAATTTAGCTGATTGATAATTGGTCATTTTGACTGTGGTGCTTAGAATTATTAATTGCAACTGACATTTTTCTCTCTTTCTTTCCATCAGTTGGCAACTTGGGACTCTATTCGTGGAATGAATGGCAGTCTAAAGGAGAGCCGTGTGGAGAGCGGCATGCAAGGAGTGACTGTGAAAGTTGTCACATTATTGGTGGGTACTCTATTAAATGCAACAGATTAACTATGATTTTGAGAAGTGCACAGTTGATTTAACCATAAAAATGACAATGTAATTTGCTTGTTTATATTACTGAAATGACAGATTGCAATATACAGTATTGTTCGGTTACCCATGAATCCTACAGGTTTAAATAGAATCCTATAGCCTAAATAGTGATGTAAGTGGTCCAGTAAAGACATTAGGGGCTTGTCACTACAGACCTCCTACCTGCACAGCTGGTAGTTATGCCACAGAAAGTGCATCAGTAGTTATGATAGGCATAGGTGGCCTACTATCCTACCCTAGATAGTGGACCTTTCGATTGCAAGTGCAAAGTATCTTATGTAGGTGAACGTTTAATGTAATACAATTACATTATTAACCACAGCAATTAGGTGGGCTTGCTATTTCATCTACCATCATCCAGCAATTACGAAAACCAACACATCACTTGCGTTGTTCTATTCTAAGACAACAAAATGACCAGACTACAGATACTTATAGCTACTTTTATTTAGATTACACTGAGTAAAATTTAGTGATTGCAATAAAACATTTTTGTAAGACTGTCTCATTGCATACAGTCACATTCAAAGGTTTGAACACTTCTGGTCAAATAACATGTTTAGTTGATTTTCTAAGTGAAAATAAATAACACATCATCGACAAGAAACTTTAAATTTTCCTGGTAATTGCAGTACACAATTTCTGTTTATTTTCTGAATTTAACATATTGTAAAAAATAAAACATAAAGCACAAAAAGTGCCTTAAATTTTGAACAGAACACATTTTGTATTTTATTTTTTCCAACATGTTAAATTCAGCAGATAAAGAGTAATTGTACACTGGAATGTGCAGAAGTGTGTCTTCTGTAGAGAATGTGTTTATTTTTACCTAGAAAATCAATGTGAGGAAACTTGATCAGGGTGCCCTAATTTTTTATTGCTAAGATAAATGGTATAAAACAATTTTATTGGCTGCCTTAGATTTTTGGACATTGTTGTGTTATATAGATATTATCCTAACAAACTGGTTCGAAATGAGAGTTCAAAACACATTTAAGGCTTTTAACTGATGTGGAATTCTTTTGTTTTGAGTGACCCCAGACCTAATTGTTAATAATAATAATAATAATTACAATAAAGCAATAACAATAATAATCATTATAATTAAGCAATAACAATAATAAATGGAACTTTACCAAATGTTTCAGTGGTGACAATTTTAGATAATTTTGAGTCAAATTCAAAATCACTAGCCAGTGCATAACTAGTGATCACAGCTTTGAACAGTAGTGCAACATAAAACCATATTTTTCATTAAAACACAAAAAAATTCAGAAAATATGCGTTTCGGTATTGACAATTCTCAAAGTAAAACACTGATCTAACTGCTCATCATGTGGCCATGAGGAACAGGGATGCAGCCTTACTTCCTGCTCTAAAATGCAGGGGTGTGGCTAAAATAAGGCTCCGCCTATGAACTCAAACTCTTCGTGTTTCGGTGATGACAGGAAAATGTGAGAGCCTTTTTTTTCATTTAAAAATTAAACTCATCATAAAGCTAAATCTTTCATAATCACATTAAAAGAAACTAAAAAGATCTCAATTTTCTTAAAAAATGCAAAAAAAAAGAAGTATTATTTTTTTATAGTTGCAATGTAGGGATTAGGGTTTGGAGCAGCTACTGCCCAAAAGAAATACTATGAATGATGATTTTTGGAGCTATATACATATATATATATATATATATATATATATATATATATATATATATATATATGATCCACTAAGCTGTTCAACTGTGCACTGAAAAAGAAACACAGAAACAGACTCTTATGTGTCTCAGTACTTGTCATAATTGTCATAATTCTGATGCCTCGCTGTTTGCACACAGTCATGCATGACTCCTCTTCCGGAAGAGTTTCTTTGTCAGTCCTGTTCCCAGAACTTCCTTCTAGGTGTTTATCAGCAGCGAGTTGTGTTGCTTGTTTCCGTTTATGTAACCACAATTGGATAGAATGACCCTCTCCACTTCAGGTTACCTAAGCAACTGATATTTAACTGGGCTGTTTGAGATGGGGTTGTCCCAGTGATGGTCCATCTTTTCTGACCCCAGGATGCCATGCTGCAGTTTGCCTCAGTGAATTTGGAGAGGTAATTTCTGTCTGATGAGGTGCCACACGCTTCGCTGCTTGCTGTGTCATGGGTCAGCAGTCTCTCTGGAAAACTACATTCAGATTAACCTGGAAAAGAAGCTGCCAAGCCTGACTGTGATAAAGGTGTCACATTGACTGAAGCTTTAAGGGAGACTGAGCATGACTCACTCTAAATGAAAACTCAATCACTTGTTCAAATACACAATATTTGCGCCCCTTCGGGTTTCTTTCATTATTGTATGTCACACTTAATTGTTTCATATCTTCAAACCAACTTTAATATAACTAGAGTAAACACAAGATACAGTTTTTAAATGATTTCATATATTGAAGGAAAAGTTATCCAATACCAACTGGCCCTGTGTGATAAAGTTGTGCCGTCCTTAGCCACTCAATCAGCCAGTGAACCAAATTTAGTTGATAATCGGATCAATTAAACTAGACACAGCCGGGGTTGATTACTGCCAGCGTGGTCAAATCTAGACATCACCTAAATAGAACCCGTACAGAAATGTGAAGTAGGTGAAAAGGCAACACTCTGCCACGATCAAAAGAAATCCTGGAAGAAATGAGAAACCGTTTTTGAAATATCAGTCTCGAAAGGGTTACCAAACCATTTCTAAGGCAGGAAGTCATAAAGGAACCCAGATAAACTCCTAAGGAACTGCAGGCCTTGCTTGCCTCCAGTTAGGTCAGCATCCCTGATTCCATCATGGGAAAGAAACTGAGCAAGAACAGAATCCTTGCGAGAGTTGCAAGGCAAAAACTACTGCTAACAAAGAGAAATCTAAACGCTGTCCTCACATTTACCGATAGATGGATGGATGGATGGATGAATGGATGGATGGATAGATACTTTATTGATCTCGAAGGAAATTTAGCAGCCAGTATCAGTCATACAACACACCACAGTTATAATAATAAGGGTGATACAATATAAAATTAAAAGAAGGATATATACAGAAAAACATATCTACAGGCATATATACAAATAGAAATATACAAAAATATGCAATAAGATCTATCCTGAGATAAAAAGGCAGTGCAATAATGAATGTACAATGAGGCATAAGTAACAGAATATAATGACAATACTGAATATGTGCAGATATTGGTACTGATAGAGTGTCTAAAGTGTTTAGGTGTGGAGTGTCCAGATGTGCAAGATGTGTGATAAATGAACACCCTAATGACCCCCAAGCCTTTTGGAATAATGTGCTGTGGACTGACAAGTTGAAAGAACTTTTTGGAAAACGGGAGTTCTGTTACATCTGGCGTAAAGGCTAATACCACACCAACAGTCAAACATGGCGGTGGTAGTGCAATGGTGCGGCAGTACTTCGCTGCTTCAGGGCCTAGGTGACTTGCCATAATTGTCGAAGCCATGATGTCCACTCTCTGCTAGAAAATTCTGCAGGAGAACGTCTGGTCATCAGTCCAAAATCTGTAGTTTAGGTGCAACTGGGTTACACAGCAAGACAACAATCTGAAGCAAAAGAGCAAGTCCACCTTTGAATGGCTCAGATGAAACTAAATAAGGGTTTTGGAGTGGCCTAGTCAAAGTCCTGACTTTCCAGTTAATATGCTGTGGCATATATAAATGTCTCTAAGGAACCACAAATGAAAAGACTTCTTACAAGTCAGTATTAATGTGTACATGTCCAAATATTAGCTTTATAAGTTGTAAACTAATCTGTTAGGAGTTGTTTGATGTGCATATGCACACGATGGCTGGTTTTCAGCTGCGGTAATGTTATTGGATTGGCGCTTAGGTCATATTTCTTTGCTTCAGCAGCAAGCCAAGAAAACCCTGAAATGTAAACTTTCTGAGAAAAGAATAATAACAATAAGTGAGCTGCCAAGTTTTTTTAATTAAATGAAAGTTGCTGCTTTGTTTTGTGTGTTCCAGGAGGAGCCTTTCGTGATGGTGGCAGAAAACATTCTTGGGCAGCCTAAACGATACAAAGGCTTCTCCATCGATGTCCTGGATGCCCTGGCCAAAATACTGGGCTTCAAATACGAGATCTACCAGGTAGCTGATGGAAAGTATGGATCTCCTCAATCTAATGGCTCGTGGAATGGCATGATTGGAGAACTCATCAAAAAGGCAAGTTTACATTGTTGATAACTAGTGCAACACTTTTGAATTGATCACTTATAAAGCCTTATGATATTGTTTTACAAGAGTGCCACAGTGGTTTTTATCTCTCTCTGTTACATACAAAGCATATGATCAATCAAGTTCTACCATAGACCAGGTTTCATCAAATAGCTCTGACCGTCAGCCAAATTCTCGCAAAGCAGATATTGTTTGTGCTGAATCTCTACCCAACAATCCCCTTCCCTGCTGGAAATTCTCTTAGAACGGAAGCTATTGTGTGCCAATAAAAACAAACTGGTCCACAGTGTGCAAAGACATGCTGTAAAACACATCTAAAAAGGGAGAAATATGTTATTTGAATGCCTCTTATAAGCTTCAGACTTCAACAGTAAGCCTAGTAAACAATAACTATGTTGCCACAGTTAGCTTGGCACTAACATAACATTGCAAGTCCCATAGTAGCTAATGGGAAATATATTATACTATTGGTTGAAATTGATGTAGTCAGTGGATCATCAAGTCTTTATTGTGTCATCATAACTTTATAACATATCTTTAGTTACCCTGTTTGATCGGTTATGATATGGATAATATTGTAAAAAAAGACAATGTTTTCTGCATTTGTAATAAAATGTCCCCTGTATGTGCTTGTACATTTTAATGGGTGTTGGTGGCAGAACACAGCAAAACCGCAGAAGTCAGAGATCACTCTTTCATCTGTTTAACTTCCAGTCAAAACAGCCATTATGTCATTCACAAAGTCATTAATTTTTCAGTGTCAGGAAAAGGGTAGGTAAAAAAAAACAGATAATTTCCCAAAAGCCATCACCGTTAAGTATAATATTAAATCTACTTGAGAAAATGTGACTCCAAACAACTGTACAAGACCAAGTAGACCAACAAAACTGTCAGCATAAGATAAACAGTAAGATAATCTCTTCAGGTCTGAAAAAATCCAAAGGAATCCAAAGGATTTTTTCTGTCCATCCTTCCATTTTAAGAAGACAATTCAATGCCAAGACTGAACTTTAGAGGTGTTTCTTTTGAAAAACTGAAGACAATACTCCTGAAAACATTGTAATCTGTAACAAAGGCAAAGGGTGGTCTCTGACTTTTGCACTGAGCAGTTTTTCAAATAATTCATAACAGTAAAAAAAGCTGTGTAATTAGTTTTTTTTCACAAATGCAACTTAATCTCTAGAGAGACTCTTGTATGTGGCAATAGCTTATGTGACCATTACAGTGGTGTAGCATGAATTTTCATTGATTCCTCGTCGATGATGAATAGGTACCAGCAAAGCCTTCTGAAACTGAAAGTATATGGAACTACTGAGCTTTTAAACACTTTACTGATTGAAAGCTAAATATAACTTCATAAGATCAGCTTTGAAAAAAACCTTCTCTACCCACCCTGTGTCTTAAGCCAAATACTGGTAATAGAGCTTTTAATTTGAATTATATAGTCCCATTTGCACAGCAACTTCAGCAATGGCTCATTGGTTTCTATGATATATATATAACCTGGCTTGTCCGTCAGTCACTCACTCACTAACTCACTCATTCACATTTAGCACTCAAGTACCTTCATTAGAGTGGTGTTTGGCAACAATGACACTTCATGTAGTGAAGAACATGCTTACATTATTGTAATTGATGGTACATTGTAGACGTAACAGAGTTACACACAGAGAAAATGCTAAAATATTTATTTAATGTCTATATTGTCTTGGTATTTCCATCCAGAGGGCAGATCTGGCTATTTCAGCTATCACCATCACGCCAGAACGTGAGAACGTGGTGGACTTCAGCAAACGCTATCTGGATTACTCCGTGGGCATCCTGATGAGCAAGTCTGTAGAGAAACTCAACATCTTCTCACTGCTAGCGCCCTTCGATCTGGCAGTATGGGCGTGTATCGCCGCTGCCATCCCTGTGGTTGGAGTCATGATCTTCCTCCTACGGCGTATCCAGTCCGTCCGTTCTCAGAACACCCCTGGGCCTCACCAGCCTGCATCTGTTACCACCTCTTTCCAAAGTGCCATCTGGATTGTCTATGGCGCTTTTGTTCAACAAGGTAAGACGATGTATAAAAGACACTTTTTCACGCTTTTCCAAGCTTTTTTTCAAGCTGTGGGAGTTTGTGTGATGTAGCACATCGTATGCTTTTTAAAATGTTAATTGACCCTTTTAATGTGGTCTGATGTGCTGTAGATTTGTAAAATAATTACTGTTAATTATATTAAGCACAATTAGACTACTGTTATCTCACTGCTCAAAAACCAAAACAGACTTGTTTTAAGTGTCTTTCATAAACAGACAGAAGGTGTTTGATCACAGCTAATGAGTTTTCTTAACACCTGCTCTGTAAATATGTTCAAAACATACAGTCATATGCAAAAGTTTGGCCGCCTCACTCAAATTTAATGCTTTGTTGATTTTTTAAGTGAAAGTAAGTTAATATAGCCATGGCAAAGAACACTGTTCTGTGCATTTTAATGTAGAATCTCTGTTTATTTGCTGGATTTTAAAAAATAAAACCTAAAATGTGGTGCATGCAAAAGTTAAGGCACACTATGCTGTTTGTGTTTTGTTTGTTTTCCAATATGTTAAACTCAGCAAGTAAATAGAGCTCTACACTATGAAGGATATCACTTTAAAATATGTGTTCTTACATCAAAGAGCGTCTGTCTGTTTATGTTCCGGCACGTAATCTAAGATCTGCAGATACTGACCTTCTACAGATACCCTCTGTTAAATACAGAAAACATGGAGAGACTCTTTCAGTTATTCTGCTTCTAAACTGTGGAGCTCAGTTCAGCTTTTATTAGACGGTCAAGCTCAGAGCTCACTTTTAAGAAGCATCTAAAAACGGATCTCTTTAAATTAGCATTTAATTAAAACTCTACGTCTCATGGTTTTTATCTTCTACTTTGATCTGTGTTATTTTCTTATGATTCTAAATAAATACCCAGGATTTTTTGTATAACTATGTTTTATCACCTGTCTGTAAAGCACTTTGAGCTGCCACCGGCACAAAAAGTGCTGTATAAGTAGAAATTATTATTATTATTATTATTATTATTATTATTATTATGCATATGACTGTAGCTAACAGTAATGCTAGAAAGCTGAATATCATATTAGAGCAGTATAACTGTAGAATCTGTCAAAACATCACTACAGTGAAGAGAAAGTATATCTCAAAGGACAAAAATGACTTATTATCTTCTACTCAGATGAGAAGGACAACAGGCTAAAAGCTACAGTTAGCAAAGTAGCTGCCTATTTAGGTTCCTTACCTCAGTTTGCTTTTTTTTCTGGCTGAAAGGGTAAAAACATCTCTCTGGCGTCCATGACGTGCCAAGTAAAGATAGCATTGTTGTTTTGTTTTTTTTTTTAATGGCAACCAAGGAGAGAGCTGCGTCAATGCTAGTTTGGTGGTATTTATTAGCTGATAGATCATTGGCTGGGCTAGCCGTCAGGATTGGTTGGCACCACAGGGATTTCTAGTGACTATATGGCTACGTTCACATTACCAGGCTGAAGTGGCACAAATCTGATTTTTTTTACCCTAATGTGACTCAGATCTGATGTTTTCAGAGCTGTGTGGACACAAATCTGATCTTTTCAAATCCGACCTGAGCCACTTTCATATGTGGTCATAGATCAGATATGTGTCTGATTCGTGGCCATGTGACCTTAATGTGATGCTCAGATCGGAATTCATGTGCTTTTTTCCACTTCGCGTTCGCCATCATTTAGCGTTACCATGGCAGCAGCGCCGAACAGAAGCTAAAGCCTATAAACGGTGGAAAAGCAGCTCATCTCACCTTTTTCTCCTTCGTCTCGCTCTAATAATGAAGCTGAGAGCTGATCAGAGTTAATGATCTTCTCAGCGAAGCTCGTTCTGCTCGTTAGTTTGTGCTGATGATGAACGTGATTCATTCACGTGACGTTACTGAGTAGGATGAGCTCATGAGGGTCATTTCAGGACGCCGGTTCGTCACATTAATGACAGATTTGAATCGCTTACCTAAACGAGTGTGAACCATCGTGCCAGAGAGATCAGATTTGAGCAAAAAATCGGATTTGAGAAATGAGGCTTGTAATGTGATCGGAGCTTATGATGTATTTGCATGATGCATGGTGGGTAAACAAAACAAAAACATGAAAATAGTATAAAATCATGATCTCGGTCAAACTGATGAGGCTGAGAAACACAAAGTTGCACCACAGACTACTGTACAACACAGATTGCATTCAATTCTAGTTAAGTCCATATTCTGTATTATCATTTCTTCATGAACTTATGAAGTTCTCAAAGGTCTGCTGTTACAATGCTCATTGTTTGGAAGCCATGGACAAGAAGGATGAGGAAGAAGTGGAAACTTATTGCAGGGCTAGACAGTCCAGTCAGTCGCTGAACAAACAGGCCAAGAGGCAAAAACAAATAGACAGACAGTACATCAGAAAGAAATAAACACTGGGCAAATCACAGAGAAAAAATACACAGTGTGGAAACTTATTGGTTCAGGAGAAAGTATGGAAGACCAAGACTGTAAAGTGAGGGTCATCAGTTTGTCCTGAAGGGTTGGAGTCTAGCAAAGTTTGCTGATCTCCAAACCTGGTAATTAACTGATGAGATGAATGTGGTGTGTTTGAATATGAAAATCTCTAAACCGTGCTGGACTCCAGTCCTCCAGGGCTGAAAATGAAGACCCCTGCTTCAGAGGAAGACTCTAATGTGCAAAAACTGAGCAGCTCAAAGAAAGAATGATGGTGAGAAACCATATATATATGTTCTTCTCACCTTACAGGTGGCGAGTCCATTATGAGCTCAGTGGCTCTGCGGATAGCCATGGGCAGCTGGTGGCTCTTCACACTCATTGTGTGCTCGTCTTACACGGCAAACCTGGCAGCCTACCTCACCGTGTCTCGCATGGACAACGCAGTACGGTGAGTTACCTGAGTGCTTATCTCTGTGAAGTTCAAAAGTTTGAAGAACCCCAGTCAAATTACATGTTTTGTAATACATCGTCTACAGGAAGCAAATTAAAATATGGCCATTTTTTGCTAATTTTAGTGCACAATTTCTATTTATTTGCAATGTCTAACATATTGGAAAAAAATAAAACATACAATACAAGATGTGCCTCAACTTTTTCACACGCCACATTTCATGTTTTTTTTTACTATGTAAAATTCTGCAAATAAACAGTAATTGTGCATGAAAACGTGCAGATGTGTGTCTCAGTACAGGATGTGTAGCCTTATTTTCACCAAAAACACAGGTAATTTAACTAGGGGTGCCCAAACTTTTGCATGTGAGTGTATTTGTGTAAGTATGTGTGGATTTATGCACCAAAACAGTCATCATAAAATTTTACATAACAATTTTCCAACCTCACTTTATTCATAAGAATTAAACAGGCAGTTTTAGTACTGTGCCTTTTAGTCGGATATCTGTAAATGAATTCAGCTCATGTTGGCTGACCCCTTCACAAGCGCTGGCATTGTGTCTTATTCCAGAAGAAGTCCAGGATGATATGTACAAAACAATCAATTACATTCAAACTGAGTTTAATAAACCGGAATTGTCAAAAATGTCAGGAAAAATAAACTTGTTACTCCTTTCGGGTGTCTTGATCCTTTGAAAGGCTGAAATTATACATTTGCTTCCTGACAGACAGGAACAGCACAATGTTTAATCATTTTCCCCACTACAATAACACTGTTACAGACCGTCTGCAGTAACAACACTCTTTATCTCTTTAGTCTAAATGAGCAGTAATATTTCAGCATGTTTATAGTGGCATCACAACCATCTGTTTTTGCAGCTTAGCTCATCATAGTAACATCATAGTATCAGCCCCCCCTACCATATAAGAGCACTTTGTAGTTCTACAGTTACAGACTGTAGTCCATCTGTTTCTCTGATACTTTGTTAGCCCCCTTTTACCCTGTTCTTCAGTGGTCAGGACCCCCATGGACCCTCACAGAGCAGGTACTATTTGGGTGGTGGATCATTCTCAGCACTGCAGTAACACTGACGTGGTGGTGGTGGTGTTAGTGTGTGTTGTGCTGGTACGAGTGGATCAGACACAGCAGTGCTGCTGGATTTTTTAAACACTGTGTCCACTCACTGTCCACTCTATTGGACACTACTACCTTGTCAGTCCACCTTGTAGATGTAAAGTCAGAGACGATAGCTCATCTGCTGCTGCACAGTTTGTGTTGGTCATCCTCTAGTCCTTCATCAGTGGTCACAGGACGCTGCCCACAGGACGCTGTTGGCTGGATATTTTTGGTTGGTGGACTATTCTCAGTCCAGCAGTGACACTGAGGTGTTTAAGAACTTCAGCAGCACTGCTAATCCACCCGTACCAGCACAACACACTCTACCACCCAAATAGTACCTGCTCTGTGGGGGTCCTGGGGCGATCCTGACCACTGAAGAACAGGGTAACAAAGTATCAGAGAAACAGATGGACTACAGTCTGTAATTGTAGAACTACAAAGTGCACCTATATATTAAGTGGAGCTGATAAAATGGACAAAGAGTGTAGATACAAGGAGGTGGACTCAATGAAGTGGCCATTTGGACCGTTTACACAGTACATCAAAGTCTCATTTAAAAGCAATGCAATGCAATTTTCTGTGATATGAGCCCTTTGTATCTTGTAGCTATTTTTTCCAAATAGTGTTTCAATCTGCTTTTGGTTATTTTTAGACCTTTTGAGCTCTCATATGCTGCTGATTTATGTGAATATCATTGCATTACTTAATTTTCTTCAGTCATACCTGCCTAGATTGCACTTCATTTCCTTCATGTAATGAGATCTTGATTTAAGTATTCTTAAATTGCTACTTCTTTTTTGTAAAAGACTCTCTCTGCCTTGTGGAATCCGACGAGAGAGGATCTAAAAGTCTGTAGTGCAGTAATATGAAAAATGCCATGCTGCATTGGTTCCCAATCTCATTTCTGGGGACCCATTGATCTGCAGAGTTTTCTCCGCTTGAGCACACCTGATTCAGCTCATAAACTAATTAAACGATTCACTAATTTCTTAACTGAATTAACTGTAGATTCAATTATGATTCAGATTCCATATTTGATCAAATTAGAACAGGAAAGGACACTAAACTGTGGATCAGGGCCTCGACTCAGAAACACTGATGGATCAAATAACTGAAGATCGGTATGCCTACCTGGAGTTCTCTTCCATCACAGTAGAATTATCTTTCAGAAATGCTTCTGCTGGCTGTCAGTATTTAACTCTTTAACTTACTGTTTCTGTGTTGAATCTCAAGTTTCTGGAGTGCGAATCCAGGTCGAATCGTGTCTGGGGTTCAAGTCCGAGTCGAGTCTTAAGTCTCCGGACAAGTCTGAGTCAGGTCTCAGGTCTCCAGAGTGCAAGTCTCTGGGATGCAAGTCCAAGTCAAGTCTCAATTCTTGAGCATGCAAATTCGAGTCAAGTCTTGAGTCTACATAGTGTGAATCCAAGTCAAGTCTTGAGTTGCTGGGGTACGAGTCCAAGTCGAGTCTCGAGTCTGAGTCATACTGGCACCCTGAAGACTCGAGTCGGGTCTCAAGTCTCCAGGGTGCCAGTTCGACTTGAGTCTCAAATTTCTGGGATGGAAGTCTAAGTCAAGTCTCAAGGTGCGAATTCGAGTTGAGTCTTAAGTCTCTGGGGTGCAAGTCTGAACCAAGTTTTCGCGTGTATGGGGTGCAAGTCCAAGTCGAGTCTCAAGTCTTTATGGTGCAAATCTAAGTGGAGAGTTGAGTCTTTTGGGTGCGATTTGAGTCTCGAGTCTCTGGGGTGTAAGTCCGAATCAGGTTTTTAGATTCAAGTTCTGGGTCGAGTCTCGAGTCTTTGGCATGCGAGTCTGAGTTGAGATTCGAGTTTCCAAATCACAAGTTTGAGTCTAAAGTCTTCGAGTTGCGAGTCCAAGTCAATTCCTGCGTCTCTCGGTTGTGTTTCAGTTTCATTATTATCTGCACCACTTCAGCAGCTTTAAATACCAAACCTTTCTTTGGTCTGAAAGACAGAAGTGCTGTATGCAACAATTACGATGCTTAAAATAAAGGGCAAAACTAATTGAAATGGTTGATTAGTCTGTAGCCTCCCGCCCAATGACAGCTGGGATAGGCTCCAGCACCCCACCGCGACCCAGAAGGATAAGCGGTTTAGATGATGTATGTATGATTAGTCTGTAGTTTGTAAGTGATGTAAACTGCAGTAAACCTCCATGCTAAACCTCTGACTTTGAACACGTAGGTATCGATGGGAGGCCCCACAGCAGAAATCACCCTGTGTTTAACCTCCTTAACTCACTCCATTTTCACAATCTGAGAAACTATCTTAATAAAGTATCGACTGTAATCCAGCTGCTTTCTCTGCTTCAGTGCCTTTATTATGTAGCATTAGTTGCGCTTCTGTGTCATGCTAGCTAAATGTTATTGTTTATAATGCCGTGAGACTGAATTTTTATTCTAAGCCTGTTCTTTCATGGCTGCCTGTATCTCAGTACCTTTTCTTGCATGTTCAAATCACTCCTGTCACTGTTTTGAGATTTGCTAATGCACTGTTACCATCATTAGAACGTAAGGTTGGAATTATAAACCCTTATCTGGATTGGTTTTGTTTTAATAGTGTGAAGCTAGTGGGAACTAGTTTGATCTAACCTGTGTGAATGATATCCACCATGTAATTCTGTCACCACTGAACCAACTGACCATTGTGCTCATCTGTCACATGTTGATTCAGAAAATAGAGTATTGAGTTGTTTGGTTTGTTAGTTAAGCTGATAGATATAAAAGTAGTAGTCATTCTGTTGTTTAGTAGTTATTCCGATCTCAGAAGGATGTAGTCCTGTTCTTAGAAAGACTTATAATGTCTTATAATGTTATAAGAAGGAGTTTATTGTATTCTTATAAGGTTACAATACATACCACTTTTGCAAGTGCAAACAAATTTTATTAAACATTACCTTCTACTTGCAGCAAATACATCTAAATCTAATACAATCTTAACTTGGACAATAATGTATTTTAACCTTACTGAGCCAAGTGTCTATTCTGAGAATTTGGAGAAGGCCAGTTAAGATTATTTAAATCTGCCTCGAGATGAGTTGTTGTGCAAACATGTTCATGTTGGCCAGAGAGAAACATGTAAGCATGTAGAATCAGCTGCAGTGTTTTCTATCACTGAACACTGCAAAAAATGTAAATGCACAAAGCAAATCACCTTTATTGCACAAACATTTACATTCATTTTAATGGTTGTTACTGATATTATTATTTTGGTAAAATACTGTATGTCAGAATAACTGGTTTAACCTGTGAAACTGCGAATTACAGTAAAAGACCGTATTTGTAAGATGTTAAACAACTAATTTTACAAATTTTTACCATCATTGAGAAAAAGCTAATTTTACTGTTAATCTCTTAAAAAGCCAGACTTTATTAAACACAGTTTGATAATCTATGGAAAGCTTAACCAGTTAGCATTGGAATCTCTGTAATTACTTGGTATATAATAAGCCTCTATAACCTAAGAATAGCTCAACCAGTTTGCAGTGAAGTCCCTTTAGTTACTGTATAATAAGCCTTAGTATGTAATAAGCTTGTAATTGTAAGGGTTTAATCTGCCCGTATGATGTGTGACATTCCCATCTACTGTGTTC
Organism: Colossoma macropomum; assembly: GCF_904425465.1. Taxonomy (NCBI): domain Eukaryota; kingdom Metazoa; phylum Chordata; class Actinopteri; order Characiformes; family Serrasalmidae; genus Colossoma; species Colossoma macropomum. Next base: position 1,117,562 of record NW_023494803.1, read on the forward strand.
TCTCATTAAATAAAGTAGTTTATAACAGACTTTTCTGTCTCTGAATCTCAGAATTTTCGCCAGTGTTGAGTCATCATGTGGCTAACAGAGAAGAGCAGGTTGAACAGCAAATATAGGCAATGTTAGTCAATCTTTTTTTAAGATACATCTTGTTTTCCACTTTGTTTCTTTAAGCGAACATAGCATTTACACCTCCTATACATTTATATTGTGCAGGCTGGAGCAGCTTTCAATGTCCTCACAGCTGTAATTAGCCTGTTTCTTACTACTATTATAACTGTATTGTCCTTCTGCTGCATTTTATTGCACCATTAGAGTGCAGGAGTCCAGCGGGAGCTTTTAATTATTCTCCCCAGCTTTAAACTTGAAATGAGCATGAGTGCTTTAGGCATTGCAAACACGCTGTTATATTTCCGAGTGCACAGCACGCCGAGGCACTCCACTGACCGGCTCTAAATCACATGAGACCAGATGTGATCTTAAAATGAGGTGTTGGATTGTGGCGTTAGTTACAGCTAACAGGGATATGCTGTCTCTGAAATTCGCCCCCAGATTCCTCTGGTTCATGCTATTTTAGCATCTGGAGCATAATGGATAACACAAGCTAAACAAGCTAGCTAGCTAGGAGGTCATGTTTATTTTTGCCACAAGTAGTGTGTTTTTCATGCTTGCATGCTTAATTACTGTTTTCAGCCATGCTAACTTACATTACATTGGTGGGCTACTGACAGGCTTGACGAGCCTGTTGTAGAGTGTTAACGAGCGCCACCATCACCCTCTACTTTGAGCTCTTCATACATTCATGCTGGACTGGTTTAGAAATTTCACTCTTAGTTTGTTCCCGCTGCACTGTTAGAAATGAAGGTTCTGTTCAGGTACGTTTTTCATTCATCAAGGTACAAACAGTGTAAATGTTCCCTCAAAGCTCCAACAGTGGTTTTAAGGTCTGATTGTGAACCTCAAATAAGTGTTTCCAGGTGAAAAGTTCGTATTTGTACCTTTTCATAACCGAATGTTTTAAAACAGAACAGTAAAATAAAAGCCTGGAGACGAGACGGGGTGTGTGGAGTCAGTACAGCTTAGAACATATCATTACAGTGGATTATGGTTCAGTTATGTTCCCTGACTAAAGGTACTGAGATGGAGCCTTGAGGGTTCCACCCCAGTGACAAGAGGGGCACTGACCCAGAGACAGTTTACTACTCTTTTTTCTGAGAGTGTATAATAAGTCTAAGTTCCTGCCCACATTTATCCCAGATTTCTCATGGTTGCTCCAAGACTTTCTTAATGTGAGGTAACATCTGGCCCTGCAAGACTATACTGGCTTTTAAGAAAGCCACTGCTCAGTCAGGGCTCTCCGCTCAGCGAAGCACTTTCAGAAAGTCTTTGGCCCTTATTCATCAAAGCTGAGCGCCATTCTCCTTCTCTGATTCATGAAACTGCTGTATTACACTGAGACAAGCACTGATATGAGAGCAGTAGATCAATCAGCTTCAGCTGCTTGGAAATAAGCACCTGCAGGCTAGCCCATTATTTGCAATTGACACCCCCAATTTACCCTGCTATACATATAATTTGCATGAAACACACCCTAATTCATGCAGGTGTTCTGATAGAGAGCTAGTAAAGGGAAAGCATTCAGGTTCATGAAAAATTGAGGCTGGTTCCTGTATAGTCTTTCATTCTTGCTGCATAGACCTCTGAGGTTGTTCATCATTTAGTAATCTATGTTCAAATAAGGACTGTCTAAGCTGTTTTTTTCTGTTTTGAGAAAACTGAATGTTATTTGCATCCTATTGTAACCACAAATAACCCATAGCTGATACCTATGTTTGTTCCCCCAAATGTCTCTGAATCCTCTGAATTACAAAGTCATTAACCCTCTGGGGTTCACAAATTTGTGTCAAATTCAGTGTTTCTATATATGCTTCTCTATCTTTGCAATAACACAGCACAGAAATCCAGTTCAAAGATTTCCTGAATCTGTAGAGTCGCCCTTTCCGTTGTAACGTATCACGAGATCGTACGTGACTCACATCTGGAGTTATGAGGCTATGACAAGGGGTTGAGAAACATACACTATATTGCCAAAAGTATTCACTCCCCCATCCAAATCATTGAATTCAGGTGTTCCAGTCACTTCCATGGCCACAGGTGTATAAAACCGAGCGCCTAGGCCTGCAGACTGCTTCTACAGACATTAGTGAAAGAATGGGGCTCTCAGTAGCTCAGTGAACTCCAGCGTGGTACTGTGATAGGATGCCACCTGTGCAACAAGTCCAGTCGTGAAATTTCCTCACTACTAAATATTCCACAGTCAACTGTCAGTGGGATTATAACAAAGTGGAAGCGATTGGGAACGACAGCAACTCAGCCACGAAGTGGTCGGCCACGTAAATGACAGAGCGGGGTCAGCGGATGCTGAGGCGCATAGTGTGCAGAGGTCTGCACAGAGTCCTGACCTCAACCCAATAGAACACCTTTGGGATGAATTAGAGTGGAGACTGCGAGCCAGGCCTTCTCATCCATCATCAGTGTCTGACCTCACAAATGTGCTTCTGGAAGAATAAAAATTCCCATAAACACTCCTAAACCTTGTGGAAAGCCTTCCCAGAAGAGTTGAAGCTGTTATAGCTGCAAAGGGTGGGCCGACATCATATTAAACCCTATGGATCAAGAATGGGATCTCACTCAAGTTCATATGCATGTGAAGGCAGACGAGCCAATACTTTTGGCAATATAGTGTATCTGCCCCTTACTGTGTGTAATTGGTGGATTTGTCTGTCCATCTACGTTCTGTGTGAAACTGACCAATGGACACTCAGGAAATCACTAAGGACTGACAATCTCACCGGAAACCCTTCAGTCTTCATTCAGTCCACATCGGAGACTCATGTGAAATGGTATGCAGAGAGTTTACAGCTGCTGAAGCTGCTGCAGCAGTGTTGGAAAGTAGCAGAGCATTCTGGTTTGAAACATACAGGTAAAATATTTGTGCAAGTGCCTTTAGACAATTTTAAGAAGATGTGCAAAAATCAAGAAAATGCCCTCTGACCCCAGAGAGTTTAATAGTCAAAGTATGAATATTGCTACATATATGCTACATGCAAGTGTGTGTTAATACACTTCACTACATTATGTTAAAGTAAGGTTACTGCTATAACTTATACATGTCAGCCAGCTTCTTATTCAAATTTTCCATTCCACCTTAAATGGAGCAAATGTTAAATATTACTGCTGATCTATTTAAGGTGGAACAGAAAATTCAAATAAGTGGCTGGCTGACTTTAGCTTTGCATTTATTTGTTGGAAGGAGCAAATCAGGGTCTAGATTTAGCTAAAGGATTAATGAACTAGTAAATTCTGATTAATATTTACACATTAAATAAAAAATTTACATTCACTTCGACTACATGGGAATTTGATCACCCAGATGTACCAAAGACAAAATTGGGGATTCCTGACACTGTAAAATTTGGGCACTAATTTCATGATCATGAATGTAAGTACCTTTTATCAATAAGGGTCACTGTGAATCGTCCAAAATAAAAGCTTAGGTGCACTAAAATAAGCAAAAAGAGAAAATAAATGAACCATGACAATTAGAGCTAAGTCTTCTATTCAGACCATAAATGTCAAGACTTCAATGTCAAAAAAGGAGAAATAAACACCTCTGTGGTCATTTCCTCCACCTGCCCTTAGGATTTCTAATAGTTTGTTAGCGCTAAGCTAGCAGTGGTGCACATTACTATTTTTGGGGCATTTTAGATTAAGCTTGGAAAACTGACCTTCGTAAAAGAAGTTCTATATTGTTTACTTTGTATATAAAAACCAGATTGTATATAGATTTTACCTTGTATGTTGCAGTTTTGAGTGATTGTTTCAGATTAATATTAGCTCTTTATGATTCACCTATAGTTCACACTTTGGAGTATTAATTCCTTAAAATTCACCCTTTAGAGGATTCACTCCTCATAATTCACACTTTAGAGGATTCACTCCTCACAATTCACCCTTTAGAGGATTCACTCCTCATAATTCACACTTTAGAGGATTCACTCCTCATAATTCACCCTTTAGAGGATTCACTCCTCATAATTCACACTTTAGAGGATTCACTCCTCATAATTCACCCTTTAGAGGATTCACTCCTCATAATTCACACTTTAGAGCATTCACTCCTCATAATTCACCCTTTAGAGCATTCACTCCTCATAATTCACCCTTTAGAGGATTCACTCCTCATAATTCACACTTTAGAGCATTCACTCCTTATAATGAATTATGAGCATTCTAAATGGCCTAAAGGTCCTCTAATACTTGTGAATTCAGTTTATATTTTAGACCATTCTCATTCATTCATGAGCAGAGCATTCTAAAATGTCCCCTCCTGACCCATACTGACCCATTATTTATTCCTCCAATTCCTAATTCATGTTCCCTGTTGAGCGTAATTTAGACAGGCGAGGGTGATGTTTATTGTCATGGTCTAAAAAATAGCATTTTAAGTGATGCTTGGACCAACAAGCCTCTGTACACCATTAGTGATGTTCAAACAACAACTGCATCTGTTTACATGATAAAAAATTATCCAAAGCTCTTCTTTGTGGGCTATTTGTATTAATAATTATTAGCAGTACTAAAGTACCCATGCCTGACCTGTGTTTTATTATTCATTTATTTCACATACTCGCAGGCACAGGAACTTGATTTAATTCAAATTGTACAGACCTGCTCAGCAGGGTTCAGTGTTTATGACTACACAATAAAGCCTGCCTTTTCTTTTTTTTTTAAATGTGCTAAAACCATTTTTTCCTTTTTAACAGTGGGAAGAACTGTACCTGTAATTATATCGAGTAATTGTCCTGATTTTATCACTGTCAGATTGCCCATTCAATCTGCAAATAATTGCAAAGAGTCCTGTTAAATAGCCTTGCCTGGGTTGATGGGGGATGCTTATCTCCACATGGCATCAGTGCCATTTGAATGCATGAAGAAATACAACATATGCCGCAAACACAACATATGCGCTGTAATTAACTTAATAAAACAATAGAAACATTTGTGCTTGTTTTAATCTGTTAATTGTGGGTGAGTAGGAGAGGTGAGGGAGAACTGTGGGCTTCTTATAACAATGACTATTGTGTTTTTTAGTTTAAAGTCTGTATAAAGTCCCTGTTACTGACAGAATGCCTGTAAGTAAACAATGAAGTTTATGGTTTTTAAAGATAAGATAAGATAAGATAAGATAAGATAATCCTTTATTAATCCCACAACGGGGAAATTTGCAGTGTTACAGCAGCACAGAAGACAGAGCAGCAGGAAATATACAAACAATATATAAAATAGAATAAACAATAAAAATATAAAGATATATGTATATGTACAAAAATTACAAGAAAAATATACAAAGTATTAAATTTAAATTTAGAAATGTAGAAATGTATGTATTGTAGTGAGTATTGCACAGTGAATAAAATAGCAAATAAATAAACAGTAATAAATGGAGAAATTTTGCACTTGACATAATTGCACATAATGGTGGTAAACATATTGACAGTGATCCACAGTGAATATACTACGCATGGTGGATCGAGATATTGCACACAGTAAAGTGCTGTGGCAGTAAATTAGTGTAAAAGTACTTAAAAGTGTTAAGTAAATTAGTGTAAATTACATTGATTTGTTGGTATCATGTTACATGAACCCTGCTGTATAACACTGACATTTTCTTCTGCAATAAAACAGTGTCGTATTACTATCACAGGTAACTGTCATAATAGGTGTCCTAATGTCTTGACAGCTAACTAAAGTGCATTAAAGTCCTTTTAGGGACTTTACAGAGATACAAGACCGGGCTTATCTCTTTAAATGGGGAGAGACTAAAATACTTTGAAAACAAGATCAAATTACCATTTAAAATCATATTTGAAATCTGACTAAAACCTCATAAATGGTGTTTAGCGTTTGGCAGGTGACCTAGGCTGTCATGATTCTCAACATTATGGCATCTGTCATGACAATTACCAGCAACATGACACTGTTATCTACCTTATTTTTCATATGACCACTGTCAATTTCACGATTATGATTGAAATATGTGATTAGGGAATGGAAGTGAACGTTCATTACCATATTTAGCAAAGCCAAAGAAAGTGTGCTTATTTTTAAGTCATTGTTTTGTCCTATTAAATGTTTCTGAGGCATTTTGGGACACGGTGCAGGTTGTGGTGGTCAGTACAGCTGAGTGAAGATGAAATTACGGCATGAGCAGCAATGCTGCAAGCATAAATAGCACAGCTTCAGCAGCCATGCAGAGCTTAAGCACACATGTAAACATGACTCCTTGAAAAAGCACATAAAATGCAACCCGATGATGAATTGCCAGTTGAACTTCACTGTTTGCTCCTAACAGGCTTTGGTTTACATTATATTCTCTTTATAACTGGATTATGACCTCACCAGGGTAGGCTGAGCGGATAGCAGAAGGCTAAGCGGCTATCATGCTAACTTTAAAATGAGAAAAGACACTCTTCAAGTTTTCTGACTACTTAAAAAGTGAGGTATACAAAGTAAAAAGTGTTTCTTACATGCTTGTTAAAAGCTGAAAAATGTCTGTATTTAAACCAGCGCTGACATAAAAAGCCCACAACCTCACTAGCTATAAATAGGATCCTCTGACTAAAGTGAGATGTGGATGGATGAAGCCGCAAACATCAGCACGCAAGTATTTAAGCATCCCAACGAGAAGATTATTGATTATTGATTATTTTTATTTAGTCCCACATTTCTAACATGTTAGGATGTTATAGGCATTCAACTTATTGTCTGTTTATGCTCTGCTGAAAGTTCTGTCTATAAGTCACTTAAAGCATCATGGGGTGCAGGAAAAAAGTGGATACACTGAACAAAATGACAGTATATGATATCTCCGATGGCATGTTTATGGCATGCTTATGCCACTGTTATGTAGCAGGGTTCATGTGCAGTGGGACTTTGGGCCATAAATGTTAAAAAACTTTTTTCCTGCAGAAATTTCTATAAAAGCAGTGGTGTAAAGAGCCGCTCTGCTGTCTGGGCAACACCATGCCGCTCCACTCCCTGCTCCTCTCCCACTCCGCACCACCCCAGATAGCAAGCATATATCAGTCCGCTGGCTTGAGAAGGTTGGCACCCCGCTAACTGTACGCCACTGCTGGTCCACCCTCGGACCACCCAGATTACTGTCCTGCACACAAGCTCTAACTAGTTTTTTATCTTCCCAAACAAATTTCAAATGCACACAGTCTTAACTTAATTTTAGAGAATAAACTTAGACAAATATTACAAACACATGAGAGGAAAAAAATAATGACTAGGCCTGATATAAAATGATTTTATAGAAAATGTTGCTGACTCTGTGCTGGATTAAAATTACTTACTAAACTACTCATTTATTAGGTATAATTAAAGTAAAGAAAAGAATGAGTGATGGTAAGTGGAATTTTATCTGTTACTCTACTTAACCGCCAGCGGACAGCCCAGAAAACACTGAGCAAAACGCTGTTGGAGCATCAGCTCTGCCATCAGTGGGCCAATAGTAGTTCAAAATCCTCTTTCTATCAGGGACTCAAAAAGTCTGGTACCCGACCACTCCCTCACACTTCATGCATAACGTAGACTACTGCTTGAAATGTTTGGAATCTCTGTTCAAAGGTTTGGACTCAATATGTGTTCCTATTTAACACTTATTTTTAGTTAATTGTATAAAATGAATTCAGTATGTTTGTCCCTTGCAACTTCATAGTTTTCAAATAATTAAAAAAAAGCAAAATAAATAATAATATATCAGCTGTATAAAATTATAATACACATCAGGAATACCAAATATTTGAAAATTGTTGATTATTATTTGAAAAAGATCATTTGAGGAAAAATATGGTGATAGATAATAACAGTAAAATTTACTGTATGTAATAACACAACATTCTTGACCTATTGAATAAAACATACATACGCACATAAAAATATCTTTGTTTAAGTTACATTGTTTTACACATATATTGTTATAAAATGTTACTTAATGTCCAGTGATGTTTTGTTGATTTTCTAAGAGATTGTTTTTTCACATTTTATTGCACATTTTCTATTTATTTGTTGAGTTGAACATATTGGAAAAAAAACAAAACCTACAGTATAAAATGTGCCAAACTTTTGCACAGGCCACATTTTTTCCAATGTGTTAAAATCAGCAAATAAACAGCATTAGCATGTGCATATGGGTGATCTCTGTAAAGGACAAGAACTTATTTTTAATTATGATATCATCAAAGCGCTGTTTGACTAGGAGCATCCAAACTTTCACATACGACTGTAATAACTGATTCCAAAACATCGTTAATAAAAGACTTTATTGTAAATGAAATGTGCCCCTTTTTCTGCATTTTCCCCAAAATGCAAGCTGATTGCCAACAAAAATGGAATACATGAAATCCATGGAATCCATATAATGCAAAATTACAAGGTGTAATAGTTCATAATTCAGTAATTTAAATAGTTCATGGCTCAAAAATTCATATAGAACTGGAACCTGCAGTGTAGAGTGCATTGCTCAGTGACAAACAAATGCAATTTAAAATGCAATACTTTTAAATTTGTTTTCCAAAGCAATAATTTGTCATTGAAATGTACCCTTAACCCAAGACTGAGTCCCAAAACCTGTTTTAAGTGTAACTCAGTGTAACAAGGTCTAAAGTGAAGCTCCCTGTGCTCTTCTAATGGACAATAGGATATAGTGAATAAGATCTCAGAGGCCTTAAAGCTGTACATGATTGAGTGGGTCATTATTTACAAGGTCATTTATGTGATAACAGCATAAGATAGGGCTCCTTCATTAAGAACCTTATTGCCTAATCAATAGTCTCTGCTGGAGTTACGATTCACTCCTTCTTTTCATGATCTCCAGTGTGAAGTAAAGGGCAAAAATCAGGGGAAATTCTTGAGGTACCAGTTTTCTCTGTAGACAGTTTTCAGTAAAGTACAGTATGTGAAGTCTTGTCTCTACACGAGTCTCCTAGAACTTTCTATTTTGTTATTAGCATAAGTGAGTCTGTGACTTAGTAAATACTTAATCTGCTTCACTGTATAAGTAGAATGCAATGGGGAACTTTCAGGGCCTTCTAGACCTTCAGAAAGTGGCAAAATGATTTAGAAACACCCAACACAAAATTGTCCAATCTGTATTTTTTCAGGTAGTAACTGTGTAGATATGGCCAAGCAAACCATCCTATTGGCTGGGCCTTCAGGAGCTGAACAGAAGACCTTACACATTACAGGACTTTTACCACCAACATAAGGAAGTGACAGTGGAATCAACTGATTATGTTTTGATTTAAAACTGATGGGATTATTCAACGATCAGGCATAATTATGACCACCTCTTTGTTTCTACACTCATTGTCCATTTTATCAGCTCCACTTACTATATAGGTGCACTTTGTAGTTCTACAGTTACAGACTGTAGTCCATCTGTTTCTCTGCATGCTTTGTTAGCCCCCTTTTACCCTGTTCTTCAGTGGTCAGGACCCCCATGGACCCTCACAGAGCAGGTACTATTTGAGATCATTCTCAGCACTGCAGTAACACTGACAGTAAAACAAGTACTATTTCTTAACTTTCAAAGCAAGTTAATATAAAAATTTTATTCCAAGTCATGTTGGAGCACTTTGGGTGCTTACCATGATTTTTTTGCACAAAGAAAAGAACAGTCGCTGTATTGAAATGATGAAAAAAAAAATGGAGATACTTGTTTTCTTTGCACAGCAATGATATACAAAGCCTCTTTACTCATTTCTCCCAGCTATTGTGTTTAGTTGTTTAACAGTGGTGTAGCAGGCTGGGAGAGTTGGACCGAGTGATATGTCAATCACACAAGCTCATTAGAATATTAGGTCTATTTACAGATGGGTCTGATAAGCAATTTTTAGGCCTTGCTTTATTACATTTCTGTCTAGTTTTTTTTTTCATTTAAATTTTGCTGTATGTTTAACATTCAGTTTAAATAATGCAAATGTCATGATAATGATATTACGATATTGAAATTGTTGTGGAGGTGTACAACATGCATGAGCCGCTAACAAGTCACTTATTGCCCTTCATTCACCTATATCTTCCAATGTTTATTCTAAAATTTGTTCAATAACACTTTCTATGAATGTCACCTTTGTAAGCATCTATAAACACATTTATAACATGTTATAATGTATTCATAAGGCATTATAAACATGGTTATAAACATTTATTAAAAGAATTACACTGAATAACACTTTATAGCCATGTTTATTATACATTATGAATTGTTAATATAATGCATTATAAATAGTGTTAATAACATGTTATAATATCAGTGCCAAAGAAGTCAGTCCCAGCTTGGAGAGCGTAAAGTAAAGACAAATACCAAGCTAACGGTGGTGAACATTACCTTTCCCACATTGGGTAAAACACTGATGGCAGCTCTAGTTTAAACTCTGCCATTTGAAGCCTGTAATGTGCTTTACTGTGAATGTTTTAGTGTTTCAGTAAATCCTTCAGTAAATACTTCAACTTGAAGCCTCACTCTTAACACTGGAGGAGGCTTTAGTACAGTACGCTTCACTTTACTTAGAGCACACAAATACGACTTATGAGCTCTTATAATTTGTTATAATCAGTACTTATAATGTATTATGTTAACAATTCGTAATGCATAATAATCATGGCTATAACATATAATGCATTTTTATAAATATTTATAGCTATGTTTATAGTGTCTTATGAATGCATTATAACATGTTATGAATGTGTTTATAGATGCTTACAAAGGTGACATTCATAGAAAGTGTTACCATTTGTTCTTATAAAGGTCCTAAGAAAAAGCCTCCGTCAGATCCTTGACATGTTCTTAAACTGAGAACCCCCTTCTGTGAAAAACAATTCACACCTCTCCACAAAGACGGCCGTGTCAAGATAAAACAGACAGCACAACTGCAGGTTTATTAATATCAAATACTTGTTAATTTCAGTGCTGAATATTAATTTGCTTGCTCACCTACAAAGTTGAAAGCCCAGTTCATTTCACAGTTCATACACATTTATATTGGAATATATTCCATCAATGTTACTGAAGAAAAAAATGCGTGGTTCAACTGGGGACCTTAAAAATAAGTGGAAATTGCATTTCATGGCTACTGTGAAAAAAGTTATTTGGGTTTTATATCGTAGTCTGTGGTTTATTCATAATACACAATTTAAATGCCTTTTTACGCACTGAATTAACCAACCAAATCATTTGGGAGATTCTTCTTAACACAGCAGCAAATGAACAATGTCTGTGCATACAGTCATCAGTGATTCCAAGAGCATGCTCGCTATGTTAATTAACTTTCTGCCACACAGCTAACAATGTTGACTTCTCCCAAAATCCTCGAGAGACTCTCACACAACAACTTGACATCATTAACGGCTTCTCTTCTCTTCCAGAACGTTCCAGGACCTGTCCAAGCAAGCAGACCTTAGCTATGGTACTGTCAGAGAGTCAGCGGTGTATGAGTACTTCAGGGTGAAGGGAACAAATCCCCTGGAGCAGGACAGTACCTTCGCAGAGCTGTGGAGGACAATCAATAAGAACAAGGGGCAGGACAACTCGGTGGCCACTCCAGCTGAAGGCATCCGAAAGGTATGAGTCACAACAGCAGCGTTATTTACGCTGCCAGCAGGGTGTCAAAGTGTGCTTTGTAAGATTTTATTGTGTGAAGAGGTCAACAGAAGAATTTCAGCTGCACTGCAGAGACGTTGAAGAGATATAGAGGGTTTCAAAAGCTATTTTCTACCAAGTGTTTAGAAAAGGTGAAGGGCTTCAGGCATGGCTGATAACTGTATACAGCAGCATCAAGCTGACTTTTGGGAATTTGTATGAAATCACACAAGTTTGTGATACACAGTTGTAAAAGTTCAGGCGCCCCTGGTCAAATTGCATGTTTTGTGTTTTTTCTATTGGAAAATAAGTTAGCAAGTCCTCTACAGAGGACAAACATAAATATGACAGTTTTCTGCTAATTTTAGTGTACAATTTTCATTTATTTGCTGAGTTTTACATATTGGAAAAAAAATAAAACATGAAATATAAAATATGCCATAATTTTGCACAGGCCACATTTTTTAAATATGTTAAGTTCAGGAAATAAACAATAATTGTGCATTAAAGTATGCAGAAGTTTGTTCTCTTTAGAGGATTTGTTAACATTTTCACTCCACCGGGGTGCCCAAACTTTTGCACACAACACCTGTAAACTGTGCTCAGTTCAGTTGTATCATATACGTCTGTACTGGCCTGGAGAATCTGAGATGTGAGTCATGCATTACGTTCTATAAAATGATGTGAATGTTAAAAGACCTTTTCTGAGCCATAGTCTTTCATGAAATAGCCAAAAATAATAGCTGACATGTTTTTTGGAAACTGTGCTCCCATGTAGTGCAACCATCTAGGCCAGGAGTTCCCACCCTTTAGCAACTTCTAACCCACCACAAATGCTTCAGTGGTCCACAAGAAGATTTAACCAAACAGATCACTTTTTTCTGACTCAGCTAATGAGAGCTGAACTTGTTTGACAGCTACCGAGTGCTGGATGTCAGGCTGAAGAGGGTCCTGTCTTAATTCAACAGGTTTAGGTACCCATTCACTATGTTTAGTCTCCAAATGATGGTGTAAATTGTTGGGATTAAAACTTTACTTGAAAAGATCTCAAAGCAAATAGCACAAAGCAGTAGTGGTTCATCTTCCATTCGCATGCATTAAATGCCCAGCACATGCTACTTACTGCTGTATTTTCTTCGTTTTGGTTTATGGTTGATTTTCTCTGTTTCCTCTTACATGGCCAGGGCCCAAGGTCTAAGCTGAGCCTTATTTCACAAAATCCAAGTAGAACTGGTTTAACTTATTTTATAAAGGCTATTAATAACATTCTCTGTTTATCCAGGTTTAGATACTCTAGATAGGCTGTGATTAATCCTTGTGCATGTGCACATGATAGCATGTCATTTATAACAAACAGCCAATCACATGAAATATATCTTTATACTTTTATTGTTTATTCTATTTTATATATTGTTTGTATATTTCCTGCTGCTCTGTCTTCTGTGCTGCTGTAACACCGCAAATTTCCCCATTGTGGGATTAATAAAGGATTATCTAATCTAATCTAATCTAATCTAATCTAATCTAATCTAATCTAAACTTTAGCCAAAGATGGAAGAATATGTGGAAACATGTTGAAAGCAAAGCATTTATAACAGTAAAAAGGAATGTTCTCTTAGGAATCCTGAGCTTTAGACATACAGCATAAAGAGTAAACCACCATTGTAACAGAAAATCCAGGTTTAGATCAAGCTAAGCTTAAAATTAGCTGGCTAAGCAGGATATCCTGCTTTGTTAGACCACAGATTGTCCACTTGTCCAATTACAAGCCAAAAACAAATGGCGTAATGTGCACCACATACCCAAAACATACCTTTACCTTTTATTTTCTCAAGTTTATTTTCTCATCTAATTTCCTTTTTTTCCTGTTTCTTTTGCCCACAGATGTGTACATTCTATTAAGAGACATGGTTAACTAGTTGCTTGTTTTTTTTTTTAGCATCTTAGACAACATACTAGTACAATAATAATACAGTTGTTGTTAGGGAGCCCTTTGGTAGCCAATGTTGCTTATTAGGTAGAGCTCCATTTATCGGGGAGTTTATCTTATATCATATTTGAGCCATTCTGGGTGCTTATTGGGTGATTTATTGACAGCTTAAGTTTTTTTATATCTATTGTTTAAATAATTTGTTAAAATTAACATAAAACCACAACCCCACTCACACAGAACTTTGCACAAATATGTCATCTGTCTAAGAGCGTGAAGCCCAAATAATTTCATGATGTTGCTCAAGAACAAAACTATCTTCAAAGCCTGTAACTCGGTTCCTTGCCACGTTCCAGTCCATGGATAAACAACAAGAGTAAGTCCTGGTTTCAGACGGTTCCCCTGGTAATCCTCATGGAGTGGTCACTGCAGACCCTCAGTGAATAATTACCTCAAAATTGGTATCAGCACCATATTCATGTGGACTGGCCATCAGGAGGACCAGGACGATTCCCAGTGGGCTGCTATGTGTGTGGGCGGCTGAGAGAGTGAGAAAGAGAGAAATACATGGTGGTTTATAATGTAATCCTATAAATGGAAACCGCCTGGGACAAACGGCATGAGCCGGGCAAATAATGTAGTGCACATATCCAGACACATTAGTGGAGCACTGCACTCTCAGCGTGTGGCCATCGGCCAGTCACGCAAACGCTGCCACCCTGTTAAAGTGAAGGCTAGTTAGAGCAAGACGGAGAAAACCTCCAATAAGTGTAAGGAGAAGGGGGGGTTGTGGGTGTGTGATATAAAAAACATAAAGTAACTTAAGATGCAAAAAATGAAGAAATGAAAGTACAAGATTTGTTTGGCTATCATAGCGAGGAACCACAGGGCTAAAGGGGTAAATTAGCCAGTTCATTCAATCTACTTGTACACTAAGGCTAATTAACTAGCTAGTTAACCAGCAGCCACTCTGGTTCTCAGCCAAGCTACAGCATCTTCAAAGTGTTCACACTTCTCTATTTTAAAGAGATAAACCAAGTTTACTGTTGTTGGAAAATGTGTGTCCATTCAGGGTAACTATGACAGCAGGCTTAGGGTTAGGTGGCTGTCGCTGGTTTTGGGGGTGGTGTTGGAGGGGAGGGCACTGTGATTGTAGTGGGTTGGTCTAGACAAAATTGGCCAGGGCTGAATTTAGTTTCCAGTCCACCCCTGTATGTAGCCATCATTTGTCACAATGTCTCTGTTTCTTCATGGAAATGAATGGAACTTTTTTTACGCCTTATGTTTGTAATCACTGAGTGAGATAACCAGCTACTGTAACTGAAAGAAAGCAGCCGTGTTCTGACACTGACACAATTTACTAACCAATCAGAAACTACATCCAGCAGCACAAAACTATGAACCATGGAAATGTTTGGCAAAACAGTCCCTTGAAAAAAAAAACAAAACAACCAAAACAGAAAAGTCTTATAACTGCAGTTATTGATAAGCAAATTGTATGTTGCATCTAGAAAACGTCCCAATGTAAAAAATATGCATTGTAAAATTACAAACATTGCTGACTACAAGCAACTGTGTACTGTGATGTAATTGTCTTCTGCTGCACTTATATAGTACTAAGCTGTAATTACTGTAAAAATACAGTGATCTCCTGTATTTTTACAGAGCATAGAATGAACATCACATACCATGAAAAATGTACTTTTAATTAGAACAATAAATATGTTAATAAAAATATATAATTTGCACATAATATCTCAGAGATGCATTTTTAAAATGCAAATACACAAGTATTTCAAATACCAAAGTAAAATGTTTCTATTACAATGTTTATGCCTTTTTAGCTCTGATTTGCTGTCATTGCCCATAATACAACCCGACATCAACCTTACAGAAAATATCGTATGATTAGTTGATTCAAGATGAATATAGTATTTTTCTGTTAAAATCTGTGCTAAATATCATGAAATCCTGGCTGTAACTAACAGTGCAGGGATCAGATCTGATTTTGGGGGACTTCTCTTTTAAGTACGCTTCATTGGTGGACGGCCATTTGTAAAATGAGGAAGTGTTAAAGTGAAGAGTTCATTTGCAAAAAATGATAAATGCTGTCCTACGAGGAAAAAAGCTGACTGTCGTGAGTTATTCTTAACACACAGCGCATCCTGAACCCTAAATATATTTAGTCACAAAAGCCATTATTTTTCATTGTCAAGGTTTTGCAAGTTCATGTTTTAGAGCAGAAACTGTCAAACGCAGCACTGTTCTCCAGCAGAACCCAATAAATCCAGTCAGCCAATCAGCATGCAGTATTCAGGTCAGGATTGCTGCAAACTGTTTTAGGCAGAATCTTAAACAGCTCTCTTCAACCTACAAAGTGCAGCTACTGAATCTAAACAGAGCTCAGTGAGTCTAACAGAGAACCACTCTAGATTCAGTCATGAGAGCTCAATTCATACTGGACATAAAACTCAATATTTGGGTGTAAAAGCCAAGATTTCATAATTCACATAGTGCACTATAGAGGGAGCAGTGAGTCGTTGGATATTCAGCCTTAGGATTTTCAGAGTATGATCTTATAGATGTTTAATATTCACCATTAAAGGCCTGTTTTTGTTGAAATTTTCAGCTCTTTACTTGCTTGTTTTGTGCTAAAGAATGTTAGATAGATAGATAGATAGATAGATAGATAGATAGATAGATAGATAGATAGATAGATAGATGGAAATTTAGCACTCAAAAATATTGTGCACAAAAGACATTTTTAACCATTAAATGGCTTTGTTTAACACTGAAACATGAAAGGGCCATTCGAGTTTTCTGCTTTTGCCAAAACACAAAATTTAAATTAAAAAGAAAAAAAAAAAACAATAAAATGTCAGTTTGTAAGTTTTGTTGAGTTATTTTTACTTAAAACAACCCAACAGCAGTTTGATTGATATTACCTGGAATGCAGAATTTTTGCAGATGAACTCTTCAAGTGTTGACTTAACTCTGGCAAATTTGCTGTGCACCAGTACAATGCAGGGAAAAAGGAGCAGTGCAAACAATTAAGCGACTTAATGTATACAGAGACATCAAAGAACAACAAACTGTAGAACTGTCTGCTCTGTTCTTCTTCCTTACTGCAATTTAATTGGGATTTTGGTAAGTAACGCTTTATTACATTAATATTTCAGCCGCACCAGGATTGATTCCTTAAGTAATAAAATGAAAAGTGATAACACTCCCAGCAACGGGTGAAGTTTTTGGTCCTCGCACATGGTGCAATTAATTTGCAGCACTGCCTCGCCAAGGTTTGTGTTTAAATGAATTAGTTCATTTTCTTTAGAAGCTTTCTATCTGCCCTCGTCCTGATTACAGAGGCTCATCCTACCCAGCTCGTGCAAAGCCATCATAATTTGAGTTTGTAATTTCATAAATTAGACACAGGCTATTCCAGGCACACAGGTGTATCATCAGAGGCCAGTCGTGGTTTAGCATGCTAATTACGTTCCAATGCAATTCCTCTGAGTCACACTTGCCTTTCTGATAATGTGAGGATATCAAAATGTCATATTAACAGCTGCACTTTTGAAAGGCAAATTACAAATGAGATATCAGCGCCCACCATGTGTGGGCACGAGCACAGTAATCTTGGTTGTAGGAAAGTTTGGGAAAATTGCATGTTTTTTATGGAAAAGCTAAAGAGAATAGACTCCTTTCATCAATTCTATATATTTATCTATTTATTTATGTACTTATTTTTTTTAGACATGTCCTGAAAGCCTTATAAAAGCATAGAAGTTGCATAGCTGCATTGAGGGCTGGATTGTTTTTTGTTGTTGTTGTTGTTGAGAGGAACACCATTACCTCAGGAGATGGATGAACTCTTGAAAGAAGAAGGAACAGGGAGAATATTGAGCAGAGAAATTCAACCAATTTTCTTTCTCTTTGAAGGTCACGGCCAGAAGCTGTGACAGAAAGAGTGTCACTCATTTCCAAGAAGACTCTGTTATCCTGACTTTTACATGCACAGCTATTTATACGATCAACGCACTGTTAAAGTGTCAGGAATTAAAAATGTTAACATGATGCCAAACTAGAAGGCAAAGAAACTAAAAACACACTGAATCCACTGATCAGACTTGCAGTTAACCCAAGAATTTCTTTAGTAACACAAACTTTTTTTGACATGGGTTTCAAAGATATTGGCATTGTTAATATTTCATGAAATATTTGGTGGAACCAGCTGCTCTTTGTAATGCTTTACAAGTTTAGAGAACACTTAACACTGAATGATCTTGGACCACTCCTCCATGCAGAACATCTCCAGCTCCTTGATATTCTTGGGTTTTGGCTTGTGCTTTCTAATAGTTCATAAACAGGTTCAGGTCTGGAGACTGAGAGGGCCATTGCAAAACTTTTCGTTCCCGTAACCATTGCTGTGTGGATTTTGATGTGTGTTTGGGGTCATTATCTTGCTAAAAGGTCCACCCATGGCCAAGCTTCAGCCTTCTGGCAAAGGCAGACAGATTATGGGCTAAAATCTCCTGGTGTTTAGTAGAATTCATTATTCATTGTTTTCACAAAAACCTCTGAACCACTAGCAGCATAACAGGCCCAAAGCATCAATAATCCACCACCAAAACTGACATCAGGTTTCAGATGCTTTTCATTATATGGAGCTAACAAACGTGACAACATTGTGCATGATCTCAAAGTTCTCATCTAACCACACTGCATGATTGCATTTGTACTTCCAGTGACATTTTGCAAATATCAGGCTGTATTATGTGGTTTGTTCTTAGAAAGGGCTGCTTTGTGCAACTCTTCCAAAAAGCTTCTGGTGATGGAGTGAACTAAACTGTGCAGTTTTGAAACTATGATCTTTGGTTTTCTCTCTGCCTCTCTTACCTTCCTCCTCGCTGAATCCTCTTCCTGGCAAATTGTCAACTGTTCCATGCTTTTCAAACTTTTTTATTATCACCCGCATTTTGCTTAATAGTTAACAATGGTCAATAACAAGCGACAATTATAATAGTGGTAATTTTTCACAATCTTCGGTATCATTTAGTTTTATAGCTCTTTGGTTCCTGGACACAATAAAAGAAAGATTTTTCCCCTCATGTCCCAAGATGTTTTTATCTAAAATATTCTTTAAGGGTGCCAATCATTTTGCCCCATATTTTTTGGATGAATACACTATTCTTGAAATGAAACACTCTTGTAGGAATGATTTCTATTAGATAAATGGTAAATGATTTCTCCTGCACATTTTTAAAGAATCTTTCCATAATTATAGTAATATTGATTTTATATGATTGTTTTTGCCCAGTTTTTTGAGGGGTGACAATAATTCTGGAGAAGAGATCTGAGATGAGAACAGACCTGATGTTTTGTTGTCATTTTGCAGTCATTGCCATACCCAAAAAAGGGGGTCTAAGCTGGTTTTCTGGAAATTGAAATTTGGAAATTGAATTTAGAAATTTAAAATAGAAAATTGCCACTGTTGAACCCAGTGGCAAACAAAAATAATCCAAATCCCATACACTTTGTCATGTGTTTGTTTTCCCCCCACAATATCACAAGATCCTCTAAATTATGAGGTCATTAGTATGGAAGTTCAGAGATGCCTAAAGGTAGTTATAATTTTCTTTAATTGTCTAGTGATCTCAAGATAAGTTGTGATCTTGAGAAAATGAGATAATTAAGTCATAATCTCCAAAAAAGTAAGTAGCTCCTGGCCTCTCTGGACTTCAAATGTCAAAATATGAATATTACCACATGCAACACTGCTGCACACTGAACTGACATCATAAGACTGGCAGCCTCACCAAAATATCCCACACAAACCAGCAAGCTTTGTCAAATATGGTAGTTAACTTGCTTTGGCTGTAGCCAGTAGACTACAGACTGAGCAGCTCATATTATATAATACAGCTGCAGTTTAATAGTAGACCTACTTTCATGTGACATCATGTCAATGTGTTGGAGCAGTAGGTTGCTCTTAGCATGGATGTAATTCAGAGGATCCAGTGACATTCAGTGTAAAAACAAACACAGAATAAAATGTATCAACATTGGAACCTTTCTGTGAACCACAGGGTGCGATAGCGATAACTTTCAGTGTTATGTTTAAATAAATGGTGTTATGTTTAAATAAAGAACAGTTTTTCTCTATAGGGAAAATAATCATGACCAAAGAACGTCTAGTGAAGAGATGCTGGTCAGACACGAGGGGACACCCCTGAAAGAAACCATAATGAATGGGGTCCTATGAAGCCTTTGTGTAAAATTGTAATGTGAAAGTGGTTAATCATTTATACACAGGTTATAGGACTTAAAAAAGTGTCTTATGTACATTCATGACATCAGAGCATGTGAACTGCTGTTTACTCAGCCAATGAGCTGATAAGCTTGGCAGTCATGTGGTAGCCGTAAAGAAGGCATCCTACAACACCGGTTTGCTGTAGAAAAACAGAAAGACTATGATAAATTGTCATTGGTTTTTATGTAATACATACTTCTACTTTCTCAAAGACTCAAATAGTTCCATTCATCCCAGTTCACTGAGGGCTTGCTCATGGGCACCTTCTAGCTTTTTGTAGTCATGTTTTGGTGTGAATTAGGAAGTGGTCAGTCTCCCTCTAAACTGGCTCTGACTACATCACGTGCTGATACACTGTTATGCCCAGGAACAGGCTATTCTTATTGCTAAATACTTAAAAAAAAAAAAAAAGAATAAAGTTAGCAAATCTAAATCTGTTCCTATATTTGACATTTTGCTAGTAGAAATGAACTTCATGCTGAAGTCATGTGAATACATAAGACAAAACAACAAAATCCTGAAACAGGTTCTTTATTATGAGTCTAATGTAAACTACAATTCAAAAGTATGGGATCACGTGTTATTTGGTAATTTTATACCATAATAAATTATACAATGTTGATTACAAATGTCCTAAACACCAAAACATAGGAAAAAACTTTTAGTATTTTATTTTTCATTTTTAGTATTTTCATGGCAAAAAATAGAAGTTAGAAAACTAGAAGGAGAAAGTTTGTGATTGAACATTAAGTTGGCTTGACAAAGCCATTGCTATGGTACACCAGGTGGTCAGTAGGGTGATGCCAGGCTGTGATATCCCTGGTGGTTGGTAAAGTGCTGCTAGGTCATTCCAGCAGGGTGCTAAGTTGTAACTGTTATAACTGTTACTTCTTTGCTTTACTGTGTATATGGGCTTGTATGCGTGTATGTATGTCACATGAAATAACTGCGTAACTACTGTTTAGTTACTGTACAGCAGTGGATCTGTATGTAATGTCTGAGTATATGAGAGAATTTTCTCAACGTTGTCTTTGGATGAGCACTGTATAAAACTGGTCAATCCAATTGGTCTAAAAAGCGCAAGCACACTGTTCAGGTGCAGGTCCTACAATTTTGCAAAGTTTGGTGATTGCAACTTGAAAGCTATAGGAGGAGTAGGACTGACAGATTATGAGTATAGAATAATAAAAAAGAAGAACATTATGAAGAACCGTACGTTGGCTTTGTCACGTCAACTTAATTATCTATTTAAAGTAATTTCTTCCTTTCTTTATTGAGCCTGTTTGAAACCTATAAAATATTAGCATCATATTTAAATAATTGTATGTATTTGCAGCGGAATCGGTTATATATTATTAACAGTAATTTGTTTTGAATGTGTGAATGTATCGCTATTTTTTTCTAATGGTTTCTGTATTTTATTTTCTAGGTATTTGTTCATTACTGTAAGCATGTTTGTTTATTATTGTAAGCATCTTCTGGAAGTGCAGCATCAATGTTGACTGTTTTAAAAAAGTGAATAAATAATGAAGACAGATATACACGTTTAGCAGATGACAAAAATTGCTCTAATTACAATATTTTGCCATTAATGTGTGCGTTTGTGCATTTGTCTCTTGTCTGTAAGGCGAAGCGGGAGTCGTACGCTTTCTTATGGGACATGGCAGTGGTGGAATATGCTGCTCTGACAGATGATGAATGTACCCTCACAGTCACAGGGAGCAGCATGAGCACCAAAGGCTACGGCCTTGCCCTGCAGCACGGCAGCCCCTACAGAGACCTCTTCTCGCAGAAGTGAGCGCTGCTACACTGCCTCTCTCTCTATCTCCCTATGTATCTTTCTGTCTTGATCTTAACACTTTTGCTGTGAATCTCTTCCCTTATTTCTTTCACATAGTCTCCTTCCTTTCTGTCCCTACTATTGCACTGCAATCTCATCTGTAATGAAGACAGTTGCTTTACACTTTAATCATGGAGCTCATGGTGTACACCAATTGCCAGTTCATCAGAAACGCCTACAGTTCTGTAAAAAAGCATTTGGTGTGTCTGATTTTCCTCTATTTATTGCAATTTTGTCACACTAAATGGTTTCAGATCCTCATACAAAATGTAACAACTGCAACCAAATGCTTCCTTTAACTGGAGAGCAGTCTTTCACATCACTAGAGAGGACTTTTGGCTAAGTGTCCTTTGCAGAATTGCTTTAATTCAGCCACATTGGAGGGTTTTCAAGCATGAACTGCCTGCCACAGCATCTCAGTGGTTTTCAAGTCAGTACATTGACTAGACCACTCCGAAACCTTCTTTATGCTTCTTTTGAGTCATTCAGAGGTGCTTTGGATTATTGTGTTGCTGCGTAACCCAAATTCGCTTGAGCTTCAGATCATGGACTAAGCCCTGGCATAGAGCTGTGGCACTGACTTGTTAGGATACAGTCAGTTGTGTATCTGGGAGTTCCAAAAGGCCTAGAGGAACATTTTTTTCTCATGAAATCGGCCCCACTCAGTGGAAATCGTACCGTATTTGGTTGATTCCTCTGTTCTTCCTATGTCGGTAATCTTACATTTAAGGCCTTCTGTTCAGCTCCTGAAGGCCTCATCAATGCAGTTTTCAGTTGGATGTTTTACGATTTCAACCCATTTGTTTCCAATCAAAACTTTACTTTGACTTTAAATATAACAAGCATGACTCTGTTAAATAAAAATTAATAAAAAATTGACCTCCCACAAATCTTTAGGGCTTCTCTGGCCTAGAAGTCCCTGAGGTTTCCCCACTGATGATATCATACCAACAGAGAATGGGAAATGTAAATATTGTGACCTTCTTATGTGTCCCTGCAGGATTCTGGAGCTACAGGAGAAGGGCGACCTGGACATCCTGAAGCAGAAGTGGTGGCCACGCAAGGGTCGCTGTGATTTGGACAGAGGCACCGAGGCCCAGTCTGAGGGGCGAGCGCTAAGACTGCACAGCTTTGCTGGAGTTTTCTGCATCCTTGCAGCTGGGCTGCTGCTCGCCTGCCTGGTGGCCGCTCTGGAGACGTGGTGGAACGGCCCACGCTGTCGGCGGGCGCAGCCCAAAGAGGTGACCCCCCAGGCGGCAAAGCCGCGGCCAACCCCTGCCCGTCACGCCCGGGATTGTGCTGCCACTGCCACACTCTACTTTATGGATCCAGATGCCACTGACGGCAGCCCCGATTTAGTCGAACTCCAGTACACGCAGCTATAGGTGTGACCCGCAATCCTAAACTTCCTTACAGCCTTACTTGCTCAAGAGAGAAGAAGAGGGGGGGAAATCCACGTGCTTTTTCTTTTTTTATTATTTTCTAATACAGCGTTTCTTGGTTCCGCCACTGGATGGTAATTTGGGTGGGCATGGGATAGCATTTGTGCATTTGACCTTTGAGGGCAGGCATAATTATTGTTAATACTGATAATGAATATGGTATTTTTCAGACCCCAGCACCCTGGCTTTATTGGCCATTTTACTTTGTGTAATCACCCATTGAATCGTTCATCTCAGTTCTGTTGCTTTAACATGCATGCTAGCACTTCTCCATGCCCATTCCCATGGGCTGGTCTTTTCACAAACAGGCTACAAACTAAAGGCTGAACCTGGATCCCTAAACTAAAGTGTGTGCAATGAGGAAGCCAGTGCATTACTTATTTCACCTGTCTCAATGGTTAGGAATGACCCTTCTGTCCCCTCCTGTACAATGATGGTCTCTTGATGTAAATGTACCTGATTGGAAAGAAACATTGGCCAATCTCAAATTCCCAGACCACTCACTCAACACTTGCTGTAACATGTAGGCAGTATGGTGTGTCGAATATTATACGCTTACATTTAAGTTCATTAATTCAGGATGAGAGTAGTGGACAGTCATTACAAAAGCCATTCAAGTGTATAACATTAACTCCTGCTGACCATATGGGTAGTGATCCTCCAGAATATCCTGTCTTCTTTTTGGGTCTTAATGGCTTGTTCCTCTGATTGTCTCCATCCATCTTGCTGTTGGCCGTCCTCTTCCTCTTTGACCTTCGACTGTTCCAAGCATAAATGTCATTTTCTAATGAACTGGGTCTTTTCATACATGCAAAATAAGTTTCAGTTTAGTTATCTGGGCTTCAAGTGAGAAGTAAGGTTTGATTTGGTCAAGGATCCATTTGTTTGTTTTGAGAGCCATCCAAGGTACTTTCAAAAGTCTTTGTCTACATTGTAAGCATTAGTATTCTTCCTGTCCTGCTTTTGTGTTGTTTGTCTTTCACATCCATATAGAACCACAGAAAAGACCACAGCCTGGCAGTTCTAATCTTTGTTAAATGTTGTAGTGCTTCCTTGGCCTTAAAATCCTGCTTAGTCAGTGCAATCTGTGAAGGTTGGGGTAGTTAGAACCAGATGGGACTGGCCTTACCTACTTTTACTTTGCATTGATAAAGATGCCAGCAACCAAGGACACAGGGAAAGAGCTAGATAGAGGGAGAGAAAGAGAGGAAATAAAAAACTCTAAGTAAGTTTGCTTCTGCAGTTAGTAGTTCCAGAAAGGAAGATTTCAAATTGGTGGTGTCTACAGTTTAACTTACCAATCAACCTGCTCTAGCAGTCCTGATGCAAAGGACCTTATGTTTGTTAAAGTCAGAGATGTTCACAAATCATTTTATGCATGTCTGAGTCAAGTCCATGTCAAGTTTCAAGTAACTGAAGTCCAAGTCGAATCTTGTGTCCAAGTATTGAGTAACCAGGGTGTGAGTCTGAGTCAAAACTTGAGTAAGTGGCGTGCAAGTCTTGAGTCTCTTAGGGTGAATCTGAGTCAAATCTCAGCTAACTGATGTGTGAGTCCAAGTCGAGTCTCAAATATCTGGGATGCAAGTTCACGTTGAGTCCCAAACAACTGGGTTGCAAGTGCAAGTCAAGTTTCAGGACTCCATGGTGCGAGTCCAAGTTGAGTCTCAAGTCTCTGGGGTGCAAGTCTGAGCTGAGTCTCGAGTCTCTGGGGTGTGAGTACGAGTTAAGTCTTGAATAATTGCGGCACGAGTCCGAGTCACGTTTTGAATAAGTGAAATGCAAGTCCAAGTCGAGTCTCGAATAACTGATATGAGCATCCGAGCTGAGTCTTGAAAAACTGGAGTGAGAATTTGAGTCAAGTCTTGAGTCTCCTTAGTGTGAGTCCAAGTCAGGTCTTGAGTAACTGGGGTGCAAGGCTGAGTTGGATTTTGAGTCTCTGTGGAGCGAGTTTGAATAGAGTCTCGAGTAACTGGGATGCAAGTCCCAGTTGAGTCACGAATGACTGATGTACCGGTCTGACCTAAGCCTCGAGTACATGGAGTGAGAATCTGAGTCAAGTCTTGAGTCTCTTAGAACAAGTCCGAATCATATCTCAAGTAACTGGGATGCAAGTCTGAGTCATGTCTTGAGTCTCTTGTAAGTCGAGTCTCGAGTAACTGGGTTGCAAGGCCAAGTTGGGCCTTGAGTTTCTGTGGTGTGAGTCTGAATCAAGTTTCAAGTGGCTGCACCCTGTGTCTGAGTTAAGACTCTTGAGTCGAGACTCAAGTCTCTCAGATGCGTGTCTCTAGAGAGTCAAGTCTTGAGAACCTGTCTGGTTCAATGTAGCTTCTAATAACAAGCCTTTCATTATACAGAAGCCTTCAGTCTGAAGGGCCAAACTGATGCACTATATGCAGTAAACACCGTGTTTAAAGGAAAGCAACAAGAAATGGTTGGTAAGTCTACAGTCAAGTCACGAGTCAGTCAACATGCGATGTGAGTCCCCATCTCAGGATGAAGTATATAGAATCCACTTCAACCTCAGTCATTTTTGTTCAATGCACCAACTGGGCATGGTGACCATCTGGTTCTAACTACCCCCAACCTTTATCCCATGTTGTCTTATGTGCGGCTGCTCCAAGGCATCCCGTTCTATTGGCAATGCTTTTCTATGGAGGTTATACAACCTGTGTACAAGCTTTTGGCAATGTAATGTATATTACTATGCATTTGTATTCTTTGTATTTCAGCTTTATTATCTCATTTTCATTTTGTTTAAAAATAGCCACAATTACAGCATTTAGAGATTGTTATTTAACAAGAAGAACCAATTTAAAGGCAAGATTGCCCACTATCCCCCAGGCATAAAGGGGCTAAGCAACCCTAGATGCAGTAAAATTGTCTTACTTCAAAAAAAGAGTTGTTGACTTACTGCTGGCTAAATGTAGTAGCTGTGGTCAGAAGAGTCCACTCTTACCGCTGCATTCGACTACTATATGCAACATGGTTAAATTGTAAGTTGCTTTGGAGAAGAGCGTCTGCCAAATGCATAAATGTAAGAAAGTTCATTTAACACCCTGCTACATAACATTGACATAACCATGCTTTAAACATATCATAGCAGATGTTACATGATGTTATGAGTTGGCATTACACAGTTTGTTCAGTTATAATGATACTCAGAGGTGAAGGAGGAATTAGGTTAGGTGTATTAGGTTCATTTCGTGACTTAGCCATGCATAGACTCTTCGTAAGAAGGTAGAGTGAGAGAGATAGAGGGAGAGTGAGAGAGAGAGCTTTGACCATACTGCATAGACTCTTCATAAGAAGGTAGAGTGAGAGAGATAGAGGGAGAGAGAGAGAGAGAGCTTTGACCATACTGCATAGACTCTTCATAAGAAGGTAGAGTGAGAGAGATAGAGGGAGAGAGAGCTTTGACCATACTGCATAGACTCTTCATAAAAAGGTAGAGTGAGAGAGATAGAGGGAGAGAGAGAGCTTTGACCATACTGCATAGACTCTTCATAAGAAGGTAGAGTGAGAGAGGTAGAGGGAGAGAGAGAGAGCTTTGACCATACTGCATAGACTCTTCATAAGAAGGTAGAGTGAGAGAGATAGAGGGAGAGAGAGAGAGAGCTTTGACCATACTGCATAGACTGTTCATAAGAAGGTAGAGTGAGAGAGATAGAGGAAGAGAGAGAGAGAGCTTTGACCATACTGCATAGACTCTTCGTAAGAAGGTAGAGTGAGAGAGATAGAGGGAGAGAGAGAGAGAGCTTTGACCATACTGCATAGACTGTTCATAAGAAGGTAGAGTGAGAGAGATAGAGGGAGAGAGAGAGAGAGAGCTTTGACCATACTGCATAGACTCTTCGTAAGAAGGTAGAGTGAGAGAGATAGAGGAAGAGAGAGAGAGAGAGCTTTGACCATACTGCATAGACTCTTGGTAAGAAGGTAGAGTGAGAGAGATAGAGGGAGAGAGAGAGAGAGAGAGCTTTGACCATACTGCATAGACTCTTGGTAAGAAGGTAGAGTGAGAGAGATAGAGGAAGAGAGAGAGAGAGAGCTTTGACCATACTGCATAGACTCTTCGTAAGAAGGTAGAGTGAGAGAGATAGAGAGAGAGAGAGAGCTTTGACCATACTGCATAGACTCTTCGTAAGAAGGTAGAGTGAGAGAGATAGAGGGAGAGAGAGAGAGAGCATTGACCATACTGCATAGACTCTTCGTAAGAAGGTAGAGTGAGAGAGATAGAGAGAGAGAGAGAGAACTTTGACCATACTGCATAGACTTTTCATAAGAAGGTAGAGTGAGAGAGATAGAGGGAGAGAGAGAGAGAGCTTTGACCATACTGCATAGACTCTTCGTAAGAAGGTAGAGTGAGAGAGATAGAGGGAGAGAGAGAGAGAGCATTGACCATACTGCATAGACTCTTCATAAGAAGGTAGAGTGAGAGAGATAGAGAGAGAGAGAGAGCTTTGACCATACTGCATAGACTCTTCGTAAGAAGGTAGAGTGAGAGAGATAGAGGGAGAGAGAGAGAGAGCATTGACCATACTGCATAGACTCTTCATAAGAAGGTAGAGTGAGAGAGATAGAGGGAGAGAGAGAGAGAGCTTTGACCATACTGCATAGACTCTTCGTAAGAAGGTAGAGTGAGAGAGATAGAGGGAGAGAGAGAGAGCTTTGACCATACTGCATAGACTCTTCATAAGAAGGTAGAGTGAGAGAGATAGAGGGAGAGAGAGAGAGCTTTGACCATACTGCATAGACTCTTCATAAGAAGGTAGAGTGAGAGAGATAGAGGGAGAGAGCGAGAGCTTTGACCATACTGCATAGACTCTTCGTAAGAAGGTAGAGTGAGAGAGATAGAGGGAGAGAGAGAGAGAGAGCTTTGACCATACTGCATAGACTCTTCGTAAGAAGGTAGAGTGAGAGAGATAGAGGGAGAGAGAGAGAGCTTTGACCATACTGCATAGACTCTTCGTAAGAAGGTAGAGTGAGAGAGATAGAGGGAGAGAGAGAGAGAGAGCTTTGACCATACTGCATAGACTCTTCGTAAGAAGGTAGAGTGAGAGAGATAGAGGGAGAGAGAGAGAGGGAGCTTTGACCATACTGCATAGACTGTTCATAAGAAGGTAGAGTGAGAGAGATAGAGGGAGAGAGAGAGAGAGAGCTTTGACCATACTGCATAGACTCTTCATAAGAAGGTAGAGTGAGAGAGATAGAGGGAGAGAGAGAGAGAGAGCTTTGACCATACTGCATAGACTCTTCGTAAGAAGGTAGAGTGAGAGAGATAGAGGGAGAGAGAGAGAGGGAGCTTTGACCATACTGCATAGACTCTTCGTAAGAAGGTAGAGTGAGAGAGATAGAGGGAGAGAGAGAGAGAGAGAGCTTTGACCATACTGCATAGACTCTTCGTAAGAAGGTAGAGTGAGAGAGATAGAGGGAGAGAGAGAGAGCTTTGACCATACTGCATAGACTCTTCGTAAGAAGGTAGAGTGAGAGAGATAGAGGGAGAGCGAGAGAGAGCTTTGACCATACTGTATCAGGGCAGACTGTTTACAAACTGTCACTTTTTTTTTTCCCTGCACTCCCTTAGCTCTTTCTAGACTTGACAGCAATCTGCCTCTTTTGGTTGTCACTGCACTGACCTTTATTACTGTGTCCGATTATGTTTCATCATCCATCATAAAAGCCGTTGAGTAATCTGAATAATACTGTCTGGGGCCTTCGCTACTGTTAATGCCCCAATTTTAGTGAATGCCCTTTTTCGAATTGTCCTACAGACAGAGGACAAAATATCTGTGAGCATCATTGTATGACATAAATATCTTTTTTTCGTTTTTGAATGAGATGGTTACACTTCAGAGTAATCCTCTTTTATGGGAGATTGTATTTGTCCAGTATATAATAGCTTTGCAACTTCACCCACCTTCCCACCCACCCAAAAGTAGCACATACATTTTCAGCCAGTCAGAGTAGCTATATAGGCTGTCAGCCTCTCTAGAGCGACATTTGTTTTGACATCACCCAAGATTTATAGTGATTATTCTGAGAAATCAGGCCGAAAAGCATGTTGTAGATCAGATGCTGTTCATTTAGTTGACCATGTAAACAACATCCCTCATGATCACTTCACTAAATGAATGCCAACGTCTTGTTTCTCCATCTGGGCACCACAAATGCTGTATTATCACTTTATTATCATCCTAAACTGTATTATCAGTTTAGGATGTGAACATCCAGGTGTAGGATTATCATCATCATCATCATCATCATCATCACCATCATCACCATCATCATCATTTAATTTCCCTTTGACTTCCTCTGTCTTGTTGAGGAACAGTATGAGATGTGTCTGCACTTTTACAGTCCCTTGGGTTCTATCAAGTATCAAGCAAGTAAGTGTGGGGTACAAACCCCAAAGTACTAGATAATTATTTTGGCTTACTAAATAATACTGAAATTTCAAACAGGTTCTAGATATTAAGTGAGTAAGTGTGAGATAGTATCTCCAAAGTACTACTTAATTGTTTTGGGTAAAATGATAATGGGTTCCAAGACTTACAGCTTCTAGCTATTAAGCTGACAAAAGGCATAGATAAACAGTCCTATAAGTTCTAGGTATCAACCAAGTAAGTGTGGGGTACCATCCCCAAAGTACTAGATAATTATTTTGGTTAACATTATGGACATTTCAAGAGAGCTTACTAAATTATTGTGAAATGTCAAATAGGTTCTAGATATTAAGTGAGTAAGTGTGAGAGACAATCTCCAAAGTACTACTTAATTGTTTTGGATAAAATAATAGCAGGTTTCAAGACTAACACCTTGTAGATATAAAGTTGATTTAAGGTATAGATAAACAGTCCCGTACGTTCTAGGTATCAACCAAGGAAGTAAGTGTGAGGTACAAACCCCAAAGTACTAGATAATTATTTTGGGTAACATAATGGTCATTTCAAGAGAGCTTACTAAATTATACTGAAATTTCAAACAGGTTCTTGATATTAAGTGAGTAGGTGTGAGATGCAATCTCCAAAGTGCTACTTAATTGTTTTGGGTAAAATGACAATGGGTTCCAAGAAGGTTCTAGCTATTAAGCTGATAAAAGGCATAGATAAACCCATAGTAAGACTCATTGCATGTACAGCCCAGATTTGCTCAAAAAATGAGTTTGTACCAAATAATTACCCAGTTGATATCTAGAATTTCAGTGAGTTAGACTGCCTTGGAACCTGCCATCATGTTACCTAAAATATTATTTAGTACTTTGGTGATTGTACACTTATCTGATTACTGCCTAGAACTTAAGGAACTGTGAGAGAAAGCATTACCCACCTGAGTTGGTGTAATTCGAGTCCAGTCCATGTGTTTGAATGCTCTTCTTTGACTGGAGCTTGTGAGGTTCCCCAGTTATGTGAGAGTACAAAGTGTTTTAATGAGGAAGCAACTTTAGAAAACCACAAGAATCCTGTGAGAAGAAACCTTTTTACCAGTGGTGCAAATCTCAGACCTCACAAAGATTTGACAAGATTCCAGTTCTTTATAGGACTCTTTTACATACATATACAAAGGTGACTAGAGCTGTTTATGAAGCAGTGAAACAGCCAATTAAACCAATACACATCATTTTATTTTGATGTTTAAAATTAGCCAGAGAGTTTTATTTAGGCTGGAAAATAAGCACATATTTGACGAATGCTGATATTGTAATTGATTACAATCAGAGATGTCAACAATTATAATAATTAATTACAATTAATGAATTACAACACATTATTTTGTGTGGCTAATCACAATCACATTTGTCACACTGCCTCACAAGCAGTTTTTCCACGTCCAACAATCCAATATTATTGGATCCAATTTTATTTTGATCACATAGAACATAAAAATTACATGATTTCTACAGGGTGAAAACTAGAAATTGCATTCATCTCCAGCTAGACAAACAGTGCATGTTCCAACCATATATATCAGGGGTGCTCAGGCCTGGGCCTGGATATCTACCACCCAGAGTTTAGCTCCAACCCTAATCTAACACCAGGTGATGCAGGTCATTAAGACCTCCAGAAGCATCTGAATATTAGAGCCAGGTTTGTTGGTCCTAAACTCTCTAGGGTCTAGGATGGAGACCCCTGATATGTATAATATAAAGAGTCAGTGGTCTCAACGATTGTAGCCCTCGGCAAGTTTGCTGCTCATTGATTTATCCATAGGTATCTTATGAATACTGTCTGGCATAATATGTTGAAAATATTTGCTTTAAAAGCCATTTAAAAGCTATATTTGAACAGGGCTACAACATGGTTTGACGGGTCAATCTAGAAAAACCTGTTGCTGGCATTTGAAAATTAGTGGCGTTAATACAAAGTCAATAATGAGAGCCCTAATTAGAAATGATTCCAAAAATTATGCAGCTCAATCAAACTCGTTTTTATGTACTTTGACAACTCTACTTGCTACACATACCCCATTTCCTCCACCTATTTCTCTTTCTATCCGAACCTTTCTCTTACATCTCTCCTTCTCTCTCTCTCTCAGGACAAAGAGGTGAATCTGGAGCAGGTTCACCAGCGCCTGACTGGGCTCATAGACGATGACCTGGCGCACAAGCAGCTTCCTGGCCAGTCTCTAGAGATCTCAGCACTGGACATGGGCAGCATGGGCAGCATGGGCAGTCTGGGCAGCATGCGCCAGCGGCAGGGCTCGCAGGAGGCTGTGAGGGACTTTCCTCCAGGGGGCATGTCCGTCACCTCCTTCCTCCAGGAGGGCTCCAGCATGGGCCGCCTACCTGGACGCAACCTGCCCCTGCCCCTCAGCAGCTCCACCCTGCCCCCCTCCATGCGCTGCAAACACCGAGCCCCCAACGGAGGCCTTTTCCGCCAGAGTCCCGTAAAAACACCCATGCCTATCGCCTACCAAGCAGTGCCCGGAGGACCCATCCCGGAAGCCATGGACTCCAGCCATGGGACCTCTATCTAAGCCCGCCAATCACATTCACCTTCAAAAAAAGAGGCTCACTTTGTCAGCCGGCCTAAAGCATCCAATCACAGACATTGGAGGGTCTGGCACAGGTGGAGGTTTTAAGAGAAGATGAAAATATGTCAAAAAGGAACAAGTATTTTTCTTTTTCTTTCTCTCTCTTTCTTTTTTTGTAATACAGATGATACGTGGCTGTTAGGACAGAGACTTTGACTTTCCTAAACTGTGCATATTTGTAAATAATGAGACACTGCAGTGAAGTCAAAGTGTATTTTGAATATTCTTGCTTTTTTTGAGGTTCAGTTGAAAGACGTTACTAAGACACAACAAAAATATATATACAGACTGTTTGAATGGCTTTGTAAATTTGGTTCTAAACAAATAAAAAAAGAATTCCTTGTGGTTGTTTTCTAAGTGCCAAGCTCAAAGATTTTTCCCTTTGAAGTAAAAGTGTCATGAATGTACTAGAAAATATTCAGAAAAAAGACGATTTCTACACTTACACAGAATTGTGGATTATTTGATTTTTTTTTCTCAAATAAAACCAATATTGAAAAATAGTGAATGTCAGTATTTGGGGCCATTGCTGATATGAAGCGCTGTAGTGTTTATTCATTACCACTTACAACTTTTACTATTATGTGTTCGTAGGGTGGGGATGTCACAGAATACATGTACTGGATATATGTATTCAGAATCAAATAGAAGTAAGGCATCTGTGTTTAGTTCATGCAATAATTTGTAAAAGCAGTATTCAGAAAACAGTTTCATTTTAAATTTTAGAAGAATTCTTTTAGAATAATTACCCACTGAATAAAAATACATATAATCTTTAAAAGAAATTCCATCAAGGCTGTGTAGTAACTATTTTATAATCCTGCAATGCATGCTGGCATGTAGCAAACATTAGACAGACTCTAAAATTGAACTCAACAAACTGCTACTGAAGTTCCAGCTAAAGCTAAACTGATACAACAACATGAAGAGACAGTTATTCAGCATTACTGAGTAACAGTAATGGCATCACATAGCTACATCACATACAGATACATTTGCAAGATTTTTTTATTATGATAGGAAAATTGTTCCCCGAAAATATTCAAATTTAGCAATAGTAGGACAATATGGACAAACCTCAATTTCAAATAAGTTGGGACAGTATGGCCATCTAGCACCTGCACTCCCTGATTACACAGCCATGCTGTTGTAATGTGCAGAATGTAGGTTGCCATTGTCATGTTGAAATAAGCTTTGAAGTCTTTGAAAAAGACGTCATCTAGAAGGCAGCACATCAAGTCAAGTCAAAGTTTATTCATTTAGCGCTTTTTACAAAATGTGTCACAAAGAAGCTTTACAGAAAAATCCAGATCTGAGCCCCCATGAGCGTCGCAAGTAGCGACAGTGGCAAGGAAAAACTCCCTTAGAGCAAGAGGAAGAAACCTTGAGAGGAACCAAGACTGAAAAGGGGAACCCATCCTCCTCTGGTCGACACCAAATAGCAAGCAATAACAGTAGAGAATAAGGTTTGACCATCACTATAAGTATAAGATACAGAAAAGGGAAAAAGCAGGAGAAGCAATATCTATGATTAAAAAATGCTGCAGTATCATTGGGAGGGTCAGTGGTCTGCAGGTGAGATTTGCACAGTGTTGTACAGCAGAAGTTCCATGGTGGTCAAACTCCATATGTCACTCCAAAACATGTGTTTAATCTTTCAGTGTTAAATGTTCCTTCGAAACTGTGTAAGTTACCTATGTCATAGTCACTAAAACCACTTCTGTACCATTATAGACCCTGGCCTTTGAACTTTAAGCAAGTACTAATCATTTCTTCTTTGGTTTCATTGGCTCAACATTCATTATTTCCATAAACAATCTGAAGTCTGACTCATCAGACACAGTTGAAATAATAGGTTTTGACTGTGCATCAGCCTCTTTGAGATGAGCTCAAGCCCAGAGAAGTCGGCAGTGTTTCTGTATGTTGTTGGTATATGGCTTCCACTGTGCTTAGTACAGTCTTAATTTGCATATGTGGATCCATTGGTGAACACTTTGGATTACTGACAATGGTTTGTCACATTATTCCCAAAATTGGTGATATCCATCACTGAAGCATGCCGGTTTTTAATGCAGTGCTGTCTGAGAGATTAAAGGTTGTGGTTTTCAGCCTTGCTTTTTATGCACAGAGATCTCTCCAGGTGTTTTGAGTCTTTTGATCATATTTTGTACTGTAGAGTGTGAAATACCTTCCTTCAACCATTCAGTAACAAAGATTATTCTTAAACTGTTGGATTATTCACCTATTCATTTTTTGGCATGACAAGCCTCAACCCATCCTTGCTCATAAAGGCATACTAGGCCTTTCCTAAATGCTCCTTTTATACCCAGGTATAATCGCAATATCTGTTTAATGTGTTCTTTGAATACATACATACATACATACATACATCATCTAAGCCGCTTATCCTTCTGGGTCGCAGTTGTGTTCTTTGAATATTAAATTAAATTAAATTGGCCTTGCCCCAACTTTTTTGAGGAAATGACAGATTTAAATATTCTTCATCTTTTAGATGATGTAAGTTTACATTTTCAGCTAAAGTGGCTCGATGTTTTTTTAAAAAAGCCGCAGCATGAAGTTTTTGAAGAATGAAGAATTTGACATTACATTTATGTCACGTCTTCTTCAGTGAGTTTATTGGCTGATTTTCTGTAGTGATCAGATTAATAAGTGCATGTAAACACACTCACTTTCAGAATAAGCATATATTTACAACAATGACAGTAAACAAATATTGTCTTTGTCATGTTTTCTTTTAATTGCTGGTCAAAGTGGGTTTAAAAATTACTGCTTTCTGTTTTTAGTTGCATTTCACATACTGTCCCAACTTTTTTTGGAATTGAGGTTGGTATTTGAAAAGTGTGACAATTCAGAAAGACACAAATGAATGAATATAGCTTTTATGAGGGTCCCCAAAACCAGTCCTACTTTTGCTGAGTTCATGAGACAGGCAATGGTTCTTTCCATGAAACATATTAACAGATAAATTACATAAAGAAAACTGGCAACCAGTAACCTCAAGGAACATTTTGAATGGAATAAAAATTACAACAGTAGATTTTGTCCCGTGTGCCTCAGTAAGATGTATTCTAGATGTAATCTAAATACATTACTTTAAATGTATAGTAACCAAATACATTACTGAATAAATTTAGAATAGTGTATTTGATATTTAGCCATCACTACGTTTTCTGCCCAACGATGTGTATTCACCATTTCTCCTGATGGGCCTGCACAGCTGCCTTTGAATTTTAAAACGGCTGTGACTGGATTATGAGATTAAATGACAATATGCTATCTGCTCTACAGTTGTAGGCCTACATCTGGAGTTTTCTGAGGTAAGATATTTTCCTACATAAGTTCTTCTAACATAGCATCTTTCCAACACTCATCTCCATCTGACATGATCTTTATTAATTCCAACCTCAAACTATCCTGCCCTCGAAGAATACATTTAAAATCTAATCAAACCTTTATTATATTACAGTTCCTGTTCATTGTTATGTCTTCAGGCCCCTTTTAGTGAATAAAATGAAACAATATTTCGTAAATATAACCTAGCTAAAATGTAATGCCGTGGCAGTGAGCAGGCTAGTATTAGCATGAAAAAGTGAATGTTTTCCCTAGCAAATAATTATAACTATAGCTGTAATATGAAGAACATGACTTGCATGAGGAAATAAATTTAGGCAACTCTACTATAATAAAACTGTGAGCACTAAGACTAATCTGAAATTTTACCACTCTGCACTTTCACTGTACTTAAATGAACTGTGCTGATAGTGGAAGTATAGCATATTATGTATTTTGTTATGTATATATATATATATATATATATATATATATATATATATATATATATATATATATATATATTGTAAATGCTGTGTAAGGCAGTGGTGGTGGAACAGGACATGGGCTTCTAGGACATGCTAATGCAATTTGTATTGTTGAATGACTTTATAATTTTACATAAAGCAGATTGTTTTTTGTGGCTGACAAAGTTTCATAACTAATAACAGGGCAGGTGGGCAAGCACACCAAGTTCTGCATGAAGGTGCCATGGTAAATAATTTTATTCGATATACTTCACCTGTATTTGAACAAACAGAGTACAAAGACAAGATATATAGAGTTTTAACTTAAATTCTTTGCTTTCTGTAAATATACACTCATTCTGAAACTGATGCCTGTTATATATTTCAAAAAAGTTGGGACGGGGCTATTTAAGACTAGAAACACTGTAAAGTGTTCGAAAAAACTTAAACAGGTGCAACTTAAGCAGCCAGAAAAGGCCTAGATTCATGAGCGAGGATGTGTTGAGGCTTGCCATCAGCAAAAAATCCAGTCATTAAAAAATAACATTCCTCAGCCAGAGACTGCACGAATTTTAGATTTCTCCAGACCAAAGAAGAAAAGGACCATCCAGATTGTTACCAGTGTAAAGCTGAAAATCCAGCATCTGTCATGGTGTGGGAGGGTATTACTGGGTGATTTGTACATCTGTAATAGGGACCCATGCTTATTTCAACATGACAACACCCTGCTTTATTAAGCTCAATATATGACAACAAAAGCCCTGTATGGTTGCACAGCTGAAGACTTGTATATCAGAAGAAATGGCAATAAATGCCGCTTTCAGAACTGGATCTGTTTGTCTTCAGTCCATACATGATTATTAAGTGCTGTTAAAAGGAAAGATGCTGTAACACAGTGCTGCTATGCCAACATGCTCCTGTGCCAACTTTTTTGAAATGTTTTGCAAGCATCACATTTTATATAAGCGTATATTACAATACGTTTTTAGGCAAAACATCAAATATGGTATGTTTGTACCATTTTCAATTTAAAGCAGGTAGAATTTACTAATCACTGCTTTCTGTTTTATTAGCATTTCACATACTGTCTCAATGTTTATGGAACTGAGGTTCTACCAGAAAGACTCCAGAGACGAACATGATGGTAGAAAAATAGTTTAATCTTAATGATGTTTACAATTCGATAGATAGTCGCCATCGACCCAGGTCTTCAAATGTGTGGAGCCTCGCAGATCCTACCATATAGGGACGGCAGGGGGTGGAGCCAATCCCCAGGGCAACCAGGCAGGGACCAACTGGTGGCTGAGGGGAGGAAGGAGGGGAACGACAAAACGTCAGCATCTGAAAGCAGCAAAGCAGGTGTGTAAATCGAGTAATTTTAAAGACAGGGAGCTTGGGATTGGTCAGAGTAATGAGTGACGTAGCATTGGAGTCCCTGGCAGAACCTGCGCTAAAGCTTTCATTTCTAAAACTGTACAAATATTCTAAGTGGACCTCAGGGAAATAAATAAAATATAAGAAAAATGTAGAATGTGGGGTCTTTAATAATATACATCAACAACTGAAAAGCAGGTAAACAAGTAAACTTTCGTGCACTGAAGGCAAGGCCCATACAATTCTTGTTCAATTCTTGTTTTGCCACTGTGTTGAAAAGTAGATTCAATAGGGATAAAATTGTACTTTGTAACTTAATGTTGATGTTTTTTTTTTTTTCTTCTCAAACAGCACTTCCACAAAAGGGCTATTTAACATATAGAGGCCACAAAAACATCCTGTGAGTCAGACTCTGGAGCCTGTGATTGACTTTGCCTTTTTTCTCCCTCCTCTTACATTTCATTATTCTTTCAGCTCAGTCTGTACATAAAAGGGCCATGTGATTCATGTATGCTGCTGCCCATGGGACAAGGGACTGATCTTGCAATGCCAGCTATCATGAAAAAGCCATGTAGTGTCAATGTAGGAAAACCTCATGGTGACTTAGTGACAACCACAGCTGCTACAAATGATCTGCTCAGGTCCAAAGGCAGAAAGAAGTCATGAATGTTTCCTTTGTAGTAAAATTTGCGATTTAGTCACATTTCGCAATAGTTTGGTCAATATATATACACCTCAAAGGATTTCAGAAGAGCCCTCAAAGGGTGTTTTCACTTGAGGCATATGTTTTACAAGGGGTCCCAGGCCAATGACTTAGCGTTTTATATGCATATAAGAACATTTCAAACAAACTCAGAACCTACTCACGTTTGTAAGGTCAGGCACTGATGCTGGACTGAAAGGCCTGGCTCACAATCAACATTCAGTTTCATCCCAAATGTGTTCAATAGGGTTTGAGGTCAGGGCTCTGTGTAGACCAGTGAATTCCTTCACACCAAACCCGTCAAACCATTTCTTTATGGACCTCACTTTGTGCATATGGGCACAGTCATGCTGGAACAGGAAAGTGTCTTTGCCATACTGTTGCCACAAAGTTGGCAGCATGTAATTTTTGGAATGTCTTTGTATGCTGTAGCATTAAAATGACCCGAAAAGGGGCCGAACCCAAACCCTGAAAAACAGCCCCAGACCATTATCCCTCCTCCACCAAACTTTCCATGCATTCCAGTAAGTAGTGTTTTCCTGTCATCCACCAAACACCAATCTGACTGCCAAATAATGAAGCGAGATTCACCATGTTTTCATTGCTCCAGAGTCCTGTGCCGGCTTGTTTTACACCACTCCAGCCAATACCTGGCATTGTGCATAGTGACCTAAGGCTTATGTGCAGCCAGAAGCCATCAAAACCCATTTCATGAAGCTCCTGATGCACAGAATTTGAGCTGATGTTGCTTCCAGAGACAGTTTAGAACTCTGTACAGAGGACAGGCATTTTTTAAGCACCACACATCCCACTCTGTGAGTTTGCATGGTCTACTGTTTTGTGGCTGGGCTATTGTGGCTCTTCTATTTCACAATAATAGCACTTACATTGACCAAGGATATATCTAACAGGGCAGAAATTTCATAAGTTGACTTGTGCCTATGACAG
The DNA here is from genome assembly GCF_904425465.1 of Colossoma macropomum. Taxonomy (NCBI): domain Eukaryota; kingdom Metazoa; phylum Chordata; class Actinopteri; order Characiformes; family Serrasalmidae; genus Colossoma; species Colossoma macropomum. The sequence goes on from NW_023494803.1 coordinate 1,156,664, forward strand.
CTCCACATTTGAAGCCACTCAGCTCTTCAGTACAACTCATTCTACTGCCTATGTTTATCTATGTGCTTGATTTTATACACCTGTTAGCAATGGGTGTGGCTGAAACACCTGACCTCATTAATCAGGCGAGGTGTCTACATACTTTTGGCCATATAGCACATGCACAAAAATAATGAATCATTGGTTTGACAACAGGCCAAGTGGGAAAAACAGACATTACTATCAATAAAACACAAGTGATGCTTATTACAGTTTGCTTGGTTGCTTTGTGCTTTGTTTATGGTTACAGAATCTCAAGGTTTGCCATGGACATGCAACTACAATCTTTCATCTCCTAGCAGGTAAAAACAAATTATTTGAAAGAATGGCTGTCCAGGGGGTTGTGTGTTCTCACGAGAGGTAGATATTTGGAAGGTAGATCAGATTAAACCCCAGTCGCTCTCAATTCACAAAAATATATTGTCGCTGTCTCATAAAAATCTTTTACCTCCACTAAAGTAATTTTTTACTTTTTGTAGAATTTGAAGCCTTCTCTTACCTATTGCATTGTGTTACAGTTTAATGATGAATGAACCAACAGAAATGGTCCAAAATCATTTATTTAAAAAATCCTGTTTACATTAACTTCCATTCAAAGTGAAGACATTTTTTTTTCCTTCTTCTGTAAAGTTATTATTTTGGAGATACAAGGTTTTGTTCGAACAGCAACTATATAAATATAACAGAACACTATTTTGCAATTAGGTAAACAAGGACAAAATGACACATAGAAACATTGACCATTCTTACTTTCATCCTGCTGGTGTGGGGTCTTGCCAGTTTTCTCCCTTTCAGTGATCCACAGGAAATGTACTTAAGTGCTGGAGAGCTCCTCCTTGTGGAAAACCTACAGCTTTCTAGGTAGAAGTGTGTGTGTTATAAGGTACTTTGCATCTAAGAGATAAGATTAGAACAATTTTACTCAGCTGTTGTTATGAACAAGTGCTTTGAGACATTACTAAGAGAACCAGAAAGAGAACCGAGTCTCCTTTAAAGTCTGCTTACACTGCGAACACAAAAAGCACTAAGGTCAATTACAGCTGCCTCCTTTTCAGCTTCACTTTAACAGAATAGATTGTAGTTCATTTATAAAGAACTGTATGTGAAAATATCCTTAAAGAGTTCTTAAACTTGAACCTAAGAAAAGTTAGTCAGTACTAAAACAAAATATTTCACGGTTACTGATCAGTAGTAAGGTTATTCCTTCCAGCCTTTCAAAAGAGAAAATTATACATTTTCAAGCAGGCATGCTCCTTGAGTGATGACATAGATTGCCAGGGTGTACATTTAAAAGTACATATATTTGTCTGTTCTTAGGGTTTCTTAGAAGTAGATATTGTAATAAATGGGGAAAGTGGTCTGCAAAAAGCTGCACAAGGTGAGAAATCTATAGTGCCAGTCATTGGAAGTAACGTCATGCAAATTATGGAGCTCTCCAACAAGTCCGTGAGTCTACATAATTATAATTCACTGCTTTCAAGTAGATAATGACTGTACTTTTCAGAGCAGGTACTCATAGCCATCTGTCAGTTCTGCCAAACTCCACTGGTCATTGCAGAGGTTGCACTATAGAGGATAGTATGGTACTTTCAAAGATGGATAACTAATTGTATGGGAGATTCCTAATCAAAATAGGTTAATAATGCATTGCCTTATACACCAAATTTTGTCATATATACAAATGATTGAGACTTATCCAAGTTGACATGTCAATAAAAGAACAGTCTCAGAATTTGAAATAAATTTGGAAATGTTGCAGGTGTGTAGGTCTGAATTTGTAATGAGTAAAGAAAGAATTCAGTTTGCTCCTAACTGGTTCTGAACGAAAAGCAGACTGGTAAGTTTAGCCAGTGTCACCACATCATGTTTAAGGCGTTCCCTGAAGACCTAATATTTTCTGTGCATAAAAAAAGAAATACATCTAATTATTTTCATTTTTTCATTGTAATAATGACAGTTGTTAGATTTTAACTGTGCAAGTATTGTAGTAATTCTCTTATTTCATTATTATTCCAGTCTTGGTTGAAAAGAAAATGGTGAAATTCTTGGAATGCCCGAGAGAAAAGTGTCCAATCAGGATTATTCTGATCTATATTGCTAGATACAGCCAAGCTAGCTCTTCAATTGGCTAGGGCTTAAGGATCTCAACTGAAGGCCTAGTTTGTCAGATGATAGGTAACTTAGCTTACATATTTAGAAACTGAGTGTGGAGTCAAACAATCACCTTTTGATTTCCAATTCTATAAGAAAAAAGTAACTCTAGGGCTTCTGGAATCCCCAGATACCTCTGCATATACAAATGGTAGACTTACCAATGCATTGTAGTCCTAAGCACTATTGTAATGGTTTTCCACTAAATTATGTACTATAAAAATCACAGTGGTAAACTAATGTATTTGGTAAACTAAAAAGAAGTGAAGGCAGTAAAGCAGTGTTATTGGCAAACATACCTGGTTCATGTTCTTGTTCCAGTCATTGCTAATGTGTGATTGTGATGGTGAAAGGGTGAAGTTGGCAGCTAAAGACACATGCAGAGAGAGACCCCAGTGTGGACTTGAACCCCAGCCCCTTCATGAACTGTTTTAGCGAGGTGAGGCAGGGCTAGAGATAGTGGATCGGCCTGGATTCCATTAGATTCATTGCGATTCGGTGCCCCTTTTGCTGAAATACCACTGTGGAGGTTTCCCCTCAGTAACTCTGACCTGCCATTGATGCCCACATCACCACAGCACTGGAAATCCCACCAACAAACATTTCATACCTTAATATTTTAAATACTCTTAAACAAAGTTGCAACAGTGATGTTCATAGTAATTAGACAGCATGGTGGATAAGTCACAGCCGTAAATGCAGAAGATTGGGGTTCAAATCCCTGTAAAGCTAGTACTTTTGTCTTTATGTTTGGTTTCCTCAGAAATATGATTACACTGACTGTTCTGATGTCTCCTTTGATGTCGTTCATGTTGCATGTCTTTGCATGGACCTGGTAAAAGTGGTGTAGTCTAGTCTTGTGTTCACTTTGTGAGTTTAATTCACACCCTAGATTCATTGATTCACTGAAGAAAGAACATTGTTAGCAGGGCTTGCCAGTTAGCTAACTTAGTCAAGTGCCGTGTGATTTTTGATGGGTTCAGTTCAGAGTGGATGCACTATGTCTTTAAATAGACAATGTCGGAAAATTCCAATTTTATTCAAGGCAATAACACGCCCCCATGTTAACTTTTGTTTATCTTGAGTACTGTCAAATTTTCGAATTTACAATTTCAGTGTTAATTTGATATTTTACTGTCACCATTTTACAAGCAATCACAGTAACAGCCAGAGATACGCATCATTATGCAGTTACAGGCAAATCACCTTAACCCACACCATTCCCAGCTTCAGGCCTTCTGCCTCCCAGCTCTAGTCTCATTAGAAGGTTATGCAATAGCAGTCAAAGAATATCAAATCATACAATGAGAATCAGCTCAAATCCTATACTAGTGTTTATGTGCATGTTTTGAGGTGGAAGGGGGGCGTGGTTCACTTCCCAGATGCCGCATTGTGTGCTGATGCTGCCTTATTGAACTGGAATGAGTATGCAATTTTAAGGTTGGAGGAGATTATCAAAGACATTCATTTGACATTCGTCATTTTCTGACACTGTTTATGAAACCACTGGTAAGATAGGTTTCATTTAGTTTCACAGTGAAAGTGTAGCACAGAATCAAGCTGGCATGAATCCAAAGAGACAGCAGAACATTCATCACACAAAAATGACTGGCTTACAGAGGGTTACATGTACGCTACAGCATTGTGCTGCAACACAGTCAGCTGTCAGCTGCAACATTCCTGCAATTATTTTTCACACATTAACTTTTCTACCTATTGTGTATATCATCGCTGTCGTAATAAAACCTGTTATCTTTGAGATGGTAACTTTAAAAGAGAAGTAAAAAATTCTTAACTTTAATGTATGTTAATATAAAGAGATTTTAAGGTGCATTTGGACCATTTTAATTGATCCATGTGCTGTGAAGTGTTTGTACAATGTTAAATAAAAACCAAAAGAGTTTTTCAATTGGTAGTAGGAGGATGCTCCATCAACACTTTATTTGAAGGCTACCGACATAGGGACTTTATAACACATGCATAGCGACTGAATAACATATTTAAGGAACATTTTAGTGTTTATAGACAGCTTGTGTCAGTATTTACAAGATGCAAGCTACTGTATTGACATACGGGCCCTTAAAGAAACAGATTGCAAAAAATTTACATAATTTCCCACTCACCCCCAGTGCAGTCAATCCCAAGACATGTTTGGTGTCAAACTTTTGCTTCTTTAGTTTAGCGCTGGAGCTATGAGGCTAAGGTCACTAACAAATACTAGAAGTCAATAGTCACCCAAACCATTTCCATAAGTTCATGGCCAAAACAAACCCAAACTGCATCCAAGTCTTGATTCTGGTTGTGCAGACCTGTCAGTGTGGTTTAGAAAACAGTATGACTTTCTATGAAATATGAAAATGACAAACAACTTCTCTGTGTAGCTACAAGAGAAAGGCTGCCATTTAGGATAACCAGAATCGCTACTTTCCTGAGCTAATTTGGCATCATTATACACAAGATGGCCAGTAACGGGTCTTAGGGAGTTTACAGCTGGAGTTAGTGACTGTGCTTGACCGATGAGCTTGTATATTTTGGATCAGGAGCAGAACCTTTCTCGCTCCACACTTTGGCCATTCCGTAACTTTGGAAGAAGATAATCGTCAATCCATAAAACTCATTGAACATTAGTGGCCCATCTTTGTTATTCCATCAGAAATTAGAATCTGCCTTTCGCTTCATATTGCTGATGTCTTGTTTGCATGTTGTGGTGTGGACTCTATATTTCTGCTCTAAAAGTCTTCTTCAAGTGGTCAGTTGTGAGTTGTTGGTGTTGTCAGAATTGCTGGGTACCAACAGATGAGTTAAAGATCTTAGAACATGGGACCTTTCGTTTGAACCCACCCATTTTTCAAGTAAGGAAAAAAAAAATGGAAAATTTGACAGACAGGTGTTTCTTGTTGCCCAGGTGTGCCCTGTTAGTCTGATTGCTTAAACAGTTAATAGCTCTGGATGTCTAACTTTTGTTTTGAGCCCTGGGTTTTACCTGTGAAGACTGCATTTGTTGTTACACTGCACACTGCTGTTCCTACACTTTTGGAGCAGACCGTATTTTCCTGTATCACTTTAGTTTGAGGGCATGTGTTATAGAACTAAACAGGATATGGTGTCGTAACCAGGCCTCTGCTTTAAAAGTTCTCTTTTAAATGGAATAATTTTAAGGGCCTTTATGCCAGTAGAATGTCCTTCACTTCATAAACATCTGACGTCTTCTTGTGAACTGTTTTTAAATACATTATTGACCCCCCTGGAACATCATGTTTATAAAGTCCCTATGTAGGTCGCCTTCAAATACTGTGTAACCAAATATTGCATCTCATATTATTAAGCTCAGTGAAGGGTGGCAAATAGACCTGTATACCTGGTGTGTCCAGTGTAATTGGATGATCATAGCCACTGTGCGTAAAATAATGTTATTATAATTAGTTTTACACATAATGACCATGTGCTTCATTCCTTTAATACAAAAACTGCTTATAAATATATTCTTTTCTTTTAACTGAATGACTTTAACACTGGGAAAATAACTGAACGGCTCACTAATTCTTTAGCCATCTGGTTTTAATAGGTTCTAATTCAATTCAGACACTGATAATATCTCTAAGCCTTTCTGAGTCCACTGGTAATATTTGGTAATATTTCTTGCTCAGTCAGACAGATCCGAGTTTTTTTTATTATTTTAGAAAATTACACATCAGTGTAAGTGCCCTCTCTAATGGCAAGATTTTCCTTATTCTATACTTAAAAGAGATTATAGCTAGTACAGTGATGGTACTCAGCAGTGAAAAGCCCTTCACCTTGTCTGAAGCAGTTCACAAGCACGCACCTTGACCTTGAGAAGTAATTTGTTGGATCAATATTTGTAAGAGCTGGAGGAGAGGAGAAAGTAAGAGCACTGCAGATGGCAGGAATATCAATGTTTTTAGATGAATACATATGGGAGAAAAAGACAGAAAAGATCTAGCAAGGCATGTTCTGTAAATACATACATACATAACTGGTCACTGTGGATGCACGTTCGGAATTGGTTGAAATCAGACTTTTTGCTCCAAACATATACTTGGCAAATTTATTTTGAATTTGGCCGAAATGCATAGCACTTTCATGATACTGTAACGTTCTGCTATCAGTCCATTCGGCTGTGGACGTGTGGAGCCCCATGGCAAAACGCCACAAGCACAGTAGGAGTGACTTTTATTTGTAAATAGTTGCAGTTATGGACATTACTATGGCATGCACACTTTGCTTGCGGCATTCTGTGCTGGACTGTGGGGTGAATTGGGGGGTTTCAATAAAAGAGCCTCTCCTGAAAGCACTGTTTCCTGCATCTCCTTTGCCAGACTGTAAAATATAAATAGCATGTAAGTTCACTTGTGCTGTATTTAAATGCTGCTTTAACATCCACCAAAAAAAAATCAATGCCCTAGCAACACCGTAGCAAGCCCCTGAGACATCACAGCGTGGCCCTAGTAACATCTTAGCAACCATTTGGGATATCATAGTAACCTTGCAAGACCTTAGCAACCACCTAACATAGTAACAGCCAAGCAACACCATGGCAACCACCTAGGATAATGCAGCAATTGCCAAGGAACACCTTAGCAGCCATCTGGGAGGCTATAAAAATTACCTAGCAATACTGTAGCAACCACCTGAAACACTAGAGCAATGGCCTAGCAATACCTTAGCAACCAGCTAGGATGGCTCATAAGCAATGGCCTAGCAACACCTTAGCAACCACCTGGGACAATATAGTAATCTCCAAGCAACTTCTTGGCAACCAGCTTGATTACAGTTGCAATACCAATACCTAGGCAATACCTGCCTAGCAATAGCCTTGTAACTGCCTTGGATACCAGCAACTTAGCAACATCTTAGCATCCACTAAGGATGAGAGGTTGTACCCCATATGAAGAAGCTACTGAAACTCCATATGTCATTTTGAGGTGTAGTTTCATGTTGTCCCCCAAATGAGGGCGCCACACACTGGTATTGTGAGCTACATTGGTTCATCTTTTTTCCTTTTCTCTAGAGATCTCTTACTGTAATGTGCTGTAGACCAACTGAACAATTCTTGATACAAAACACCACAAAGTGGTGCTGAAATTTTGACTATTTTCACACATAAAGGCTAATAAGCTGTTCTTTTTATCAAAATTCCAGCTGTGAATGCGAGGGAGGCAGTTTTCTGTGGAGTTTATGTGTCTGAAACTCCAGCGAGTTTGTCTGTATTGCCACTGTGAAGTGAGAATCCACCATCCTCATTAAGGCTTCACATTTTCAAGAAATAAGACCAGGATATAAGAAACAGTCAGAGTTATGAAAGTGTTGTCTAATGCTTTAAATGTGCTTTGGTGAATATCAAATCTGCAGCATTGCTCAAAAAGATAATTAATTGTTAATTCTAATCGCTGGCTAGCACTAATCGCTAAGCTAATGGTGAGTTTGGTTAGTAGAACCACTGATAGCATCGTGAAGCATTACAGACACACTGCACTTACTTTGTTGAAGAGAAAATCATTGGGTTTTTGTGAGACTGGCACAATGTAATGGTTGTAGTACAGCTACATTGCGATTGAACTGATTTTGGTTATTAGAATGTACATGTTGAGAAAAGTTTGTAGTTGTGATTTAATTCAAATTCATGTTAAAATGGAACATATTAAAAACGATGCCTTAGCTGCTGCTCTGTAAAAAGAACACTGCTGCCTGTCTGCAGTTTGCTAAAGATCACATGGACAAGACAGAAGGTTATTGAAACAATATTTTGGGGATGGGTGAGACCAAAATAGATCTTTTTGGTTCAAATAAGAAGTGTTATTTTTGGAGAAAGGAAAACACTGCATTCCAGCATAAAACTTTATCCCATTTGTGAAACATGGTGGTGGTAGTATCATGGTTTGGGCTTGTTTTGCTGCATCTGGACCAGGAAGTCTTGCCACCATTGAAGACATTAAAGGAAAATGTCAGGACATCTGTCCATGAGCTGAAACTCAGGAGAACATGGGTCATGCAGCAAGAAAACAACCCTAAGCATACAAGTCATTCTGCCAAAGAACAGTTAAAGAAGAATAAAGTTAATGTTTTGGACTGGCGAGTCAAAGTCCTGACCTTAATCCTGTAGAATCCTATAGAAATGTTGTGGAAGAACCTGAAGCAGCAGTTCATGGGGGGAAACCCACCAACATAACAGAGCTGGAGCTGTTTTGTACGGAGGGGCTAATGTTCCACCAAGCCGACGTGCAGGACCAACCTACAGTTACTGGAAATGTTTAGTTGCGGTTATTGCTGCACAAGGGGGCAACACCAGATACCGAAAGCAAAGTTTCACATAAGTTTGCCATTCACAAATATGTAATATTGGATAATTTTCCTCACTTAGTAAATGACTAAGTCTATCATTTGTGTCTTATTTGTTTAAGTTGGCTCTCTTTGTCTGCTATTAGGACTTGTTTGAAAATCTGATGAGGTTTTCGGTCAAATTAATGCAGAAATATAGAAAATTCTGAAGGGTTCACAAACTTACAAGCACCACTGTGTATTGTGAATTTGGCTCAAATTAAAAGTACTGAAAATGTGTTAGTGAGTTTCAGAAAAGAAAAAAAGTCTAGTAAACAAGGATCACGAAGGTCTTCTACTGGCAATTTGGCTGTTAACAAGATCAAGATTAGCCAAAAAAATTCATGGTCAGTTCAGTTCAACCCTATTGGTCTCTCTATTTGACAGCCAGCGTCCACCTGCATAATAACCTTGAATTACTTTATTATTCCATGCGACACTTCCTTCACCAAAAACAATCATTACAGGGGATGCAGAGTGCTATTATTCATATTTCAATGTCTAAATTACAGCTTGTCATGCACTCATGGAAATTAGGGAAGGCAATGAAGTAAAACAAAAATCCAAAACATTACACCTGCTCCTGGTTTGTGGCTCAAAAGCAAGCCGAGCCCTTTGCTATAACAAATACAGCCACGCTGTTTCTAAAATAGAACTAATGGAGTGGCTCTGCTGTATTGTTCTGTTCTCTCTCTTGCCATGAGTCAAACGAAAAAGACATTGCTCTCCTGCTGTCTGCTGACGGCAGGCAGAATTAATGCGAGCGATATGCACACAGACAGCTGGCACCTCAGCCTCTGTACCTGCATCGAGCAGGATTAGCTCTGTGATAAACAACTTCACCCCATTTGATAAATAATCCACAAGAAACTCAGCATCAAGACAGAGCAATGAAACTTTTATGCTCCGAAGCAGAAGCCTGCTGGAATACCGCGGAGAGAGAGAGAGAGAGAGACAGCAGCAGAATGCCAACTGCGAATGCCTTGTTTTGAGCCACTCATCCTCTCGCTCTCTCCTCTTTTGATCAATAACAGCCCTCTTTTCATAGAATTAACCCTTAAATGGATTTCAGAGCTTTTCTATACATTCAATTTACACTGCACAACTATTTACATGTAATTACATATTTATGTTCGAGTCTGCACTAGTGTTTTTGTTCTGATGTCAAAAGTGACTGAAGTAGGACATAAAAGGTACAGAATGCTTTTCCTTTCCAAAAACAAGACTCCATACAATGATAACCTTTCATTAAATTCAAATCGCAGTACAGGATCTCCTGTTCTGCATAAAAGCACAGATGTGGAGTTTCTCTCCTTGTTTCAGTGAGATAAGAATGAGAAATAATTAAACAAAATGTACAGTTATATGCAAAGGTCTGAACACCTGCAGTCAAATTACACACTTCACTACAGGAAACCAAGTGAAATATGGCATTTCAAGATTCAAGATTCTTTGTCGTTGCACAGGGTACAATGAAATTGGGTAGCAATCCTAACGGTGCATAAAAAATGGTCAAATAAAGCAAAAATAGTGGCTAATGTAAAATATAAAATGCAAGATATTAAAAGAAAGAGTATATAATTTAATATTATTAAAATAAAATTGAAAATTAAACTACAAAATTTAAAAATAAAATTCTAAAATAAAATAAGTAAAATAAAGAGGTTGGATATAAAATAATGTAGCAGCTGTGGTTTTGCACATGAGGGTATTGCACATATGTAAAAGGGAGTATTTCTATTTACAGATAATGTAGTTTAATAATAAATAATAATAAATAACAATTTCTATTGATGTTCTGAGTTTAACATATTGGGGAAAATATCAGCAAATAAACAGTAATAGTGTATAATGTTTATTTATTAATTAATTAATTTATTTTTTTATAATTGAATTGAAAAACTGATTTTCACATAGACACAGACTGTGGTGCTTGACTGGCCTTCCTGCAGTCCAGATCTGTCTCCTATTGAAAATGTGTGGTGCATCATAAAGACAACCACAACCACAGACTGTTGAGCTGAAGTCTTGTATCAAGCAAGAATGGACGGAAATTCCAGTTGCAGAACTACTAGAATTTGTATCCTCAGTTCCCAAACAATCAAAAAGTGTCGTTTAAAGGAAACGGGTTGTAACACAGCTGTAAACATGCCTCTGTCCCAAATTTTCTGGTTGTGTTGCAAACTTCAATACACTTAAAAAGGATGATTCTTCAAGGGTTCTTTACTAAAGAAAATGGTTCTGTATAGAATCATGATCACTTAAAGAACCCTTGGCATTCTTTATATTATGAAAGGGTTCTTCAGAGTGACAGAGAATGTGCTGTACATGGTTATATGTTGAGTCTTTTTGAAATTCTGCATAGCATAAAAAATGGTTCTTCTATTGTTACAATTTCAAGCTTGCAATAATAGAAGAACCATTTTGATGCTATATAGAACCATATTCACCACATTCTCCATCAACCTGAAGAACTCTTTCATGATGCAAAGAACCCTTTAATCATGCAACACGTTCTTTAAGTGATCATGATTCTATATAGAATATAGAATATATGGAAGAACCCTTGAAAAACCATCTTTTTAAGTGTGAAATTTTAAAATTTGTAGACATTTACAAAGTACAATGAAGTTGGTCAGTGAAAAGTGAAACGTATATATATACACATAGGCTTGCAGTCAGGATTGGTTGACACCACAGGGATTCCCAGTGGCCCCAGTGGTTGGATGATGTATTTGTTTGATGCATGCTGGGTACTGTAGTAAGAGAATGTTAATGAATGATATGAAAACAAAATAAAACTCTGTCAAACCAATAAGGCTGATGGATATGATGCTGCGCTACAGAATACAGCATAATAACAAATTACATATTAAACTCTACTTTTAGGCCAAAGTGCCCAGAAGGATGTTTTGTTAGATGGGTCTATACTACCAGGCCTCCCAGGGCCTTTGCAACACAGCAGAAAGACAACAGTTTGATGGTTTGTGGTTTGATGACAGCAGATTGTTTCTGCCAGCAGGCCTACAAAAAAGTTTGTCAGAGTGGAAATCTTTACTTTTTGATACTCAGTGTCCCAGGACACAACCAACTCCTGCAACTGTCCAACTCTGATCCTTGGAGAAAGTTTTTCTGGCACACCAGCCTCTTCACTGTGTGTGGGGCCCTCTTTAATACAGGTTCATCACAGCCCCAGTTGTCTAAAACTTCATGCATATGGATATCAGTAACTATGCCATGGTCATATGGATACTTTGTAAACCTCCTTTAAGTTGCTCTTCAAAGAACCCCCACAGGGCTGCGAACTGTGAGCTTGAACCCAGGAGCAACTGTGGTCTGTTTTCAGAGCTATAACATCCATCTGCAGTTCCAGCATCTCCAATCATCAGCCATGCAGAATTGACCAGCTATACAGAAAAATGTGTGTCCATCTGGCTCTGTTTCTTACTGTAAGGGATACTAATAGTAGAAATTAAAATGCATTATAGGTTTATCTGCAGGTTTCAGTAAATCTAATTTAAGGCTGTTTAAAATCCTAGTCTTATTTTGTACTAAGGCTTATTATTCAGTAACTACAGCGACTTCAATGCAAACTGGCTGCAGAGGTGAGTAATAAAACTTTGGGCCTGCCGGGGGTCCCTGGCCATTTAAGGGGTTAAGTCATTTATAATGCCACTTTGCATGATGTTTATCACATTGTTTAATGCAAACATCTTCACTCTATATGCAGCCTGAATACCACCGCTATGATAACACTAATGTCTACAATAGCAAGCAATGTTGTTCACTTCCCACACAGGGTATATTTCTACTTCAGTTCTATCTAAATATGGTCATGACAGGTCATTAAATGACATCTGACATCAGAGATCTGTTTCCCTGCATGCTTTGTTAGCCCACAGAGCAGGTGTTATTTGGGGGGTGGGTCATTCTCAGCACTGCAGTGACATTGACATGGTGGTGGTGTGTGTGATGATGTAAAGTACTCCTTTACACATCACATTATAATGACTGGTTGTTAACACTTACCTGTACTTGTTTGAAGACTGGTTGTCCTTGCTTTGAGGAGAAAAGAGAACTGAACGGGTTCACCTGTGATTTACTCACCTGGGTGAGTCCATCCTCTGTAGAGGAGGAGGGAAGGACAAAACCTGTAAGAAGAGTAAAACGGTTTAATAAGTGTACACTGTATTGTATATGCATATTGATGATGTTGTGAACATAAATCTGATCAGTAAGGAAGATCACAAATTATTTACTGTTGCATGTAAATATATTTAAATAGATTAAGCACTTGTTTTAACCCGGGCCAGTAATGGTATATTCTAGGGGAGGAGCACCCCAAATATAAGAAGCATTACTGGAGGGTACGGGGGAGATCCCTTCTTTCAGCTCGGTGAAGTTTGAAGGTGATGAGTATAGACCTGTATGACTTTGCAGTCACTGGTCCATTGTATAGTTGTAGAGACTATTTTCGTTTTGTTTTCGTTTGTGATGTGTGCCCGTGTAAATATGTAAATAAGTCTGAGTGTTGGTGTGTAAATAAAGGTGACGGGGAGAAGAACTCTTGGAACAGCTGTATTTTATTCCAGTTACTTGGACCACTTGCCCAACGCTACCCATAAGGTGTGTCCCCTGCCATGGCATACTGCCAGGTTGAGGCACGCACTTTATCACAGTGTGTTAGTGTGTGTTGCACTCATATCAGACACAACAGTGAAATTAACGCCTAACTGTGCTTTATGAGCAAGAATAGGTCGAGGCTCACCACTCCAAAAAATGCATAAAAAATAGTCCAACTGTTTAAGAGCAACGACCCTCATCAAACATTTGCAGTATTTTAGGTATTCACCATCTACGGTGCACAATATTATCAAAAGATTCCGAGAATCCAGAAAAGTCTTTGTGTTTAAAAAGCAAGGCTAAAAACCACTAAGACAGGCGTGTCACCACAACAGCTCAGGAATACTTTGACAAACTGTTGTCGATCAACACTGTTCATTAATGTGTCAACTACGTCCAGAAACTTCTCTGGGCTCGAGCTCATCTGAAATGTGCTGATGCATGGATGAAACGTGTATTGTGGTCTGATGTGTCAATTCTGTCTGTCTCCTGTTGAAAATGTGTGGTGAATTATGTGCAAAACAGGACAATGAAGGCCCTGAACAGTTGTGCAGCTGAAGATTTGTATGACTGAGGAAGGGCAAAAACATCCACTTTCTAAACTGAATCAGTGTCTTCAGTCCCCAAATAATTGTTAAGCTTCGTTAAAAGGAAAGATGATGTGTACAGTGGTAAATGTTCATTTGTCCACTTTTTGGAACATGTTGCAGTCAAATTTGCAAAGAGCATTTCATAACTGTCCAAAGAAAAACAACATGGCAATTTCACTAGAGAAGGCAAAAACCTTTAACTTTTAGTGTAAGTTAATGTAAAGAGATTTTATTCTAAGCAATTTTTCAGCATTTCCAATGTATGGGGAAGCAGATGTGCTCAAATGATATAGAAAAATGAAAAAAAAAAATGAAGATACTTTTTTTGGACAGCAATTATTTATTCACAACAGAAAACAATAAAGCTCATAAATTAAAACATCAAGTATCATGTTTTTGTACTGAATTTACTCATCACTGTTTTCTGTTCATATACTGTCGCACATTATTGGAATTAGGTTTGTACATGCATTCGTGAGATCCTAGTGTGGGTTTCCTCCCTTTCCATGATGCACATAAATGCATTTTGAGTGTTAACATGTTTATGGAGAACTTCTTTTTTATGCACACTGCCTGAATCATGTTTTTAATATCTGATATATAGTTTGGTCATATGGTTTTAAATATTAAGCAACTAAAAATAAAACAAAAACTTTCTTTAAGGCCTACGGTTCAAGGCACTCTTGGAAACACTTGGAAACAATGGCAAAAGATGAATGAAATCTTTCCAAAGGGCAAATCTAATTTTGCGGAGCAAGCAGATGTTTTGTTGAAATTAGATTTTTTAGAATTCTAAGCAAGCCTACAAGATCAGAGCATGTAAGAAGAATGATGCCTCATGTTATGGTCACCTTGTGCATCACGTTCTAAAGCAAAATAAATTCTACCTTGACTTTCTTGATATATGCCCCACATCATTCAGAGACAGAGACAGAGACAGAGACAGAGAGAGAGAGAGAGAGAGAGAGAGAGTATCTAGCAGCCTGCATTGCCAATTAGTCTAATATTAATTAGTGTTAAATGGCCTTAAGGCTCTATTAAAATTAAACCCAAAACTGTCCATCAGCTCTCCAACATAAATCTGAACGTAATCCGTAGTATCATATGCTTTTGCAGCCATTAAAGGATCATCACTACAATTGCACATTAATTCTTTTTGACTCTCTCTATGGGCTCAAGTCCACTCTGTTCTTTGAAAGTTAACACAGAACAAATTAATTAGCATTTAGAATAAATGAAACATTTCTCCCTGCCTGTGCAAATTACACACAACTGACAGCCACCGTAAATGCCTTCAAAATCCGCTTTGTAATTCCTGAGTTCTTATTAAGCTAATCAACCACTGCCTTTCTAAAGTGACTGAAAATACACATCATCTCCATTAACCGTAGAATTCATGACCTACCCAAATGTATAACGGGGTCAAAATGACCTCTACTGGATTCAGTGGTCTCCTTCAAGGAATAAGAATCCTGTTCTTTTCTCTAATATCAGAAAATAATAGAAGAATTTGATAGTACACAGATGTTTTAATGTTTTGGATATGATTATGATTTGATTGCTTTCCATGTACATAAACAGTGAAGAATTTACTGATCACTGCATTGTGTTTTTATTGGCATTTCATATACTGTTAGAACTTCATTGGAATGAGGTTTGTACATGCATTCGTGAGATCCTTCTAGTGTGGGTTTCCTCTCTTTCCATGATGTGTGTACATGCATTTTGATTGTTAAGAGCCCCTCTTGTGAAGAATTTTTTTTTTTATGCACACTTCCTGAATCCAGTTTTTTGATATCTGAGTGCTATAGTTTGGTCATATTGTTTTTAATATTAAGCAACTAAAAATATAACATACACCTGCTGTATATCAGTTTCCCTCTGTTCTTCTCATACACAAAATCATATGAGAAATTCAGTACTATTAAAATGCCTCAGAACTTCCACAATTGGCATGGCAATGAGGCACCAGAAAGAATGACTTATGAATATCTATCTATCTATCTATCTATCTATCTACTAACCTGTTTCAAACAGTAATACAGTAAAACAGTAATTAGCTACCGGCTTCTGCTACCCCAGGCTCAAGGAGGACGTTGGAGGCAGGATTCGGTGTTGCAGCAGCCATTTCAATTTATTTTTACACCAAACAATCAGAAAACAAAGCAAACAAAACCAGAGCTACACTGGCCACTTTCACTGGCTTCAAATGAGACTTCCTCAGTTCTTTTCTCAGTTGAGCTTTTCAGCTCTTCACTCAGTCTCTCAGGCGGCTGCTGCTGCTCATCCCTCTCTCGCTCTGTTCCCTCTCCACTCTTTTTAAAAGGTGCTCATGTACCTGAGCTGAGAGGAAACAAGAACCAACCCTGCTAGAAAAACTATTATACACAAGCATAGCTGGTCACCACCAAAACCAGCATACTAACAGTGTCCGAAGAAAAAAGCATCTTCAAAATAGTATGTTTACAGGAGAGGGCAAAAAATTCTGAACTTTAAATGTAAGTGAATGTAAAGAGATTTTATTCCAAGTAAATTTGGAACATTTCTATTGGTCCATTCATCATGGAATTTTCACACACTGTAAAGCACAGCTGCCGAGCTCAATTTATGCCAAAAACTACCAATCGCAACAAAAATGGATATACTTGTTTTTGGATAGCGACGTTATGTTGTGTTTGCTGGTTATGCTGGTCACCATTAAAATCAGCATAGGTTTTTGTTTTAAATGTTGGTATGCTGATCAACCAGCATGAACATGTGGAGTGACCAGCTAAACCAGCACCAGACCACCATAAACCAGCTTAGACCAGCTAATTCCAGCATGAAATAAACATAGGCAGGAAAATAAAATGAGCCCCTGTATAAATAAGCTAGGCTGGCATACTATTTAGTTAGCTATGTTAGGTACTTGGAGCTCATTAGTAGCAATTGTTGCTTGTATGAGCTACTTGCTTTCAATCTTGTCAGCAACACAGTAAAGTAAATTAAAGTTTTAGCTTTCTATGAAACTTTCAATTTAAGACAATCTGGCCTTAACCTCTAAAAAGTGGATAAAATCATACAGCATGGCTACTTACAGGTTGCTGTTGGGGTTGTGATGCTAATAAAGTTGGAACTGCCCCTCTGTTCAGTCTCTTCAGTGTCTAATGCTGAGCGAAGCTGCTCAATATTGACCAAGGTTCTGAAAATTCTGTCCAGATTGACTTTGTTTCAAAGTTGCCCAGGATCCCGTTATAGATGTGGGAGATGAAGTATGTTTCCTGTTCACCAGCACGTTTTACATATTTTCTGTTCCACCTTAAATGGTGCCACAGTTTCATTTTGGCACCTGTACAAGCTGTAGCATTTAAGGTGGAATGGAACATTCAGTTAAGAAGCTAGCAAACAGGAAGCCAATTTCAGCCTCGTTGAACCCTCTCAGGTTGATGATGTCGTATGCAACCTCAAAAGACATAAATAGTTCATGAACACGGCATGCTGGAGACGTACTTTCATTTTGCCCAGAAGGGGAGTGCTCTTCCATTGACAAATAAGGAACACAACACTAGCTCTTTTTAATGTGGAGGAATGGAAAATTATAACAGACAAAGGACATTCAGTGTTGAATTTGTCATTATGGATTTATTTTACATAGTTTCCAAAAAGACAGTGCAGGTCAATGCTGGATTATAAAGCTGCTGAAAGGGGTACAATCACTGAACACTGACACTGAAATGGCAAAAACGGAAAAAATGAAAGTAAAAAATGTAAAAAAAATGGAGGTAAATCTGTAGCATGCAATGTTAAGATGTTTATGCTTTATTCTTTATGTACAAAGTCCTTTAATGTCTCATACAGCATGAGCGGGTTAAAGATGAATATCAACCATTCCAGTTCAGTTCCTTGGGAAGGGTATAAATAGCATTGACATCCGTTCACATCTTGGAACAGTTCAATTTCTGCAAATAGTCTGCCTTTTTTATTGCTACTTCTCCATTGTTTTTTCCTTCTGGGCTGGTGTTTGTAAACTTTGGGGTCATTAATATTAATGAACCAAAACTGTTACAGTTTAGGATTTTGGAATTGGCTCATGTACCGCCCTCTTTTCTTTTCTTTGCAGTATTTGTATTTGATTGAGGAGACAACAGTGTTTGAGGTTCACAGTGTGTCAGTTCCATGTGCCAAACTCCCCTTATTCAACTAAACCAATGCAAAAACAGTTTTCCATCCACCTTTAATCTCTTATGCTTGTGGGTATATTTTGGTTTTTCCATCTGAATTTATATGACCAAATCATAAGGCAAATTATTCAGTAACTGCATGAAATCAGTGTACATTTTTATTTATTTGTTTTTTGTAAAAGCTCCCCTCAGATTAACAGAACATGTGTTTTATGATCATACATATATTTTGCTATATGCTTACAATTTACTGCTGAAAGCCAAAAATCTTAGACGCTCTTTGTATTTTTTTTATAAAAATAATGTTTACAGAGCAGATCACTGAAGAGACGCCATCTGTTTATAGTTTATAGCCCAGATTTGTGGAAAAATGGGTCGACTTTCAGTAGAAAAAAAATAGTGAGTTCAGCTTCTTTTGTTATAAAGTTTAAAAATTATATCACCCACCCAAGTGCGTTTTGGAACCACCGGTGGTCTCAAGGAGTTTAAAAAGTTAATTAAAGACAACTAAAGTCAAAGTGAATGTTGATACAATAGGCTAGGCTTTAGACTGAGATCTAATCTCCAAGGCTACTTTTTACTATTATCTTAACAACCCTTTGCAATTTATATAAAATGCAACTGTGAGGCCTTTATCACAGAACACATATCACTCCTCTATTGAAAGAATTCCACTGTGCCATTCAGAATACATATGAAAGCTCTCTTACTGTTTTTAAAGCACTTAATGCTTTAGCGCCTGCATACTTGAATGAATGTGTGTCTGTATGAACTCCATTACATGATCACAGAGCTGTGAGTGCTGTTCTACTTCACAAACCCAAAGTAATGCAGAAATAGTGCACAGGAAGCTTTCAGCTTCAGACTTTTAACCACTTTTTTTTGTTTCTACCACGTTTTTTTCAGTTAACATCTGCATGTGCTTTTAAAAAAAAGCTGGTCAAACTAGGCTTTGTAGCGATGCACGACTTTTCTGGAGCCGATTCCCCAACTCCACTTAAACTTGAACCAAAACAGCACTACAGCCACAGATACGTGGATGTAGCGAAAGTTAAAGCATCCTAAATGTAGTGTACTCACTTCTTACAGCTGTCATAGTTCACAGCGCAATTATCACTATGATTTAAAATGAGTTTGACTTGGATACTGTGAGTTTGGCTGAGTGACACACTATGCATTAGTGCAAACTCATTCCACCTCTGCTGGATTTGCCTCAGATGGAAGCTGGCCTAAATCAGTAAACACATGCTTATATAAAATAAAAGATTACTAAATAAAATTAAGCAAATATAGCCAACTTTATAAAGAAGCTTCTAGAGCGGCCATGCAGAAGGAAGACAGCAGAGGAGAGTGACTGTTCCTAATGTTCTAATGCTTTCTATGAATGTCACCTTTGTAAGCATCTATAAAAACACATTCATAACATGTTATAATGCATTCATAAGACATTATAAACAAAGCTATAAATACTTATAAAAATGCATATGGTATAGCCATGTATATTATGCATTATGAATTGTTAACATAATACATTATAAGTACTGATCATAACAAATTGTAAGAGCTCATAAGTCGTATTAGTCCGCTCTAAGTAAAGTGAAGCGTACTGTACTAAAGCCTCCTCCAGTGTTCAGAGTGAGGCTTCAAGTTTTTACTGAAGGATTTACTGAAACAGTAAAACATACATAATAAAGCACATTACAGGCTTCAAATGTCAGAGTTTAAACTAGTGCTGCATCAGTGTTTTACCCAATGTGGGAAAGATAATGTACACCACCGTTAGCTTGGTATTTGTCTTTACGCTCTCCAAGCTGTGACTGACTTCTTTGGCACTGACAGTATAACATGTTATTAGCACTATTAATGATGCATTATATTAACAATTCATAATGTATAATAAACATGGCTATGAAGTGTAATTCAGTGTAATTTTTTTATAAATATTTATAACCATATTTATAATGCCTTATGAATACATTGTAACATGTTATAAATGGGTTTATAGATGCTTAGAAAGGTGACATTCATAGAAAGTGTTACCGAAATTTCTTCTTCAGAACGGTTGGTGAATGAGGCCCAGTGTTATTTATTGGTTATCCTCATTTAAAAACTGTTTCATCCAAAACAGCTGAACATGTTCTGTTTTTAGGTTATCTACAATGTTCTGTACAAAATACTGTTCTTGTCCCTTTCTAATCCCTGTTTATAGCAGCTCTATTATGAAGAATAATAATAAAAAAGCCTAGATTTCTGTGTATGTGTATGTAGATGCAGTCATGCTTGGACTGAAGTCCTGCAAGTATTACTCTTGTTTGATTGTTATGTTGTGGATGTAAACAAAAGGGTTCATTTCTTAAAATGCCGAGCAGACAATTGGCCAATCAGGAATTGTTTTTCTTTGTGCTGTCTAACTAGATATAGCTAAGCTAGCTTTCCTACTGGATATGACTTCAAGAGCTGAAGTCCTACTGCATTAGATTAACCATCAGCATAATTACAATGTGACATTGGAATCAACCAATCATGATTTGATTTTGATTCTATGCCTTCTGGATGTTGTAGATACATCACTAACTGTGAAAAAGAGTGGCAGCCTAATCAGTGGGATGCTAGAAATGGAAAACAGCAGCAGCAGCAGCAGCTCTATACTAGAGCTCACTGGAGTCACTGTGAAACTGTTACAAGGTAAAATATATGCTAATATATATAGGAATCCCGAAGGAGCGCTACCATATTACTGTAGATGTAGGGTTTTTCTAGTGTTTTGACAGAGTGTTGACATTTAGGGGTTGAACTGATGACCCAGCTCTAAAATGTATTGTTCGCCATTGCATCTAGACATTATGTGGCCAGAGTTGGTCTTGAGTTAGACTCAATAGGTTGACTCAGACTCGGCTTTTACAAAGTCTTAGTCTTGACCTTCACTTGATGTGTCCTGGTCTCAACCTTGACTCGGCTATTACAAAGTCTTGGACTCAGTGTGACAAAAAAAATTAGGAATAATTTAATAATTACTAAATGATTTAGAGAATCTGGAGAAATGTCTGTGCCCAAAGATTATATATATGTATGTGTGTGTGTGTGTGTGTGTGTGTGCGTGTGTGTGTGTGTGTGTGTGTGCCTGAAGGTATTCAAACCTTTGCATACAACTGTATTTTTAAAATACATGTGTCCTGTCATTAAGTGATGGGGTGGGCAGTTTCTTTCTGGGAGGCCAAATTAACGATCCTCACATGGCGAACTTTGACCCTCAGACCACACTGGGGTGTTAAACTCTTGATTTGATTTCCTTCTTGTCTCCAGTCAAAACCTGAGAAACGGTCTGTATTTCAAATAATAATCTTCACAATATGTCTAAAAAAATCTTATTAATTTCTCTCACTTTCACGTACTCAGTTCCTGCTCCTGTGGTGTTCCCCTCATTTAACATGCAGGGATATGATGTCCTTTAACAGCCTACATTCACAAAAACACACTGAAAGACGTAGTGTAGAGACTGCCCACAGGGAGGCAGTGAGCGGGCAGTGGGCACATGCTCACATACCACGCACTCCTACTCTACAGGACATTAGGCTTCATCATTTCAATGGCACGCAAGAACCGGCAACAAAGCAGAACTAAATCATTATGATCTAACAAAAAGAGCTGCTCTCAGCAAAAGCTAAGCATTGGCTCAGGTTCTTTGTGCTGTAGTAAACAGTAATTTCAGTGATTTAAGCCCTACCGAATGGTGTTGCCATAAAGCAACAATGACTTTATTTTCATTTTTTGCCAAAACAAAGTGCCTTTGTGTTATTTATGTGTAAAATGGTGTACTTTCATTGATCATAGACCTTCCTTTATTCTTCCTTTTTGAATCAATTATACAGAATTCCAAGCACCACAGAAGAGCTCGTCCTCACAGTCATGTGTGAAGGCTGGGGCCATATTTTGAGGTAAATCTTAACTGCAATAATCTATACAAGGCTAAGAAATATGATTTAAATAACAAAGAAAACAAATGCCACATAAATACTATAAAATAAAATATAACAAAACATAAAAAATCTCTTATTCTGAAATAAAAGTCACATTGATGACATCACTCAACTTCCTTTTACCTGTTTTCTGAGGGTCTATGAAGAAAAGCTCATGGTGAGTCCACTGTGTCTTTCAGTTATCAGAGATTTTCTCATTTAGCTCATGATTTCATATGAAGCTTTTAGCTGAAGTCACTGGTGTGACCGACTTTATTCTGAGGTAACTGTGAAAAAACAGAATACAAATGGATTAAATTACATATTTTAGTGGATATTCCATGATTGACAACATGTGGTTTGATGCTCTGTAGCAGCCATTTTGTAAAATGCATTTTTCATTAAAATTGTCTCTGGTGTTACCTAATGGTAACACCAATGACTCCTATGGAGAGATAGAAAGGTGGATGTTTCTGTAATATGACTTTCAGTCCCTCACAGAGCACTGCATTAAAAACCCACATGCTTCTGTGATGAGGATAACCACAGGGGGCTCGGGAATACTTCGGAAAACTCTTGTAAGGGAACATAGCTTGTTGCAAGTTAAGACTATCACACAAACAGGAAGCCATATATCAAAATGGAAAGTGGAGATAAGGTGGAATTGTGTGCTGTGGTCTGCGAGTCCACCTTTCAAACTGTTTTTGGCAATAACTGACATTGTGTTTTTGGTTTAAAGAGGCAAAAGATCATCCCAATTGTTACTGATGCAAAGTTTAAAAGCCTGCGTGTGTCACAGTATGGAGTGAGTTAGTGGATAACTTGTGAAGGTGTTAAACTGTGAAGGTACCATTAATACTGAGGGGTACATACGTATTTTAGGCCAACCATCTAACCATCTAGACAACGTCTTTTTCAGGGACATCCCTGCTTGTTTCAGCAAGACAATGTCGAACCACATTCTGCACATTACAGCAGTGAGAGTAATAAGTAGTGAGAGTGCAGGTATTAAACTGGCCTGTCTGCAGTCCAGACCTGTCTCCCATTGAAAATGTGTGGTGCAATATAAGACAACCGAGACCCCAGACTGTTGAGCAGCTGAAGTGTATATATATTTATGATGAAAGATTGGGAAATTCCACTTTCTCAACTTCAACTCAACTCTGTTCCCAAAGGATTACTGAATGTTGTTAAAAGGAACAGTGACGTAATCCAATAGTAAATATGCTTTAGAACATGTTGCAGACATCAAATTTAGAGCATGTATATGTATATATTGTGAGTATATATATAAAGCACACACATACACACATCATCTAAACCGCTGAATACAACTCAAAAAGGATTTCCAAATCACTGCTTTCTGGTTTTATTTACATTTTTCCTATTGTCTCAACGTTTTAAGAATTGGTTTTGCAATGCAACGTGTTTACAATTCATAACACCTAATAAACATGGCTAAAAAGTGCAATGCATGTTTACAGCCATGTTTATAATGTCTTACGAATGCATTATAACATGTTATGAGTGCATTCATAGACTCATATAGAGATGGTATTCATAGAAAATGCTACCGAAGTTTTCTTTCTGTTGCCTTACCACACACTGCATGTATCGCTCCCCAACAAAGCAGAACTAGGCCAAAACTATCAAAAACAATATCTCAAGCAACAGGCAATGTACGCATGACCATTTTATGTAACAACTTTCTGTGAGGAGGCAGGAAACATTTTGGATGTCTGGCTCCAAATCACCTCATCAAGAAAGATCAAAATGGTACAATTTAAGAACTGAAAACTGCAACGGTGGCAAGAGAGGACTTTCAAAATTATGCAAATTGGCTAGAGCTGAACTTCTCGCATGTACAGAAACAAGAGCTGCTGTCAAAGCTTAGCAGTTAGCCAACAGGCTATGCCCCCTGCACATGAAGACAATAGCTGCTGTTGTCAAGGTAACATTGTCATGTGAGGAAAATTGCAGTGCTCTATGCTAAAAGGATGCAAATCTATGCCATGAACTCTTGTAAGATGCCACTTCAAATCTTCCTTTCACACAAGAGAGAACAAAAGGTTGCCTTTGGTTTAGAACACACTGATGGGTTGTTTTTTTTTCCCAGTCATTTTGTTAACATGGGTATCTTTTAAAACCACCTATTGTCCACTCTCAACTCAATAACAGACCAGGGGTCAAATCAAATCAAGACATTGACAGTGCCTGTGTTTTTAAATGGAATCATCTTTTACTCATTTTTTTTTTTAGTTTAATATACATCCCTGTGCTTTCTGTGAATGACATCTCTGATGATTGGGGAGGGAATTTAGCTTTTGTGTAGCCGTTTGTATTCTGATTTTGCCACTTTAATGACCAGGGCCTGCTGGCAGGCCCAATGTTTTTTGGACACTACTACAAGAATAGCTTAGTCAGTTTGCACTGAAGTCCCTAACATTACTAAATAATAACCATTAGTATGTAATAAGTCTGGGATTTTAAGGGGTTAACCTAGAATTTTCTCATCTGTGAAGAATATTTTTCTGGGCATTCAAATGAGAAGACTCTCATTGGCCGAACCCACCATTGCACTGCTGAGTGTAGGTCCGCATGGCTGGAGTGGATCACAGCATTGTGAGACTGTGTAGTGTCACATAGTCAAGCACTCCTTTAAAATGCATATAAACAAGTTCATTTTTTACTCTACTCATATAAACTGAATTGGATTTAAATCAAAATTTCAACATCATTTATCATGCTTGCAACCAGTTTACTAACACTTAATAAATGTGCAGTTTTCAAGCAGAAAGATATGAGGTGAAAAAAAAGACTTGGATTGTAACATTAACAGAAGTAACAGATCAGCTTCTGTCTGTTTATCTAAAAAGCCGACTGCCTTTCTCTTGGAAATTTACCTACTCTGGATCTCTGGTGTCTTGATCTGGCCTTAATGTAATATAGTAATGGGAAAATGACAAGTGAGGCAGTGAAATATTCAACGGTTATCAGAGCCATGGAGTGTCAGCACAAGGACACATACATTTTTGGATGCTGTGTAACGTGTCCGGTGTGCAGTGACCTGATACGTTCAGACTAGAGTCACAGAAGATGAAGAGACTACCGTGGAGGACCAACCACTGACCAGGATGCAGCAGGATGTTTCTGAATGGTAAGGGTTTACATTCACATTCACATCCCTGTTTCACTTCACTTGTAGCTCGCTGACTTAGAAAAGGATTTAGCATTAACTGTCCCATACAGATCCACCAGAGATGTCCAAGCAGAATGTGCTTATCTTAGACTTCTACTCGATCAGTTTTGTATCTCTGGTCTGATTAAAGTCATAAAACTATGACTAGGACTATTAACTAAGTTCAACGTCACCCATATACCCTAGTAATAGCATTACATGTCAAGAGTTCAACCAGGAACTGATGTCTTCAATCGCAATAAATGCAAACGTTCGTCCAGAGGGCACATCATGAACAGAAAATAACTAGCTGTTTACTTGCCGATACAATCTAGGACTTGAAAACATGACATGGAAACCTATACACAGTTATTCTTACATCCAAAATCATGTTCGTGGTGAAATCAAGTTATAAACAGCAGGAGTGGCAGTGAAGGCAGTGTTGGTTCACTGGTACTAAACTGTCACTGGGCCAGTTCCCCTCTTGTCATTGGGGTGGTCCATCTCAGTACCTTTAGTCAGGGAACATAACTGAACCATAATCCCCTGAAACGATATGTTCTAAGCTGTACTGACTCCACACACCCCGTCTCGTCTCCAGGCTTTTATTTTACTGTTCTGTTTAAAACATTCGGTTATGAAAAGGTACAAATACGAACTTTTCACCTGGAAAAACTTATTTAAGGTTCACAATCGGACCTTAAAACCACTGTTGGAGCTTTGAGGGAACATTTATACTGTTTGTACCTTGATTAATGAAAAATGTACCTGAACAGAACCTTTATTTCTATCAGTGTGGGTGTGGTTATTCTAGTAGAGGGGAGGCACTGCTTTCCTGTGACCTATTAAGAAAGTCCCAGACTTCACATTTCACGGTTTCTCAAATGGAACACTCAGTGACACATGACATATTTGAACATGCAAGGTGCATGTAGGCTTGTTTAGTTGGTCTTCTTTAAAAATTATAAGTTGTTTCCACTTAAGAGTCAACATTCTGTATTTTAGGTAGTGAAGTAAACTCCAAAAAAACTGTTTTCCGTTTTTTTCCACACTTGAGCTTGTTGGTTGACTGAAATATAAATATAAATTTTTCTTCAAATTACGTATTTTAAAATGGGAGTTGGGACAACAGGGATTTGAATCCTTTGCATTTATGTAACTTTATGCTAGAGGTGCGTTGAGAGAATTTGGGCTACATATTCATCAAAGGCAATGCTCAGAGCCTTCTAATGATTTCTGGGAACTGAAAAATGAGTGTCTAATTTTTCATTGCTTTATATTGAACAGGATTATGCTTGTATTTAATTTCTGCAAGAACTGCTGTTGCTTCATTGTTCAGTTTTGGATGGAAACAAAGGGGTAAATTCTTGAAGTGCTTTGTGGAAAATTTGCCAATCAGGAATTGTTTTCCTCTGTCGTATCTAAGTAGATATAGCTAAGCAAGCTCTCCTATTGGCTAGGACTTCAGGAGCTGAAGAGAGGTCCAAAGGCATTAAATTAACCATCAGCATAATTATAAAGTGACAGGGTCATCAACCAATCACATTTTGATTCCCAATATTTGGGTCCAGTTTCATGAGAAAAACCCTAGAGTGTCACTCTAGGCCTTGTGGAAGTCCTCAATGCGTCACTGACTGTGAACACGAGCGGCAGCCTAACCAACATGTTAGAAATGGAAAACAGTGGTGGCAGCTTCGTGCCAGGCCTCTCTACTGAAACAGCCACTGTGAAACTGCAAGCTTCAAATGAGCTGCAGCAAATAAAACATATTTAGATTTAGATTTAGATTTATATTTAGTAATTTAGAAGCTTTGAATGTCTTGGTTTAATCTAGAGTTGCCTGTTTTGAATTTTCTGTTCCACCTTAAATGGTGCAGCAGTTACATTCTGTTGCCTAAATGAAGAGCTTGCAAAAAGTTTAGGTATCAGGACAGTCCTTAGATAATCTGAACAGCAAAGTCAGCTGGTATTTCGGCATTTGACATTTTGTATAACACTATATTCCTAGGAAATGTGCACAAATGTGCATAAATCCTTCCTTGAGTTGTTCCAAATCCAGCTTTTACATAAAACAGACTTTTAACAGTTATTAGGAAAGCAAAAAAGTTTGCAAAAAAGTTCACTAAAAATGCAAATGCAGACTCATTTTATTAAATTGCCACAATTTTTTTTTTACAGCATGTGTGTCCCAGAGCCAGCTGACTTGCAGCAGAGTAAAGGGCTCAGTGAATGCTCCTGGTCAGTGTTCTGACAGGACCACAGGGAGCTTCAGCTTCCAACAGATCTTCATGGCTCTGGCCTACAATCCAAACCACAGCCTCCCTGCCTCACTACAGCACCCTGTCAGCTCACATATCCTCTTCCAGGCCACAACGGCTCCCCATCATGCAGGGCTAATGTCAGCCTTCCACACAGCTGCCGAAGAAGAGAAAAATCTCTGACAAAGGGGAAAAATAGTTCTACAGTGTACATAGACTCTTCCCTTCACGTTTGATTTGTTCAGATATACCCCATGATATAACACAGTTACAACACAACACTGACATCATTGCTGTTAAGCTGGGCAGGGGGAGTTTACGTTACTTCCTTTAAATTCACCCACTGAGCTAATAGCTTAATATTAGGGCTGGTCTGAACAGCAATTTACAGGTTTTGAATTCTCACTAGTATTTCTAAAAATCTCTGAAAACAGAAAACCAGCACAATAATATTTGTTTTTTGTTATATATGTTTCTAAAGCCTTTTCATTACTGCAGAATAGGAAATATGTGAATATGAGAATAAGAGAGTCAGGCTGATGTTGAGATTATAGCCCTCTGGTTCAAATACAGCTTGAAGACTCAAAAGGTGTAATGAATTATCGCTTTTAGTTTGTTTTAGAGCTCGTCCACATGTATCTGTCTGTCTTCCATGTGGACGCCGAACTCAATAACCTGAACATGCCTGTAGTTGTTTTTCATTTAGTGTACAGAACTCTGAACCTTGACAGTGTGGTGGTATCAGTACGGTGGGGGCGTCAGAATGTGCTGCGCTCAGTTCTTGTAAATGGGGCATCACCTCAGAGAACTCTCTACCTGTAGAAGGTGTGGAAGTTTTAAAGGTGGTGTTTCAGCTGTGGGAACAAAAAATCTCCACGGCAGTGGTAGGTTTTCTTTTGCTTTTTTTTTTTTTTAAACTTTCTGGCAGAAATCCGAGTTTGAGTGTGTGTGAAGTAGCAAATTATGCAGCCTGATGATCAAAGTCTACGGTTTTTGTAACTTGCTGGCTTGACATTGTGAGAAAACCTCTGCATTAACTTTGCGGCACACTCATTCATACATTGTTCTTCTTATGACATAACATTTTATGAGATATTACCCCCCCATACACACACACACACACACACACACACACACACACACACACACACATACACACACACACACAGGGCTGGCTAATACTAATGTAAGCATTTTATGAGTCAGTCAGTAGCTGAAATGTCCAACAGCATCTAGATATTAAATGGTATATAAATATAATAATATGGTATATAAATAGGTAAGTACCAACGTGTTAAAATATTTTAGTTCCCAAATACAGAGAACACATACCAAAAACTACCAAACCACACCAAGAACCACCAAAAACTACCAACCATACCAAGAACTACCAAACCACACCAAGAACTACCACAAACTACCAACCATACCAAGAACTACCAAACCACACCAAGAACTATCAAGAACTACCAACCATACCAAGAACTACCAAACCACACCAAGAACTACCACAAACTACCAACCATACCAAGAACTACCAAACCACACCAAGAACTACCACAAACTACCAACCATACCAAGAACTACCAAACCGCACCAAGAACTACCACAAACTACCAACCATACCAAGAACCACAAACCCCACCAAGAACTATCAAGAACTACCAACCACACCAAGAACTACAAACTTTTACAAGCTTTTTTCTTTTTCGAAGCAACCTGTACCTCTTCATCCCACAATAGTGTTATCAAATGATGCTGGCTAGAACGATGGTGTACTGCGCACAATATCACAAGCCTACTTCCTGTCCATTATTACGGCCAGCCATTGCTGTGCCAACACTACTTTTAATCACAGTGCACGTTTTGTTACTCATACAAATCATTGTAAAACACTATAATATTTCTGATGAGCCTGTTTTATTTATTTTTATTCTTTGTGTGTTTGTACTGTTCATATTTGTAAACGTCAACCTACCCAGGGACAGTAGATGGCAATAATAAAGTTGATTAGTGTGGATTATCCTAGTCAAATATCCAAATAAAGCTCCTAAAAGTCAATGTAAGCAAACTTACTTTGAGGACAGTTTACATGGTGTGGATTGGGGTAGAAATGGTTGAGGAAAGTGAACTATTGCTAAAAACATGTTTGATCAAGACATAAAGTACAGAGCCACGTCAGGGACAGCTCGGCTATTCCGCAGATTCTCGTGTTTATTTGAGGAAAGTGTTATGGCTGTCCTTTTCAGGACCACTAAGCCTCTTCTCCTGCCTTTTCTGATTGTGTTCAGTGGTACACCAAATCACCTCTGTGATTGGAGCTCTGTAAAGCTGTTTGCACAATTCTCTGCTCTGCGGACCCTGTCTGAGAAATTTGTTCCTTGTTGCAGGGTGAGTGATTCTTAAATGCCTTCCGCATTGAGAAGTTTCTGCTGTGTCAAACAACAAAAGACACACAGAGGCACACAGCATGCCTTTCATTTACTGAGATTTTAGGATGAATCATAAAAGCAAGAACAAAACACTGTCATTACATTTCCCTCAAAATGCCCCCATGATTTCAAGCAGGTCTTAAAAAAATACTCCAGGCACCTCAAGACTTGTCATGATGAAAGCAAAGACACAAAGAGTGATAGTGCTGTTAAGGAGCAATTTGAGATATGGTCGCAGTTTGAGACATGGGCAGTCAACGAAAACCTCAGAAAAATTCTTTAGCTTGTGTTTGGTGATTATTCTGCTGAAACGTTAAAGTTACACTACTGCGCCCAAGTCAGAGACAACCCTCAATTTATTTATTATCCTGTCAAAACAGCCATTCAGGACAAGTTAGTCATTTTTCAGGAAATATTTCTGGGGAGACATAATTCACTTGCATAAGGAAGGCGAACATCAACGGAAAAGAAGTGAAAAATAAAATAAATGATTGCTTGAGTGAAATGATTTTGTGCAAAATCTTTTTATTGAGATAAAATTATTATAAAATATTCAGATAGGGCCTAGACGAGCTGGTGTGGAATGACCCATACTGAGATATCACTTCCTTCCCTGCGGGTATGTTTTTGCTACAGCCCTATTTGGAGAATGATTTGCCCCAAAAATGTCACACAGACACAGCAGTCTGACTGCTATTTTGCATGTTAGTCAGGCGGCCCCTTACTGGCACCTCGGGAGCCGCAACATTTTATGTCCATTTTACCATGTCTACCAAGTCTACAGCAGCCTGAGGGGGGCCTACAGAGCTGTGCCTCAGCCGCACTTCGGACAGTCCGACGACATCTCCGTGTTCCTCTACCCAGCATACAGACAACTCCTCAAGCGAGCACTTCCAGTGAGTAAAACTATCAAAGTGTGGAATGAAGAAACTGATTTAGTGCTTCAGGACTGCTTTGACAGTACAAACTGGGATTACATCAGCATCTGCGTTGAAACCATTGTCCCTACAAAGCGCTGCATAAAATACCCCAACCAGAAACCCTGGATAAACGGTGAAGTTCAGTCCATGCTACGTGCTCACCATACTGCATTTCTCTCCGGCAACGCTGAAGACTACAAAGGTCCAGATACGACCTGCGTAGATCTATCAGAGAGGCTAAGAGACAGTACAGGCTGAAGCTGGAGGGCTACTACACCACTGCAGCACATCACCAACTACCAACAGACGAGCAGTGTGGTCACAACCAGCCACTCTACACTACCTGATGACCTGAATGAGTTCTATACTCGCTTCGAGGCCCTCAACCCTGGCGGACTGAGAGACGTACGGCCAAGGAGAGCACACAGAACACGTCGCTCACTGTGACATCAGTGGATGTGTGCAGGAACTTGAAGAGAATAAACCCACGGAAAGCAGCCGGCCCAGACAACATCCCCGGGCGTGCACTCAAGGTTTGCTCATCAGAACTGACTGACGTGTTTGTGGACATATTCAATCTGTCCCTTGCACAAGCTTTTGTGCCATCCTGCTTCAAGACCACCACCATCGTGCCCCTCCCAAAGAAAAGCGTTTTGACCTGTCTAAATGACCCCCAATCGTGATGAAGTGCTTCGAGAAGATAGTCATGACTCATATCCAGGAGACTATTCCGAACACTATGGACCCTCTCCGGTTTGCATACCGTCAGAACCGGCCCACAGACGACGCAGTGAACACTGCCCTTCACACAGCCCTCACACACCTGGAGGGCATGGACACGTATGTCAGAATGCTCTTTATTGACTACAGCTCAGCATTTAACACGGTCATCCCACACAAACTCTCAGAAAAGCTCCTCACCCTGGGACTGACACCTGGGTGCTGAACTTTCTAACAGACAGACCCCAGTCAGTCAGAGTCGGCAGCCACACATCCAGAACAAGAACAGTGAGCACAGGGGTCCCCCAGAGCTGTGTGCTGAGCCCCCTTCTGTACACGCTCTTCATGTATGACTGCGTGGCCTCCCAGAACAACACCAGCATCATCAAGTTTGCTGATGATACTACAGTCATTGGATTGATCACTGGTGGGGATGAGGCAGCGTACAGGAAGGAGGTGGCTGAGCTGCTGGCCTGGTGTCATGACAACAATCTTTCCTTGAATGCAGACAAGACCAAGGAAATGATTGTTAATCCTAGGAGGAAGCAGGAGCTGCACACCCCCCTGTACATAGGTGAGACAGAGGTGGGGAGGGTGAAAACCTTCAAACTCCTTGGCATCCACATCAGTGAGGATCTCACCTGGTCTCACAACACACACCTCATCATCAGGAAGTCCCAGCAGCGACTGTACTTTATGACAAGGCTGAGGAAATTTGGCATGCCAGCCAAAATTCTCAGCACCTTCTACAGGAGTACGATCGAGAGTGTTCTTACCAGCTCCATCACGGTCTGGTATGGAAACTGCACTGCTCAGGACAGAAAGGCTCTCCAGTGTGTGATCAACACTGCACCGTCCGTCTCAGGAGCAGCCTTCCCCTCACTACAGGACACTTATCACACCAGGGTCATCAGGAGGGCCCACAACATAATCAGGGACAGTACACACCCCCAGCACCGACTCTTCACACTCCTACCTTCAGGCAGACGCTACAGGAGTGTGAAGTCCAGGACTACAAGACTGACGAACAGTTTCTATTCACAGGCCATCAGGCTTGTGAACACCTCACTCACTACCTCTTCCCCCCCCCCACTCTGAACTGGTTTAACATTTGGCCGACTTTGCACTCAATAACTGCACCTTACATACACTGTACTGCTGCTGTCAGAACACTACTGTTTACATCTGTTACTTGCAACATGCACTTTATGAGCCGCTGCTCTACATACTTGCACATACGCACATGTAACTTTCATTTTTCTTCCAACTTTGCACACAACTGTACTTTTTTACTTTTTTTTTTGTTTTTAGTGTATTAATACTTATTCAGTGTATTTAATATATTCTTATACTTTATATTTTTTTTTCTAAGATTATATTGGTGAATGGAGGAACAGAAAAGTAAGAATTTAATTGTACAGTGTAACTGCCTGTTTCTGCTGTGCATATGACAATAAAACTCTTGAAACTTCAAAAGCTCATGTTGGCTGTACATATGTCTCAGTATATGCTGATGTGTTAGTATAGGCTAACAAATTTAATATAAATGAAAACGCTTTAAGCTTTAGCACAGCTATAGCCAGTTTTCTCACATCTCCGGCAGGAAACTTTTCCAAAAAAGGATTTTTTCTTGCAAAATGTTTCTCAATGTTCAATTTTTTTTTAGGCTAATTTTAAATTGTTAAACCCTTAGCATCTTAACGGCTAATAAATGATATACAGTACATATAAGTGACTCATGAAAGCTGTGCTTGAACAAGAGGGCTCCAATCATGGATTCTAACATAGAGTGTTAGCAGCCAGGCTTCAGCCTGACTATTAATACCAGGCCCAATGTCAGGGGGACAGTTAGTGGGCACTGCCCCACCAACCAATCATCATGCCTCACTTTACACCACTTTGTAAATGCTTCTATAGTGGTAAGTGGCAAAACACAAAGTGATGCACTGTTTGTTGTGGGATGATAAATTGGCAGACATATTTCTAGACCTTTGGTGATTTGTTGCAAATGCTGTTGATTCTGTCTTGAATCTACCAAACAGATCTATCATAGATTTCTCACCCACTGCCCCACTGATGATATAGTTCTGGCGCTGGGCCTGCCGCCTACTGGACAGATTTGGAACTGCAGTAACAAATATACTTCAGATTATGGTTAATTATGACAAATAAATATTAGTGTTTTAAGAGTGATTTTGAGAAGAAGTTTGGATATTCCAATTAGTTTCTTAAAGCCTATGGGAGGCTGCTCAGGTCAGCCCTAATCACAAGGGATTTAGATGTAAATCCATGTAAGTGGCAGTGGAATTCTGGGTGGATACTTCTTGTGCAATTCTGTAGAGCTCTAATGGGCAGCTTTATTTTATTTTTTTCTCAGGCTATACTTCCCAGCCGTGCTTGGGGATTCTTGTGACAGCAGTATTCTAAAATGCAGTTCCTCATCGTCGCCCTCCAGCAATGTCCAAACAGCTGACAGCTCCTGTGTGAATGTGTGTGTTACTGTCTGAGCACATTACATTTGATTACAGAGTGCTTTCCAATGCCAGTGCTACAGGAGACTGTTTCTAGGAAAGCACAGGCAAATGTGCCTAAAACATATGACTCAATGCACAAAACTCTGACTGCAAATGGCAAACTAGCCCAGGAATCGGCAACCCAAATGTTAAGAAGAGCCATTTTGTATGTTTTCAGCAGAAAGCAAACCATCTTGGAGCCACAACATTTTATGTCTATTTTACCATCTTAGCTGTAAATATGTCTCAGTCTATGCTGATGTGTAAGTGTAGCTTTAGCACAGCTATAGCCATTTTTTTCGCATCTCCAGCAGGAAACTTTTCCAAAAAAAGGAATTGTTTCTTGCAAAATGTCTCTCAACATTTGATTTTTTTGAGGCTGGCATCAGCTTCTCATTTACCAGCTTCTTGCTCGAATTTTCCTGTTCCACCTTAAATGGTACTTGCTGGAAAGGGAAAATTTATACAAGAAGCTGGCGAATGAGAAACTGACTTCAGCTTCATGACTTTTTAGTGTTTGTCAGTTCCTCGTTGCACCATCACACATTCTCTTGAATCTTCATGACCCCCTTCCTGCCACTCCCTACATGGATTGAAATCATATTTACGGACACATACACATGGAATGGACATATTCCAAAGACTGCGATTCACGGACCATGGAATTTTGCCAACCTTTTCTATGGAACCTGATGTGCTTATAGGCCTTTGCAGCTTGGTAACAATGCTTTGTAAGCATACTTAAAAACTTCCTCATGAGGTTATATTAATGTACAATAATTAATTGTTTGATGACTTATAACCATGTAACATCTTATAAAGTGTCATTATAATGCCTTTTAAATGATAATGATCTGTATTAGCAAGCAACAACAATATAATATATATTTTTTAATTTAAAAGGCGTTCTAATGGATAGTGACACTTGTGCTTCTACATGCTTATAGGTCACCAAAGTATTAATGTTAACACTTCCTATGAACCCTGTATTCACAATGCATTTATAAGGCGTTACATGGCATGAAAAAAAACGTTATAATGCCATGCATAAGCCTGTATAATTGCTTATAATTTGTTATAATTGCATGTATAACACATAAAATAAGACTATATATTCTACAATGTCAGGTTTCATAATGCATTATGATATCTGCTCATAAGAACACTGTAAGCATGAATGTTGTAATGTACTATAACAAGGTTCTGGTTAGCAACTTAGCTAAAATTAAGCAGCTCTCTGTGATAGGGACTAAAAATATTATAAAAAAAATCAGGAAAAACTAAATTTTACTAATATTTTAGCTATTTAAATATTTTTGGCTAACTGGTAAATGGATAGATATTACAATGCATCATGGAACCTCACTGTATGAAATCATATACTCTTTCTCTATAAAGCCAGTGTGCACAACTCCGGTCCTGGAGGGCTAGTGTCCAGCACAGTTTGGTGATTTACCTGCTCAACCACACCTGATTACATTCATCTGTTAATTGGCAGGTTTAATGTGTGTGTTTGACTAGGGAAACCTCAGAACTGTGCTAGGCACCAGCCCTCCAGACCCGGAGTTGTGCATCCTTGCTATAAAGCATTATGCATGCAGTTATACCTACTTAAGAGCAAGGTGCAAAATACAAGGGGTTTGGCAGCCCCTGATTAACCCCTTGGACCCCCTGAATATCTCAAAATCAAAATTCTGGAGGTCCCTGAAAACAGACTTATGACGTTTTTGCCTGCGTCACCCACAGTCAAAGTCTAAGAGCAACAACAAAGCAGTAGATGATGCAAACTCATAGAGCGAGGCTGCAGAGTGGTGAAGTGCACAGCAATCTGATGGACAAATTGGGTTTGGTGGATGGAATAATTGTGGCTGGTTTCCAGGGTTAGTTCCAGTGAAGGGTGATGTTATTGTTACAGCATAGAAAGACATTTCAGACAATTATGTGTTTCCAACTTTGAGGCAGTGGTTCTGAGGAAGGCTCTTTTCTGTTCCAGCATGGCTGTGCACCTGTGCACAAAGTGAGGTCCATAAAGACATGGTTTGAAGGAGTTTTGTGTGGAGAAAACCCAGTGGGCTACATAGAGCCCTGACCTCAACCCCACTAAACGCCTTTTGGATTAATTGAAACGTCGACTGTGAGTCAGGCTCAAAATGGCCACAAATGATCACAGTTACACTTCAGAAACTCATGGAAACTTTTCCAGAAGAGTGGAGGCTGTTATAGCTGCAAAATGGGGGCAACTCCAAGACAGTGAATGGCCATGGTTTTAGAATGGAATGTCCAACAAGCTCATCTAGGTGTGATGATCGGGTGTCCACATACTTTTGGCCATATAGTTCATCTCTTCAGACGTGAACTATAATATGGCAGCAGACTGTTGTGCAAGACTCCGCAGATGGTGTGCAACCCTGAAGCAAACAATTAGTGTTTAAATTTAGCACTTCTGTCCCCGAACTGTTCTCCATGATATAGTATAATAGAAGTATCGTACAAATGCCAGTAGAAATGAACCTGTTTGGCAAATCTCCCTTCAAATTCTTTCATTTTGAATGAAATGCCAAGCGCCAAAACGTTGAAGGTGCACAACCATGCACCATGACACTGTGCAGGGCTACACACGGCCTGAACATCTGTCTCCTCAGGCTCACTTTGCAGATGATTCATCAGAGACTTTTTTGTCAGTTCATCACAGAATACGGTCTGACTCTGTGCTCTCTCTCTCTCTCTCTCTGCCTTGTGTTTGTACGTGTATTTAACTGTGTAAGAGGCTGTTAAGCTGTTTAACTGATGAATACAGTAAAACTAATTATCTGACTGTAATTAATGACTTTCAAAGGAATATATATCAATAAATAGAATGAATACTAGATATATTGCTGCTGTTGCTAATGATTTATTATAGTAGAAATGTTCTATATTAGGTATCAGTGAATTTGTACAGTTCAAAGGCTGTCAAGTCTTTATTTATGTAGCGCTTTTTACAGCAGGTGTTGTCACAAAGCAGCTTTACAGAAAAATCCAGATCTGAGCCCCCATGAGCGTCGCCAGTGGTGCCAGTGGCAAGGAAAAACTCCCGAAGAGCAAGAGAAAGAAACACTGAGAGGAACCAAGACTCAAAGGGGAACCCATCCTCCTCTGGACCACACCGGACAGCAAACAGCGTTAGTATATAATACTGTGAATATGACATTTACTGTCTCTAGTGGTTGGCATCTGTTCATGTAAGCTAATGTTCAAGGAGCTGAGTGGCAGTAGGGCTGTCACTGAAAATGACACTATTAATTGAGCACTCTGAGTATGACTCAATCAAGTAGTCAGTGTTTTTTAAAGGCCAAAACAAAAAAATAGATTTTACTAAACAGTCAGAAACTATGCACAGCCTCTCAGGGAACTGCTTTGTTGGAAACTACTTTCTTGTAAATAATCTCCACAGTGACAGTTTACTTAAGTAGAGATTTTCAGTACTACCTCTGGCTATATACAATGCTAGCTATGGTGCCTCTAATCATGTTAGTCCTTAAATGAGCATTTAATTCCCTCTAACAAAACCTTCCACAGCAATTACCAACAATATTCAGAATAATCAGGCATGATGCTAACACCCAGCACCGTAACGTTAGCAGCACTGCTGGCGGTAATATGCAATAATCTTAGCAGCTCTGGAGATGCAGCTGGCATTGTAGCTTTATTATATTGTTTTTACTTTTCATTAAATTAAACATTAAGACAGTTTCTAAAGATGAAGTTTCAATTTTTAGTTTGATCAACTTCAAGCATCTCTCAGTGGTTAACACTACTTAGTGTACTTGTTTTTGTTTTTAAGTTTTATAATAGAAAGAAATTGCTGTATGCTTAGCGTTCCATACAGTGGGCAGGGTTGCCAGGTCCAAGAAAAATCTCCAGCCCAAAGTTTGCTCAAAAGCAGCCAACCAGAAGTTGAAGCTGAGTGGATCAGACACAGCCACAGCAGTGCTGCTGGAGTTTTTAAACACCTCAGTGTCACTGCTGGACTGAGAATAGTCCACCAACCAAAAATATTCAGCCAACAGTGTCCTGTGGGCAGTGTCCTGTGACCACTGATGAAGGACTAGAGGATGACCAACACAAACTGTGCAGCAGCAGATGAGCTATCGTCTCTGACTTTACATCTATAAGGTGGACCGACAAGGTAGGAGTGTCTAATAGAGTGGACAGTGAGTGGATACAGTGTTTAAAAACTCCAGCAGCACTGCTGTGTCTGATCCACTCAGACCAGCACAACACACACTAACACACCACCACCACATCAGTGTTACTGCAGTGCTGAGAATGAGCCACCACCCAAATAGTACCTGCTCTGTGAGGGTCCATGGGGGTCCTGACCACTGAAGAACAGGGTAAAAGGGGGCTAACAAAGTATCAGAGAAACAGATGGACTACAAAGTGCACCTATATAGTAAGTGGAACTGATAAAATGGACAATGAGCGCAGAAACAAGGAGGTGGTCAGAATGTTATGCCTGATCGGTGTATGTCAGTAACATAAATCTTAAATAATAT
The DNA here is from genome assembly GCF_904425465.1 of Colossoma macropomum. Taxonomy (NCBI): domain Eukaryota; kingdom Metazoa; phylum Chordata; class Actinopteri; order Characiformes; family Serrasalmidae; genus Colossoma; species Colossoma macropomum. The sequence goes on from NW_023494803.1 coordinate 1,195,078, forward strand.
CACATTAATGCAAAGGAGATGGAAAGGGGTGTTAGTCATTTTATTAGGGCGGACGGTTTTTGTGGACCAGCTGAGGGTACCTGAAGACTGATATGGGCCCACACTGCAATTCCTCACTCTAATATCTGCACCAAATAAATAACAGTACTCACTAAATGTTAAGCCATAAGATTAATAACTGAATGAAGAACCTGCAGCTTAAAGCTCAACTTTGACTATGGCTGACATTTCAACTACAACTATCAAACACTGAATAGTTCTGACTTCTACTGCATGATGTAAGGTGCATGCTGCTTGTTCCTGTATATGATATTATGTGAAATACGTGTATAAGGGCATAAGTCATATGAAAAATCAAATTAGGCTACTATCAGAGTTTAAGCACTTTACTCAATAAAAAGATTACGAGAACTCATGATAACATATTCCACGACTTTTAAGTGTGTTTTTCCATTTTATATAAGGATGTTTCAGGACTGGATCTTGCCATTTTTATTTTCTATGCCTTTCTAGAAGCTGTATGAACTCTATCATTCAAAATCTGATTGTAGTGCCTCCAAATAAACAATGACCTCACTCCTCCAAATGCTTTTTTTTCTTCTTCTTCTTTTTTTGACTTAGATGGCAATGAAGTAAAGAGCCTCTAATGCACTTAGTGGCTATAATGAAATCAACTCAGGGACCATAACAAACTACATGTCACTGTTTGTTTACTTCTGCTCGCTCTGTTCATTTTCATTATGATGGATGTCAGCACTATGATGGGCTTCTTCAATCTGTGTGTGTGTGTGGGTGTGTGTGTCTCTGGTAAGGTGTTGTGTGGGGCATATTTGAAAAGCCTACAGGACCACAATTATGATGACTACATTCAGCAGTGAGTTTTCCAAAACTAGAAAAGCCTTGAATAAATCTGTTGCTCTATTGTTAATGAAATTTTCATGATATTCACTGTATCATATTACAATATGAGCTAAGCTTTCAAGAAGCTTTTTGTGTCTCATCATTAAACTTAACAACAACTGATAATCTAACTAGGCCTTCTGTTAAATCCTCTAACACAATTCCCTAATTAGCAGTGGTGAGCTGGGACTATTAGAGCTTGGCTTTCAGTTTGGGCCATAATTGTCCACAAAATGAGATGAAAAACACCTCTACGATGCTAATTTCTGCTAGCACTCCTATGGGGTTTCTAGTAGTATGTTAGCACTATGCTAACACTGGTGCAGAGGAAAAATTGTTGACCATTCTAGATTAAACATTGACATTTAAGGCTGTTAAAATCATTCCATATTGTACCCATGCTCCCGGACCACAGGCCCTGATGACAGCCACCTGAGCTGGTGGAGTTCGAGACTCAGGTCCCACTTTCGTGCCTCTCGTGGCTGTTGTCGTCATTCCTCTCCCCTCTGGTGGTACATTAACATGTATTGTGCATTTTATGTTGTAGTTTTCCAGTGACTTGTTTTTTCTATTTCTAACAACTGACTTAAACCTGGTCAGACTACTGCTCGTTTTCAGTTCCACCCATTTGAAAGCTAATTTGCTTGATTCTGCTGTCACTTCCTAACTATGTTAGCAGGTAATATAAAATATATAAGGCCCTCAGTCCAGCTATGGCTGTATCTACCTAAATACCATGGGAAACAAATCCTTTTAGGAGTTAAGAAATCTGTTTTAGTGAAGCTGCATTGTGTCAAAAGTAGCCGACAAGCTACTCAGCTAACATAGAACAAAGTTCTGTCTGTCCATTGGTTCCTACAATGCTAACAGCCACATTCAGTTTTGCCAGACTGGAAGGGTTCCTGCCAAGTTGGACAGAGTTTGGTCAGAGTAGGAAGGGAAAAAAAGTGCTTTGGTGGGTGAATTGGGCTGGTTTGTCATTATTTCGGTGGATTTTTAAAAAGTTAAAATTAATAAACTGCATTACATAATAATGCAGCTGAAAATAGACTAAGCCAAACTTCTCACCACGTACAATCAATTATTGAAACTTTGACTGGCGTACATTTTAGTCACTCCTGTTGAGAGGAGGCTGTTGCCCCACCTATCTATATCGTTCATAATCAATATCAGTGGTTAGGGTATCTAGTTTATTACTGATGTAATGGTTGTGCCTCCAGGGTGAACACAGCATAGATTATCCAGTTCACTTTACTGACTGTACAGAGTTCTGTAATAGTAGGAAATTGGAATAGTTCATGATCTGTTTGGCACTGCCTATAAAAATAAACAAGGTGTGAAAATATGTTTGAGAAATAGTTATGCTTGCAATATTATTAAACCTGCCCATTTTCGCAGGCAAGACATCACCAGCTAACGTATCCAGGACCTTATTACTGATGTCATGTTGGTTAAATGATATGTCATATTGTGGTTAAAATGGCAAATCACAGTGACAATTGTCACAAATTTGTCTCAGATTACTTACTTTGCATGCATTAATTGTCCAAAACAGTGTTATATTGGACACTGCACATGTGGGGTAATGGGTTATTATATATTAATTGAATATCATGATGGATTTTTCATTTGTGCCCCACTGTGTTTCAATTGAACACTCGATTCAATTCAACAGCTAATTCATGAGTTTAAAACAAGCACAATACGGCAATGAAACACAAACTCACAGTAGCAGGGCTGGTTCTAAGCATAGCCAACATAGGCAGCTGCCTAGGGTTCAAACCAGTGAAGGGCACCATTCTATAAAACCCCAATTTAAAAGCTGAATTAATGCACAACAGAGCTGGGTAGAATCTTTTGTAAGTAGTTGTTTAAGTAGTGATGGCTGAATACTGAATGCACTGTCCTAAATGTATTCAATAACATATTCCATTACAGTACATAGAAAGAAACATATTTGGAACATATTTAGAACACATATGGATAAAACACATGGGAAAAATCTCTGCTGTTGTAATTTGTATTTAATTCATGGTAATACATGGCTCCTCACTGTTACTGGTTGGCAGTTTTCTTGAAATAATTCTTTAACCTTTTATGATCGTAGGTATATTTTGGTTTTTCCATCTGAATTTACATGCCCAAATCATAAGGGAAATTATTCAGTAACTGCATTAAATAACTTTTTTTTTGTTTGTTTGTAAAAGCTCCCCTCAAATTAACAGAAAATGTGTTTTATGATCTACACATATTGCTAAATGCTTACAATTTACTGCTGAAAGCCAAAAATCTTAAACGCTCTTTGTATTAATTTATAAAAATAATTTTTACAGAGCAGATCACTGAAGAGACGCCATCTGAGATCCAGTTTGTAGCTCAGATTTGTGGAAAAATGGGTCGACTTTCAGTAGAAAAAAAAAATTGTGAGTTCAGCTTCTTTTATAAAGTTTTAAAATTACATCACCCATCTATTTGACTGGAAAGAAGACAGTTACAGCTCTCATATGACCCCCACCTTTAGAATGTAGCTTATAAAATATGAAAGTTATGAAGTAAAGAATATGACGAAGTGCGTTTTGGAACCACCGGTTTTCCCAAGGAGTTAAAAAGGTTAAAATAGCCCCAGACGATTATCCCTCCTCCACCAAACTTTACTGAGGGCACTATGCATTCTGGTATGTAGCGTTCTCCACATTTCTGCTAAACTCAGATTTCATCCATCAGACAGATAGTGAAGCGTTTCCACTGCTCCAGAGTCCAGTGTTGGCGTACTTCACATCACTTCAGCCAAAGTTTGTCAACATAAAGTTGACCATCGTCTCAGAATCACCGAGGAAGGGATTTTTGTTTTCTGATTATCTTTTATTTCACTTTTCTATCTCAGCCTTTGTTTGAGGGCTGCTTTCAGTGTCCCCATTGTTTGCCTTTTCCCGCCGTTTTTTTTTTTTCCCATTCATTACGTTGTTTTTCCCGTTTTCAGCTGTGCTTCTCGGTAACTCGGCTGTGCTTCCCGGTAACTCCTCGGACCGCCAATCAGTACATCGGCGGTTTGGGCCTGACTCTGAGCCGCCTCAACCCCTAATGTGCACAATAACCAAATTCACAATCCATCACCTCAATAAATTAATTTAAGACCCTTTCTCACATATTTTCCTCTCTGCACTTGGGTCTGCCTCCCTGCTGTAACATCTATAGTGAATAATGCAACAAAGAATAAGCAATTTTTATGCACTACATGCTTCACTCCGTTTGTCTGGCCCTCTGCTTTGTGACGAAGCTGTGGTGGCTCCTAGACATTTCTATTTCATAATAATAGAACTTGACTGGGGCAGATCTAGCAGGGCAAAGGTGACTGCCATGTTTAAAGTCGCTGAGCTCTTCAGTTTGACTCTTTATACTGCTAATGTTTGTATATGCGCTTTATTTTATGTACCCGTGAGGAATAAGTGTGGCTGAACAACCTGAACTCATCATTAGGAGTGTCCATATACTTTTGGCCATTTTCCGTATATTAAATACTTTTACATAACAACAAACAGTGCAGGCCCAGCAGTAACAACAGAAAGAATGGGAGTGAGGATTAATAAATGGGTGAACATTTTGATGGTGTATGGAAAGGTTCCATAAAATCTGCCTACAGGGTGACTTTAGGATCAGACAGATCTGTCAGACATTAGTTGGTGCCAAGTCAAGGAAAGCAGGGTCATAATTAGTCAGTGACTTCATTAACCTGATTAGATCAAAAGCGAGTCGGGGTCTACTGCCGAGTGGACAGGTGGCCTTTGAGCTAAAAAAGTACTGCCTCCTGCATAAATGCATTAATTTGCTTAACGGACATTCATCCTCATTCACTGGATGCAGATTTTGTTGTCCAAAGTTTTCTCAGCAGAGAACATTAACAATTGCATCAGTCAGGGTCGAGAGAGCGGGGCAGACTAAATGAGATTTTGCGAAATGAACTCGGCGGTAAACTCCGGTGATGATACAGTGATGTGTGGGTCTTATCTCCGCTCTCCTTCTCCTGTCCTCAGAATGCTGCAGGCCCATTGGTCAATTAGCCTCCAGGCAGACCTGAATAGAGTGTCATTACTCTCTCTTTCTCTTCATAAAAAAACAGCTAATGAAGGAAGCTGAGAGGAGCACCGCTAACTGCCTCTGCACGCTAGGACCAATCACTCCAAATCTCCACGGAGCTCTGTAATAGCTCATCCATCTTGCGATGAAGACTAATCTAACTGTCCGCATCTGCTTGATTGAGGTGAAATGCTGCATTGAGGGAGAGAGAGAGGAAAAGAGGCAGTTCTCAGAGATAGTGGCGCAAGTTACACTTGAGTTGCATATTGACTGACTCTGGAAAATTGACCCTGACTCGACTGGATGCTAGTATGCTGGTTAACCAGCATGACTATGTAGGGTGACCTGTCCAAAATCAGAAAGCCACGAACCTCAATGGAGTAAATGGATAAGACCTTTTATTTCCAACCTTCTGCGTGTGACTCGGTTTTGCTACGATCATGCACCATCATTACTCCAGCAGCGTCAGGTTCAACCTGGCCTCAAATAAAGAGTCTTTCTTTGTAGAAAAACCTTCAGCATAATAGTTTAGAACGAAGTACTACAAGCAGTAAATGCTGAATTTAAAGGAAAGAAGCAAGGCAACTTTAAACAGTCAGCTAGCTTGGACTTGGATAGCAAGTATGCTAGCTAGCCGAAAGGCTAATTGCGTTACTTGCTATGCAAATGATAGATTGTGGTAACCAACCATTCCAAGTTGTTTTGCGCCTTTTTCTGCCATTTATTGTGTGTCATTCTTTAGTTCTGCCCTTCAGAGTGCTTTGTTTTCTGTGAATAGCTTGTAATTTGAAGCAGTGTTGAATTTAACAGGCTTCTGATGCTGCTGCTCCTGCAGAGACTCTATCTAATTATAACCATTGCTTTACCTGTTTTTCCCCGTTTCTGTATTTTAATATTTTATACTAACACTGTTTGCCAGAGGAGGATGGGTTCCCCTGTTGTAAAAAGCGCTATATAAATAAACTTTGACTTGACTTGACTTTTAGTAGGAAGGTACTTTTGTACAATGTAATACAGGCTGTCCCAAATGTCACATCATTTGAGATGTGAATATCTGAGTAACTACATGTCCTGGCAAACGAAATCAAATAGGCTTCATGTTGAATAATACAAGATTTATTTATCAAAATTCGAACAAGAAATTCAGAGGGATGTAGATTTTATAACTGATTTTACAGCTTCACAAATGTAATATCTTCTGATACTGGTGGTCCAGATCCCTTTGTCCTGCACAGACAGCCTTCCTCTTTCAATTTTTTGTGCCTTGTCCAAATCTGCTTTCCAATTGGTGCATTTTTATTGAATTTTCTCAAAAATGCTGCTGCACTCGTTTGACTGTGTTCGAGCATATTCTAACACACAAAGTGCCTTTTCATTTCTAGTGAACGCCGTTCTTCAACCTAACATGAAAAGGTAAACTTGGTTAGTTTTTACACATTTTGTTAAAATTTGAGATCATTTGGGGAAAAATTGGCTGTTATTAGACTGCGAAATGATGTCAATTTTTTGGGACACCCTGTACTTGCAGATAATAATGACACTAAACTAAGAACTCGAGATTCGACTGGGACTTGCACCTCAGAGGCTCGAGACTCTACTTGGACTCGCATGAAGCAACCCGTGAAGATCTCTGGAGGATCTCTCCAACTTTCTCCTGTTCATGCTCAAACCACCTGAGATATTCCCCCTCCACAGTTTCACATTCACTCCTCAAAATTCAGTATAAAGGCACCGCCTGCACTCTCATGAACTTCTTCAAATTCCTTGGAGTACAGATCTGTGAAGATCTCTCATGGACTGAACGGTTCTCATCTCATCAAAAAAACAAGCACAAGCACCAACTCTTGTGGAGTCTGTCTCCCTAGAACTTCTCCAGATGCACAGTGGAGAGCAGTTCACTTTTGGTACTTCATTCCCATCAACTAAAGGGAAATACAAATAAAGGTCAGCCCACAAATTCTTATTTTGATATGGGTGCAAGATGTTCGGTAAGACTTTTTATGAATGACACATTTGTAAGCATCTATAAACACATTTATAACATGTTATAATGCATTCATAAGGCATTATAAACATGGCTATAAATATTTATAAAAATGCATTACACGTTATAGCCATGTTTATTATGTATTATGAATTGTTAACATAATACATTATAAGTACTGATCATAACAAATTATAAGAGCTCATAAGTCGTATTTGTCCGCTCTAATTAACGTGAAGCGTACTGTACTAAAGCCTCCTCCAGTGTTCAGAGTGAGGCTTCAAGTTGAAGTATTTACTGAAGGATTTACTGAAACACTAAAACATTCACAGTAAAGCACATTACAGGCTTCAAATGTCAGAGTTTAAACTAGAGCTGCCCTCAGTGTTTTACCCAATGTGGGAAAGGTAATGTTCACCACCGTTAGCTTGGCGCTAACTTAACACTGCATATCCAATAGAACGCTAGCAGAAATTAGCATTACTATACTGTGTAGTGATGTTACAGAGTGAAGGGTTCTAGCGCTTGACTCTAAATTACAAATTACAGTGACAGCACTCTACTTTCTTTCCTTCACAGGCCTTCACTCCACAGTGACTTCACGCTCAGTGTGATGTCAGAGGGAGGTCAGGGGAGGGGCTGATTGGCACTGAAGCCCCGAAGATGCAGCCCTGACAGCACCAGCACTGAGAAATAAAATACTGGAAATCTCAGGGTGTAAATAAACTTTATATTTGTCTCTACTTTAAACTCTCCAAGCTGGGACTGACTTCTTTGGCACAGACTGCATAGCATGTTATTAACACTACTTATAATGCATTATATTAACAATTCATAATGTACAATAAACATGGCTATAAAGTGGGTAACACTTTCTATGAATGTCATGTTTGTAAGCATCTATAAACACTTCATTCACTTCATTCATATGGCATTATAAACATGATTATAAATATTTATAAAAATGAATTACAGTTTATAGCCATGTTTATTATACATTATGAATTGTTAATATAATGCATTATAAGTAATGTTATACTGTCAGTGCCAAAGAAGTCAGTCCCAGCTTGGAGAGTGTAAAGACAAATACCAAGCTAACGGTGGTGAACATTACCTTTCCCACATTGGGTAAAACACTGATGGCAGCTCTAGTTTAAACTCTGACATTTAAAGCCTGTAATGTGTTTTACTGTGAATGTTTTAGTGTTTCAGTAAATCCTTCAGTAAATACTTCAACTTGAAGCCTCACTCTGAACACTGGAGGAGGCTTTAGTACAGTACGCTTCACTTTACTTAGAGCGGACAAATACGACTTATGAGCTCTTATAATTTGTTATGATCAGTCCCTATAATGCATTGTGTTAAAAATTCATAATACATAATAAGCATGGCTATAACATGTAATGCATTTTTATAAATATTTATAGCCATGCTTATGATGCCTTATAAATGCATTATAACATGTTACGAATGTGTTCATAGATGCTTACAAACATGACATTCATAGAAAGTGTTACCAGATGTTCTTATGTACAGAAATGTACTGTGAGGTCACACTGAAAGGATTGGGTGAACTGTTTTGTTGCACAGATAACTGATGTTATCAGTCTTCCTTGTTTGGCTAGCATAGCATTTTAAACTGGGAATATGGAAACATTATGTAGCATAAATTAATTAGTCTGAATTGGATTTCTGCCAGTATTCTGTAAAGTTGCCCAAAGTCAAAACAGCTGCTACAAAAGAACACATTTGTCCTCCCGAGTTAGCGCTGTCCCACTGGCACATGGTGTGTTTGGCATTGTGTCATTTAAGTTCTTGGGCACTGTTTTGTCATGGAATCTCAAGTGGGATCAAAACATCCCTTGCATTATTAAAGGGAAACAGTCACATTTGGCTGTTTTTTAAATCAGAAGCTGCAGTGTGATGCCAGATGTTTGGGAAAACATTTCAAAGCCATTTCAGAGAAAAAAAACAAAGCAAGGAAAAACCAGACTAATTACTGCCAATAGAAAAAGGTACAATTGAGAAAGACAGAGAAGTAGCCACAGTAGTGACTGAAGCAGACTTTATATCATCAACTCCAGAATTATTCACACTCCTTAAGAAACTGAGCAAAAAGAATCATATTGGCAGTACTACAGAATCTTTTATAGAAACCCAAAGGAATTTGCATCTTTTTTATTCCTCCTAGTCTTCAGGAACACTGTTGTCTATAGCCCTATTTGAACAGGATTAGCTTCACATGAAGATGCTGGGTAATGTGTTCATTTCTGGCCTTTTTCAGTGATTTTAGTCCTGTTTGAATGAGTCATGTCGGTCATTTTTACTGACTGCGCATTTCTGCGTCAGTAAAGATTTACCTTCTGTACAATGAGCCATAAAAAATTACCTCAAGTTATATTAATCCCATATAAATCGATGTGTCTGTAAAACTACTATCATATCCTGTGGAAGGGGAGTTTATTAAGTGTGGTTACAGCTCCTTATTCGCCAGCTTCTTGTTCAGATTTCCCCCTTCCACCTGAAATGGTGCAGCAGTTATTATTAAAATGTCTGAGGCACCAGAATATAACTACTGCACCATTTAAGGTGGAATGGGAAAATCTGAACAAGAAGCTGGTGAATAAGGAGCTGTAACCACACTTAATAAACTCCCTTTCCACAGGATATGATAGTAGTTTTACAGACACATCGATTTAAATGGGATTAATATAACGAGGTAATTTTTGAAAATCTGAACAAGAAGCTGGTGAATAGGAAGCTGACTTCAGGCTGATTCCTCTCTGTGGCTAAAATTAGGCCAATATATAACACTACAGTCCTGTCTCACCTGTACACCTCAGAACATGTAAAAAAAAACATTGATTTTATGTGGTGAAGTTGACTGTTGGCTGTAAATGTCCAAGCAAATGGTGATGCTAATGACACTCTACATTCGCGTAAGACAGCAAGGTAAAGGGTTAGGGTAAAAGAAAAAATGGCTAAATTAAAAGTTTTTACATCTTTTCTACTCTTTTCTGGAAGGAAGGTGTAAAGTAGCCACTTCACCTCCCCATGGAAACTAATACTGTCCGAATAGGGCTTATGACCATTTACTGTTACCTTGGGGTATAGATATGAGGTTACATACATGTAAAATCCCTCTGCCATCCATCAACATGGGCAAAACCAAAGATCTTTCAGCTCAAAATAAGACCGAATTATGTGGACCTGTACAGGAACTGGTTGGACCTGTTAGTAAATGGTTATAAAAAATAAGTAGTGAGTTGAAATGACCATTACACAGTCAGGCTGACAAAAAAAAAATGAAAAGCATGTAACAGTTGAAAATTTGCCAGGAAAAGAAGGCATGAGCTGCTACTGCTTACCAAACGCAGTGGGGAGGATGGTAAGAGGGGCAAAGAGGATCCCAAAGATCTCAGTGACACAACAGCACAGTTTAGCTGAAACGTGGAGTTTTCAATTTTTTAAACTTTGAGTGAAACGTCACCTCAAAGACCAGAAGCCTTTCCTCAGAGCAGACTACAAAATGCAGTGCCTGAACTTTGCAAAATGTCATTGGAACTACAAATACAATCATGTGATGTGGTCAGATGACATTAAAAGGCTAAACCCTGGCCGGTCTTTTGGGTGGACCTTTAAGCTAATTTAAGATAATGACCCCAAACACACAGCAAAATCCATACACATATGTATACGTATGATTTGTTAACTCCACCTTTAAAGGAACAAGATCTTTTCCAAGTAATTTTGAAACATTCCTGCTGGTCAATTCATCATGAAATTTTAGCACATTGCAAAGGGTGACTGAGTTTTCAAATTAAGCAAAAGATTTTAAAAATGACAAAAATGAAGGTTTTTATGCAACAGTAATAATACGGTGGGTTTTGCTGATTGTAACTATGATGATATCAGATCAGTTTAGTGTCAGTGTTAAATCCAGTCACAGTGTCTTAAACCAATGAAATGTTCACTGATTTTTAGAGATTAAGATTGTTTGCAGTACAAGATCTTTTTATTTTAAGATTTCTTTTTAAGTAAAAGTCCTCACCATATTGCCAGATAATGCGCTTCATTCAGGTACCTTTTTATTTCTTTTATTTTTCTTCTTTTTTGACATTGAATTTTCTGGAAATGTTCTGGAAATACAAGCATGCACTTTCTGAAAATACCAAATCGCTCCACAAGTGTAATCTTACAACGCAAACATAACAGCATGACCTCAACCGTGTGGGATTGTTTCACTGTCTAAACAGAACGACACAGCAAGGAGATCTCTATGTGTGTGTGGGTGTGAGGGTGTGTGGGTGTGGTGGGGGGTTGTAGAGTGGAAGAACATCCATATTTGTTAAGTCGCTGACACACACAGCTGTGTCTTCTCATGTTTGATGGATGAGCGGGAAGCATAAATGCAGCATTTACATGCAACACCTACACATCACTGATCTTTATTCAGTCCTGTCAATGCGTAGCTTGTGGGCACAACCGTCTTCCTCACAGCGCTGTTACACGAGGGAGAGGCAGATGAGAGGAACACAGGACACATACAAAGAGAATGGTTACAGTCATGTGGGGGAATTTATGTAGGGTGAGTCTTTTGGAGCCTGATAAAATATCTTTTTTACCAGTAGATGCATTAAATTTATGGATGTCCAAGCTAAGTAAGCTCCATCCAGGTCAGATCCTTCATTTTTTTTTTGGTGGTGGGTCATTCTCAGCACTGCAGTGACACTGACGTGGTGGTGGTGTGTTAGTGTGTGTTGCGCTGGTCTGAGTGGATCAGACACAGCAGTGCTGCTGGAGTTTTTAAACACTGTGTCCACTCACTGTCCACTCTATTAGACACTCCTACCTTGTCAGTCCACCTTGTAGATGTAAAGTCAGAGACGATAGCTCATCTGCTGCTGCACAGTTTGTGTTGCTCATCCTCTAGTCCTTCATCAGTGGTCACAGGACGCTGTTGGCTGGATATTTTGGTTGGTGGACTATTCTCAGTCCAGCAGTGACACTGAGGTGTTTAAAAACTCCAGCAGCACTGCTGTGTCTGATCCACTCAGACCAGTACAACACACACTAACACACCACCACCACGTCAGTGTTACTGCAGTGCTGAGAATGACCCACCACCCAAATAGTACCTGCTCTGTGAGGGTCCATGGAGGTCCTGACCACTGAAGAACAGGGTAAAAGGTTGCTAACAAAGTATCAGAGAAACAGATGGACTACAGTCTGTAACTGTAGAACTACAAAGTGCACCTATATAGTAAGTGGAGCTGATAAAATGGACAAGGAGGTGGTCATAATGTTATGCCTGATTGGTATCTCAACAGATCACGCAGGCCCTCATTCTAGTTTCACATCATGTAGAATTTCAATTTACACTTGATGATGTTTAGAAATACAGTGGAAAGTAAAGATTTTTTCTTTTGAAATAAAGTGAGCAAAAGTGAAAAATATTAAGTGACAAATAATCAACTACAGATACATAAAAATTGTACAGTAACAAAATACTTGTGCTTTGTTACTCACCCAAAAAACATTTTATCTCAATTTTTTTCATTTTTCCTTTTTTGTCAGTTGAAAGGTCCAGTTACCCTTTGAGTTGTGTTAAAAAAATACATAAAAAGGTGACCAACAGACGTGCTCCAAAATGACTTAGAAAAATGTCTTACATTACAAGTTTTTATTTTTTTAACTTCTCCTGTAAAGTTACCGTTTTGGAGATGAAAGGTTACAGCGATGATGTACTTTTTATACTTTGGTAAACCATACTGGTTATGACACAGTATGTGTGTAGGTTATAACAGTCACTGTGAGCAATGTGCTTGTTTTGTTGTCCAGTAACTTCCACAGAAAACCAAACTGAACTTGATTCTAGTTTTGTGTAAGCATTGGAATTAGAGGTCCGCTACCTGACCTGAGCCAGATGGGGCTAAGTTTGATTTTCCACATATAACATCAGGCTCAGGTGGGGCTTGGGTTTGTTTTCTAATGGGTGATTTTTATTTAGTAGACTTGCTGTTATTGGAATGTAGCAGTACGACTCTCTAAGTCTCAGGATCAGGTTTTAATTTCATTTCTAGTCACATCTTTATCTACAATGCTTTAAAAATGTGCATTGGTGGGCAGTGCTGGCTTTACAGAATATGTGACATGAGCAGCTGGAGTTATGGAATAACAAGTTTGGCAGGAGGAACATGCCTGAAACCCCTCCTCCTCCTTCCAATCTTATGGCCTATAAATTCATATCCTTACCTTCTGTCTTCCCCTCGGTAAAAGGTCTCACAATCACCACCACCACTCCATCTCCTCCCTGTTCCTCAGGCCTATGACAGCCCTACCACAGTTACAAAGGGGGGGGGGGTCCACCCAGCCCAAGTTCTCGAGTCAACCAGTCTTCATTTACACTACCACTATGTGTTGAAGGCGTGGTCTGAACTTGCAAACAGCCAGTCGCATACATGAGGGGGAGTCACAAAAGAAACAGAGTTAGATCCAATTAGCCACCAGGTTTAGATCCAACTAAGCTTGAAGCTGGGTAAATAAATACTCGTGAGATAGAGCCCTGGATCGAGACTTCTGAGGTTATCTGTAATTTAAACTATAACTTAACAGTTTAAACTGTAAACAAACATGTCCAATCACCAGTAATAAACAAATTAGTCAATTCTATTTGTACATCATTTAGACAGCTTGTGGTTTTCACTGTTATTATTTAGCCTCTTATTTTACAGTGAAACAGCCAGCAAAATAGAGGGCACCTAAAAAATTCCTGCTTAAAGCCCCCAAAAGGCTAAAACGGGCCCTGTTGGTAGGTTTCTGGTATTTGGGACATGAAGATTATTTGCTTATTTACTACTATATACTACACTGTACTTATCGAGTTACAAATTTTAGGTTTTTGTATTTGCTTAGGACGGCAAGGTGGTGCAGTGGGTGGTGCTGTCGCTTCACAGCAAGAAGGGGTTCGATTCTCCAGCCGGGTGACCAGGGTCCTTTCTGTGTGGAGTTTGCATGTTCTCCTCGTGTCTGCGTGGATTTCCTTCCACAGTCTGAAGACGTGCTGTCAGGCTGATTGGAGATGCTGAATTGCCCCTAGGTGTGAATGTGTGTGTGAATGTGTATGTCTGTCTGTCTGCCCTGCGATGGACTGGCGACCTGTCCAGGGTGTATCCTGCCTTCCACCCAATGACTGCTGGGATCCAGAAGGAGAAGCGGCTTAGAAGATGTGTATGTGTGTGTGTGTGTGTGTGTGTGTGTGTGTGTGTGTGTGTGTGTGTGTGTGTATTTACTTAGGAAATACAGTATGTAATGTACTAACTCTGCAGAGTCTCTTTTTCTGAACATTGTTGCACAAATGAGAATTGTTTCCAGCAAAGTTAGGGAGTCACCTTGAAGATGCTGTACAGAGATCAGACAGAATAAGAAGCACCTAGTGATGAACTGCCTCACAGATACGTACGGAGGCTGAAAAGCTGATTGTTTACTTCGGCCATCATTTCAGTGCAGTCAAGGTTTGCAGCTGATTCTGGTTTCTATCTCTATTTCCCGAATGTCTCTCGTTATTCAGTTTGTTCAAATGCAGCACATGAAAACAGTTCTGATGCTGAACAACAGTGCATGTTAACAAGGCGGCACGTTGGTAAAAATGTGATTTCTACCTGTTTCAGCATCTGATTCAGAAAAATGTTGCTTGTACACACTTAAAAAATATTCTTTAGGTTCTTTAGTAAAGAAAATGGTTCTATATAGAACAATGAACACTCCAAGAAGTCTTTGCATGATAAAAGGATTCTTTGCATCATGAAAGCATTCTTCAGATTAATGGAGAGTGTGTTTTATACATACATCATCTAAACCGCTTATCCTTCTGGGTCGCGGTGGGGCGCTGGAGCCTATCCCAGCTGTCATTGGGCGGAAGGCAGGATACACCCTGGACAGGTCGCCAGTCCATCACAGGGCAGACAGACAGACATACACACTCACACCTAGGGGCAATTTTAGCACGTCCAATTGGCTTGACTGCATGTCTTTGGACTGTGGGAGGAAACCCACGCAGACACGGGGAGAACAGGCAAACTCCACACAGAAATGACCCTGGTCACCCGGCCGGGAATCGAACCCAGGCCATTCTTGCTGTGAGGCGACAGCTCTACCCACTGTGCCACCGTGCCGCCTAGTGTGTTTTATATGGTTCTATATAGAACTCTTATTAAAAGGGTTCTACATAGCACCAAAAAGGGTTCTTCTATTGTTACAGACTTGACATTAGAAGAACTCTTTTTGGTACTATACAGAAAAAGTTTTTAAAAAAGCTCTACATAGAACCATAAACAGCACATTCTCTTTTTTCACTAGGTGTCAATGACCTTCTGATTCTACCAGTATCTGAGCTTAGGACTGACTTTCTCTCTAACCTATCGATAGCTAGCGAAGATTCTTTCTCTGGATAGACAAAGCACTTTTTGTAAGTCGCTCTGGATAAGAGCGTCTGCTAAATGATGTAAATGTAATGTAAATGTATTAATCTGGAGAACGTTTTAATGAAGAAAAGAACCCTTTAATCAAAGGCTCCTTTGAGTGTTCATGGTTTTATATGGAACCATTTTGTAGAACCAAGTCTGTACTTGTATTTTTGATGTTGGAACTTAAAACTTTAAACTTTAAAATCGAAACTTGCATGTCAAAATTTTCACTGGTAGAAAATATACTAAGATAAATACAAGTATATTTATTTCATTTTTAGCTCTACTTCCACAAATCCAAGCTCCTGCCTAGACTTTTGCAACACTCTCAGCCGATTTGTTGCCAAACTGATTTGTGCACTTGTAACTGCTTCACTGAGGGATCCACCATCAGTTTCTTTTTTCTCCCACTTCTAATCCCTCAGTGAAACAGTTACAACTGCACAAATCAGTGTTGCAACAAGTCTACTGAGAGAAGTGTTGCAAAAGTTGAGGTGGGCAGATTGGAATTTGTGCTGTCGCTTTTAAGAGGTTTAATTTGTGGTTGTAGATCCAAAAATGAATTTGTTTAAAAATAAATATACTTGTATTTATCTTAGTCTATTGTCTGTGTGTGAAAGGTTTAAGTGCAAGTCCAGATTTTTATTCTATAAGTTCTAAAATAAAAAATACAAGTACAAATTTTAGTTGACATGTTCTCTGATCTGGTTCTCAAGTTTTGCAATATAATTATCTCCATAGATAGATAGACAGATAGATAGATAGACAGATAGATAGATAGATAGATAGATAGATAGATAGATAGACAGATAGATAGATAGATAGATAGATAGATAGATAGATAGATAGATAGATAGATCTTTATTGATCCTGAAGGGAAATTGCTGTGTTACAGTAGTAAGACATACAAGTGCACATAAACTTAGATATATTAGGCACAAATAAAACAAAAACAGACATAAATTAGGCAGAAAGAGAACAATAGACATATATTAAAGTATGAGAGAGTAGGAATAAAAGTATATCTATTGCATATTTACATCGCATATAAGACAGATTTGTTGTATTTACATGAGAGCAGGTTTTGCACTGTGTGGTATGAGGTAGTTACAATACAATGAATATAAGCATAACTATGATTATCAGCAGTGTTTACAGTCTAAAGTGCACAGTGAGAGTCATTACAGCAGCAGGTTATGATATATTGCACAGTGTGTATTAACAGGAGAGGAAATATTGTGTATTGTACACATTGGATAATCTTCAGATTTTGGCTTTGTGAAATATCCCCCCCTAGAGTGGACCGAGAAGTCAGGAACTTTTTTAGAAACCAAGAAATTCTTGTTACATTTGACAGTTTTTATGTTTGTTTGTTTTTATTCCAGTGATTTTAGCTTTATGCAAACATTTGAATGCTCTTGGTCAAATAGCATGATTTGTTTAATTGCTAAGTGAAAATAAGTGAACACATCCTCTACAGAACACATGTAAATATGGCATTTTTTCTGGCACAGTGTCTTTTATTTGCTGAGTTTAACATAGTGGGAAAAATAAACTGTGCCATAACTTTTGCAGAGAACACGTTTTACGTTTTATTTCTACCTAATATGTGTAAATTCAGCAATAATAATAAACAGTAATACTGAATTAAAATGTGCAGAAGTGTGTTCTCTGTGGAGGATGTGTAACTTATTTTCACTTAGAAAACCAAAAAAATTGTTAAACATTTACAGAGTGGATTCACTTACTTGAGTTACTGCACAGATAAACTGTTTCAAACACTTTTTTGGTTGCATAATTCTTCTACTTATAACTGGATGTAAATGAGAGCTTTATTATACCAGAACTGTAAATTCCATAGTGACCATAAACCAGAGTGTAAAATGTGCTATACACAACGTTGTGCTGTGGCATGGTTTTAATCAAATATAGTAATTCAATTTTGTTCATCTGGCTTTGTGCCACACGCTGGTAACTGCCAGCTGTATTTTATCTTACTGTCACATAGGATTATGTTATCTGCTAAAATGGGAAAATTACCATGCAATGTTAATTACACCTCACTAATAATGAAACTAATTAATCGTGACCTATTTTCTGAATTATATCTACTTAAGATAAGGCTCCTGATGTTTATCTGCCATCACTGGAAACTGACTGCGTTAATGTATCTTATTCCTCTTACAAACTGAATTACATGAATATGAAATCAGATGTTAAGAGATTCTAGTAAGAGCTGGAGAAAGAGGCAGTACTCAGTAATTAACTATTAAGACAAGATCTTGATGCGTTTGAATTGCACTAATCAGTTTGCTCCTGCCTTAGGGCTCGTTATATTTTAATATAATAGTCAGAATGTTTTCTCAGTGTTTTCTTCAGTAAAAAAAGCAGTAAACAAACTGGAAAAATGCTTTTTATAAACAAACACGTACAAAAACTGACAACTACATTTATAAAACTATGCGATTTTTATCTTTAGCAGAAGGAGGGGACCCTCAAATTGTACTGTAGCAAAGAATTTAAATAGGAACAGTGGTGAACTACATACCAATGTGCCAAAACATGACCTGATGGCCTAATTTGCTGTTGGTCCTCCACAGCCCTGACCTACCAAGGCATTAATAGGTCGGATTGCATTTGTGTTTGTAAGTATAAAGTATTTTTGGTTTATTGTGTAAAGAAAATCCTTCCTTTACATTTTTCTAGTAATTAGTAGTGGATGGTGATGGAGATTAATTAAGACTTGGTCTTAATTTTTTGGGTTTTGGTCTTGACCCAGTCTCTCTCTCAGTTTTGAGAGTCTCAGTTTTGCTCTCATGTGGCCTTTACTGAGTTATCCTCTCACTTGAACTTGTTCTTGACTCCGTCTCAATTAGTTATTGTCTTGGACTTGACCAATGTGGTCTTGACCACAGCGCTAATACTTGAGTACTCAGTTAACTGTATTCCAAAAGAATGGATTCCTCGACTCCAACACATGAGAGTCGGGGTCGTCTCTTGGCCAATGATTCTGAGAGTGGAAATGCTTGGAGCTGAAAATTGCTGTAAGCACAAACTCTCACACACACACACACACACACACACCTCATCTAAACCGCTTATCCTTCTGGGTTACGGTGGGGTGCTGGAGCCTATCCCAGCTGTCATTGGGCGGAAGGCAGGATACACCCTGGACAGGCCGCCAGTCCATCGCAGGACTGTAAGCACAAACTCTCATCACGAAAATGTTTTCGGTATGTCCTGCACCGCTCTGCACCCAACTCTCCATTTCCTTCATGATTAGGGTTGCAATAAACAATGAATGGAAACAGTACATGTAACAAAAAAGAAAACAAAAAAGCAAACAATTTTTTTGACAGAATGTTGTGGGAAAAGGATGAAGCTGTAGTTGGTCTTTATAGTTGCCTCGTTATTATTCAGATTTTCTATTCCACCTTAAAATGCTGCTGCAGTGATGTCCAAGCACAAGCGCACCATTAAGTTAACCGGTGCATCATTTAAGGTGGAAAGGTCAAATAAGAAACTGGCGAATACAAAGATCACCTCAGCCTCAGAAAAGGAGGAACAAGGTAACATCCGACTGCTCCGCAATCAAAAATTGGTTCCCTTTCAAAGATTTGAAAAAGAATTTGAAAATGGTTATGACTGCAGTAATGATTCTCAGTACATCACTCTAAGATCAATTATCTTGTAGCAACACCCTGTCAAGGTCTGGGTTATATTAAATGGTAAGTTAACAGCCAGTTCTTGTAGTTAACATGTTGGATGCAGGAGAAATGGGCAGGCAGGAGAGCCTGAGCATCTTTGACAAGCTCCAGATTGCTATGGCCAGATGACTGGGTCAGGACATCTCTGAAAGGGCAAGGCGGTGGGGTGCTCCTGGTCAGCAGTGATGAGTACCTTCTGACAGTGGTCCAAGCAGGGACAAACCCACCAAACCCACGTGTGTTAGGAGCCCAAGGTCAATGCGTAAAGTCAGTGAAGGCTATTCCGTCTTGTCCGAAGTGACAGAAGAGGTACTGTGGCACAAGTCAAACAATTTTTAAATGATGGTGCATTGCTCTCTGCTGCATATGGGGTTGTGTACACTCTCAAAAAACAGGTACTAAACTGTCACTGGGGCGGTTCCCCTCTTGTCACTGGGGTGGAACCCTCAAGGCTCCATCTCAGTACCTTTAGTCAGGGAACATAACTGAACCATAATCCACTGAAATGATATGTTCTAAGCTGTACTGACTCCACACACCCCGTCTCGTCTCCAGGCTTTTATTTTACTGTTCTGTTTAAAACATTCGGTTATGAAAAGGTACAAATACGAACTTTTCACCTGGAAAAACTTATTTAAGGTTCACAATCAGACCTTAAAACCACTGTTGGAGCTTTGAGGGAACATTTACACTGTTTGTACCTTGATGAACCAAAAATGTACCTGAACAGAACCTTTATTTCTAACAGTGTAGCCACAGACCGCAACCCCTGTCCACCGTCGAGAGTCTGTCACCGTCTTTCAGCAGGATAATGCACCCCACATTGTTCAGGAATGGTTTGACGAACATGGCGAAGAGTTCTAGGTGTTTCCCAGATTCCCCAGATCTCAGTCTGTTTATATCTATGGAATGTGTTGGAACTATAATTCCCATCTGCTATGGCTCCACCTCACAACTTACAGGACTTAAAGGATCTGCTGCAACACTGAATCTGAGACAAATCTGAGTACAAATACTAACAAGACTGAGACGAGTCCAAGTACAACACAACCGAGACCAAGATAAGTCCAAGTATAAATACTACAGAGACAGAGACAAGTAAGGATACACATGCTGCAGAGTCAGAGACATGTCAGAGTACAAATACTATACAAATACTACCGAGACTGAGAAAAGTCAGATTACAAATCCTGGTTATTTGACTTCTTTGTTTGTTTTAGAAGTTTTGCAACAGTTCAGATTCTCAGTATTTGTGTCTGGCTTAATATCACTCTCTGAACAAAGCACAAAGACTAGTTGAAAGAAGGGCAATAGCAGTACTGTGTACAACAACTGTCACACATCTAAACAGTCATCTGTCTTCTCTGCTTCAGTCATCCATTCATCTGCCACACTCAAAACAATCAATCCAAACTTCAAGGACACAGTTGACAGCTTATGTACTTCTGTTAAGACACTCACTTAAATCCCCAAAGACAGTGAGTTTGGGCTAAGAGAGACGACTGAAAGAGGTCAGCCCCAGTGGAACGCAAAGCATAGTGGAGAGCATGCTTTTGGTCATCTGTTTATATTCCAATAGCAACATTATCTGCAAATTTTACCAGCAATCTGACAGACATTTCTCAAAATTCACCCTCAAGACTGTTTTTGCACCACAAAGGCAACTTTTTCATCATTTGTACATTATTTTAATCACTCTCTTGGTGATTGTAATGTGGTGTAGTTTTGAAGCAACAACTCGCAGCTTGCCAGGTTAAAGGCCAGGCTCCACCTTGTTAAACAACCAGCCAGGGGAAACAATGAGAGACGTCCAAATTAGCTGGGCAAGATCAGAACTGGCAGATTTTACCCCAAACACGCAATCCACCATCAGCCAATCTAAAGTTGTATGCAAAAGATTTGACTTTTTGTTGATTTTCTTAGCAAAAAGTGAACACACTGCACATTTTAATGCATAATTACTGTTTATTTTCTAAGCTTAACATATTAGAAAAACAAATCAAACCTAAATGTGACCACTACAAAAGTTATATCACATTTTGCATTTTGTTTTATTTTCTTTGCCCAATATGTTAAACTCAAATAAACTGCAATTGTACACTAAAATTTGTAGAAAGGTGCCATATTTAAGGTTGTCGTCTGTAAGAGGTGTGTTAACATGTAATTGGCTGGGGGCGTTCAAACTTTTAAACACAAATGTATAATCTGTATCTGTGTTTGGTCAATCAAAATGTTGTAGCATAATTATGTATGGCTGAGCCAGATGCCTCTTGTTTTCAATGCAACACTTGGATCATGTTATTTCACTAGATAATAAATAGCACGCTTCAGATATACAAATAAATTAATATATACAAACATTCATAAAAAGGCCAATAAAATTCTGCCAAAAGAAAATCAGCCTGTGGTGAATTTGGCTTTCAAAAATCAGTATCAGCCATAAAAATTCATGATCAGTGCACCTCTAGTTCATATCACCCCATAAAAATAAGCTTATATTTACAGATTCATCTGAAATGTGCAAGCAAGCAAAGTTTATTTATGTAGTGTTTTTTACAACACGTGTTGTCACAAAGCAGCTTTACAGATAATCAGCATGTGGTCTCATGTCACTCTTTGACACTAAACCTTTCACTAGTTTATGAAAAATAATAAATGCAATATCATGCATTTTTATATGTTTGTTAGTGTAACATGATGGAAGACCAGATGCAAGCGAGAGCTGGGAGCTTTATTGGTGTCCATATTGAAAAGAGTAATGAAAAAACAGAAACAAAGGAAAAGCTGAACTAGCAAACTAACCCAAGAAATGAATGGAACCACAAAACTGCACCACCCAAATAGTACCTGCTCTGTGAGGGTCCATGGGGGTCCTGACCACTGAAGAACAGGGTAAAAGGGGGCTAACAAAGTATGCAGAGAAACAGATGGACTACAGTCTGTAACTGTAGAACTACAAAGTGCACCTATATAGTAAGTGGAGCTGATAAAATGGACAATGAGCGCAGAAATGTCATAATGTTATGCCTGATCGGTGTATGTAAACATATTGAACTAATTGTGTTTGCATTGATTTATTAGACATTTTTTAGCCGCTGTTTCAACTAGCCTTCCTTTCGTTCTGTCTGTCTTTCTTTCTTTCAGTTGTAGACTTTCCTCATCCTTCCTAGCAGAAACAAAGGAGAGGCCTCGCTAGTCTGAGAGCAATTCTTCAATTTCATGTTCAATTTCAAACGTCTATGAAAACTTGAATGTAAAATTAAATTATTTTTTCTGGCGCTAGTGTGATACGAATCCCCATGTTTTCAGTAGATGTTCTTTTGATGCACTTTCTACAGGTTTGTCTTTAACAAAACAATGTTTTCAAGGGCACAAAAATTCTGAAAAAAACAGAAAAAGAATAGTTTTAGATAGCTACGCTGGCCTCCACAATCAAACGGTTTCCTCTCTGTCTTTATTCCTCTCCCTCTCAACCTTCTTTTCCCTTTCAGCCTTCCGTCTCTCTCCTCTCAGCCTTTCTTCATGTGCCCTTTCATTCCTCTGTCTCTTCTTTCCACCTGCGCCGTGCTTTACAGCCATGCCATTTAAAAGGAGGTCGGTACTTGGAGAGACCTTTATGTTGCCCTCTTACTGCAGGGAGGGCAGGGTTCTAACTAGATTATGAAAACTTGTTTTTGTAAGAATCTATGCTTTTTAAAACTGAAGTATTTATTAACATGATCGGGTTGAAGATGAAGGAGCAGGAGGCAAGTGTGAGAGGGTTGTTTTACTGCAGTACATTCTGAAAAAGCAGGGGAATCGAAACAGTTCAAAACAGGTCTCTGTGTCATTGAATTTGGCATTTGGCATCTAGTCACAATTATTAGCTCTTCTACTGCTTCTACATACAATAATACTGATTACGTGTCTTATTCTGGTGTATAATTGACGAAACACTGAAATTAACAGCTGAAATTAAAGCTTTAAAACACTGTTAAATCTTTTAAATATCAGTACTGTCTGGAAAGCATTTGAGAAAGACAGGATATATATTTAGGGAGAAAGAAATGAAGGTAGAGCCATTTTTTCTCACCATATTAAAATAGTTTGACCAAAATGTTACATTTTTGTCTCGTCTGACCTCATTAGAAGATTCCATTTGCAGTTCCAGTGACATTTAACACTACTGAAACTATTTTTGAAAAATTCAAAAAAGGCAGTTCTAAACTAAACAGACATTTTAAGCTTCCAAAAAACATTCCATGTTTTACTTAAAGCTTTTGACAGACAAATCAACAGCAGTTAATTAGTAGTTTCGCAGTGACTCTTTCAGTAGTGAGCTCTGAGATGGAGCTGCCGCTGCTGTTTTCCATTTCTAACAATCCACTGTTTAGGCTGCTTGTATTCAGTCAACAAAGTATCTAAAACTTCCAGAATTCCTGATTGGCCAATTTGTATCTGTATACTTACTGAGTTTAAATAAAAGCATGATTCTATTGAACAAAATTAATTAATTAAAAATGTATTAAAAATTAGACATCTTTTTTTTTTAGTTCTCAGAAATCACTAGAAGGCCCTGGGGGTTCCCCTCTGCTATAGTGACATGTTAAAATGTTTCTGCTTCATTATTGCAATGCTTCCATCAATTGTTTTCATTGTTTTCCTTGTTTTCCTTTTTTCATCATAAAGCTGGATACTAGCACCACCTCTTGTTTTCTTTGGGAAATGTACCCTACAGCTAATCTCAGAATCACTGAGGTATGAGCGCAATACATGCTGACACTGCTGCATGAGTGTTTAATGAAAAAGTGAAATCAAATTCAACTGTAAACCTGATTATAACTTCCAAATCACCCTCAAAACATCATCAGTCACATTTCAGAGTTGTATGTAACTTCTAAGTTAAAACAGCTACAGATGCGCAAGTTAGTGGTGTAATGTCAGCATTTTCAGCTGCGTTTTACCATCAAAAACACTCCACAAAGCTCCACCCTGGAGAGAGTTTTCAAGAAATGAAAGCTTTAGCGCAGGTTCTGCCAGGGAGACTCCAATGGTGCGTCACTCATTGCTCTGACCAATCAGAAGCTTCCACCTGTCTTTAAAATGACTCGACTTACACGTCTGTTTTGCTGCTTTCAGACGCTGACGTTTCATCGCCATTCTCCCAACAGCAACAGGTTCAACCAGGCTTCAAATAATGAGCCTTTCATTATAGGAAGACCTTCGATTTGATGGGGAGAACAAAGTGCTAGGCTACATGCAACAAACATGATGTTTAAAGGAAAGACAACTTAAAACACTTAGCTAAAATGTAGTTTAGATGACAATGCTAGCTAGCAGAACAGCTGATTTAGCCAAAGTTGTCAGCTAATCTAGCTCAAGTTTTAATGAGAAACAGGCCTCGTTTTTAAAACTGACTGAAAATTCAGCTGGATTTGCTATTATGCAAGCTAGTTAGGGAAGTTACTATACAAACTCACAGACTAGCCAACACTTTCAAGTTGTTTTGCCTCTTTTCTTTAAACACTGCATTTACTGCATGTAGCGCTCCAGACTGAGAGTTTTTATATAATCAATGCTTTAAAATTCATGTCTTTAAAACTTACCACAACTTCAGCTGGATTGCTTACATGTACATTTATGGCATTTGGCAGACGCTCTTATCCAGAGCGACTTACAGTGTGATCATTTTACACAGGTAGGTGAAGGTAGTGTTAGGAGTCTTGCCCAAGGACTCTAATTGGTATAGTGTAGGGAGCTGACCCAGGCAGGGATTGAGCCCCAGTGTGGAAGGCAGAGGTGTTACCCTCCACACTATACCAACCACTATATGCTGGCTAGCTGACAGAGTTGCTATACAAACTTACAGGCTAACTAACAGTTTCAAGTTGTTTTGCCTCTTTCCATTAAACACTGCATTGACTGTGTGTAGCGTTTCAGACTGAAGATTTTTATGTAATTAATACTGATTATTTAAAAACCTGTTGAACCTGACAAGTTTTTAACAGAGGCTTACTTTCATACAATGCAATGCCTGCAGCTGATAAAAAGACTACAGTAAAATTCTCTACTACAGACTCGAGACTCGTTCCCCAGAGATCTCTGATTTAGTCACTGTCTTAGCTATTGCATTATATACTGAAGAAAAAAAAATGTCTGGAAAAAAAAGGAACTGAAAAATATTACATCTGTTTTATGCTAGTCTACAAGACTGAAGACAAATCGGTACAAGTTAAAGAAAATGGGAGATATTTGTATTAGGTTAGCTGTACATAAAGCAAAGATGAAAAAACACCCCAAACTCCACTGGGAACCTTTAAACTATATTCCAGAAAGCTCCTGTAGAAGATTTCCACTGGAGCCTGCAAGTTTATTGCAGACAAGATTGATTTCACACTTTGGTTAGAATTCTAATTCGCCACTGCTTCAGTGCTGGCATAGTTCCCTGAATCCATAGAAATCATAAAGGTGGATGTTCTTTTAATGAGCTTCCTCATCAATGTAACGTTTGGTTTATGGAGTTTTCTCAAGGGTATATACATGATCAATCAAAGAAGTAGTGATGCTGATGCCCATGAGTAAGGGCACAAAAAGCAAACAATACCTGACACCTACACAAGGCCTTCATGACAAGTGACATAGATCTACATAAACATTTATTAATACTTATTCCAATAGGCTTCATTTGTGCCTTAAAAGTCATCAGATTCATCTCAATTACATATGACACTTACACAGATCGTTCCAGCCAGTACTTTATTTAAGCAATAGAACACGAGAGGGAGTGTGTTATCTCAGAATAACATCACGGCTGTAATAGGCGATAACACACAACCTCGAGTGTTCTATTGCTTTAATACAACAGTTAAATAAATACAGTAATAAATTAATAAACTGGGCCGTGAACGCGGCATTTAATATGTTTTAATGTTCGCAGTTCCTTCACCAAATTATAGTTCCTTAACAAGCACCTTTTGCTCCGTCAGAGTAACGAGCTCCGCCCACTCGCTGCACAGCCGGCAGTTCGTTCTCCAGAAAAAGTGAACTTTTGTAATGATTCATAGGTAGATGCCAATTTGTAATTAAAGAACATTTTTCAGTTAGTAATTTTTGTCACAGAATATTGTCTTTTATAAATCTGTATCTCTTTAAAATGAAAGAATTTGAGGGTCTGTCTTTCCAAATAAAATATGATTGGGAAAGCGGGAAACAACTTAACATGGGGCACCATTTTGCACTGACTTTTTATGTTAC
This sequence comes from Colossoma macropomum, assembly GCF_904425465.1. Taxonomy (NCBI): domain Eukaryota; kingdom Metazoa; phylum Chordata; class Actinopteri; order Characiformes; family Serrasalmidae; genus Colossoma; species Colossoma macropomum. The sequence goes on from NW_023494803.1 coordinate 1,221,441, forward strand.
AGAACAGGGGTTCACAACCTTTTCCACCCCAAGGCCCACCTCTTTATAACTACAAAGCATAGCAGCCGTGTCTGATCCACTCAGACCAGCACAACACACACTAACACACCACCACCACGTCAGTGTTACTGCAGTGCTGAGAATGATCCACCACCCAAATAGTACCTGCTCTGTGAGGGTCCATGGGGGTCATGACCACTGAAGAACAGGGTAAAAGGGGGCTAACAAAGTATCAGAGAAACAGATGGACTACAGTCTGTAACTGTAGAACTACAAAGTGCACCTATATAGTAAGTGGAGCTGATAAAATGGACAACGAGTGTAGAAACAAGGAGGTGGTCAGAATGTTATGCCTGATCGGAGTATACTGGTTAAAATTTTAACACATTGATTATGTCAGGTTTTTATGACTTAGTGACGTTACTGGCCCAATGCAAACAACTGCCTCCCCCTGAGTACAGTCCCGAGGACCACTAGAGGGTGCTTCACAGCCTGCTAGTGGTGTGCAGCCCATAGGTTGAGAAACCCTGTTATAGAAGGTCAAGCACTGTGTGCTTCTGGCCACATTACCACATTCCCTAGCCACTGTCTTTGTGAGAATTTAAAGCGATTTGTTAGTGTTGTAAACAGATCTGTGACAAAAAGTGTTTTCAGGGCATGTAAGTAATTTTTTTCAACACAGGCTTTTTTTGGTTACTGAGCTGTGTGTAAATCACAGAATCCAATAACGTAGCACCATTTTAATGCATGTGACCGCTTACAGCAAGCGCTGGTTAGCTTAAGAACAGCCTTTTGGGTGCTACATAGAGAGAATCTATATAGAACCACCTACAGCATATTGTGAAGAACACTTTCATGATGCAAAGAACCCTTTAATTGTGCAAAGGGTTCTTTGAGTGTTAATGGTTCTTTATAGAACCATTTTCTTTACTGAAGAACCTTTGAAGAACTATGTTTTTAAGATTGTAGTACTACAACACCAGTACTATATCATTTCACTCAAAGTGTCATGGCAACCCATCCATCCATCCATCCATCTATCATCTAAACCGCTTATCCTTCTGGGTCGCGGTGGGGTGCTGGAGCCTATCCCAGCTGTCATTGGGCGGAAGGCAGGATACACCCTGGACGGGTCACCAGTCCATCGCAGGGCAGACAGACAGACAGACATACATAGTCACACACACACTCACACCTAGGGGCAATTCAGCATGTCCAATCAGCCTGACTGCATGTCTTTGGACTGTGGGAGGAAACCGGAGTACCCGGAGGAAACCCACACAGACACGGGGAGAACAGGCAAACTCCACACAGAAATGACCCTGGTCATCTGGCCGGGAATCGAACCCAGGCCCTTCTTGCTGTGAGGCGACAGCGCTACCCACTGCAGTCATGGCGACCCAATGTCAGAAAAATCAATGTCAGCTGACATATATGACAGGCCACGCTTATTGATTTGATGATTGATAAGTCATTTCTCATGACAAGCTTGTGTAGCAGTCATGTAGCCTTATGAACAGTAACTCTAAAGTTACTAAAAAGTCTATAATATGAATCTGTAGAAGGAATTCCTGCTGGCCTTAATGAAATCAGATCATCTTACAAATGTTTACCATCCTCTGCTGAATTTTTTTTTCTACTGTCATTATGTTTAAACTGATAAGGAGAAGGACACCATTGCATGTTTTGGGGCCACAGATTCAGGTAAATGACAGAGTTTCTGTTATACCTGCTGAATGATGACTAAAAGCTGTAATTCACAAAATATTTATAGTCATAGTCATAATTTCCTCTTATTTTCACAAACACTATCCTACCATGCCTACCCTCCCTCTTGTCATCCATCAGTCAGCCATGGAGGGCATATCAGACCTGCACAGCTTGCATATATGAGTGTATTTGTGTATGTGTGTGTTTATTGGCAGTCGTCTCTGCTGCTAGCCTTTACAAAGACTGCTCACTATGATTTACACATAATGACTGTTGATAGTCGCTTTGATGGCAATAATTGAGGCTGAAAGCAGTGGATTCAGCCTTTCAGTCTGACAGCAAAGCTGACATAAGTTGAATACTGTATCGCCCACGCTGTTTTGCAAAAAAGCTGAATGTAGATTTTGCTGCAGTTTGTTGTTTGGAAAACAAGTAATGATACTGAAACACAGGCCTGTGATTTGATCTTTTTGGCTATAATTTTGTATGGCCACTGTATTACATAATCCTATAATGAATGACCCATAGGTGACACATAGGGCAGCACCAACTAATCAACATTATCAATAATACTGATAATAAAAAAAATAGCTGGCAGTGAATCAAGTTATCAACCAGTTGGCTTAAATCATGTTTGCGCTTCTTATTTACATCACATGATTGAAAGAGGAAAATACAGATAGCACAGATAGTAGTTCAGGTTCTAGCAAACAAAAAAAAACCTTAAAGCTGTGAAAACATCATCTAAATAGAGGGTTTCCTGTGTGGTATATAAAACCGATCTCAGCAGGCAGCAGGACCATCAGGTGCAAGTATGAGAGAGAATATTCACCACATCCACAGCAGAAACTCAGCACAGTGGGACACTAAAATCTCATTAAAATCATCAAAAGTGAAAAACAGTGCATTACTGTCTGCTTTTTCAGCTATTTAGTTTAGCAAGAGATGAGCTGTATTTAAAAAAAAATGTTTGTCAAAACTGTTGGAAACTGCTTGGCTGAACTGTTCGGTAATCAGGGCTGCCTGTACACTATGTTTTAGTTTTTTCTCCAGTGTTATCCTCCCATCCACACAAAAACAGCTTTCTTAAAACTCTTTTTTCAGTATTTGAATGTGGACTAATAAAAGGATATATATTAGATGCTTTTCCAAAAAAGTTGGGATGCTGTGCAAGATGTAAATAAAAATAAAGTGCAATGATCTACAAATCATATAAACCCTATATTTAATACAATGACAATGTAAAGTATATGTCCATTTTTAATTTGATGCCAGAAACCCATTCCAAAAAACGGGGGCCTGTTTACCACTGTATTTCATCACCTCTTCTTTTAACAACACTCTGTAAGTGTTTGGGAACTGAGGAGACACTGCTGTAGTTTTGAAAATGAAATGTTTTTCCATTCTTGTTTAAATAGGGATTTCAGCTGCTCAACAGTAATAATATCATACATAAATGTCTGATGATGAATGTCTTTAGCCCTGAGGATGCAATGTCCATTATTGTCAAAAAGAATTTTAAAATTTGATTCATCGGACCATAGGGCCCTTTTCCACTTCCCCTCAGTCCATCTTATGTGAGCTCAGACCCAGAGAACGCGGCAGAGTTTCTGAATACTGTTTATACATGGTTTCTTCTTTGCCTAGTAGAGTTTTAACTGTTTTCACAGACAACCGTTTTCGGAATCGTGTCTGTTATTAATGCAGAGCCGCCTGAGGGCCCGAAGATCACGATCAGCCAAAACTGTTTTCCGGCTGTGTCCCTGGCATACAGAGATTTATTTGGATTCTCTGAATCTCTTAATGATATTATGTACTGTAGATGATGAAATCCCCAAATCTTTTGCTAATTTACGTTGAGAAACTTTATTATTGAGTTGTTGCACTATTTGCCCACACAGTCTTTCACAGAGTGGTGAACCCTCCTCATCTTTACTTCTGAAAGACTCCGCCTCTCTGAGATGCTCTTTTGTACCCAATCATGTTACTGACCTGTTGCCAATCAACCACCAGGTGTTATGAAATTCAAAATAGGCATACGTTGTTGCTATATATCCTATTTCATGAGCAAACATGTATCCCCTTTGGAGGATATTTCAGTTTAAAGCAGCAGGACATACCAGATACCTTTCCTTCTTCTTTGGCATGGAATAGAAGGCATAGCGTACAGGGCACAAACACTGGATCTGTCATTGTCTATTACTATAAAACATTATCACCTGTCTGTAAAGCACTGTGAGCTGCCACCGGTATGAAAAGTGCTCTATAAATAAATACATAATTATATAATGTTTGCGAATTTGCTGGTAAGCACACAACTTCACTTATTTTGAGCTGTTGTGACACCTGGCAACAGCATGTCGAGCATCATGTAGTTTGCTTCAGTGCCAACAGAATTTTTCTCTCTAGAAATTCTCTGGTGAGCATTGCTGGGATTCTAGCACAACCAGAAACAAAAAACTGGCAAATGGAAATATCGGGGGTTGTCATGGCAACCCCTTAAGGTTTTCAGGAAAAATCGTGGCCTGAGGTTCCCAAAAACATCTTAGCACAAAGATTGTTCTTCAATAGCTGCATTTACATGCTGCCTGATAATCTGTTCATAATCTGACTTACAGCTCAGTCGGAATAACATACGACCATGTATACACCTTAAATCGGAATAGACTAGTCCTGTTACAGCCATTCGGAATACAATTTCTATCCGACTGATCGAGGTGGGTAATCCTGTAAATAACCTGTTAAATAGAAGAATAATATCCGTGTAAACGCCTGTATCTGATTACATTCCCTATCGGAAAGTTTAAGTCCGTTCTGATCATGTTCGTCGCGTCATAGTGAAAGTTTATACCGTTTAACATGGCGGAGCAGAAACTGGTCTGCAGAGGAGACGAAGTTTATGCTCTGATCTTTAAAAGACGGCGGTGGGACGGACGTCCAGCTTATGTGTCTCAGAACACGACGTCTTCCTCTCGGCCTTCTTTAATAAGGACATGTGAAGGACGTTTTCCTGAGTCTGACATCATTTTAAAGCAGTTAAAAACACAAGAGCTGCTCACTGCTGCTCATCTCACTCTGACTGGACTCACGTGATGCTAGTTGTCATGGTAAAGTGGTGCTCTATGCATTCGCATAATTTTGAATCTGATTACTTGTAGTGAGCATGTAAACTGAGATTTTCCCTCAGATTGTTGAGTAGAGTGCATATAAATGCCTCAGTCTCAGTCTGTAATCAGAGTGTATTCAATCAGAATGGCTATAATCTTTGCATGCAAACACAGCCAATGATAAAGCGAGCATCACATTCTCTGTACCAGTTAAAATCATCTTAATACTAAAGTGCTTTTGGAAAACTTGGGCCAGATTCTTTAGCATGACTTGATCCTGATGATAAGGAACAGACAGGTGCTGATACAAGTTTAACAAACTAAAACAGTTAACAAACAGCCTGTGTGATGATCCCACAGTACAAATAATATGGTTCCGTCTTATATAGCGTTTATAGTTGCCTTTTTTTTTGCACTCATCAGCTGATCAGAGTCTTGTGCATGTGTTAGCTGGATGTTTTATGTGCATTGAAATGCATTCTGTATAACCTCAAACACTGAAGACTATTCTAAAAGGCCAATCTCATTGGGCATTTCTATACAGGCTGTTTATACAGTGACACCTATGTCAGACATACATTCACTATATGGCCAAAATTGTGTGGAGACCCCTCCTGATGACTGACCTCATGTATTTCAGCCACACACACTGCTATCAGGTGTATATTATTAAATATTGGCAGTAGAATGGGTAGAATGAGGAGCTCAGTGACTTTGAACTGAATGCCAATTTTGCAGCAAGACAGTTTTGTGACATTTCTGCCCTGCTAGATTTCAACTGTAAGTGCCATGACTGTGAAAAGAAAGCATCTAGGAGCAACAACAGCTCAGCCACAAAACACTAGAACACCTTTGGAACAAATTAGATTGTCGATTCTGAGTCAGGCCTTCTCGTCCAACATTTCCTGACCTCACAAATGCTCATTTGACTGAATGGGCACAGTCCCACAGAAACACTCCAAACACTCCAAAGTCTTGTACAAAGCCTTCCCAGATGAGTGGGGGCTGTTATAGCTGCAGGGGTGGACAACTCCACATTAATTCCCATGGTTTTGGAATATGATATCCAAGACGGTCACATTGGTGTGATGGTCAGGTGTCCACATACCTTTGGCCATAAAGTGTACTTTCTGACAGGGTGGCCGACTTTGGTGAGGTGATTGGAGTGAGATTTTTGTGAGGCTGGAGTGAGACTGGACGGTGGTGTTTGAGGGCTGGGTTCACCCAGTAAAACTAGGCCATGTCCACCACTGCTTACAGACCTCCACTGGGGTTGTGTAAGCTACATAAGTCAGTCTTGTTCTGTAGTCTGTTCTCCCTCGACCATATCAGACTCACTGGTTTCTAAAAGCAAGCACAGTTACAAAACCATGCTGTTTTGGAGCTGTTCCTCCTCTGCTCTGGGGAACCACAGAGAGGTGTCTTGTCTGGTCTGACATAACTTCTCCCACACTCACTGGAACCATTCGATCCCATTTGCTCTCTATTGCAAGTCAAGTGGGTAACATCACTGCTTTCCTGCCAAGCTTCAGTTCACACCACCAAACTCAGTGTGTGTGGGTGCATGAATGCATGTTTGTGTGTCTTGGAGCACCAGATGGGACATATTGCAAACAGAATGAAAACCACAGGTGAGCATAAATGCTCAGTGTCCGTTCTCTGATGCTGAAAGACAATAGAGGATTTTTTAAAAGGACACAAATAACAAATAAAGCTCTGTGATAAATAGTCAGCTACCTATCAGCTGAGCCGTAACACGAGGGAGTCATTGTGCTTGTGTTTATGAGATATGTTGGTGGCTGAACTAAAAGGTAGCTTGCTAGCAGCCTGATAAGGACACATTCTGCAATATCAGAGAGAAAAACAAGACCAGGGTTGGCAGATTGTTATACTTTCAAGCCAAAAAATGTTTTAAACCTGCCAAAATGCATTAAAAAAAGTAGTTTATGCGTGGTATCACTGCATAATACAAAACTATACAGCATTTAACCAACATGACATTAATTATAAGCCTCTGGGTACGTTAACACCTGATGTCTTGCATTCAAAAATTTGCAGATAAGTATTTCAGTTGTTGCTAAACAAATGTGTTTATTACTGCAACAAAGGAACAAAAGCTTTTTATGTAATTTTTTGTATCCCTGTTGAATGCCTGATGATAATGATTTGTATGTGTATCTTATTCCGTAACTTATGTGACTGGGGAGTCCTAGCTTACTAAGGAGGAATTGGACACGACTACATTGGGAGCAAAGTTTTGAACCACAACTCATTAGCTTAGGTTTTCCTTAGGTTAGACAGCAACCAGCTATGGTAATAAACTGTCCTAGCAAGTAAGTGTAGCAGGTCAGTCTAGAGGCAGTATGAGGTTTTGTTTTGTATCAGAAATGTGACTCTAATGCACCAAAAGGTCTTATTTTAGGAGAAAGAAGAAAAAGAAGAGATGGATGAACAAATGAGATTAATGTTTATATTGTAATTAAGATCTATCAATTCAAATCTTTACTTAACTACCTTTAAGGCTTAAAATGTATAAAATTTAAGTTAAGGCGTTTTAAAGAACTGTAAAAAGACATGCATCATTTCAGCAACATGTTTTCAAGTTTCATAAAGTTTTATAAACTTTTCCTGCAGTCACTGAGCAGAGCAGTGATATGACAAAGGAGCAGAACCTGATTGGTCCTCTGAAGTGATGATTGGCTCACAAATAGAACCTTATAGAACTAAGCTAGAGTTTGATTTTGGAGATAAAGAGTCCAAAAATGTGTAAAACTTCAAAAAAACACTGCACATAATAAAACCAATGAACTTGACTGCAGAAACAGTTTAAAAACAGCTGCTTCAAAAATAAAATCTTTATGAACAGAACATATTTAACAGGACTTTCAGAGGCTAGTCACAGAAGCAGGTCAGAAGAAGAGCTCCCCCACTGGACACAGCAGGATGTTGTAGTTCTAAAACTTTTGGCAGTCTTTTGGCAAATCTACTCCATTGTTTGAAGATAAATTTCCAGCAAAGCTATTTTTTTTTTTACATATACGCTTCATTTTTAAGGTTTCACCTAGTTTGGGTTTCACATCAGTACAGTACTTTCAGAACACCAGCCCAGATCCTCCTCCCTACCTCGGCAGCCACTCTCTCGAACTAACTCTGGATGATAGCAACCGTGAATATTGTATAAAGCGAAGGGCACTGTGGGCTGTTTAATGCATATTGTGATAATCTTTTATTTTTCTCCGCTCTATCAGAAAGTGTGGTGCAGTGGGCCAGGTTTTAGTTAAGGCTGAAGATGGTAAATATTTGATGTCGGAGCCCTTCGGTCTGTCTCCCTGCATCAGTTCACACAAGAGAGAACCCTCTGCATGGCCACACTTACCCTGCATCAGCCGCCATGACCATGCATTAGGCCTTCGTCTACTGATGGCCTTCTGCTGCTGTCCAGCAGGAGCTTCATGTTTTCTGTTCAGTATTGGGTAGACTGGAGTGAAATATAATGTGGTAACACTTTCTATGAATGTCACCTTTGTAAGCATCTATAAACACATTCATAACATGTTATAATGCATTCATAAGGCATTATAAACATGGCTATAAATATTTATAAAAATGCATTACACATTATAGCCATGCTTATTATGCAGTATGAATTGTTAACATAATACATTATAAGTACTGTTCATAAAAAATTATAAGAGCTCATAAGTGGTATTTGTCCGCTCTAAGTAAAGTGAAGCGTACTGTACTAAAGCCTCCTCCAGTGTTCAGAGTGAGGCTTCAAGTTGAAGTATTTACTGAAGGATTTACTGAAACACTAAAACATTCACAAAAAAAGCACATTACAGGCTTCAAATGTCAGAGTTTAAACTGGAGCTTCCATCAGTGTTTTACCCAATGTGGGAAAGGTAATGTTCACCACCGTTAGCTTGGTATTTGTCTTTACTTTGCACTCTCCAAGCTGGGACTGACTTCTTTGGCACTGACGGTATAACATGTTATCAACACTACTTAATATAATGCATTATAACAATTCATAATGTATAATAAACATGGCTATAAAGTGTGATCTAGTGTAATTCATTTTATGTGTTTATAATCATGTTTATAATGCCATATGAAGACATTATAACATGTTATAAATGTTTTTATAGATGCTTACAAACGTGACATTCATAGAAAGTGTTACCTATAATGTGTATGAACATATGCCGCCATGAACTGTTCAGCAATATGACAGTGTCTTGTTACCATTACTCTTAATGGTAACACTTTCTATGAATACCATGTCTATAAGTAACTATAAACACTTGTTTTACACATTATAATGCATCAGTAAGTCATTATAAACATGGCTGTACATATTTACAAAAACTCATTGCAATTTATAGCCATGTTTACTATGCATTAAGCATTGTCAACACAACGCTTGATAAGTAGTGTACACGTTATATTATCAGTGCCAAAGAAACTCAGCCCCAGCTGGCATAGTATATTATGATTGACAAACCAAATCAAATCATAAACACTTGCTGAGCCATGTAATGATGTATGAATTACACCTCTTCGTAATGGAAAAACAGGTTATATTCAATTATAATGTAGTGTCTTTTCAAGCTTCAAGGAAAGTGACACAATTTACCTTGTCGTTACTTGTCTCACTCTAAATCTTTGACATTATTTCTAAAATGAGCCTGGTGGGTTATTTATAAAGACCATGCAATAATGAATCTAGGCTATACAAATTATATGGGGTTGGCATTCAAATATTCAGGCTGAAGCCCTTAAGGCCCCCCCTAACAACATTCACAGTGGCAACTAAAATATTGGAAATGTCATGTAAGTTTTTTGTTTAAAATTGAAAGAAGAAGCATTACTGGGTCAAAATAAACATGTTACTGGAGTAAAACATGCAAAAATATGGTGTTTGTGTGTTGCTGTGAGTTACCCTGTAAAGTCTGAAATTGTAATTTACAGGCTCAAAAAGATAGCTGGCTCGATGTTTAGGGCTTAGATGCTCCAAAATCTTAGGCAAAATGAACATTATACTGATAATGAGAAGAAAACAGTAGATAATTCACTCACATCCTCAGAAGACACGCCCTTCACCAAGTTTTCTTTGAATATTCTTCCAATGTGCTCACAATCACCAGGTTCAGGGAAGGGATCCGAAGCACAACCAACATAAAATATTCTTCAGTGCAATTACACATTTCCACCAGAGAGGTCTCCAAATCTCCCAAATCCCAAAACAAACACAGTGTAGCTTTAAATTTGAACAAATAACTGGAATGTTAAAAAAAAAATTATATGAATAATGCTGCATTTCTATCATCTCTGAACAGGAGAATAAAACAGCCTATGTCACTTTTGTAAAAGCACTATTCAGATATAAGGATAGCTGACATTTTAAATGGTAAAAAACCTTGGGATGCTGATACTGGTATCAGGTATCCTCTAATACTGTGCTCATTTCCTCGTACTTTGAAATAATGCAATGATACCAACATCTGATACCATTAACTTAACTTCCTATAATTTGTTATGAACAGTACTTAATGTATTAAGTTAACAATTCATAATGCATAATAAGCATGGCTATAACGTGTAATGCATTTTTATAAATATTTATAGCCATGTTTATAATGCCTTATGAATGCATTATAACATGTTATGAATATGTTTATAGATGCTTACAAAGGTGACATTCATAGAAAGAGTTACCATAGTTTCCTTTGAAAAATATGGTTCACATGACTTGCATAACATTGCATTCTATTTTTTTATTTTTATTCTGCACAGCATCCCAACTTTTTTGCAAATGGGGTTTTACATCACAGCCTAGTTTTAGCTTCAGTGCACAGTTTGGCACAAATTAGCAAAGCTAACTTGGACATGCAGAACGTTGTTCTAAATGAAACAGCTTTGTTGGAAACTGTCCAGACGGAGCTGCATTTCACATGCAGCGTGAGCACCCTAGTCACAGCGGGTCAGTCGCACCGAGCGTTTTCATACAGTATGAGTACATAAATCATAGGCTTTGTCTGTACATGATGGTCTGTTTAAACGTACAGTGTGAGTCAAAGAAAAAAGATTCCTAAAATCACAGTGTCTGTCTGACTTTAGAGAACATTCAGCTACAGCTCAACCAGCCAATCAAAAGACTCCAACTTGATGCAAAACTTGACAAGTGAGCTCTTCACATGCAGTAGCCTTGGATGTGGTTCCTGCTGTCGCTATGCTACAGAGGCTGCTGTTTAAAGAGACAGATGAGGAGCATGGGTTAAAAGCTCAGGGTTGCCAACACTCATGGTGTTGCCATGATGTTTTGAGTCTTTTCTAAAAGACTCAAAACATTTTTATGTTCTTTCTGCATGATAACATCTGGTTCATAGAAGCCCATTGAAAAGACACTGGCTGCAGTTCCACCTTTTTATGTCATTAGCATGGCCGGAGACAGCGGAGTGGAGTGGAGTGAAGCGGAGTGCCATGGCAGGATTCTCTTTCTCAGATCACTGTGATATCACTCTGATATCACTCCATCCCACGAGCTGTTTTTCAATTTTATATCAGTCATCTACTGCCAACACTGTTGGAGTAGATACTCAAGTTACGAATTACTTTTTTCAAACTGTAATGGGTTTATATTACTTGACACTTCATCAAAAAAGTAATCTCACTCTCATTACATTACTTCTAAGGCATTTCTTATTTTTCCCCCTACCCCTTGTTTTTCGAGTTTCATGTTGCCCCTTGGAACTGAGTTAGAGGGTAGTGATTGAAATCTTACATAAATCATCTGAACCGCTTATCCTTCTGGGTCACGGTGGGGTGCTGGGGCCTATCCCAGCTGTCATTGGGCGGAATCCATCACAGGGCAGACAGACAGACATACACAGTCACACACACACTCACACCTAGGGGCAATTCAGCATGTCCAATCAGCCTGACTGCATGTCTTTGGACTGTGGGAGGAAACCGGAGTACCCGGAGGAAACCCACACAGACACGGGGAGAACAGGCAAACTCCACACAGAAATGACCCTGGTCATCCGGCCGGGAATCGAACCCAGGCCATTCTCGCTGTGAGGCGACAGCGTTACCCACTGCGCCACCGTGCCGCCCTGATTGAAATCTTGCCCTATGAAATGAAACCCTCAAATTAAAAGAGCATTACTTCATTACCAGCGCTGCTCTGTAGGCGACCCTGCCCATCTGCAGTGACAGCAGAGGAGGGTAAAGTTCAGCTCCTCACTGCTGGGCTTTAGTTACATTTAGGGCATCATATGACTTCAAAGAGGGGGCAATTATTTACTATCACCCACTACTAATTCTTCAATGATATGAAGATGAACTCAGATATTCACCAGATTTTTCGAATTTTCCCGTTCCACCTTAAATGGTGCAGCAGTCCCAACGCCTGAATGTAACCGCTGCACCATTTAAGGTGGAACGGAAAATTTAGCTAACTAGCTACTGAGGCATCAGTACATACTACTAGCAATTTATTATGCTTGTTAAGAAGAAAACGACCATAATACACTGAAATGACATTAAACTAAGACAATACAGTGGTTATTGTAATTTTTAACTGAGAAAAAAACCCACAGTTGTGGCTTTTTGGTCGCTTGTGCAGCCATCCTGTCGGTTTTTCTTTTTTTCCTCATAACACTCTGTTAGTTCCTAGAAACTAGCCAGTAGCAAAAGTTTCTTTCAAATAAAAAAAAAGCTGCTTCAAAATACATTTTAGGTGTCTGAAGCTGCATTACAGCAAAAATATGGGCCAGTTGGAGGCCCCTGAGGACTGGTTCAAGACCCATGGGTCTACATTAAGGATCACAAAGCTTGTACACAAAGGGCTGGTGTTGTCTGCAAGTTTTCATCCAATCAAGCAGGAGCGCACCTGATTCCACTTGTTTCATTAGTTGGTCTCAGTCTTCAAACAGCTGATTAGGTGTAGATGGAAAAATTGAAAAATTCACTTTTGCCTCCTGAGGCTTTCTGGCAGAACTGTTTTTGAAAAGGGTTCTAAATAGCCCCAGCCTGTTACAATAGAAGAACCCTTTTGGTGCTGTATAGAACCCTTTTCAAAAAGATTCTGTATAGAACCATATACAAAACATTCTCCATCAATCTGAAGAATTCTTCCACAATGCAAAGAACCTTTAAGCATGCAAAGTGTTCATGGTTCAATATAGAATCATTTTTGTTACTAATCCCTTAAAACCCTTAAGGAACCACGTTTTCTAAGAAGTACGTTGCACTCATTTTCACTAATAACTACTTAAGTCTAAATAGGATACTTATTATGGTATCTGTATCAGCATCAGCAAGTACCAAAAATATGTACTCATACTGAGTCTGAAAAAAAAGCAATGATGCATTCTTAGTGAAAATAAAAATGAGGTTTTGATATGACGGTGAGATGCTGACAGAGAAAGAACTATAGAAATAAAGATGAACAAAAATGTCAGCATGTGTTTTTCGCAGGGTTTGGAGATAGAAAGTCACTGGGAAATTGTGTGGATAACAAAAAAAAGAAAGTGTAAAGTAAGAGACATGTTTTCCCCCTCCTTCAGTTTTTCCTAAACAATGTTATTCATTTTAATTAATGTAGACTGTCACATAGGTCAGCAGTGTTCAGTGGTCCATATCAGATACCTACCATAACGGCGATTCAGCTTCAATTATCAAATAAATGACTTTTATTAGAAAAGAAGGGAAAGTTTTTGCAGTTATGCCAAAGATGCCAAAAAATAAAAAACTAGATAAATGATGAAATAAAATAAAATAGTCAAGTTCTCTCGGCAGGTTTTCAATTTGTCTCTGAGCCAATAGAACCAAAATGAATCAAGATAAGAGGCCAAATCAATCTGTGTTGATTTCAGGTGGGAAAACAAAATTTTCCCTCGGCTGAATGACAAGCGGTCACCATTTGGTCCTTGATTGCTCTCAAAGGTGGTCGATTCATCCTGACTTGAACTCAGTTTTTCAGTCAATGAGAGGCTGAGGAGCAGCAGAGGCTCGGGACAGGACACAGCTGTGGCGAAAGAGCCTCAAATAAGAAGTAATTTAACCTTCTCTCACACATACGTCTCTGTTCTCGGAGTTTGGTTTGGCCAGTGTCCAGTTTTTTCATGCTGTCAAACTGTGGAGCTGCTAGTCTGCAGGCCATACTAATGCTAGATTTAGCCTTTACTAGGGCTGCAACAATCACTGCAGCACTGTGAAGGTAGCATGCTTGCCATTTGTCAGTTTCACCACAATACCAGTGGCTCAATGACAGGAATTTAAGAAAAGAGTCAAATCTGAGCAAGTTAACTGTATTTGTGCATGGACCAGTTAGCCTAGGCTACATTTGATCCATGTTCACTAGAAGCTAGCATTGAACACAGGTTCATTCCAGATCACTGAAGTCTCACTAACACAAGTTAAGAGCCTCAAATGTGAGAGAGTAAACCTGTGTTTTAATGTGTGTAACTGCTTGCTTAAGCAACTTTCAGTGGTGGACGAAGTACATAAATCATGTGCCTGAGTTAAAGTAGAGACACCCAAGGTAAAATATTACTCCAGTAAAAGTAGAAGTTCCTCCCTTTAGAGCTCCACTTGAGTAAAAGTCCAAAAGTATTTGCCTTCAAATGTACTTAAGTATCAAAAGTAAAAGTACTAAAAGATTAATTATGGCTCTGATGTCCTGTTATCATTTTATAACAAGACTCGCTTCATTAACTCATTCTAGGTGAAAATACTCCAGTGTCTCTCTTGGTAAACCAGTCTTTTAATAGAATGTCATTAATTAGTGACGCTGATGTCTATTAAAATTATCATAAGCACAAAACACTGAAGGCAAACAGTTTCCATCAGGTAGAACTGAGTGGCTCTGAAATCACTTTTTACAAACAAGCAAAGTTTCAGTTTAAGATTTATTTGAACTTAGTTACAAGTTTAAATTTAATAAAAGCTTTAAACTCAGATTCACAAATGAGTTTCCTTTACTAAACTGTATCTGTAGGTCTCTGTTCATAAACATAAACTAGACAAAACTAATTTACTATAAAATGAAATGTGTTTGTATAAATTCAGAAAAAAGACACGTCAGTCACAACTGCATATGAGTACATATTTCTATATTGTGGTCTGTTTACACAAAGTTAGGTTAGTTCATCATTTATGTTGAATAGACTCTCCCAAAATTTTACGCTGCTGCACTGATGTTGAACCGTGTGCTGCACTGGGTCGGTATGACCAACAGGTCAAAACAAGCTCAAAACAAAGTGACCGCTGTGCCCTGATTGGTGTTTTTGCTTCGCACTTCTTTCATTTTGATGTTATGTTTTTATTCACACATAAACCAAAAGGAGCAACAGATTTCTCATAATGTAGTGGAGTAAAAAGTGAGATATTTGACTTTGAAATGTAGTGGAGTGAAAGTAAAAAGTCACCAAAAATGAAAACTAAAGTACAGATACACGAAAAACTACTTAAGTACAGTAATGAATTACATTTACTTTGTTACTGTCCACCACTGACAACCTTTAGCTATGGTTAACTTGGTGAGAAGGCTAAACCACCTGTGGCTCACTGGCGCTGCACTGAGGCAGTCAACTGGAGTGACAGAAAAACAGGATCTTACTGCTTATTAAAGTTATAGTGGGAGCTTATGTTTAATTGTGCTCCGCCTCGTTTCATCCATTCAGTCTGTAACATGGATAGAGATGGCGTACAGGGTAGTGGGGCAGGGGGGCAGGGTTTAGAAACCGGGCAGCAAATGGGCTGGCTGCTCAAGTTTCATCACATGATAACTTTAGGGATTCTTAGTGTGGTAAACACTTAAGTAAAAGAACATTATAAGCAAGCAATTTCAAATATATAAAATATTACGTTTTCGATATTAACAGTTACAAGAACCCTTCTGACATATAGAGGTATTCTAATCCCACACCATGGTTACATAAAGCTACTTAGAATCTCTAACCATCCTACTTTATAAAAGAAATGTGACTAAGACAAAAGAATGAGAAAAAAGAACCTAATTTTGAAGTTATAATAAGTATAAGTATAAAAACTACCATTCTTCAACAAAGCTTAAGTAAAAAATAGAAATTACACAGTGGATTTAAATATGTTGAGTATATGATCTAGCTTTATAATTCTACTTAAAAAAAAAAAAAAACTACATGAAGATTTGAAAGAAAAGCAGATATAAAAGATTGGAATAATTCAAAGGAACATACAGATTTTGTATTTCTAAAACAAAAGTATAAATATAACCGCAAGCGGCAATGAGTGGGTCCAAGCACGCAACAGCCCAATTAAGCCTTATAGGCAACCATGGTGAAAAGTACAGTGGGCCAAACAAATTTAAGCCAAAATACCAGACAAGAAGCGAAATTTATGACATAACATGTAATCACAAAGTTATTTAGGTCAGTGAACATTATCAAATGGCACAATTTGTTTATCTGCAGACTTCGTATTAACATTGTAATAGCAATTTTAATGAATTTTAGTGTTTGAGTGCTCATGCGTCCCCTAAACGCCAATCTAGACCAAATTTTGCAAACCCCATCAGAGTCTCAATATATACAAATATTTAAAAGTTTTGGGATGATACAACCAAAGACTGATGAGGTATAGCAAATCAAGCTGGCATTGCCAGGGTGGCAGTGATGAATTGATAGAGCAACACCATGTTGGGTGAAAAAGTCAACATTTTTTTGATAATTATTTACCCGGAGAGGCCTGAAAGTATTTTAAGACTGATTTTGAAAACTTTGGATCAAAATCCAGAGACTACTTTGAAAAGTATGGTTTTCAAACAGGTTATGATTACAAAAAAACTATGCATTTTTAAAACAAAGTTGTAATTGCAAATATGTTTGTCACACTGTAGTACATTAGATTCATAAAGATTTGTCAAAAATCATAATAATGTATTCATAACATGTAATAATTAATTGATTTTCATTAATAGGGCCGCCCCAGTGGCCAAATCTGTTGAAACTCCACTGGTTGTTAGAAAGTGGCTACATAGAGACACCAATCAAGTTTCATGATGATTGGTCAGTGCTAAGCCTGTCAACAGCCTGCTGAATGCTGATTGGCTGAAGACAGCCATAAAATTCAATGTATTAAATTGTCCTTAGAGATTTTCTTATAGTGTGACTAATAGATGCTGTGTGCCAAGTTTAGCTTAACTGGATATACGGATGCGGAGAAACAGTTATTGATGTTCAGACTCCTCTGAATTTTTGAATACCAGGACAAGTTTGCAAAAGTAGGTTTTGCATATTATTTTAGATATTATTAATTTATTAAGTGGGCAGAGCTAAATGGTCCAAATTGCAAAGTTGTTTGTTTTGACCCAAGGAATCAGGAATAAAAATTGAATTTTGTCTCTAAACATTTTGGTTTAGGAGTTATGAAGCAACATGTTCTGCTGCTTATAAGCACCCCCCTTTGGCCACTCGGGGTAATTTTTGTTGCCTGGCGAGAGGCACACAAACTACACCTACTCACCAAGTTTGGTCCCTCTAGAACCTACGGTCTCTTCTCCACAACACGTTTTTCAGGAGAAAAAGAATAAGAAGAAAATTCTGAGCAAAAGCAATAGAGTCCTACTGCGTGCTTGGGCCCTAATTAAATGGAAAAACATTTACAACTCGATAACCTAGATTCATAAAACTGGGCTACAATTCAAGAATCATAAATAACTATCAAGTGTAGGGAGTTGAGTATTAATTCACCTTTGACAAGGATTAATTAATTCATTTCTGATAATGCAGCATTTTAACAGTCACAGAGGCCAATTTTCACAGTTTGATTGAGGAGTCATTTGATTTAGCGTTTGATTAAAGATGAATGTTTCAAATAGTTTGCAAGAAAACAGAATGAAGTGGAGCTTTAAAATTCAGTCTCTGACAAGGTCCTAAAGGAATTTATAAGGCTGAAGAATGTTTAGAGTGTCTGCCGAGGGATTCGTGAGGTTCCATTAGCCTCTCAACCCCGGGTGATCTGTGGTGCCATCTTGGCCTTTCTTATATGTTTTAAGACCAGATTTCCTTCTCTCTGTAGGGAAATGAGACGTATGTGTGTGTGTGTGTGTGTGTGTGTGTGTGTGTGTGTGTGTGTGTGTGTGTGTGTGTATATATATATATTAGACAGAGGAAAGAAATGTCCAAAAACTTTGGTTATGTCTGGTTAGGTCCAAAAGTCGTCTCAGAGTATTTGAAAAGGGATCTTGGGAGGTGATCCATTGACACTGTAACTCAAAATGATAGTCAAAAAGGTCTCCAGACGATCTGTTCTGAGGTGGCCATCCCAAGCAGGCGAGGGTTGGGATAGTGTCTTTAGCACTCAGCCATTAATTTGACTATTGGTTCTTCTTCCAGACATCCTGACGCCTGGAGAAACTGTTTGTCCTTGACGTAAAAGAAAGTTCTGCTTTATCCAGAAAGTTCAGATCAGTTTATGAATTAAAAATAACCAAGTACACTACATCTTATTGTCTCATCTCACTGTCAGTAGTCGTTTTTCAGCCCCTGGCAAGGAGTGGTGTTTCAAAGCCGTATAGAAATAATGTAAAAAATAAAAAACTGACTGAACATCACACGTTGCTTAGGCCTGCTGTGCTTATCTACTAAATATCTATACAGTATATGACATCATTCATGCTATAGAGGCCCCTCTTAGCAGGTGGGGGCCCTTCATATCTTACATTAGTTTGCATATAGGAAAGGCCATTTTAATCTTCGAGGGACTTTTTTTTTTTGCTTTTTATAAACACCATGACTCAAGAAGCATGTGCAGAATACGCTGGCGGTGTTCATCATTCACACCTGATACAAAAAAATATGGGGGGGCTCCCAAGTGGCACAACCGTCTAAGTGTTGGCCCTCTCATCAGGAGTTCTATCCCTGGTGATGCTACAGCCATTCGGCTGTCCAATAACGTTGCGTGGGTGGCAGTTCGAAAAGATGCAGTGGCGTTTCACAGGACTCAGAGGAAGCCTGTGTTAGCCTTCACCCTCCTAACGCTGGTGGCATCGTGTGAATGGGGAAAAAAAATAAGAAAGTGTCCTATGAGCACAACACATGCTTAATTCCTCAGCTCAGCTACCTGTGTGCTTGAGTTTAAACTCCTGATTGGTTAAACTTTGTCTTCGTCACTGCTGCCAACAGATTTAGTGTCGAAAAATCCACTGCAGACTACTAATTACCTAAATATCTAATTCCTGTCACCTCACCAAAGTTTGCCCCCCTGCTTCTGGTATAAAACGAGTGTTGTTGGCCTGACTTGTAATGCTGATAGTTTATATTCAGTGATACACAGCATGTAGCGTTTTAGCTAGTGTTAAGCTAATGGTGTTCCACTGGGGAGTATGGTGCAGCACAGTATGGTTACAAATCTAAACCCAGGACTATCTGTACTCGGGTGGAGGATCTGTGTCCACTTCACATCATATAACAAAACCATGAAAGGAGGTGGAGGTGCAGTTCTCTTTGGCTTCTCGTGTGAATCTAAACACAAGGAACAAAGGCAATAAAGGAAGAGCTTAAAGTTCTGCTTTGATATCAAAGCAAGATAAAGAAGCCTATGCAGCCCACAGTGGCAGCACATTAATAACAGTATTGGCACGCCAACACTACACATTTTTTTCCCCAGTCAACGCAAAACTGTAGCAAGATTACATACACTTTACTGACAACACAGGTTAATATAAACCCAACCATCAGTGCAACATGTCCCTGTTATAAAGCATGCATCTGAGCTTGACAAGTAAAACATTAACCCCAGTAAAGATGACAGTTATAATCGGACAGCTGAAACGTGCATAACGAAGGAAAAAAAATCAGCAAACTTGAGTGCCCAAACTGTCAAGCAGCCTAGCTAAAGTATACTGCCACAGCGGGCGTGGAAGTATTTAGTTTTTCCCTTTATATCTTACCTCTGATGACACAGATCACTGCTGACAAGGACAAATCAACTTTTCAACTAAAATAGGCATCTTTTACTCTGACAAAGTATCAGAGCTCACTTTTACAGATCCCTCATGCACATCTTTTGAATAACTGGAGCTTCATAGTCAAGAATGATAGCTCAATGATGAGCTTGAGCGAGACAATGAAGGACAGCGTAACTATTGATGTTTAGAAAGACACGGAGAGCGTCAGGATTATGATCTGCCATAACACAAAATTACGCTGTGTCCTAACAGAACAGACCTCGCAAAAGACAGGCGCTTAACTGACAGAGCTGTGCAACTGTGATTCGGGGCCTGTATTTAACAGATTTTCTATAACTTCCAGACATCTGGCTGTTTCTCTTCAAATTGTTTACCCTAAAAGTTGTAGAGATCCATCTCCACTCCATGTAAAATTTTATTCTCATCCATTTTAAGCTGGAGTTGCAGAACGATGTGACATATCAAAAACAGAAACGGGGCATCCATCAAAAATGGCATGGTGCATTGCATCGCTCTCTGCTGCTCGTAACTGGTGTAAACATCCTTATTGATCATAATGAAAGTGTTTTGGTTTGGTTGTTGTCGCTCGCGTTGCTTTCTGTTAGGACACAGTGTTAGTTCACTTTTCCCGCTATGCCGTTATTAAAGTTCCCACCACGTGTCAAAACAGCTGTTTAGATGTTCTCATAATTGCTCATGGGGGCCCCCTAGTGGCTTGGGCCCCTGGGCACATGCCTACCAAAAACCGCTTGGATGAACTGGGTCTGGTGAGGATCCTGTGATTTGCTTTAAAGAAGAAGCAAGAAGACAAAAATTAGCATGGGTCCAGCACAACCTCACTTGATAGTGGATATGGGATATGGATATGGACCCCGTTTATACCTGACCACTACTACCTTGAGTATCAGGATTATATGTGGATAAGGCCAAGCCACATAAAAATGCAAATGTAAAAACACCCAAGACACATTTAAAACAGATACAAATCGGATCACTCGCATCACTTTAGGAGGTGGTCTGAGACACATCTGAGCCATGTTATAGCAGTATAAACGCATCCATCCCTCCAAGACATATTCAAAAACATTTATGGGATTTGGCAGATGCTTTTATCCAGAGCAACTTACACTTTTGATCATTTTATACAGGAAGGTAAAGGTAGTGTTAGGGGCATAGAAGGCAGAGGTGCTCCCCACTACACTATACCAACCTTGCAGCATGCCACTGAGTGCATCATCCAGGTCTGTGAGGAAGATGATGCACTCAGTGGCATGCTGCAAGGTTGGTATAGTGTAGTGGGGAGCACCTCTGCCTCACATGCTGTAAACAGGGGTTCAATACCTGGCTGGGCAAGCACCCCATTCTATACCAATAAAAGTCCTTTGGCAAGACACCTAACATTACCTTGGGTGTGTTTACTTTTGCATTTTTATGTGGCTTGGCCTTATCCACTTATAATCCTGATACTCAAGGTACTAGTGGCCAGGTGTAAACAGGGTCCCTATCCATATCCCATATCCACTATCAAGTGAGTCGTGCTGTACCCATGCATCATGCCACTGAGTGCATCATCCAGGTCTGTGAGGAAGATGATCGTGTTTTTAAACACTGTCTCCACTCACTGTCCACTCTTTTAGACACTCCTACCTTGTCAGTCCACCTTGTAGATGTAAAGTCAGAGACGATAGCTCATCTGCTGCTGCACAGTTTGTGTTGGTCATTCTCTAGTCCTTCATCAGTGGTCACAGGACACTGCCCACAGGACGCTGTTGGCTGGATATTTTTGGTTGGTGGACTATTCTCAGTCCAGCAGTGACACTGAGGTGTTTAAAAACTCCAGCAGCACTGCTGTGTCTGATCCACTCATACCAGCACAACACACACTAACACACCACCACCACGTCAGTGTTACTGCAGTGCTGAGAATGATCCACCACCCAAATAGTACCTGCTCTGTGAGGGTCCATGGGGGTCCTGACCACTGAAGAACAGGGTAAAAGGGGGCTAACAAAGTATCAGAGAAACAGATGGACTACAGTCTGTAACTGTAGAACTACAAAGTGCACCTATACAGTAAGTGGAGCTGATAAAATGGACAATAAGCGTAGAAACAAGGAGGTAGTCATGATGTTATGCCTGATCGGTGTATGTGTAGATAGGTGACTGTGGTGTTGCTGGTTAGTTTTACTTATGTACACAGTTTACTCACTATGAGACTAGACTACACCTCTGTTGCCCCTCAACACCAGAGACAGTGTATGTGAAAACCTACGGTGGTGGGTTTATTCTGAGGGATACATTCTCACACTTTATTCAAACAGCGAACTGTTGTCCAGTAAAATAACATGAAAAAATGAGTAGTAGTTGTTGATCAAAGCCAGCATTTAAAATATACAACACAGCATGTATGCTGTTGTTCTGTGGCTAACAAACAGCATTACATGTTACTCCAATTTACTAAAATATTAACTGGAGGCTCGTGTTTTATCTTCTCTGCATTTTATCCTTTCAATCCATATACACTTCTCAATAATTCAGATACTCTCAAAAATCAGCAGATGAAATCCAGCCTCAGTCTTGACCCTGAAGTTTGTAAAGAACACAGCATTTCCCTTAACACTCAGTTTCTCCTTAGCAAAACATTCACATTCATTGTTCTATCCTTTCCTCCTCATGGATAAAATCAAAGAACGTGAACATTTCACGGCTGTGTGCCTGACAGTGAGCAGCGAGAGCAAGGGACCAAATTTGCCAGATCATTTATTCTCTCAGACGTGGCAGGCTCTTCTGACAGCTATCAGCCTGTGAGATACTCCTTTAGCGGCACGCTAGCTCCTCTGGGGCCCGAGGGGGTGAAGTCGGTTGGGTAGTAAAGGAAATGTTTGCCATTCTGTTTCATTTAGATCTAAAATGCACAGCTTGGGAGGATTCAAGGCCCTGGCCTGTCTTCCTCAGGCCCACTGTGTCCACTGTTCAATAATTAATTAGGATTTACAATAAATGGGCAAGATTAATTATTTACAGGTCACACTTGCTAATGTACTGGGGTGAAAGAAGGTTTAAAAAATGTTTTGAAAAAGATGTCTGGAGCCAAATACCACAAAAACCCCAACATTTTTCTGTGTTCAGATGGTGAATCTGTTATAAAACAAAGCCATAAATTTCCTTTTTTCAATCTGATACAAAGTAAAACCGAGGCTTGTACGCTGATACCAGTACACAGTGGTGTAGCATCAAATTTTCCTCTCCTCCCTTCCAAGAAAATAAATGAGAGGAAAATATGATATCTACTATCCTGTGTTTTCATAAGTTTGGTTGGTGCATTTAAGAGTTAAACAGCTGACAATCAATACGTTAGGTGTGCTTTGAATAATCAATCTTGCTGAAGTTCAATAAGGACATAATCTTAGTCCATGTTCAAAACAATCAATGTAATTAGAGGAAAATATCAAAAGAGAATGATTTCTTAAAATATTTCAAATATCTTTACTGTCATTTTCACTGAAACTGCTCAACAAATGGTTGCTTGGGATTTTAAATACATTGTTACCTAGTAGTTGGTAAACTGTAGTAATATGGCAACAATGTGCAATCGTGGAAAGTGCTATACAATCTAAATTTTCTCTAAAAATATCCTTTAATCTAAAAGACTAAATAAATCCTTATACTTAGCAAAACTTATACTTGCAAATGTTTAACTCAATTTTTATTCATTTCCAAAAATGTTGGGACACTGTGCAAAATGTAAATAAAAACAAAATACAACAAGGTGCAAATCATTTAAAGCCTATATTTAATAGAAAATAGTACAAGGACAACAAATAAAATGTTGAAACTGAGAATTTTTTTTTTTTTTTACTATTTGCCTATTTTGAATTTGATGCCAACAACACGTTCCAAAAAATATTGGGACGGGGGAAACAAAAGGCTGGTAAAGTTGTGTAATGCTAAAAAAACACCTGGTGGTTGATTGGCAACAGGTCAGTAACATCACTGGGTGTAAAAGAGCATCTCAGAGAGGCGGAGTCTTTCAGAAGTAAAGATGAGGAGGGGTTCACCACTCTGTGAAAGACTGCACCATCAAATAGTGCAACAATTCAAGAATAATGTTTCATCATTAAAAGATTCAGAGAATCTGAAGAAACCTCTGTATGTAAGGGTCAAGGCCAAAAACCAGTATTTGCTGGCTGTGATCTTTGGGCCCTCAGGCGGCACTGCATTAAAAACAGACATGATTCTGTAGTGGAAATCACTGCATGGGTTCAGAAACACTTCTGAAAAACACTGTCTGTGAAAACAGTTCATCACTGCATCCACAAATGCAAGTTAAAACTCTAAAATCCGAAGAAGAAACCATACATAAAAATGATCCCGAAATGCTGCCACCTTCTCTGGGCCTTAGATCATTTAAAATGGACTGAGGCGAAGTGGAAAAGTGTCCTGTGGTCCGACGAATCAACATATAAAATTCTTTTTGAAATTCATGGACACTGTGTCCTCCGGGCTAAAGACCACTCAGCTTTTCATCAGTACACAGTTTAAAAGCCAGTATTCATGATGGTCTAGGGGGGCATTAGTGCACATGGCATGGTGACATGCACATCTGTGAAGGCACCATTAATGCTGAATGATATATACATAATCTGTCATGACAGCATATGACATCTGCCATGCCATGTCAATGTGATGTAGCAAGGTTCAAGCGTTATGCAATATTTTATGTATTTATCAAATCTCAAAAGAAAATGTCAGGACTGGATGTTTTAATAAATTATATGGCAAAAAGTATGTGGACACCCTAATTACTGAGCTCAGGTGTTTCTGCCAAACTCACAGCAAACAGGTATATAAGGTCTGGGGCTGTATTTCAGGGTTTGCTCTAGGCCCCTTTGTTCCAGTGAAGGGTAATTTTATTGCTACAGCTTACTAAGACATTTTAGACATTTATAAACTTCCAAACTTTGTGGCAACTGTTTGGGGAAGGCATTTTCCTGTTCTAGCATGACTGCGCCCCTTTGCACAGCGCGAGCTCCATAAAGACATGAGTTTGGTGTGGAGGAACTCCAGTGGCCTGCAAAGAGCCCTGAACCCCACTGAACACCTTTGGGATGAACCAAAATGTCGACTGCAAGTCAGGCCTTCTTGTCCACCATCAGTACCTGACCTTACAAATGCTCTTTTTAATGAGTGGGCACAAATTCCCCACAGACACACTCCAACATCCTGTGAAAACCCTCATCAGAAGAGTGGAGGCTGTTATGGCTGCAAAGGGGTGCCAACTCCATATTAAACTGATGTGCCAAAAGTCATGGGCCAGGAACAAGTATCGTGTAGGACCCCCAATAGCCTGGCGAAGTGCAGCAACGGAACGTGGCACAAGTGGAAGGTATGGAAGACATGGCGTCTGGATAGCCACCTACAGCTCCATGGTATTGGTAGGTACAGGATGTTGGGTGCGAATTGGCCTCTCCATCACATCCCATGAATGTTTGATGAGCCTCATGTCAGGCGAACGTGCAGGCCATACTATTTGTTGGAACTTTCATTGTAGGGGTATATGAAGTCCATGAAGGGCTGCAAATGGTCACCAAGCAGTAAAATGCAGCGGTCACTGGTCAATGATAATTTTAGACAGACCAGTGGACCCAACCCATGCCATAAGAACACACCCCACACCAGTATGGAACCACCACCAGCCTGCACGGTGCCTTGTTGACAACTGGAGTCCAAGCCTTTATGGGGTCTGCTACACACAAACCCTACCATCAGCCCGAAACAATCGGTACCATGACTCATCGGCCCATGTTGCCAGTCCTCTAGGGTCCAGTTAGCAACCTCACGCGCCCAGGTGAGGCGCTGTGTTCAGTGTTATGGTATCAACAGAGACACTCTGGTGGGTCTTCTGCTCACACATCCCACAGAAGCTAAAGAATGCTGCACTGACCTGCAGGATGTGTGTGAGGCCTACTGCATTGAAAGTGGATATGATTTCTGCCAGAGTCGCTTGTCTGTTTGCATGGACAATTCTAGTCAGATGCCACCAGTCATGATCATTAAGCACCCGTGGATGGCCACTGCACTGTCCACTGTGGGTGGTAATGCCTTCTTTGATGTATTGCCAGTACACACGTGACACTGTGGATTGAGAAATGTTAAATCCTCGCACAACTTCGGAAATGGAACGTCCTATCTGTCTGGCACTCTATCATGCCTCGTTTGAACTCTGATAATTTATGTCTCTTTGCCATGAGCACGATAGCCAGTGTTCAACCTCACTCACAAGATAACTCCTCACACCTTATGCAGGTGTGGGCGTTCCCAAGCCGTCCCCTGAGGTTATGCCACTTCATAATGAATTTACATACTGCTATCTCATGACTTTTGGCACATCAGCGTAATATGGAACCCACGGTTCCGGACAGGATGTCAAAGAAGCTCAAAGGTGTGACAGTCAAGTGTCCACATACTTTTGGACAAAGAGTATATGTTAGTATCAGTCCGTCCATCACCAACCTACAGCCACTGCACATCTGGAGAGTCTAAGAGCAGTCAGGATGCAGACGCTGAGGTTTTCTGTGTTTGCACATCCACTGCTCATGTTTCATCTTCTTTTTTTTTGAAAGCACTGTTAGCGTTGGAGGTGATGAAAGATAATAAAACACAGATTAAGGTGAAATAAGGTAGGGAGAGAGAAAGCATTTAAAAAAAAAAAAGCACAACACGAACAAGAACATAAATGTTTAACTCTTCTGCTAGTTGGGCAAACTCATACATCATCTATAATAGCTATGTGGTTGTAATCCATCGTCTGAAAGATAAGAGGACCTGAAGGATTCTTCTTTCTCTGACTTTCTTGTATTGTAGATCTGTAGTGCTACTGCGCAACATCAATAATAACAGCTTTTTTCTATTAACCAGCAAATAATTATTGCGTCAAATAACTGATGTATCAAAACCATTTCGCTGATATTAGAGATTAAATGGCTCACAGTGATTAAATATGGTTATAATATCATGATGGTGCTTTGTAGTCAAATTCAGACATGCTCTGCCTGCTTTCTCCTTATTTAATTGCTCAGGGTAACATAGCTGACCAGAAGGACAGTGCTTTTATTAGAGTACTTTAATTGGACAGGAGTGTAGCTGTAGTAAACACACACCACCTGTGCTGAGCCTTCACAAATTCATTAAGAGCTCTCATGACAGTGTCTGATCTCTGTATACCTACAAGCTGTTTTAAAATGACAAACACACAACAGGAGGTTTTATTTTTAATCTTCTCTTTAATCGAGAGTAGGCCTGAAAACGTTATTCAACATTATCAATATTGTTGATAATAAAAGATAGTCAAGAAATATGTCCATTGCCATTGTTTTGCTTACATTTTCAAACTGACATCCAACCTAAAGTGAGTTAACAGTTTACCCTAATGGGGGCAGCAGTTCACTTATGTTGTCAGTAATAACGTTGAATATACACTACATGGTCAAAAGTATGTGGAAACCTGACCATAACACCTATATGAGCTTGTTGGACATCCCATTCCAAAACTATTGAAATTAATATAGAGTTGGCCCACCTTTGTGGCTGTAACAGCAGCCACTCTTCTGGGAAGGCTTTCCACATGATTTCTGTGGGAATTTGTGCCCATTTCAGTCAAAGGAGTATTTGTGAGGTCAGGCACTGATGTTGAATGAGGTCTGGCTTGCAATCGACGTACCAATTCATCCCAGAGTTGTTTAACAGAATTGAGGTGAGGGGTCTGTGCAGGCCACTGGAGTTCCACCAAACCAAACTTGCAAATTACGACATTTTGGACCTTACTTTGTGGACAGGGACTCAGTCATCCTGGAACAGGAAAAGGCCTGTTTGGAAGTTGGAAGCATATGATTGTCTAAAATGTCACTGTATGCTGTAACATTAACATCACCCTTCACTGAAACTAAGTGGCCAAGCTCAAACCCTGAACTAGCCCCAGCCCATTATCCCTCCTCCAAACTTTACCATTGGCACTATGTGTTCTGGTCGGTAGTGTTCTTCTAGTATCCAGCAAACCTAAATTAGTTTGTCAGGCTGACAGATAGTAAAGCACGATTTATCACGATACAGAACCTATGTGCACATCCAGTGGTGGCATGTTTTACACCACTACAGCCAAAGCTTTCACTGTGCACAGCGAATCCAGAGGCAGGTTGGGGCTACTATGCATAGAGAAATACACCGATCAGGCATAACATTATGACCACCTTGTTCTTCAGTGGTCAGGACCCCCATGGACCCTCATAGAGCAGGTACTATTTGGGTGGTGGATCATTCTCAGCACTGCAGTAACACTGATGTGGTGGTGGTGTGTTAGTGTGTGTTGTGCTGGTATGAGTGGATCAGACACAGCAGTGCTGCTGGAGTTTTTAAACACCTCAGTGTCGCTGCTGGACTGAGAATAGTCCACCAACAAAAAATATCCAGCCAACAGCGTCCTGTGGGCAGCGTCCTGTGGGCAGCGTCCTGTGACCACTGATGAAGGACTAGAGGATGACCAACACAAACTGTGCAGCAGCAGATGAGCTATCGTCTCTGACTTTACATCTACAAGGTGGACTGACAAGGTAGGAGTGTCTAATAGAGTGGACAGTGAGTGGACACAGTGTTGAAAAACTCCAGCAGCACTGCTGTGTCTGATCCACTCAGACCAGCACAACACACACTAACACACCACCACCACGTCAGTGTTACTGCAGTGCTGAGAATGATCCACCACCCAAATAGTACCTGCTCTGTGAGGGTCCATGGGGGTCCTGACCACTGAAGCACAGGGTAAAAGGGGGCTAACAAAGTATCAGAGAAACAGATGGACTACAGTCTGTAACTGTAGAACTACAAAGTGCACCTATATAGTAAGTGGAGCTGATAAACTGGACAATGAGCGCAGAAACCAGGAGGTGGTCATAATGTAACGCCTGATCTGTGTATACAACAGAGGACAGGTCATTTTATGTGCTTGTGAGTTTGCTTGCTCTACTGAGCTGTTGTTGCCTCTAAACGCTTCCATTTCACAATAATAGGACAGTTGACAGGGGCAGAATTAGAAGGGCAGAAGTTTCACAATCCGGCTTGTGGCAGAGGTGGCATCCTATGATAGTGCTGTGGTTAAAGTCACTGAGCTCTTCAATCTGACCCTTTCTACTGCTTTTGTACTTTGATAGAATTCATTGCCTTGAATGACGCACCACTCTCTGTTGCCAAGGAAATTTTGAATAAAACAACAAAACTCTTAATATGACAAGTGATTTCAAAGTTCTGAATGGCAGTGTTTGTATGTTTTATGCCTTGGATGCATAAAGCAAAATTATTTCTGTAATAATTAAAGATTTGTTGTATGATTAAAGATTTGTTTCAGGAGTGAAAACATCATTTACTCCTATTTTGTAGTAGATTCTAGGGAGAAGCAGCAAAAATCTCTGTGCAAAAGCAGTGCAGTCATGCCCAGTTTAAAAGGGAATCTCATTGCAAGTATAAACACATGCAGACCCATAAAATTAGGGCTGCATTGGTAAATAACTCAAATCCCAAGCATTACCAAGTGAAATAAACTTGGGCCCAGGTTTTTAGTGCGAAAAAAGCTTGAGATTAAGAAAACTATTTCTTCCACCCTTCAGTTACTGTTTACATAGTGTAAATTAAGTAAGACCAGGACTGGAATAAAACCAGATCGGAGTGTAGAACCTTTACGCATGCAAAAAAAGAAAAAAGACAAAGGCCGTATCTAAAATGGCTCCTTATGTAGTGCGCTTTGTAAGTCATGAAATAACAGCTTCTACACCTGAGTGGCACATATGTCTGATAGAAAGTGCAGAGCCACAGACTGAACGACTATATTTAACACTTAGTGCACTATTTGGGTGTAGAAGGTATGGTTTCATGACTTATGCTACTGGTCAACACTATAAATTTTCCTTGTTTGACAATTCATGTAACATTAAATTGAAAATACAGATATTATCAATGGTGGAAATGTATAATGTGCCAGAACGATTCAGAAGCTTGTGGCTGAAGAAAGAGAAAAAGGCTTTATTTGAATCTGGATCCAAAAAAATTGTAGTCAAAACAACAGTCAGAGGTCAAACAGAGTCCAAAAGGGACTAACTAGACAAACAAAGACAGAAACAGGTGCAGCTGATTAGTATTCAGGAGAAGCAGGACAGTGATTGGAGAGCTGTGGAGGGTCAGGAGTCACATGATCTCCCAGAGGATTCTGGAGGTCTCAGAGCCAGAGGGATGCTCGACAGAATGACTGATTTTTAATGGAATGTCTACACAGAGGCCCATTTCCAGCTACCATCACTCCTGTTTTCTAAATTTGTTAGCCCATCAGAAAACTGTGCTGAAAGAAGTAATAAGATTGGCCTGCTTTAGTAAAGAGAAGGAGAAGTGGGAGGCCCTAGTGCACAAGCAAGAGGATAAGTACATCAGAGGCTGTAGCTTGAGAAAAAGATGCCTCACAGGTCCTGAACTGGCAGCTTCATTAAATGCTACATACAGTGAAAAGGCACTTCCAGGATGCTGGGCTACTTGACAGAGTGCACAAGAAAAAGCCACATTTGAGACTTTGATCTGGCAACGTTTGGTTCCACATTGCAATTTAGAGATGGCACTAAAGAACTTTGGATGTTGTTTCCGTAGAGGCCGTGAAGATGCAGCCATTCCAGCAGCACCAGAACTGTCAGCTGCCACTGAGCCTCCATACCCTCCTGCCGCTGACAGTGTTCCTGTGCCAGCTTCCAGAGATGCTGCTCCCCCTGAGGTGGTTCCCTGTGTAGCTCCAGCTCCAGTCAACTCATTTAATTAGTATAAATGTATAAGTTGTCATGGAACATGTTATACTTTTTGCGTGACCCCAATCTTTTGACTGGTAGTGTATGTAGTGCACTGCATAGGGAGCCAGCTTCATGGCCATTATCAATAAATTGGTAGGTGGTTAGTAAAAAGGTCTAATGGTGCATTTTCTTTGGTCCAGCACGGTAATGTGTCCCATTTATTTCCTATGGCAAGCATCAAGTGGCTGAACAGCGCATTGAGTGTTGATGAGGTGCATTGAAACTGAAATTTTGCAAATAAGTCCTGCCAAAGTTGTGCAGTTTATCCAATCAGAAGGCAGGTAGTCAGTATGACCTACAGCTCAATGACTTTTCAAACATTCCAGTTCTAACGATCCTTGACAAATAAGAATGATGATGCAAAAACCCATATATTTATAAAAACACGACTAAAATTTAAAACCCAAGTGGGAAGACATTTGGTTGGATATTAATATCCCATGCGGAATTGCCTGAAAGCACTAATCAAGTTTGACCATACGCCTTCATACTGAAATCCATCAGTAGCCCATAACAGATTATCCATAGCCACAGGAAATTTATTAAAACTTTATTGAATATTCATTGCGAGACAGGTGTTCTGGAATAATGTATTTAAATGTTGTTAGTAGATGCTCAATTATGCTAAATGTGTTCTTTCAATCTGGGAAATAATGATATTTATGACTGACTCACAGCACTGCAATCAACGCCACTGAAGCATGAAAGTAGGAAACGCTTTGTGGTTCGATGCGTGTGGTGAATAGTCAATGATCGAGCGCACGCTAGAAAATGATAGACACGTTTTATGTGTTGTCACCATTTTAACATATTTTGTGTCATAATGTGTTAAATATGGCTTAAAATGAGGAAGAAAACACCACAAGTGTCCAACACATCATGTGTTCATGTGTTAAGTCATTGACCAATGACACTGCAGGCTGCTGTATGTCTTTGCCAAGCCAACCTGTATCATATCTGAAATTTTGTGTTTTGATTTTTTTTATAACTGAGGTTTGGACGAGTGTTGTGCAAATAAGGTAATTACGTTTGTCCCACTGCTCTGTATTGAGACTCAAAATGCTTTGCAGGTTTTGTTTTTGCTTTTTTCAACTTTTGCTTTTTCGCTTTTTCGCAACTAGCTTTTCCATCCCTGTTGGAGGAAACTACCAGACACACCAGCTGCTCTCCTATTGGCCGCACTGAAATTTGGCCAAAAGGAAGATTTTTGAGAGAGGTGACCCTCCATTGCAGGCAAAAGTTTAATAATGCTACTTTATAAAACGGCTGGTTCTAATCCTGAGATCTGATTGGCTGAGCCGTGTTCAAAGCTGCACTTGATATATGCGCACCCAGGACCCCCTCAGAACAACTAAATTATGTATTACTGTCCCATCTAACAAAACTCATTCTCTGTAATGCTGTTCACATGGACCACTGAGTGTACTGAAGTACAAACCTGTTTTGTCTAGACTGAAGGGCTGACAACTTATTTTCTTAACTGGAACTAGGCTGGTCAGCTAGCTAAAAGATGACTAACATGCCAAACACCACCATCATTATCACAGGTTTGAATTAAAGTATTTACGATATGATTCACTGTAAAATAGCAAGGAAAAAAAAAAACTAAAAGTATGTTACTTGAATGACTTACATGTTCAAATGTTCATATTTCAGTCAGATCTGCCTCAAGTAGCATCTAACTCAGGCTGCATCTCAAGTGGCTCCATACTCCCTAAAGAGTGTGCTTTGTAAGTTTAGAAATTCCAGCTTCTACAGTCTTGTTTTATTTGTTGAGTATGGATGTGGCTGAATCCAAAATGACTAATTTTTTTAGCTATATTATACACTGTTGGGGTGCAGGAGCCAGTATTTAAATTCCCATGTATTGCACTGTGTAGGGAGCAGGGAACTGTTTGAGATTCAGCCCCAGAGAGTGGGAAGAGCAGCGTCATTAGCTTGGTACTAAATAAGACTGGAAATCATATTGAGGCACTAATGGAAATTAGCATTGACATCGTGGTGGTAATTTTGAGACCAAAAAGTACTTAAGATGAAAGTTTTTGCATTAAACAGTATGTTGTGATATAAAAAAGAACATATGACAAAAAAGTTGAAGTGACCACAATATAAAATGATGGCTGACCAAACATCCTTTTCCTCATTCAGCGGTCCATGGTTGCTTGGCAACAATACCATATTCTAAAAAAACTAAATTTCTTGGAATACTTGCACAACAACAACAACAAC
The DNA here is from genome assembly GCF_904425465.1 of Colossoma macropomum. NCBI lineage: Eukaryota > Metazoa > Chordata > Actinopteri > Characiformes > Serrasalmidae > Colossoma > Colossoma macropomum. Next base: position 1,254,320 of record NW_023494803.1, read on the forward strand.
AACAACAACAACAACAACAACAACAACCACCCATGGGGCTTTAGGCACTCTGCAAAGACTTGTGCCTAACAACACACATCCCCGTGACAAAATCGCAGTAACGCATGGCCTCTCGTGGCCTATTGCTTAAATTTACAGCTGGATATGACAACCTTGCTGAAGAGAAAGATCATTAGAACCATTAGGACCAAAACCTAATGGGTGTCCTTTCTAATGGGAATTGGCTTAATATTTACTATTAGAGACCACTAGTTTCCTGTAGGACAAACCATCAAATGCATCTGCAATCAATCCCAGAACACCTGTTAAACTATTAGAATCTTTTGTACTGTGATAATGAACCCATCAGGAAAACACTGAATAGCACTAGTGACTGGTACTTACAAGCAGAGGCCAACAGAAACTCAGGAGGGAACAGTGACTGAGACAGGCCCATTCTGGCAAAAACTGAGGCCCTCATCTTTTTATTTGAAATGGCTCTAGAGAACCAGGTTAAGAGCCAGCAATAGTTAGCTACAACCTAATGGTCATATCATAGTAAAGAATCACAAGAGGTGAACATGTTAATGAAAAGGTTAAAAACTACAGGCTAGCTAGATAATATTAACTATATATTTTGTAGCAAAATCTCACTTAACTGTGAGTCTAAGCAGTAACAAATAGGTGAAAACGTCACGAGAGTCAGGACTGTACCAGTTGTGACCTCACTAGCCTGAAAGCCGTAAACTGACTAGCTAACGTAGCTATAATTTAGATGTAATGAAAGGTGGGTAAAGTCACATTGCAGCAAATTCACATGTAATAATAAAAGTTAATGAAAACATTCGAGAGACTGTGAAGATGAGCTGCAAACTAGCTGATGTTAGCTAGACGCTATTTTGTTCTACAGCACGTACGTTTTGGATGTCATTAAGTAGGATGTCTAATATTACCACTGTATTTTCTCATATACACTCATAACAGTAAATCAAAGTAGTATTTCAAAATGTTTTGTATGAAATACATTTGATTTTCAAAGAAATATGAAGACCTCTGCTAGACGATGTAAACATTTAAAAACAATGAAAATGTTTAAAACAATTCCTAATAAAAATATTCAGTCTATTTTCTTGGACTTGCTGTGGTGCATTTGGGCCAAAAGAACACAATGTTGAAGCTCTGACCCAGACTGTGTAATTAGAACACATCTAAGTGTTAAAAATGTGGACACACTGTTGATGGAGCCAATGTTGGAGATAACACACAGGTTGTGCTAAAAATAACAATGTATTGTCCTTAACTAGACATGTGGATGTGTTAAAATAAATAAATTAAAAAAAATAATAATACACACAATATTTTGAGAGGACAGGGGGTTCAGCTGTTCCCTTCATTCTCCACACTGTTGCCTTCCCACCAATTAAAACATCTTCATTTTAGTTTGATCGGTCACAGAACCGTTTCCCAGGAGGAAATAGGCTTGTCAGCATGATTTGTGGCAAATTCCAATCTTCCTTTGTGGCTCTTGGCACTTATGAGTCTCTTACAGCGAGCTGCCCAGCCATCCTACCCTGCACTGTGTAATCAATTCTGGATTTGCGCTCTTAAGCTCTTGCTGAATTTGTCTGGCGGTGATCTGTGGGTTCTACTTTGCTATGCGAATGTCATCAGTTAACATTTCGGACGGCCAGACTGTGACAGGTTTTGAACACTTTTTTTGCTTTCCAGCTCTTCAGTACATTTTGGACACTTGATTTTGGAATTTTCAATGTTTCTGCAATCTCCTATCTGCAGCCACAATAGTTTTCTGCCTGATTAGTTCATCTCTTGTCTTGCTGTTTTTTTGTCCTCCGAGCTCTAAAGCAGCTTCTTTCAGACTGATAATGAAGAATTGGAAATCGAGTGCTGTACAAACAGATGATTTCAAACTACAGCATGTCAAACCTTTCTGGGTCCAGCTCTGCTCCTGTGGAGCTGCTGTTCTGGTTGCAGCCCTAATATGACACACAGGATAACACCAAACAGGTCCTTCAGGGACATCTGATTATTAGAGTCAGGTGTGTTGAATTTGGGTTGCTTAGTAGTGACGGAATAAAATGAAAATTTCTAACAATAATCAAACACGATTAAAACAGAACATCTTTTATAAAAAGGTATATACATATGTATGCTTTTCAATGACCTAAGACAGCAAAGCCCCTGAGACTGTGTGTTGGGAAACACCAGAACTTTTCTAAGCAGAAGAGGCTGAGTTTTAACCCTGTGAACCTTAAACTACAAGGAGGCAATTGTATAAACAGGTGTCTGAGAAGCACCAAGGGAGGTGCTGGGAACCAAAGATGCAGCTGCCCTTTTTAACGATTAGATAAGAAAAAGACAACTAGACCTTTTTAATGGGTTAAATTTATCAGGGTCCAAAAAAGGTGATACATTTTTGGTTTAATGATGGGCAAAACAGGTTATGACACATCAAGAGAGGGAGAGCGGGGATTAGCTCATCTCTGAAAAGTGTATAGAAACATGGAAATCTGTACATTGTATTCAAATTTGGGTCCACAGCCTGATGCCAAGGCTGAATGCACTTTGCCTGAAATGAAAATTGAAGCCTTTTTCCTCCTTTCAACAAGAACCCAGTGTCTGAAGTCTTCTTTGAAAACTTGAGATATAATATTTGCTACTGATGTGTAAAATTAAAAGTAATTTGTTTAACAAATGTGGGTGATTGGTGTCACTTTACACCACGAGTTCAAAGGTTCAAAGTCAACCTGAAATCAAAATTGACTTTTTTTACTTTGTTAGTTTGTGTTCTTGGTCATTTTAAGCACAATCCATTGTGTTTCTCTGTAATCTTTGATTTTAGTGTAGTGGCCACCTCTAAACATCATCTGATGTTTGGTTGCATCACCATGTTCCAGTGGCAGGGAAACATTATATTAACCAATCATATCATGTTTTCCCTCCCCCTCCCTCCATCCTGACCGGTCATCAAAAAAACACCAGTCATCACCTGCTCTCCTGGCTGCACATACATGGTTGGCCTCTTCATCACTTGATTTACTCTGTCATTGTCTGTGTTTACATGCAAAGGCTTTTGCCAATCTGATTGAATACATTCTGATTACAGATTAAGACTGCGGTGTTTGTATCTCACTCTACTCAACAATCTGATAGAAATCTCAGTTTACATGAACACAAGTAATCCGATCCAAAATCATGCGAGTACCACTTAGAGTAAACGTTACCATGACAGCTAGCATCACGTGAGTCCAGACAGAGTGAGATGAGCAGCAGTGAGCAGCACTTGTGTTTTTAATTGCTTTAAAATGATGTCAGACTCAGGAAAAAGTCCTTCACATGTCCTTATTAAAGAAGGCCGAGAGGAAGACGTCGTGTTCTGAGACACATAAGCTGGACGTCCGTCCCACCGCCGTCTTTTAAAGATCAGAGCATAAACTTCGTCTCCTCTGCAGACCAGTTTCTGCTCCGCCATGTTGAACGGTATAAACTCTCACTATGACGTGACAAACATGATCAGAACTGACCTAAACTTTCCGATAGGGAATGTAATCAGATACAGGCGTTTACACGGATATTATTCTTCTATTTAACGGATTATTTGCAGGATTACCCACCTCACTCAATCGGATAGAAATTGTATTCCAAATGGCCTCAATCAGACTAGACTATTCCGAATGAAGTGTATACATCGTCTATTCCAATTGAGCCAGATCATTAACGGATTATTAGGCTGCATGTAAACATGGCTATTTGCATGTAAACTTTTGTTTTGGGACCGGATGTAAAATAAAAGAATCACCTTTGAGTTATTTCAGCTCCACAATTATTTACCCCAACCCAAGTGCTCTGTTTCACTCAGAAATAAGATGTTCAGGAATTTACATTGATTTACATTGATGTTAAACACTCTGATCAGCATAGTATCCCAACATTGTTTTTGTTTTGTAAAATGTGGGGGTTAAGCGAAAAAGTTTTCTACTTTGCTATGTTCAGTTATCCCAAAGTACTGATAAGTTACAGTGTACCTGAAATCATTTTGAACTTCTGAATGAAATCATTCTTACCCACCACACACACACACACACACACACACACACACACACACACACACACACACACACACACACACCACACACAACAGAACAACAAGGCAGTGGTGATACCAATACTGGTATTGTGTATCGGCCCAATACGGTGCTCAGTTTCTCATACTTGTCCTCATAAAAAATGCAATACCATTGCATGCTGATACCATATAATACCATGTGACGGAAGCCTAGCGTACACTGCTGTGCTGATGAACCAGCGACTCAAGCTGGCTGTGAATGAGGGTCTCACACAGCCAAGTGTTGCTGATCACAGGGCAGTCAGACTCAGTTATTGGTCACTTTAAACACTCTGACTTGGCAAAAATGTGCGATTTTAGCCCATTTTTAAAAACACACATAATCACAACCACTTTCCCAATACGAGCCTAGAGAGAGTGTATTGTCCTACCATGTACGCCACTGTCAAGTTTTAGTTAGCAAAGCTGCTGTAGCTCAATTTCTCAGAATTTTACTTGGTACTCAGGTGCACATCATGTTATTATGAATGAAAGAGCTTTACTAGAACTTGCCCATAGCCTGATCTGTCTGTAGGAGCTGCGTTTCGTGTACAATGTGACGCCCACGTCGTAGCATGTCGATCAGACAGAGGATTTTCATGCAGTGTGAGCGTATAAATCATAGGCTTTGTCTGTACATGATGGGCTATTCAAACATACAGTGTGAGTCACCAAAGAGCAGTATATCTAAAATCAGTGTATGCCTGGCTTTAGAGGACATTCATCTACAGTTCAACCAGCCAAACAAGACTCTAACGATGTGATTCTTGTTGCCACCATATGATAGACTGTTGTTGAACAAGACAGACGGGAAGTAGAGATCAAAACTATGAAACATACTTCTACAGCTGTACAGAAGAGCTTTTCTGATGTGGAACAAAAGCCACTCTTCTTCATTGCAACTTGATCCAAGGGAACTAGTGTAACATCGCTAACTAGTGCACTTCATTTAAAATGAGCTGCATTTCAATGATTTTGCTGTCATTCACACCAACTACTTAAATCTAAAGTGGTTGCTCATAGTATTGATATCAACAAGAACCAAAAAAAAGACAAAAGAAAAAAGGTTGTCAATGCACCCCTAATGACAGGTGTCACAAGACCGCTGTTAAGCACTGTATGTAGGCTACTGCATTTAAAGATCTATAGCTGACAGTTTACTTGGGTAATTAAAACTGTTTCTGCTGTTTCAAATTGTGTATTTTGTGACAAAACAGAATAGAATTGACTGTATATAATACTCTAGATTGTATAGTTCTCAAAGTGTCTAAGGCCCTGTTTCAGTTCCCTCACTAGTTCCATTGGTGGTGAATCACCGTGCCTTAAAGTGCAAGTTGGGCTATATTTTTCTCTAAAGAGCAACTCTTTCACCCAACATGCACATTCATGTGTTTTTTTTGGGTTTTTTTTTGAAAATAATTCAACTTTGTGAGACAGTAGGCCTCAGTAGGCCTTTGTTGACCACTTAGGAGTTTACACAGGCATTTAATCATTTAACTTGTCTGAAATTAGTTTAAGGCAAATAGCATTTGGCCAAGAAAGCCTTACATTTGTTTATTTTATTAAAAAAATATCAAACCTTACATTTTGTCACTTCTAAGACAATCATAACACTACTAAAACTTTACCAAATGCTTTGGTAGTGACTGTTTTAGCTATTTTTGGGATGATTCGAAACCACTGGCCCCTCTGTGACTAGCAAACACTGCTTTGAACAGTTGTGCACACAATAAGTCATTCATTCATTCATTCATCTAAGCCACTTATCCTTCTGGGTCACAGTGGGGTGCTGGAGCCTCTCTCAGCAGTCATTGGGCAGAAGGCACCCTGGACAGGTCACCAGTCTATCGCAGGGCAGACACGCAGACATACACACTCACACCTAGGAGCAATTAATTATCTCCAATTAGCCTGACAGCATGTCTTTGGACTGTGGGAGGAAACCCATGCAAATACAGGGATAAAACACAAACTCCACACAGAAAGGACCCTGGGCACCCGGCTGGGGAATCGAACCCAGAACTGCGCACAGAAATACATAATACTTTTAATTAAAACATAAAAAGTTGCTTAAATGTAGAAAAATGTGTGTTTTGGTAGTGAAAGTTCTTAAATATTCCACACTGATTCAGACTTTAGGGCATATTTACTTCAAAACAATGGAATCGAACAGTTCACCATGTGGCCATGATGGACAGGGTCACTTCCTGCTTTAAAATGCAGGGGTGTGGCTAAAATAAGGCTCCACCTATGGACTCTGACTGTGTTTTGGTAGGGACATGAAAATGTCTGACAGCATTTTTTTTAAATAACGACGATTTAAAAATTAAACTCTGAACCTACATCTTTTAACTCCACTTTAAAAGTAATTTAAAAATGTTTTTTAAAACAGTCTATTAGGTGTTTAACAATCCTTCTAAATATCTAAGGTCTGAATACTTAAATGTTTGTTTTTTTTACTGTGGGACCACTGTTTTAGCTAAATCAGTACAATGGTTATATATATATATATATATATATATATATATATATATATATATATATATATACACACACACACACACACACACACACATACATACATACATATACACACACACACACACACACACACACACACACACACACTACACGGTTCAAAGAATAATCAAACAGTATAATAAATGGTAAAATAGATGTACTGTTGATTCTCTTCTCTTTCAGGCAAACCTACCAATGATTGAAACACTCCTGAAAAAGTGCTGGAAGACCTTGGGCAGCTTCTTTAAAGCTGCTGATGTTTCCCTTTTATCCATCCTTACTGCAAGAACATGCTGTCACCTCAGAGCTGCACCTTGAAGCTGCTTTCAAAACAACCAACAGTGAGGAGGATCCTTGGTCTGCTGGACAGAAGGCCAAGTTCAATATTCAGGACTGCTGGCCAAAAATACCTCTGCATCCCAGCCACTGGAGACAGGGGTTCAGTCCAGGGAGGGACAAAATTACTGTGCCAAGCAAGTAAGTTTTTGTTCAGCCTCCAAAAAAAATAGCCATGCAACACTTTTTTATTAAGATGGTGAGAGAAAACAAGAAAACAGGAATTCAGACACGTTGTCACATATTTTGTCACATTGTGTCTGATCCACTCGTACCAGCACAACACACACTAATACATCAGGGTCACTGCAGTGCTGAGAATGATCCACCACCCAAATAAGACCTACTCTGGTGGTCCTGACCACTGAAGAACAGGGTATGCAGAGAAACAGATGGACTACAGTCTGTAACTGTAGACCTACAAAGTGCACATGGTAAGAGGTGTTACTAATAAAGTGCTCATGAGTTTTTTAAACAGTCAAAAATACATTGTGTAAATCTGAAGTGGGTATAAGCACTACATGTATGTTATATATTTTAATTAAACATTATGTGCATTAAAAATAAGATGTTTATATAAGGCACTCTATAGACTAGGTTGATCTGTAGTCAAAGCCTCAGTCAAGAAGTTGTATTTCCGTTTTGTCCGTTTAAAAAAAAAAAGAATTCAAAGTTAAATAAAAAATCATAAATCTCGTTGAAGAATTGTGCAACAGACATACGAGCAACACCACTACTAAACAAGATTTGTCTGTAGAGATCAATAACAGTGTGCAGCAATTACAATTTTGGAGGCACTGATGTTCCATCACCAAGCTGGCCTATCAACATACAGCATTCCAGCTGGATGCCCAGCTTGCCAACTGCCTTGACCATCTCAGACCTTAGATCAGCTCCCAATATGAGCTGCTCCTAAGTGGACTGTTCATCCAGGACAGCAGGCAAATCAGTGCTAATTATATTTGATTTCTATTGTTTCTGCATAGGTAACGGGACGGCAGGGAGGCGGACCCAAGTGCAGAGAGGAAAACCCGTGAGAAAAAGTCTTAAATGAATTTGTTGAGGTGATGGAGTGTGAATTGGGTGCACGTTGGGGTTCAGGGGGCTCAGAGCCAGGCTCGATGTACTGATTGGCACTCAAACAAAGGCTGAGATAGAAAAGAGAAATAAAAGATAATCAGAAAACAAAAACACTTCCTCTGTGATTCTGAGAGGAAGGTCAGCTTTATGTTGCATCTGTTAGTTCTTTGTGGAGCAAACACTCTTTGTGTGGCTTGGAGCCGTTTGTTGCTCAAGCCTTCTTTTTGGTTTTTAAGTAGCTTTGGGGCGATTTCTCTGTTCTTTTTTCTTTAAATACCCACCTGGGCTAAGTACCGTACCGGTCATCCCTCTACAAAGGTGTAACAAAGTGCTGCCGTTTGCCACAGCCTTAAGTAGAGGAGTCCACAGGTGTGCCAGGTTGGGCCTAATCAGCCCGAGGGCTTCTGGGAATTGGAGTTCCCTGAACTTGTGGCGCCTCGCCGCCTCTGCTGGCGTCCGGCGGCACAGGCTGGCCCCTTACAGATAACTACTGCTTCTTGAATTTTCCTTTAAACAGCAGAACAGGGCCAAAGCTCAGCTTCCATTTAACGAAATGAAAACTTTGTTGATGTGGCAGTCGAGAGATCCAGTGCGTTTCAGTCGTGACGTTAAATATTATGAAAGCATTGTAAACACAGGATGTAACCTTAATTCCCCAAGTCTGGCACATCCACCAAGGACACTCTGCTGACGTGCATTATGTCTTCCTCTTATTAGTCTACATGATTTTCATTTCTCCTCTAATGAGATTTTGCTCTCCTTTGCTTCTGAACTATAAATTAAGTGTGCTTAGTGAACCAGGTCAGAAACACGCATTTCAATCTTGCAGGAACGCTTGACCGGAAGAATCGGCAGCATCATTTTACAGATTATCCTAGGGGGCATGTTGGTTATACTGTAGCAAACATACGACTTACGGTACAAGAGGGGCGATATCTCAAAATAATAAGCACAATATTTTATAGTTAAAAAATCATGATTATTGATTATGTCACGGCCCTCAACTGTTTTAATGAAAATCGTAATAAAAATATTAAATGATATACACCGATCAGGCATAACATTATGACCACCTCCTTGTTTCTATGCTCATTGTCCATTTTATCAGCTCCACTTACTATATAGGTGCACTTTGTAGTTCTACAGTTACAGACTGTAGTCCATCTGTTTCTCTGATACTTTGTTAGCCCCCTTTTACCCTGTTCTTCAATGGTCAGGACCCCCATGGACCCTCACAGAGCAGGTACTATTTGGGTGGTGGATCATTCTCAGCACTGCAGTAACACTGACGCGGTGGTGGTGTGTGTTAGTGTGTGTTGTGCTGGTCTGAGTGGATCAGACACAGCAGTGCTGCTGGAGTTTTTAAACACTGTGTCCACTCACTGTCCACTCTTTTAGACACTCCTACCTTGTCAGTCCACCTTGTAGATATATAATATATATCTACATATATATATGTATATATATATATATATATATATATATATATATATATATATATATAAATACATATATATATATATATACGGTTGCAGGGACCATGTACAGGGCAACGGACAGTTAAAGACTTTACATATGCACCTCAAAAGTTCCTCTGCTTGGTCTTGAGGTAGACACTGCAGGCTCAGGGTGTGGGGCCAGAGAAATGTTGTCCTACACAAGATTACATTGACTTACAGATGACAAACATGCTACAGTTGCTGATCAGCGACGAAACACTGAATACCCCAACTGACATGTAAGAGACTCTAAATATTGTTGGAATTCAAGTATAGCACGTCCTTGTAGGTGAAATATGCAAGCATCCATAACAAATTGGCAACTTATTTTAGCCGTACATGACAAAGGTCACTCACCTCTACAGGCCTATATGGTGTCCTCATCTCCTGTGGCATCCATCTATGAATATAGGTTTACATTAATATGAATGTTTTTCACTATATGGTGTCTATTTATTATAAAACTGCACTATTTTTAAATAGAAACACTACCATTCCCATGCCCTCATGTGCAACACCACAGCTGCTAAATTCTTTATAACCACCCTTTTTTATTTTACTTTTTCATTTTGTTTTAAATTATTTTATAGTTTTATTTTTACTTCACTTTTTTATCATTTAAAATTATATAGCCTTTCCTCTAACATCGTGCATTTTATATTGCAAATTTTTGTTTTATTCCTGGCTTAATCTTTTTGTTGCACCGTTAGGATTGCTGCCCAGTTTCATTGTACTTTGAATCTTGAATCAGCTTTGAAGGATTTAGTTTTGCCTAATTATACTTGTTTTTCTCAACTGGCGTGACAGCACTGTGTTTGCGCTTGTATTGCCTTCAATTTTGACTGTACTTATTAATGTTTATCTCCATTGGAAAGGAATATAAGTTTCACATGATATCTGTTAAAAACAACAAAAATTGATCACAAAAAATAATGCAGATTCTGAGGAACGCACAGTTGAGGAATTAAAGAAAAACGGTCTGGTTTTGAAAGGAAGGCCAATCCACACTAAGCCAGTCAGTCACTGGTTGTTTTGAAGGGAATCTGGCACTCTCTCCACTCGACCAATGAGAGGCTGGCATCCTCGGACAAATAGCCAAGTCTGGCGTAGTGTCAGATGTGGAGGGAGACACTGAAGCCTACATGCAAGTGAAACAGAGTAAGTGACCTTCACGCCCTTACACTTCTTAGATGAGTTGAGCGTGATGATGAAGCTACAACACAGGCACAGAGGTAACTCAGCCACCTTTACTGACATCATTTTGTCATTCAGGTCCTGATGACTCAGATTCAAGTGAACCCACACAGCCGTCTGCGGAAGGGGCATTAGCCAGCGTGGTCAGGTCCTCACCGATGCCAGAGACAAACTAATCAAGGAATCAATAACGTAACAGCTGAGCTAAGAGAAATTGAAGCTGCTCTGTGTGAAATGTCAGCTACATTAAAAGAGCTTCTCCAAGCATTTGACCGTTAAACTGCTTTCTTTGTTCTTGTAAATAACCTGCCCCAGTCAGTTACCTCAAAGTCGGTGCATCACTGATTCATGGCTGCTACAGGTGGTCACTGGGACAGGGCCTGGGCATCATCAGGAAGCTTGGGCCTCATGCCTTTGTGGACTATACGGTAGTCATCCTCCCACAGCATCCAGGCAGAGCCACCTCCCCGACCATGTGCTCTACCACTGACCGAGCACGGCCTTGTATTATGTTATAGTGTGTCTGCCAGGTGTCCCGAGGGTTAGTGAAGAGGGTAAGCAGCCTTGTCCACAGTAGATAACCTGTTTGTGCACTGCTTCAAATAAGATTAAAGTAATCATGGCTGAAACCAGGCCATTGGTTTGGCCATTGGCCATTGGAGGCAGTCATGGGCTGGAGGTTAGGGAACCAGTCTTGTGACCGGAAGGTCGCTGGTTCGATCCCCTGAGCCGAAGTACATGACTAAGGTGCCCTTGAGCAAGGCACCTAACCCCCAACTGCTCCCCTGGCACTGTGGATTGGGCTACCCACTGCTCTGGGCAAGTGTACTCACTGCCCCCTAGTGTATGTGTTCAGTAGTGTGTATGTGGTGTTTCACTGCATGGATGGGTTGAATGCAGAGGTATAATTTCCCCATTGTGGGACTAATAAGGGTCACTTAATCTTAATCTTAGTTTCAACAATTCTCTCGTCGTGCTCATATTGCAGCGCAAGTACAGTCGATCACACCGATTACATTAGGAAAACCGGACATCACTACAAATCGCCTTTTAATGTTGGCCTGCTCAACCTCTGTGTGAGGGAACCTAATGTACCTGGTAGTGAGCGATGATGATGGTGGCCCAGACTTTGCGCATAAGTGACTGTGATATCTCGGGCCTGTCCAGAAATCCAAGGGTAGTTAGCACCTGTAAATGCACTGGGATTGAATGGCTCCTCCATAGGAGAGGGCCCAACTGCACACACAGGTCCAAAAGAACAGGCCTCGGAAAATTAAATCAGCTTATTATCCTGTCTTTGAAGACACGCTCACATCTGAGCAAATTTTTCTCCAAGTTCTCCAGTTGCGCCAAAGCAGCCTTGATCTTATATTGTCAACACTGATGTTTATCATTTGTGAAGGAAGTCATTATAATATATAATTATTATTATTATAAAACATATAGTTCTGGTCCTAAAATCTGATGCCGCGTTCAAAGAGGTTAAAATCCACAATACACGCACACCTATGACGCCTCATAACAACTGAACTCTGTATCACTGCACCACGACATGAAAAAACCCTTGTGCCATTAATGGAATAATCCTTGACTCTCATGCTGCTCGAGCATATTGATGAAGTAAGAACCTGTTTTTCGTTTAAACTGAGGGGCTGGTGACTTATTTTCTTAACTAGAACTAGGCTGGTCAGCTAGCTAACAGGCTAAAAGAGCCAACAGCCTAAACGACTCCATCATTAATATCACAGGCTTGGATTAAAGTACTTCATTTATCATTTATCGAGTGTGGATGTGTCTGAGTCCCAAATGACTATTTCTGAGCTATATTTGCACTGTTGGGCTGCAGGATCCAGTACTTAAATTCCTAAGTAGTGCACTGTGTAGGGAGCAGGGAGCCATTTGAGATTCAGCCCCAGTGTGAGAAAAGGGCACCGCTGGATTGGTGCTAATATAATAATATTTTGTAATATAGTAATATAGCTAATATAGTAATATTTTGAGAAAAAAGTCATAATACTTGGAGGATAAAGTGGGCTAACTGTAGGGGGGCTAACTGTAGGGGGCTGCCATAACACGTTGGGGTCTCGGTTGCTGTACTGTAGGGGGGCTGCCATAACGCGTTGGGGTCTCGGTTGCTGTCCTGGCGCCGGAGTTCCACTCACTCCTGTCTCTCTGTGGATCATTTTGATCATCATTCTCACTGTCTGTGAAACTTCATGCCCTCTTTGAATGGGGGGAGATGTAGCCCCCGATAGCCGTGTAGACGACCCTGCCTGAGATTCTCCTTCAACAACACAGACAGACAGTTTCCTCCGAGTCCGTCTGGCTCTTTACTCTAGATAAACACAGTTTCCTGCTCAGCCGTTTCAGCCGGTTCTTATACTATAACAGAGACTGGGAGACAGGGAGACTGAGTGTTTCTTTATGGGTGAATCGATATGAAAGTAGAACTCCACCAACTCACCGCCCCTCATTTAACACGAGGAGGTGCTGCTTCCCTTTCCAGGTGTTAATGCCACTTTGTCATAATTTTATGACTTTTATTCTTGAAACATTACGACTTTTTTCTCTAAATATTATGACTTCATTCTACACATAAGTCTACTATTTTTATTTTTATTTACAGTGGCCCTAAAACAAGGTCTTAAGAGTGTGTATGAGAGTATACATGTTCTCACGCCACGTTTCACTTTCCTAAATACCGATCTTTACGTAGATAGTTGTTCAGTATTATTTCTATACGTACACACCTTTTGTTCCTTAGGCCCCTTGTTTCGGAGTGGAGAGGGAGAGCAGTGTGGTCTATTCTACTTCTTCTTCTGTCACTTTCTCTGATGCCTTCACAGCACTGGGCATATCCATTTAATCCCTTAAGAGCTCTCTCCCTCTCACCTCTGTCCAGGCTCGTGCTTTCTGAAGGTCAGAGTTGGCTTCAGTGTATTGTTCACATTCAGTTACTGGCAGTGAACCCTGAGCAGAGCTACAAGTGAGCTCCAGTCAGGACTTCAGTCGAACGCTGCTATGATTGCTCAGTGATGAAGGACAGACACTGAAGAGCACTTCGCTGAGTACTTAGAGGGTTCCAAGTTCTCCACAATCATACTCCCTAGCCTTGCCTGCTAAAACGAGTGAGAGTGCGAAAGAACATTGTACATCTGGTTGTGGGAAGAGGTTGTTTATCACATCATGAACTGAACTGTGTCATCAGTTTATTAGGTATGCCTATATTGTAGTGTGTTGCGCCTCCTTTTCTGCCTTGATTGGGTGCCACTGCTCGCCAGCCCTCTGGACCGGCTTACCAACATTGAGCCTCCTGCTGTACAACGCCGTGCAAACCTCACCCTCACAACCTGACCCCACTGATACTACTGCTGTTGCTACATGAACTAATCAAAATTATTCACTTGAACCAATCAATCATTTAAACTAATTCAAATTAATCAATCACCCATTGCAGAACTGACTCTGTGTTTTTCCTTTTTCCTTTCCTTTTCCTTTCTTTCCACTGCTCGACGTGCAAACCTCACACTCACAACCTGACCCCACTGATGCTGCTGATGCTGCTGCTGCTGCATGAACTAAACTATTCAAATTAATTGTTTGCTCCACCTCTTTCCCTGTTTTTGTACAATAATACTTTATACTAACAATGTTTACTATCCGGTGTTGACCAGAGGAGGACGGGTTCCCCTTCTGAGTCTTGGTTCCTCTCAAGGTTTCTTCCTGTTTCTCTTAGGGAGTTTTTCCTTTCCACTGTCGCCACTGGCGACGCTCATGGGGGCTCAGACCTGGATTTCTTTCTGTAATGCTGATTTCCTTGTAAAGCTGCTTTGTGACAACACCTGTTGTAAAAAGCGCTATATAAATAAACTTTACTTACTACTTATTCCTTTGGCCTTCAGAACGGTGTGAATTTGCCTGGGCTTGGATTCTACCAGATGCTGGATGTGTTTGTGGGAATAACTGTCACACAAACTAGACGGTTGCACAGTTTTGTTCTTCGCCTGGTAAGTGGTGCATTCTGAGATGACATTCTGCATAACAGTGTTGAATCTAGGTGGGGTTTATCTGGTTTGGACACCCTTCTAGTCAGTACCAAAAAAAACTCTTTGGCTTTCTTGAAGCCCTCTTTCTCCTCTTGATTTACAATTTTTCCCCCACCTTTCTTGCAAAAAAATGTAAAAATATTCATAGGTCATCTTGCATTCACCTCCTGTTTGAGAACTACCCACAGATTTTCAAGAATATTCCAGTCTGCGGATGGTGAAGGCCATTTGAAAGCCTTCATATTTCATTTAAACTAGTTCAAGGTTGATTTTGATGTCCAGCCTCTCCAATTTCCTTCGTTTTCCTCTCTAGTTCTGCTCCTTCATCATGTCCTGCACCTGTGTCATGTCTCATTCTTTGTCCCCGGTTTGTATACCCCTTGTGTTTGTCCTGTGCTTGGCATGGCCTTGTGTGTATGTGTACATATACGGTCATGGCCGTAACAAGCTATGAGGACACCGAGTGTTCTGTGTCCGGGCTGGATTAAGGAGTGTCTGGCCGGTGTTTCTTTCTCTCTATTTCTCTTTCTCTCTCTCTCTCTCTCTCTCTCTCTCTCTCTTTCTCTCTCTCTCTCTGCTATAGGTTGGTTGCGGTGTCAGTCGTCATTAGAGGCTTGACGCTTACCATTTGATGACCAATCATCATGAAGAGTTCCGGCACTTTAGGAGAGACCTGAACTTTAAAAGCAACCCGGCAAATCTTGTGGAGATTTGTCTAGTCCATGTCAGCTTGTGCTTTCGTGCCTCGAGTTGTTAATCACGCTTTATTGCTGTTTTACATCTGTTCATGCTCTTTCTCTCTCACACACTGCTGTGCTTTCTTGGGGCTCAGGTTAGAGGGGTGCGCTCATACATTTTTACATCACGACACATTAGGTAAGGGGCGGGCGCCAACCCTTGTATTTACACAGCAGTGCTGCTGGAGTTTTTAAACGCCTCAGTGTCACTGCTGGACTGAGAATAGTCCACCAACCAAAAATATCCAGCCAACAGCGTCCTGTGACCACTGATGAAGGACTAGAGGATGACCAACACAAACTGTGCAGCAGCAGATGAGCTATCGTCTCTGACTTTACATCTACAAGGTGGACTGACAAGGTAGGAGTATCTAATAGAGTGGACAGTGAGTGGACACAGTGTTTAAAAAGTCCTAACAGGTACGTTAGGCTCTATTTTGTCACAATAACTGTAGGAGTCACTGTCTTTCCCGGTACAGACAGCCTTTTATAACGTATGTTAAATGTGTGCTTTTACAGTGAGGACAGACACACAAAAGAGACAAGCAGAGATAGAGAGAGAGAGAGAGGGAGATAAATAGATAGATAGACAGATAGAGAGAGAGAGGTAAATAAAATAGAATCCATTTGAAACTATCACGTGATTTAGTATAGGTTTCAACACATATTTTCAGCTACAAATAAACGTAAATAAATAGTTAAATGATTCATTATATACACTTAAACAGGGTAACTGTAGTCAAATCAGTTTATAGAACAGTAACAGCAGTTTATGGGCGAATGGAGGGATGGGGAAGGAACAAATGAAAGGACAAGGTGCATAACAGTTATGGATGGGTAAAAAAACAAGGAACAAAAAAAACCCTAAAGGAGGTGGGTGTAATATTCATATTCAGCAGTTAGTTTATTCACCATGACATGTAAAGTCACATTCCTGCAAAATGGACCTCAGTAAAATTTTACTGACCTGTATACGGTCAATGTTGTTTTTAGCCATGACTTCTTGTTTCCTGGTCATCTGTCTTTTATTCTGTTTTATTAGTTTAGTTTTATGTTTCCTGTGGATTTCCTGCTCACGATGGATTCTAATAAGAAACTGACTTGCACTCGCATCCTGCCCTCCAGCCGCCTCTCTCTCTGTTACAGCTGCACTGTAGAGAATCTTACTGACTCATATTTTCTTTACAACGGTGGTGATAGGAACCAGGGGCCTGGCTCACAAAGCGAGTTTAACAGAGACTTTTAGCATCACACAACCTTACAAATGGAATGGTGGGTAACTTGATTCAATGTTTATTATGAACATCTGAACATTAAACGTGGACTGGAGGGAAAAACGTCTATGTAAATATGTAAAAAGTACATTTATAATTGTACAAATCAGCAATGTTAGTGTTATTGCTTCTTAGTGGAGTTATACCTGCTTTTTATTCTTAATATTGTGGCATCAGTGTGGAAGAAGATGTGGAGAACATTGCACTTTCAAGCCCAGCACACTGAATCACATGTAACTGTTGGGCAGATCACCAATAGCCATACAGCTTCACTTCATGGTGAACACTACAACCACACTACATAACCCACACAGAGCACAATATCGCACAACTAACATGTAACACACCTTAAACTAACACAACAACATTATTAGCAATGCAGAACAGCAGGAATGGTATCTTTTCACAGAGGAGTGTGGTGCCTCCCAAGAGCCTCTTTGCATGGCCATGCCTCCCGAGCTCTTCCGGCAAACATCACATAGCCCCCACCCGCCCCAAAGGTCTGCCATCTCAGCAACCCAAACTCAAGCAAAACTCCTTGGGGCACACAGACTCCCAGCACAAGTACCACAGGGGCCCGCTCCTCAACAGCAGGTGCTCCAGTCCTCTGTGGTGCCATGTCCTCAGTGTTGCGGCTCCTTGGCTCCTGCTCTGGGTGCGACAGACAGCCGAGCACCAGCTCCAAGAGCATCCTCTCCATCAGTCTATGGTAGACACTGAGCGCTGTGACTTCTTCTTGGGCACAGCAGAACTCCTCACAGTTTACAGCTACAAGTGCAGGGCTACTGCGGGTGTCGGCAGAAGCAACTGCGCTCCTCTCAGTCATGGCGGAGGCCACATGAAGGCCGGCTGATGTAGCAAGTTGCATGCACCATCCCAGCTCCTCCAGCATGCCGGACATGTCTGAACCATCATGCTCAGCTCCACCACCCGCATGCAAATCCACTCTCTCCTCAGCCTCCGCCTCTCCAAGAGCAGCTGTGTGGCCATCCATGCCACCGGCGCCTGCCTGGAGCGTCGCTGGAGGGTCATGGTCAACAGTCTCAAGTTGTCTTGCTGCTCTAGCAGCAGATTCATAGGCACCTGTGGTGGCGCTGGAGGGGGGGCCATTGTCCAGCTGACTCCACTCTCCACTCTGCACGCTGCGGCATTCCTTTTACCATAATCACCGTCAAATCATGATCGGAGGCATGCCACATCCCTCTTGCTGGGCTCCAGCTGGGATCTGCTGCCGAGCCTCACTGCGCTGAAAATCACCAGAAGGGTCCACTTCAATACCTGATTGGTCAGAAGCTCAGCCCTTACTAATCCAAAGGTTGTTCATGATCTCAAATCCTGAACTTAAGCTGCCCTGGAGCAGGTTAGGCATGCAGACAGTGAGACAACACAAATATAGCCATTTATTCATATTCCAAAAGGATCAGTGAACCTAAGGTTCTGAGTTTTTATATGTAATGTTGATAATGCTAGATATGGATAAATCATGCAAAAAGCTTTCTTTAGGGAATATTTTGCCTTACAAAACTTTATATGTACCACTCTGCCCTGAAATGATTTTTTTAAATATGTTTTAGGCCAAAATCCTATCCCAAAACTATCCTAACGCAACGTCTCAGGCAGCATATCTGTAACCACTCCACATAAAAGCTTTCTGAGTTGCAGTTTTTAGAGGCATAGAACACTTTGGACATCTGGTTCCTATAACTGCAGAGAACAATTCTAACTTGAGTTTCTCTAGTGTGGCACATTTCACATCAAACCAGCCTCAATGTCTTTGTTTAGGCTTTTTTGAATTGGTGGAATTCCGCATTAAGATTTCCGAAATTCAGGGAAATTAAAAGGCTGTTTTTTGGTTTGAGAGAGAAAATGAACAGGTTGAGAGACCTACAGTAATGCTCAGAGACATTAGAGTCATTAATCTCTTTCTCTCACTGGCACGCACATAAACTCATATGCAGCGCAATATTTCACACGACAGCGATAACTTGGAGTCGGAGAAAGGAAGGCAAAACTTCAGAAGCTGCAGAACAACAAACAGGTGAGTCAGATGAGGCTGGAGGTTAATAATGTGGTTTTGTAAAGCGCCGCCGAAGCTCTAAGAGCTCACTGCACCTTACCAGTCAGTGTCTCTGCCATAGCAAAGCCCCCCCTGAAAAAAGACTTCAAAGTCTGGCTCCTACTTCAAATGCTCAGAAACTCTCTCCTAGCAAGGCTCAGACCACCCTGATCTAATCAGAAGGGGTCTCTCAGAAAACTTTGGCAGAGTTCAAAAGGACAAAAGTTACCAGAGGGAAAAAAATCAGAAGCCAAAAGGGAGAATTAGAAAAGTCTGGAACACTTTACTTGAACGCTGCTACATTACACTGATATCATTTGCCATGACAGATGTCATGATGTTTGATGTCATGATGACTAACTAGAGCACATTTAGCAAAAATTAGCATGTGACATAAGTTGTCATGACAGCAAATATTATGTCTTGACACTGTTACAGAGCAGAACCCTCAGGGCTTTCAAGGCCTTCAGAGAAGGCCTAATGATCTCTGAGAACTAAAAAATACCTGTGTTATTTACAGTAATAAACAATAATGCTTGTAATTAGCCTCTGCAACTTAGTACTACTTCTAAAATTTAATTGTTAAGTTTTGGTTGGAAACAAAATGGTTCAGTTCTTGAACTGCCCTTTGGAAAACAGGCAAATCAGGAATTGTATTTCTCCATGATGTCTAGGTAGATGTAGCTAAGCGAGCTCTCCTATTGGTTAGGACTTCAAGAGCTGAAGAGAAACTATCTGCATAATTACGAAGTAACTATGAAATCAAACAATCATGTTTTGATTTCCAAAAGGCGGGACCAGTTTTGAAACTGATCCTGAAGATCTATTACCAAACACCAAGACACATGGCTCTAATATTAATATTGCCCTGAAGGCCTTCATTACCTGGCTGGTGGTAGATATCCAGGACCAACACTGGGCACTTCTACACCTTCTAGAACATTAAATATGAGCTTTAGTCTAATCGCTGGTTTGTTAGAAATGGAAAACAGCGGCGGCAGCTCTCTACCAGCCTCTCTACTGATGTGCTAATATGCCTGTCACAAGCTTCAAATGTCTGTGTTTGATCTAGAACTGCCAAAAATGTTGCAAATCACCATTAGCTTAATGCTAACAAACTACTAGAATACCATAGCCATGCTAGCAGACATTAGCTTTAGCATAGAGGGGGTTTTGTCATGTTTTGACTGAGTTTTTTCAGGGCCAAATAGACATGTTTCACCACTGTACTGTTATATTAGTCAACAAAATCGGTCAGGACAGCTCATATAACATCTGTTATAACATGTTTATGGCATGGTTATGTCAATGTTAAATTTCAGCATAAATCAATGCTTGAGATGTAAACAAAGTCATTTAAAGTCATTGTTGAGAAACTTAGCAACTCAGATATCTTTTGCAGTAATAGAGATGAAATCCAGGGGTCACAATGTCTAAAATGCAAATACACTCATTTTATTTCTTATTCAATACGGCCTGTGAATCTGCGTGTCTTCTGAATTTTATATGTAATGTATATGATGGCAAAATAATGGTATATATGAAAAATTATGTTTTTTGGGGTATTATTTTGTCATAGAACACTCTGCATGTACCTCTCCACCATGAATATATTCTTTTAAAAAATGTTTCAGGCCAAACATTTATCTTAAAGGTGTCAAGTCAGTACACCTGGCAGTTGAGTAGCTTTTAGAGGCACAAAACTCAAGACAAGCATGGTCGCAACTTTTATGTAATTATTTGAGCGAATTGCAACTTCCTAAGCCGACTGCAATGACTTTCTACATCCCTATTTTTATTTGATTTGGATGCATCTTCTTCACTTGGCTTGATGCCAATTCAGGAACATTAAACAGAAAGCAGAAAACACATTTATTGAGACTAAATTGGTCTTATGAAAACAACAAAAGTCCTAACTTTTCACTTGATGCTATAACACCTTTAGAGGGCAGCAGTGAGTAATGTTTGTTTATTTGAGCTTAAGCTGTGTCTCGTTAGCTTTTTTAAGTATCGACATTTAGGGAAGCGAGATAGTTCATCCGCTAATTTCACCACTTCAGGTTACAGAGTGCTGTTAAAAGAAGAGGTGACGAAACACAGTGGTGAACATGACCCCGTCCCAACTTTTTTGGAACGTGTTGTTGGCATCAAATTCAAAATGGGCATATATTTTTCAAAAAATAATAAAATTTCTCAGTTTCAACATTTGATATGTGGTCTTTGTAGTATTTTGCTTTAAAATATGGTTTAAATGGTTTGCAAATCATTGCATTCTATTTTTATTTACATTCTGCACAGCGTCCCAACTTTTTTGGAAATGGGGTTGTAATAATAATAATAATAATAATAATAATAATAATAATATCTTTATTTATAGCACCCTTTTCACACTGTTGGCAGTGTTTTACACACAGGTGATAAAGAGTATTAACTTAAAATCATGTAAGACAATGACACAGACCACATTAAAAAGATAAGAGACTTAGAATTTTACTTAAGCACTAAGTTTAAAAGACAAGCTTTTAAATGTTTCTTAAATGTGTGAACTGACCTTGACGGTCCAATAAGAGATGGAACTGAGTTCCACAGTTTAAAAGCATAATAACTGAAAGAGCCTCTCCATGTTTTCTGTATTTTACAGAAGGTTTTTTAGAAGGTCAGTATCTGTAGATCTAAGATCACGTGTTGGAACATAAACAGACAGACATTCTGTCAGGTCCACAGGTGCTCGGCCATTCAGAGCCTTAAAACTGCACTCTTAAAAAGATGGTTCTACAAGCGTTCTTCAGTAAAGACAATGGTTCTATAGAACCTTTTTGAAAAGGGAACTGTGTAGCACCAAAATGGTGCTTCTAATGTTACAATGTCAAGCTTGTGACAATAGAAGAGCTCTTTTTGGTTCTATATAGAACCCTTTTCAAAAGGTATAGAACCATCTACAACACATTCTCCATCAATCTGAGGAACCATTTTACCATGCAAACCCTTTAATCATGCAAAGGGTTCTTTGACAGTTCATGGTTCTATATAGGACCATTTTCTTTAATATAGAGAATCTTTGAAAAACAATCTTTTCTTTTTCAAAATCTATCCTGAAAGACTAAGGTAGACAGTTCAGTTCTCACCCGCTCTCAAAACGGGGGTGATATGATGTTTCTTTTTGTTTTTGTTAGGATGTATGTTGCTGCATTATGTACGAGCTGTAGAGGATGGACTGTTTTCTAAGGACGCCCAGTAAAAAGAGCAGTACTGTAATCAGTTCGACCCATCATGTATCCCTCCTCCACGAATGGATTAAAATGAACTGATTAAAATGCATTTTAGACCAAAACTTTTCCACAAAACTACCATAAAACAGTGTCTCAAGCTTCAGGCAGAGTAATCATAGCTATTTCATGTTAGAACGTTCTGTGAAGGAGCTTTTAGAGGCATTAAATTCCTTAGATGTCTGGTTCCTATCACCACCACTGTGAACAATTCTCACTCTCTAAGTTTCTCCAAAATGAAGGATTTCACACCAAACCACTCTGAATGATTTCTAATTAAGAAATGATGATATAAACAGGATTGTTTGATTTGCATGGTTTGTTTAGGTCTTAGTTGGCCTAAGCCCAGCATGTTTAAAATACAGTGCTGTGAAAAATTATTTTACCCCTGCTGATTTCCGATATTTGTCGCATTCATGGTTTCAGATCCTCATAAAACTGATTGAGCCACCAACAACCACAACCAAACACTTCCCATAACTGGAGAAAAGTCTTTCACATCCCTGTGGAGAAACTTTGGTCCACGCTTCCTTGCAGAATTGCCTTATTTCCACCACACTGGAGGGCTTTTAAGCATAAACTGCCCTTTTAAGGTCCTGCCACAGCATCTTAATGAGGTTTAAGTCAGGTCTTTGACTAGGCCACTCCAAAACTTTCATTTTGAGCCTTGAAGAAGTGGGTCTTGTGCTTCAGACTGTCTTGCTGCATACCCAACTGCACCAGAGCTTCAGATTATGGACTGATGAGTTGAAAGTGGAAATTTTTGGAAATATTTTCTGGTAGAGAGTAGAATTCATGATTCTATAATTTATGGAATGTCGCCCAAAAAAGAAAGTGGAACATTTTGGAAGGATTTTTCATGGACAACAGAATTCATGGTTCCATCAATAATGGCAAGTCACCCAGGCCTTGAAGCAACAAAGCATCCACCACACCATTGAACTACCACCACCATGTTTCACTGTTGGTATGATGTTGTTATTGTGGAATGCTGTGTTAGCTTTATGTCAAATATAGTGGGACTGCTGTCGTCCAAAAAGTTCCACTTTCAACTCATCAGTCCACAGAACATTATTCTAAAAGGCTTGGGGGTCATCCAGATGGTTTTTGCAAATGTGGGACAAGCTTTTGTATTCCTCCTGGTTAGCGGTGTTTTTCGTCCTACGGCTCTATCATGGATGCTGTTTTTGCCCAGTTATTTTACAGTGGTGAAATCATTAATGCTGACTTTATCTGAAGCAAACAAAGCCTGCAGTTTCTCGAATGCTCATCTAGATTCTTTTGTGACCTACCGGATGAGTCGTCAATGTGCTCTTGGAGGGATTTTTGTAGGCCACTATTTCACTACTGTTTCAAGCTTTCTCCATTCGGAGATAATGGCTCTCACTGTGTCTCGCTGGAGTTCCAGAGCCTTAGAAATGGCTTTGTATCCCTTTCCAGACTGGCATATTTCAATAACCGGAATTTCTCTTAATTGAGGCATATTGTCCTGCTTGTTGAAACCTACTCCACATTGCTGGAAAGTTTCTATTTAAGTAGTGTTTAGATTCAACAGGGCTTGTGGTAATCAAGCCTGGGTGTGTCTAGTTGAACTGATCTCAGTTATTAACTTTATTAACTTACTAATTAAATAAGTTATCCGTTGATTGTGTAACTAAGGGGGCAATTACTTTTTCACACAGGGCCAGTTGGTGTTGGATAACTTTTTTATATAAAATTTTGTTTGAAGACTAAAACGACTAAGTGACACACAAAAAAGAAGAAATCAGGAGAGGCAAATACTTATTCACGACTTTGCATGTGATCCAGGCCTTTATTCAGTGGACTATTCGAGATTTAGACATGTAAACAATTAGACTGGTTCACAGGATCTCACACATGACATGTGATGACAGCATTATCTGTAGTTTCTTTTGTAGAACCATAAAAAATAAAAGCATTGCCAAAACATCTGATCAGCTTAAGAAAGCCCAGTATTCTGTTTTTAAATGAGAGGAACTCAAACGCCTGCCACTCGTCTTCACAATCGACCAGTCAAGACTGTAAGCTGTGTATCTAGTAACACATTTTCAATACAGGCTGAGTTTTACAAGTAATACTGAGGTTAATTGTGTAAAAGCTGGACTGGGGTCAGTATTGACACTTTACAAACAGTATGTCAGTCAGGCATTGATTATTCTGATCTTTAATATTACTGTGTGGTTTAGCAGAAACCAATTAGCCAAAAATCTCTTAAAATAGCTGAGAAAATAAAGGGTAACCAGCAGTTGTCTGACAAGTATTGAGACTGTAGCTGTATTTAGTTATGCCCCAACACCTCTGTAAGAGATCCTATGTTCCAACAGCAGAATCGCATTGGATATTCTTAACACTTTACTTGAACCCTGCTATATAACACTGATATAAGCATGCCCTAAACATGTGGAAGATGTCATACACTGTCATAAGTAATTATGAGAGACTTTGTTTAGTAATATAACAAGTAAATAATAATAATAAGTGTCATGTTACTATTGCCAGTAATTGTGATGAAATATGGCATAGAGTCGGGTGTCATGACAGCTGATGTAACATGCCAAATTCTGCCAAAACATGTGCCTTTTGTGTATGACTGTGAATAAATGCTGGATGTTTTATTAATGGTGTCTGAAGTGAGACTGATTCTGTTCTATTATATTCTATTCTATGGATCTATCTGTTGTATCGCTATATACCGTCAAACTAAATCCCAGGTGGATGGATAGATAGGTGGTGCAATCATGCTTGAAAACGCTTGGCCTTTGGGGAGGGTCAAGGTTCACCACTTAAAAAATGAATCAGCAAGTAATCCAACAGTTTAAGAACAATGTTCCTCAATGAATGTTTACAAAAAGATTTTATGTAGTTTACCTTCTATAGTGCATAATATCATCAAAGGATTCAGAGAATCCAGAAAAATCTAGTGCATAAAAGACACAACTGAATGCCCAAGACCTTTGATCCCTCAGACGGCACTTCATTACTTGTGATGGATATTACCACATGAGCTTGGAAATACTTGAAAAGACAAACTGTAATTATCATGTCATAAATGTCAACATACAGCCTCTGCTGTGCAGAGTACAGGCTCAGACTCGCTTGAAACGGACAGATGCAGAGTGTAAATGTGTTTTGGGGTCTGATTAGTCAGTTTTTTAGAACGTTTATGGAAATAATAAGCATTATTTGTGTTGACTGAGCCAAAAAAGAAAAGGCCATCCAGATTGTTACCAGCATAAAGTTCAACAGTCAGCATATGTCATGGTGTGGGGTGTATTAGTGCCAATGGCACAGGTGACATCCATGTCTGTGAAGGCACCATTGACGCTGAAAGGTAAACACATGCTGTTTTCTAGATGATGTTTTTTCAGGGACATCCATGCTTATTTCAACAAGCCTCATTCTGCATGTTACAACAGCATGAATGTGTAATCAGAGAGTGTTGGTGCCAGACTGGCCTGCCTGCCGTCCAGACCTGTTTACCAGTGAGAATGTATGGTGCATTATGAAGCTCAAAATACAACAACGAAGGTCTCATACAGTTGTGTAGCTCATGACTTGTTTAACAAAAGGAATTGCAAAACATTCTGCCTTTCAAACTGGATCAACTGGTGAGTTCAGTCCACAAATTATTATTGAAGTTGTTAAAGGAAAGGTGATGTAACACAGCGGTAAACATGCTACTGTTTGATCTTTTTCGTTGCAGACATCATTCAGAATGAGTGTATGTTTACAAAAAAGCAACAATGAAGTTCATAAGGTAAAATATCCAATATTGTTTTCAATTTAATGCAGGTCAAACAGAATTTGGCACTTGACTTGTTTGCAGTTCAGGTTTGTAGGTAGATTCAGGGTGGATGCCAATGCAACCTGTTTATATCCTGCAAAAATATGGAGCCTTGAATAAGAGTCAGTCGCCAATCATGGTGAGGCTTACCTGCAGATTATCAGTCAAGATGTGTAGGCCAATCTCTGTCCGCAGGCAAATCTGGAAAGGGAATACGAGTATAGTATTTATAGTGCTATTGGAAAACATAACTTGAAGAAGATGAATATTTTACCCTTTCCTTTTTAAAGGATTCATGGCCTGAAATCCAGGAGTAAAACGAGCTTCCTTTGTTATTTGAACATCAGAAAGTACTGTTCAAATGTGATATGCACACAATGCACGGCTCCCCGCGGTTACTAGTGGAAAATCATGATCTGTTTAACAAGAGCTGGAGAGATGTCTCCTTTTGTGATGCAGAACCCGGATTTCATTAGAATAAATCAATTATCTACAAGCTGCTATTAACATATCCTCATTTGAAATGGATGAGTACAACCACCAAAACCCTCTCCTGTCTATTGCTAGCAAAGACAGAACATGAAGGCCAAATTGAATGTGTTGTTTCTGGCTTTCAACAATAGCTTTTTAAACCACATACCGAAAGACAGTAATAGAAACAAGTGGCTGTCCTTTGTCAAAAATGACAGAATATTCAAGACAAGGAACGTTACGGACCGCAGAGCGGAGGAGAGGGTGGGAGAGGGGGTTGGGACGTGGTGCAGGTTGGAATTTAGACACTGTTTTTGTAGTAGCGTTAGACTTGTAACTCCTGTTTAAAAAAGAGAAGCTAAATTTGGACACTGTTCATGCAGCTTTTCTCGAGCTTTGCTCTAGGATTGGGGGAAGTGTTGCCCCCACCTTTAGTTGTGGGGCAAATGACCCTATGTCCCCCCACAGCTGGCGCCTGTGTCACCGAAAATCAAATTCCCCCACATAGCAACATAGCATATCGTTAAATTCTGAAAAATTGTCAGAGGTGCTTGGGCCAAGTTACAGCTGCTATAAGTTACGGTTGGGAAACTGGTATTTCCCAGAAAGCAATGAATTTTTGGCCCAAATGTGGCCCACCTCCACAGTTCTCTTATGGCCCACGTTCGGCCTTGATATACGGCGTTGACTCATGGTGAGTCTGGGTGCCTTGACCCAGCGGCACAGATTAGGCCTAAATGTGTCTGGGTTAGTAAAAGGTGCACTAGAGTTGGTTTACTTTGATTTGAAACTGCATATATATTACACAATACTACATATTTTGTTAAATGTTTTGAAAAATCCAATTTTCTCTCACTTAAGAGTAACATAATAGCACATTCCTGCAGAAAGAGGTGGGTTATATGGGTCATTGTACAGAAACGTACAGAGCATCAAACCACATGTTGTCAATCATGGAATATCCACTAAAATATGTAATTTAATCCATTTGTATTCTATTTTTTCACAGTTACCTCAGAATAAAGTCGGTCACACCAGTGACTTCAGCTAAAAGCTTCATATGAAATCATGAGCTAAAAATGTGTTTTTTTTTTCTTCAAAATATGGCCTCACCTTTTACACATGACTGTGAGGACGAGCTCTTCTGTGGTGATTGGAATTCTATATGATCTAAAAAACAATACTGCTGAATTCATGGCTGAAGAAGGTATAATTGTTATAATAACATATTGCTTTATTTTTAAATATAAATTAATCGTAACCTTAACATGTTTTTAAGTGTAATATATCTGTAAACGCTAGGGACACAAAAATGGACATTTCTGTAGAATGACCCATATAAAAAAATGGAAATACTTTAATAAAGTCCTTGAAAATTGTACATAAGTACAGTAGTGATATCCAGCCAACAGCGTCCTGGGGGCAAAAAGTATGCAGAGAAACAGATGGACTACAGTCTGTAACTGTAGAACTACAAAGTGCACCTATACAGTAAGTGGAGCTGATAAAATGGACAATGAGCGTAGAAACAAGGAGGTGGTCAGAATGTTATGCCTGATCGGTGTATAATCGGAATGGATTCAATCAGATTGGAGAAACTCTGTGCACGTAAACATAGCCATTGAGTGCATTACATGCACTTAATAATGCAATAACTGCAAGAAATCTGATTGTGTCAGTAATCTGATCAATGCATTTACATGCACTTGGGTAATCAGATAATGGGAAGACTCTGGGTCAGCATAAGTCAGGCAGTAATCATGATTTCTGCTTTGCAACCAGCCAGTAAACTAACAGAATAAGACGTGACGTAAATGTGGTTGTGTTTTTTTAACATAGTCTCTTAAGCATTATTAGTCACTTAATATGAATATACATCATCCAGAAGATGAAGAATATTCAAATTCCTCATTTCAGCAAGCATGTGTTTGGTTGTAAGGTCGCTCCAAAAGTATTCTCATGTCTGCTGTGTTAAATGCTGCACATGCAAGAAAAATGAAAGAAATCAGAGTAAGGGTACACACCAGAGACATTTCAAATGAGGACACCACTGAAGTCACTGGTTGAAATATGAATGGGAATACTCGTAACACTCAGCACGATGTCTGTGTGCAGAGAAAGTCCTGCCCTTCAAGAAAAAGAGCCTATCAGCTTGCTGGTTACACGACAATATTGCGGTGCTAAGAGTGAGAGCCCCCCCTAGTTGGGGAGATCTGTGCAAGCACAATAGCCAGAACAAGACGAACAATCATGTCTTTTGTGCATTATTGAGCCAAACGCTACAAACTATTCATGAGATTTTGGTCAGATTTTATCAGTGATTTCAAATATGTGTTTGAAATAGTAATTTGACCGTCATATTTGAGTATTTTGGTCTCTGCCCGTTTAAAGAGATAGGAGTCTGGTCTTGTATAGCTGGAAATAACTGACCACGGTGTTGCAAGTGAACAGACCTTTCTATAAGGACTTTGTATACATGCACTGAAGAACCCTGTTACTGAGCTAAAAATCAGCTCTCTTTATCAGACTTTTGAGCCTTGATCCGATCTAAGAAATCAGAGGATGCTGTTTACATGACCACTTGACGTGCAATAACTGCAATAATGTCCACTAAGCTTTCTAAACCTGGCTGTTCTCTGTTCTGTCTGGGCTTGTGGGTGTTATTTATGCCTTGTTTTATCTGTCTTGTGATATTAAGGCACAAGACTTCGTGTTACTGTGCTTTTGTAAGACACAAAGCAGGGTGAAATTCCTGTAACACTGCATTGAGGGGCTTACTGCTTTTACAAAGCTGAGAAACCTTGGCGCCTTTATAAATAATATAATTTGTGTGTGCAGTCAAATGTGTATGTCAAATATTTCATAATGACTTCAAACATGCCTCAGGCTCATTTTAAAACTGAACCTCACTGTTCTATAATTACTGATTCAGAGCTCATGAAGAGATTATTAAACACATGCACACGTCAAAACAGCAGCAGAC
The DNA here is from genome assembly GCF_904425465.1 of Colossoma macropomum. Taxonomy (NCBI): domain Eukaryota; kingdom Metazoa; phylum Chordata; class Actinopteri; order Characiformes; family Serrasalmidae; genus Colossoma; species Colossoma macropomum. The sequence continues at coordinate 1,283,689 of NW_023494803.1, forward strand.
ACTCATCTTCTCCAAGTTCCAAAGATGTTCTACAGAGAGGAGGTGATGGTTCATTCTGTCTTTGGTCAGTTTAGCCGTCTTTGGTCTGCATTGTGTTCATACTTTAAACCAACTGCACTGCAAAGTGAACTGAGACCAACATCAGGTGGTCTCGGTCCACTTATTTGGTCCACAAATGGCCACATTCTCACTTCCTCCAATGATCCGCACTAATAGATAGTATTCAAATGATGTCGCAATCATGCCGCCTCAATTTTGAACAGTACCTTCAAGTTAATTTAGCAGTGCTGTGGCTGTGTGTGATGAGAAAATAAAGCCATGATCAATCCAGCAAAGGCAGTAAAACATATTTTTAAACCTTTTTCCATTTTTAAAGCACAATAACGAATGATTTGATTTTATTTGATTTGTGGTTGTAGTAATGAAATGAAAGCTATAATCTAAACAGCATTCCCATCCGCATACTAGCACACTAAATAGTATACAAAAATAGCGCATATACTTTAGAAGTGCACTCATTAGAGTAGTAGGTGAAGTACAGAAGTGTGTGGTTTGAGATGTGATCAGCTGCTCCAGTGGCTAATTATAGCTTCGCTGTGCTGCACATTAACTGGTCAGTAACAGTTAAACATCTACAAGTTAAAGTTTGAAGTATTTGTTGATTAAGAATTATTTATTGTGGCAAATTGATGCATTTATTGAACTGAGCTGAGCTGATGTTGCTTCAAATTCGCCAACTTTCAAAAATCGTTTAGTGCACCTCAGTATAACTGCATCGCCATTTAAGGTGGAACAGGTAATTCAAATGAGAAGCTGGTGAATAAGAAGCTGATTTGAGGTTAATATTTATGTATGAGTTTATTATTTCCAAGCTTTGGCAGCTTTGGTATCCACTTCTATTGTTTGTTTTAAATATCACACACTGGAATGTTCTGAACTCTGGAGATGTGCAGGCTATTCGGATCCAGTCCACCAATCTAGCAAATCATCTTCTCCTAACATTTTCTGGAGATGCATCTAAAGTATCTACATGTCTTTAAATCTTTTTAGTGGTCATTTCGGTCTATTTCGCTTGGTTTTTATCCACTTGCAGGCTTGTAAATGCAGAAAAGGTGATGAAACGAGCTCTACCAGAGCACAGAGTCATAGCTTGCCTTCCAAAATGGTGATGTGGTCTTCATAATGACATAATCAAATACTAAGAATTTTTCATTTTAATCAAACCAAACCTGCCAAGCCTGACTACACCTTTATTTAAACTCAGTCAGTATTTTAGTAGCACTCTTATCCATAGTTTTTCAAAAGAATTCATTGATCTAGGTAGATACAGCTAAGCGTGCTCTCCATTTGCTTAGGCCAGCAGTCACCAATTCTCTTCCTGGAGATCTACCTTCCTGTAGGTTTCACCTCCAACCCACACGTAATACCTCACTCAGCTAATCAAGGACTTCCAAAGGCAATAATTGGATAGATCAGTTCGGGTTGATTAGGGTTGGAGCTGAACTCTGCAGCAAAGCAGATTTCCAGGAGAAGGATTGGTGGCCACTGGCTTAGGCCTTAGGACATACACATTAGATTAACTACCAACATAATTAGGAAGTGATAAAGCAATCATGTTTGGGTCACTAATTGGTGGGACCAAATATATGAGGGCAAAAAGTCACTCTAGGCCTTTTGGAAAGCCATAGTATTTCAGGTTGTGATTAGATGGGAAATCATCAACAATTGTGGTATTTCAGCACAGTGACTACTGTGACATGCAAACTTGCTACAAAATTCAAAGACGAACATCAGAATTAGCACTTAAGCAGCTGAAACTGTTAATATTTGGAGCACATAGCACTTAATCTTTGTAAAGGTTACAATTTGGACAACTTTTGACTGCATTTCTGCATGCGTATGCTTGGAGTTGCAAGAGAAAGTCACTGACAGTGTACATCGGTCAGAAACAGCACTGTATATAACAACCAAATCATCTTTTGATGCTGCGAACGCTTCTACTCAGAACCTGCCTGTTTGTGTCTATCATTTCCGCAGAGCCACAGAAGAGAGAGCAGCAGGTGATTCAGTATGTCAGTGTACTGGTGCCTGTTGTGAGCGCTCATCTGAGACACAAAGTGCGAGCGCTCCTCCGTCTGAGGGATTGGAGGATCTCTAGCTGAAAGAGCAGAGCAATGCTGATTTCACAGCTCCCCCTACTGGTCAACCATAGAGCTGTGCTCAGCCAGATTTAGAGATGTTTCTGTTGATGTGTGTAATTGGCAGTAGATTTTGAGCCTTGCAATGAGAACGACCAGGTTGAACTCCCTGAAAGTACTGGGAAGCTGAGATGGTCACACAATAAACCAGTGAGGATAAAAAGGATGGTCTGAATGGATTCATGAAAGAGCTTTACAACAGAGAGTCAGAGCAGCAGGTGGTGGTGCTAGAAATGGTGACATTCTGCCTATCTCTGCCTGCACACAGTCGGGGGGCAGGAAAAAGAATAGATCCCTGCTGCTCTCATTCACAATTCATTCCTACTTCATCCTCTCTTTCTCACTGTACTCTTCCTCCATCATTCTCTCTCTTCTGCCTAATTCTCTTCATGCCTGATGGCCCACCTACCCTCTTTCTCTTGTTCTCTCAGTACTTGTGTGACTGAAACCTGAAACTTCGCACCTCTGTCTTGGAAAAATCAAGGAACACGCTTCCTCAGTTGGGAATTCCTTCTCAGCATTCCAAGCTCAGCCTATGACATCAAGCCAACATGGCTACTCACTCCGTCAACATTAATATTTGCTTTAGATCACTCAACATGCAGGCATAGTAACTGGTTTAATCTACAACCCTGCTTCAAAAAAGTTGGGATGCTGTGCAAAATGTAAATAAAAACAAGATGCAATGATGTGCAGATCATTTAAAGCCTATATTTAACTCACAATAGTACAACTACAACATATATAATGTCAAAACTGGGCAATTTTATTGTTTTTTGAAAAATATATGCCCATTTTAAATTTAAGGCCAGCAGCACGTTCCAAAAATATTGGGACGGGGCAAGAAAAGACTAGTAAAGTTATTGTAAGTGTAATGCTAAAAAGATCACCTGGTGGAACATCTCACAGCTAATTAGATTAACTGGCAATAGGTCAGTAACATGATTGGGAATAAATATACTCTTAAAGACTGTGCAGGCAAATAGTGGAACAGTTTGAGAATAATGTTTCTCAAGGTAAAATAGCATCATGTACAGTACACTATCATTAAAAGATTCAGAAAATATGGATAAATCTGTGTATGTAAGGGACAAGACTGAAAACCAATATAGGCTGGCTGTGATCTTCAGGGTCCTCAGGCTGGACTGCATTGAAACAGCCACAATACTGTAGTGGAAATCACTGCATGGGCTCAGAAACACTTCTGAAAAACACTGTCTGTGTACGAGTGTATTGATTGGTTCTACTCAACAGATCATACTTATTTTGGCCAATTCAATAGGGCAGGTATGGGACATTGGGCCAAACCAGAGCCACATATCCTCCTGTACTATGCATGCCACACCAATCAATGCACTTATAAAGGTGGTACATTATTTTCAACAGACTATTTAATAATCTAATATGTGGTTTTGTACGCAGCCACTGTTTAAGTAGAGCCTGGACACTTAATACCAAAAACGCTGCTGGATACTGCAAAACGCTAGCAGTCACACACAAGCAAGTCCTTAAATGAATAGTGGTGAATGGAGCTACTTTAAAAATGAGAGATATTTCATGCAGAAAGCGTTTAGTGTTGGAAAGTAGAAGAATGTATTACATTAAAAAAATAAGAAAACTCAAGGATCCAGTAATTATGAAAAATTTCCAACACTGGTACTGTGTGCTGATTGGTTGGCACACTAATCAGCTCACTGGCTGAGTATAGTAGTTCACGCTCACTGACATCATGCAAACACATAAAACACTGTCAGAAAGTCCTGGAGCTGAAAACCTTTCAGCAATATTACTTCAGCATCAATAGGTTTTATGTTGTTCTATTATGAGGAAAAAATGTGCATAAAAATGACTTAGAAAATTCAATTTCGTACAAATGCTCCATAGGAACCCCTACATTTTGGAGTCTCCTATGATTGCCCTCTTTGACCAACATGTAAGACATTTAGAAGTAATCTGACCAAACTACAGAAGTGTTTCAGAATAGATATATATACAGAATGTTATATGTTTACCGGTTATTCATTGAAAATGTTGTTTTCTGCCTGCATTTTAACCATCCACCTCAAAAAAGGAGCTTTTAGAAAATGTTTTCTAAGGAGGGTTTTTTTCAAACTCAATTTTTCATGTTTTCTCAAAGCCAGGTGAAACATATCATTTTGAAAACTCTGATATCACAGCATCAACATGCGTATAGTCATTGCTGTCCTGTATGTGCTGAGCTTGCGCTGGATGTTGACTGGGTTGTTTCTCTGAGGGAAGTAATATTGGGTTTGATTTCATATTTACAGTTCAATCATCTTTACTTTATAATTACATCATTAGAACACAGCACTGATCAGCACTTCTGAATTCACCTCAGTGGGACACTGTCAGAATCAAAACTGTACTCTTAAATAACAGCCATAGACCCCATGTGTCAAACACAAGGCCCGCGAGCCGATTCAGGCCCGTGACACAGTCCTATTCGGCCCGTGAAATGATTTTCATTTTCTATTCTTATTAGCCTGTTTCACCCTGAGATGCACTACAGTCCCCAGCATGCACTGCAATATGCTACTAACAGTGTACTGCAAAGTACAGCTCAAACCACATCATCAAGTTCGCTGATGACGCAACCGTGGTGGCAAGAATGATGAGTCAGCGTACAGAGAGTAGGTGGCTAATGGACTGGTGCAGAACCAACAACCTGTCTCTGAATGTGGACAAAACTAAGGAGATGGTTGTTGACTTCCGAAGAGTGCGAGGTGACCACCCCCCACTTAACATCACTGGCTCTGCTGTGGAAATCGTCAGGAGCACCAAGTTCCTCGGTGTCCACATCACAGAAAACCTCACCTGGTCCCTCAACACCAACTCCATAGCCAAGAGATCCCAGCAGTGCCTCTACTTCCTGCGGAGACTGAAGAAGGCTCATCTCCCCCTTCCCATCCTCTCCATGTTCTACAGGGGGACTGTGGAGAGCATCCTGAGCAGCTGCATCATCACCTGGTTAGGGAATTGCACCGCCTCCGACCGCAAGAGCCTACAGCGAATAGTGAGGACAGCTGAGAAGATCATCGGGGTCTCTCTCCCCTCCATCATGGACATCTACACCACACGCTGCATCTGCAAAGCCACCAGCATCGTGAACGACCCCATCCATCCCTCACGCTGACTTTTTTCACTGCTGCCGTCTGGCAGAAGGTACCGGAGCATCTGTGCCATCACTGCCAGACTCTGCTACAGCTTTGTTCCCCAAGTGATCAGGTTTTTAAACTCTCAAGGACTGAACTGAAAAGCCCCTCACACACACACTCACACACACACTCACACACTCACACACACACACACCCACATTCTGCTTTTTGATACTCTACTTGCACTATCTAGAACATTGCTGCTAATACTATATTCTACTCAAGTACTGTGTAATCCTACCTCAGTAACTGCTGTGCTCACGTATGTCATCTGACTGCGTAACTCACAGATCACAGCATGGTAAATATCTCTGCACCTTATTCCACTACCTCATGTCCAGAAATGAGTGCTGTGTCGGTGCTACACTGTCCTGTCTGTTTACTGTGTCTAATGTCTGAATTATTTATCGTATTTATTATATTGTTTCTAGTTTAATGTTTGCTCACTCATGTCTGCACATTTGCACTTTGTCTGTACTGTCTATTTTGTTCCATGTTGCCCCATGTAGGTCCTGGAGGAACGTAATTTCCCTCCACTGTGTACTTGTACATAGATGGAAAGACTATAAAAGCCTCTTGACTTGAACATAGTGTGCGTTCTGACCAACAATCTATGGGCTAACAGTTCTCACGAGGGGTCTCGTGCCCGCTCCTACAAAGTTACATAGCACTATAGGAGGTGTTCCAGGCCCGGAGTGGCAATGACAGAGATGTCATTCTCCCTATTACAAGTCAGCGTACCATCAAAAAGACTTTGAAGCTGTTATTTTACGGTGAATTTGTTACATAAGGTTGCTTTACGACTGATATATGTAAATAATCTCTGTTTTGATTGGCTGCCTTGTATTGTTCTCTGTTCAAAAAGTAGTCTGGGTTGAAACACTCCTCATAACTTCAGCGTGAATGGGTGGAGCTAAACTGCTGTGGGTTTTTGTGACATCACAAAAAGAGTGAATTCAAAATGTTTTTGTAGCTTTTGAGGAAAGTTCAGTTTTCCATGATATGGGCTCTTAATAACTTTAGATATGCTCACTGTGTTGTTGTTGCCATCCTGCCGTATCTACAACTTCACACTCTATATTGTTTGTCTTAAGCCATTTGACATATTATCAGACATATCGGATGCATAACATGACCTACATGTCCCGCCATAGCAGCAACTTCTGTAAAATCAGAGGTTCTTTAACCCAGCTTTTCCCTAGCAGGCGCTCAGGGCCCCCCAGACCATACATACTTTTCCTTTATCCTTATGTTGAAGCAAAAATATGGACCGTCTGGGCCCCAAGGACTGGGTTGGGAAACGCTGCTCTAACATACGGTGAGATGGAAATTCTCTGGTGTTTGGCGCTGGGGAAAAGCGTAATGCCCAGCTAAGCCAATCAAATCAGACCTTGTAAGCCGATCAGAGCCGACTTTGACATCAGTGCGGCTCTTCCAAATGTTACGACAGTCCTCTTCAGCATCTGCAAGACAGATATGAGCACAGCAGTCATTACCATTACAAAAGTTAGCTTTCAAGAATTACTTTTCTCTGCTATTATAATATAAAACACTGATGGTTACAGCTTACAGCCATTCAGTCCTGCATATACTCACATTACAAAGGACTGTTACTGCTGCTATATCTAACTTTAATAGCACTTAGAGCTGCTGTTAGAGATCCTTTTCTGGGGAACTGTGTGCTACAAGCTGCTGTGTAATGTTTGAAATAAAATCACGGGCTTGGCAGTTAGTTAAATGTGTGCTACTTTGTGTTGCTCAGTTCATTTTCTGGTATAGAATAATGGAAATTGGCATCAGCATAGCTGCTTCATCATGAGTAAGCCCACTTTGGCTAGCTAAGTCAAATTTTGGAGATTCAGGAGTTGGTCATTTAGGTATTTATAATGGGCTAAAGTCTGAGAACCGACACACAGCATACCATTTTTAGTTATTTTACGATTGAAAAGAACAGTATGCAGATAGATACCAGTCAAATATCACACTTTTCCACTGTATTTAATCATTTGTTGGTCACACGTCTCCATTTGGCAATATAAGCAAACGACTTTTCCAAGAGTAAGACTGTCGCAGCATCATCTGCTGTCACTGGTCTTATAAAATCTGTTTTGTTTCGTGTGAAAAATGGACATGTGGTAGATGTGATTTTCAAGATAAATGGCAGGACAGTCAGGTTGTTATTTTGCGATCTATGTCAACGTATTGTAATGAATAAATTGTTCAGGGTACTGAGACACCCCGTTACGCTTTTTAGACAAAGGACTGCTGTCTCCTCTTAGAGAGTCACACTTCACTTAGTTATCGTTGCTACATCAATTTAATGATTGTTCTGGGACTGATTTCAAATGCATGTGATCCTAAAGGGATCTAAAGATGTTCTATAACAGGGTTTCTCAACCTGTGGGCAGAGAAGCGCCCTCTAGGGGTCCGTGGGCCTGTACTCAGGGGGAGGCAGTAAAATAATAATAAATAAAAAGTAACATTTAAGCCAGTTCCCATTAGAAGCAGGAAGGATGAATGAAGGAATAAACCTTGTCATATGGAGGGAAGTAACTTGTGTGAAATGTGTCAGCATTTCACCGCTACCGACTGGAGTCATACTGAAAGCCATTCAAGCTTTAAAGTTGGTGCTGTTCGCTTCCGCTTTTCATGGAACAGTTTTCATGTTCCCCCTCAAAAACTAGCTTTATTTCCAAGAGCAACGCTCAGTGGGGAGTAGATCGTCGTTCATTGGAGCTGCTGGTTGTGAAAAACGTCTACAGTGGTGCTACAGACCATAGCTACACTGCACACACCCCCCCCCCCCCCATCTTCAGCGAACATGGCTAATCTAGCCTTTTTTGGTGATGGTTATTTTCACACATCCATCATTCTACCTTTGTGTAGATATTAGCTGACATTATCATACTGTGATACTGAGAATTCTGCCATGAAGGATTCTAATTTATATCCTTTATTCAGGTTGGACTCCCATGGTGCTGTGTGTTTGGTGTTCTACAATTCTGGACACATCCTCAAATTTCAAACTTGGCAACTGTGTCAAAGACGAAGTGCCACACAACTCTGCATAAACACATCAGAGGTGCATGCATGCTCTGTTTACTTTACACAAAGAACTCCGCAGTGTGTAAATCGCACATACTTATGCAAAGTACATATTGGTAATAGACGTCTACAGTGAGTGTGTTTACATGCAGTCAATAATCAGATCATAATCGGATTTCTGCAGTTATCTGATTATTCAAATGGTCATGTAAACAGCGCACTCCAATACAGAAATCCGGTAAAGAGAGCTGGATTTTAGCTCAGTAATCAGATTTCTCGGCGCATATGAACTCTTACTCTGATTTCTTTCGGATTTCTCAGTCTGCACATGTGCGAAAAAGACTGGAAAGGCGCGAGCAGTGTTGCCGCGACATGGCAGCAATTTTGAAGTAAAGCTGGTACCGATTACATGCTTGACAAAATGAGGGCTTTAAATATTCTTAATCTTCTAGATGATGTATGTTCATATTTTAAAAAAGTGGCGCAGTGTCTTTTTTTTTAAAGCTGCTGCACAAAGTTTGAGTTTACGTTACGTTTACGTCAGGTCTTCTTCTGTGAGTTTATTGGCTGGCTGTAAAGCAGAAATCCGATTACTGTCTGACTCATGCAGACCAGGAGTTTCCCCATTATCTCATTACTCAAGTGCATGTAAACACATTGATCGGATTACTGACAAAATCTGATTTTCTGCCTTTATCGGATTATTAAGTGCATGTAAACGCACTCAGTGATATCATCTTAATCCAAAGAGGATGGAACGGAGGGGTGATCGTTTTACAAGGTTTTACCCTCCTGATGATGCTGCTGCAATTTTTTAATCATTACTTCTCCTGCTTTTCCTTTCTTTCCGAATCTTATAGTAATGGTCAAATCTCACTTCCTGCTGTTGTTGTTCGCTATCCGGAGTCGACCAGAGGAGGATGGCTTCCCCTTTTTGAGTCTTGGTTCCTCTCAAGGTTTCTTCCTCTTGCTCTTAGGGAGTTTTTCCTTGCCACTGTTGCCATTGGCGACGCTCATGGGGGCTCGGAAAGCTTTTCTGTAAAGCTTTTCGGTAAAGCTGCCTTGTGACAACACCTGTTGTAAAAATATATCTGAAAAATATATATTTATTTTATAAATACACTTTGATTTGACTTTGACTTGAAACGGTGAAAGATTTTTGTCATTTTCTTGGCCGGCGGGGTGGCATCCCCTCGCATCCCTCCTCAAATCTAGCCCTGCCTGCCCTGAGTGAGGCAATAAGCATTACACAGACTCAGAGACTGACCTCGGCCTAATGTAGCATCCTTTTCTTTTTCATTCAGTACAATCTCAGAACAGGAGCTGGATTTAAGGAAGCCTGAGAAGACATTAGAGAAAATAAACCTTCTCCTAAATCATTCAGTAAGATCACCTTCATAAGAGCTTTACTGCGTATTACCAAAGATAAAGTGTAATGTCTGTTGCCTCTAATGTAGCTGTTATTCTTAGACAGGCTTTTATGAGAAGAAATTTTGCTGTTACGAGTGAGTGTTTAATATCCTGGGTTTGTTGTCCTGAAGTGGAGTTTACTGTTACTTTCCTAGCTGGGACACGATCAACCTTCAGCGCTGAAATGTGGTTGAAATAATGTCCGTATTTGGTTTAACATTAAAAAAACGCTGAATACAACTTTTAAAGTTGAATGGTTGTGAAAAGGTTAGCAAAATACTAAAAAATCATTGTTGAAATTTCAACTTTGATTCAACTTAATGTCTTAAACATTCTACTTTATAAATATGATCATTCTTCTTATTCTTCTTCTTATTATTATTATTATTAGCTTTTTTTTTTAATTTGATTAAGACCACTTAAAAAATCTAAATTCATATGTTAAAAATAGAAAACAACAGCAACAATAATAATAATAACGAGAAAGTGAAGTTTGTGAAGAAGCTTGGTTTGCCGCCCACTGTAACAGCATGAAAATCAGACAGAGGTGGCCCGAGTCCACTTGTACTGAGACCCCCCAAGTCCACCTGTGCTGAGGCGGCCCGAGTGCGCCTGCGCTGAGGCGGGCCGGGTGAGTGACCGACGTTCAACCATAGATATACATACCTAGAAGCCGCATTGTCTGTTGTTCTCTGTCTGAAGCGATACGTCTGCACATCCACCATGTTGGAGAGGTAAAGATCCGCTTGTGACCAAATTCACTTGCATTGAGAGACGAAGAGTCTCAGGATTAAATCAGCCACAACTTCCTTATTACTCAACCGACTTTCACCAAATCTGTGTAGTTATAATCCTCTTTGCTCTCGGTAGCTTCTATTACTTTAATAACTGATCGTGATAATTAGCCGTCCGGACCAGCAGGAGAGTATTCAGTCTGCACCTGACGCTAAAAACCACGAGAGTTTAGCGCGAGAAACACAAACAGACACATCAACAAATCCATCAATGAGTGAATCACTTCTAATCTTAATACACATAAAAATAAAACAAACCCCCCAAAACACAGTAAGAAGGACGGAGCTGAAGTTGCCTTCCTATTCGCCAGCTTCTTGTTCAAGTTTTCCTGTTCCACCTTAAATGGTGCAGCAGTTACTAGCCGCTAGCTAGATTGGTGGACTGGATAACCTGCATTTCTCCAGAGTTCAGAACATTTCAGTGTGTGAGATTATAAAAAAAACCGATAAAAGTGGCTACCAAAGCTGCCAAAGTTCATAAATAATAAACTCATGCATATATATATATAGCACTCAAGTTGGTTTCTTACTCGCCAGCTTCTCATTTGAATTATCCATTCCACCTTAAATGTTGCTGCAGTTACACTGAGGTGCTTTAAACGTAGAACGAATTTGGAAAGTTGACGAAAACAAAGCAGCATCAGCTCAGCTCAATAAATCATCAGTTTACCTCAAGAAAGGATCCTTAATCAACAGATTACCTCAGACTTTTGCTCGGAGATGTTTATTGAACAGTTAGCATGCAGCACAGCGAAGCTATAATTAGCCATTGGAGCTGTTCAATGAGTTTCACTGGCTGATCTAACGCCGCGTCCCAAACCACACACTTCTGTACTTCACCTACTACACTAATGAGTGTGCTAGTGTGCGGTTTGGAACATGAAAATAATATCCCAGCAGGAAATGTCAGCCATTTAGATTATAGCTTTCGTTTGTCATCAGTACAACCACAAATCAAATAAAATCCAGCCAGTTCACTCAAATATGTGGTTAATGTGCTTAAACACATTTAAAAAGTGTTTCAAAAATGTGTTTTACTGCCTTTGCTGGATCAGTTATGAAGAAAAGATGACTTTACTCACTGAGTAAAAAATGTTTTAAGTTTCAAATTCATTGGATCACAATTTTAAACACTTTATTCTTGAAGTCTATTATTTAAAAAAAAAATTTAACATTGGCCCTAAAATGCTGTTTGTACACATCTTGGAGCAAAACTTCTTATGAAAAATACAGCTATATTTATAAATCTTAATTTTAACATAAGACAGAGAACTTTTTGTCATTTAAACTGAAAAAACAAGCATCAGAAGTGAAGTCACTGCTGTGATGTGCTGTTTTTCATGCACAACATAACTGAAAAACTCAGTAAAGGAGCAATTTAAAAAGAAGAGTTATTATTATTATTTATCATAGTTTGTGTTGATCAATTTAAGAACAGAATAAAGAACACACAGACATCACCTTTCCGTGGTTTATTCCTAATTTAAGCATTTTCACTGCTTCGAAGTTGTGGGAAACCAATGATAGAATGTGGTAACACCTCTGCCTTCTACACTGTAAACTGGGGTTCAATCCCTGTCCAAGCAAGCATTCTACACTATACCAATAAGAGTCCTTGGGCAAGACTCCTAACACTACCTTCACCTACCTGTGTAAAATGATCACACTGTAAGTCGCTCTGGATAAGAGCGTCTGCCAAATGCCATAAATGTAAATAGAACGACCCAGCGGCAAAAAAATGATTAATGGTGATCGTAAACATTAAACAGATATTTAACATAAAACTTATTCAAAAAACATAAAAATATACTTTACTTATTTATATCCATTAGAAGCAACCCAATCTGGATAAATCCAAAACTGATTTAATTGAATTGTATAAGACCTGTTCCATTTTTCCACTAAATCTTATTAGGGGGCAGAGCGCATGTGCAGTAGTAACAGGAAACGCATCATCAACCAGGTAATTGCCTCAGCTGGCATGGTGGACATGAAATGGCTTTTTATTTTTACAATCTCCTGCAATCCTTTCTAATTCAGTGCAACTGCAATGAAATGGTGATGCGCATTAACTTAATTTGTGTTTTTAACATTTTTGACCAAAAAAAAAAGTTTTTGACCAAATATTAATTTCATTCTGCTTATTTTGAGAGAGGATCTAGACAACACCAGCGAACTAGCTAGCTAGCACCCTTGCTAGGTCTGCTGTCATGTTAACAGGTGCAAAAGGTGGATTAAATAAACAGTGGCAGTGATTTATTGTGAAGCAGTATATAAAGATGCTTTCCATTAATATTCAAATCAACAGTTCATGGTTTTTGTAACTGTAGGTGACCTCGACATGTTAGCATGGCGTGAAGTAGGGGTGCGGGAAAAAATAGATTCTTAGATGCATCGCGATGCGGACGTGAACGATTCTGAATCGATTCACAAATGTCAAAAATTGATTTTCTGAATATTTAATTTATAACGTAATGTTGACGGAACGCAAAAGGCGGAACCTGGAAGTGGGTAAGTGCAGCGCCTGGACAGTCTGTGTCACATAACAAAAACACTACTGGATGAGTGAGAAATCCGAGCGGCTCCCTCTGCATTAAAGCCAGGTTAGGTCGGGAGTCACAGGACAAATGATAAGAAGAGCCATTTTGACCTTTAACATAAATCAAACCAGCTTGGGAGCCGCAACATTTAATGTCCAGTATGTGTCAGTGTGTGCTGATGTCCTAGTATGGGCTAAAAATATAAACGAAAACTCAGATTTACTTCGCTCTGCTTTAAACTTTACCTATAGCCGCTTTCCTCCCATCTCCGCCAGAAAACTTTTCCTCAGAAGTAGATCAGTTTCTTGTTTCCTGTTTTACGTGGCTGAAGTCGCTTCTTATTCTCCAGCTTCTTGTTCAAATTTACCCGTTCCACCTTAAACTCTAACTGAGGCACCAAATGTAAATGCAGCACCATTTAAGGTGGAACGGGAGAATTCGAAAGAGAAGCGACTTCAGCTTTGCCACTTTTTAGTGTGTGACAGTCTCTCATTGCAGATTTAATGTTCCAGGAAACCGACTGCGCTGCTTATAAATGCGAATAACGCGTCGCTGCTATGTGACCTGCAGTCTGCATGCCGGTTCTCAGTCGAAACAGGGCTTTTGCGCTATGCTGCACACGACCCGTCTCAAAGATACTTTACTGACACAGCGATCCACCCACCACGTCTCTACAACGAGAGCAAAACCGAAGTTATAAAATCACTAAAGAAAACGGGCAGAATAGCTGTAACGCGCTGCGTGGTCATCCATCACCACTGGATCTTATTTCACCGTAACTGCGCATTTTATTGCAGATGAGTAGCAGCAGCTTCTCGTGCTCCAAACAGAAGCACTGAATGAGAGCCCTCCAGTTCACTTGCCACATGACCTCCATTTGATTTATTAATAAGATATATTGGAAGTAAATTCATTATTGATCATTACAAATACTTTGCTTTAAAAGTACCAAGTCACTTTAAATAATCAAATCAAATCAAATCAAATTTATTTGTGTAGCGCTTTTTACAACTGATGTTGTCACAAAGCAGCTTCACAGAAATCCGTTTAGAACAAAGTTTCAACATGAAATGTAAATCCTCCAGGTGAGCAAGCCAGGGGCGACAGTGGCAAGGAAAAACTCCCTCAGTTGAGGAAGAAACCTTGGGAGGAACCAAGGCTCACATGGGGGGACCCATCCTCCTCTGGTCAAACTACGTACAAAATTATTATTCTACTAATATTAATAGTAATAGTAGTAATAGTTAGGAGACTTCAGTGTAGAGTGGGCAGCCAGTCCAAGGCAGGTGGCGGTGACTGGGTTGTGGGTAACTGGTCTGAAGCGGGTAGCCGGAGAGCTCTACAAACAATCATCCAGCAGTGTCCGGCCGGACAGGTGAGCAGTCGTTTTCTCGGAAGAAAGGTAGGGAAATGGAGTTAGTGTAGTTCTGTATGGGTGTATGTATAGTAGTATGTAAAACATTTCCAGAGTGTGGCTAACGACTCTGGCAGATCTGACTATAACAGCTTAACTAAAAGGAGAGAACCAAAAGGGCACACAGACACGGGAGCACCCTGAGACAATCTGGCATTCCTCCGCTCCACCGTCCACAAACCTGAGTGATCGCGTGTGAGCGGCGGGACGACAGCACCAGCGTCTCAGTTTACTATAATTCCCTGCGTCCATGGACCCCTGGATCTGCTGCCTTTATCCAAGGGGAAACATTAGCTACCAAAAGCTAAACTAAACAAATGAGTTTTCAGCCTAGATTTGAATATTGCGACTGAGTCTGAGTCCCGAACATTTTCTGGAAGATCATTCCAGAGTTTGGGGGCTTTATAAGAAAAGGCTCTTCCCCCAGATGAAACCTTCTGAATTCTGGGAACTATTAAAAAGCCAGCACTCTGTGATCTGAGTAATCGTGGTGGCTCGTAAAGGGAAATAAGGTCTTGCAGGTACTCAGGAGCCCATGTAGGGCTTTATACGTCAATAAAAGAATTTTGTAATCAATACGGAATTTAACAGGCAGCCAATGGAGTGATGATAGAACTGGACTGATATGATCAAATTTTCTAGTTTTAGTGAGAACCCTGGCTGCAGCATTTTGAACTAGTTGAAGTTTACTTAAATTCCTGCTGGTGCATCCTGACAGTAATGCGTTACAGTAATCTAGCCTTGAGGTAATAAAGGCATGTACTAATGTTTCTGCATCGTGCAGCGATAAGGCATTTCTTATTCTGGCGATATTGCGAAGATGTACAAAAGCTGTCCTAGTGATGCTGCCTATGTGTTGATCAAATGATAAATCTGGATCGAGTATTACACCAAGATTTTTTGCTGCTGAACCTGGTATAACTGGAAAGTCAGCGAGATTTAAAGTTAAATCTGATAATTTATTTCTTGCCACTTTTGGACCCAGAAGGAGAACCTCTGTTTTGTTACTGTTTAGGAGGAGGAAGTTACGCGACATCCAACCCTTCACATCTTTTACACAGTCCTCTATTTTCTTTAACCTGTATTTGTCATCAGGCTTGGCTGATATGTACAGTTGCGTATCGTCTGCGTAACAGTGAAAGTTAATGCCATGGCTACTTATAACTGTGCCTAACGGTAACATGTATAATGTAAATAATAATGGTCCTAAAATAGAGCCTTGCGGAATTCCAGATCTTACTTGTGAATAATTGGAAGATGAATCATTTACCTTTACGAACTGATAACGTTCCGTTAAGTAAGATTTGAACCATGATAGGGCGGTCCCTGTGATTCCAACCATGTTTTCTAACCTTTCAAGGAGAATATTGTGGTCTATCGTATCGAAAGCTGCGCTGAGGTCAAGTAGCACTAACAGGGATACGTAGCCTTGATCAGAGGCAAGAAGAAGATCATTTGTTATCTTAACTAGAGCTGTCTCAGTGCTGTGATGTGGCCTGAATCCAGATTGGAATTTCTCAAATATGTGGTTCTTATGTAGATATGAACTAAGTTGCTGGGCTACAGCTTTTTCTAAGATCTTAGATATAAATGGCAGGTTAGATATAGGCCTGTAATTAGACAATATGCTAGCATCAAGGTTTGGTTTCTTGATCAGGGGCTTAATAACTGCTAGTTTAAAAGCTCTGGGTACATGGCCCAGGCTAAGGGACGAGTTTACTATAGTTAAAAGAGGATTAATGATAACTGGTAGTACTTCTTTGAGTAATTTTGAGGGGATTGCATCAAGTGTGCAGGTTGTACAATTTGCAGAGGAGATAATCTTCTCTAGTTCTAGCTGTGGGAGTGGGTAGAAATTTTCAAGCCTTTCTTCTGCAGCTATGTTATGTTTTATATCAGCCATGTCAGATGACAGCCAAGTTGGATTTAATACTGTGGGTTGAATTTGTTGTCTAATATTTTCGATTTTATTATTAAAAAAGTCCATAAAAACTTCACTGGTGAGGGTCGCCGGAATTTGTGGTTCAGTACCTGCCTGATTTTTTGTAATTCTAGAGATCACACTAAACAGTACTCTAGGATTATTTTTATTGTTCTCGATCAGCGAGGCCAGATATGCTGAGCGAGCTTTAGTGAGAGCATTTCTATACTCTATAAGGCTGTCCTTCCAGGCCAAGTGGAACACTTCCAGCTTGGTTGATCGCCATTTCCGCTCTAGTTTCCGTACTGTTTGTTTTAAGGTACGGGTTTTATCATTGTACCATGGGGCGAGCTTTTTCTGTCTTATCCTTTTGATTTTTAGTGGCGCCACATTTTCTAAAGTAGATCGGAAGGTATTTTCTAAATAGTCGGTTAATACATCTAGCTCCATTGGGTCTGATGGAGTGGAGACTAGGGTTGTTAGTACTGGGAGGTTTTCTATGAATTTTAGGGTGGTAAGTGGTTTTATTGCGCGCTTTGCAGAATAGCGAGGGGACGTACATGTATTATGGCTAAGACGTAGCTCATAAGAGATTAGGTAATGGTCGGAGATTACTGAGGTTTGGGGTAAGATATTAAGCCTGTCTATGTTAAGTCCGAGTGTCAGAACTAGATCTAAAGTGTGACTACAGTAGTGTGTAGGCCCTGTTACATTTTGGGTGATACCAACAGAGTCTAGGATTGAAGTAAACGCCTTTTTTAGTGGGTCATCTGCCTTCTCAAAATGGACATTAAAATCTCCTACAATCATTACTTTATCATTGCACACAGCTAGGTTTGCAGCGAAATCACTAAATTCTTTTAGAAATTCTGAGTAGGGTCCTGGTGGTCTATAAATGTTAAATAATGAAAATGCCTTCTTTTTTGTGTCCGGGTTAGTAACGTTGATGGAGAGAACCTCAAAAGAAGTGAAGGTGTCACATTGTTTCTGACTGATATCTAGAGTATTCTGGTAGATTACACATAATCCACCTCCTTTGCCTGATAATCGTGGGCTGTGTACATAATTATAGCCCATGGGGGTGGCTTCATTTAGTGCTGAATAATCATCCTGTCTAACCCATGTTTCAGTAAGACAAAAAACGTCAAATTTATGATCACTTATAAATTCATTTATGATTACTGCTTTTGAGATAACAACACCGAGTCACTTAGTCACTTTAAAATGTATATTGTCTCTATATTCTGTGTATATTTAATATATGTCAGTTAGTTTTTCTTGTATTTTTATTTTTACTTATTTACTTTCTGTAGAGTGATTAGCTGAGACTCACCACAAGCATTTCAATGCATAAATGTCCTGACCTGTTGTGCAAATGACAAATAAACTTGAAACTTGAACTCGAAACCTGAGCTCACAGAGTGAGAGAATATAAATGCTATATAGAAAAAAAAAGATGCATCGATAATCGTTTTATAATCGCATCGCAGCCTCTGAATTGCAATCGAATCGAATCGTGAGGTGCCTAGAGATTCCCACCCCTAGGGTGAAGCGACTGATAGCATTAGCTAGCTAACTGGCGTGATGGTCAGCATGAGAGCTGCACCTCAGTAGCAATGTTGTGCACATAAACATTTGCTTTAATTAGTAGTTCAGTTAGGAGTGAATAGAAATTCTAAACCAGTGAAAAGTTATGTTTATTTCTTTCACATTAGACTTTAAAGGTTACATGAGTCTCAGCAAATACTGTTTAATACAGTTTGGACTACAGTAAATGTTTGCGATATTTAACATGTCATTTAATACATTTACACTGTAAGTAATTGTGCTGTGAATACAGAAGGTGCTATTACCTCTTTATAAATAAATAAATGTTATGTAAAAGAATTGTATAAATCCTACAAGCACTTCTAATATAAACATTATTTAATTCATTCAGGTTTATTGAACATGATGGAGAAACATAAATTATAATACCATTTTTTACATTAGATTTATGTATTTAAATTGAAGGAAAATTGACGTAATTTAAATATGTAAGTTTTAACTTTTGGGCTTGAATATTTTTTTGAGTGTAAACGCCCCCCAAACTCCCTCACCACCACCCCCCACCCCACCCTGAATGCTTTTGGAAGAAGGCAAAGTCGTGTATGTGTAGCAGAGAAAACACAGTCCGTGGGCATCATGTCTGAAAACGAGCCCTGGACTGCAGTATACACAGAAATAGAGAGCAGCATGTTCATGCTGTCTGAAATGATGGATTTGATTGACAGCCAGAGAGGTCATACAGCATTGTTTACAGAAAAAAAAACCCAGAAAAAACTCCAGTGCTGGCTGTACGGCACCCTGGGCTGGTGGAGCCTGTTTACACTCAAGCTCACTTCATTGTGCTGCAGTCAGCACCGTGTCTCATCTGTGTCCTGCAGAGAGACATCAAAGCCGCCAAGCAGAGAATTACTTTCTCTCCTCTCATTACTCTCTCGCTCTACACTCCTTTTCTGTAATTTCCCTCCCTCTCGCTCTTTTTCTCCCTCTGTATATCTTTGTCTCTGTCATACGGAAGCAGGTGTTCTCTCTTAATCTCTCCCCTGTTTTCTCCTCTTTCATCTCCACTGCACTACCTTATGAAGATAAACAGTACCTGTGTTTGCTGTACTGTTCACACAGACACTTTACTTCTCAACAGTATCAATGGGTTCATCTCTCCTATAGAACACTATACAACATGTAGACTATTATTATACTACTACATATAGACTCAGTCCTATTTCACTCCTCGCCCCTACCACTGAGCCCTTAGCCCTCTGTTTAGCGCGTTCACGTCTAGGGGTAGGGTGTCCCGATTCTTGTTGAGATAGAGGGGTAGGGTGTAGTGTTGGGGCTACATGACCCTCCAAACGGAGGTTTTTCAGAGACTCCAAACAGAGAGTTTTGAGAAAAAAGAAAAACCAGCAAGATGGAGAACAAGAGACCAAAGAAACCCACAGATGTGAGAATTTTCTCTTAAAAAATTACCAAAACCACTGTTTTATCTTAGTTTAATATCGTTTCAGTGTATTTTGGTCGTTTTATTCATAACAAGCATAAAAACCTAGCTAATAGCATGCTAATTTCTTGGTAGCTAGCTAGCTAACTTTCCCATTCCACCTTAAATAGTCCAGCAGCTCTGACGCCTGAAGTGCCAGAATGTAACTGCTGCACTATTTAAGGTGGAACGGGAAAATTCAAACAAGAAGCTGGTGAATATTTGGCCTCAGCTTCATATCACCAAGGAATTAATGGTGGGTGATAATAAATAATTGCCCCCCTCTTTGAAGATCATATGATCCCTAAATGTAACTAAAGCCCAGCAGTGAGGAGCTGAACTTTACCCTCCTCTGCTGTCACTGCAGACTGGCAGGGTCGCCTACAGAGCAGCGCTGGTAGCTGTTAATGAAGTGATGCTCCTTTTTTTATTTGAGGGTCCCATTTCAGAGGGAAGATTTCAACCACTACCCTGTAACTCAGTTCCAAAGGGGCGAAGAGACACTCAAAAACAAGGGGTAGGGATAAAAATAAGAAATGGGACTGGGCCTGAATTGTGTACATTTATTGGCTATTTGTGCTAATTATGGCTAATTACTGCTGATAAGTGGATGCCGGTTTGATAAACAGTTTCAGCATTCTTGATCCAGGGTTAGCTTAGCCAGCTAACTCTAAGGCATTGTTCAGACTGCCAGCCCAAATCCGATTGTTAGCATATCCAGATTGTATTCAGATTGATTTTTGATAGTCCGGACAACAAAAAAACACGTGAAATCTAATTTCCTCAAATCAGATGCAAACCACGTCTGAATTTGGTTTTTAAATGTGATTCCAATCGGATTTTTACAGGTGTTTCTCAATCTGGACGCTCTGGGTGCTCGAAGTGTCACTTGCAATGCGAGTGGAACCACGGTGGCGAGCGGGCGACGCCCCACCACTTAAACACACATAAAAACCTCCACTTTTCCTAAACTGCATGGAACGCTGATCAGCATGAACAGACAGAGTAAAACAGAGCAGCAGAGCTAATCAGAACCTCCATTTCAGCTGGGAGGCGCTTTCAGACCTGCCTTGTTTGGTGCAGATCTGTCCAACTTTCTCTTTTTTTCGGTTTTGACGTGCGACTCCACCCAAACTCAGGCAGCACCAAATCTCGAGGGAACTCAACACGCTTTTTTCCAGAGCACGTTTTTCGCTGCACAATCTGCTGCTTAACATTTCACTCTTTACAATCACTCACATCGTTCCTGCACTGCGAGCTGCTGTAAATAACGAGAGACAAGCAATAAAATAATGATATGAGTTTCATTTTGGACCATGGAGCAAATCTTTGGCCAAGCATCAGCAACCTGATCAGTTAAGTTTAAACTAGTATTCACAAAAATGTAACTAAAGATTTTGGGAAAAGGTTTCGGGGACGGGTTTTAGAGGAGAGTGACAATCGCTGCTCATGCACGCGCTGCAGGCCGCAGCCCCTCCCCCACTTTGTGATACTCTTCTTTGGCTGGATTTCGCTATCTAGCACCTAAAGCTTCCCAGAGGAGTGTTCTCATTATGAGACCTCATCTGGCCCTGTGAGAGTGGATGAGACAAGTCACCACCTACAGAACAGAGACCCACCATTTTCTAACCACCTGTGTCAGGCTGCAGTTCTCACGGATCAAAACACTGCAGAATTCAGCTCATCAGCTAATTAGCAAGGCCTTCATGGACTGAGGGTAAACACTGATAGCTGCAGCACTTTGGCCCAGAAGCTCCTGTTGAGTTCGCTGGGAAAAAACACTGTTTATCTGTGAAATACTGGAGTTCTTTACATGTTTTGAGTTTTTAGTTATCTGAACTGAAGAATCTTCACTTCTACCTGTGAATTTACAGCCAGTTCCTGTACATATATTAACTATGTACTGATTTATTGTTTATAGTGACTTTGGATGGTCAGTGCGAGGTTAATCTTACTCATATGGATACCCAATATACTTGTGCAAAGTGTGTCCTGTGAATAACTTTCCAATGTCCACTAAATGGCCCATATAATTTGATGAAATACCACACTGACGATATCAACACCGACATCAGAGCTCCTCTCTACTGAAGCACGACACACAGTGCCGTCCTTCATCGATGGTGTGGTGATCTGCACAGACAGATCGTCAGGATGTTTATCGTCTGCATCTTCTTGGTGAAAGTCATCAGGTCGCGGCTGACACACAGAACAGCACCATGAGCTCATTCACTTCATTCACGTCATCTTAAAACATTGTGGCTCGTTTTTGTTGACGCTGTTTCATTGCAGTAGAACTTTCAAACATGTTCAGCGCTCCACGAGTGCATAGTTTTCTGAAAATGTAGAATATACTTGCTGAATGCCGGAGCAGTCCAGACTGGCTTGAGGCTGCATAGATCTTTCTTAGCCTGGGGGAAGCTGAGTCTAAAGGCAGGGTCTCCAATGACTGCAGGTGGCTTTCATTCTCAATGCAGCACATGGCAGAACCACGCTGACTGTGACTGTTTGATTGTTTATTAGTCTGGGCGGAGCTACATATGTTGTTCTGAATGTAGTGAATCAGTGCACAGTACTAATACTAATACAGGAACTGGGTTAGTATCAACAACCAACAACATCGACAGAAATGCTCATCCACTGTGTTGTGCTTAGCCATGCATTTTCAGATGGAATATTCCATTCATTTCAAGAACATTGCCTTTTTGTTTATAGCTTGAGAAATAGAGCATGTTCAATTAAATTATTATGCTAAATACAACGATCAGGCATAACATTATGATCCTTGTTTCTACGCTCATTGTCCATTTTATCAGCTCCACTTACTATATAGGTGCACTTTGTAGTTCTACAGTTACAGACTGTAGTCCATCTGTTTCTCTGATACTTTGTTAGCCCCCTTTTACCCTGTTCTTCAGTGGTCAGGACCCCCATGGACCCTCACAGAGCAGGTACTATTTGGGTGGTGGATCATTCTCAGCACTGCAGTAACACTAACGTGGTGGTGGGGTGTCAGACACAGCAGTGCTGCTGGAGTTTTTAAACACTGTGTCCACTCACTGTCCACTCTATTAGACACTCCTACCTTGTCGGTCCACCTTGTAGATGTAAAGTCAGAGACGATAGCTCATCTGCTGCTGCACAGTTTGTGTTGGTCATCCTCTAGTCCTTCATCGGAGGTCACAGGACGCTGCCCACAGGACGCTGTTGGCTGGATATTTTTGGTTGGTGGACTATTCTCAGTCCAGCAGCGACACTGAGGTGTTTAAAAACTCCAGCAGCACTGCTATGTCTGATCCACTCAGACCAGCGCAACACACAGTAACACACCACCACCACGTCAGTGTTACTGCAGTGCTGAGAATGACCCACCACCCAAATAGTACCTGCTCTGTGAGGGTCCATGGGGGTCCTGACCACTGAAGAACAGGGTAAAAGGGGGCTAACAAAGTATGCAGAGAAACAGATGGACTACAGTCTGTAATTTCATTATTTACACAAAATGCGAAAGATAGTAATTCATAGTAGTTGACAAAATAAATGAACATAATATGCACAGCTGCAGCTACAGTCTGCTAAAGCAACTTAGTTAACAATATAAATGTTAAGAAAGACTAATAACTCAACATTAAACATATTGCTATGTATAACATATATAATATAATTATTAGAACATTTCCAAATGCACCAGTATACTTTTGTACTTCTATACATGTATATATGCAAGAATGTCCTTGTTTTAATGTTTATTTACCAGAGAAGCCCAATTTTTTACTGTATCCTTGTATATGTAAAATAACAAAGTTGCACTTTTTTGCATGTTTAACAGGTCAGTTACAAAAATAAGAATATGACAGAAGCAAACACTATGACACTGTCTCCATGTAGTATCTATTAAATGTATTCATCCTCTTTAGACTTTTATACTGTAGTAGCACCACCAGCAGCTCCAGTGTAGTTTCTGGTCCGTGCCACTAGAT
Organism: Colossoma macropomum; assembly: GCF_904425465.1. Lineage (NCBI taxonomy): Eukaryota > Metazoa > Chordata > Actinopteri > Characiformes > Serrasalmidae > Colossoma > Colossoma macropomum. The sequence continues at coordinate 1,307,192 of NW_023494803.1, forward strand.
GGTGGTGTCCTACCAAAGTATTAGGTAGAGGCTATGAATAGGTTTTCACAGGCTACACTGGCTTGACTTCAGTACACTTGGTCCGTGCGGTTGTAAGTGGATGGATATAGTGTTTAAGTCATACTCTGTACTTAATACTATGAAGCGATGGATCTACTGTGAGCCAGTTTGACCAAATACCCATTTCTGATCCGTATTCTGTCTGTTGCTATTTCTAAAAGTTAACAATGAACCATTTTGGGGTCATTCAAATTCTGTCCCCAGACCCCACTGAGTACACGCAAGGCATACGACAAGCGTTTTCACTTAGCAATATTAAAAAGCAGTTTAAAACGTATCTTTTTACTTAATGTTTGTAGTTTTATTCTTTTTGCCACCAATTGTGTACTATTTATTTTATTCTGTTTAATTGTTTCTTTTATATCCATTTTTAATGTGTAAAGGCGATGTAGCCTAAACGCAGGTGGCTTGCAGCAGCTTCTCATCAGGTAAAGTAAAATTTATCTAACTGCTATTTCATTCAATGAAAGTCTATTAATATTGGTATAATTTAACAAACTGTGCAGGGAAACTGTTCTTGTTAATGGGAAGGTTTCATGCTAACTGGTACTTTTGTCCAGCTAAAATACAACACCTAATGTTAGCTCAAAGGCTAACACCTGAGCAGTTATGTGCTCATTAAAACTCTTTGCCGGTGGTTGGTGTGTTTCTGCATTGCTGAGGTTAAAGACGCCGGAACTGATTTTCACTTTTAGAGTCACATTTAACTCCTGGGTTAACTCGAGGCTTTGGGGCTCACAGCCAACAACTCAACTCAACTCAACTCAACTGAACTCAGCTCAGCTCAGCTCAACTGAACTCAACTCAACTCAACTCAAATCAGCTCAACTCAACTCAAATCAAGTCACTTTTATTGTGACATCACATTTACACAGCTGCAAGGTGAGTGAAAATCTTAGGTGTGTAGCCCCCTTTTAGAATTTAGATATAACAAAAATACATATATAAGAAAAAAAATTATATATAATAATTAATTTAATTTATTATTAAATTAATAAATAATTAAATAATCTTATATCTAAGAAATATATAAGAGTGGAGGACAGAGACATGCGATACCTGAGGAATGCATATTTGAGAACATAAAGTAGTAAAGGGGGCAAAAATGAAATCCAAGTTTACAGAGATTTTGGGGCATTTCTGGCCCAGTTGTTGCAAGGTCTGTACAGATCTAACATCAGAATTTGGGCCAGTCTATTTGGCCCGATTCTGAGTACGTTGCCCATAACTCATGGCCTCAAGGTAGTAAACTGAGGCCTCAATATAGTAATTCAGAGCCTCGATATAGTATGGAGCCCTGCTGGTGACATCCTGTATAAATAAAAATAATGTGTGGCAATGACTTATTAAGGCGTGGGAACAAGATAATTAAGTCATGGCCATTCATTAGGATCTCATTCCCACAAATTAATAAGGCGTGGCCATTATTTATATGAGATGTAACCAACAGGGCTCCATAGTATAGTAATTTGTGAAGTCAATTAAGTAAAATGTGGCCTCAATATAGTAACTTGTGGCCTCTATATATTCATTTGTGGCATCAATATACAACCCCATCTCCAAAAAGGTTGGGACGCTGTGCAGAATGTAAATAAAAATAGAATGCAATGATGTGCAGATCATGTAAACCATATTTTTAAAGGAAAATAGTACAAAGACAAGATATCAAATGTTGAAACTGAGAAAGTTTATTGTTTTTTAAAAAATATATGCCCATTTTGAATTTGATGCCAACCCTCCAAATGTTTTCAGGGGTGACAGGTCTGGACTGCAGGCAGGTCAGTTTAGCATCCAGACTCTTTTAATATGGAGCCATGCTGCTGTAATACATGCAGAATGTGGTTTGACGTTGTCTTCCTGAAATAATCAAGGCCTTCCCTGAAAAAGACGTCATCTGGATGGCAGCATCTGTTGCCAAAACATGTATATGTCGTTCAGCATTAATGGTGCCTTCACAGATGTGCACGTCACCCATGCCATGTGCACTAACGCCCCCTATACCTTAATGAATAATGGCTTTTGAACTGCGCACTGATAACAAGCTGAGTGGTCTTTAGCCCGGAGGACACAGTGACCATGATTTCCAAAAAGAATTTCACATGTTGATTCATCAGACCACAGGACACTTTTCCACTTCCCCTCAGTCCATTTTAAATGAGCTCAGGCCCAGAGAAGGTGGCAGCATTTCTGGATCCTGTTTATATTTGGTTTCTTCTTTTTGTTTTAGAGTTTTAACTTGCATTTGTGGATGCAGTGATGAACTGTTTTCACAGACAGTGGTTTTCAGAAGTGTTTCTGAGCCCATGCAGTGATTTCCACTACAGAATCATGTTTGTTTTTAATGCAGTGCTGCCTGAGGGCCCAAAGATCACGGCCAGCAAATACTGGTTTTCAGCCTTGACCCTTACATACAGAGATTTCTCCAGATTCTCTGAATCTTTTAATGATATTATGTACCGTAGATGATGAAAAGCAAAAGTCCTTTGCTATTTTATGTTGAGAAACATTATTTTTGAATTGTTGCACTATTTGATGGTGCAGTCTTTCACAGAGTGGTGAACCCCTCCTCATCTTTACTTCTGAAAGACTCCGCCTCTCTGAGATGCTCTTTTATACCCAATCATGTTACTGACCTGTTGCCAATCAACCACCAACTGTTTTTTTTTTAGCATTACACAACTTTACCAGCCTTTTGTTGCCCCGTCCTAACTTTTTTGGAACGTCTTGCTGACAAATATTTTTCAAAAAACAATAAAATTTCTCAGTTTCAACATTTGATATGTTGTCTTTGTACTATTTTCAATAAAATATGGGGTTTAAGTGATTTGCAGATCATTGCATTTTGTTTTGCACAGCGTCCCAACATTTTTGGAAATGGGGTTGTATTTATTTATAGCAATGCCTTATTAAAAAATTACCATGTCGTCTTAGAGGCTCCTTACTATTTAATATTTTAAACATATTCACCAGAAACACTGCCCATCCCTGCGGACCGGACTGAGCCCCTTCTCAGGTAGGGATAGTACGAGCCGCTCATTCTGTCTACATCAGTGTGACGCAGAGCGTGTGACGAAACACGCCCACCGGAGTGAAGAGCAGAGCGGAGAATGTAGTGCAGGGGGACACAAACACCTGCCTCTCCCACCGACATCAGCACAATACGACTGGACTCGTCTCTCGTCTGGAGGGCTTCACTGGGCGAGTCCGGCGTCGCCTGAACGGTGAGGGTGTTTTAATGCTATCGCGCGTCGTTGCCTGTATCTCCGTCTGTGCGGCTGACAGGGAATTGAACCATCCTTTAGATGAGTTTCTCTCTGTTACAGGCCGTGGCTGAGTAGAATTGAAGGCCTGAATGTGTTTACGACGACGCTGAAGGCGGCTTCCTATTCGCCTATACCCCGGTCCACCTTAAATGGTGCGGCATTAAAGGTGGACCGGGGAAATTCGAATAGCAAGCTCCAGCCTCGTCGTGTGGGATACATAGAGATTAGCAGGGATAGCCCTTGCAGCGTGCTGTGGGTGGGATGTGGGTTAGTGGAACAGACAGCCTGTGTTTACGCACAGTCCGCTGGCATGGCAGGAGGCGTCCATGCTCCTGTGTGCAGCGGTGGGCTGTAGGAGGCACCTCCTCTCCTCTCCTCTCCCCTCCTCTCCTCTCCCCTATTCTCCCCTCCTGTCCTCTCAGTGATGTGTACCCCCGGAGGACAGGGAGTCTAGGCGTAGCCACGCTAGGCTGAGATGCTGACACACAGCACGAGTCTCATCTTCAGAGCACTCAGAGAGAAACGCTTCGCTATACCAGCTGCGGGATCTCCATAGAATGACCTACATAAGCGGTGTGTAGGAATGCCGCGGAGGGATCATGCATCACTTTGAAAGCACGGGGGTTGAAGGGGAACTCCACCGATTTCCCCAAATTTCTGTGTAATTCAGTCATCAAGATGCAGAGTCATTCATAGTGGTTTAATGTGAAGAGGTTACCTGTAGAGAAACTACCAGACTCTGATTTCGGCCCTGATAGAGAGAGGATAGTGGACCACTGTTGGCCCGCTGATGGCGTTAGAGTATTAGACAGAATTCCACTTATCATCACTCATTTTCCACTCACTGTCCAATTTACTGATTTTTGCTTCCTTCCTTTCTTTAGTTATGCTTTGTGAATTAGTTTAGTAAATCATTTTAATCCAGCTCAGTGTCAATAACAACATTTGCTATAAAATCATTTTATATCAGGCCTAGTCATTATTTTTTTCCTCTCATTTGTTTGGAATATGTGTCCTTGTTTGTTTTCTAAAATAAAAGTCTGTGTGCATTTAAAACCTGTTTGAGGAGATTAAAAACTAGTTAGAGCTTGTATGCAGGACAGTAATCTGGTGGTCCGAGGGGGGACCAGCAGTAGCAAACAGTCAGCGGGGTGCTGACCTTATGAAGACCGATATATGCTCGTTTCTCTAGAACGGAGCGTTTCACACCAAACTGCTCTAAATGACTTTGTTTACATGTAAACCATTTATTTATGCAGAAATTTTGAAAAATTAGTGGAGTTCCCCTTCAAGTGGTACAACTCTGTTAGTAGGGATGCACAAAAATATCAGAGATAATATTTCAAACTGATATTCGATTATATATTCATTGTATTCTGCAACAACAGAGTGTTTTGGGTAACTTTGCTAAAATGTCTGCAATTTATTCATTATAGCCTCATATTGCATTTATGACCTTGTAGAAATAAATATGTTTTCATCTGTAAAGCTAATCCAGGTAGATGCAGTCCAAGTTATTGCATATATAAAATATAAGTCATTGGCCCACAATTCCCATATCAACTACTGAGTATTTGGAGTATTAATTAGTACTTTTTAAATTATTTTTTAAAGTGGAATTCCACCAATTTTTCAGAATTTATGAGTAAGTCAGTTGTCAGATGAGATGTAAACAAAGTAATTTGGAGTGGTTTAATGTGGAATTCTCTGTTCTAGAGGAACATACCAACTCTGATTTCTCTACAGTGGTGGTCTTAGGAACCAGGGCTCGCAAGGTCTTCATGGTTTTTACATGTAATTAAAGTGATAAAAGGTTAAAAAATAAGTTTAAGTTTGATATTATTTTACACTGCAATGCCCTGCGTGTTCCCCTCCGCCATGAATGAATATAAAGAAGTTTTATGCCAAAATCCTCAATATATATTAGTAAATAAATATTTCATATTTCTAGCAGAGCTTATTTATTTATTTATGTATGTATGTATTTAGTGGAGAGATACCTGCAGGGTGTTGTAAGGCAAAATAGTCCCCCAGATTTACCACTGTTTTACCATTATCACTACATCAAACCCCTCTGAATGACTTTGTTTACATCTCAGAGTAAAGTGTATTTTCATCATGCATATCACTAATTAGCCATTTGCGATTCATCAGGAAGGAAAATTATAATCACTCCTTTTCAAATGGGTAATCAAGTTCAGTCGATTAATCGTGACAGCCCCAGTATCATTGCATCAGCAGATGTTTGCCAGTTTGCTCATTTCTTTCCACCAAAGTCATATTCCTCCTCCCTCTGATGATAAACTTTGTTTTAGGTCTTCAGGTCGGTCTCTAACTTGGGACACTGGATTAACTTGTGTTTTCTAGGATGCGCCACGATTCTCAGAGATTAAGAAGAAGATTAAACCCCAGAGATTTTGCATTCGATGATCAGACATCACAGAGAGTAAAGAGGAGAAGAGTCTTCACATTTTCCTATCTTTGCTTTCTGTGATGTCTGGATGTTTGGGTTTAATCTTTTTTGAGCGTGACTGGACGCCGCACTGGCTTACACATAAAAGCATGTCAGCGTGCTTCGACTGAACGGTGCACACTGCAGCAAATAATGATCGTGATGCGTTGGTACAGCTATGGCTTATCACTGCTCATCCTTTTCATTTCTGACAAAGGCGTACAACACAGCAGGCTGGGCTGCGGCCTGTAACGACCAGTAATACACACCGCTGCGCCAGGGCAAACACCACAGCGGCATAGAAACTTCTCGTACATGCCTCGCGTTTGTTTTTAATGCTTTCCTGTCTGGAAAGTCTTCATTGTTAGTGTCATGAAATGGTGCCACGCCTTAAGGAAAACAGCCTTGATCTACACTCTCAGAAATACAGATAGGAAACTGTCACAGGGGCAGTACCTTTCTCGTCACTGGGGTGGTACCTTCAAGGGTCCATCTCAGTACCTTTAGTCAGGGAACATAACTGAATCATAATCCACTGAAACGTTATGTTCTAAGCTGTACTGACTCCACACACCCCGTCTCGTCTCCAGGACTTTATTTTACTGTTCTGTTTAAAACATTCGGTTATGAAAAGGTACAAATACGAACTTTTCACCTGTGTCTGTGTTGTGACACAGGTGTCTGAACTGGCTAAAGTATCATCAACCGATCACACCTCCTAGCAGTCGCCCCTTTGTCTATGCTATGGTGGGGGGTGTGGTGGTAGGCAAGCAAGAGCTGCTTTCCCATGATGGCTAGGAATCCAGATTTCTATCTAAAATTGATCTATTTCAGAGTGTTTGGAAATAAAAGGATCTGCTAATTTTGACTGAAAGGCTGCTTTTAACCCCGTGTAAATACACTGAGAGGCCTATCAGTCAGTATGAATGGCACCTTTGTCCAGTAGCCCGTTTCAGCAAGGTAGGTAATATGGTAATGCCACAGTAGTGGTGGGCGGCATGGCCAAAAATATATATGACAGTATAATTAAAATGTTGGACTATTTTTGTATTTAGATTTTTTTCAAATAAAAGTATTTTAGACGTTTAAGTAAACCTTTGTAGGTCTTTGAGGCTAACAGTGTCTTGTTTCTACGCTCATTGTCCATTTTATCAGCTCCACTTACTATATAGGTGCACTTTGTAGTTCTACAGTTACAGACTGTAGTCCATCTGTTTCTCTGATACTTTGTTAGCCCCCTTTTACCCTGTTCTTCAGTGGTCAGGACCCCCATGGACCCTCACAGAGCAGGTACTATTTGGGTGGTGGATCATTCTCAGCACTGCAGTAACACTGACATGGTGGTGGTGTGTTAGTGTGTGCTGTGCTGGTCTGAGTGGATCAGACACAGCAGTGCTGCTGGAGTTTTTAAACACTGTCCACTCACTGTCCACTCTATTAGACACTCCTACTTTGTCAGTCCACCTTGTAGATGTAAAGTCAGAGACGATAGCTCATCTGCTGCTGCACAGTTTGTGTTGGTCATCCTCTAGACCTTCATCAGTGGTCACAGGACGCTACCCACAGGACGCTATTGGCTGGATATTTTTGGTTGGTGGACTATTCATAGTCCAGCAGTGACACTGAGGTGTTTGAAAACTCTGCTCTGACTGATCCACTCGTACCAGCACAACACACACTAACACACCACCACCACGTCAGTGTCACAGAGAACTACAAAGTGCACCTATATAGTAAGTGGAGCTGATAAAATGGACAATGAGTGTAGAAATAAGGAGGTGGTCACAAAGTTATGGCTGATCAGTGTATATATTTGTAATTAATAACATAATAAATTTGGTTTTTGATTATTAGAAAATCAGCACATTTATTAATTAAAATTTGACTTAGCAGGACGTGATTTAATTGGATGTTGCCCATGCCTCTGACCGTCAGGCACCACTGGCATTTGGAAAATACAGCAGTCATTCAAACTATTGGTACCAGCTGGTCCAAGGCTTGTTGCCCGCACAAGGACTGTGGCGTGGCTATTCCTGACTGATTTTTTTAAGTATATAATATGACGTTTAATTACAAGTCCTCAAATCCAGTGTGCAAATTAAGAATATTGTCAATTTGAGTATAGTGTCACTGGATACTTTGATTAAACATTTTTATTTAAATTCAATGGTGGTATCGATTTAGTCTACATGATAGCAACTTGAGATGACATGATTGCATAGCAGCATCACTTTGTCACTTTTATTTAGTACAAAACGGTGCAGTATGTTAATATTTCGCAAACTGACCTATCAAAATCACTGTTAACCCCTTAAATTGTAAAATGTTTATCACACACTTCTATAACTTAAGAATAACTCAAGTTTGCACTGTTTACATGTGATTACTTAATAGTAAGCTTTAGAATGTAATAAGCCTGAGATTTGAAGGGGTGAAGATTAGTACACTATGTGTATCACACTGTAATAATGTTTAATATATGGGGCACATTCATATTTAGTCTAGACCAGGGGTGTCAAACTCAACCAGTAAAAGGGCCATATTAAAAAATCTCATCAAATCTGTGGGCCAGAGAAAAAATGTTTTTATTTCATTTTTAATGTGGTGCTATAACCCAAACTGGCCATTGTTTATTCAAAATATGCATTAGACCTTGAAATATTACATGGACACTTGAAATATTGAAAATGTCTGTCTTTTAAACCAACCTATTTGCTTGAACTAGACACCTGGAATCCTTTCTTTGCTGCAGGTTCATTAATCCTTGGGCTCGGGTTTCTGAGCTGCTGAGCTGACCTTCAGCGTTTAGATTAATAAAACTGCAGCTGAAAGGCATTTTGGTGATATGACTGGTGTGGAATTGTGTAGAATTGTGTAGAACTGAGGTGTAACCACTGTTAAATAGACTGTTGTTGGGGTGGGAGAGTCAGAGTATGTTATGTTGCAGTGCATGCTGGGGACTGTAGTGCAGTGCACTGTGAAAATGGGCTAATATTAATAGAAAATTAAAATACTTTTGCAGGCCGGATAGGACTGTGTGGCCCACCGGCCTTGTGTTTGACGCATGGGGTCTAGACCAACCAAGTAATGGGTGAAATACTGGTTAATCTGGAATAATACCCTTTGAAGTTCTTCCTCAAGTATGAGTTTTGTCGTAACAATTGTACCTGTGTGCCACAAATAAGGCAATGCATAAGCAGTGCAAACCATAGTAACATTAGCCTGTTTGACAAAAAGGCTGATTCATGGATGTTCAGTCAGGTTTCGAATGAAAATGAAAGCGTAGCAGCCCTCAATCACCTTCTGCTGCCTCGTCCATTTTATCTGAAGTAGCTCAGATGTTTTCAAGGCAGTGGGCATAAAAGAATGGCCAGGTTTTTTAGCCTAATATGGACACCAGAGCACTTCCTCTCATACTTACTAAGGAGCCACCTGAGTTAGTGAGCTGTGATAGATGAAGCTGCAGTAGACCAGCTGATCCTGAAGCATAAATGACTGTAATATTTTCCAAATTCCAGCAGCGTCTGTGAGACAAATGACCTGAGAAACTCGACTAAGCTGAACTTAGCTATGTTCGAATTTCCCGTTCCGCCTTAAATGATGTAGCAGTTACTCTCAGGCCTGCAGGAGCCAGAATGTAGCTGCTGGTCCATTTAAGGAGGAACGGAAAATTTGAAAAAAAAACTGGTGAATAAGTAGCCAAACTCAGCCTTGAAGAAATGCACAGTAAACAACATTTGGCGCTGTTTTTGCCAGCCCACAGGGCTAGTGTTATAAAGAAATATTGACATATGTTTTTCAGTATATTTCAGTTTTATTTTTACTGTTTTGCCCAATGAAAATACTTCAGAATTAATTTGGTTGTTAAAAAATGTTTCTTATCAAAAATGTAGCAGCATTCCTGACATATAATCCACTGTTAACCTACAAAAATAGGTTTACTTAAGCATCTAAAATGGTTTTATGTGAAGAGTATATACCATGATATATATCAAAACTGTCTAAACTTTTAATTATACCATGATGTAAATGTGTGACCGTACCGCCCGCTACCAGGCCAAGGCTGCCTTATTTTGCACTCTAGCTCGCTTGCCAAGCCCAGTATGCTGCATTAAACAAACATCTTCCTTTCCCAGCATTTACCCACCGTTTCTTCCATTCATAAGAACCATTTGACGTTTGTCCTGTTATCACTAACCCTGATTAAATGTCCAGGAACAAGGATGTAATAATACTAGGTTGTACAGATGCATGTTCCTGGACGCTGTGGATGGTACTGGGGGGTGTAAGCGCTGTCCATGCGACCTTGTTTCTAGTAGAGGGGATGTGACTAGGAGGATTAAGGCGGCATGCAGTTAAAAGGAGATTAATTTCATGATTACTTTTGCTCGCCAATGTAATTCACAGCTGAGCATGTTGGTAAACACTTTATATGTTAAGAAAAGTCAGGTCATGAGTGGAGTGAGGCTTTTACATCGTTACTGGTTGGCGTGCGGTAGAGGATTTGGAGTTCTACAGTTACAGACTGTAGTCCATCTGTTTCTCTGATACTTTGTTAGCCCCCTTTTACCCTGTTCTTCAGTGGTCAGGAACTCCATGGACCCTCACAGAGCAGGTACTATTTGGGTGGTGGATCATTCTCAGCACTGCAGGAACACTGACATGGTGGTGGTGTGTTAGTGTGTGTTGTGCTGGTACGAGTGGATCAGACACAGCAGTGCTGCTGGAGTTTTTAAACACCTCAGTGTCGCTGCTGGACTGAGAATAGTCCACCAACCAACAACATCCAGCCAACAGCGTTGCAGCATTGCACTGGCCAATTTGGTGATAATACTTTATAAACAACACCCTGTGCAGTCCTGATTGAGTCTGCTGTCAGGGGGGCTGGAACAAGGTAACATGGTGAAGCTCTCTGACTAAGGACAATAAAGGCAAATAAATCATGAGCTCATCACCTCTCGCTGTCTTGGGATGTTCGCCACCTTACTAAAGTCTTTGGACAGGTGTACTTAAGTGCAAACATGCTTTTATTGCAAAATTTAATACCTAGTAGGTTTCATCTCTGGCCCAAATAAGCATGATAATGTGTTGAGCCTCTTTGCCAGTTTCTAAAAACGTGAGGGTGGGAAAACCACCCACTGCTCTTTTATTAAAAGGCCAGTATCCTACATGCTGTTGTATTTTCTTTTTTCCCTGAATTCCGCTTCTGTACGGAGCCCCGGAGGAGATGGAGATAAAAAATGATTTATTAGAGTGAAGGTTTTGCAGTTTGATGATCTCTAACACCGCCGCTTGATGTGGGAGCAGAAACAGGGCTAAGCAGCCGCGCTGCGTCTTCATCTTTGTTAATATAATCATTAGAAAGCTTAGTGAAGATTGTGGTTGTAGTTTATTGTCTTCCTTCATTTCTCCACCAAACTGCAGCTGCACTGATGAATCTGAGGGCCGTTTGTTGTGAAGAGGAGCTGCAGTTTCCTCATAACCCCCAAATCAGAATCAGACCTGATGAGCATCTCTGTTCATCATCTCATCAATCTCACTCATCAAAACCCGTCAGACAGTCTCAGGAAAATCGTGATCACGAATAGTAAAAAAAAAACATACCCACGAAGTAAAGAAAACATGCACGATTAAAAGAAAATGAGGGAACTATTTAAAAACGAATAAAAGAAAACGTTTGTATGAATTGCAAAACATTTTAATTAATTTTAAGAATAATTAATTTTAAAAAACATCAAATTTTTTTTTTTTTTACCTCCGTCTCCTCTGGGGCTCCGTAAGGTTCATGTGGATGGATATAAAAAAACAGTCATCCATTTTTTTGTAATTCATTTTTACATTTTCCAGCTTCTCTTCCTCCCTTAAAATGAAACAGTTTTGTTACTGCGCCTTTAAAAATAAATGACCTTTGTTCTGATTGGCTGTCCTGCCTCTTTCAAAAAGCAGACCAGGCTGAAGCTCCTTATACTCAGCATGGAGGCCAAAAACGTTGTCGGCTGAATAGGCGTCGGTTTTCGTGACATCACAAAAAGCAGTGAATTCAAAATGTGCTGTTTTTCAGCTTAGTTTCCTTGTATGGACTGTGGAGGGGAGACAGCTGTACATTTAAAAACTAACAGTTAAACTTTATCCTCGAAAGTTGCGTCACAGAATCCTCAGTGTGCCAGAAATAAACTTGCGAATGTATTTTTTGGCCTGTGCACTAAGCTCACATCAGCCTCTGGTGCTAGAACAGTGGTTTATAAAGCTGTAGCTTGGTAAACTGAGGCTACATCACATTTGACCGTTTATTTTATAGAATAGAATAGAAATTTTGACACTGTCATAATTATAAATACCACCATCACTTATTTATTTTAGCTGTTAACTACATCTCAAGCATTAAGTTAGCTGTGTTAGTGCTTTCCAGTCTTTCCCTTCACCATGTCTCAGTGGTCTTATTAGCACATTTTAGTGAGGTGGACTGTGATACAGCTACATAGCGCCCCATTAACCCTGATAGCAAGAGGATAGTGGACCACTGTGGGCCCACTGATGGCAAAGCTGGCAGTCCAGTGGCATTTTGCTCAGCGTTGTCTGACGAGTATTAGACAAAATTCTACTTATCATCACTCATTTTCCACTCGCAGTCCAGTTTACTGATTTTACTTCTTCAGTTATTGTTTGTAAATTAGTAGTTTAGTAAGTAATTTTAATCTAGCACAGCGTCAGCAACAACATTCTCTATAAAATCATTTTATATCAGGCCTAGTCATTATTTTTTTCTCTCAGTTGTTTGTAATATTTGTCTAAGTTTATTCTCTAAAATAAAAGTCTGTGCATTTAAAATTTGTTTGGGGAGATAAAAAACTAGTTAGAGCTTGTTTGCAGGACAGTAATCTGGTCCGAGGGTGGACGAGCAGTGGCAACCAGTCAGTGGGGTGCCGACCTTATCAAGCCAGCGGACCGATATATGCTGCTATCTGGGAAGTAGTGTATTTAAATGCACTGAGAAAGTTTTTTCAAAATGTGAACTCCGCACTACAGTAACAAATTTGATAAAAATATCAGTCTATATTATCATAAAACGCCATCCAAAAGGAGTTTGACCATTTAAAAAACGTTTTTGAGCGTAGAAGGTCTTTAAATAATCCAGTTTATTCTATTAATCGTGATCGCTGCACTGCAGTATCACCTTCATTCTTCAGTCCTACTCAGTTCATATTGGAATTTTCAGGTATAAAGCAATGGCACTGAACTACATCTGGTTTTTTTTGTGCATTTTGTCAGAAAAATTTATTTACAGTGTCACATCACTTATTTGTCACTGTGTCTTTGTTGCCTTTGGCTTTCCTTCCACCTCTTCAATATTTCAGCCGTCTTTGTTTTCCAGACTTTTACACGTTCAAGGTTAAGCCGTAACCTCCGTGGCAGCGGGACACGTTTTCCATGTGAATGATCTGCAGAGTGTATCAGACATCTTCAGCGAAGTGTTCGTCGAGCTGTCGAAACGTTGGCGAAATTCAATTGTTTTCTTTTCCGGCTTCCTGTGGGTGAAACACTGTCTGTTCCCTCTTGGTGCCTCTTTTCTTCGTCTCTGCTTTCTGGCGTGCCGAGCCGATGATTATTTCATGAAAGTTTGTCATGAAAGCCTGCCGCCAGCCCGCACCGAACATTAACAGTGGCTTCCGTATTCTCTCGACTGTGAGAAAAGCCCGAGTGCTCACTGGGGCATGGAAATCATTTGGCTGGATTCCGTGAGCAGATGAGCACGTCCTGTTTCAGAGGTTTGAATTCTCCAAATAGTAGGAGTGCTGCTCTGCAGAGTGGAGCAAAATCCACCCACAGAAAGCAAAGCTGTCTTTCATCGCCACGTTCATCGACTGCGGTTAAAGAATGTAACGAGTTGGAGAAAAGACAAAACAGAGCGAGGGTCTCGTAGCAGACTGGAGGTCTCGTAAAGTTAGCTCAGTGTTGTAGTTGGCTGCGCTCGGATTTTGGCTGACATGAATAAATGAAGAGCCGGAGTGCTTGGCGATGACACATTCTGGATTAAAGTTTAATCGTTTGCACAGGTTTTGCTCGGCTGGAGCTGTTGAGTCACTCAGAGTCACGTAGAGCACATTAAAGGCATCTTTCACCCAAAAGTCCTCTTTTCACATACGGTGGATATCATGAAAGTGAGCATAAATAGGCCAGTTCTATTGGATTTAGTGATGGGAACTTTGTAAAACATTGAATGAAAAATATTGTAGTTGTATAGATCTTCTAAACCGCTTATCCTTCTGGGTTGCGGTGGGGTGCTGGAGCCTATCCCAGCTGTCGTTGGGCGGAAGGCAGGATACACCCTGGACAGGTCGCCAGTCCATCGCAGGGCAGACAGACAGACACACTCACTCACACCTAGGGGCAATTCAGCATGTCCAAACAGCCAGACTGCATGTCTTTGGACTGTGGGAGGAAACCGGAGTACCTGGAGGAAACCCACACAGACACGGGGAGAACAGGCAAACTCCACACAGAAATGACCCTGGTCACCCGGCCGGGAATCAAACCCAGGCCATTTTTGCTGTGAGGCGACAGCGCCACCCACTGCGCCACCCACTGCGCCACCCACTGCGCCACCGTGCCGCCCATAGTTGTATGTTTATTATAATTATTATTATAGTATGTTTTATATCTAACACTACTGGTTCTATTTTGTCTGTTCCAACTTTTTTATCTCAGAAAAACTAAATATTGTGATGCATATCATGTATCCTGAAATATCTTGAAGTATCATGATATTAAAATTTTGCCATATCGCCCTCCCCTAGGCTTAAGACTCGTCAACCTGTTTCTATATATTTGTACTTGCTGTAATTATTTCTTTAAATAAGCAAAACTGTCTTCATTGTGTCTTGAAACAAGTACAATTACCTGCATATGGAATAATACACTTTCATAACATAAAACTACTTTAAACAAATTAGAAATAAGTTCAATCATCTTACAATATTCTTACAGCAATCACACAGTGAGAAATATTTGCTATATTAGCTACGTTTAAGATGTCCTCACTTGCTAAGATGTCATTTTTTGCACTGTACTTTCTGCTTTCATTTGCATTTTACCTGCTGTCCCAACCTGGAATTGTTTTTGTAAAAGCTCATTTTGACCATTTGTTACTGCAGCTTTTCTTCCTCAGTCAGTGCAGCTTAGATTCCTCAATGTGTTAAAAACTCATGGACTCAAAATTTTAAAGCAACAAATAATTTTAGTTAAAAACAGGCTCGTCCTGAAGTTTGTCTCAGAGAGGCAATCATTATTCAGCCGGCGAACCTTTTCACTTTCATCAAAGCAAGTACTAAAGCAGGGTTTTAAGACAGAGATCAAAGAGATGAGTCGGACTACGGACGGCATGAATACTGCAGACGGCACACAGACTGCAGCAGACGCACCAGGACTAATCAAAGTGATTCCATCTGACATAAAAGTGAAATGTGCATAGCATTTCCACATGTCTAGCAGTGCCTGCGTACAGGTAAAGGTGAAAAAACAACAAAAATAAGGCTTTAAAGAGTGAAATAATAAATAATAATAATAATAATAATAATAATAAAATAAACAGTAAAATAATAATAAGACAGGCCACATAAGGATAATTATGCAAATAAGGGAAAAGAAAGAAAAGAAACCAGAAAGACAAAAAGCAAATGTTACAGAAAAAGAGACAGAAAATAAGCGATTGCAAAAGGTGGCTGAAAACTGTTCTTAATGAAGAGAAAGTGATTGGTTGACATCGTTTGCAGTGCTTTTTGGGATCAGTAGTTCATTCTGACATTAAACACATTAAGTACACAGAATTGTAACTTTTGTTTGCTTTTCAAAACCTTTTTAATAAATTAAATTTTTAATGTCGTGATTGGTCTCTGGCTGGGTGGTTCGGTTGGGTGCTGAAAACTGTAGGATTTTCCAAAACGTCCTGGAGAAAATAAATGGGATTTTTACTTCCGGAATCATAGCTGCTGAAAAAGTGGGTGGTCATGTAAGGGCCCAGCCTGCGCCGCCGGCCGCCAGCAGAGGGCAACAGCAGTGAGGCGCCACAAGTTCAGGGAACTCCAATTCCCAGAAGCCCTTGGGCTGATTAGGCCCAACCTGGCACACCTGTGGACTCCTGTACTTAAGGCTCTGGCAAACAGCAGCACTCTGTCACACCTTTGTAGAGGGGTGACCGGTACGGTACTTAGCCCAGGTGGGTATTTAAACAAAAAGAAAATAAAAGAAGGCTGTAAAAATACAAAACTACCTAAAAGCCAAAAAGAAGGCCTAAACAAGAAACGGCTCCAAGCCAAACAAAAGGTGTTTGCTCCACAAAGAGCAAACAGGTGAAACATAAAGCTGACCTTCCTCTCAGAATCACAGAGGAAGTGTTTTTGTTTTCTGATTATCTTTTATTTCACTTTTCTATCTCAGCTTTTGTTTGAGCGCTGCGTTCAGCGTCCCCTTTGTTTGCCTTTTCCCGCCCTTTTTTTATTCCCATTCATTGAGGTGTTTTTCCTGTACATCGGCGGTTCGGGCCTGGCTTTGAGCCACCTCAACCCCAATGTTTACAAGCGCTCAATTCACACTCCATCACCTCATTACGTTTATTTAAGACCCTTTCTTACGGGTTTTCCTCTCTGCACTTGGGTCCGCCTCCCTGCCGTCCTGTAACCGGTCACCGCTGTAAGGTTGTACGATGTATTTGCGTAATGCATGCTGGGTATTGTAGTGAGAGAGCCTTGATGAATGAAGCCATAAACCTGAATTCTGTCAAACTGATGAGGCTGAAGGATATAACGCTGCACTACAGAACAGGGCATAACACCAAAAATAAACTCCTTTCCACTTCTGCGCAAAGTAGTGAGCATTGATTACTGTGGCTGCACTGCGTAAAGAATGAGGCCTACATGAGGGCCTCGCTACACCCTGCTGTGATTTGTGTCTATCATAAATAAAAAGAGAAGGCAGTGATAAAAGCAGTGGCTGTACAAAGACATCAGGATCATTATTATGCTGTAATGCATCGTGTTCAGACAACACATGGCTGCAGACATGCATTAGGCATCAGCCGTAAGACGTGCTCATACTTTTTCAGTCAGGCTGCGAAAGCTTATGAAAGAGTGTTTCTCTCCCTCTGGACATGTTCACATCTCACAACGACAGGGTCATGAAAGAAGCCCGTGGAGCCAAACAAGTGCAGGACATAGAAAGTGCTGAAGATTGTTTTGTGAAAGTTGACCGGAATAAAAATTGACCTTTCTTACTTTGTTTTACTTTGTTTTTTTTCTTCCTTTCGCTCAAATCAAGCACGATTCATCTCCTCCACCCGCTTCGAGGCGAGTTGTCCTCCATGATAGACATCCAAGTCTGACTCAGTATTTATTTTGGACTGTCTGATTTTTCATAATCCAATCAAATCCTGATGGATGGAATCATGGAATTGGATAAAGTGAAGGAGGAAAATGCATTTTCATTTCCAATTCATTAAGGCTGGGCGATAAAACGATAACGATAATTATCGCAATATAACTTTCACAGCGAGCGTCAGATATACTGCGGTTCACCCCATGTAGTATGTAGTGTGTAGTAGGGCTGGATATTATGAAACAGTCACGCTGTAGCATTTTATGCTTTTATTGAGAAATATTATGATATTTGACAAGCAAAAAAAGGAGTCTCACAGGTAGTCCTTTATAATGGAGTTAATTATCAAGCCAGCAGTGGAAAGGTTGTGCAGTTACATTATACTTGATCACCTTTTAAAGATAAACAAATAAATAAAATAGTAATTGTGCCATGTGCAAAAGTTTAAATGCCAGTCTGAACTCAGCACCCCATTCGGCCGATATCGCAGCCTGCAAACGCTTTTAGTAGCCAGTTAAGAGTCTTTCTGTTCTCATTTTAGTAATTTTCACCCTGTTTTCTTTCCAGAGCGCCTCTAGTTCTGCAGTATTCTTGCATGCACAGCAAGATGTACCCACAGATTTTGAGAAGTCAGGGAGCTGGATTTGGTGTTATGTTTTGGATCATTGTCCTGTGGAATGAGCCAGCCTCTCTTCGGTTTCAGTTTACAACTGACTAAAGTCTCACTTGCATCCAGCATTTGCTGTTATGTAGTGCTTCCTGTGACCCTAGCTGCCTCACAACCCTAACCTCTTTAACTCCTTGCGACCACCGGTGGTTTCAAAACGCGCTTTGTCATATTCTTTACTTTATAACTTTAATATTTTATAAGCTTCATTCAAAGGTGGGTGTGAGCTGTAACTGTCTTCTTTCCAGTTAAATTGATGGGTGATAATTTTAAAACTTTATAATAAAAGAAGCTGAACTCACATTTTATTATTATTTTTTTTTGTTTTCTACTGAAAGTCGACCCATCTTTCCACAAATCTGAGCTACAAACTGGATCTCAGATGGCGTCTCTTCAGTGATCTGCTCTGTAAAAATTACTTTTATAAAAAAATACAGAGAGCATCTAAGATTTTTGGCTTTCAGCAGTAAATTATAAGCATATAGCAATATGTGTATGATCATAAAACACTTTCTGTTAATTTGACGGGAAACAAAAATTTAGTTATTTCATGCAGTTACTGAATAATTTGCATTATGATTTGGGCATGAAAATTCATTTGGAAAAACCAAAATATACCCACAAATATAAGAGGCTAAAGAACAGTCGATTCACCCCCATGCTTAACAGCTGGCAAGGTGTACTTTTCATCAAATGCTGTTACTTTTTCTCTCCAGTTGTCCGCTGGTGATTGTGGCAAAATAGTTTCATTTTTAGAGCACTTCTTCCTTCTTATCAAAACCGCAGTCAAAAGTATAACACAGCACATTTCTGTCTGCTGTTCAGCCGATTCTGTTTTAATTTAGCAGATAGAATAAGCAGCGCTGGCTGAAGGGATGAGCTGCATTTAACTGCTGGCCTAAACAGCTCAGCTGTACTAAATGGTTATCAGGGCTGCTTGTACACAGACCAGCCCAGATGATGTAATTTTTTTTTCTCCAGGTTTTTGCCTCCCATCCACACAAAAACAGATCTTTAGGTCACTAAGGTTTTTAAAATCAGTTTTTTTAGTATTTGACTGTGTATATTTGAAAATGCAGACTTTACACCCAAGGTTACTGCCATCTTGTGTGTTGAGCTGCTTTAGGTCTCTTTATCTGACACAGCTGATCATCTGTAATATCATATTTTCATCACATGATGTTACTGACCACACAGAAGCGATTCAATTTTAAAATTATTATTAGAGAAGACATACAAAAAAGTAGCCCATCTTATACTTGGATATGTTGTTCCTTTATTTTGCACCTTTCAGGAGCAAGACAGAGTCTATTGCTGTGCCCTTTCAAAACATTCTGACCTCCTCCTTGTTTCTACGCTCATTGTCCATTTTATCAGTTCCACTTACTATATAGGTGCACTTTGTAGTTCTACAGTTACAGACTGTAGTCCATCTGGTGCTCTCTTACCCTGTTCTTCAGTGGTCAGGACCCCAATGGACCCTCACAGAGCAGGTACTGTTTGGGTGGTGGATCATTCTCAGCACTGCAGTAACACTGACATGGTGGTGGTGTGTTAGTGTGTGTTGTGCTGGTCTGAGTGGATCAGACACAGCAGTGCTGCTGGAGTTTTAAAACACCTCAATGTCACTGCTGGACTGAGAATAGTCCACCAACCAAAAATATCCAACCAACAGCGTCCTGTGGGCAGCGTCCTGTGACCACTGATGAAGGACTAGAGGATGACCAACACAAACTGTGCAGTAGCAGATGAGCTATCGTCTCTGACTTTACATCTACAAGGTGGACTGACAAGGTAGTTGTGTCTAATAGAGTGGACAGTGAGTGGACACAGTGTTTAAAAACTCCAGTAGTACTGCTGTGTCTGATCCACTCAGACCAGCACAGCACACACTAACACACCACCACCACGTCAGTATTACTGCAGTGCTGAGAATGATCCACCACCCAAATAGTACCTGCTCTGTGAGGGTCCATGGGGGTCCTGACCACTGAAGAACAGGGTAAAATGGGGCTAACAAAGTATGCAGAGAAAAGGAAGTTGTGTGCACTTCTTTTTGCTTCAATAAATGAGCACCTGGTGTACCCAACTGTTTTACTGAACCCTTGATAGTGTTTGATTTAACGATCGGTCAGCATTACTTTTTAACAAGACTTATATTTGACTGTCAGATCATGTAAATGCCTTGATTTAGCCCAACATCCAAACAACTGTGTTTAGTCAGGATGCCCGTAGCATATAAAACAAGAGTCAGCGATTGGTTAGAGGCTCTATTGCATTTTGCAATCCTAAGTTATATCAGTATTGCACAACTTTATGATGGAAAAAAATTCTGCCTCAATAAACTGGCTGTAAAAATTGCAATATTATCAATATTTTCACTAATACTGACAACAGCGGCTGATATTATCAGCCAAGCGATATACCAGTCAGGCTGGTATGGTGTCTTTGTTCATGGACAGTCAAACCTGTATGGTTTCATGGACACTGCTGCTCTGCAACTGTTGTACAGTTGAAGCTGGACTTGTAGTGGCTCAAAGTGCTTGATTTGTCTAAGACTGACAAGTTATTTATAAATGTACAATCTGAACAATAACTGTGGATTTCTCTCTTGAACTTCTTACTCCTAATGATCACACATTTGTAGTCATGCCACCATGGCTCACTGTGTTCTCCACTCCTGCTGGTTCGCTCCACTGAAGCGTCTGGAACACAATTGCCCTGCTTTCACTGACAGCTCCTCTGATATGATTTGCACTTGCTTGACCTGGTCAAAAGCCTGCTATGACCTGCGGTGACAGGCCCAGTTTTACATCAGACCTGCGCATTGAGGTCAGGCATGTAGACTGAGCTGTGAAGTCAAACTGAATCTCCCTTTCAAGGCGCTGCCCATCAAGTCTCATTAGTTCTGGTGGTCAACAAACAGGAATATAACTCTAATGTGACGGTATACAGTGTGTTGTCTGATCTCTGCTAAGATCCATCCACACATTTAAAGACACATCATTACATATGGACCTACAATGACCCCATACACTATTTAGGCACTTTAAGCTTTTTAAGCAGTAATAAACTTTAGGTTACATCATAAAATGTTTAAAAAAAATGAAATTTGTTTCAGAGAAAAACACTTTTAGTGCAACAGACTGATGGTCGACTCTTTGTGTGGAGAAAGCCTGAAGAAGATCTCCAACTAGACTGCACTAAAAACACAGAGGTGAAAACGTCAGAGCTTGGGGCTGTTTTGCTTATAAAGAGGGCCATTCCAAAAGCTTCAGCTTGCATTTCAGAAAGTAGCTCATGGGGCTTTTCAGCTTTTCATAAAGTAGCTCAAAGGGGATTTTGAGGTATGTTTTGGATCATTGTCCTGTTGTAGAAGCCAGCCTCTTTTAACAATTATAATAATAATAATAATAATAATTTTTATTTATATAGCACTTTTCATGCCAGTGGCAGCTCATAGTGCTTTACAGACAGGTGATAAAACATACTAGAAATCATGAGTATTTATTTAGAATTAGAAGAAAATGAAACAGATCAAATTGGAAGATAAAAACCACGAGATGTAGAGTTTTAATTAAATGCTAATTTAAAGAGATCCGTTTTTAGATGCTTCTTAAAAGTGAGCCCTGAGCTTGACTGTCTAATAAAAGGTGAACTGAGCTCCACAGTTTAGAAGCAGAATAACTGAAAGAGTCTCTCCATGTTTTCTGTATTTTACTGAGGGTATTTGTAGAAGGTCAGTATCTGCAGATCTTGGGTTCCATGCTGGAACATAAACAGACAGACACTTTGTGATGTAAGCGGTGCTTTAAGGTCATTTAGAGTCTTAAAGACTAGAGCAGAGCTTTAAAGTCTATCCTGAACGATACAGGCAGCCAGTGCAGCTCTTTTAAAGCAGGACTGATCTGATCTCTCTGTGTTTTTGTTAGGATGCTGCTGCGTTTTGTCCGAGTTGTAAAGGATGTATTGTTTTCTTAGGAAGTCCAGTAAGAAGATCATTACAGTGATCAACTCTGCTGTAACAAATGCATGAACAAGTTTCTCTGCGTCGCTCTGAGAGAGAAAAGGCAGATCTTTAGTGATGTTTCTCAAATGATAAGCTGCTTTAGTGACCGTGTTTACATGCAGACAAAACAGAGCTCAGAGTCTGAGATCACACCCAGGTTTCTTACTGCAGGTTTGGTATACGAAGCTAAAGTTTCTCATAAATCATTTTTCTCTGAGTTTCTGTATCAACAATCAGTATTTCAGTTTTTTCACGATTTAATTGTAGAACATTTTGCGACATCCACCGAGAAATACCTGACACAGCCGGTCAGTCTGTCTACAGAGTCTTCATCTTCTGAAGGAATAGAAATGTATAATTGGGTGTCGTCAGCATAGCTATGAAAATTGAAGTTATGGTTCCTAATGACATCACCTAGAGGTAGCGTGTACAAGAGAGCAAAGGCCCTAAGACTGAACCTTGAGGGACTCCACAAGAAATGGCAAATCTTTTTGATAAATGATTTCCAAGTGAAACGATGAACTGCCTATTACTTAAATATGACTTAAACCGTTCTAAAACTGTGCCCAAGAGACCGACCCAGCATTCAAGACACTGGATTAAAATCTTGTGGTCAACAGTATCATAAGCTGCACTAAGATCTAAAAACCAGCTCCAGCTTCTTGACTGACTCATATTTGCTTCTATATTTTGCTGATAGTGGAATCCAGTCTTTCATCTACCTGTGTAGAGTTACCTGTGCCATTGGTGGCCACACAACCCCAAAGGATAATAGAACCACTCCTAGCTTAACAGTTTGCAAGGTGTTCTTTTCATCAAATGCTGCTCCTTTTTTCCCCCCACACAAACATAGCTTTGCTGATTGTGGCTAAACAGTTTTTTTTTATTTCATCAGTTAACAAAACTTGTTTACTAAAAGCCTCTGGTTTATCTAGATGTTGTTTATGCAAAGTAAATAAAGTAACCGTGCCCATAAAATTTGCAAATGTTATTGCTCATACAGATTTATATAGATTTGCAGATTTACTTCTTTCCACTTTAATAATCAAAATATGCAATTTTGCGTGGGGCCCCAGACTTTTGCATAACAGTGTATAGTGCCCTCCAGAATTATTGCCATCTTTTATTATAGATTAGCAAAGATGGCTATAAGTGTCTTTTGTTTTAGTCATCTTGATCTTACATTTAACTAATTTCACCTCACTAAAATTTCTCATATATTTTTCAGTGAAAGACAGAGATGTGGACAAAATACTGCACTTATTGCTGCATATTTGTGATGGCAAAACATGTTGATTAATCAGTATTATGAAACAGCCTGCACTATTTTAACCAGAATAATTTATGTGTGGGTGACATTAGTACTTTGAATTATTCACTGAAACACTTTGTGGTTGGTCAGGATGCTCACAGTAAACAACTTTGGTGATATCAGTATTATAAAGTCCAGTATTGCAATTATGATTAACAAAAATACATCGCAAAACCCTGATGTAAGATCACACTGGTACAAAAACTACAAAGACCGTTTTTCATGCCCTTTCTCTCTCATTTTTATGAAGAGTGCAAGGAATTTTGAAGGGCACTGTAACCCTAGATTTGGGACGTTATCCCATTATCAGGGAAGTATATTCCTGTATACCGTATCACATACACCATACTGTGCTTAGGTTATGAGTTATATCATATTTTGCCTCTACAACGTTTTACCTGCCACAATGACAGCGGAGGCAGAAATAAGTCGACTACCTCGCGCTGTGGTCAGTAATAAAGAGCATGGGTGTATTCAGTGGCTCAGAATTGCCTGGCATGACTGTAGATAATTAGTATTTAATGGCAGCACTTAACCTCAACCTTGTGTGGGTTGCGAGACACTCAGTTACACCTACTATGTATAAAATACTCTATACCTCATAATCCTCAGATGAACATGAATGAACACTGGGGATTTTGCCACATGGGATGTAGCATAACACAAACATTTGTTTTATTGGTTATTATTACATCTCTGGATTACTTTTTATCCTCTCTAATGTTTCCATTCGAGAACTCTCTGATTGTTCCATCTGAAGATGTAAGAAGTCTCGGTCTGATTCTGGATGGCCAGTTACCGTTCACAGCTTATATCGTGAACCTGACTCGGTCCTGCAGGTTTCTCCTGTACAAAATTTGGAGGATCCGATCCTTCCTCACTCGAGAGGCCACCCAGGTGCTCATTCAGTCTTTTGTCATCTCAAGGCTTGACTACTGCAACTCGCTCTTGGCTGGTCTTCCTATGCGGCCATCAAGCCTCTGCAACTCATCCAGAATGCAGCAGCTCGGCTCGTCTTCAATTTTCGTAAGTTCAGCCACGTCTCTCCACTGCTGGGCTCCCTTCACTGGCTTCCTGTAACTGCATCAGATTTAAAACCCTACAAAGCCAAAAATGGACCAGCCCCTCCCTCCCTGATGGCAGTGGTCAAAACTTGAACTGTGCCTCAAGCTTCAAGTACAGCTCAGCTCAACCCGCCATCCTTCAAGACGTGTGGAAGACGAGCATCAAGACTTTTCTCTGTCCTGGAGTCCAGGTGGTGGAACGAACTCCCACTGGCTGTCTGAACAGCAGAGTCTCTCGCTGTCTTCAAACGCAGACTGAAGACCGTCTCTTTATACAGCACTTAAATGAGCACTGAGTTCTTTCTCTGGGTATCAACATGGGGTTTTGTTTCTAGCGGTATCTGAGCTCAGGACTGGCTTTCTCTCTAACCTGTTTGTAACTATCAAAGATACTTTCTCTAGGTAGATAAAGCACTTTTTGTAAGTGTCACTGGATACGAGCGTCTGCTAAATGCTGTAAATGTAAATGTTTCCATTCTCCTCCATTTCTCTAGGGCATGATCATCTACGTCTGTCATATCCAGAGTGAACAAGACAATGTTTGGAGGAAGTACTCTATCCTGAACTGAAAAGAGGAAGTGACTGGACAGATCATGAAGCCAGCAGACTTTTCAGACTAGTGCCCAATCAGAACTAGTGTGCAGAAAGCTGCTATGGACTAAGACGTTGACTCCAGAAGACACATCTCCGGTTTGGACCACCTCTGTGAGTACACCTGTCTGTGAGGGCATTCGGGCCTGGAAGATATGAAACTGTTAAGATAAATACTGATAACCAGTGTTAAGGAGCTAAAAATTCCAATGACTGATCAAATACTGCCTGACAATGCAGTCAAAAATGAAACACCTCCAGTATTTTTAGTTAAACAGCGCTTTACTGCCGGATCATCAGTTGTCGAATAGGGATGGGCAATCAACTGTCTATAAAAGTTAATGGGAAATGTATATAAATTGGAACGTCGACTGCAAGCCAGGCCTTCTCATCAAATATCAGTGCCTGACCTCACAAATGCTCTTTTGACTGAATGGGCACAAATTCCTGCAGACACACTCCAACATCTTGTGGAAAGCTTTCCTAGAAGAGTAGAGGATGTTATAGCCACGAAGTGGGGACCAACTCTATATTAATGCTTATAGTATTGGAATGGTACCTAACATAGATGACACTGTCCTAGAAACACAGTCGAACTGGTTATACACTCTTTGTGCTGCAGGCAGATATCGTGCTTGTACAGCTAAGTGGCCACAAACTGACATTCGCAATTTTGTTCGTTTATAGCAGATTAATTACAGTTTCATGGCCAAATTAAAGAGGCAATGACATACAACCACAACTTTTACTGAATTGCGCTTTGTTCTTTTATTTGACAAATGTGTTTTCTCCTGCGTCCACTTCAATGTAAGGGAACGAAACAATAAAGCAAAGAAAAAATATCTCCCCACCCAAACCAGTTTAACCTTCACTGCGTGCATTTTTTCTCACCCGAACAGGAGGACAATTGGTGCTTTATCGGCTAATGTTTCATCGGCTAGGTGCGGATAAATCTGCTAGGTCTCAATATTGAGATCTCAGTATCAATATTATTGGACGGGCCCAAGGGAGCATGTGTTTCAGTGAATGTATGCGTGTGTTTACACCATGTCTTTGCTTGCATCAGCCTTCATTTGCTTCACCTAATGCCAGTTCCATGAAATAACTGAGGCCTTTTCCACTCCAGGTTTTGACAGGATTACTGAAGCCCAGGATTGTGTGTGTTATTTATTTTTTGCTATTTGGGCTCTATTTCCACAGCAGCTTTAAGCACAGATGGCAGCAGGATCAGTGTTTACCTTTTTAAATCGCATTTGATGTTAGAGAAACCTGGATACGCACTAATGCCAATTTGATGACAAGTGCAGAGTCATCCAGGCAAAATGCATATCAAAGCACCGACAAAACTCCAGCACACCACTGCGGTGTGCTGAGAATGATCCACCACCCAAATAGTACCTGCTCTGTGAGGGTCCATGGGGGTCCTGACCACTGAAGAACAGGGTAAAAAGGGGCTAACAAAGTATCAGAGAAACAGATGGAGCTGATAAAATGGACAATAAGTGTAGAAACAAGGAGGTGGTCAGAATGTTATGCCTGATCGGTGTTTTTATATATATATATATATATATGC
The DNA here is from genome assembly GCF_904425465.1 of Colossoma macropomum. Classification (NCBI taxonomy): domain Eukaryota; kingdom Metazoa; phylum Chordata; class Actinopteri; order Characiformes; family Serrasalmidae; genus Colossoma; species Colossoma macropomum. Next base: position 1,333,550 of record NW_023494803.1, read on the forward strand.
ACTAAATGGACAAAAGTATTGAGACACCCCTCCTAGTTATTTAGTTGATTTATATGTTATGTTATAAATGGTTATATAAACACACGTACAAGTTCTAGCTACTGGAGCATATATGTTTTATTTGTGACATAGAAAACTAAAATAACCAAAATGAAATAGACTTAAAAAGTTGAGTAGATAGAGTTAGTATTCGTATCTTGGCATTCTGTATCTGCTGAGACTTAAGGATTAGAAGGGAAAAGTGGCATCAGTCCATCCCTAGTTAAAATATTGGAAAAACTATGGCAGGGTACTATTTGACACTTTCCCCCATTTATTTTTATTTACAACGTTAGGTAAATGTGACCAACTTGCGTATTTAAAATTCGCATTGGAAAAAAATGATGGGACTTTTTTTTAATCTTGGAGAAGACCTAGTAATTTGATTTTAAGACCCGTAGACCAGAGGATGGCTATCAGAATTGTGCATTCACAGATGGGCTACAGTCTGAAGGTGTTTCTAATAAAGTGGCCAGTTGGTGTATAGATATAGGCTAAGCTTAATCCATGTTTAGGAAATCAGCCCAAATTTTCGTTTCTGTTTTCAGCCACTCTCAAATGAACAGCAGACCACAGCTCATTTGGCCCGTCCTTTCTGGCCACCTGGAACAGCGGGAACATTTCAGTGCCAACCTCTACTCATCTAAATTGCCAGCACTATCAATAGACGTTCAGTGCTTGTTGTACTCTAACGAAAGTAGAACCCTTTGAGCGCAGACTCTCTCGTTCAGCTTGCTTTCTTTAGCCACAAGACAAAAGGAACTTGAGAGTACCGAAGTGACTGTGGCAATGAAAAGAGTTTTTTTTAGCATGCAGGACTTCAGTGAAAGGAATGTCTTAATGACAAACCTACATTCACATAAACTTTATTCAGATATACACATGAATTCATATATTCTTTCATATTTCAAGACGTGTGTTCTGTCCTAGTTTTTGTGGCTCCTAGCTACTGCTTATAACAATATAGCTACTACTTATAACATGTGGAGCATCCAGTGCGTCTCTGGAGACGACACATCTCTCTGGAGACGGTCTATGAATAGCTATATGAAATTAAAGGCTAATTTTAGAGGCTTATTGGCTTGAAAAAGGGGGTTACATTAATCTCTAATGGGTTGTCCTTTCACGTGTGTTTCCTTATGTAGCCCATATAGAGATTTGAAACCCTTCATGGATAAAGCGGTTGATTATAGTATGATCATTGACCTTGAACCAACAGGGATTTTCCCACATTCCCACACACTGATCAGGCATAACATTCTGACCACCTCCTTGTTTCTACGCTCATTGTCCATTTTATCAGCTCCACTTACTATATAGGTGCACTTTGTAGTTCTACAGTTACAGACTGTAGTCCATCTGTTTCTCTGATACTTTGTTAGCCCCCTTTTACCCTGTTCTTCAGTGGTCAGGACCCCCATGGACCCTCACAGAGCAGGTACTATTTGGGTGGTGGATCGTTCTCAGCACTGCAGTAACACTGACGTGGTGGTGGTGTGTTAGTGTGTGTTGTGCTGGTACGAGTGGATCAGACACAGCAGTGCTGCTGGAGTTTTTAAACACCTCAGTGTCGCTGCTGGACTGAGAATAGTCCACCAACCAAAACCTGGGGTGGTCAGGAAAAAAGCATTTAACAGAAATTGAAACAGAAGCCTCAACAACTGTAGATAATCTCAGACATATTCAGGTTTTAGTGGCCACTCTTTGCATTTATTACAGCTTTCAGTCTTTTCAGGTGACTTGCTTTCAAAGAAATCTGTTGTTGAAGTTGAATTAATCCCAACGCGTTCAGTGATGTTGTGGTCTGGATTCTGTGGTGGTCAGTGCAGATTTTCTCCCTTTGCACAGTAACGGCTCCTTGACAGCTACACATCCTTTCAGACCCATAGTGTTGTCTTCTCACAGTGGAACGATAAACAAACATCTGGTGACTGTTTTGGTGGTCTACCATGTCTTGCACCTTTTTTTTCAAAGTCATTTTCACTCTGTTAATGGTTTTAGGACTCCAGTTTTTAAAACGTCTTCTGTATTTTTCACTTATTTTCTTTCGACTTTGCTCTTTATTTAAATTCACTAAATCTGTTTAAATAGATTTCTTATTCGCTGCTGTCGGAACAAAGCCTTGTATGTCCATTTTTGTCGTTTTTCAGTTTGTTGCCCTTTACATTGTGTGAAAATTTCATGATGAATGGACCAAAATAAATGGCCTAAAATTACTTGGAAAAAAGTCTGGTTCCATTGACTTACATTAAAAGTAGAGTATGTTTTTTCCTTCTCCTGTAAAGTTACCATTTTTGAGATATGAGGTTTTCTTCCGACAAAAGCGATATATTTAATCACATCAGAGATATTTCCTGAAAAACGAATAACGTACTTAATGGCTCTTTTGTCTGGAAATCAGTGAAAGTGTGGTCACTGACTTTTGCACAGTACTTACTTGAGACATGGCAGTTTAATAAACTTTACTTGCCTTGTTTTCTTCAATTTTGCAGTCATGATGGTCCTGTTTCTGGTGGCGACAAATCTCATATCAAACATCTCCTCACATGCGAACCGGACCTCAGGTATGTCCAGGTCCGTAACTGCTGAAGACTGACTGCCCACATGAACAATCCAGAGTGAAGCTTTCTCTCTTTTTCTCCTCAGAGCCGCCTGCTCCTCAGGGTTCACACGTCCTGCCCTCTGCCCTTGTTATCTCCCTCCTCCTCATCATCTTAATCCTCCTCACGGTCTACCTGCTCAGGTGGGGAACACATACAAAGGCACATGTCCTGCTTGAGTTAGTGTTGGCGACACAATCTCAAAATCAGGGTCTACACTGGGGCCTGACATACGACAGTCTGTCACCAATACTGACACTGAACACAGAGCTTTACTCACTGACTCTGGTAACACTGTACTTTGAGTACTGTGTATAACATGGACATAATTAGGCCATAAACATGTCATGGTAGATGCCATATGCTGTCATGAATTGTCATATCACATTTTGTGTCATGTTACTATTATTACCACTAATATATATATATATATATATATATATATATATATATATATATATATATATATATATATTTACACACACACACACTATATATGTATGTGTGTGTGTGTGTGTGTGTGTGTGTGTGTGTATATATATATATATATGGAACTAAACCTTGTATCTTGAAAATGACAACTTTACACAAGAAACAAAAACATAATTTACTTGTAATGTAAGTCAATGGAACCAGACTTTTTTCCAAGTAAATTTGGGTCGTTTCTTTTTCATTCATCATGAAATTTACACACAATGTAAAGGACAAGAGGCATTTTCAGATTATGTCAAAGGCTGAAAAATAACAGCAGTATTTTATACATACATATTTTTACATACAGTAAAAATATATACATAAAGTATTTTTACACCAGATTTTTTTTTTTCTTAAGTCATTTTGGGTCGTTTCTTTTAGTCCATTCATCATGAAATTTACATAGATTGTAAAGAGTGACAGACATTTTCAAATTATGTTAAAAACTGAAAACCATAAATTGTGCTATAAATTTTGCACAGGCCAAATTTTGTTTTATTCTTTCCAATGTGTTAAATTCTGTGAATAAATAGCAGTTGTGCATTAAAATCTGTAGAGAATGTGTAACTTATTTTTGCTTAGAAAATCAACAAAATGTCATTTTAGCATGGGGCGGCCAAACTTTTGCATATGACAGCATATAGGAATAGATAAATCATGATGTATTATTTATCCTTCAATAAATTCTTGTTGGAATACTTGTAATATCAAATACAACATCTAACAGTCCGTCTTGTTGTATGGATTATTTAAATGCATTGTATAATTGTTATTGCATATAATAAAATAAAAATAATAAATGCGAAAAGTCATTCCAAACTTCTGAACAGTTGAATACATGTGTACATGTTCATGTATGTTTGTAGAATTCATAATCGCAGCCCATAGATTCACATAAGTGCTGTAGATAAACAGTGTCGGTTTAAATGAAGGGAGATCTGGCCTCATATTCATAAAGCCTCTGCGGGTCAGAGTGCTGATCTAGGATAACGGGGTCGTCCTAAATGAGAGAAATCTGACGCTAGATCAGAACTCCTGCTCTGAGAAGCCTTATGAATATGGGCCGTGGTCTGCCTCTCAGTTAGACACTGTTATTGGGGTCGCTTTCATTTGAATTCACTCAGTTTAATCTCTGTTCAGTCGGCCCAGATGAGGAGCTCAAATTCCACTCATGACTGATGTTCACTGATACATTTTTAAGCAGATTTTCCAGATTTCAGTTATAGAACTTATCAGCTGAACCGATGGAATTGAACTCCTGACCCGTTTAAACACTACTCCATGCTGTGTGTGCTTAATGTTGTGCTTCTGTACTGGGGGTTTAAAGAAAACACTGTTGTGTAGGGGGTGTGTATGTTGCCCTGCCCAGCTATTCCAACAGCTGTTTGTGCAATAAACTGGGAGGCAGTTGTGCTAGCTGGTCAAACAGTCATTACCTCTCAGCTGCTCTGTGGAGTCAGAGCTGTAGGCTGTCTCCCATGAGAAAGAACAGCTTTAGATGGTGTGTTTAGACGGCCATTTACTACAAGCTCTTTCATTCTAAGAGATTTGTTGTTGTCTTCTGATTTGTGCATTTGTCTCATAGGTTCAGGCACCAAAGGAAGGATCTTGTCACCTCGGTGGACAAAAAGTTACCCAATGGCTTCTTGGAAGATCAAGGTAGGTTCAACGTCCTCACTTCAGAGCCGATTTTAGCTTTACAAGAAACAACATTGCTTAAGGCCAAGTCACACTAGCATTTCACTGCTGATCTCCGGAAAAGTAACTTTACAGGAGAAAGAAAAAACGTGCTTTATTTTAATGTAAGTCAGTGGAACCAGACATTCTGAACCAGATCTTTTCATGTCATTTTGGGTCGTTTCTTTGGGCCCATTCATCATGAAATGTACACACAATGGAAAAGACAACAGGATTTTTCAGACTAGGTCAAAACTGAAAAACGACAAAAATGGAGATATGAGTTGTTCCGACAGCAGCGATTTGCAAGTGAAATTAGATTAATTTCAACAGGCCTCTGAAGTTGCGTCGTCATTCTGTACCGTTTGTTTGGAAGTCTGGGTGTAAGCTGTTTTTTTTTTTTTTCTATGAGAAAAATGAATACAGGTTTAATGGCTACGGATAGATAGATGGATGGATAGACGGATAGATAGACAGATAGATAAACAGATGAATACAGAGAAAAATGAATACAGGTTTAATGGCTACAGATAGATGGATAGATAGATAGATGGACAGATGGACAGATAGATGGATAGATGGACAGATGAAAACAGAAAAATGAATACAGGTTGAATGGTGACAGATGACCTTGTGACCTTATTTTAACCTCAGTGGTCTCCAACCCTGCTCCTGGAGATCAACTTTCCTGTAAATTTCACCTCCAACCCAAATCTAACACACCTCCTTCAGCTCCTCAAGGACTTCTGAAGGCAGTAGTTTGATGTATCAGGTTGGGTCTGTCAGGGTTTTAGCTGAAACCTGCAGGAAGGTAGATCTCCACACTCTCAGAAATAAAGGTGCTAGACTGTCACTGGGTCAGTGCCCCTCCTGTCACTAGGGTGGAACCCTCAAGGCTCCATCTCAGTACCTTTAGTCAGGGAACATAACTGAACCATAATCCACTGAAATGATATGTTCTAAGCTGTACTGACTCCACACACCCCGTCTCGTCTCCAGGCTTTTATTTTACTGTTCTGTTTAAAACATTCGGTTATGAAAAGGTACAAATACGAACTTTTCACCTGGAAACACTTATTTAAGGTTCACAATCAGACCTTAAAACCACTGTTGGAGCTTTGAGGGAACATTTACACTGTTTGTACCTCGATGAACGAAAAATGTACCTGGACAGAACCTTTATTAATAACAGTGCAGGAGTAGATTAAAAAATGATTAAAAAAAAAAAGTTAAATATTTAGACCATAAATATTAATAAGAATAGTATTATGATCAGTTTAAACTCAAGGCATTAATAAGTTAATAATAATAACCTCAATATCTACAAAATCATCATTTAGAGTACTTTCTGTTGAGGTGGTGTTTCCAAACCTCGACAACCCCCAAATTGTAACAATAATCCTTGAACATTTTTTTAGTGTTGTTTTTAAAGACCTTTTTGTTTTCTTTTAAAGTGGAAAGATTTAGATTTATTATGAGTTTAATTTTTAAATGTAAAAACTTTTCACACGTTTTCATGTCAATTAGGAAACACGTTAGTTTTAGTTCATAGATGGAGTCTTATTTTAGCCACGCCCCTGTATTTTAAAGCAGGAAGTGAGGCTGCATCCCTGTCCCTCATGGCCACATGAGCAGTAAGATCCCATTGTTTTGTAGTAAGTGTGCATTTTGACTCATCTGTGCAGTGAAACACCACATACACACTAGTGAACACACACACTAGGGGGCAGCGAGTGCACTTGCCCGGAGCGGTGGGCAGCCCTATCCACAGCGCCCAGGGAGCAGTTTGGGGTTAGGTGCTCAAGGGCACTTCAGTCACGTACTGTTGGCTCAGGGGATCAAGCCGGTGACCTTCCGAGCACAAGGCTGGTTCCCTAACCTCCAGCCCACTACTGCCCCCATTTAACATTAAGAATTGTCACTACTAATTAATAGTGAATAATAAAAATTATGATTTTTTTTGTGGGCTCCCGATTGACACGATCCCTGGTGATGCTACAGCCGTCCATGGCTGGGAGTCCAATAGAGCACAATTGGCCTCGCTCTCTGGGTGGGTAGGATGGCCCCCCGTCTTCCCCTATCCCTCAGTGCGATGCTAGTCAGCGCAGGCGTCTGTCAGCTGACATAACAGAACTGGTGGTTGGCGCTTTCCTCCCAGTTTGTTCAGCTGTCCAGTGACATTACATTAGCGGTTGTTTAAAAAGATGCAGTGGAGCTTCACAGGTCTCGGAGGAAGCCTGTGCTCGCTTTAGCCCTCCTAGCGCTGGTGGTATCATGTGACTGGGAGAGTCCTAACAAGTAGGTGGAACTGGATGCGACTAAATTGGGGAGAAAATAAGGAAAAAATAACAATTTCGTATGTAAAACTGTTCAAAGCTGTGTGTGCTAGTCATGGCTGGCGTTTTTGAATTGTGCTCAAATTTAGCTAAAATTGTCACTTCTGAAGCAGACCCTAGTTTGGATAGTGTTATGATTGTTTTAGTAGTGACAAAATGGAACGTGCATTTATTAATTTTAATACCATAATCATGATAAAGGTATAGGGTCCCTCAAAGCGAAAGGATTTTAGTCTAAATTCCGGGTCAGTTAAAAGTCTGAAATGTGTTTTCGAACCAGTTCGGTCGGATGATTCTTATAATTATGTTCACATTTGTGTTTTTACTGTTGATGGTTAGTGATGTAGCTGGCTTGCTAACGGCACCGAAATGGAGGTTTTTTCATGGCTAATGTTCCGGACGAGTCTCGGTCAGGCCTGTTTCACAAGGCAACATACTTTGCCTGTTTATCCTGCAGGCCAACATAGGAAACTATAGCATGCCTAGTTAGATAACAGTGAGTGATGTAATGACTCAGATTCACTTCTCATTTTGAGAGACATTGGGATGTGGAAGTAACACTAACATAGTTTGACTAGATAAGGGTGGCAGAAATAGAACGTCACAAGGCATTTTCACAGTAATACTTATATAATATAATATAATATATAATATACCTCAGTTAACACAGAGGAGCTCAGGGCCTAATACGGGGTAAAACGTCACAGAGATTTTTATAAAGGTAAACATGTCCAGTATTTTGCCCTTGTTTTTGTACCATAAAACTTCTTAATTTAAATGTTTTTGTTGACTGATGATTTATTGATGGATAGATAGATAGATAGATAGATAGATAGATAGACAGACAGAGAACTTTGCAGTTTCCCTTCGGTATCAATAGTGTTTCAGTAGCAACACACATAATTGCACATAAACTTACATACACTATGCAGACAATAAAAAATAGAAAATAAAAATAGACATAAGTTAAAGTACAAGAGAGTAGAAATAAAAGTATATCTATTTGCATATTTACATGGCATATAAGACAGATTTGTTGTATTTACATGATAGCAGGCACTGAGTGGTATGAGAGAGACTAAAAGCACAATCAGTATAATAAAAATTGTATATGTCACAAAATCTACAATTATGTTAATGTATTCGCCCTCTTGGCTGTAACATTGTACAGTATTGAAGCATTTACACAATTCATGGCGAGAGCTGGCCAGGCTAAAGTACAGCAGGGTTCGTTTTAACATGCTGCTACAGTTTAGCCCTCCAACGTAAACAGTTAGAGCATTAAATATTCCCCATATAGATTTAAAAGTTTTCTTCAATTTGCGCCCTAATTTAGTCGTCCCCAATTCCACCTCCTAGTTAGGACTCCCCCAATCACATGCCACCAGTGCTAGGAGGGCTAAAGCTAACACAGGTTTCCTCTGAGTCCTGTGAAGCTCCACCGCATCTTTTCAAACTGCTGCTAATGTAACGTCACTGTACAGCCGAACGCTCTGAGGAAAGCGCCAACCACCTGTTACGTCAGCTAACAGACGCCTGCGCTGACTAGCATCGCACTGAATGATGGGGGGAGACGGGGTGCCATCCTACCCACCCAGAGAGAGCGAGGCCAATTGTGCTCTATTGGACTCCCGGCTACAGACGGCTGTAGCATCACCAGGGATCGAACTCGCGATCTGCTGATGATCTCCTGATGATAGGACCAACGCTTAGACAGTTGCACCACTCGGGAGCAGAACAGTTCATTTTGGGAACGTTTTTATGCAAAGATTACTCAAAAACTTACTATAGATGTCGTGTTTTAGTGTATTGTGCTGATATTCACTATCCATGATGTCAAAACGGATTTGGCCAGTGTTTCACAGGTTCTCATTAATCACATTTATTTATTTTTAAGTATTTGTTTGAAAAGCTTGTCTGCTTTAAGTGACATAGAATAATTAAGCAATAGAACACTCAAGTTTGTGTGTTATCATGAAATAACATCACGGCTGTGATTTGGTCGCCGTAGATCATCACAGCCGTGATGTTGTTGGCGATAACACACTCCTCGAGTGTTCTATTGCTTTAATACAACAGTTAAATAAATAAAGTAATAAATTAATAAACTGGGCCGTGAACGCGGCGTTTAATATGTTTTAATGTTCGCAGTTCCTTCACCAAATTATAGTTCCTTAACAAGCAGCTTGTTGCTACGTCAGAGTAACGAGCTCCGCCCACTCGCTGCACAGTCTGCTGTAAGCCTCGCCTTTTGAAGTACTGAACCATAAAACTGACACAATATCAAGTTCAGCTCAGTTTTGTCAGTTTTTCCAGATCAGTATTAATGTTGTTTTGTTCCAGCCAGTCTGTAAAGCATCTTACAGCCCATTTAGTTTGGCGAACGGTGTTGGGTTCATTTCTGGCTGATTCCAGATTGTTCAGCTGTTCTTCTGTCACAGCTGCCGACTGAAAAGCTGCTCAGTGGTGACGACAGTTTGGGAATTTAGTGTCGTCTCATCTTCAGAGTCTGACCAAATCGGCTGTCGGTCAAATGTGACAGTGTCAGTTTTCTGTTTGTGGCAAAGTAAGAAGTAAAAATGTTCAAATGTCTTGAGCGTCTCCTACAGCTGTCAAAGTCGTTGCTTAGCAACGGCGTCTCAGCGGAGTGATATAGTGTTTGTGATGTTATGGAAAAATATCAGCACGGTTAGAACACTTTTCAACCAATCAGCTTTTAGTGACTGTTACAGTGACCCCCTCAGTCCATTACAGTGACCTCACTTATGGGGCACATTTTCACATTTGCACTCTTGGCTATAATGGTTATTTTATGCTTTCATTTGTGGCAGAGATGTGTCCCTTGCTTGAATAGAACATGATTAATGTTGCTCAAATGTTCCTAAACCAATTCAGCAAAAAACCAAAATGCTCTCTGCTACTCAGAAAAACATACTGTGACATAATTTTACATGATAATGATGTCATCACACTGCCCACCACTGGGACTAGGTGCGCCGTGAGGTATGGTTTATGATCAGCGCTCTCACTGTGTACAGGTTTATTTCGGTTTGAAGGAATCTTTTCTCTCTCACTCTCTCAGAACAGACAGTGGTGCTCCTCCCCCGCTCTCCCTCTCCATCGAAGCGTTTCTTCCCCATCCTGCTGGACTCCCTGGAGGAAGAGTTCCGCCTGCGCATGGCAGATGATGGCAAACTGTTCAGAGAGGAATTCAACGTACGAGCACATCTTCTCTGCTTCTCTCTTTCTCATCTTCCAGTGCTCACGACACCGTTAAAACTACAGCACTTCCACTGACTGACATTCGCCGCCTTGCTTTTCGTTTACAGTCTTTGCCTTGCGGTTTCGGCCGCGGCACATTCGAAGAGGCAAGTAGAGAGGAGAACAAAGACAAGAACAGATACCCGAACATACTGCCGTGTGAGTAACTAACACCAATACACACACCTCTCCTCCGAGACCTGTCCCATCCCCGAGTCCAGGAAATGATGTCACATGTTTTTGAAAACTCTTAATATTTTTGCAAAACAACTTTTTTTTCTTATTTCTGATACGATTCTGTAGTATATTTAGACGTACACCAAACTTAAGTCACAAATATATATTCGTGGAATTTTAATATCAGTATGCCCAGCTAATATTACCGAGGCCATTCTCAGAACCTCTATAGGGCTTGACTGGGGTGTAAGCAAGGTTTATGTTTATTATAAAACATTCAGTGATTATGAAAAACAGCTAGCTGTTTTGATTGCAAGCAAATTTGCGTTACATTTCCTCAGTCGTTTCCTTTTAAGGCATCTCTTGTCAACAATCACGTGTTTTGTTTTCTTACTGTATTTACTAATAACATGCTGGAATTGCTTATTTTAAAAATGATTTACTTAACTACACAATAAACAACAGGGAAAAATATAAATAAAGCAAGAATTTAGTTTTCATTCAAAAACTGCAGAATGAAAAATCTCAGGCTCTATTTGCAATACCACACCACAACACTAGATGGCAGTAATGGCAACAGCGCCACTTCCTCTCTGGGGCCTCAGCTAGGTACCACAGGAGAGGTAAGCCTCAGGAGCGAGATCTGCGTACAGACCCTTCTCTAATATTACAGTAATTACAAATAATAAGTAGTTATTTTATTTGTTAATGTGTTCATTTTCATTTACAACACTGTCCTCATTGCAGCCCAGTACTGTTTGTAGTTATCATCCAGTATCTAGTTCAGCTAATCAATCCTTTATTCAGTTAAATCAGATGTTTTGGTGATGGAATTCAACCAATCAATGCAAAGGCTGGAAGCATCGGCAGAAACCTGGAACCAAACCTCTGTTAGCCTGTTTGTACTTTTTTGGAAAACGTATTTTTTACTCCGTTAGTGTTTATATTTATTCCAATTACACACTGCACAGTACCACTTCTTCTTTTCTAGTACCAATATGCACCATATGGCCAAAACTATCTGGAAACTCTATCTGGGTTCACTTATTTCAGCCACACTCTTTGCTAAAAAGTGCATGAAATAAAGCAGCTATGCAGTCTCCACTGACAAACATTACCAGTGGAATAGGTCATGCTGAGGAGCCCAGTGACTCTTAGTGTGGCACTGTTATAGGAAGCCTTGCCAGTGAGTCAAATTTTGTGTCTTACTAGAGCTGCCCTGGACAACTGTAAGTGCTGTTATCATAAAGTAGAAACTTCTAGAAGCAACAGTGGTTCAGCTGTGAAGTGGTGGACCACACAAGCTCACAGAACAATCATCTTTGCTCAGTAGGAACACTCACTATGAGCTTCAACATCAGCACAAAAAATGTTCTTCATGAAATGAGCGTCCATGTCTGAGCAGCCACAGACAAGCCTAGGGTCACCATGCGCAGTGCCAAATGTTGGCTGAAGTGCTGTAAACCAGGGGTTCTCAACCTTTTTCACCCCAAGGCCCACCTGTTTATAACCATAAAGCACAGCGGCCCACAGAAAAACTAAAATCAACTTTATTTTTTAATAGTTTTTTTTTTCATAATTGCTCACACTGAAAACCTGGGAATTAGGGCCTGAAAAAAATCGGATCGTCCATTTCACTTCAATCACAGAAACCAAAATTTGCAATTATATTAAACATAACGTTTAAAAAAAAAACGAGAAAAAGAAGAAAAGGTGGATGTAGATGTGGGCTGTGATTTGGAGCTGCAGTCCATCGCGATTTCACTAAAAAAGCTCTTGTGGCTCCCACAGCAGTCACTGTTTGGTCTGGAGTCTCTTTAGTTTTGAGGGTTTTAGCGCTTCATCTGAAATAAACCTCACTCCACTCACGCTTTTGGATCAGCGTCGCTACAATCAACATTAATAATAAAGCTTACTTGATACTTCTTTGTCATTAGTTTATCAAGTTGAGTTTAACTACTCAGGTCGCTGATGCTCGGCCAGAAATCAAACACAGATTACTATTTTAAGGCTCGTCTGTTGTTTTTATCAGCTGCAGCTCGAACTGCAGGAACGATATGAGAGCAATACGTCACACATTAAAACAGGCAGATTAAACTGACGGTACAGCGCCGACGTGCTGGTAGAAGAAGAGGAAAGCCAGCTCTATTGATGAATTTCCCTCGTTTCATCATAAAATGCGTCCCACCAGCAGTGAACTCAACAGGGTTCAGTTGGAAGCGGACCGAGACCCGCAGGTTTCAGCTGTTTGTTTCAGTTGTGTGTTCACACACGTCAAAACGAAGTGAACTGAAGAAAAAAGTTTGATAGGTCCGCACCGAACAAGGTAAGAGAAACACTGTGAAGAACCTGTGCGCGTCTTTGGCTAACTGGTGGCTGCTTTGTCTCAAACTGATGACGTCTAATTAGTTTGCGACTCTGGTTTTTATGTTTATACGTCTCTACTGGCCCACTATGAACTACTGCCTCCTCCCGAGTTAAGGCCTGCGGACCACTAGAGAGTACTTCACAGCCCACTCGTGGTCCGCAGCTCACAGGTTGAGAAACCCTGCTGTAAACAACACCACCGTTTAGACTCTGGAGCAGTGGAAACACATTTTCTGGCGGTTTGGTCTAGGTTTAGTGGAGGGCAGGGGGCACACTACCCTGACTGAATACATAGAGCCAACTCTAAAGTTTGGATGAGGAGGGATAATGGTCTGGGGCTGTTTTTCATGGTTTGTGCTCGATTCCTTCGGTTCAGTGAGGAGAAACTTTCCAATTTTGTGGCAACAGTTTGGGGAAGACTAAAGGCCTTTTCCTGCTTCGACATGACTGGCCTGCACTGAGCCCTGACCTCACCCCCGCAACATATTGGAGATGAACTGCAAAGCTGCCTGTGAACCTGACCTTACTCATGCTCTTGTGTGTGAATGGAAGCAAATCCACATGTCGGAAAATCGAGTGGAAAGCTTGAATTCCCAGAAGAGTGCAAAGGGAGAATGGACTCCAAATGAAATTGTCAAGATTTTGGAATTCGAGTGTCCACATACTTTTGGCCATGTATCATACAAACATGCACGATATCAACATCTATGATGATTGGTTTCCATTGATAAACAGGATAAAAGGTGGTGGATAAATTATGCAGCGACAGATGGGCTACAGTCAGTAACTGTAAACCTACGAAGTGTAGGATGCACAAACTGGCATCTCCGTGTGTAACAGCTTGGTTCTCTTCCAAAGAGTCAGAGATATTTATTAAATCTGCTTTTTCTTCTCAACAGATGACCACTCCAGAGTGGGGCTTTCACATATAGATGACCATATGTGCTCAGACTACATTAATGCGTCATACATAGATGTAAGTACTGTTCATATTACTGTGGGAATAGCAGAGTGATACACATACAGATACGACTCTGACTGTGCATGTAAGCATGACAGCAGCTCAAAAAGCAGCAGCTCCAGTCTTTTTTAATTAAATATTTTTTTTATTTTGTTGTATTTTATTTATTTTATTTTTTTATGAAGTGCCTTGTGACAACACTGTGTTTATTATTGTTATTAATTACATATGTTATGCATATTTTAGGGTTACAGAGAAAAGAACAAATTCATTGCTGCTCAAGGTAAGCATAGATTAATTGTACAAGTTTTAAGATTGAAATCATTTTGTTCCAAATTCATAAATATTATGACATAAGGATGCACAACTATGACCGGAATTTGCAATTTTTTGCTCCAAATATGCAAATATGCTAGTTGTTTTTATTTTTTTATATATATATAACACGAGGCAGACGAGTGTTCTCATTCTGCTGCTACACTGACCCAACACGTTGTAGCATAATTATGCAGGACTCAGTGCAGTTGAGTGGTTAATTATCAGATATAATCAGGTCTGACTGTACAGCGCACCGGCCCTGCAGGATCTCAGTTTAAGAAGCCTGCTTGCACTGAAGTGCTTATGAACAGCAGGTGGTGCTACTGAGTGACTATAGCTCTGACTCTGGCTCTGTTTGCTGTACTATATTCAGGGATGCTCTTTCACTCTGTAGCACCTATTATTTCTTGAATTTCCATTAGAAACCTCTCTATGTTTGCAGGTCCAAAGCCAGAGACAGTGGCTGACTTCTGGAGAATGGTTTGGGAGCAGAAATCTGCCACCATAGTCATGTTGACCAACACACGGGAGAGAAAAGAGGTAACGCCTATTAGAAGGATTAGTGTATATTCACGTGTAGTGAGAGTGCTTTTGTAAAGCTTTTGTTTTTGTGGACTTTTATGACTGTAAGGAGAAAATTGTGTAAATTTGAATTTGACTCTGATTTAATACACCGATCAGGCATAACATTATGACCACCATTGTCCATTTTATCAGCTCCACTTACTATATAGGTGCACTTTGTAGTTCTACAGTTACAGACTGTAGTCCATCTGTTTCTCTGATACTTTGTTAGCCCCCTTTTACCCTGTTCTTCAGTGGTCAGGACCCCCATGGACCCTCACAGAGCAGGTACTATGGATCATTCTCAGCACTGCAGTAACACTGACGTGGTGGTGGTGTGTTAGTGTGTGTTGCGCTGGTCTGAGTAGATCAGACACAGCAGTGCTGCTGGAGTTTTTAAACACCTCAGTGTCACTGCTGGACTGAGAATAGTCCACCAACCAAAAATATCCAACCAACAGCGTCCTGTGGGCAGCGTCCTGTGACCACTGATGAAGGACTAAAGGATGACCAACACAAACTGTGCAGCAGCAGATGAGCTATCATCTCTGACTTTACATTTACAAGGTGGACTGACAATGTAGGAGTGTCTAATAGAGTGGACAGTGAGTGGACACAGTGTTTAAAAACTCCAGCAGCACTGCTGTGTCTGATCCACTCGTACCAGCACAACACACACTAACACAAAAGTTAACATAACAGTGTTACTGCAGTGCTGAGAATGATCCACCACCCAAATAGTACCTGCTCTGTGAGGGTCCATGGGGGTCCTGACCACTGAAGAACAGGGTAAAAGGGGGCTAACAAAGTATCAGAGAAGCAGATGGACTACAGTCTGTAACTGTAGAACTACAAAGTGCACCTATATAGTAAGTGGAGCTGATAAAATGGACAATGAGCGCAGAAACCAGGAGGTGGTCATAATGTTATGCTTGATTGGTGTACAGTATTGCAGTTTTGTGCATCTAAAAAGTTGTGTCTATGCCGCTGTAGGAGAAATGCTGCCAGTACTGGCCGGATCAGGGCTGCTGGCAGTATGGGTGCGTGAGGGTGGCTGTGGAGGACGTCACAGTGCTGGTAGACTACACGGTCAGAAAGTTCTGCGTGCAGTATGTAAGTGGGAAACCTCAAATGTCTCAACACATAACTACACATACACTGCAAAAAATGAATCTTAGCAAAAGAAGACATCTTAAATGTTTTCTTGAAATATCCAAAATGATCTGCATTGTGTCTTGAAACAAGTAAAATCATCTGGCAGTCAAATACGAAGATTTCACTAGATAAAATAAGATAAAAAAATATAAATAGGCTGAATAGCTTTGCAATATTCCTACAACATTCTTCATAATGAGAAATATTCGATATATTGACTAAGATGTAATTGTTTAAACTTTCAAAGTTTTGTCACATACATAGTCTTACACGGTACAACTAGCAGTGAAATGCTTGGATAACTGCCCGCTCACATGAAGCAATAAGGTTATAAGAGACAGCAGTCAAATAGAAGAACAATATTGTAGAAATTATATAACAAAATATCCGTCTGTGATATAAACAGTATAAACACCATGAAGATAAGAAATGTGCAATGTGCACATGGCGTTGTAATTGTGTGTTAAAAGTGCTGAGGTGTGTTCTCCGTGGAGGAGGTGTTAATTTGTTTTCAACAAATCGTGTAATTTGCCTGCAGCTGTGAATGCTAATGTTCTCCGTGATTCTCAGCACGCTGCAGACGGTTGCAGGGCTCCGAGGTTGGTCACCCAGCTCCACTTCACCAGCTGGCCTGATTTCGGTGTGCCCCTCTCCCCTATCGGCATGCTGAAGTTTCTCAAGAAAGTCAGGAGTGTCAACCCATCACACGCTGGACCCATAATAGTTCACTGCAGGTAAGAGTGACCACCATTTATATCAGCTCTAAGTGAGGACGGTGGGGGGAGAACTACGAGTGAGTGGGAGACGGTGTGCAGTGTCCGAGCTCACCCAGGGACACGAGTGACGGCGGGAAGATGGCGATGCCGGCCACAAGAGGCATGAAGGCAGGGAGCGAGTCCCGTACTCCGCCACCTGGGCACCACTCGCAGCTCGTCCGCCTGGATCAAACATGAGGCTAATTAACGTGGCCTCACTGTGGGACCAGAGGCAGCGCCTAGGAGGTGGGGCTTGGAACTCGCGCGCCGTCCCCCCTCACTCACGGTGTTCATCTCCCAGTCGTCCTCGCTGGGCTTCGTCCCGCTCAGAGCTTGACCCCGCCATCGGGGCCCAGGGGATGGGCGCACGACACAACATCATACCAAAATAATCTGCTGTCATTTAAAATATGAGATTTCATGATGAACCGGACTGTCTCCAAAAGAACTGAAATCAAATTGAATTAGGGATACAAATTTTGCCAGATTCTTTTGACCCACAAACTGACAACTGACTGTCATTAGTCTGCAATTAATTGTTAACTGGCAAACCTAAAGTCAAGAACATAAAACCGATAGTTCTTGTTCTGAAATCTGATTAGCTGAGCCGCGTTAGAAGCCTTTTTACCAAATTAGTTTGTATTGCAGTCCCACTGTAAAAAAAATAAATACTTAAAATAACAATTTAGCACACAGACCTTTACAAGAAATACCTTATCTTACGATCCACTTAAAGGCATTAACTGAGATGGTAATAAGCTAAATATATACAAAATCACCATATACAGGGTACTTTCTGCTTTCTTTAATTTTTTCTTCAATCCTAAAGTTCAAAGTGATGCTGAAAGATTTAGATTTATCACGAGTTAATTTTTTAAATAAAAACTTGAAAATTTTAAATAAAAAATTGATTGAAAAAATGCTGTCACACGTTTTCACGTTGCTACCTATCACAAAGAGTTTGAGTCCATGGGTGGAGCCTTGTTTTAGCCACACCCCTGCATTTTAGAGCAGAAAGTGAGGCTGAACCCTGTCCCTCATGGCCACACATTCGTGTCCCAAAGTGTGAAAATCAGTGTGGAACATTAAGAATTGTCACTACCGAAACACGCATTTTCTGCAATTAAGTAACTTTTTTTGTGTTTTACTGTAAAAATTATTATTCTTTATTGTGTGTATAGCTGTTCAAAGCTGTGTTTGCTAGTCTTGTACCAGCTAGCGTTTCTAAATTATGCTCAAAATTGGCTAAAATTGTCACTACCGAAACAGTCTCTGCAAAGTTTTGGTAGCATAAAGCCTAACCCCAACCCTCGAGGATATAATTTGAGCAGATAAGCTCCCATTGAAATAAAATCAGACCAAAGATTATAATTCCAGTTAGTATTGGGTACCACGTACGACGGCGTTTAGGGCCACTGTTAATAAAAATAAAAACAGTAGACTTTGAGAATAAAGTCGTAATATTTGGAGGATAAAGTGGGCTAACTGTAGGGGGGCTGCCATAACGCGTTGGGGTCTCGGTTGCTGTACTGTAGGGGGGCTGCCATAACGCGTTGGGGTCTCGGTTGCTGTACTGGCGCCGGAGCTCCACTCACTCCTGTCTCTCTGTGGATCATTTTGATCATCATTCTCACTGTCTGTGAAACTTCATGCCCTCTCTGAATGGGGGGAGATGGAGCCCCGATAGCCGTGTAGACGACCCTGCCTGAGATTCTCCTTCAACAACACAGACAGACAGTTTCCTCCGAGTCCGTCTGGCTCTTTATTCTAGATAAACACGGTTTCCTGCTCAGCCGTTTCAGCCGGTTCTTATACTATAACAGGCTGGTGCTGATGTGCAGGAGAGACAGGGAGACTGAGTGTTTCTTTATGGGTGAATCCATATGAAAGTAGAACTCCACCAGCTCACCGCCCCTCATTTAACACGAGGAGGTGCTGCTTCCCTTCGCAAAGCCTTTGGCCACAATATTGCGAACTTTCCTGGTATTAATGCCACTTTAATGTCGTAACTCTACGACTTTATTCTTGAAATTACAACTTTTTTCTCAAAATATTATGACTTTATTCTCAAAGTCTGCTATTTTTATTTTTATTAACAGTGGCCCTAAAACGCTGTCGTAACCATGAGTGCTCAAAGTGAGGAAATTAAGAATAGCTCTGACAAGGATATGCAGGATAATTACATTATAGTGGTGGTGCAGAAGTTTTTTCTTTTCTACTTTTTAAAGTGAAATTGAAAGATTTATATTTTTAATTAAAAAAACACTATTTAAAAAATGCTGTCCCACATTTTCATGTCACTACCCAAACACACAGTTTAATCCATAGTCGGAGCCCTATTATAGCCACACCCCTGCATTTTAACCACAAGCTTTTAGTATTGTTTAAGATAAAAAACAGTCATGTCCAACATTTGGACTGGACTGTAACTCGCAGTGTATTAACATTCACATATCACATTTCACTTCACATGTATAGTTTATACAGCATAAAGACTAAAGACACCCAAAGTGGCATTTAATAATTTAATCCTCCAAAACTCTCTGGGATGAAAGTAGCCGAGTTTGAGTGACACGTTTGCGAGCCTGTGTGCTCAGCTGTTTAAAGCAGAACTGGGCCGTCATACGGGGCTGTTAACACTTGTAGCCCCCATAGCTGCGAGTTACGACAGCGACTGTTTTGAAGCCCAACAGCTGTTTAAGCACACAGACATGGCCTCCCTCACAGCCAGTGGTCAGGGGAGTGGTCTGATTACATTACACAGGAACTGTAAAACTTTCCTGATTTGGGATTTATGACAAGCATTGGTCATTTTATCAGTTCATACTATTTACCTTTCATTAAGTTGACCATTTTGACCTACAGCCCAGGGGCCGTATTACAGAAACTTCTTAAGGTTGAAATCTTATCTTATCTGCTTAGTTACCATGACAACTTCAGTAAGGACTGAATTTAGGACAGGAGCTATTACAGAACAACAGTTCTTAGGTTCATAATCCTATCCTAACTCCAGATAAGAAAACAGCATCACAAACATCCTAACTAGACTAAACCTCCTAAATAGTGTCCTAACGTTAGGAGAAACTCCAGAGCGCGCTCGGCTAAAGCATTTGGGAAATGGAGACTGAAACTGGGGAGCGGTGACGCTCTGATAAACAGCAGGGGGCGCTGACACAATATTCTTAACTCTGTTTATCGCGCTTTAGTTTTGTTTGTCAGTAACGGTAGCTGATGTTAGCTGTCTGGCTAATTAGCTTGATTACTTTGATTATGTGTTTACGTTTCAGCAGTGCACGTATAATTGGTTGCTAGGTAACACACACGACTTCAATCGAGTAAATTAAGATTTCCTAACTTGAGATAAGATGCTGTAAGATAAGATTCCTAAACTAAGGTCAGATTTGCTTCTGTAGTACAAATTAGTGAAAACTCTTATCTTGACCTGTCAGATCTTCAGTTAAGACACTGATCTTAATTTAAGAATCTTATCTTACAGCATCTTTTCTCATCGCAAGTTAAGAAATCTTAACTTTCTCGATTGAAGTCGACAATCAACTGTCGTGTCTTTTACCTAGCAACCAACCCTACGTGCAAAGCTGAAACATGAACACGTTAAGTTAGTTAGCCAGACAGCTAACGTTAGCTACCATTACTGATGTAAAAAAAAGGTCAAATAAAACTAAAGCGCGATAAACTGAGAGAATATTGTGTCAGCGCCCCCTGCTGTTTATCAGAGCGTCGCCGCTCCCCAGTTTCAGTCTCCATTTCCCAAACGCTTTAGCCGAGCACGCTAACGTTACTCCATCACTGTAATATTTCATCATCAACATTAACACACGAAGGTGATCAGAGGGGCGGTGGAGATCGAGTCTGCAGCGTCTGAGATCTTTAAAATGCAGAGTTAGAAAAGAAAATCATCTCACAGTGAAAGCAGCGTTTTACAGTAGGAATAAATGGAGCTCATTATGCTGGTAGTGAACTCTGCTGCATAAAACAATAGAAACAGACGATTAAACAGAAGGTAAGGCGCTCTGGGGATGACTTTGTTTACATCTTAACATTTGAATTATGCAGAAATTTAGAAAAATTGGTGAAATGTCTGTCTCTCTCTCTCTTTCTCTCTCTGTCTGTGTGTGTCTGTCTCTCTCTCTCTCTCTCTTTGTATCTCTGTTTCTCTCTCTCTGTCTCTCTGTTTCTCTCTCTCTCTGTCTCTCTCTGTGTCTCTTTGTTTCTCTGTTTCTCTCTCTGTATCTCTGTTTCTCTCTCTCTCTCTCTCTCTCTCTCTCTCTATCTATCTATCTCTCTCTAGTGCTGGGGTTGGGAGGACCGGCACATTCATCGTTATCGATGCCATGATGGATATGATGCACGTCGAGGGAAGAGTGGACGTGTTCGGCTTTGTGACCAGAATACGAAACCAGCGCTGTCAGCTTGTGCAGACAGACGTAAGGCTTGAATTAAGATCTACAGCAGAGGCTAAAATTTACGAAGGTCCAGTTACTTCAAATTTCTTGCTTACAAAGGTCCAGATGGACAAACTAACATAGGTTAATAGCAACAATGGTTACCTTTAAATGCCAACTAATACAATAAAATATATGAATATAGTAATATATATAATAAAATATGATAAAATATGTTTTGATAAACTGTTTTGAATGTAATTTTAAAATCTAATGAGCATTTTAAAATTGTATGACAAACAGCTATTGATTGTTAAATAAATAAATTAAATCAGCAGAAATTTTTTTGGAAGAAAATATCTTTTTCTTTTTTATTAGGAAAAATAAATTAAATAAACCAAAATTAAAATTAACACTGTGTCCACTCACTGTCCACTCTATTAGACACTCCTACCTTGTCAGTCCACCTTGTAGAGGTAAAGTCAGAGACGATAGCTCATCTGCTGCTGCACAGTTTGTGTTGGTCATCCTCTAGTCCTTCATCAGTGGTCTCAGGACGCTGCCCACAGGACGCTGTTGACTGGATATTTTTGGTTGGTGGACTATTCTCAGTCCAGCAGCGACACTGAGGTGTTTAAAAACTCCAGCAGCACTGCTGTGTCTGATCCACTCAGACCAGCGCAACACACACTAACACACCACCACCACGTCAGTGTTACTGCAGTGCTGAGAATGATCCACCACCCAAATAGTACCTGCTCTGTGAGGGTCCATGGGGGTCCTGACCACTGAAGAACAGGGTAAAAGGGGGCTAACAAAGTACCAGAGAAACAGATGGACTACAGTCTGTAACTGTAGAACTACAAAGTGCACCTATACAGTAAGTGGAGCTGATAAAATGGACAATGAGCGTAGAAACAAGGAGGTGGTCATAATGTTATGCCTGATTGGTGTATGTACACCGCTTTCTGGTCTAATATGCAGCCTGTTGTCTCTGATGAGCCCTCAGTCATTTATGTAAATGCGTGAGTGGATAAACTGTAATGCAGGACTGCGACAGAAGCCACACTGGTTCATATCCATATGTACCACTGAAATCTGACCGTTTTTACAGACGTTAATCCGACACTTTGCTTGTTCTGCATCTGGACGCCTGATCTAGTGGATCTATGCTATTTCAGCACGACTCATCATTCAAACCCCTCTTTGGTTCTTTTTGCCCAGATGCAGTACTCCTTCATCTACCAGGCTCTGCTGGAACATTATCTGTACGGTGACACTGAACTGGACATCTCCTCGCTGGAGGGTCACCTGCACAGACTCCACAGCACGCATATACACATGGACCGAGTGGGGCTGGAGGAGGAGTTCAGAGTAATTAGCTTCTACTTTCATAGCACCACATCCTCTGTCGACAGCGCCTAGTCAGCACCTATCTGTATATTTGCCTGCAGGAGTATTCCAGCATCTTTCAATCTAATTTTATTCAGCTCTTTCTTTGCTGTACTATTGATCGCCGATAATTTTGACATATTTCCCTGGACTGAACTGAAAATGCATCGTCTCTAAACTCATTTACAGTAGAAGTCAATGGGCAGCTGCTGAATTCCATCAATAAACCTTCAAAATACTTGACCGTATAACGTAAACTTTAAAATCCAGCCGTTACACTTTGACAGCACATGTCTTAGGATGAGGCAGACAGTTTATCCTGATTTTAGACACCGGAATATCATTGGAAAAATGGTTTTCTGGTATCCGTGTGTAATCAGCATAAGCCTGTGAAGACTCCACCCACACTATCCACAAATCCCCACAAAGAAATTAAGCGATAGATCTGAAAGACTTAAAACTGAATGATTTTCACTGAAATATTCTGCAAAAATATGTGTTCTTTACTGATGCAGTTCAAGTGGTACACACTAAAGTGCACGTTAAGTGGAGTTCAAAAGGAACTTGGAGTTTTTCGTCTTTATAGCAGAGGAGCTCTAGAATTCAGCTGTAGATGCCTTTTAGAAACCATTAAATATTATCTTTTCATAATTTCCATGTGCAATCAGCATAAGACTCCACACACACCATCCACAAATCACCACAAATTAATTAAGGGATAGATCTAAAAGACTTCAAATTGATTGATTTTCACTGAAATATTCTACAAAAGTATGTGTTGTTTACTGATGCAGTTCAACAACTGCCTCTTGGTTTCTGATGTAACTGTTTCAGGTAGTAATGCTTTTGAATTAACGTAATGATGCTGACGACACTTCAAAGGCAATAATTGCAATGTTAGGAAAGAGAACTGTCAGAAATGGGGGGCTAACTTAGTTTAAACAGCTTTGCTAAAAACTACTAAATATGAAAAGTTGTAAAATTATGAAAAAATAATATTTAATGGTTTCTAAAAGGCATCTAAAGCTGAATTCTAGAGCTCCTCCGCCATAATGACAAAAAACTCCAAGTTCCTTAGGAACACTTAACATGCACTTTAGTGTGTACCATTTAAATAGAAGACCGAGCCCTAGACCTCAGATGTTTGCTTTCAAAACAAGGTAAAAACTTTTGTGTTTTTTACCAAAAGCATTTGAGTTAATCAGCACTATTTACATGATTTCCAGAAAAGAATCAGCTGATGTTAAAAGGCACATAAATTAATTAAGCAGTAGAACACAGAGGGAGTGTGTATCGCAAAACAACTTCACGGCTGTGATTTGGTCGCCGTAGATCATCACAGCCGTGATGTTATTGGCGATAACACACTCCTCCAGTGTTCTATTGCTTTTATACAACAGTTAAATAAATAAAGTAATAAATTAATAAACTGGGCCGTGAACGCGGCGTTTAATATGTTTTAATGTTCGCAGTTCCTTCACCAAATTATAGTTCCTTAACAAGCAGCTTGTTGCTACGTCAGAGTAACGAGCTCCGCCCACTCGCTGCTCAGTCTGCTGTAAGCCTCGCCTTCTGAAGTACTGAGCCATAAAACTGCCACAATATCAAGTTCAGCTCAGTTTTGTCAGTTTCTGCCAGATCAGTATTAATGTTGTTGTGTTCCAGCCAGTCTGTAAAGCATCTTACAGCCCATTTAGTTTGGCGAATGGTGTTGGGTTCATTTCTGGCTGATTCCAGGTTGTTTAGCTGTTCTTCTGTCTCAGCTGCCGACTGAAAAGCTGCTCAGTGGTGATGACAGTTTGGGAATTTAGTGTCGTCTCATCTTCAGAGTCTGACCAAATCGGCTGTCGGTCAAATGTGATCTTAAAAGTGTCCATTTTCTGTTTGTGGCAAAACGCAAAATGCAGCTAGAGCTGACCGTGTTTCACTGTTGATTTGCTGCTGCTCAAACTGTTTGAACGCAGCTACCACAGAAAAGCAAGGAAACAAACGGGTAATAATAATGTTTCTCATTTTCATTATCATTCTTTTTGTTCTTTTTTTTCTTACCAAAAATGCAACTTTTGACCATTTTCAGTGGCCAGAATTTCAGCATCCTTAATTTCAGGTCAACATATTTTCTGTTCTTTTCCAAGTATAGGGAACTTCACTATTATCTATACTAATCATTCACACTACAAATGCAGCTGATGGAGCTTAAGTTGAAAAATGCTGGAATGCTCTTCTAAAGGTACAACCAAAAGGTTTTTATGAAAGGTTTAGCACGTTTTTCAGCCTTTCAACCTCTTCAAATGTTTTTACAGAAACTGACTAATGTCCGGATAATGAAGGAGAATATGAGAACTGGGAATCTACCAGCTAACATGAGGAAGAACAGAGTATTGCAGATCATTCCATGTAAGAAAACGTCTTATTTAATGACTACTAGACCAACATTACAGAATCAAATACATGCTGTCCAGCTAATTGAGGTTTCTAGCTGAAGATTAAAACTAAGGCCCAGTCCCATTTCACCCCTCGCCCCTACCACTGAGGCTTTAGCCCTCTGTTTTGCACATTCACGTCTAGGGGTAGGGTGTTCTGATTCTTGTTGAGATAGAGGGGGAGGGTGAAGTGTTGGGGCTACATGACCCTCCAAACGGAGGTTTTTCAGAGACTCCAAACAGAGAGTTATGAGAAAAAAAGAAAAACCGGCAAGATGGAGAACAAGAGACCAAAGAAACACACAAATGTGAGAATTTTCTCCGTTAAAAAATTTCAATAACCACTGTATTTTCTTAGTTTAATGTCGTTTCAGTGTATTTTGGTCGTTTTCTTCATAACAAGCACAAAAAAAATAGCATGCTAATAGTATGCTAATGTCTCGGTAGCTAGCTAGCTGACTTTCCTGTTCCACCTTAAATAGACCAGCAGTTCTGATGCCTGAAGCGCCAGAATGTAACTGCTGCTCCATTTAAGGTGGAACGGGAAAATTCGAACAAGAATCTGGTGAATATCTGACTTCAGCTTCATATCACTGAAGAATTAGGGGTGGGTGATAATAAATAATTGCCCCCCTCTTTGAAGATCATATGATGCCCTAAATGTAACTAAAGCCCAGCAGTGAGGAGCTGAACTTTACCCTCCTCTGCTGTCACTGCAGACTGGCAGGGTCGCCTACAGAGCAGTGCTGGTAGCTGTTAATGAAGTGATGCTCTTTTTATTTGAGGGTCCCATTTCAGAGGGAAGATCTCAACCACTACCCTGTAACTCAGTAACAAGGGGTTAGGGTGACACTCGAAAAACAAGGGGTAGGGGTAAAAAGAAGAAATGGGACTGGGCCTCAGTGTGTAAAAGATTAGGAGGAGGGATCAACACAGTTCTACAAGACATCATACTGATCTAGGTTCAAGTGTTGAAAGTGTTTTAAACTTACCTTAATGATGACGCTGCTGCTGCATCACACAGCATTTCCAGGTAGTGCTAATTTGATCTCATCCTTTGTTTCCAGATGACTTCAACAGAGTAATATTATCTGTGAAAAGAGGTCAAGAATTCACAGATTACATAAATGCATCTTTCATAGATGTAAGTATCTCTTTGCACTGATTGGCATGTCTGTTTTTCAGACTAGAAGAATAATTAATAATGTAAGATAATTAACACTGAAGCTCTTACAATTTAAAAGTTGCACTTTTTTAAATTGCGATTTCTGTATAAAAATGATTAAATGTTCAGCCCAAGTCATTACTGAGTAATAGGTCTCTGGCTTAATAACTGAATAATAAAGATGCAGTTTAAGGGGTAGAAATTTAACATCAAAATGTGCAGTGTTTATTTGGTTGGCTTGGCAAATTATTAGGTAAATTTATTATTTAAGCTGTAGAACACAGAGGGAGTGTGTTATTGTGAAATAACATCACGGCTGTGATTTGGTCGCCGTAGATCATCACAGCCGTGATGTTATTGGCGATAACACACTCCTCGAGTGTTCTACTGCTTTAATACAACAGTTAAATAGATACAGTAATAAATTAATAAACTGGGCCGTGAACGCGGCGTTTAATATGTTTTAATGTTCGCAGTTCCTTCACCAAATTATAGTTCCTTAACGAGCAGCTTGTTGCTACGTCAGAGTAACGAGCTCCGCCCACTCGCTGCACAGTCTGCTTTAAGCCTGACTGAGCCATAAAACTGACACAATATCAAGTTCAGCTCAGTTTTGTCAGTTTCTGCCAGATCAGTATTAATGTTGTTTTGTTCCAGCCGGTCTGTAAAGCATCTTACAGCCCATTTAGTTTGGCGAATGGTGTTGGGTTCATTTCTGGCTGATTCCAGGTTGTTTAGCTGTTCTTCTGTCACAGCTGCCGACTGAAAAGCTGCTCAGTGGTGATGACAGTTTGGGAATTTAGTGTCGTCTCATCTTCAGAGTCTGACCAAATCGGCTGTCGGTCAAATGTGATCTTAACAGTGTCCGTTTTCTGTTTGTGGCAAAGTCAGAAGTAAAAATGTTCAAATGTCTTGAGCGTCTCCTACAGCTGTCAAAGTCGTTGCTTAGCAATGGCGTCTCTGTGGAGTGATACAGTGTTTGTGAAAAAAATGTTGTATAATTTATAGTGTGTGTGTGTGTGTGTGTGTGTGTGTGTGTGTGTGTGTGTACTATGTAGGGTTACAGGCAGAAGGATTACTTCATAGCCACACAGGGCCCTTTAGCCCACACTGTGCAGGACTTCTGGCGCATGGTGTGGGAGTGGAAGTGTCACTCCATCGTCATGCTAACTGAGCTAAAGGAGAGAGAACAGGTAGATACCATTACGTTCCACTCTTACTGCATAAATGGGGATTGTAAACTGCCCACTGGTACATTACTACATGTGAGCTTTGTCCTCCTGGGTCATTTGAACTGTGTCCAGTCTGTAATTGATGTGTTTAAAGAATACAATAAGGACACAGTCATTTATATTGGATTAGAAAAGGGCTAAAAAATACCACAGGATGGTCACAATAATAATATTGGGGTTATATAGCTAATGTTACTGGCCTGCTTAATGTTGACCAAAATAATGAACAAACCCAATTCCAAAAAAGTTGGGATGGTTTGTAAAATGCAAATAACAGAAAGCAGTGATTCGTAAATTTACTTTGACCTTTATTTAAACGAAACCAGCACAAAGACAAGATATTTCAAGTTTTATCTTAGCAATTTCACAGTTTTTTTGTAAATATACACTCACTCTGAAATTGATGCCTACAACAAACTTATTAAAAGAGGTGATTCAGTCATGCCTATATATAAACGTAGCAACCAGGAAAGGCCTTGTCCTTTATGAGCAAGGATGGGTCAGGGCTCACAACTTTGCCAAAAAAAGCATCAGCAGGTCTAACTGTTTAAGAACATAGTTCTTCAATCAGAGTTCAATGTTCATTCAATGAGACTTCAATGTTATTCCGCCCTGTATGGTGCATAAAATTCTGAAAAAAACTCTGACAAAATCTGCATATAAAAAAGCAAAGCCAAAAAGACAGCACTGCATTAAAAACTGGCATGCTTCTGTGATGGATATCACCACAAGAGGTCAGGAATCTTTTACTTAACCGCTCTCACTAAACACTGTTCATCGCTGCTTCTACAAGTTAAGACTATACCTTACTATGCACAGCGGAAGTCAGAAACGCCACCGACTTCTCTGGGCTTGAGCTCATCTGAAATGATCTGATGCACAGTGGAAACGAGTCAACATTTCAGATTGTTTATATAAATAATGAGTGTTGTGTTCTCTGGGCCACAGAAGTAAAGGACCATCCAGATTGTTACCAGTGTAAAGTTCAGAAACCAGATTATCTGTATAAGCACCGTAACACAAAGATATATCCATATTTTGGAGCAACATATTCTGCCTTCTGGATGTTGCCCATGCTTATTTCAACATGACAGTGGCAAGAAACATTGTACATGTGTTGCAACAGCTTGGCTGCAATATCAGAGAGTAGGAGTGCTTTTAAACACTGTGTCCACTCACTGTCCACTCTATTAGACTCTCCTACCTTGTCAGTCCACCTTGTAGATGTAAAGTCAGAGACGATAGCTCATCTGCTGCTGCACAGTTTGTGTTGGTCATCCTCTAGCCCTTCATCAGTGGTCACAGGATGCTGCCCACAGGACGCTGTTGGCTGGATATTTTTGGTTGGTGGACTATTCTCAGTCCAGCAGCGACACTGAGGTGTTTAAAAACTCCAGCAGCACTGCTGTGTCTGATCCACTCAGACCAGCGCAACACACACTAACACACCACCACCACGTCAGTGTTACTGCAGTGCTGAGAATGATCCACCACCCAAATAGTACCTGCTCTGTGAGGGTCCATGGGGGTCCTGACCACTGAAGAACAGGGTAAAAGGGGGCTAACAAAGTATGCAGAGAAACAGATGGACTACAGTCTGTAACTGTAGAACTACAAAGTGCACCTATATAGTAAGTGGAGCTGATAAAATGGACAATGAGCGTAGAAACAAGGACATAATATTATGCGTGATCAGTGTATGTACAAAAAAATAATGCATTTCATCAGGTAAAACATTTTGGAATTGGGTTTGTACTCCTGTTGGATTTTACTATGATTCATCAACACATCCACAGAAACGTTTACTGGAGCTGTGTTTGGTCAGGATCCTCACTCTTAGCACTCAGTAAAAACATTGTGATTGGTTGGAAGCTCATTTGTATATTGCAGCCTTCTGCATATCAGTACTGCAAAGGCCAGTATTACTAATGATCAACAAACAATGTAGCGCAGAACTAACTTAGAATATTAAAGAATTCATAATAATTAAAGCAGCAGCAGATGTGAAGTTTAAAGTGAAGGTGCTTCAACTGCTGCTCTCTTTCTGACTTCAGGAAAAATGTGTGCCTTACTGGCCTGCAGAGGGCAGCGTTTCGTTTGGAGAGTACAATGTGGAGCTGAAGAGAGACACGCTGTGCAAGACCTTTAGTCTCCGGGATTTGCTGCTCACATACCTGCCGGTGAGTTGGACACTTGCAGCTGTTCAGTTACAGTCTGAGTGATTCTGAGAGCTCCGTACAAATCAGAGTCCAGAGAAAGGCTGACTACACTGCAGAAATGATGACTGACCAAGTGCAACCATCCTGTCTAGATAGATAGATAGATAGATAGACAGATAGATAGATAGATAGATAGATAGATAGATAGACAGATAGATGGATGGATGGATGGATGGATAGATGGATGGATAGATAGATAGATAGATAGATAGATAGATAGATAGATAGATAGATAGACAGACAGATAGATATAGATAGATAGATAGATAGATGGACAGAGAGATAGATAGATGGACAGACAGACAGATAGAGAGATAGATAGATAGATAGATAGATAGATAGATAGATAGACAGACAGATAGATATAGATAGATAGATAGATAGATGGACAGAGAGATAGATAGATGGACAGACAGACAGATAGAGAGATAGATAGATAGATAGATAGATAGATAGATAGATGGATGGATGGATGGATGGATGGATGTATAGACAGATAGATAGATAGATAGATAGATGGATGGATGGATGGATGGATGGATGGATGTATAGATAGATAGATAGATAGATAGATAGATAGATAGATAGAGAGACAGATAGAACTTTATTGAGCCAGAAGGGAAAATTGTCTGATTTCTTTGATTTTGAAATTGTTTAATTTTTTAACTTGTTTCTAAATGTGTTTTGCTTGTTGTAACTTATTGTAGTGTAATTATCTGCATTACGTCTTCTTCATCATCTGCTAACAGAGGTGCTGTCACTAGATAAAATTCATTTAAGTAAAAAAAGTCAAAAATTTATTTAATCTAAAAAAATAATCTAGAAATAAGCTATATAATATAATATTCTTACTGTATTCTCATAATTAGAAATATTAGATATATTGACTACGTTTAAGATGTTTTTGCTTACCAAAATCTTTTTTGCAGGGTATTTAGTTCTTTCAATGCATTTTAAAAGGAAAAATGAATTAAACTTTATGGCATCTCTCGTCTGTCCAGCAGCGTTTTAGATTACGCAAGGCTGTTCCAACAGTAGCGGCAGTCGCTACCATGTTAGTGTCGCTGCTGAGCTGAGAATAGTCCACCACCCAAATATCACCACCCTTTGATAGATGCGGGAGGAATGTGGGGCTACAGTCAGTAATCATAAACCTACAAAGTGTTTATTTTATCAGGAACCAAGCATGTATGTATACAGTCTGACACCACCCTTCACTTATTTAATTTCCAGTCAAAATGGTCATTAAGTACAAATTGTTCATGTTTAGATAGACAGACAGAACTTTATTGATCCCGGAGGGAAATTGCAGTGTTTCAGTAGCAAGACATATAATTGCACATAAACTTACATACACTATGCAGAAAAATAGACAATAGGAATAAATCTAGACAGAAGTTTCAGCATCAGGAAAAAAGCCAAAACCATTATTAACTGAAAATTGCACAGAAGCCTCAACAACTAAATAGACTATCACATTTTCCAGTATTTAATGCGTCCACACTTTCCCTTTATTACAGCTTCCATCCTTTTCATGAGACTTGCTTTCAGGTTTTTAAAGAAATCTGCAGATATTTTTTCACACCTCCAAAGTTCAGTCTTGAAAGTTGGTTGCATTTTCTTCTTCTCATAATCCAAATAAACTCAAACACATTCAGTGATGTTGAGATCTGGACGGTTGTTCTAATAACACCAAGAGCTTCTGTTTAATTTCCACATTCTTTTTTTGTCTCTTTCCGCTTCTCAGTAACAGCTTCTTGACAGCTGAACATCTTTCCAGAGTTTTTCAGATCTGAAGCAAAAGTGGAGCTTCATTTTCCACAATCTTTCAAAGATGAAAGCTTTAAGTACTGTTTATCTGTCAGAGACACTGTTGGTGGTCTGCCAGGTCTTGCATGATTATTAGGAATCCCATATTATTGATATTTCCAGTTTTGTTTTTTTCACCTATGTTCCTTTATGTTCTCCTTAAAAAAGAATAAATTGTACTTAATGGCTGATTTGACCAGAGATTATATAAATGATGGTCTCTGACCTCGATATGTGGCAGTTTTAGTTTATCTAAAAAAAGCTGATCACTTTTGTCTCGAATCTCTTCATTTTTAGGAGAAGCAAAGCCGCCTGGTCAGGCATTTTCACTTCCATGGCTGGCCAGAAATCGGAATCCCGTCAGACGGAAAAGGGATGATTGATCTTATCGCTGCAGTGCAGAGACAACAGCAACAATCTGGCAACCACCCCATAGTGGTGCACTGCAGGTAGGGATGAACGATTTGGATAAAATCATTTTTATAATTGTGATTATATTCTATAAATTTAGGACCATAATATCAACCTTTACTAGCTTGAGGCTTGACCCCTTAATGTAATGCGCCACGCTGCCAGTAAGTAGTGGTTGTGATGTCACAAAACATGGAGGTTCGGTTCCCTCTGCTTGTTCTACTTTATCTACAGACAATTCTCAAATTCTATGTTAATTGGTTAACAACATTTTTAATATGGTAGGCTATCTTTTCTTTTTTTAAATTGCAGCACTTGCAATTTGAAAATTGCACTCCTTTGTATTGCAATTTCGATATGAAAATGATGAATCTTTCAGCCCTAACTGCAGGTACACATGCACACGCATTCACACAGTAGGGAAGTGAACTGGTGGGAGTACTGCTACTGGCTATTTAGGCCCAGTCCCATTTCTTCTTTTCACCCCTACCCCTTGTTTTCGAGTGTCACCCTAACCCCTTGGAGCTGAGTTACAGGGTAGTGGTTGAAATCTTCCCTCTGAAATGAGACCCTCAAATAAAAAGAGCATCACTTCATTAACAGCTACCAGCGCTGCTCTGTAGGCGACCCTGCCAGTCTGCAGTGACAGCAGAGGAGGGTAAAGTTCAGCTCCTCACTGCTGGGCTTTAGTTACATTTAGGGCATCATATGATCTTCAAAGAGGGGGCAATTATTTATTATCACCCACCCCTAATTCTTCAGTGATATGAAGCTGAAGTCAGATATTCTCCAGCTTCTTGTTCGAATTTTCCCGTTCCACCTTAAATGGAGCAGCAGTTACATTCTGGCGCTTCAGGCGTCAGAACTGCTGGACTATTTAAGGTGGAACGGGAAAGTTAGCTAGCTAGCTACTGAGACATTATCATGCTATTAGCGATTTGTTATGCTAGTTATGAATAAAACAACCATAATACACTGAAACGACATTAAACTAAGATAAAACAGTGGTTATCGTAATTTTTTAACAGAGAAAATTCTCACATCTGTGTGTTTCTTTGGTCTCTTGTTCTCCATCTTACCGGTTTTTCTTTTTTCCCATAACTCTCTGTTTGGAGTCTCTGAAAAACCTCCGTTTGGAGGGTCATGTAGCCCCAACACTTCACCCTCCCCCTCTATCTCACCAAGAATCGGGATACCCTACCCCTAGACGTGAATGTGCAAAACAGAGGGCTAAGGGCTCAGTGGTAGGGGCGAGCGGTGAAATGGGATTGGGCCTTATAATCAAGCATCCTAGGCTCGCACACAAACACAGCTTGTCTATCTCACTCTCAGACACTTAGAGAGCCTGTAATGAAACACACCCCTTCTGTTTCGGTTCATTCAGTGCTGGCGCAGGCCGGACCGGAACTTTCATTGCCCTCAGCAACATCTTGGAGCGGGTCAAGGCTGAGGGGCTACTGGATGTGTTCCAGACTGTGAAGAGTTTACGCAACCAGAGACCACACATGGTCCAAACTGTGGTAAGAGTCTGACACACAAAATGTAAGAGACCAGCTCAAACAAAGGCCTACATTAGTGAGGAGAAATACCAGGATGGACAGACGGGTGACAAATTAAAGGAAAAGCCTGAATAAGTACTGAGTGCAGTATTGCCAGAGTGGACTGCAGTGGCATTTCTAACAATATGATCAATGTTTGATGTTTTCCCTTTAAATTAGTAATGTAACACATGCTCACACTGCAAACAGAGGTACCTTGGCATAAAAAAGATCTATTCAGTATATCTAATATTTCTCATTTTGAGATTATTGTATCCTTATTATAAGATCATTTATCAATTATTTATAGACATTTTACAGCCAGAAACAGAAAGGCCTTAACCTTTTAACTCCTTGGACCCACCGGTGGTCCCAAAACGCACTTCGTCATATTCTTTACTTCATAACTTTCATATTTCATAAGCTACATTCAAAAGGTGGGGGTCGTATGAGAGCTGTAACTGTCTTCTTTCCAGTCAAATAGATGGGTGATGTAATTTTAAACCCTTATAATAAAAGAAGCTGAACTCTTTCTACTGAAAGTCGACCCATTTTTCCACAAATCTGATCTATAAACTGGATCTCAGATGGCGTCTCTTCAGTGATCTGCTCTGTAAACATTATTTTTATAAAAAAATACAAAGAGCGTCTAAGATTTTTGGCTTTCAGCAGTAAATTGTAAGCATATAGCAATATATGTATGATCATAAAACACATTTTCTGTTCATTTGAGGGGAACGTTTACTAAAAAAACTAAAACTTACATGTATTTCTTGCAGTTACTGAATAATTTGCCCTAGGATTTTGGCGTGTAAATCCAGATGGAAAAACCGAAATATACCCACAAGCATAAGAGGTTAACAAGGCCTGGCAATTATGACAACAGTTCACCAAGATCTGAGAGATCTTTCCTCAAAAATTGGAAACTCTTCCTGATGTTCTCATTAAATCAGTAGAAACATTTGGCTATGGTTTCTTCCTGCATTGCGTTAAATTGCTTTAAATGTCATCTATATTGCGTCAGATTTCATCCTCTAGCCAATTAATTCATCTGCAATAAAATGAGTTGATCTGATTGAGGATTATACATATACGGTGCCCTCCACAAATTCTAGCACCCCTGATAAATATCAGCAAATCAGGCTGTAAAAAACAGTCTTTGTTGCTTATCCTTTTGATCTTTCATTGAAATATTAACAAGGATGTGCACGTGCCATGAGATGACAGACAGCTGATAGACAGTCATGGTCGTTGAAAGCTGTTATGCCACCTTTTCTTGTTTCCACCCTCAGATTCCTTCTGAACCCAGCTTTCTATTTCAGCACTCCAGGTTACAGAATGTTGCTCTGTGTTAATACAGTGAACTAACTTCAGATATTTAAGCAGTTTAGTTCATTTACCAATATCTAGCCTGGCCTAGTTAGCCCTGGATGAGAGGGCTAGGCTAGTTAGTGCTAGCATCTGCAAACCTGAAAGGTGGTACAGCTTTGCTGAACAACTGAGTTTATGTTCTTCAATGTCCAAAATATTTATCAGTTATGTCGGTTTACACAGGGCGACACAAGGGAACACACAGTACATGAACAGCTTAATAGGAAAATGACAAACGTTGCTTATAATGTTGGACTTGCCAGTGCAAAGCTGCACTGAGTACAGTGTCTTCCACCATGTTAGGGTGGTTCACAGCTGAATTAGTGGGTGTGGCTATGTAAAGATCAGTCACTCCAAGTCAGTTAACCAATACTACATTATTGAAAATCTCCCTGACAGTTTATATTTCTTAGCAAACTGAAGTTTTCCATTATGTAAATAATTGTGTTTGTTTTTTTTCAGGAACAGTACGACTTCTGCTACAAAGTGGTACAAGATTTTGTGGATATCTTCTCAGACTATGCTAATTTCAAATAATGGACTTTTCTTTCAGTGCTTCTGGTAACTGTATTTTTTATGACGGCGTTTTAGGGCCACTGTAAAAATAGTAGACTTCGAGAATAAAGTCGTAATATAAGAAAAAAGTCGTAAAATGTTGTCAAAAAAAGTCATAATATTTCGAGAATAAAGTCGTAATATTTGGAGGATAAAGTGGGCTAACTGTAGGGGGGCTAACTGTAGGGAGGCTGCCATAACGCGTTGGGGTCTCGGTTGCTGTACTGTAGGGAGGCTGCCATAATACGTTGGGGTCTCGGTTGCTGTACTGTAGGGGGGCTGCCGTAATACGTTGGGGTCTCGGTTGCTGTCCTGGCGCCGGAGCTCCACTCACTCCTGTCTCTCTGTGGATCATTTTGATCATCATTCTCACTGTCTGTGAAACTTCCTGCCCTCTTTGAATGGGGGGAGATGGAGCCCCGATAGCCGTGTAGACGACCCTGCCTGAGATTCTCCTTCAACAACACAGACAGACAGTTTCCTCCGAGTCCGTCTGGCTCTTTATTCTAGATAAACACAGTTTCCTGCTCAGCCGTTTCAGCCGGTTCTTATACTATAACAGGCTGGTGCTGATGAGCAGGAGAGACAGGGAGACTGAGTGTTTCTTTATGGGTGAATCCATATGAAAGTAGAACTCCACCAACTCACCGACCCTCATTTAACATGAGGAGGTGCTGCTTCCCTTCGCAAAGGCTTTGGCCACTATATTGCGACCTTGCCTGGTATTAATGCTACATTAATGTCGTAATTCTACGACTTTATTCTCGAAATATTACAACTTTATTCACAAAATTTGACGACTTTATAAGCGAAATATTACGACTTTTTTCTTGAAGTAATGCGGCTTTATTTTTTAAATGTTGTGACTTTATTCTCAAAATATCACGAATTTGTTCTCAAAGTCTGCTATGTTTATTTTTATTAACAGTGTCCCTAAAACGCCATCATATTTATTTTCCATGCTCTAAGTTTGTTCTAGTTTCTGTCTGAGGAAACTCTGCTATGGCTTGATGACACTCTATGCACTTGACCGTCTCTCGAAAAGCATTGGAACAAATGCAGTGAGCAGTAAATGCTTTTGTACATAACCGAGTCTCACCTGTGTGATCACATCACAACATAAGCAATTTGCAGTTCTTTGTGTTTGGCGCAGACTTTTCCCACTTATTTTCAGTTCTCTTTATTAAATATTGCAGTTGTTTTATTGATATGTTTTGGGGACCGAGTGGGATGTAAACATTTTTTAGAGTATGTTTTTTATTTGTACATTTCCCACCACTGTATGTAACGTCTTAAAGATTATTTTAATCAGCGAATATTAAGCGTTTCCTGTTCGTCTCATCATGTTTGTCCTATCAGTACATTTTGCTATGTTGTTCTATAAGCTGTCCTGTGACCATTTAACAAGTATTTACTTACAGCTCAACCAACGTCTGTGTTATGAACTCATTTTAAATTTGAATTTATGGAAAAAGAAAAAGCAAATTCTGATTTGAGGAGTGTATATTCCATTTCTTTGTTCTCCTAGTCATACTTAGAGTTACAAGAAATAAAAACACATGACTTCCACAAACAATGTTTCAACTGTTATTCATTTTAATATTTTTTAAATACACATTATATATAAAAATAATGCGTGGACGCGCCGTATTAACACGTGGGAACGAGATCCTAATGCATGGCCATGACTTATGCTAACCATACAACAGAAGACTTTAAAAAGGCTTTTGAAAGACTAAGCGCGCTAACGTTACTCCTCCTAATAAACAGACACACGTTCAGCTCCGTCTCCTCATTATTCACCACCATCACTGTAATATTTCATCATCAACATTAACACACGAAGGTGATCAGAGGGGCGGTGGAGATCGAGTCTGCAGAGTCTGGGGTTTTAAACACTGTTAGAAAAAAACCTCACAAGTCAAAGCAGCGTTTTCAGTGTAGATAAATGTGGCGTCATTATGCTGGTTATAGTGAACTGAGCTGCATAAAACAACAGAAACAGACGGTTAAACAGAAGGTAAGACGCTCTGGGGTTCATCTTAAAGTTAAGACAATATTAAGGATATTTTGGCAGCTTAGGATGTTTCTGTAAAACCGTTTTCTAATCTGGAAATAAGATAAGATTATAAACTTAAGACTAACTGTTCTGTAATGGCTTCTGTCCTAACTTCAGTCTCAACTGAAGTTGCCATGACAACAAAGCAGATAAGATATGATCTCAGGCTTAATAATTTTCTGTAATGTGGCCCCAGGTGCCTCAATGATTTGGCTGAGTTTTGACATTGATCACTGATTTCTGAACTCTTTCTCATCCTAAACCCCCTGAGTTCTCCTTCCACACTGATAGGCTGCTGAAAGAGTTCTGTGATGGGTCATTCTACAGAAACGTCCCTTCTGGTGTCCCTAGCATTTACAGATATATTACACTTAAAAAACATGTTACGGTTACAATTTATTTATATTTTAAAATAAAACAATGTTATTTTAACAATTACACCTTATTGGGCCTCAATTTAGCAATATTGGTTTTTAAATCAATCATATAGAATTCCAAGCACCACAGAAGAGCTCGTCCTCACAGTCGTGTGTGAAGGCTGAGGCCATATTTTGAAGTAAAAACATGTTTTTCTGCAATTTTAACTACAATAATCTATACAAGACTATGGACTATATAAATTAAATGATATAAAGAAAACAAACGCCAAATAAATATTATAAAATATATCATGAAAGTTGTGGCCCCCAGGAGTCGTGTCACTAGTGTTACTGTGTTACAAAAAGTCTCTTATTTTGAAATAAAAGTCACACTGATGACATCACTCGACTTCCTTTTACCTGTTTTCTGAGGATCTATGAAGAAAAGCTCATGGTGAGTCCACTGTGTCTTTCAGTTATCAGAGATTTTCTCATTTAGCTCATGATTTCATATGAAGCTTTTAGCTGAAGTCACTGGTGTGACCGACTTTATTCTGAGGTAACTGTGAAAAATAGAATACAAATGGATTAAATTCCATATTTTAGTGGATATTCCATGATTGTGGTTTGATGCTCTGTAGCAGTTATTTTGTAAAATGCGTTTTTCATTAAAATGTCTCTGGTGTTCCTTTATTATGTGTAACACCAATGAGGATCAGTAACACCAGTGACCCCTATGGAGAGATAGAAAAGTGGACGTTTCTGTAGAATGACCCAAATATAAGACAACAATGAGATCTTACACACTTTAGGAAATATTATTCAGCTAAAGTGATGTGAGTCAGGAGGAAATTGCTTAATTGGGAACACCTTTTTTTTATTTCTGCATAATTAAATGGTTGACATGTTAACAAAATCATTCAGAGTGGTTTGGTGTGAAACGCTTCACTCTACAGAAACATACTGAGTCAGAATTATTCACACTGGTGGTGATAGGAACCAGACGTCTCAGGACTTTAATGCCTCTAAAAGCTCCCTCATTACCCTCGTTACATGAAATGGT
Source organism: Colossoma macropomum (assembly GCF_904425465.1). Taxonomy (NCBI): domain Eukaryota; kingdom Metazoa; phylum Chordata; class Actinopteri; order Characiformes; family Serrasalmidae; genus Colossoma; species Colossoma macropomum. The sequence continues at coordinate 1,372,233 of NW_023494803.1, forward strand.
TATGAATACAGTGCCTGGTGGCTGAGACTTTTCTGTAGTTTTGTGATAAAGTTTTGGTCTAAAATGTTTTTTAATCAACTTGTTTTAATCTGTTCATGGTGGAGGGATACATGAAGGGTGTTCTAAGGAAAAATAGTCCCCAAAGAAAAAATTGTTTGATCAGATTAACCATTATTTTGCCATCATCAACATTACATATGTATACTAAGAAGACGCATTTAGGTTCACTGGTGGTTTTGGAAAGTACATAAACATCATAAATAAACATCAGGACCCCTGGTTCCTACCACCACCACTGTAAGGACGCAGTAGTCAAAGTATCTGTATCAATGAATTTTACACCAAAACAGTCTCAATGACTTTATCTGAATGACTTTGAATCTCAACCACTGAATTAGGCAGAAATTATGAAAAATCGGTGGAATTCCTCTTTAAATCTCAAGCAGATTTCATTCAGAGTGGTTCGATCAGAAATGGTTAATTGTAAATAAACATACAGACTCTGATTTCTGTACAGTGGTGGTGACAGGAACCAGGGGTAACAATGTCTACAACACAAATATACCCATTTTATAATATGAAAATCTAAATAAAAGTTTTCTTTATGGATTGTTTCGCCTTAGAACACCCTTTATGTATCACTCAACTATGAATAGATTAAAAGAAATTGATTAAATATATATTTTAGGCCAAAATTTGTGTAACAAAACTACCATAAAGCATTGTCTCAACATCAGCCTGAGTATGCATAACTTTCTGGGACGGAGATTTTAGAGGCACTAAACTTTTCAGACGTCTGGTTCCTATCACCACCACTGTGAACTATTCTGACTCAGTATGTTTCTCTAAAATATAGCATTTCACATCAGATTACTCTGAATGACTTTGTTTACATCTTAACCATTTAATTATGTAGGATTTTTCAAAAATCAGTGGAGTTCCTCTTTAACCATGTTTAGGAGAAATACATGAGATTAAGAGATCTTAATTAGAATATTAATTGCTCACCACTGAAGGACTGTAATGTAAAAACGACTGTTTTTGGTGCATAAAACCAGAGGCGGTTTATGAAGAGTCTGGCCCCTTCCTATTTCCCCCGTTATATCAAAAACAGGACTGCCAAACAGCAGAGGGCGCCCGCGAGCAATGAAACAAAAAGTTAAAATAGTTTCTAATCACTCGCCCATAACTTTCCTTTAATTTTAGAAAGTAGAAGGATGAGTTTCACTAAAAAAGCAAAGAAAACTCCCCCGTATGTTTCCTTTTTTTCTACAGCAAACGGGTTTTGGGCAGCAGAAGGTGGGCATTACTGCTAGTGAGTGCTGATCATAGATATACATATCTAGATGCCGCTTTGGGTCCAGCCAGGCACATCAACGGCGCCGCCATTTTGGAGCGGTCAACATCGCTGCTGGACTGCATTCAGTACCATTACAGAGCAGCAGTTTAAGAAAGATACTGTCCGAAATTACACTATTTCAGGAATATTACACTCAGAAAGTGGGATAGGATTATATATCGGAGGGAACGCAGTGATCCACACTCATGTCTGTGTGGTGTTTGTGTAGATATGGCCGTGTGGTTGTGAAGCTCAGAGAACCTGTTGATGTGATTGTTTTTCCTCTGGTTTTATATTAAGATTATTTCATTTAATAGTCTATTCAGGATCTTAGCTTTATGTAGTAGTTATTTATTTACAGTGATGGTTAAAGCTTTGTAGCGGTAATTTACAGCATTCATTAATCTGTGTAGATATTAATAACAGATTAACGTTAGCACCTTCTTACATGAAGCTGAAGTCAGTTTCTTATTTGCTTCTTGTTCAAATTTTTCCGTTCCACCTTAAATGGTGCATCAGCCAGCTTCTTGTTCGAATTTCCCTGTTCCACCAGAAAGTGACTGCTGCACCATTTAAGGTGGAACGGGAAAGCTTACTGGAGCTCGCGCTAAACTCATGTCAGGTGCAGACTGAATACTTTCCTGCTGGTCCGGACGGCTAATTATCACGATCAGTTATTAAAGTAATAAAAGCTACCGAGAGCAGATCCGAGCAGCCTGGATTAATCTGTGTCTGAGGATTATAACTAAACAGATTTGGTGAAAATCGGTTGAGTAATAAGGAAGTTGTGACTGATTTAATCCTGAGACTCTTCGTCTCTCAGTACAAGTGAATTTGTTCACAAGCGGATCTTGACCTCTCCAACATGGCGGACGCTCAGACGTATCGCCTCAAATAGAGAACAACAGACAACGCGGCATCCAGGTATGTATGGGGCTGATTGGTTAGCATTACTGCTAGTGAGCGCTGATTGGCTGGCGAGCGGAGCAGTTCAGTGAATGTAGTCTTTTACATTAGAAATGTTTTAAGCTTTTATAAACTATGATTTTGCCCAAATGCTCCATATCAGCCCATTCATTTTGGACTGGCTCGGGAGCGCCCTCTAGCATTCGGGAAGACATTGCAGAGTGGTAATTCTCTTCTCTACAAGTTCTCTGATAAAACCACTTATAAAACGGATAGTTCCGGTCCTGAAATCTGATTGGCTGAGCCGTGTTCAGAGCCATAAAGTAAGAACACGTTTTTGTTCAGCTAGCCAACAGGCTAAAAGATAGCAAACATGCTAAACAACCCCAACATTAATATCACACGGCAATATAATAGTCTGAAGAATGTCACCTGAATGTCTTGCATGCTTTAAATGTCCATGTTTCAGTCAGACGTCGTGTCAAACCCAGAGTGAATCCCAAACGGCTCCGTACTCCATAGCTAAATAGTGAGCTGTGTAACATTAAGTGTAGAAATTCTAGTTTCTGCTGTCTAGCTGCGTGCAGATCTCAGCAATGCAATATTTTTTTCATATCTAATTAAAAATAAAACAAGTTTACAGCCTATCACTTCTTATGTGTTCATTTATGCCCCATTTAAAGCCACAGTTTACAAACGTAATAACGTTTATATCACTTTAGCAGTAACATAGAAAAGCAGACCTATAAACAATTTAAAACACAAGAAACGATTAAAGGACGTACCATAAACGTCCCCTCATTGTCCTCTGGAGGTTCTCTGGTGGTCCTACAAACGTCCTATAAGAACGTCCAATGAGACATTTAAAGGACTTTCCATAAATGTCCCCTCATAGTCCTCTGTATGTTTCCGGGTGGTCCTACGAACGTCCTATAAGAACGTCCCTTGTACCATTTTGGCGACCCTACAAAAAACGTCCAGAGGACGTTCGCAGTGTTGGTTCGGGGGACGTCCTCGGGACCTATTTTTGTTAACTGGGTAATACTGCGCTGCCTGTCCAGTCTGAATGTGGATGAATCCCAAATGACCACTTTTAGCTGTATTTTGCACTGTTGGGCTGCAGGATCCAGTATATAAATTCCTACGTAGTGCGCTATGTAGGGAGCAGGGAGCCGTTTGAGATTCAGCCCCAGCATGAGAAAAGTGTCGCCGTCAGACTGGCAGAAGACTCGCGGTGGTAATTTAGTGACCAAAAAAGTCTTATAAACTGAAAGTCTTTAAGCAGTGTTACATAAGTTCACTGTTATACATGAAATGTCTATATTATTATAAAATCATGAAATGTCTGCAGTTTACAGTGATTGGTGACCGAACGGTCTTCTCCTCATTCAGCGCTCAGTAGTAGCTTAGCAGTGGACAGTAATGAAGTAAATGTAATTCATTACTGTACTTAAGTAGTTTTTTGTGTATCTGTACTTTACTGAAGTTTTTCCATTTTTGGTGACTTTTTACTTTCACTCCACTACATTTCAAAGTCAAATATCTCACTTTTTACTCCACTACATTATGAGAAATCTGTCGTTCCTTTTGGTTTATGTGTGAATAAAAACGTAACATCAAAATGAAAGAAGCGCAAAGCAAGAACACCAATCAGGGCACAGCGGTCACTTTGTTTTGAGCTTGTTTTGACCTGTTGGTCATACCGACCCAGTGCAGCACACGGTTCAACATCAGTGCAGCAGCGTAAAATTTTGGGAGAGTCTATTCAACATAAATGATGAACTAACCTAACTTTGTGTAAACAGACCACAATATAGAAATATGTACTCATATGCAGTTGTGACTGACGTGTCTTTATTCTGAATTTATACAAACACATTTCATTTTATAGTAAATTAGTTTTGGCTAGTTTATGTTTATGAACAGAGACCTACAGATGCAGTTTAGTAAAGGAAACTCATTTGTGAATCTGAGTTTGAAGTTTTTATTAAACTTAAACTTGTAACTGAGTTCAAATAAATCTTAAACTGAAACTTTGCTTGTTTGTAAAAAGTGATTTCAGAGCCACTCAGTTCTACCTGATGGAAACTGTTTGCCTTCAGTGTTTTGTGCTTATGATAATTTTAATAGACATCAGCGTCACTAATTAATGACATTCTATTAAAAGACTGGTTTACCAAGAGAGACACTGGAGTATTTTCACCTAATATGAGTCGATTAAGGAAGAGTCTTGTTACAAAAATGATGATAGGACATTTAGAGTCATAATTAATCTTTTAGTACTTTTACTTTCGATACTTAAGTACATTTGAAGGCAAATACTTTAGTACTTTTCCTCAAGAGGAGGTCTAAAGGGAGGAACTTCTACTTTTACTGGAGTAATATTTTACCTTGGGTGTCTCTACTTTAACTCAAGTACGTGGTTTGTGTACTTCATCCACCACTGTTGCTTAGCAACGATACCGCACTCTAAAGGAACTACATTTCTTGGCGGAATACTTGTTTATGTCGGTTATTATTAATAATACCTTTAATAATTATCTATAACATTGTGCATTTTAATATATTTAATGTTTTATGAAAGCAATAAGCCCCTCGAGGCAGCGGGTTACTGCGATTTTATCACGGGGAAGGGAGTTTTAGGCAAATAACACCTTCCCCGTGATAAAATCACGGTAACCCACGGCCTCTCGTGGGTTATTGCTTTAACGCATGTAAACACTGGACCTCCAGTAGGTCCGTCAAGCAACGCAGAACTGAACTCAGCTCTACTGACCACAAGTCCTCCTCAAGGCCGTTGTCTGCAGCCTCCCTACACCATTAAAGCGACAGATGACGAGCACCGCGCTGCAGCCAATAGGAGCTCCGGGGCGGGTCGGTACGACTGACGCTCTTCCCTCTGATTGGCTGTGTCGATACTGGCAGGGACAGTCTGTTCTAACAGAACTAGCGGGTCAGGCGGCTCCGCACGGCCGCTGAACAGACCACAGAAACGCGGCGGTTCGGCGGTTTTGTGGTTCTCGCCACGTTTTTATCCGCAACGCCGCCCAAAACATGGCGAGCAGCAGCGACAGGCGTCCTCGCCGCGCGTGACGCTTAGTTTTTTGTTTTTGGAGGCTCGCGAGGAAGCGCGAGCGAACGGGATGATATCATAACTGGGCGAAAACGGGAGCTCGAGGACAGAATATAATTCCTCTTCCGAGCATAAAAACAGCGCTTAGTCCGGTAAAATGGCTGGAATTTGTAGCAGCTCCACATCTGGAATGGGTGACATCATCCAGCTCAACGTCGGCGGGACGAGGTGAGCAAACGGCCGTCAGAAACTTGGGGCCAGTGTTGTGAGTTACGTGCTAAAAACACGGTCGCCAGCGGTAACTCAGCCAGGAAGGTCCTCAGATTCTCCGTCTCGTCTCTGGTGTTTCTAAACGCAGTTAAAGTGTCTTGTTTGGAGCTGCTGAGCTGCTGGAAAGTCCATAATACGACACATAAGCGAGCTGCCTCCCCTCACTAACGCGGAGTTTTATGGCGCATGGGCTTGTTTACAGTAAGCAGACTGAGTGTGGAGCGGTGGTCTTAGCTTCAAACAGAAGGAAGAGCAAGAACCACGGCGGTTTGAGACCTTCGAGATGATATCAGGTGGAGAACAGTCACCTTTAGGCTTCCTTCAGGCCCAGTTTTTGGAAGTAGTAGAATTAGCTGGAGTAGCTAAAGTAGAGGGACACGAATGACTAGAGGTGGGTAATCCAGGTCCAGAAAGTAAAAATCCCGCCCCAGGATTTTGTTCCAACTGCTTGACTTCTCTAATTTGCTCAAACCAGCGGCAAAGGTGTTCAGGCAGTTGGAACAAAATCCTGGAGAGGGTTTTTGCTTTTTGGACCTGGATTACCCACCTCTACAAATGACTGACCAACCAACGAGAAGTGAAGTTTATTGATAATAATAATAATAATAATAGCAATTTAGTGCCTTTCACACACACAACGGCACTTAACAAGAACTTTACATAATCTTATTGGCCAAAACAAAAAAAAACAAACAAAAATCACTAAGAGAGAAAAGAGGAAGAATGAAAGTTTTGAGAAAGCTGGAAAGTTTTGAGGTGGATCGGTTTCAGAAAGATAAAGGAAGTGAGTTCCATAGTTTAGGGGTCATGACACTAAAAGATCTGCCCCCATTTTAAGGCAGGGACCACCAAGAGGCCCACATCAGAGGACCTCAGAGTACAGGGGAGAAGGAGGTCAGATATGCTAGACTAGGGGTCTTTAATTAAAATTCAGTCCAGTTAGAGAAAATTTCCTCAAGCGAAGGTCCAGAACATCATAATGTCTAACTTGCATTATGATTCAGTGCCATATACTGTTTACTGAAGTAGCCTAGTAGGTATATCAACATCTTATACAGTCGACAACTGAATGTCAAACCAAATAAAGTACAGTTCAGTCATATTTCAACAACATTTACTGTCAGTTTTCTCTTTTTAGATCACATCATGTGAAATAACCTCCCTCTGACTCACTTTCTTCTCCGACTGCTGTTTCTCCCCTGTGTGTGCGTCACTCACTTGAGTCTCAGTGCTCATCGTAATGCACAGATCTGATTGGCTGAGTAGCGTCACGTGTCATATTTACAACGCATGCGATTGGTCTGTGGGTCGCTAAACCGATACTGTAATGACTAGAAATGATACGCCGATTAAAACAGGACCACCCCATCAAAATTAAACAATTATCCATGGTTTATCGATTATAGGTCCAGGTCCGCATAGGACAGTGTCTGGGTCCGGACTTGGACCGCGGTCCGCCTATTAGTGACCTCTGTGCTAGACCATTCAGGGCCTTGAACATCAAGAGAAGGACCTTAAACTGGATACGTAAATAAATGGATAAGCGATAGAGATCTGGGCTGATGTGAGGTTCTTTAGAAGAGAGACAGGTAAGCAAACAGCAGAGCGTTGAACGCATTGAAGGTGTTGCAGGATTTTTACTGGGATGCCAATAAAGTGATTACAGTAATCTAGGTGTGATGTTACGGAAGCGTGGATCAGTGTTTCAGCATCTTTCATGCTCAATATAAGGTGGAGGCGGGTCATATATCATCCACTGCTTAATGTTTTGGATGCATAGTAAGGCAGAAGGACTAACGTAGATGTAGATCTGAGCATCATCAGCCTAGCAGTGAAATTTGAGACCTTAATGACGGGTTATTTGTCCACAAGGCCACATGTACATGACAAAAAGTGGAGGGCCCAGAACTGATCCCTGTGGAACACCTTGCAGAAACCATTCAAAAGCGTAGAAGAGTTGTAATGCCAACTTAATTTGTTTCAGTATCTGCTTTTCTTGATTTTCTTACGCTGCAGCAAATCATAAACAAGTTGTGGACAAGTATAATTAGCTGATTAAGGTGAATCAGTTTTCCAAGACCTGGAACGTGCTGCGTTTTATATGGGAATAAACAACAACGAGATGAAAAAGAGAACATGAGAATGACAGATGGCAGGAATTCATCTCAGATATTAATAACAATTAAAATTCATTGTTCAGTTTATTGTTTTGTATCACAATGAATTCAGACAAATTTACAAAACAATATTACGGCTTCAAACAACACATGAGCGGTTTGGGCTACAACTAGGCACTGTAATAACAATAATATTACATAATACATAAGTTTTAACACAATCAGGAATAAACATGAATAAATGCAGCAGAATCATTTGCCTGTTTTCAAAATGTAGACTACAACCAACCCAGATGAAACAACACTGTGCAGGTCAGCAAGTTGATTGAGAACGTCTGATGTATGAGAAATGGTGACTATGCTAACGTAAGTGTGAACAGAGAATCAAAAAGTTTGGTGAAATGAATCTTATTTGTTCTTTTTTTTTCAGATTTAGCACATCCAGACAGACTCTCATGTGGATTCCAGACTCTTTCTTCTCAAGGTAAAATTACCAGCCTACTAAAACATACACAAATTTTAATAACTAATAAATATTAAAGATATTTGACTTGTTAATTCTTATGAATTCTTAAAAAAACAACCCTAATTTATTGTAAACTCTATATAACTGTCTTGTGAGCTGTAATGCATCCGTTGGCCCAGTACCTGTAAGATGAACAGCACTGATCAAAGTCCACTTTTGTTGTTGATAAGAACATTTTCTGCAAGCAAGCGCTGATTCCAGCAATTCAAGCCCTTACAATTTGTTTGTTTGTCTGAATTGGTATCAGAAACACTGGACTACGTTATCAGAGTTAACATGTAACTGTAAGTGAAAACCAGTAGTGGATGAAGTACACAAACCATGTACTTGAGTTAAAGTAGAGACACCCAAGGTAAAATATTACTGCAGTAAAAGTAGAAGTTCCTCCCTTTAGACCTCCACTTGAGTAAAAGTACTAAAGTATTTGCCTTCAAATGTACTTAAGTATCGAAAGTAAAAGTACTAAAAGATTAATTATGACTCTGATGTCCTATTATCATTTTTGTAACAAGACTCGCTTCATTAACTCAGTTTAGGTGAAAATACTCCAGTGTCACTCTTGGTAAACCAGTCTTTTAATAGAAGGTCATTAATTAGTGACGCTGATGTCTATTAAAATTATCATCAGCACAAAACACTGAAGGCAAACAGTTTCCATCAGGTAGAACTGAGTGGCTCTGAAATCACTTTTTACAAACAAGCAAAGTTTCAGTTTAAGATTTATTTGAACTCAGTTACAAGTTTAAGTTTAATAAAAACTTTAAACTCAGATTCACAAATGAGTTTCCTTTACTAAACTGCATCTGTAGGTCTCTGTTCATAAACATAAACTAGACAAAACAAATTTACTATAAAATGAAATACTGTTTGTATAAATTCAGAATAAAGACACGTCAGTCACAACTGCATATGTGTACATATTTCTATATTGTGGTCTGTTTACACAAAGTTAGGTTAGTTCATCATTTATGTTGAATAGACTCTCCCAAAATTTTACGCTGCTGCACTGATGTTGAACCGTGTGCTGCACTGGGTTGGTATGACCAACAGGTCAAAACAAGCTCTAAACAAAGTGACCGCTGTGCCCTGATTGGTGTTCTTGCTTTGCGCTTCTTTCGTTTTGACGTGTTACGTTTTTTTACACACATAAACCAAAAGGAGCGACAGATTTCTCATAATGTAGTGGAGTAAAAAGTGAGATATTTGACTTTGAAATGTAGTGGAGTGAAAGTAAAAAGTACAGATAAACAAAAAAATACTGAAGTACAGTAACGAATTACATTTACTTTGTTACTGTCCACCACTGGTGAAGGCTAAAATTCGTTGTCGTAGCTTACATGGTCGCCTTTAATTGGATTTTATTTTATTTTGATACGTGTGCCAAGAGAAATTCCTTGTACATCTGGTACTTGGCGAATATAAATTCTGATTCTGATGAAATGTTGCCAGTGTGGCTATGAAATATCATAAAAATCATCATGATTTTGAACAAATATGTCCCAAACTGCTGATCTGAAAATTTATGTAGAATCGATTACAGTATTGTACAGAGACCACCTTCGTTTATTTGTCTTCCAGTCAAAACAGGCATTACTTATTATTCATTTTTACTGTCAGAACAAAACCTCGTATCTTCAAAATGGTAACTTTACAGGAGAAGGAAAAAACCTCCTTTACTCTTAATGTAAGTCAACCAGAATTTTTTCCAAGTCATGTTTGGTCATTTCCTTTGCTCCATTCATCATGAAATTTACAAATAATGTAAAGGGCCACAGGTATTTTTAAATGATGTCAAAAGCTGAAAAATGATTTTTCCACACCTTCAACCTTCAAAGTTCAGTCTTAGAGGTTGGTTGCAGTGTTTGCTTCATGAATACACAAGAACAAATTTAAGGAAGAACTTGAGAAGATATTGGTGAATGAGGCCCAGTGAGTGTGTTTACATGCGCTCAGTAATCCGATAACTGCAGAAAATCTGATTTTGTCAGTAATCCGATCAACATGTTTACATGCACTTGAGTAATCAGGGAATACTCCGGGGAAATAATGGGAAACTCCAGGTCTACGTGAGTCAGGCAGTAATCGGATTTCTGCTTTGCAACCAGCCAATAAACTCGCAGAAGAAGACGCGACATAAAACTCAAACTTCATGAGCAGCTTTTTGAGTCTTATTAGTGGAAAATATGAACGTACATCACCTAGAAGATGAAGAATATTTAAATCCTGTATATTTAAACAGCAACATACGCTGTCTGATCTCGCGCAGACTGAGAAATCCGATAGAAATCAGAGTAAGAGTTTACATGCACTGAGAAATCTGATTACTGAGCTCTTTATCAGATTTCTTAATCAGATTTCTAGATCAGAGTATGGTGTTTACGTGACCATTTAAATAATCGGATAACTGCAGAAATCTGATTATGATCGGATTATTGTGTGCATGTATACGCACTCAGTGTTTTTTCTTATACAAGCAGGTCGTCTTATATCCAGTTCTTATAGAAAAATCTAAAAAAGAAAAACTTGTACTTAATGGCAGTTTTTACTGGGAATTAAATGAATGATGGGTGGTCTCTGACTTTTGCACAGTACTGCATGTAGAAATCTTTCGATGCAAAGGTGAGTTTGGTCCACAGAATCATAGAATTTGCCAGATGTTTAGAATTTCATTCCAACAAGAGGGAAAACTACAGTTGTTGTAGATAAAACACAGATGCAAGTGTCTTATTCACGTCCTCTCTGTCCTCTAGTTTGCTCAGTGGGAGAATATCAACACTAAGGGATGAAACTGGAGCTGTAAGTAGCACCGTGACCTCTGCACATTCTCTCTATTCTATATTAAGTAAATGTCGTTGTATTTGACTTATATTGTAATCAGTGAACTAAAAATAGTGATTACGTCATTCAAATCGTGCAACCAACCTGAAAACATCAAATACTTTTTTGTACCACAGATATTTATTGACAGGGACCCAACAGCATTCGTGCCCATTTTAAACTTCCTTCGGACAAAAGAATTAGACCTACGGTGAGTTTTGACGTACTGATTGTGATGTAAACATATATGTCATATATTAGTGGAAGTACTAGGTATGATTTTTCATTAACTTCCAACTCTCTTATAGGGGGGTTAATATAAGCATTTTGCGGCATGAAGCTGAGTTTTATGGAATTACACCTTTAGGTATGACATACTCGGGCATTTATTAAGTTTACATTTTAAAACCCCATTTCCAAAAAAGTTGGGACGCTGTGAAAAATGTAAATAAAAACAAACTGCAATGATGTGCAAATCATTTAAACCCTATATTTCATTGGAAATGCTTTAAAAAACATATCAAATGTTGAAACGGAGAAATTTTATTGTTTTTTTGAAAATTATTTGTCCATTTTGAATTTGATGTCAGCAACACGTTCCAAAAAAGTTGGGACGGGGGCCTGTTTACCACTGTGTTCATCACCTCTTCTCTTAACAACACTCTGTAAGCGTTTGGAAACTGAGGAGACGCTGCTGTAGTTTTGAAAGTGAAATGTTTTCCTGTTCTTATATAGGATTTCAGCTGCTCCACAGTTCAGGGGCTGATTTGTCATATTTTTCATTTCATGTCTTCGAAGCATTTTCAGTGAAATACAGGGTTTAAATGATTTGCACATCATTGCATTTTGTTTTTATTTACATTCTGCACAGCGTCCCAACCTTTTTGAAGTGGGGTTGTACTATACATTGCAAATAGAGTGAGTTCATTAATTTTATTTTCCCCTTTTTACACCTTTTGTCTGCTGTTAGTTCGACGTTTGCTGTTATGTGAGGAGCTAGAAAGATCATCATGTGGAAGTGTGCTTTTTCATGGATACCTCCCACCGCCAGGTACTATGTGCTCATTAATAGGACAAGTATTGACCACAAGGCTGGCATGAAAACTTAATTAAACTTGCTTGATTACTGGATTTAAAAATAATAGTTGATTAAAAGTTACCTTCTTGATAAATCTGCAGTAATTAATAGCCAGTTTGCATGGTGATGCACATTTCAGATTCTCTTATAAATCACTGTTTCAGTAAGAAACAGCCTGATAAACACCCCGTTTATATATTTAATGCTACATTTTGAAGTTTTGGGGATTTAGAGACTCCTGGGAAATCTTCCAGGAAATCCCACCTAATGTTTCTGACTTATTTTTTTTAAATTATTATTACAGGTTTTGGATCATTCTACAGAAATGTCCATTTTTGTGTCCCTAGCGTTTACAGATATATTACACATCAAAAACATGTTAGGGTTACAATTTATTTATATTTTAAAATAAAACAATAAGTTATTTTAACAATTACACCTTCTTGAGCCTCAATTCAGCAATATTGGTTATTAAATCAGTCATATAGAATTACAGTCACCACAGAGGTGCTCGTCCCCACAGTCGTGTGTGAAGGCTGAGGCCATATCCTGAAGAAAAAACATGTTTTTCTGCAATTTTAACTGCAATAATCTATACATGACTATGGAATATATGGATTAAATGACATAAAGAAAACAAACGCCAAATAAATATTATAAAATATATAATGAAAGTTCCCCAGGAGTCGTGTCACTGGTGTTACTGCGTAACAAAAAATCTCTTATTTTGAAATAAAAGTCACACTGATGACATCACTTGACTTCCTTTTACCTGTTTTCTGAGGATCTATGAAGAAAAGCTCATGGTGAGTCCACTGTGTCTTTCAGTTATCAGAGATTTTCTCATTTAGCTCATGATTTCATATGAAGCTTTTAGCTGAAGTCACTGGTGTGACCGACTTTATTCTGAGGTAACTGTGAAAAAACAGAACACAAATGGATTAAATTCCATATTTTAGTGGATATTCCATGATTGACAACATGTGGTTTGATGCTCTGTAGCAGTTATTTTGTAAAATGCATTTTTCATTAAAAATGTCTCTGGTGTTCCTTTATTATGTGTAACACCAATGAGGATCAGTAACACCAGTGACTCCTATGGACAGATAGAAAAGTGGACGTTTCTGTAGAATGACCCTTTTACAGGGCGACTCGCAGCAGCACAGTCAGTGTTTTTCAGTAATGCTCTTTACACTACAAAAAATCTTACCCAGGGCTGCAAATATTTAGTTCTGTTTAGTTGAATTGATTTTTGTTGTTTTATTGATTAATCAGCAAAATAATAGGCAGATCATTGTATTACTAACATGTATATGACAGCCTTAATTGACAGTTATGTTATTCTGGTTTGAGTGGCTTCATTAAATGTTAAAATGACTGATTTTTAATTGATTGTAACAGCATACAGTAAACCCAGCACACTTACACTGACAGTACTGGTCAGACTTCAGAGATTTTCTTGGCTTGTTTTTCTTACAGCTATTCCGGCCCGCAAAGCTGCTGGTGGGCAGACTGCAGCTGCTGCCGGCCAGGAGGAGCGCCCAGGCCCCAGTGGAGCAGAGGGGGGCTTCCCACGCTCCTGCCCACAGTCAGCCCTGCCTGGGCCTTCTGGAGGGGAGGAGTCAACAAGACTCGGTGAGTAACAAAGTTATTGCTTAATCCTACATGGTTCAGACGTTTTCAGGAAGGCAGATTTGGTTTAAAAAAAAGGTCTGGAAAGACAAGCAAATATAACAAAACAATCGAGAAGGTCTGGCTGCAGATGTGCACTCTCAGCCTGAAGTGCACCGCCAGCCTATTGATGACGTCAGTGCCGCTCTGCCACGTCATTGTTTGTCAGTTTTATGAGGAAAAACAGAACCACGAACTGCTGGGCAACAAGAGCTACACTGAATGTTTATTATAGTTGCCATACTGATAATAAGGTAATTAAATATAGAAACTTTCCAAATAAAACCTTCCACAGCGATCAGACATGAGTGTCGGCTTTATTTGCAGAAAAAAACAAAAAGGCTACTGAAACTCATGAAAGCCAAGCTGAAGACCATCAGAACTGGTTATCAAAAACTGTAATATTGATTAAAATAGAACTTAAGCGTTCTAGGAGGTTGTGACAGCGTACAGTCAACACAGCACCGATTACTTTCGCTGTCTTGTCAACGTTGTTACAACCTCCCAGAAAGTTGTCAGACAACGTTCATAACTTTCTGAGGAACTACATTTGAATGTTGTGACAGTGTAGAGAGCACCAAGCAGACGACGCTGTCACAACATAGCTGTGTTTGCAGGGCCGTTAGGAATAAAACCTGATGGTTTTGCTTCCTAACGGGAATTGGCTTGATGAAACATTAGGAAATGATCAAATGTATGTGGAATTAGTCCCAAAACAGCTGATTAAACAATCAAAATCCTTTACACTGTGATATCAACCCATCAGCGACTACTGGTCACCACCAGGAACCAACAGACACTTTTAATGGGTTCTATGATTTTTTTGAACAGGGAGGTTCATTAAATGTAACTCTCTAACCGTGTTATGGACGAAAAATGGATTAAGTGATGATGTCACTAAGCAGCAACAGCCAAAAGAAAAAAATAAACACCAAAAAGTCCTAAAATTTCTGTGTGTAGCCATTTATCCATGATGGATGAATTCCATATTATCAAAAACAGAAATGTTTTTGATTGGCCAAACTGATAACGGGAAAAGTCTGAGCCTACAGGCCGTAATGGCGTTTCTGGTTAGCAGCCCGCCAGTAAATTCACAGAAGATGTAAAATTCAAACTTCATTCTGCAGCTTTTTTTTTAGCGTGGAGTCCATTTAGCGACAAGTATGAATAGCCACGTTTACATGCAGCCTAATAATCCGACTAATATCTCAATCGGAATAGAATGCATCCATGTAAACACCTCAGTCAGAATAGTCTAGGGTTAGGGCTAACCCTAGTCTGATTGAGGCCGTTCGGAATACAAGTTCAGATTGAGTGAGGTGGGTAATCCTGTAAATAATCCATTAAATAGAAGAATAATATCCGTGTAAACGCCTGTATCTGATTACATTCCCTATCGGAAAGTTTACGTCCGTTCTGATCATGTTCGTCACGTCATAGTGAAAGTTTATACCGTTCAACATGGCGGAGCAGAAACTGGTCTGCAGAGGAGATGAAGTTTATGCTCTGATCTTTAAAAGACGGCGGTGGGACGGACGTCCAGCTTATGTGTCTCAGAACACGACGTCTTCCTCTCGGCCTTCTTTAATAAGGACATGTGAAGGACGTTTTCCTGAGTCTGACATCATTTTAAAGCAGTTAAAAACACAAGCGCTGCTCACTGCTGCTCATCTCACTCTGACTGGACTCACGTGATGCTTGCTGTCATGGTAACGTGTACTCTAAGTGGTTCTCCACACATGCGCGTCCTTTTTTGTATTACTTGTGTTGAGCATGTAAACGAAGATTTTCCACCAGATTGCTGAATAGAGTGAGCATAAACACCTCAGTCTGAATCTGTAATCAGAATGTATTCAATCAGATTGGCAAAAATCTTTGCATGTAAACACAGCCAGTGTGTCATCTAGAAGAAGAAGAATATTAAAATTTCCTGTTTCATCAAGCATCCATAAGTGTTTTCCTGCCATCTTGCAGCTCCAGTGTTAATGCTGCTTGCTGTGACTGGGAAGGCTCTGCCTTTATCTAGTTACATTTGCCCACATGAAAAATGAAGGAAATCAGAGTAAGAGTATACATGCGCTGAAAAACCCAGTTAGTGAGCTGAAATTCAGCTCTCTTTATCAGATTTCGTGAAATCCGATAATGGCCTTAATCTGATCTGAGAATGCTGTTTACATGATCACTTGAATAATCAGAGAACTGATGAAATCCATTAATGATTGGACAGTGATGTTGGTGCACATGTAAACGCGCAGACTGAAAATATGAACATAGCTAGCTTGTTATGCCGATGGCCCCTAGTAATTAATCAGCTTGACTCACAGGCTGAAAACCACTTGTGTAGATCCCAGTACAAAAAGGTATTGTGTTTGTGATGTTAGAACTGTGAGGGAAGCACTATTCCAGTGCAAACAAAAGAAATTTAAACTTATTAGCATTTCTCACAAAGAAGAATATTGAACATGTGTTATCAGATCAACTAGATCATTACATCTTTCTAATAAACAACTTAGTGCTCAGTCTCTGGATGGATGGATGGATGGATGGATAGACAGAACGATCGATCGATCACTTTATTAATCCCAGAGGGAAATTCTTCTATTGCAGCAGTACAAAGCACAGTAAAGAGCAAAACAAGAGCAAAATGAACAGGAGCAAAGTATTGCCGTACACCAGAGGTCACTAATAGGTCCTATTTTAATCAGTGTAGCTTTTCTAGCCTTTACGGTACGGCTTTGGCGGCCTGGGAGACTCAAAGACCAATCGCGTGTGTTGTAAATATCACACGTGACACTACTCAGCCAATCACATCTGTGCATTACGATGAGCACTGAGGCTGGAGTGAGTGACGCACAGACAGTCGAGGGACGAGGCGAGAAACAGCAGTCGGAGGAGAAAGTGAGTCAGAGGGAAGTTATTTCACATGTCGCACCCTAAAAAGAGAAAACTGACAAATGTTGTTGAAATATGACTGAACTGTACTTTACTTGATTTGATATTCAATTGTTGACTGTATAAGATGCTGATATACCTACTAGGCTACTTCAGTAAACAGTATATGGCACTGAATCATAATACAAGTCAGACATTATGATGTTCTGGACCTTCGCTTGAGGAAATTTTCTGTAACTGGACCTTACTGAATTTTAATTAAAGACCCTGGCAGTACACTATTTACAGATATATA
Organism: Colossoma macropomum; assembly: GCF_904425465.1. Taxonomy (NCBI): domain Eukaryota; kingdom Metazoa; phylum Chordata; class Actinopteri; order Characiformes; family Serrasalmidae; genus Colossoma; species Colossoma macropomum. The sequence goes on from NW_023494803.1 coordinate 1,389,217, forward strand.
AAAAGAAGGTAGATAAATAATACACTAAATATACTAAAATAATAAACAATAAGAGTGATGTTCAGTACAGAAATACTACGTAATTGTATGAATACTATGCAGGAGACAGTGCGGTGGTGCCTGTCCCTCCAGTGAAAGAGCTACTGACTATGGACTGTAGCAATAAATGTTAACAGTTGCACAGTTTAACTTTAACAATTTGACATTTATGGATTTATGAACACAGTGACAGTGCAATGTGCAATATTAGTGGACAAATAAACACAATAAAGTGGCAGTGCAATATGAGTGACGAGGTGTTGTACAGTGCGATCTTTACATTAATCAAAACAGTTCTTGTAGGTTGTGGGTGAGTATTGGTAAAACCTGCCATTATACCATGTCTGTGCAATGTTAATGAAGCATTATTTAAATAAGGAATGTTAGAATTTAATAAGAGATGAAGAACAGGATGTATATTATCTCCTCCAGTAGGAACCCCAGAGTAATTAGGTTACTCTCCATTTGTGAATCCTACATACTCCAAGACGATGCCTGATCTGGGTCTATGCAGACCATAAGATGAACAGATGAACAAGCATAACATTCAGGACATTGTCCAGCGGAGTGAAGAGAGCTGGTCTAGCTGAGTCCACTGTCTTTATCTTCAGCACAAAGAGGGAGGGGGAGGAAGCACCATAGCACCATAGAAACAGAGCAGGCCACTGACTGGCTGAGCAGCAGTGGGTGGGGAAAGCCATCTTAAAAGGGCTTTTATGTCCTCTGTGCGCAGCCAAGTCATGTGAGAGGAATGATGAGAGAGGCCGATTTTGTCGGCCTTCACAAAAGCACAGCTGGCTTGCGTCGGTACATAAAATCTGTAATGAGACGAAACTGCTTGATTCTGAGTAACTATAAGCATGACTGTCAGCAGAACTGGTATTTTAACGTTTCTGTTCTTGCATTCCAACTCCAGCATGACGTTTTAAACCAGTTAAAACGTTGGTACTGGCTGTACGTACATGTAACATAATGAATTAGTTGAGCTGGAAAGCTTTTAGACAAAATCTGTAAGTTGCTGCAAAATATATTTATCAGGCAGCACATAATTATCTAGAGGTTGTTATGATGGCAAACAGGCATCTGTCTAATGCACTAGTGTAGTGCTGTATATATACAGGTATACGGCATATGGCCACCTCTGAGGTGGCTGGTTCACCATATATCCACTTATAAATGGCCAGATGTGCTTGTGTCTGATTTTGTCCGTGATTTTGTCACTGACTGCTGAGAGCAGAGCTCAACCTAAGAATAGATAGATAGATAGATAGATAGATAGATTCAACTTTGTTATAGCTCAGTACAAGTACAAGGCAACAAAATGCAGTTAGGATCTACCAGAAGTGCAAATAGTAGCAGTAGTGCAAAACGGACAGTGCAGATGTGCAGTAACAGGCATAAATATGACGTATTTATGAAATACATAACTACATAATTTAAAAAGACATACTTTGTTAGCCCCCTTTTACCCTGTTCTTCAGTGGTCAGGACCCCCATGGACCCTCACAGAGCAGGTACTATTTGGGTGGTGGGTCATTCTCAGCACTGCAGTAACACTGACGGTGGTTTTCAGAAGTGTTTCTGAGCCCATGCAGCATTTCCACTACAGAATCATGTCTGTTTTTAATGCAGTGCTGCCTGAGGGCCCAAAGATCGCAGCCAGCAAATACTGGTTTTTGGCCTTGTCCCTTACATACAGAGATTTCTCCAGATTCTCTGAATCTTTTAATGTTATTATGTACTGTAGATGATGAAAAGCAAAAGTTCTTTGCTATTTTATGTTGAGAAACGTTATTCTTGAATTGTTGCACTATTTGAGTGGTGAACAGGGGTCATCTTTACTTCTGAAAGACTCAGCTTCTCTTGGATGCTCTTTTTATACCCAGTCATGTTATTGACCTGTTGTCAGTCAACCTCCAGGTGTTTTTGTTTTGTTTTTTTTAGTTTTTTTTTAGCATTACACAACTTTACCAGCCTTTTGTTGCCCCCGTCCCAACTTTTTTGGAACGTGTTACTGGCAGCAAATTTAAAATGGGCAAATACTTTTCAAAAGACAATAACATTTCTCAGTTTCAGCATTTGATATGTTGTCTTTGTACTATTTTCAAATAAATATAGGGTTTAAATGATTTTCATGCCATTTCCAGCTTTAATTTGCATTCCCAAAACTGTTTGGAGGCCTGTATAAGAGTACACTGCAGTACAGCAAGCAGCAAGCAGCTGTTGAATATGAAAGCATTGTGGAATAATAAAGATGCATAGTTAGATGTGGGTTTAAAAGAATTCCTAACTGTGTTTACCTTGCTTACAAAGGTTAGATGACGTTTGTTTTGTCTGTTCATCTGGATTTCAGCAGGATCACCAGTGGATCCCAGGAAGGTGTTAATAGTCGCTGGCCATCATAACTGGATTGTTGCTGCCTACGCTCATTTCGTCATTTGTTACAGGTAAAACTTCTCAAGCCTATTACGAAGCACATCGATGAGTGTAATCGGAACACTTGGACTCACCTTCTCAATGTGCCTCTGACTGTTGTGTAGGATAAAGGAATCCTCAGGATGGCAGCAGGTGTTCTCCAGTCCTTACCTGGACTGGGCCATTGAGCGTGTGGCCCTTAATGCGAAGGTAGTAGGTGGTCCCCATGGAGACAAAGATAAGATGGTGGCGGTGTCGTCAGAAAGCAGGATCATTCTGTGGAGCATACAGGATGGTGGAAGTGGGAATGAGATCGGTGAGAGAAAGGGGGGCTTAAACAAAATGGAAGAAAATGGCAAGACATCATGTGGCTTTTACCTCCGCTATACCTGATGAATGTCCCTCTATCTCCTTAAAGGTGTGTTCAGTCTCGGAGTGCCTGTCGACTCTCTGTTCTTCATTGGGAGTCAGTTGGTTGCCACCAGTCATACTGGGAAGGTTGGGGTGTGGAATGCAGTCACTCAGCACTGGCAAGTAAGAGCATTCAGTTAAAAACTCATGCCACGGGATTTGAGATTAAAAAAAGCTGTTTTCAATCAATCAAGCAATCAATCAATCAATCAGTCAACCTTTATTTAACCTCAGAGAACATTGAGGGTGACCCTCATTTAGTGTTGCTAAGTTGATACAGGAAAAGGGATTGACCGTGTGTAAGAACATATCAAATAATAAAAGCAAATTTAATTAAAAAATGGTTCAAATCAGGTAAGTATAAAAAAATTAAACATTAATAATAAACATACATAATAGAAAATAGAAATAGAAAATATAAAACAATAATTAAAAAGTAGCAAAAATGTAAAAGTTAATAAAATCCAAATCCAAATAAAGTAAAAGAAGAATATCAAAAAGTAAACTAAAAATTCATTAAAATGACTAAAATAATAATAAAATAATTATAATTAAAATAAGAATATGAATAATAATAATACATAAACAAACCAATAAATAATAAAATAATGAAAATCAAACAATAATACTGAAAAATCAGCAACAATTGTTTGTGTTTGCCACATAAATAAGGCTTAAGGTAATCCTGTTTTACCACAACACACCTGACCCAACAGACGAAGGGCTTAATGACCGGCTGATGAGTTGGATTAGATTTGTTGGGGCAGAGAATAGTTGAAACTGTGCAGGTCACTGGGTCCTAGAGCAGGATTAATAAACACTGCTAACATTAATTGCTTACTGAAAGTAATACATTACTGTTAAAAGCAGTTCCACACATTTTTAAACTTTTCTGTACTCAAATTGTTAAGATGTCATTCAGAGCGGCTCGATGTGAAATGTGCTGTTCTAGAGAAGCTTAATGATTCAGAATTATTTACGGTGGTGGTGAGAGGAACCAGACGTCTGAAGAGTTTTATGGCTCTAAAACAAATACATTGAAAAGTATTACAGTAAATGGTTATTTATGGTGCCTGAGACATTGGCCCAATCCCATTTCACCCCTCGCCCCTACCACCGAGCCCTTAGCCCTCTGTTTTGCGCATTCACGTCTAGGGGTAGGGTGTCCCGATTCTTGTTGAGATAGAGGGGTAGGGTGTAGTGTTGGGGCTACATGACCCTCCAAACGGAGGTTTTTCAGAGACTCCAAACAGAGAGTTATGAGAAAAAAAGAAAAACCAGCAAGATGGAGAACAAGAGATCAAAGAAACCCAGAAATGTGAGAATTTTCTCCGTTAAAAAATTATGATAACCACTGTTTTATCTTAGTTTAATGTTGTTTCAGTGTATTTTGGTCGTTTTCTTCATAACTAGAATAAAAAAATCACTAATAGCATGCTAATGTCTCGGTAGCTAGCTAGCTAACTTTCCTGTTCCACCAGAATGTAACTGCTGCTCCATTTAAAGTGGAACAGGAAAATTTGAACAAGAATCTGGTGAATATCTGACTTCAGCTTCATATCACTGAAGAATTAGCAGTGGGCGATAATAATAAACCCCCTCTTTGAAGGCAAATGATTAATAACAATTATTTGAAACTGTTTGACACCCCTATTTTTCTTGTATGCCACTTTTTATAAAGCAAGGTGTGGAGATGAGGTAGACCCATTCTTTTTTGTGCAGGTGCAGGACGTTGTGCCCATTACAAGCTGTGACACTGCCGGGTCCTTTCTGCTCCTGGGTTGCAACAATGGCTCTATTTACTACATTGGTAAGTCAGTGACTTCAGCTACAGTCAAATCTAGCTGTATATTAGCTGAGCTAAAATATAGCACAGGAATCAGCAGCGTGACATTGACGTTGTTTTATCCTTTTAGTGCCGCATTTTCACAAAGCTAAATGACCCATTTCGAAGTAACTGCTGCAGCCACTGAAATCTGCTAGTGTTATTTAGCTTGAATACAGCCGTTAGTTCCGGCCACACAAGCTGATTGGTTGAGCAGTGCTCTAACCGTGCTGTTATTTCACCATAACATCACGTATTTTTCACAAACACTCTATCACTCCGCTGAGACGCCGTTGCTAAGCAACGACTTCGACAGCTGTAGGAGACGCTCAAGACATTTGAACGTTTTTACTTCTTACTTTGCCACAAACAGAAAATGGACACTTTAAAGATCACATTTGACCGCCAGCCGATTTGGTCAGACTCTGAAGATGAGACAACACTAAATTCCCAAACTGTCGTCACCACTGAGCAGCTTTTCAGTCGGCAGCTGAGACAGAAGAACAGCTGAACAACCTGGAATCAGCCAGAAATGAACCCAACACCATTCGCCAAACTAAATGGGCTGTAAGATGCTTTACAGACTGGCTGGAACAAAACAACATTAATACTGATCTGGCAGAAACTGACATAACTGAGCTGAACTTGATATTGGGGCAGTTTTATGGCTCAGTCTGATTTGGTCAGACTCTGAAGATCAGACTACACGGTTAGCGAATGGGTTCATTTCTGGCTGATGAATGAATATTACACACATGATGGAAACGATTCATAAAGGACCTTAAATGCATTCTCGCCTTTTTCAGACATGCAGAAGTTCCCACTGAGAATGAAGGACAACGATCTCCTGGTGACCGAGCTCTACCATGACCCCTCAAATGATGCCATCACAGCACTCAGTGTCTACTTAACACCCAAAACCAGTAGGTGACCTGTAGCAAACTGAACATGATTATATTAAACTGCTCTAAGCCCTTTTTAAGTTGCTGCTTGACACCATCTAATGTTTTTCACTGCACCGTGTTGCTGTGTTTAGGATTAACTGTCTGGAATTTGGATCTAACGTTACTGAATATTGTGCCTAGATGCTAAACTCATTGTGTTTGCAGGTGTGAGTGGAAACTGGATAGAGATCGCTTATGGCACCAGTTCAGGGGCAGTGCGCGTAATAGTGCAGCACCCAGAGACAGTGGGATCTGGGCCACAACTCTTCCAGACCTTCACAGTCCACCGCAGCCCTGTCACTAAAATCATGCTGTCTGAGAAGCACCTGGTATCAGGTAACATTGCTCTTAAGTGGATATGAGACAAGGATGGTAAAATTTATTCAGTAATAACTTCTACACTGTAGACTGAAATACTACAGCGTAGACACCAGAAGGTATTTTAAGATGGTTTATTCATTATTCAGTAAGTATTTTGGGAAAATAAAGAAGATATAAAATAATAAATAATATACTATGACTATTTACATACAGTAATTCGATTACTAGGTGTTGTGGGGGGTTAATTTTATACTTAATTATCAATGTTATGCAGATTTCTTTATCACTATCAACATATATATACATCAAATCATTTGATGTATTACATACTACACTACAGCTGTAGTGTAGTATACTGTATATATTGTCTTTATAGTATTATGTGTATATATACATATATATATATTATTCATAGATATATTTATAATTGTGTATATATTGTTCATATAGTTATATATTTCATAGATACGTCATATTTATGCCTGCTTTTTCACATTTGCACTGTCCGTTTTGCACTATTGCCGCTATTTGCACTTCTGGTAGATGCTGACTGCATTTCGTTGCCTTGTACTTCTGCTGAGCAAAGACAATAAGGTTGAATCTATCTATCTCTCTATCAGCATCATAATAGAACCATTTTATACATGTACTTCCAATGTGATTCCCCACTTCTAAACTGTGACTCCAGACTTTGGAATGCTCTTGAGCACAGAGGGTGCAAAGATACTGAGGTGAATTGTGTTAATGCAGAGGCATCTTTTCAGAAATCATTGGAACACCTGGGAATGTGTCTTTCCCTTCAACAAAAACTATTTTGTGCATTTAATGATAGAGAAAAGAGTAAAAATGACTGGGAATGGGGCAGATGTAAACAGTATGCTACCATTTTGTGTTGCAGTGTGTGCTGACAATAACCACGTGCGAACCTGGACAGTGACGCGCTTCAGAGGCATGATCTCCACCCAGCCGGGATCAACGCCGCTGGCTTCCTTTAAGATCATCTCCCTGGAAGAGACAGAGAGCCACAGCAGCTACTCCTCTGGCAACGACATAGGTGAGAGTGATAGTCATCACATGAACTGAGTTAAACTATTGGGCTCATATGAAGGTGAAAATTCTTTCACCAAAAAGACTGAAACTCTCCACTTGGTCCCTTTTTCTTGCCACAGTCAGCTTGCAGGATCCCTCTGCTCACCACTAGTGGGCATATCTGAGTCAGTTTTATTATGGAAATGAAGGAACCATATCAGACTCTGTGCTTTTGCAGTTCTCAGAATGCATCAGTCGTCCATATAAGTTAGAACGTTAGCTCATCCAATCTCGCTAGCTAGCTGAGCTAGCTAAGGAAATTTTCCTGCTTGACTCCATGCAAACGGCCGCATCATTTGCATGAAGTAAAAATCTGCTAAATGTTTTTTTACGCACACCAAGGCAGATTTTGCTGCAATTTAAGTGAACATGAACCACAGAGCTCTCCACTGAAATTAATAGGATGTGGCAAGGCGAAGATGCAAGTGAAGGTGTACCATTATTATGCTTATACAGGGAGATTCACTCGAAAGAGGCCCCAAATATTCTGTAATAACTGTCTCTAGGATGACGCAATCTTAACAAAACAACGTGCAATGAGCTCCTCAGTATATGGAGCTTCGAGCAAGCCAAGATGCCCCTGCATTGAAGCAATGAGGTTGCACATCATAGGCTCCATTTTCTTTGACACCACCGTGAACACCGATGTGTACCTGGACATTTCTGAACAGTTTGTGAATCAGCTGGATGATCATGAGTTAATGGAAGGTTACTTCCAGCAAGATGGAGCAACGTGTCACACATCAGCAAGGAGCATGGCAGAAATGGGCCACCACAGTCAAAGGGGCTTTGGCCACCACAGTCACCGGATCTGACACCACCAGACTCCTTCCTTTAGGGTATGATCAAAGGAAAGGTCTATCGGAACCAGCCTCGCACTGTGGAAGATTTGAAGAAAGACATCCAACGTGAAATTGCTGCTATTCCCCCCGATATGCTTGCCGATAGTTCAGGAACATGGAGCGCTGCGTCGAAATGTGTCTGGCAGAAAACGGAGATCACTTCCATCATCGCATGTAATGCAATCGATTAAACATACGTCAAGGTATGTAGTGTATTTTTTTGGTTCGGATTGCTTCATCCTAACGGGAGATACAACAGAATATTCGGGGCCTCTTTCAAGTGAATCTCCCTGTACAAACAGGAGACAAGTATACACAACGTGATGCATGTATTATTCCATGTAGGTCCTTTTGGAGAGAGAGATGACCAACAAGTGTTTATTCAGAAAGTTATCCCCATAACCAACAAACTCTTTGTCCGTCTGTCTTCTACGGGAAAGAGGTATGTATGGAAAAACGGCCCATTATGACACAGATCAGGTATGATAGTGTTAATCTGATTATGATTCAAAATTTGTTGTAATTATACATTTTGATTCTTTGCCTTTAGTACAGCTAAAGAGTATTTACAGGGGAAGATGCAAGTGAACTACCTAATACCAGCCACAATTAATTTCTTATATCACACCTCTGCAAACTGGCCACAGAATGTCTCTTTACACCCCCTAGTGGCTGAATCGCCACGAACACACTTTAACTTAGTACTATGGGAAACCACTGTTCTCCCAAGGTACTAAACAGTGTTTCATTTAGTATATCGCTGCTGTCAGAAGAAAACCTTGTTTCTCCATTTTTGTCATTTTTCAGTTTTTATCATAATTTATAAATGCCTGTTTCCCTTTACATTGTGTGTAAATTTCATGATGAATGGACCGAAATAAACGGCCCAAAATGACTTGGAAAAAATCTGGTTCCATTGACTTACATTAAAAGTAAAATATGTTTTTTCCTTCTCCTGTAAAGTTACCATTTTGGAGATACAAGGTTTTCTTCTGACAACAGCGATATGGGTCAGCGCCATGCTGTGCATTTTTTGTGTCCATTACTTTCTATTAAATAAATAAATATATAACTTACACATTATCATACAATACCTCTGTATGTGAATACATTTTCAAGTTATCAAAAATAAAATTTTATGCATTTATGCCTCCCCAAGTCTAAAATTTCAGGTGGTGTGACCAGCCAACTATATGTGCAGATGAAATAAACTATTACAAACTGTAAATCAGCCAAATAAAATTCTAAATAAAAAGTAGTTCAGCATGATTTTATGTCTGAAACCTTAAAAACTGTAACGTTGCATAATAGGGCAGCTTTAAAAGTAACTGAAAAACTTTTGTCTGTAAATTCTGCTTTCCTGAGATGTCTCATCTCTTTGATAATGAAGGACTTTTATACTAACATGCCTCTAAGAATTTGTGCCAGCAGCTATAACTTTTTGGAAAATGTCATTGTTTTCTGGTTCGTCGTGTGTGGGGCGAAACTGAGTTGCAGCCACAAGCTGTGTGTGAAAGCCTCAAAGGCTACGTTCACACGGCAGGTAAAAGGGGCCCGAATCTGATTTTTTTGGTTTGGCTGTTCAAAATACACCAATCAGGCATAACATTATGACCACCTCCTTGTTTCTACACTCATCGTCCATTTTATCAGCTCCACTTACTATATAGGTGCACTTTGTAGTTCTACAGTTACAGACTGTAGTCCATCTGTTTCTCTGATACTTTGTTAGCCCCCTTTTACCCTGTTCTTCAGTGGTCAGGACCCCCATGGACCCTCACAGAGCAGGTACTATTTGGGTGGTGGATCATTCTCAGCACTGCAGTAACACTGACATGGTGGTGGTGTGTTAGTGTGTGTTGTGCTGGTCTGAGTGGATCAGACACAGCAGTGCTGCTGGAGTTTTTAAACACCTCAGTGTCGCTGCTGGACTGAGAATAGTCCACCAACCAAAAATATCCAGCCAACAGTGTCCTGTGGGCAGCGTCCTGTGACCACTGATGAAGGACTAGAGGATGACCAACACAAACTGTGCAGCAGCAGATGAGCTATCGTCTCTGACTTTACATCTACAAGGTGGACCGACACGGTAGGAGTGTCTAATAGAGTGGACAGTGAGTGGACACAGTGCTGAGAATGATCCACCAAGGAGGTTTATATATTTAAATTTGGATTCAAAGTTTATACAGTTGTCCAAATATAGACTAGTTATTACATGTTTTCAGTAGTGCCAAGTTGCGTATGGTTGCGCCACCTGACATCTAGAAATGAATTTATACCATTTATCAAAGCTATGAAACAAATATCAATACGTTGAATAGATTTTTGCAGACACAAAAATCCATGTCATATTATTTTTAGTAAGAATTTTTTAATTATATCAGTTTTAAAGCCTTATTTGTCACTGACCCATATACATGCACTCACTTATTTCAGGCTTATGTTTAATAGCTGTAAATATAGCATAGTTTCACAGAATGTCCAGAGTTTTGAAAGCATTTCTAAGCAGCTAAAAAGATTCTGTCATATACCTAATATATTTCACATTCGTTGGAAACAGTTGAACTAATTCTGGTCCTGGAAGGCCGGAGTTCAGCACAGCGTATTGATTTTCCTGCTTAAACACAACATATTTATCTAACTGTGAAGTTTAATATGTGTTTGAGCAAGAAAATCACCAAACCGTGCTGAAATCTGTCTCTCCAGGCCCAGAACTGATGGATTAAATTTATAGCCAGTGCTAACATGTTATTACTTGAATTGCAGGATCTGCGAGGTGCAGGCAGTTGACGGCACCACCATCACCTGTTTTACGGTGCGCGAGTGTGAAGGCTCCAGCCGCATGGGCTCCCGCCCGCGCCGCTACCTCTTCACCGGGCATGCCAACGGCAGCATCCAGATGTGGGACCTAACCACAGCCATGGATACGGTCAACAAAAGTGATGACAAAACAAAGCGGGACGCTGCTGGTGGGACATAACAGTCCAGTTACTATATAGGGAATGTTATTGTGTAAGAAAGTTTGATTATTGAATATTATAACAATTGCCATATTGTTTTTCTGAAGAAGTGGGAGGGCCCACAGAGGAGGAGCTTCTGAAGTTGCTGGACCAATGTGACCTGAGCACATCGCGCTGCGCGACGCCCAACATCAGCCCCGCCCCCTCAGTGCTGCAGCACGGCCGTCTTCGAGAGTCCTGCTCCAGGTCAAGACCTGCTCTCACTTCCGGTCACTTTAAAGCACTGAGTTCTGTCAGCGTGCTCCCGCTTTAATGACTGCTGCACTATAAACTGGAGACTTCAAGGGGAACTCCATCGATTTTGTAAAATGTATTAATCATTTAATGGTTTACATGTAAACAGAATCATTCAGAGTGGTTTGGTGTGAAATGCGCCTTTCTAGAGAGATTTACAGAGTCAAAATTGTTCCCCATTATAGTACTAGGAGCCATATACATACATACATACATACATACATCATCTAAACCGCTTATCCTTCTGGGTCGCGGTGGGGTGCTGGAGCCTATCCCAGCTGTCATTGGGCGGAAGGCAGGATACACCCTGGACAGGTCGCCAGTCCATCACAGGGCAGACAGACAGACAGACACACAGTCACACACACATTCACACCTAGGGGCAAGTTTATCATGTCCAATCAGCCTGACTGCATGTTTTTGGACTGTGGGAGGAAACCCACACAGACACGGGGAGAACAGGCAAACTCCACTCAGAGATGACCCTGGTCACCCGGCCGGGAATCAAACCCAGGCCATTCTTGCTGTGAGGCGACAGCGCTACTGTGCCGCCCTAGTACTAGGAACCAGATTAGTAAAATTATTTAAAACAAGTTAAAAACATCTAAAAATAAATTACATAACTTATAATCTTGTAATAAGTTTACAACACTTTCTACATGAGAAATGTCAGATAAATCAAATGTGACACTAAACCATTCCTGTAAACATAATCTGTCTAAATTTGTCCGCTGGAGTACAGAAATCATTGACCAGTGAAGTGTTGGCTTTTGAACACTGCAGTTTAAAGGGGAACTCCACCCATTTTGTAAAATTACTTAATCATTCAGTGGTTTAGATGTGAACGAAACTCATTCAAAGTGGTTTGGGTCAAAATTGTTCACCATTACAATACTAGGAACCAGGCGCCGTATATCTACACTACAAATATCACCATTTTATCTAATTTTAAATAATTGCACTTTCCATGTATGGGATGCAAAGCACAGTTCTCTAGTGAGGATTAAAAAACAACTAACATAAGCTTTTTTTCTCTAGTAAGGGATAAAAAGTAATAAACCCACAACACAGAATCACTGGAATAATCCAAACTGGAGAGTAAACCAGTGAAACATCCTCTAACATTTGTTTTCTCCTCAGTCTCCAGCTGCAGACCCAAGATCCCATTCCAGAGACGGCCACGTACGGAGCCCTGCGGCCATACAGAGAGAGCCCCCTGCTGGCCCGTGCCCGCCGCACCGAGAGCTTCAACAGCTACCGTGACTTTCACAGCCTGAACCTGGCCAAGGTCCTGATGGAGCACAATGGGCAGTGCGGTGCGGAGGACGAGGCACGGCAGCAGAGTGACAGCAACGGTGAAGACGGGGACAAGAAGAGTTTGGCTACAGAGCAGTGGAACTCTAGGGCCTCAGAGAGTCCAGCAGCAGCCTTCAGCCGCCAGGCCCCAGACAGCCCTGGAGACCCTCGCCGCAGGACCCACTCGTCCGACGAGGGAGCTTCAGACTGCCGGCCCGAGGGCAGGAGAAGGGGGGCGTTCGAGGGGAATTTCCTGAGCCGGAAGAGGGCACCTCCGGTCCCTCTGCTGAGCTCTGTGCCTATGGGGGCTGACACAGGAGGCAGTGACTCCTCCAGCACTGCCTCACCCTCTCCAACTAAAGCATCCACTTCCCCACGCCACCGCAAAGGCCCAGACACGACGAGCGAGTGATGCCTCGTGCACTGTAAAGTGTACAGCAGTGGTTCTCAGCTTCTCCTGCCCTGCATATTTTAGCCTTTTCCCACCCTCTTCAACTCAGCAAGGGCTCGTTAATAAGGATAAGGTGAGTTAAAGCAGCGATTCTCAACCTGTTTGAGCCACGAGGCCCCCAAAATTGGAATAGGATTAAGTTTTCAGTTCCCCTTAAAATACACTACAGAAACCTTCTACACATTTCTCCAGTGAAACACACTACAGCAGCTTTCTTCTCTTATGGGACCAGGGCTGTCAAAAATTCACAATTTGAATATTCATCAAATTTAATGAAATAAGCAGAACAAGTTCATTCGAATGTTTAAAACCTTTGCTGTGGCTCATAATGTGTTCTAAGCCAGTTGGTAATAATATCACTGACAGGACTACCAGATAGACAGAAGAACATAACTTTGCCAACTAGGCCTCCTGATATCTAAAAGTAATAAGTGGCTTATGCCTGATTCTCACATGCTGCCTTCGCATGGCGTGAGCAGTGCGGCAGCGTCCTTTCATATATACAGCACTTGTGCTGTGGAGCGGAGCAGCGAGGAAGTTGGATGGGTGGAAGGATGGATAGATAGATCACTTTATTAATCCCAGGGGGAAATTTTTCTATTGCAGCACTTCAAAGCACAGTAAAGAAGAAAACAAGAGCAAAATGAACAGGAGCAAAGTGTTGCCCTACACTACATACAGATATATAAAAAGTAGGTAGAGATAAATAATACTATAAAATATACTGAAACAATAAATAATAAGAGTGATGTGCAGTACAGAATACAAAGTAATTGCATCAATACTATGCAGGAGACAGTGCGGTGGTGCCTGTCCCTCCAGTGAAAGAGCTACTCACTATGGACTGTTAACAGTTGTACAGTTTACCTTTAACAATTTGACATACATGGAATTTATAAACAAAGTCACAGTGCAATATGAGAGATGATAAACAAAATAAATAAACTAAGTTATACCTACATTCCTTTTTCCAGATGAATAAATAGATCAGTCACTCGGCTCAATAAAGAAATAATTTATAAAAGAGCACAATTGTTTACCCAAGACAGCCTTCTGACTTGAATGGGCAATGACTTCAAGTCTGGTAGACCATCCAGGAAACCTGTTTGCAGCACAGAATGTTTAACTAGTGTTTCGTTTCATAACATACATTAATGAAATTAAAGCATTAGTGTTTTTAAGTTTTTATTCACATGATAAACATTAATTTAGAAGGCTTTTACTGCAGCTATGCTCCCTACTTATTTCCTTTGCAAAATAATAATTTCATTTTGTAAAGTAACGTATTTAAAATTCGAATATATTTCAGCATTTGACAAACAAACAAAGAAAACATTCTATTTTTACGTTTACATTTCCCTTCTGCGTGCACTCTGTTTCACTCCTGCCGCCGGGAGGTTATTGTTGTGGGAGAATTTAATGAAAAAGACGTTCTTAAAAAAAACAGTGCAAAAAATGTGCCAAAAAATTAAGCTTTTAATGTTCTTAACAAGAACTAAACAAATAGAATTAAACTAATATATAAATTAGGGGGTGGGGTCGTTTGGGAGAGATTTTCCCTTTGATCTTTAAGTGTTGAAGTGTGGTGGGAAAACTTGCAGACCACTTTTTTTACAGTAAGAAAAGTCAATATGGTTTCACTCAGCATTGATGGTTTCAGACAGTTGAAAAACATTCCAGTCTAAGTTGTGTTTAATGTGAGACAAAATACAGGGTGATTCACAAAGGTTCATCTGATTTCAAAATGATTTACTTCACTTGTAAATCATTACAGATCAGTGCAGTGAACTGTAAATGGTTTAAATGAGCATAAAGTTTATTATGTAATTGTACAAGGTCTCAGTCTGAACCTCCTCCAGCTGTACAGACAACATCAACGCCATAGTCAAACTCATCCCATACTGGATTGAGCATGTCGGGTGTCGCTGCACTCACGGCTCTTTCAGTGCGATTTCGGAGATCATCCAGTGTTGTGGAACCAACGCCGAACGCTCTGAGCTGTTGGAGCTTCACTGCCCACGAAAATCACACTGCACAGTTATGACTGATTCACTCTTATTGAAGTGGAGAACGCAGAACGCTTTCTGCTCAGGGGTCTCATCTCCTCTCAGACTGAAGGGAGCCATCTTCCACTGACAGGCAGACACTCTATGGCTTCGTTCACACAGCAGGTAAAAGTGGCCCAAATCTGATTTTCTCACCAAATCAGATTTTTTTGTTTTGCTGTTTACATTATCTTTTAAATGTGATCTGTATGCGACATCAGTCTGAACAGATCCGCTCCTAAACTGGCCCGCATGCACAAAAGAACAATTTGTCATGTGGCTCATCCAGAGGTAAACAATCACAACTGCCAACGAACCTCAGTCGTTCGTTGGCAGGGTCAGGAGGGTTCAGTTTCACCTTCTCCAGCATCACAGGAGCATCATGAAGCTTCATTGACTGACAGCTGGGCTCATCACCCACAATGTGTTTGAGCTCGCTGTAAAACGGGCACGTTAGTCGGACACGGTCACTTCTTTGGGTCGCGTCCTCGGATTCTTTAAACTTTGCTTTCAGACTTTTCTGTGACGCTGCAGCCTCGTTCTCCTCCGGCTGCGTTCAGTCATTGCTTTAGAAATCCCTTCGAACACGGAGGGTTTTGAATGAGTCTCTTCTATTTTTTTTACAACAGAAACATCAGCCTAAATGTTTGAGTCTCAGCGTCGCGAAATTATGACGAATGCAGAGTTGAATTTACGTAAAAGTGAACATGAATTCCTATCTGGCTGTTCAGACTGAGTCGCATTGCCGCAGATCTGATTTCAGTACCACACATGAAAGCGCCTCAATCGGAATTGAAAATGTCAGATTCAGTGTGTTTGTCTGTTCACACTGACACACATCTGTGTTACATATGAGGAAAAAGATCAGATTTGGGCCACTTTCACCTGCTATGTGAACAAAGCCTGTGACCTCTTTCAGTTGGATTGTGATTGGTTCCTAGGCGCCTCACGGTTGGAAAAATATGACGCTTTGATGATGAATCTTTTTGAATCACCCTGTATTTTCTATAGGGTTTAAATCTGAACTCTGACCAGCCAAAACCATCAGTAAAAAACAGTATTTTGGGCTCTATTTGTTGCTCAGGAATGCAGGCCTGTATTTTGTTGAAACAACCGTCCTATGAACCTCCAAAATGTCCCTCTACGTATTGAGAACCGCCATGTTAGAACATGGACAGCACCAAATATGCAGGACAGGGGTGCTTGAGTGCCAGAAGTGAGAACCACTGGTCCACAAGTTACTACCAAAAACACGAACAGTCACTGTTATTAGCCCACACTGAAGCGGTGGGGTTATCAGTAACATATCACTATATATCTACATATCTCAGACATTGGTGGAAGTGGAGCTGAAATACCTGTACAGAGCACGGCTGGCTGTTTGCTTGCTAGCTTTTTAGCATGCGTTCATAGTACTTAAGTTGCTTTTTGTTGCTCTCAGTACCCATTACAGACTTTTTACCGACTTCTAAAGCACTTTAGTCCACTTAGTGTCTGTCAGTGTCTGTTACCTGCAAAGGAGTAACAAATTAATGTTTCACATAACAAGATACAAAATTCTGCAGGTTTAGACAGGTGAACTACAACGAACTGACAGTTAGATTTCATTCTACTACCACAGATAGTGAAGTCCTGTAGGCCTTATCCATATTTTGTTTTCTTTCTATAAACTAACGGCACTTTATTTTGGTGTTACAGCGTCTAATGAAGGGAATATTCAAGTTTTTGCCAGGTGCCTTTGATAGAGTCAGTTCTTTGGCTTGTTACATGATGTAAAATTCAGTTCTTTTGTCACTTCTTCTCTATGGTTGTGAGATCTGGAGGTAGTTTGTGAAGAGAGATTGGTTAACACTTCAGTTCATAAGGCTACATGACCCTTAAGCTCATAAACGTACATCCAGGCTTATTCCAGGTGTCATCCTCTGTCATGAAGGCTACTTTTGTCAACTTTGACGTCAAATTGATAATGTCAGATCTGCCACTGGGTTATGTTGACACTTATAACACACAATGTAACAGCTGACTTTGTGGCTTAGCGTATATCACAGTGACATAATGCTGATAGTGTGAAAGCTTAAAGCTTATAAATGGTCAAAATGTACTCACTTTAGCTAGCACTGCTGTGTCTGATCCACTCAGACCAGCACAACACACACCAACACACCACCACCACGTCAGTGTGTTACTGCAGTGCTGAGAATGATCCACCACCCAAATAGTACCTGCTCTGTGAGGGTCCATGGGGGTCCTGACCACTGAAGAACAGGGTAAAAGGGGGCTAACAAAGTATCAGAGAAACAGATGGACTACAGTCTGTAACTGTAGAACTACAAAGTGCACCTATATAGTAAGTGGAGCTGATAAGATGGACAATGAGTGCAGAAACAAGGAGGTACTCATAATGTTATGCCTGATCGGTGTATGATGCCTACTGGAATGTTTGTGAAGAGCCTATGCAGGTGTCGTGTAGCCTTATGAACACTGGGATTACTGCAGATGTTGGTTTTATGAAATTAGGCTAACTTTGCACAAAATCCTGTTTTACAGATGAAACTTTATCCAGGTTCATTACATTATTCATTACCCACAAAAGTGTCTCAGAGCCAATGAGCAGCTATCAGTTTGGTTTATTCAATTCAGTTTGAGTTATATATCAGATAGTGTGGTGTTCTGACGTTACTGAGTCTTTAAAGCTTTTTAGGTCATTTTGTCGTCTTTTGTAACTGGTGAGTTCAGCTCAGCCTATTTATTTGTGTGAATTTTATTGTGCACTATTAAATATTACTCCTCTAACTCTGCATTGACCTGTGGCTGCTAGCCATCCGGTGGATGATGGTGATTACCATCAGCAGTGCCGAGAGAGGTGGCGCACTGTCAGCTGACTGCAGTAATGTCCCACCAGGCATTGGATTGGAAACGTCGGTCGGACGTTTTAGACGTCAGACGTTGTAGAGGACGATGCTGGTGTAAGTGTAACCGAGCCTCAGTATTAATTCTGTTACATATTTGCTTTGTTAGATGTTGCCTTTCTCTGCTTTACTTAACACTACAATGATGTTCAAACAGGCATTTTTTTTTTTAATTTTATTTAACCAATGTTTGAGGTTCTCAAAGACGACAGATCTTTCTGGAATGAAGCTGTTTCATAAGATATGCAATGTGTTTAGAGTGTGTTTAGTAAACGTTGCTGTTTGAGTCGGCAGTCAGATGTCTGCAAAGTTGTCACTATATATCTTTATAATTATCTTTATAATTATAGTGCTTACATAATATATAACCCATATTATTTTGGATTGCATTTGCACTCGTTGTGAAGATGTAGTGTTTAGCTCTATATACACAGATGTTAAGCTAATTATACTTCTCTGTTGCTCCATTGTCACTTTCTGCTTAGCCACGACTTGGCTGTGTTTACACTTTTAATCCTACCAGAGAGAAATGTACAGTATATCACTATTGACGTGGCATATCATGGGTTTAACATTCATTGTAAGCCATTAATGTGCATTATATGTTATTTTATTATGTAATACAGGGAGATTCACTCGAAAGAGGCCCCGAATATTCTGTAATAACTCTCTCTAGGATGAAGCAATCTGAACCAAACAACGTGCAATGAGCTCCTCAGTATATAGAGCTTCGAACAAGCCGGGATGCCCCTGAGTCGGAGCGATGAGGTAGGCACCGGACAGCCATCATGACGTTTAACCTCCCTTGTACCCCTTCACTCGGTCACTCGACTTCTCATCAGGATGGTGGTGTACAGTGCGTCAAGGTATGCAGCATATTTTTTTGGTTCAGGATGCTTCATCCTAACAGGAGTTACAGCAGAAGATTCGGGGCCTCGTTCGAGTGAATCTCCCTGTACATCAGTTCTTGTGCATTTGAAAATATGAGGGAATGACTAGTAGTAATGCATTACGTGCCACACTTCCAGTTTTGGTGTGCCTCATTAGCAGACTTCAGTTGTCACTACACAAAATGAGTTAACTGCCCAGATTAGTGGTGCTTTTATTGGTGCAAAACTGCCCACATACTGAGTATTATTATTATTAATATCACTAAAATTTTGGTAACTGCACAGTTAATCAGTGATGGACCAACCATCGCTGTGCAAGTGGAGCAACTGGTATAAAGAGGGAGACTTCTTTAGTAACAACCGATGGATTTTCCTTTAGTTTCTTTCATTTTCATTCCGTCTAATAATGGAAACTCGCAGAATGTCCGTGGCAACAGAGCATCCTCATCATTCCCATACCTCAAACAGCTGCTGCTCCTGCCATGTGGTGGAAATGAGTGTTTCCTCCTTGACTTATGCAAAGACAACAAGCCTGAAACAGTTGCTTAAGCAAATTCTGCACTTTGCATTAGACAGTAACTACACTAGGATGATCCTGCTAGGCCTTGTAAGTGTTGCATGCTAATCAAGTCACTAGTCTACACAACACTAGTCCTGCAAAGACTTACGTTAGAATTACTGTATGATAAACACCTTCCTGGAGCTGTCGATCGTACATTGACGAGCTGATCGATGTAGGTGATATAATCCTTGTCGTTTCACAGCTTTTTTGTCACAGCTCAAGTCTCCCTTCGGCTTATACTGGAGCTTATATTGTGCTTGTTGGAAGAAATGTTCGTGCTTAAACCGTGTGAGCTGGCCGTCTCACACGGTGGGTCCAAGTCAGATTCCGCACTCGAAACGATGCAAACAGACCAACTAGCAAAGCACGGCTGCAGAACGCATGCATTAAGGGGACTGATGTGACAGATGTGTAATGTCTGACTCAGTTCAGTGAAAGTCTCCATATTTCAAGGATGAAATCAAGTGTAATACTCATTAAGGTACTGACACCAGTGACTTGAAATGGTACTTTGCTTTGTAGCCCTTTGTACCCTGTTGACACAATAAAGAAGTAACCGAACAGATCCAGTTATTCAGAGTCATGATTTTAATACATACAGCAACAGCACAGTTTATACATGAACGCTTTACACACAATACTTATGACCAAAAAATGGAAGGAAATGATTTCACATTAAAGTACATTCTTGTTTACAAAAAAAAAAAACATATAAATTACAATAGAAACAATAAATAATACTGACGATCTTTAAAAAATTTGAAAAAAAAATCAGGATTCTGCTGAAGTTGGAAAGAAGCACTGAAACGGAAGGTATTGCTATATCGTACAGGTTTAAAACAACCTCTCGAAAAACACATGCGACACCTATTATCCACATGTGACATTATAAAGAAATATAAAAACGTCTGGACTTTACATTAACGTCACATTTAAGACACTGATCAGTTGGCATTGTCACAATTATTGATACTATATTGCTTGGTCTAGTAGGCACAACTTCACACGAGCTATGTTTCCATTACTATCGTCCCATAAACACACAGACACTTTATGAAATGATGTTTCCATTTAAGAACCTATGAGTGGAAAGGAGATAGTTAAAGAGTGGTTTTACACAGATCTCTCTCTAGATTCTACTGTCAGAGCCTTAAACTGGATTTTTTAACTCAGCATATTGATTGGACTATATAGATGCTGTTATATACTTACTATATACATCAGGGGCCATATTACAGAAAATCTGAGATCATATCTGCTTTATTGTCATGGCAACTTTGGTTAAGACTGAATTTAGGACAGAAGCCATTATAGAACAACAGTTAGTCTTAAGTCTATAATCTTCTCTTATTTCCAAATAAGAAAACAAACATCCTAAGTTGCCAAAATAACCTTAATATTGTCTTAACTTTAAGATGAACCCCAGAGCGTCTTACCTTCTGTTTAACCATCTGTTTCTGTTGTTTTATGCAGCTCAGTTCACTATAACCAGCATAATGACGGCACATTTATCTACACTGACAACTGAGTTTTTAAAACCCCAGACGCTGCAGACTCGATCTCCACCGCCCCTCTGATCACCTTCGTGTGTTAATGTTGATGATGAAATATTACAGTGATGGAGTAACGTTAGCGCGCTCGGCTAAAGCGTTTGGGAAATGGAGACTGAAACTGTGGAGCGGCGACGCTCTGATAAACAGCAGGGGGCGCTCTCACAATACTCTCAACTCTCAGTTTATCACGCTTAATTTTATTAGACCTTTTTTACATCAGTAACGGTAGCTAACGTTAGCTGTCTGGCTAACTAATTTGATTACATATGTTTCAGCTGTGCGGGTAGGGTCGGTTGCTAGGTAACAGACACGACAGTTGATTGTCGACTTCAGTCGAGTAAGATTTCCTAACTTGAGATAAGAAAAGATGCTGTAAGATAAGATTCTTAAATTAAGGTCAGATTTGCTTCTGTAGTACAAATTAGTGAAAAACCCTCTCTCACCCTATCTCGACCGGTCAGATCTTCAGTTAAGACAAAAAGATAGCAGGTTTCTGTAACACGGCCCCTGGTCTGTGAGCAAAGTAACCCTAAAGCCCCAGTTCAGTGAGTCTGATGTTGGATAACATTTGGTACGTCAGCTCATCGGGTTCTGTACCACACTGAGTTTCAACCTCTTACAGCTTAAAGCAACATGACCACACTAAAGGAAACAGTGATCAACAAGTAAACATCGTTCTCAGGGTTAACATGGAAGCAGTGAGGCGACGTCTGTGCTGCACACGGTTCGTGTTGAAGAGGTAGCTGCCACGTTTTTCACAGCACACAGTACATTTTACCTTTATAAACTGATGAATAACCGTTGCATCTCTATTGCTTAGTTACAGTATGAGGAACAAAATCCCACGATTAGTCTGTAAGAGGTTTTAAAGGGTGTGTTACACCGGTCAGGCATAACATTATGACCACCTCCTTGTTTCTACGCTCATTGTCCATTTTATCAGCTCCACTTACTATATAGGTGCACTTTGTAGTTCTACAGTTACAGACTGTAGTCCATCTGTTTCTCTGATACTTTGTTAACCCCCTTTTACCCTGTTCTTCAGTGGTCAGGACCCCCATGGACCCTCACAGAGCAGGTACTATTTGGGTGGTGGATCATTCTCAGCACTGCAGTAACACTGACGTGGTGGTGGAGTGTTAGTGTGTGTTGTGCTGGTCTGAGTGGATCAGACACAGCAGTGCTGCTGGAGTTTTTAAACACCTCAGTGTCGCTGCTGGACTGAGAATAGTCCACCAACCAAAAACATCTAGCCAACAGCGTCCTGTGGGCAGCGTCCTGTGACCACTGATGAAGGACTAGAGGATGACCAACACAAACTGTGCAGCAGCAGATGAGCTATCGTCTCTGACTTTACATCTACAAGGTGGACCGACAAGGTAGGAGTGTGTAATAGAGTGGACAGTGAGTGGACACTGTTTAAAAACACAGCAGCACTGCTGTGTCTGATCCACTCAGACCAGCACAACACACACTAACACACCACCACGTCAGTGTTACTGCAGTGCTGAGAATGATCCACCACCCAAATAGTACCTGCTCTGTGAGGGTCCATGGGGGTCCTGACCACTGAAGAACAGGGTAAAAGGGGGCTAACAAAGTATCAGAGAAACAGATGGACTACAGTCTGTAACTGTAGAACTACAAAGTGCACCTATATAGTAAGTGGAGCTGATAAAATGGACAATGAGCGTAGAAACAAGGAGGTGGTCATAATGTTATGCCTGATCGGTGTGTGTGTGAGGGGGCTAAACCAACATGTCAGGAGCTCATCATTCACCTTACTCCTCTCACATAAATAACTCATCCTGTTTATGTCCACATTTAAAGCTCTTCAAAGGTGGCAACATGGTTTACTGCGGTCAGAGAAAAGAAGAGATGCTCTGAAGTCTGCCCACGGCTTTAAGGGTACTCTTCTCGTGTGTGCTTGTGCATGTTTAAGAGTAAGAGAGAGTGTGGGTGAAAAAGAGAGAAGGAGCTCTATAGGTGTGTGTCTGTAAACATAGTATGTTCTTTCTTTACTGAGCTGAAGCCCTTAACCGTTTCCGCAAATTCCTCGTCTCCCACGTACTGCAACACAAAGAACGTGAGGGTGAGCACTCAGATTACATGGTATGGAAAAAAGTACAAGTATTGGGATTATATTGCTGAATACAGCGGCTGTAATATGACATTAACGTACCCAAAACATTAAAAGTCAGGGGTGTGAAATGATTAAAATAATTTTAATATATTTTGTGTTGGCTGCCGTTTAATAAAAGCAATGATCCACTCGAGGCAGTGGGGTACGGCGACTTTATCACGGGGAAGGGAGTGACCCACAGCCTCTCGTGGCTTACTGCTTTATTATATACTGTATATGACTAGTGGCAGATAAATAGAATCTGCTCTAGTTAGAAGGCGAACAGTTCACTTATCATAATATCTGTGCATTAAATCAACAAAACCCCCGTCTCTTTTTCTTCAATCCACATACATACAGATCTGTCTCACCATGCCGCTGTCGGTGCCCTGCAGGTCGGGGTCCCAAGTCAGGCCTGCCAGAGATTTCTTATCGGTCGTGTCGAGGAGCTGACTGACACTTCGGTGCAGGGAATTCTGGGAGTATGCGTGGCTCAGCTGGCTCTGGCTGGGCGCACGCAACACAGACATGGTGGTCTGGTAGCTGTGATTGCTGATGCGGGAGCCGGGACCGCCAATCTTAGTGTCAGTCAGACCCTGAGAGACAACATACACAGTCAAAATGAAGCTTTCCCAGCTTACCTGAGACCCAGCACAGCCAACAGCGTCACTAAACTCTCTCCACATTACTCAGTGTGTTTACAGGCACATTAATAACATGATCACTGTCCGATTTCATCAGCTAACAGGTTATTTAGGTGTTCAACAGATTTCATGAATTCTGGTAAACAGGTTATCCAGCAAATGTGTACCATTAATCCAATGGAGGTAATATAGTGGAAGAACTTAAACTGCCCTGCTTTTTCTTCTCCACTATGAATGTGTTAAAACTGATCCAGATGGAGTTTTCCTAACCATGCCTTACTGCGAGGGAGCTTTGAAACACTTCAGATCTGGTTCTGGCACGGCTGTGAACAAGCCTGGCCCAGTAAGTTTCTTTAGAACAGATCATGAGTGACTGTTTACATCTAAATGGTTTGATTATGCAGACATTTTGAAAAATCTGTTCCGCGTGACGTACATGTAAACACACTCGTTACATCCATGCAGAAGGAAACAGCGAAACAGATCATGAGAAACTGAAAAGCGAGCAGAATCAACCTGAGATGATTAAAGCTGCCCAACAAGGTTTTGGTCCATCAAGAGAAAAGTGGTGCCACAGAGCAAAAAGGTCACCAAAAATCATAATCGTCACTGTCCAAAGAAAAACAGGTATCTCCAAAATAGCTTTACAGGAGAGAGTAAAAACCCTCTTACCTTTCAGTGTTAGTCAATGTAAAGAGATGTTATTCTGAGTGATTTTTGAGCATTTCTATTGGTCCATTCATTATGAAATTATCAGGACAGCTGTTGTGTTGAAATGATATAGAAAGGTAAAATTGGACAAAAATACATGGTACATGGTTTTCTTTGGAATGACGATATACTTCTGCGTTTTATGCCATCAGCAACAAGCTGTGCTGTACTGTAACACCTCTCCTGACTCATCTGACTGATTTAAACAATGCTCAGTTCTCCTAGGCTTAAGGCTACAGCCCCATCTGCTGGACAAAAACTGCTGTGCAGCTATATTTTACATATAATGGCAAACCTTCAGTTTGAGAGAGCAGAGGCAGTTTTTGCACTAGGCAAAGGCAGGTGGTCACCTGGGGCCCCCATGAAAATACAAATCACATACACTGTATGCCCTGATGTTAAATAACCAATTCCAATACATATATATATATATATATATATAAACACTACATGGATAAAAGTTTTGGGACACACCTCAATCACTGAACTCAGGTGTTTCATTCAGTCTCATTGCCACAGGTGTATAAAATCAATCACCTAGCCATGCAGCCTGCCTTCACACACATTAGTGAAAGAACGAGTCGCTCTAAAGAGCTCACTGAATTCGAGTGTGGTGCTGTGACAGGATTCCACTGCAACAACATGTCAGTTCATGAAATTTCTTCCCTCCTAGATTTTCTACGATAAACCGTGAGTGTATTATTGAAAAGTGGAAGTGTTTAGGAACCACAGTAACTCAGCCACGAAGTGTCAGACCATGTAAAGTTACAGAGCGGGTCGCCGAGCTCTGAGGAGCACAGAGCATAAAAGAGACCAACGTCTGCTGATCAATAACTGCAGAATTCAAACCTCCTCTGGCATCAACATCAGCACTAATACTGTGGAGTTTCATAGCAGGGTTTCCATGGCTGAGCAGCTGCATGCAGCCTTACATCACCAAGCACAATGCCAAGCGTCGGATGGAGTGCAGTAAAGCGCCGCCACTGGACTCTGGAGCAGTGGAAACGTATTGTGATGAATCAGCTTCTCTATCTGTCAGTCTGATGGACGAGTCTGGGTTTGGCGAATGCCAGGAGAACGTTACCTGCCTGACTGCACTGTGCCAGCTGTAGAGTTTGGTGGAGGAGGGATGATGATATGGGGCTGTTTTTCAGGGGTTGGTCTAGAACCCTTAGTTCCAGTGAAGGGGAATCTTAATGCTTCATTCTGGACAACTGTACACTTCCAACTTTGTGGAACAGTTTGGGGAAGAACCTTTCCTGTTCCAGCATGACTGAGCCCCAGAGCACAAAAGCAGCTCCATAAAGGCCTGACTGGGTGAGTTTGGTGTGGAAGAACTTGACTGACCCTCACAGAGCCCTGACCTCAACCCCATCCAACACCTTTGGGATGAACTAGAATGGAGAGTGTGAGCCAGACCCTCTCGTCCAACATCAGTGTCTGACCTCACAAATGCTCTTCTGGATGAATGGGCAGAAATTCCCACAGACTCTCCAACATCTTGTAGAAGCTTCCCAGAAGAGTGGAAGCTGTTAGAGCTGCAAAGGGGACCAGCTCCATATTAATGGCTGTGGATTTAGAATGGGATTCATAAAAGGTCCTGTGGGTGTGATGTGTGGGTGTCCCAATACTTTTGCCCCTATACTATATATATATATATATATATTAATAAAAATAATAAAATCAGTGAAACCAATTTTTCTTATGGAAACTAAAATGCAAAAACAAGCTGTTATGAATTAACGTATTCTGTGAAAATCATTTACATAAATTTGTCGATTCTGCCCGCAAGTTTAGCCCCGCCCACTCATGCTAAAGTTATAAAGAGTGTTTCAACTTGGACTGTTTTTTCAAATGAAGCGCAATACAGGACAGCCAATCAGAGCAGTGCTCATTTACATATGAGAATATGTACGGGATAAAGAGAGACTGGAAAAATGGTCATCTTGAAATAAATTATGACTGTTTTTGGTACACTGTGTCCTCAGGGACAATGATGACATACAGGGAAAGTGTAGTATATGGGCCCTTTACATCTCATAATGAATTATTAGATATATCTTCTAGATTTAAGACAATTTCACTTGCCAAGATATTTTTTGAACTGTAGACTCTGGAGATTATTTAAAAATGTGCACCCAGGGGCCCCCCGTTCCTGACTTTTGCCTAGAACCACAAAATCGTTTAATCCGCCCCTATTGAGAGGACCATGAATGACATACACAGCATCATTTCAACCTGAAAAGTGAGTTTGAAAAAGCCCAAACGTGCATGCACACACACAAAGCAACTAAAATTGGAAAAGCAAGCCATTTCATAATAAAGGCAATCCAAAAAAAAAAAAAAGTCAGAAATTAAAGAAACTAATTCAGTCAAGCGGTCGGCTCTGTCTTTGTAGGAAAGAGCCGATGAGAACGCTGCGGTGGGCGCTGTACCTCAGTGTGCATGGTAAACCCCTTTAAGGTTACGCTGCTGGACGAGTCCGGCACACTGTCGAACTGCGAGGAGAGAGTGAGGCGTGAGCAGAGAGAAAGAG
Source organism: Colossoma macropomum (assembly GCF_904425465.1). Taxonomy (NCBI): domain Eukaryota; kingdom Metazoa; phylum Chordata; class Actinopteri; order Characiformes; family Serrasalmidae; genus Colossoma; species Colossoma macropomum. Next base: position 1,416,076 of record NW_023494803.1, read on the forward strand.
GGAGAGAAGGAGTGCAGGGTGAGTGCTTACCATTCCTCCATCAGTCTGAAGGAGAGCAGTGGAAGCATGGTTAGAGCACAGCTCAGAGCACGGCCTCTGCAGCGCCGCGCAGGCAGCCAGCCGGTACAGGAGGAACAGGGAAAAACGTTTAAAGAGAGAGGAATTACAGGAAGAGAGAGGACATGCTAGACTATCTTAGCAGCCAGTCTTGTTTACTTATGTATTCAGGGCTCGTGTACTTGCTCATTGCTTTCTATAATACATCCACAAGGTGGCAGCATTAACAAGATAAAACAAATGCATACCAGCACCCTCTTGTGGAAATTTGACACAAGTACAAGTGCTCTGGGAATTCAGTAGGGATGATGAAAAGAGGGAGCACAGAACAGATGCAGAGTTTGTTTTCCAAAGCAACTGAAATACCTTTTAACTACAGATTCATGACACAATGAGGTCGTTTAAACTAGTGGTGTACAAGTATGTCTCACCTACCAGCATCTCGCTGCTGTCGGAGCAAAACCTCGTATCTCCAAAATGGTAACTTTACAGGAGAAGGAAAAAACATACTTTACTCTTAATGTAAGTCAATGGAACCAGACTTCTTTCCAAGTCATTTCGGGCCGTTTCTTTTGATCCATCTTTCATTTAATTTACACAGAATGTGAAGAACAACAGGCTTTTTCAAATTATGTCAAAAACTGGAAATGGACAAAAATGGAGATACGAGGTTTTCTTCCGACAGCATCTGCTCTTCAGTAAATAAATGTTATTGGTTGCCATTTAATATCTGATGCATATTTGTTAATTACACCAGTGGTTCCCAGTGCTGCTCCTGGAAAACCCCTGCGCTGTGTTTTAGTATTTTTCCTGCTCTAACAATCCTGAAGCTAATTAACAAGCCGTACTTGAGTTGAATTGAATGTGCAGGGAAAACACTAAACCGGTGGTCCTCCAGGACCAGAGTGGGGACCTTAGAACATAGAAATGTTTTCATTTAGCATTGTTTGTATTATTTGTGTTATTAGCCATAGAGCCATTCACTCCATAACACTGATCTACTGAAATGGGTTAAAGTATTGACTGTATGAGCTCTGAAAACGGGCGACACTAATCTGGATGATGGTTGATTTGGACACGTTTGTAAAGTCGGAAAACTGTCACATCACTAAATCCTAATTACAGATGTGACTGGGGGTCACTAGCAACTGGTAAATCTGAGCCTTGTTTATATGGATCAATGGCATTGAAGTGCTTTTTTCCAGATCAAATAATTGAATAAATCCATGACATATTACAATATTCTGTGATGCTGCTTTTAAGCAAATACATTTTCAATGCATCAAAGTAGCATCTACTTAAATCCCAAGTCTAAACATGCCAGGTGGGCGGCTGTCCATCCACACACGCATATAAAGCCATATAAAACGGTAAATAAAATAGTTTGGTGTGATTTTATGTTTCTATGTAACCTTTAAAAGCATTACATGCTGCAAAGTAGGGAAGCGTTAAAAGTCACTAAAAAACTTTTGTCAAAGTCAGGTGGTGTGAAACCAGGAAAACCATGAATGTGTGATTATTATGGTAATGTTTATTTACGTATAAACTTTAGTTCAAGGACAAAGCTCTGAAAAAACTAGTTTATAACTTCGAATTTAACCAGTTTAAAAATTTAAAATATAATCAGTTTTATCAATGTCTAGTTTCACCACATTTTCAGGGTCGTAAAATTAATAATCTTGGTTAAAAAAAATGTATACCATTATAAAAGCTATTAAACAAATATCAATGCATTGATTCTTCCAAAAATCATATCCTTTTTTAACAATGCTTTTTAAAAATCATTTTAAAAGCTTTATTTGTTACTGATCCAAATGCCAAGATGGACCAGTACCAGCTTGTTTTACTGTGTTTGTAAAGTATCAGACATTATAACAGACTGAAACTCATAAACTTGCTCGTGGGTATATTTTGTTTTTTCCATCTGATTTTACATGTTTAAATCGTAAGGCAAATTATTCAGTAACTGCACAAAATAAATTTTCACAGAACATGTGTTTTATGATCACACATATTGCTATATGCTTACAATTTACTGCTGAAAGCCAAAAATCTGAGACGCTCTTTGTATTATTTTATAAACATAGTTTTTACAGAGCAGATCACTGAAGAGACGCCATCTGTTTATAGTTTATAGCCCAGATTTGTGGAAAAATGGGTCGACTTTCAGTAGAAAAAAAAATGGTGAGTTCAGCTTCTTTTATTATAAGGGTTTAAAATTACATCACCATCTATTAGACTGGAACGAAGACAGTTACAGCCTCATACGACCCCCACCTTTAGAATGTAGCTTATGAAATATGAAAGTTATGAAATTAAGAATATGACGAAGTGCGTTTAGGAACCAAAAAAGGCTAAACTCAGATATTCACAAGTTTCTGAGTTCACAAGGACCATCACAACTCAAAAGGTTAAAATTAGTGCTGCATCTGCAATCTCACCAAGTACGAGTCACTAGGTGGGTATTTGGGGCTTCTCCGCTGCAGAGGCTGAAGTGGGGGTCTCTCTCTGATGAAGGGGGGTTTGTTGAGGGCTCTGCGCAAGACCAGGCCCAGCAGCAGAGCCATCAGCAGCAGCCCCACGAAGGCCATGAGGAGGATAAACCACAGCTCAGTGTAGAACCTGTAACCAGCCCCATACAACCCTGTTTTACCACCTGACGTGGCTTCCACAGCATCTGTTTGGGGGGAGAATGTTTCGTTTAGACATTCAGTTGAGATTTTATATAAACTCTTCCACATCTAGTTTGGAATATACTGAAGAAGAAGTGGAAAAACCTTGGACAATAGGAGACATTAGCATATTATTTATAAATTAGTAAGTTACCCCGTGATTAGGAACGTCTTAGACTGGGAGCAAACTAAAGATACATACAGAAATCCTGTCTGTTCACCATGTACCTTTACATTTATTAGGAATTTATGTCTGTGCTCGGTCGGATCTGGGAACGCTAAGGCCTAATCGGTTGTGTAGTTCTGAACGTCTATCATAAAATAGCTATTGGTAGTAACATCAACTTTATTTCATCTTTTTCCACCAAGCAACAGTAGCGAAGTTTACATCCACATACTTATGTGTATTTTGATATATCAAATAAAAAAGGGTAGATGGAAATGGCAAATATCCAAAGAAATCACCAAAATTTGCATATAATACAGATATAATCACATCAGAAAAGCATTTGATGAATAAATAATTATAAATGCAAATACAACCCCATTTCCCAAAAAAGTTGGGACGCTGTGCAAAATGTAAATAAAATCAAAATGCAATGATCTGCAAATTGTTTAAACCCTATATTTCATTGAAAAAAGTACAAAGACAACAGATCAAATGTTGAAACTGACAAATTTTATTGTTTATTTTTTACTATTTGCCCGTTTTGAATTTGATGCCAATAACACGTTCCAAAAAAGTTGGGACGGGGGAAACAAAAGGCTTGTAAAGTTGTGTAACGCTAAAAACTTGATTGGCAACAGGTCAGTAACATCACTGGGTATAAAAAGCATCTTAGAGAGTCTTTCAGAAGTAAAGATGAGGAGGGTTCACCACTCTGTGAAAGACTGCACCATCAAATAGTGCAACAATTCAAGAATAACGTTTCTCAACGTAAAACAGCAAAGAACTTTTGCTTTTCATCATCTGCGGTACAGAATATCATTAAAAGATTCAGAGAATCTGGAGAAATCTCTGTATGTAAAGGTCAAGGCCAAAAACCAGTATTTACTGGCTGTGATCTTTGGGCCCTCAGACAGCACTGCATTAAAAACAGACATGATTCTGTAGTGGAAATCACTGCATGGGCTCAGAAACACTTCTGAAAACCACTGTCTGTGAAAACAGTTCGTCACTGCATCCACAAATGCAAGCTAAAACTCTAAAATGCAAAGAAGAAACCAAAACAGGATCCAGAAATGCTGCCACCTTCTCTGGGCCTGAGCTCATTTAAAATGGACTGAGGGGAAGTGGAAAAGTGTCCTGTGGTCCGACGAATCAACATTTAAAATTCTT